>NC_136473.1:39635490-41063615 GCF_902686455.1 Sciurus vulgaris | reverse complement strand
CTATCCTAAGATGTATTTTATTTTTTTTTTTAACAAAAGGACAAAAGTATACTGGGCACAAATGCCTTGTGTCCACTGTCCTCTGTAATGCTTTTCAAACTTTTCTTATTTATCCCCAGTATCAGTAAATGTTTATTTTAAAGGATTAGATAAATATTTTAGACTTTGCAGGCCATTCAGTCTCTGTTTAGTTTCTGTAGCACTGAAACAGCCACAGACAGTACATAAATGAATGAGCATACCTGTATTGCAATAAACTTTATTTACAAAAATAGGCAGCCGGGCAGATTTGGTTAACAGTTGCCAACTCCTGACTTATTTCATTGCATTTCTGCTATTGCCTAGCTCTTTACAAAATTTTCCTAAATAGGATCTCTTAGATATACATATTTTGGAAAATATTTTGTTCCATTGACCTTGTTTCTTCCTATACCAATGCTCATGTATCTATGGTTACAAATTTAGGATAAGTTCTGATATCTTTCAGGACAAGTGAAATTACCTTATTCTTTATAAGAATTTATTTTTGGCCTTTGCCTTCTTATGTAAATGTATGGCTAATTTGTCAAATTTGATAATTGCACTGAATTAAACTGAAGAGATATCTAGGTTATCAAGATGACTTTTTGTTAATGAACTTTCAGTGAATTCATTTTTAAAAAATTTAATGTTTCACTAAAAATATTTGTAATTTCATAATTTTCTTCACTTATTTTTTAGAATAATCTTGGTGCTTCATATTTTTATATTTTAATTGCTTTTTTTATTTTTACAGACTACATTTTGATTCATTGTACACAAATGGGGTACACCTTTTCGTTTCTATGGTTGTACATGATGTAGATTCATACCATTTGTGTAATCATGCATGTACATAGGGTAATGATGTCTTTTTCCACCATTTTTCATACCCTCTCCTCCCTCTCATTTCCCTCTACATAATAATAAGCCACTCTGGAAAGCAGTGTGGAGAATCCTCAGAAAACTTGAATGGACCCTCCTTTTGACCCAGTTATCCCACTCCTCAGTTTATACCCAAAGGACTTAAAATTAGCATACTACAGTAAGGGTCCACATCAATGTTTAATTGCTCTTCTTAAATTATTTTTTGTCATTATAGAAGTGTAATAGATTTTTATATTTTGATTTTTAGAAAGCTAGTTACAATGTCATTATGATTAAATTTAGATTTCTTATTTATATAATCAAAGTATCTATGAAAAATGATACTCACAGTTTTCTCACTTTCTAATATTTATAGTACTTATTTCTTTTAATTGCCTTGCTGAACACGTAAGGACCACCAGAAAAATGTTGTGTAGAAGTGATGAGAGTGGGCAGTTTCATTTGTTCCTGATTTTAAAGTTTCTTCTTTCTTGTGGTTTGTCTGTCTGTCTTTCTGTCTGCCTCTCTGCCTCTCTCTCTCTCTCACTACTATTTATCAAGTTGAGAGTTTTCTTCTCAATTTTATTTTTTTTAAATAATGTTTCATTGGGCTCTTCTATCTTATGCTCACTGCCCAACTACAAAGCCACTTTCACATTCTTAATTTTATGTTATAACACTGTCCCACTTTTGGATCCCCCAAATCTGGATTACTTTTCTGTTGGCTTAATTGGTTGCCTTGATTGATTCCAAAAATCTGTATTACTTTTCTATTTGCTTAAAATCTATATTACTTTTCTATTTCTTAATTGGTTGCCTTAGGGTTTATAGTCTTTGTCAAGTCTATATTCAAGTGATATTAATTCACTTCACATGTGAGAACTTTAATATAATTTGGCCCTTCTCAGGCTTTATGCTATTGTTTTCATACATTTTACAACATATGATATAAACCCCCAGATATATTATTAGGATTGCTTTAAAACACTATATTTTTCATAATGTTTATTCTAAATCATTTAACTCTGTAGAAGTGTATAGTACTACTGTTTCTCTTTTTCAAAGTGTGTAACTGATGGTGTCTATGTGACATTCTTCTAATCCATTTCCCCCATACATCCTGCAGCTTTTTTGCATTTGTTTGCATTGTAAGGTAATTTTCAGAATGTCATATGCTACATTACAGTAAAACTGACTAGTTTATCACAGTGACTTAATTATTTCAATATATATCAGCTTATATACAATTTATATTCAATAAAGTACTATTATAAACAGTTCAAATGTAATCTCTAATTTTGGTTTGCTTCTGTTTAAATACTTTTCCTTGACACATACAGTGACTCTAAGAGTAAAATGGAAACCTTAGTAATGTATATTTTCAAATATTTTCCCACAATTTCTTGTGTACTTAACCATTTATTTCTGGCTTATATAAAATTATACAGAAAAAACATACATCTGATCGAACAAAGAAAACTGTAAAAATAGAGAAGAAAAAAGACAAAGAAAAGTCAGAGGATTCAGAAAGGTAAGACAAAGATACATGTTAATATTTTTCTTCTTTATTAATTTATATTTTATTTTTATTATATACAAATAATTTAAGGTCATACAAACATAAAATTAGAAAATAGTTTTATAAGCAGGCCAGAATATGATTGTGGGAAAATCCTAAAAAGGAAAGATCAAAAAATGAAAATGGAAAGCATGTTAGCAAAGGAGAGAATTGTAAAATATTCAGAAATATGTAAACAGAGTTAAATCTTTAAATAATTATAGGGAGAAATGATTTACATTGTTTCCTCAATCATCTAATTAATGCTTTGTAATTTGTTAAATGCCCAAATCAAATTCCCAGCATTTGTTATTTTCTACTATAGTTCTTAATTGTATTTATATTTATAAAAGTTAACATTTTATGTATTTTATGGATTACTGTTTTTTATGTGTTTTATGTATTATTTATGTATTTTATGGATTTTTATGGATTTTATGGATTTTTATGTACTTTATGGATTACTGTATTTTATGTGTTTTATGTATTTTATGGATTTTTATGGATTTTTATGGATTTTATGGATTACTGTCAAATAGCTTTATTAAATGAATGTTTTCATTAGTATTATAAAATAATTATTCCACTTTGAATTTGGTCACATTTTCATATACAAATATAGTTATTCAAAAGAAACTATGGATTTAATCTTAGAGAGTACCACCACAAATGCTAAAAAGAAATTTGTTTCAGTCAACTTTTTTGCTGCATGACTAAAAGACTGAACAAGAACAACTTTAAGGAGGAAAAGTTTATTTTGAGACTCATGGTTTTAGAGGTCTCAATTCATAGACAGCCAACTCCATTCCCCGGGGCATGATGTAAGTGCCAGAAGAGTGGGGCAGAATAAAGCAGCTGGGAACATAACACCAAGGAGCAAAATATGTACCCTAAAGGTACCCACCTCTAGTCATACCCTACCTGCCTACAGTAACCACCAGTCCCTTTCAGGTGATGAATGCACTGATTAGGGCAAACCTTTTATAACCCAATAATTATGTCTGAACTTTCCTGCATTGTCCCAGGCATGAGCTTTTGGGCTACACCTCACATATAAACCATAACAAAATTCACTGGGCAAATGGTTTTGATATTTGATTTAGAGAGGAAAAATGATCAGAGAAGAAAAAAATGACCAATATATTTTGAAAATTTTAGTACTTCATGTTTTTTCTCTCCTATCCCCATTCTTCATAATCTTTATCATGCCCGTGAGAAGTTAGCTTGACATATGTTAACTCGCTTTTTACCATGTAACCTATATGCATTTAATAACTTAAAAAAATAATTCTTTACAAATTGTTATCCATGTAGAAGTCTTTAAAGTTCTCTCAGAAAGCAAGGCAGTGATGCATTTTAGAATATCATTGTACATTTTAAAACATTTTTAATTACAGGAGGTTGTCTTACAGCAGCCAGCTTAAAATAAAAGAAGATTTGTTTCAAGTCCAGGTAACACATACTCTTTATGAGTTTATAATGATTAATACAGTGCCCTGATAATTATATGTATAGACAACCTTAGTTTTATGTGAAAATAGGCATACATGTCTATAGTACATACATGTACTTTTACTTTCCAAGATATCTTTCTTGTTGATGGACTTTTCTCATCAGGTTTTTGAAAATTAAATGGCAAATTCAGGCATATTAATGTCAATGTTATGCAGATTACTATGGTTTATTCAACTACAAACTGTATCATAGAGAAAAGAACATCATATTGGGACTTCATAGTTTAAGTGACTTTGAATAAATCCTGTTAACTATTTGAACTTCATATTTTCTATCACCGAAATGAGTAAAAAGCTTCTATCTCAAGAAAGATGTGAGTTTTAAGACTCAGGTTAAAAGAAGAATTCTTCCGAACTTTTGAATTATATAGCCTACTATGTTTTGTGTGATCCAACAGAAGGAACACACAATTACTTCATTTCAGCTTTGGAATACTTTTTTTCCCTTTTGCTACAAGTTAATTTCTTAATAACCTTTGTAACATCATACCACCCATTTCAGTGAGTGACTGAAGTTAAGTATTAGATGATTCAAGAACATCATTATGTAAATTTGGGGAGAATGAGAGTGCCAATTGAGAAACAATGTAAAATGTACAACTTTGTAGTATTAATTTTCTATTGCTGTATAACAAATTACCAAAACTTGAAGCAAATTATATTATCTTATAGTTTCAGTTGGGGAGTCTGAGCATGGTTTAACTATGTCCTGTATTTGGGATTTCCACAGGCTATAAAGTGTTGGATAGGCTCTCTTCCATTCTTAGAATTGGGAGCCCTCTTCTAAGTTCCATTGGATATCACAAATTTAGTTCCTTGCATTTGTAGGACTGAGGCACACAACTCATAGAGGCAGTCTGCAGTTTGCTGCTAGATGACACTTTTCCAAAGGCGTGTCATATCATAGCAGCATGTTTATCCTTTGATGCCTATTAGGAAGCTCTTTGTCTGCTAAGACAGAATTTTATACAATATCACTCATCAAGGGGATCCCATCCCCTTGATATATAATATAATGTAAGGGAGTAGCATCCCATCACTGCCATGTGCTGTTAACTAGAAACACATCACAGGTCCTACCTACTCTCAAAGAAAGTGGATTATCCAGAGCATAACCATAGTGGTGAAGATCAAAGGACTATCCTTGAATTCTGCCTATGGTTTATTTAAGCTAGCACAGTATTTTCTATATTTAGAAAGAAAAATCTATTAACTAGACATGGTAGCATGCACTTGTAGTCCCAGCTTACTCAAGATGCTAAGCTGCATGACTAAAAGACTAGCCTGGGCAATAACAGGGAGATCCTGCCTCAAAAAAAATTTTTTTTTAAATAATCTAATTATATTAGTAATATTAGAAGTCTTAGGGCTGCCCAGGAGCAGTGGCACATGCCTGTAATCCCAGCATCTGGGGAGGTTGAGGCAGGAGAATTGCTAGTTCAAAGCCAGCCTCAACAATGGCGAGGCACTAAGCAACTCAGAGACACTGTCTCTAAATAAAATACAAAATAGAGTTGAGAATGTGGCTCAGTGGTTGAGTGCCCCTGAGTTCAATCCCAGGTACCCAGAAAAAAAAAAAAGAAGAAGAAGAAGAAGAAGAAGAAGAGGAGGAGAAGGAGGAGGAGGAGGAGGAGGAGGGGGAGGGGGAGGGGGAGGGGGAGGGGGAGGAGGAGGACTTAAGGCTGATATCCTTTTTTTTTTTTTTTTTTCTTGAAATTTTAAATTCAGTTTAATCCATCTGTCCCAAAGTACTCAGAGCATTATCTGTTACGAAACTAAAATACATGAAATCTCCAAACATTTCAAATTTTCTCTTTTTTTTTTTTTACCTTTTTTTTTTTTTTGTAAACAAATGGGATACATGTTGTTTCTCTGTACATGGCGTAAAGGCATACCATTTGTGTAATCATAAATTTACATAGAGTAATGTTGTTTGATTCATTCTGTTATTTTTTCCCTTCCCCCCACCCCTCCCACCCCTCTTTACCCTCTATACAGTACTTCTTTCCTCCACACTTGCCCCCCTCCCTAACCCTAACTCTAACCCTAACACTAACCCTTCCCTGCCCCCCATTATGTGTCATCCTCCACTTATTAGCGATATCATTTGTCCTTTGGCTTTTTGAGATTGGCTTATCTCACTTAGCATGATATTCTCCAATTTCATCCATTTGCCTGCAAATGCCATAATTTTATCATTCTTTATGGCTGAGTAATATTCCATTGTATATATATACCACAGTTTCTTTATCCACTCATCAATTGAAGGGCATCTAGGTTGCTTCCACAGTCTGGCTATTGTGAATTGAGCAGCTAAGAACATTGATGTGGCTGTATCTCTGTAGTATGCTGATTTTAAGTCCTTTGGGTATAGGCCAAGGAGTGGGATAGCTGGGTCAAATGGAGGGTCCATTCCAAGTTTTCTAAGGAATCTCCACACTGCTTTCCAGAGTGGCTGCACTAATTTGCAGCCCCACCAGCGATGTATGAGTGTACCTTTCTCCCCACATCCTCGCCAACACCTGTTGTTGCTCGTATTCTTGATAATCGCCATTCTAATTGGGGTGAGATGGAATCTTAGGGTGGTTTTGATTTGCATTTCTCTTATTACTAGAGATGTTGAACATTTTTTCATATATCTGTTGATTGCTTGTACATCTTCTTCTGTGAAGTGTCTATTCATTTCCTTAGCCCATTTGTCCACTGGATTATTTGAATTATTGGAGTAGAGTTTTTTGAGTTCTTTATAAATTCTGGAGATTAGTGCTCTATCTGAAGTATGATTGGCAAAGATATTCTCTCACTCTGTGGGCTGTTTCTTCGCATTGCTGATAGTTTCCTTTGCTGAGAGAAAGCTTTTTAGTTTGAATCTATCCCAGTTATTGATTCTTGCTTTTATTTCTTGTGCTATGGGAGTCCTGTTAAGGAAGTCTGGTCCTAAGCCAACATGTTGAAGATCTGGACCTACTTTTTCTTCTATAATCTGCAGGGTCTCTGGTCTGATTCCGAGGTCCTTAATCCATTTTGAGTTTAGTTTCGTGCATGGTGAGAGATATGGGTTTAGTTTCATTCTGTTGCATATGGATTCCCAATTCTCCCAGCACCATTTGTTGAAGAGGCTATCTTTTCTCCATTGCATATTTTTGGCCTCTTTGTCTAGTATGAGAAAATTGTATTTATTTGGGTTTGTGTCCGTGTCCTCTATTCTGTACCATTGATCTACCTTTCTATTTTGGTACCAATACCATGCCGTTTTTGTTACTATTGCTTTGTAGTAGAGTTGAAGATCTGGTATTGCAATACCCCCTGTTTCACTCTTCCTGCTAAGGATTGCTTTAGCTATTCTGGGTTTCTTATTCTTCCAGATGAATTTCATAATTGCTTGCTCTATTTCTGTAAGGTACGTCATTGGGATTTTAATTGGAATTGCATTGAATTTGTATAGCACTTTAGGTAGTATGGCCATTTTGACAATATTAATTCTTCCTATCCAAGAACATGGAAGATCTTTCCATCTTCTAAGGTGTTCTTTAATTTCTTTCTTTAGTGTTGTATAGTTCTCATTGTAGAGGTCTTTCACCTCTTTTGTGAGATTGATTCTCAAGTATTTTATTTTTTTCGAGGCTATTTTGAATGGGGTAGTTTTCCTAATTTCTCTTTCTGAAGATTCATCACTTATGTATAAAAATGCGTTGGATTTATGGGCATTGATCTTGTAACCTGCTACTTTACTGAATTCACTTATGAGTTCTAAGCGTTTTCTGGTGGAATTTCCAGGTTCCTCTAAATATATAATCATGTCATCAGCAAACAGGGATAGTTTGAGTTCTTCTTTTCCAATTCGTATCCCTTTAATTTCTTTGGTTTGTCTAATTGCTCTGGCCAGAGTCTCAAGAACGATGTTGAATAGAAGTGGTGAAAGAGGGCATCCCTGCCTTGTTCCAGTTTTTAGGGGGAATGCTTTCAGTTTTTCACCATTTAGAATGATATTAGCCATGGGCTTAGCATAAATGGCCATTACAATGTTAAGGAATGTTCCCACTATCTCTATTTTTTCTAGTGTTTTGAGCATGAGGGGGTGCTGTATTTTATCAAATGCTTTTTCTGCATCTATTGAAATAATCATGTGATTCTTGATTTTAAGTCTATTAATATGGTGAATTACGTTTATTGATTTCCTGATGTTGAACCAACCTTGCATCCCTGGGATGAAACCCACTTGATCATGGTGCACTATCTTTTTAATATGTTTTTGTATGCGATTTGCTAAAATTTTGTTGAGAATTTTTGCATCAATGTTCATTAAGGATATTGGTCTGAAATTTTCTTTCCTTGATGAGTCTCTGTCTGGTTTAGGTATCAGTGTGATATTGGCTTCATAGAATGAGTTTGGGAGGGTTCCCTCCTCTTCTATTTTATGGAATACTTTGAGAAGTATTGGAATGAGCTCTTCTTTAAAGGTTTTGTAGAACTCGGCTGAGAACCCATCTGGTCCCGGACTTTTCTTTGTTGGTAGGCTTTTGATGACTTCTTCTATTTCAGTACTTGAAATTGGTCTATTTAAATTGTTTATGTCCTCCTCGTTCAGTTTAGGCAATTCATATGTCTCTAGAAACCTGTTGATGTCTTCAAAATTTTCTATTTTGTTGGAGTGTAGATTTTCAAAATAGCTTCTAATTATGTTTTGTATTTCAATCCTGTCTGTTGTGATATTTCCTTGTTCATTCCGAATTTTAGTGATTTGGGTTTTTTCTCGTCTTCTCTTTGTTAGTGTGGCTAAAGGTTTATCAATTTTGTTTATTTTTTCGAAGAACCAACTATTTATTTTGTCAATTTTTTGTATTGTTTCTTTTGTTTCAATTTCATTGATTTCAGCTCTGAGTTTAACTATTTCCTGTCTTCTACTACTTTTGGTGCTGTTCTGTTCTTCTTTTTCTAGGGCTTTGAGCTGTAGTGTTAGGTCATTTATTTGTTGAGTTTTACTTCTTTTATTAAATGCGCTCCACGAAATAAATTTCCCTCTAAGTACTGCTTTCATAGTATCCCAGAGATTTTGATATGATGTTTCTTTGTTCTCATTTACCTCTAAGAATTTTTTAATTTCCTTCCTAATATCTTCTGTTATCCATTCATCATATAATAGCATATTGTTTAATCTCCAGATGTTGGAATAGTTTCTGTGTTTTACTCTTTCATTTATTTCTAACTTCAATCCATTATGATCTGATAGAATACATGCTAGTGTCTCTATCTTCTTGTATTTGCTAACATTAGCTTTGTGGCATAATATATGGTCTATTTTAGAGACGGATCCATGTGCTGCTGAGAAGAAAGTGTATTCGCTCTTGGTTGGATGGTATATTCTATAAATGTCCGTTAAGTCTAAATTATTGATTGTGTTATTGAGATCTATGGTTTCTTTGTTCAATTTTTGTCTGGAAGATCTGTCCAGTGGTGAGAGAGGCGTGTTAAAATCACCTAGTATTATTGTGTTATGGTCTATTTGGTTTCTGAAATTGAGAAGGATTTGTTTGACATACATGGATGAGCCACTGTTTGGGGCATAGATGTTTATGATTGTTATATCTTGCTGATTTATGCTTCCCTTAAGCAGTATGAAATGACCTTCTTTATCACTTCTGACTAACTTTGGCTTGAAGTCCACATTATCTGAAATGAGGATGGATACTCCAGCTTTTTTGCTGAGTCCATGTGCATGGTATGTTTTTCCCCATCCTTTCACCTTTAGTCTATGGGTATCTTTTTCTATGAGGTGAGTCTCTTGCAGGCAACATATTGTTGGATCTTTCTTTTAAATCCAATCTGCCAGTCTATGTCTTTTGATTGATGAATTCAGGCCATTAACATTCAGGGTTATTATAGAGATATGATTTGGTTTCCCGGTCATATGATTCATTTTTAAATTTTATTTATTTATTTATTTGACACTACTTGGTTCCTCCTTTATTTGACAATTCCTTTAGGATAATTCCTCCCTTTGCTGATTTCCTTCTTTGTTTTTCATCTCTTCCTCAGGGAATATTTTGCTGAGAATGTTCTGTAATGCTGGCTTTCTTTTTGTAAATTCTTTTAGCTTTTGTTTATCATGGAAGGATTTTATTTCATCGTCAAATTTGAAGGTAAGTTTTGCTGGGTATAAGATTCTTGGTTGGCATCCATTTTCTTTCAGGGCTTGAAAAATGTTGTTCCAGGCCCTTCTAGCTTTTAGGGTCTGGATTGAAAAATCTGCTGATATCCATATTGGTTTCCCCCTGAATGTATTTTGGTTCTTTTCTCTCACAGCCTTTAAAATTCTGTCTTTATTTTGTATGTTAGGTATTTTCATAATAATGTGCCTTGGTGTGGGTCTGTTGTAATTTTGTGTATTTGGAGTCCTATAAGCCTCTTGAACTTGATTTTCCATTTCATTCTTCAGTTTTGGGAAATTTTCTGATATTATTTCATTGAATAAATTGTTCATTCCTTTGGCTTGTTTCTCTAGGCCTTCCTCAATCCCAATAATTCTTAAATTTGGCCTTTTCATCATATCCCATAGTTCTTGGAAATTCTGTTCATGATTTCTTACCATCTTCTCTGTTTGTTCAACTTTGTTTTCAAGGTTAAATATTTTGTCTTCAATGTCTGAGGTTCTGTCTTCCAGGTGTTCTATCCTATTGGTTATGCTTTCTATGGAGTTCTTAATTTGGTTTATTGTTTCCTTCATGTCAAGGATTTCTGTTTGGTTTTTTTCAATATCTCTAACTCTTTATTGAAATGATCTTTTGCTTCCTGTATTTGCTCTTTTAACTGTCGATTGGTGCGATCATTCAATGCTTGCATTTGCTCTTTCATCTCATCATTTGCTTCTCTGATCATTTTAATTATGTACATTCTGAACTCCTTTTCTGTCATTTCTTCTGCCATGCTGTCATTGGGTTTTATTGATGTAACATCTAGATTTGTTTGCAGCATTTTCTTTCCTTGCTTTCTCATATTGTTCAGGTATCAGTGGACCGCTGAGATATTGCAGATTTCCTCTATTGACTTACAATGTCCCTGAAGATTTCTATATAT
Source organism: Sciurus vulgaris (assembly GCF_902686455.1). NCBI lineage: Eukaryota > Metazoa > Chordata > Mammalia > Rodentia > Sciuridae > Sciurus > Sciurus vulgaris. The sequence goes on along the minus strand of NC_136473.1, from coordinate 41,052,584 downwards.
ATCCCCCCTTAGCCTTCAGTAGGCTGAAGTCTTGGAGGAAGTTGATAATGCGTTGCTCCACAAGGAAGCTGCCTCTCTAGGAGTGGTGGCCTTCAGGTGGGGTATAATCCCTGCTAGTGGGCAGAGGTGCCTCCACTTGTTGACCAATGGTCATCCAAAGGGGACCTAGGCTGCGGGCTGAGGCAAGGCCTGTTTGGGCCTGAGTCTCTGGTTTTACCGTCCTTGTGGGGAAACCTCACCCAGCAGGGAAGACTCACCCGGTGGGGAGGTCTCGCTGGTCAGTTCCCTCCTAGAGGTTCCCCTCAATTTACAGCTACCGCCTGGGCTGAGTGTCTTCGTCTGCAAAGTTTCCAGGGGCCCGTCCCTACCTCCTGGGCCTGGGAGCCTCACCCTTCCCAGATGAATCTCCTTAGGCTGCCCCTCCTCAGAGAATCTGCCCGCAGGCCTGGAACCTTCGCTCCGCCCTAAGCCTGTCTCTGTGCGGCTCTTCCACCCAGAAGCCTCCTAGATCCTGGGACCCTGCTTGCACCTAATTGCCTGGCTATGCGGCCCCTCCTCTGAGCAGCCACCTGTGGCCCCGAACAATCGCTCTGAGTCCCAGAGACCCGCCACAGGCCTCTTCCTCCAGACAGCCGCCCAGTATTCCGGTGCGGTCACTAGGAGTCCACGAAACTCACTTCATGCCTCCTCCTCCCACCAACCACCCGTAGCCCTGGGCAATCAATCACTCCGAGTCGAAGTAACCCTCCACATTCCTCCTCCTTCTCCAGATAACCCCCCGGGTGTTCAGGAGCGGTCGCTCTGAGTGGCTCTGAATCCACGTGACCCACTGCACGGGTCCTCTGGGCAACCGCCCGGAGTTCTGGTACGGCCACTCAAGACCAAGCGACCCACCACGCTTCTCCTCCAGGCAGCCCCCCTGTGTTCAGGAGCTGTCACTTTAAGTCCAAACAACTCACCACTCGCCTTCTCCTCTGAGCAGCCGCCTGGAGCGCTAATGCAGTCACTGCGAGTCCAAACGACCCACCGCGCTCCTCCTCCTCCTCCTCCTACTCCTCCGGGCAGGCCCCGGGGTTCAGAAGTGGTCTGAATCCAAATAGCTCGCCACACAGCCCCTTCTCTGGCAACCGCCTGTAGCTCTGGTGTAGTCACTCTGAATCCAAGCGGCCGCGCTCCTCTTCCTCCTCCTCGTCCTCAGGGCAGGCCCCGGTGTTCAGAAGCAGTCGCCCTGAGTCCAAACAGCTCGCCGTGGAGCTTCTCCTCTGGCAACTGCCTGTAGCTCTGGTGCAGTCACTCCGAATCCAAGTGGCCACGTTCCTCCTCCTCCTCCTCAGGGCAGGCCCCGGTGTTCTGAGTCCACACAGCTCTCCTCACCACTCCTCCCCTGGGCAGCCGCCGGAGCCCCAGTGGTTGCTCCGAGTCCCAGCGCTGTGCCGAGCGGCCTCCTTCACAACTCCTCTCAAATTTTCTCTTATTATCCTCTTTCGTAAATTTCTGGGGTTTTCTTAGGGTCAGAATAAAATAATGCTTTCTAACATGAGATTGATCAGTTTGTCACTTAAGTATTTAAAAAGTCTGAAACTATGGAATCATAATTCCAAGAGACCAAGAACCTGAGAAGGAAAAATGTAGACATAGGGGCTGAGGTTGTGACTCAGTGGTTGAAGTAGGAGGATCACAAGCTTGAGGTCAGCCTCAGCAACTTAACGAAGCTCTAAGCAACTCAGCGAAACCCTGCCTTTAAGCCGCAGTGACAGCGGGTCAGAGTACACTTGAGCCATGAAGCTACTGACCAGAGCCGGGTCCTTCTCGGTGAGCACAGCGGAAGGTTTGGGGAGGGTGTGGGGGCAGTTTGTCAGCAAGGTGGTATGGACTGGAGGTTCCCGATGTAGGGTCCCAGGCGTTGGGCTTCACCTGCCCTTCAGCTGAACCCTGGAGGCCAAGAGGCGCTGATATCCTTTTAAATGATTTTTCTGAAATGAAAGTCAAAATTTTTTGTGTAGGTTTAATTTTTTTCTAGTGAGAATGTTTATGGAGTTAATGGCCATTTTACAGTGATCAGTAGAAGCTAAAAAGTGACTTACGTTAGAGAACAAATTAGTAGTTAAAATTGAACTGCAGTCATGGCTGGCTGAATTCTGCTGTTACTTTAATAATGAAAGTTTATTCAGTGTGTTTCCTTGTCCAGGCATAAGTGATTGAATCAGTTTGTATTATCAAACTGATTTGCTTATGGAGTGTTTTAATAAGTGATATAAAACTTTATTTTAATTTTTAAATAAATCAGTAATTGTTCACCTCTTATTTAGACAATCATTAATGTTTATTTAAAGTGTATGTAGGTAAAAATTCATCTGGATCTATGATTTTACTAGTGTTATTCAAATCATGCCTTGAACAATAGTGCTCGGTTAAGGGGAAAAGTAGGTGTTGAAAACTGACCCATACTTTATTTGCCAGTTATACACTGTCTGTGGCTTAGGCTGAACCTGCCTGGAAGAAGAGTTCTTTTTCTCATTCATCAAAGACACTGCATGGACTGGTAGTCAGTAACCATACTTGCACTTAACAAAAATTATGCTTAGATAAAATGGTATTTAAATATTTTGTTATTCTATTAACTTTGATTTTCAGATTATTAGAGAAATAGAGTGCATTTACTCTAGACAAGCATCTCATTTGGTGATTTGTAGCTCTATATCATGTGGAGATAAGAAATTTATTTCTTTTATTTTTTTTAATTCATTTTTATTGTAAACAAATGGGATACATCTTGTTTCTCTGTACATGAAGTAGAGGCATACCATTTGTGTAATCATACATTTACCTAGGGTAATAGTTTTTGATTCATTCTGTTATTTTTTTTCTTCCCCCCAACCCTCCAACCCCTCTTATCCCTCTATAGAGTCCCTTCTTCCTCCATTCTTGCCCCCCTCCCCACCCCCTATATGTGTCATCATCCGCTTATCAACAAAAACATTTGTCCTTTGGTTTTTTTGAGATTGGTTTATCTCACAAAGAATGATATTCTTCAACTTCATCCATTTGCCTGCAAATGCCATAATTTTATTATTCTTTATGACTGAGTAATATTCCATGGGGTGTGTGTGTATATATATATATCTCACATATATATATATCACATATATATATTACATATATATATCACATATATATATATATATATATATATATATATATATCACAGTTTTTTTTTTATCCATTCATCAATTGAGGGGCATCTAGGTTGGTTCCACAGTCTGGCCATTGTGAATTGAGCAGTTGTGAACATTGTTGTGGATGTATATCTGTAGTATACTGACGTTAAGTCCTTTGGGTATAAACCAAGGAGTGGGATAGCTGGGTCAAATGGAGGGTCCATTCCAAGTTTTCTAAGGAACCTCCACACTGCTTTCCAGAGTGGCTGCACTAATTTTCAGCCCCACCAGCAATTTATGAGTGTACCTTTTTCCCCACATCCTTGCCAACACCTATGGTAGCTTATGTTCTTGATAATCACCATTCTAATAGGGGTGAGATGGAATCTTAGGGTAGTTTTGATTTGCATTTCTCTTATTACTAAAGATATTGAACATTTTTTCATGTTTGTTGATTGCTTGTAGATCTTCTTCTGCCTATTGTCTGTTCATCTCCTTAACCATTTGTTGATTGGGTTATTTGTATTCTTGGTGTACAGTTTTTTGAGTTCTTTATATATTCTGGAAATTAGTGCTCTATCTGAAGTATGAGTAGCAAAGATTTTCTCCCACTCTATAGGCTCTCTCTTCACATTGCTGATAGTTTCCTTTGCTGAGAGAAAACTTTTTAGTTTGAATCTATCCCAGTTATTGATTCTTGCTTTTATTTCTTGTGCTATGGGAGTCCTGATAAGGAGGTCTGATCCTAAGCCAACAAGGTGAAGATTTGGACCTACTTTTTCTTCTATAAGATTCAGGGTCTCTGGTCTGATTTCAAGGTCCTTGATCCATTTTGAGTTGAGTTTTGTGCATGGTGAGAGATAGGGGTTTAGTTTTATTCTGTTGCATATGGATTTCCAGTTTTCCCAGCACCATTTGTTGAAGAGGCTATCTTTCCTCCATTCATATTTTTAGCCCCTTTGTCTAGTATGAGAAAATTGTATTTATTTGGGTTTGTGTCCGTGTCCTCTATTCTGTACCATTGATCTACCTTTCTATTTTGGTGCCAATACCCATCCCGTTTTTGTTACTATTGCTTTGTAGTATAGTTGAAGGTCTGGTATTGTGATACCCCCTGCTTTGCTCTTCCTGCTAAGGATTGCTTTAGCTATTCTGGGTTTCTTATTCTTCCAGATGAAATTCATGATTGCCTGCTCTATTTCTGTGTCCTTGGGATTTTAATTGGAATTGCATTGAATTTGTATAGCACTTTAGGTAGTATGGCCATTATGACTATATTAATTCTGCCTATCCAAGAGAATGGGGAATCTTTCCATCTTCTAAGGTTTTCTTTAATTTCTTTCTTTAGTCTTCTGTAGTTCTCACTGTAGAGGTCTTTTACCTCTTTCGTGAGATTGATTCCCAAGTATTTTATTTTTTTCGATGCTATTGTGAATGGGGTAGTTTTCCTAACTTCTCTTTCTGAAGATTCAGCACTTATGTATAAAAATGCATTGGATTTATGAGCATTGATCTTGTAACCTGCTACTTTACTAAATTCACTTATGAGTTCTAAAAGTTTTCTGGTGGAATTTCCAGGTTCCTCTAAATATATAATCATGTCATCAGCAAATAGGCATAGTTTGAGTTCTTCTTTTCCTGTTCATATCCTTTTAATATCTTTGTTCTGTCTAATTGCTCTGGCTAGAGTTTCGAGGACAGTGTTGAATAGAAGTGGTGAAAGAGGGCATCCCTGCCTTGTTCAGTTTTTAGGGGGAATGGTTTCAGTTTTTCACCATTTAGAATGATATTGGCCATGGGCTTAGCATAGATGGCCTTTGCAATGTTAAAGAATGTTCCCACTATCCCTGTTTTTTCTAGTGTTTTGAGCATTGAGGATGCTGTGTTTTACCAAATGCTTTTTCTGCATCTATTGAAATAATCATGTGATTCTTGACTTTATGTCTGTTGATATGGTGAATTACATTTATTGATTTCCGAATGGTGAATCAACCTTGCATCCCTAGGATAAAACCCACTTGATCGTGGTGCACTATCTTTTTAATATGTTTTTGTATGAAATTTGCTAAGATTTTGTTGAGAATTTTTGCATCAATGTTCATGAAGGATATTGGTCTGAAATTTCCTTTCCTCGATGAGTCTCTGTCTGGTTTAGGTATCAGGGTGATATTGGCTTCATAGAATGAGTTTGGGAGGGTTCCCTCCTCTTCTATTCCATGAAATACTTTGAGAAGTATTGGAATGAGCTCGTCTTTAAAGGTTTTGTAGAATTCGGCTGAGAACCCATCTGGTCCCGGACTTTTCTTTGTTGGTAGGCTTTTGATGACTTCTTCTATTTCATTACTTCAAATTGATCTATTTAAATTGTGTATGTCTTCCTGGTTCAGATTAGGTAATTCATATATCTCTAGAAACCTGTTGATGTCTTCAAGTTTTCCTATTTTGTTGGAGTATAGATTTTCAAAATAGCTTCTAATTATGTTTTGTATTTCACTCGTGTCTGTCGTGGTATTTCCTCGTTCATTCGGAATTTTAGTAATTTGAGTATTCTCTCTTCTTTCTTTGTTAGTGTGGCTAAGGGTTCATCAATTTTGTTTATTTTTTCAAAGAACCAACTATTTGTTTTGTCAATTTTTTGTATTGTTTCTTTTGTTTCAATTTCGTTGATTTCAGCTCTGATTTTAACTATTTCCTGTCTTATACTACTTTTGGTGTTGGTCTGCTCTTCTTTTTCTAGGGCTTTGAGTTGTAGTGTTAAGTCATTTATTTGTTGATTTTTTTCTTCTTTTATTGAATGTACTCCATGAAATAAATTTTCCTCAACGAACTACTTTCATAGTGTCCCAGAGATTTTGATATGTTGTTTCTTCTCATTTACCTCTAAGAATTTTTTAATTTCCCTCCTGATATCTTCTGTTATCCATTCATCATACAGTAGTGTATTATTTAATCTCCAGATGTTGGAGTAGTTTCTGTTTTTTCCTCTGTCATTTATTTGTAATTTCAATCCATTAAGATCTGATAGAATACAAGGTAGTATCTCTATCTTCTTGTATTTGCTAACAGTAGCTTTGTGGTGTAATATATGGTCTATTTTAGAGAAGGATCCATGTGCTGCTGAGAAGAAAGTGTATTCACTGTTTGTTGGATGGTATATTTTATAAATGTCCATTAAATCTAAATTATTGATTGTGTTATTGAGATCTATGGTTTCTTTATTCAGTTTTTGTTTGGAGGATCTGTCCAGTGGTGAGAGAGGTGTGTTAAAATTACCTAGTATTATCGTGTTGTGATCTTTTGATTCCTGGAATTGAGAAGGATTTGTTTGACGTACATGGATGAGCCACTGTTCGGGACATAGATATTTATGATTGTTATGTCTTGCTGATTTATGCTTCCCTTAAGCAGTATGTAATGTCCTTCTTTATCCCTTCTGACTAGTTTTGGCTTGAAGTCCACATTATCTGAAATGAGGATAGATATCCAGCTTTTTTGCTGTGTCCATGTGCATGGTATGTTTTTTCCCATCCTTTCACCTTTAGTCTTTGGGTATCTCTTTCTATGAGATGAGTCTCTTGCAGGCAGCAAATTGTTGGATCTTTCTTTTTAATCCAATGTGCCTGTCTATGTCTTTTGATTGATGAGTTCAGGCCATTAACATTCAGGGTTTTTATCGAGATAGGATTTGTATTCCCAGTCATTTGGCTCATTTTTGTTTTTTGGTTTTTTTTGACACAACTTGGTTTCTCTTTTATTTGGTTGTTCCTTTAGGGTAGTTCTTCCCTTTGGTGATTTACATTATTGTTTTTCATCTCTTCCTCATGGAATATTTTGCTAAGAATGTTTTGTAATACTGGCTTTCATTTTGTAAATTCTTTTAGCTTTTGTTTATCATGGAAGGATTTTATTTTGTCATCAAATCTGAAGGTAAGTTTTGCTGGGTATAAGATTGTTGGTTGGCATCCATTTTCTTTCAGAGCTTGAAAAAATGTTTTTCCAGGCCCTCTAGCTTTAGTGTCTGGACTGAAAAATCTGTTAATATCCATATTGGTTTCCCCCTGAATGTAATTTGATTCTTTTCTCTTGCAGCCTTTAAAATTCTGTCTTTATTTTGTATGTTAGGTATATTCATTATAATGTGCCTTGGCGTAGGTTTATTGTAATTTTGTGGATTTGGAGTCTCATAAGCCTTTTTTACTTGATTTTCTATTTCATTCTTCAGATTTGGGAAATTTTCTGATATTTTTTTCATTGAATAGATTGTTCATTCCTTTGGTTTGTTTCTCTAAGCCTTCCTCAATCCCAATAATTCTTAAATTTGGCCTTTTCATGATATCCCATAGTTCTTGGAGATTCTGTTCATGATTTCTTACTGTCTTCTCCATTTGGTCAATTTTGTTTTCAAGATTAAATATTTTTTCTTCAATGTCTGAGGTTCTGTCTTCCAAGTGTTCTATCCTATTGGTTATGCTTTCTATGGAGTTTTTAATTTGGTTTATTGTTTCCTTCATTTCAAGGATTTCTGTTTGTTTTTTTTCAGTATCTCTCTTTTGAAATGATCTTTTACTTCCTGCATTTGCTCTTTTAACTGTCAGTTGGTGTGATCATTCAATGCTGAGTTTTTCCTTTCATCTTATCCTTCAATGTCCACATTTGCTCTTTCATCTCCTCGTTTTCTTCCCTGATCGTTTTGATTATGTACATTCTGAACTCCCTTTCTGATATTTCTTCTGCCATGTTGTCATTGGATTTTATTGCTATACCATCTAGGTTTGTTTGGGACATTTTCTTCCCTTGTTTTCTCATATCGTTCAGGTATAGTGAAACTCTGGAATATTGCAGATTTCCTGTATTGACAATTATTGTCTCTGTAGATTTCCAATAACTCACCTCTTAGCCTTCAGTAGCCTGAAGTCTTAGAAGAACTTGATAATGTGGTGCTGCACTAGGAAGCTGGCCTTCTAGGGGTCGTGGCCTTCAGGTGGGGTGTATTCCCCGGTGGCTCTGAGTTAGTCCTGAGTCTCTTAATACCTTCTCTTCTTGGCTCCTGGGTCTTGTCAAAGGTCCTCTCGCCTCCTGTAGGTGTCTCAGGAAGGGAGCTGCCCTTCCAATGATGATGGCCATGCCCTCAGGAGTAATTCAAAATGTCTGCACTAGCCTATAAAGAAGCCTCTGGCTAGCTCCGTGTTGGCGACAATCTGGTGGTCGGGCGGGGTTGTTCAGTGATGGTGTCTGTCTTTGGCCTGGTGTTTGGGTGGGTTGGCTACCCGCTGCCCAGCTCCACAAGGCAGGCGGTTGGGTGCCTGCCTGCTACCTCCATGATGTAGGCAGCCTGACTTAGCCTCCAGCTCGCTCTGCAACTTTGACCAACGTCTGATGTCACCGAGCTAGGTAAAGGGTTCAGGCAGAGTTGCTCAGTTATGACGTCTGTCCTTGGCCTGCTGGCTGGGTAGCTCCCCGCAGCCTACCTCCATGATGTAGACAGCCAGACTCACCCGCCGGCTCGCTCTGCGACTGCCAAGAAATTTATTTTTAATTAAACATTTTAGAAAATGGAAATATTTATACATATTTTAATGTTCTGTGGGTTAAATTATGTACACCATATTTTCATAACTGGATGCAGTTACTATTATCCCATATTTGTAGAAGATATTTGGAATAAATTGACCAGGTATGCAGAATTGTGAGATGTACTCTGGTTGGACTAGATAGTCCAAGTCCTCTTTCTTTTTGTCGGTGGAACTAAAATGACTACAAGCACAAATTCAAATGTGATATTCTCATTTGTTCTTTGTTTCCAAATGGCATCACTTTTCTAAAGTGCAGAGCCTTTACATATATCTCCTATGCATAGTGTTAAGAGCCCTGTTTTTCTGTAAAAACTCTTTACTTCTACTCCCAAATGTGAAGTCTATAATGCAAATATAAACAGTAACTTTAATTACATTCTATATGTGCTTGAGAAAATTAAATAAATATCCTGTATCTTATGTAATGTATTATATAGGAGGTACAGAAATGATAAATACAAATTTGGGTTTTTTTTTCTGAATTCAAGGCTGCTAACGGATTTTGAAGCTGAAATATAGTACATAAGCACGGGAAACATAATGTTTCCAACTAGTTCCAGCATAATAAATGAGATAGTAGTGAAGAATTTGGAATTTGAAAAAGGAGGGATTTCTATGTCCGAGTAACACTATGGAAAGATAGAAATAAAGTAGCATGACTACTTAAGGGAAATTCAGTGCTTGAGTCTGATAGGAGTTTTCAATTAAACAGAACAGTTAGTAGGAAACTTAGTAGGTAGTATTTATTAATGACATCAGTAGTTTGAATTTCATTGAGTAGAAAATAAGATCATATTAAAGAATTTTAGAAATGACCCACTGGACATATTTTATTGAGATTATTCTGCTAGCTATATTGAGATAAATTTTGGAGTAGAGATTGGATTTTTCAGTCAGGTAGAATGAGTGTGTTTTTGAAGTAGTTTAACTCAGTAATAATCAAACTAGTTATAAGACATCTCCAGCCTAAATTACATAAATTTATTAATATAGACTTGTAAGTATTTTTTTTGTAATCTAAATTATACTATGGCCAAATGGGAATTTTATCAATGCATTTATCTTTCAAACCAATATAGTGCATTTCTAATTGGAATTCAAAAAGGGAAAATACATTGAAGAATATATGGAATTTATAAAATAATCTGGAGGTTTCTTTCAATTTCTTGTGAGATAATTGATGAATCTATCTTTTTTCATTTTGATATAAATTCATCCATTTTAATTTTACAAATTTGCTTAATAGAATTTTACTCTACATTAGTGTTCTCTTTATTATTTGTTTTGTATCTGTTGTTCATTATACTGTTTTGCCACTTTTTTCAGTTTACGAAAATATTTGTTTTTGCTTGTTTCCCTTCTTTCCCTTTTATTTAGATATCTCAAGGGATTATCTACTGTAGTTGTTTTTAGTTAACCAGTTTTGGGTTTCATTTAGCTGTTTTGCTATTGTATTTCTTGATATTGTTTATTTTCTATTTAGTTACTTTCAGCCTTATCTTTATAAATTGATTCTACTTTTTTCTTTTGTTTATTTTTCATTCCTTTGCTAATTTTCATTGTACATTGTATAATTCATTTATTTTAAGCTTTGTTCAAGTTATACTTTTTTACTGAATAAAACTTTATTTGTATTTCATAGATATTTGAGTGTTTTTTTGTTTCAAAACACATTTAGTTCACATTTTCATTGTTGATTTGTCTTTTATGGACTTATTCCTCTCTACTTATTTCAAGTTTTAAAAGACTTTCTTTTCATCAAGTACATGTTTATATTTTATCTGTTGTTTTATAACAGACAACACCAAAAGTTGGGAGTTTAATATATCAATGGTTAATTATTTCTCATTGATTTTTGGGTTGACTGGGCTCAACTGGATCATTCTTTAGCTAGTATATACCTTGCATGAGCTAGTATATACCTTGCATGACTTCAAGAGGGCTTGTTTTCAAGCTAAAATCATAAAAATGAATATCTACCTAGGACTCTTCTTCCAAGAGTCACTTTCCACTCAAGACTCTTACTACCCCTTGATTATTCATCAGTGTTTTTTGCATTTTTGTCCAGAGTTCATGGTTGTTATGTGTGGCATGGTTTATTTAGTAGAAACATGCTCTGACCTACCAGAAGCATAATTCGGGACTTTAGATATGTTCCTCTTTCATCTGATGGAAAATTCCTGATATCTTTCATGTGTAATAGACCTCACTTATTCAAATAAAACTAGAATTCTTTATGTTGTGGTGAATAAAGATTCTTTTAGTAACATTTGGAATGTTCCTGTTTACATATTCTGTTCTAGAGAGAAGGAGAAATAAAATGTTTAATATACTTGTAGTTTACAAGGTTCATGGTCAATTTGCCTGTGGGAAATCTTTAGGTAATATCTACCTGAAGCTGTGCCTGAGAAATATGCAGTTAAATGTATGTGTTCAACCATAGTTTTAACTTTCTATGGATTTTAGAAACATGGTAATTGTAAAATAAATTAATAAAAAATACACAAGTGAATACCTTTTTCTGTAACTACTTCCTAGAAAAGAGCCGATGCTCTGGAAACTGAGAACAAAGTTCTTCAGGAACAACTAAAACAGGCTTTACAGGTAAAGGATATCATGTTACTTGAAAATTATTTTAAGTGAAGAACGCACTCATAAGAAACTTTTCAAATGAATAATTTCAACCTTATAGGCAAATAGGTCTATTTATTATACTACCTTATGAGTTTTAAAATACTATTTTATGTAGTATGAATATATTAATAAAATATAATATTCATTCTTCTCAAAAACAGTAAACTAGAAAAAAGTAAACTTTCTTTTTTATTGTTTGGAATTGAATTCAGGGGCACTCAAGCACTGAACCACATCCTCAGCCCTATTTTGTATTTTATTTAGAGACAGAATCTCACTGAGTTGCTTAGTGCCTCATTGTTGCTGAGACTGTTGTTTGAACTTGTGATCCTCCTGCCTCAGCCTTCTGAGCTGCTGGGATTACAGATGTGCAACACCCCACCCAGCAAAAGTAAACATTCTTAATAAAACAAAGCAATCTATTTCAAATTCAAAGACAAAAAACTTCAAATTTAAATATTGCAGGCATTTCAGTTAAACTCAGTAAAATGAAGATATTTACTCTCATGCTATTTTCAAATTCTAGCTAAATAATGACAAGAAATGAAAGAAACCACAAACATTTTCATAAGTGGATAGACAAAAATATAATGATTTGCATGCTATATATATTTATAAAAATATACAATTTAATATTAGTCATATAATTGTATATTAGTCATATAATTGTATAAAAATATACAATTTAATGTTAGTCATATAATTTTAAAAATTGAGACAAAGTAGTGTTGATTTAGAATAGAAAATAATAGAGCAAAAGATTATTTTTCCAAAATTATTTAAAAATAGTTATTCCTTTATATAGTTAAGAAATTATAATACAAAAATTAGTCTAGCATGATATTAGGATAGCATATTTAACAAAAAAAAATACAGAGAGCTTTACATGAAGAACGATGACAGTACTTTACCAAATGATATAGTGAAGAAACAGAAAGTTACAATTTCAGTTTTGGAAGTTCAATATTATCAATATTTTGATTTCCGTGTTTCCTAAATTGATATACCAAAAACAAATTCAAATGAATATAATTTAGTATTTTATATACTTTTAGTTTATTAAAAGTTTTCATAGAAGGATAAAATAGCCACACAAAGTAAACATTAGAGAAAAATAGCTAGGTGTCTCTTTCATGAAAAACACCAAAATAAATTGCAGATTGTTTTAAAATCCAAAAGTAATAAATGAAACATGAAGATATTAAACACTGGATAACAGCTAAATGGTATTGGCTAAAGCACCATACCTTAAAATAATATGTTAATTATTTGATTTGATGTAAATTTAAAACTTTTTATGTAAAAATAACAAGATAAAGAGATAAGAGAAAGATATTTGTATTTTATATGAAGATATTTCACAAACCTATAATATGGATAGACTTCTCTTAAAAAATATGTAACACAAGTAAGAAATACATATTCAGAAATGCTAATAAAGGCATACAAATATATTCAAACTCCCTAATTACTGAATCAGTGCAACTTAAAATAAACAGTGGGATAGGTTTTTTAAACCTAACATTTTAGCAAAAATTTAAGGAATAGAAATACTTATATTTTGGGATGAATGCTGAAATGAATAATCTTTAACACACTTCTATTTTCAGTATGAATTTATACTTTTCTGAAGGAAAACATATATCAAAAGTCTCGGAAAGCTTTAGCCATTTCATTAAGCAAGTTCAAATGTTTACCAAAAGAAAAAAGTGTTCGGTAATTTTACACTAATATGTGTAAAGTAATATTTTTTATAGAAAAGGTTTTGAAATGGACTTAAAAATCCACTGATAAGGAATTTATTAAATATATTTTGGTATATTACCAAATACATTATCTACTCTGATAAATATGTTTATTGTCCTGGAAACATACCTACAGTATTTAATTAAAAAGTATATTTTGTGGGCTGGGGTTGTAGTTCAGTGGTGGAGTGCTTGCCTAGCACATGCGAGGAACTAAGTTCAATCCTCAGCACCACTATTAAATAAATAAAATAAAGGTATTGTGTCCACCTATAACTAAAAATATTTTTAAAAGAAGCACATTATATGACTATGTATAGTAGGATTCAATATAAATAAAAATTTAAAAATATGTATACTTAGTTATATTTAGAAATATAAGATTATACATCAGAAGGTTAACAGTGATTTTTCTCTTCCTGGTGAGACTTTTTGTGAATATTATTTTTTATTTATGTATTTTTCTAATAAAAACTATAAAAAAGTGACATTTTAAAGAAAAATTTCTTTCTATAAGGAATAAAATGGCTTATTTTCCAGTTTCATTCTTTGTTATTATGGATGTCGTCCTTTTTATCACTTTTAATATTAAATACCTGTTATTAGTTTTTTCCTATTATAATAATTAGAGTCTTAAAAAATAGAAACTTGGAGAAACACCTATGTATTAAAAAATGCCTTTGAAAATGGAAGGTTTTTCTGGGTGTGGTGGTGCACACCTGTGATCCGAGCAACTGCAGGAAGATCACAAGTTCAAAACCAGCCTGTATCAAAATAAAAAATAAAATGGACTGGGATGTGGTTCAGTGGTTAAGCATCTCTGGGTTCATTCCTGGTACCAAAAATAAAAATAAAATAAATAATAAATAATAATGATAATAAATGGAAGTTTTTGTCTGTTTTTTAGCAGTGAAGGAATATGTATTCTTGGGAGATAAACTTACAAATCAACTTCTCTGCCTGTTGGGGAAGTGAAAGTTATAGATTTTAGGGGAAATGAAATGAGGAAGAGGGGTAAACTCATAAAGGATGGGGGGAATTTTTTGGTAATTTGGGTACCACCTCTTTTCACTCCCTTTATGGTTCTTTTTAGTTGTGTCATGGCAATTGTCAGCTCTCAGGGTGCTGGGGAGTGTGTAATTTAGCATGCAGATGGATTGTAATAAAGTCACTCTTGCAGACATCTTAGATACAACAAATTTCAGCAACTCCACCAGAACTTCTGTAACTTCTGGCCTAGGGGCATCAATTTTGGATGTTTCAGTCCAGGATTTATTGGCCCATTGATTTTGCGCCTGAGTAGAGGCAGTACACAATGTTCTACAGCTTTTAATTTTAAGTATGGAACTGTTAAACTATTGATTATTCTAATGGTTTAACTTAGTTTCCTCTGACTAGTAAATAAAAATGAGCAGATGTGGTAGCCTTACCTGTAATCTCAACTACTCTGGGGTCTGAGGCCAGAGAATCTAAACCAGTCTGTGTGACTTAGCAAGACCTTGTTTCAAAATAAAAAATAAAAAGAGCTGAGATGTGGGGGCTGGAGAGATAGCTCAGTCGGTAGAGTGCTTGCCTTGTAAGCACAAAGCCCTGGGTTCCATCCCCAGCAAACCGCCCCCCCCCCCAAAAAAAAAGAGCTGAAAAGTAGCTGAGAGGTAGAGTGTCTCTGAGTTCAGTTGCCAATATGAAAATAATAATATTAGATTTTTAAAAACAGAAATCATATAGGCATAAATAAATGCGGATTCCTGGGAGTTGTAGTATTGTCAGGAAAATGTTACAGAAAGCAATGCTTCACAGGTTTTACTTTCTTAAAAACAGGAAGCAGAAAGAAGTAAGCTTCAACTTGACCGTTTCCTAAATCAAGGTGTGGAGTTTCTTAAAAGTGAGGGGAAGACCAAAACAATGGAAATGGGTTCTGATAAAACACAAAGTGAATATTCCAAAACTATGCCATTGGACAGAGAGACAAGGGCAGCATTTGTTTCAAATTCAGGTGGACAAATGACAACTGATATAATTCAAGAGGTAAGGAAATAACCAAAATAGAGATAGTAGTATTTTATAATAAATTTATCTTTCATTTTCATTACTTACTTCTTTTGCCTTTTCCTTCAAGATTTATCAAGTCATTATTGTCTTGCATAACAAACTGTAAATTAAGTATATATTGGTTTTGAGATCTGAGATTTGAGAACCAGAAGAAAATAGGATTTGAAAACTAATTATATTCTGGTATAAATTAGTAAAATTAAATATAAATTCAAAATTGTGGAGGAAAAAAACTATTAAAAATATTTTATTTTTGTTTCTGTTATGCAATGGATTCAGAAATTTTTTGAACTTTATTTGAACTTTGTCAATCCTTTCCTGAGATCTAAGTCTTGACCTCCAGGCTATTATATAGGCTTTTGTAATGCACTTCACATATATGTTTTATGTGAAGTGAAATATCATATATATTTTATAATTTAGCTACATTGTACTTAAGTTCATTGAACTTGCTGTGTTTTCTGTCACATTCAGGATTTTGCATATTTTGTTCTTTTTTCTTGAAAAATTGTTTCTTCCCTTCCTCATTGCTAAAATTCATCTTGTTTGATTGAGAATCAAAAAATATTGTTTTAGTCAGCTTTTTCTCTGCTGTGACTAAAGGACCTGACCAGAACAACTGTAGAGGAGGAAAAGTTTGAGGGCTCACAGTTTCAGAGGTCTTAGTCCACAGAAGGCCATTTCTATTCCTCCAGGCTTGGAGGTGAGGCTGAACATCATGGTGGAGAGTGTGGTGGAGGGAAGCAGCTAACATCGTTAGGAAACAGAGAGTCCACACACCAGATACAAATACGTATCCAAAACCATGCCCCAATTTCCCCCTCCTTCAGACACACCCTATCATTTCAATTACCACTCTATCAATCCCTATAATGGGATTAAATCACTGATATAATTCTCCTCTGAATCTTCTTGCATTGGCTCATATGAGGACACCTCATATCCAAACCATAACAGGTACTATTTCACTTACCTTTTGCTGCATAAAAATTACCCCAGAATTTAGTGGTTCAGACTGTAAGCTCATGGTGACCAAATAACAGAGGCAGGAGATAGGAAACAGACCTTGAACCAGCAAGCTTTCCTTTATTCTGCAGGGAAGTCAATTGATCAGGATGGGAGGGTTCATTTTCTGGATCTGGAGATGGCCCCCAGGTTACAGAAGGAGTCTGGATTTTATAGTTTGCAATGAGGGTGAATCAATCATTGGAGACTGCAGACATGCTGTTTGGACAGTCAGGGACATAGTTGTGCAGGTCAAAATTTTAACTCAGGAAGGCAGTTGTAAAAAGGTTGAAACTCATTGTCACTGGGACAAGCTCACATGTCGGTGTTCACTGCTTATCTTCCTTCCTCTGGGACCCATTTTTACCTAGAGGTTCACTATTCGCTTTTATCCTTCTAGGACTCATCTGCAATGGGGAAGGGTAAAAGTCCAGGGTTCAGCATTTCAGTATTCGCAGGACCCACTGTGGTTGGGAAGGGGTAAATGTTTGCTTTTGGTGGAGATGATGGGGATGAAACTGGGAAGGAATGAAAGCTTGCTTTCTCCCTTGGGTCCCGATATTACTGGGAAAGGATGTACTGGGAGAGGTTTAATGTTTGGTTAATTTTCCCTCCCTTCTCCCAAGTCACACTGTCTTTTCGTTTTTCTCTGGGAACTGTCTTGTAGGAATACTATTTTCCATAACCCTTCACGGAAAAGGAACATATTGTCTCACAGTATTTGTAAGTTAAGAATCCAGGTGTATAACTAAAAAGAACCTTAGTTGGGCCCTCTGGCTCAGGGTCTCTCACAAAGATGTAATGAAGGTATTCATCTTAACTCCATTTATCTTGAGATCCCAGTGGAGTGGAGGAGGAAGTACTTCCAGCTGGCTCGTGTTTGAATGTAGCATTCATTAGGCCTCAGATCCCTGGTGGCTGCTGGCTTGAGGCATCAGCATTTGGTCATGGGTCTCTCCGTGAGAAAACTTACATCATACAAGCAAGGGCAAGAGAGAGAGAGAATGCCTAAAACCTGATCTCAGAGATGGCATCACTTTCATTAGAAGTTTAGAAGTAGTAGCATCATGAACAGCCCACAAATAACAAACAATATGTCATTGGCATGAATATCCTGAGGTAGGAAACAATGAAGCTGGCTATTTTAGAGGCTTCCTATTACAAGTAGATTGGTAGATGTGGGGAAAAGGCACACTTTTACACTGCCGGTGGAGTTGCAAATTGGTGCAGCCACTCTGGAAAGCAGCATGGAGATTCCACAGAAAACTTGGAATTGACCCACCTTTTGACCCAGTTATCCCACTCCTCAGTTTATACCCAAAGGACTTAAAATTAGCATACAACAGTAAAGCTTTCTTTGAGTTGGAAATGCCCAATGCTCTTGGATCTGGTCTTCACAGAGATTCTAACTTATCACCCTGTACTATTGGGAATGGAAGCCTGAAATCTAAAAGGAGTAAAGAAAAAAATTTGGATTTCTTCTTCTAGACACTAGATTATATTATACAAAGGTCTGTCATATATATCTTAATAACATTTGGAGAAAGTAGTTCTTTATTGTTTGCATGTCTGCTTTTAAGGTTTTCTTAGTAGAAGAACTGTCTTTTTAAAATTAACTAAAATATTATTTCTTTTGTCAAGAACTTACAAGGTTAGCTGGGCGTGGTGGCACACGCCTGTAATCCCAGCGGCTTGGGAGGCTGAGGCAGGAGGATTTCCAGTTCAAAGCCAGCCTAAAGCAAGAGCTAAGGAACTCAGTGAGACCCTGTCTCTAAATAAAATACAAAATAGGGATGGGGATGTGGCTCAGTGGTTGAGTGCCCCTGAGTTCAATCCCCAGTACCAAAAATAAAAGAACTAACAAGGCTATATACAAATCGTTAATGGTAGACATTAATACTTTATAGGAATATAAAGTATTATATATATATATGTTTATATGTATTTATATATAATAAGGCTTATAAACTACTTTTCTATGTTGTAAAGCACTATGTAAATGATTATAGCATCTTTATTTAGCTCTGTCCTAGTTTTCTGCATAGGCTATATGAAAATCCCTTTTGATAAGTTTTAGTATAAAGGCTAACTTTTTTGACATGTAGACACAAAATGTATAATGGCTAAAACATTATAATTTATTTCATCATGCTAATAGTTTAAGTTAAAGGTCAATGTTCAAGGTAGAGAGTTGTCTCCAAGGCCACTCAGGTATCCTGGCATGCGCAATCTTTACATGGGACTTCTCTTATCACACTGGGCATAGACATCAGCTATCAGAAGTGAAGATGGAGAGCAAGCATGAGTAATTTTCATTGACCAGGCTGGAAGTGGGACATATCTTCTTTCACATTCTCTTTGCTACATTTAAATTCAGGGGGAACTTAGGAATGTACACTAGCAATGTGACTAAGAAGAAAAGAAAATTAGTTTGGTAAACACAAGTTTGCCTCAGGTAGGTAAGGGTAAGCCAGCTAATTTCTGCATAAAAGAAACCAAGTTAGATGAAATTCAGGTCTGGAGTAAAACCTAGAATCAACATTTTTGCTATAGAAAAATACCTCTCATCTTCCCAAGAGATAGCCTATTAGTAAAATCACACTTTTAAGGTCACAGATTTTATAACATTTTTTATCACACACGTCAGTATGCATTCAGGTCATAAATTTTATAAAAATTTATAAAAACGAATACCATGTTAGTATATTGTATGTATTAGCCTTATAAACTTTTCCATGGATATTGAAAGTAATTAGATAACTAACATATGTTTAAAATAATTTTGTTAGCTAAAAGTATAAAACCCTCTTTGCTCTTAATTTAGAAATATAAAGTATCATTTGGTGACCTATTCCCCGATAATATCTCTTCTAATGCCAAAATATGATAATTTCTTATCTTTTTTGAAACCTTAGTATTATACAATTGTCATACTAAGAATACTATTTTGAATGATATTTTTAAAAATGATCTAATGTAAATATTTTATATGCATATTTGGTATATTTAAGTTTACTATTATCTTTATCACAGATCTCAGTTGTCCAAAATCAAAGACCAATTGAAGAAAGGTAAAAAAAAATTTTTGTTCTTTTTCTCATTGTATCAGTTCATACATCTGTGATGAAATATCCAATCAAAATTCAGTGTCTAAAACTTGTTGATTTATATCTTTGCTTATAATATTGTACCTATATCGTTGAAGCACATTTTTTGAAATGCATTTTAAATAGAGAAAAGCGTGAAACATTAGCTGTCAAAGACTGAAAAATATGGAAATCAAAAATTTTAAGTGAAAAATTTAAATTAAAAACACAAACAATTAAATTTCCATGGAGTGGGAACTGACCCTTGTTTCAAGTTTAGTTATCATCAAGATGCATGACCTAGATTAATAGGATTTTTTTTTTCTGGTACTGGGAATTGAACCCAGGAACACTTTATGACTGAGCCACATCCCCAACCCTTCTTATTTTTATTTTGTGACAGAATCTTGCTAAGTTTCCCAGAGCCTCTCAATTGTTGAGGCTGTCCTTGAACTATCAATCCTTCTACCTCAGCCTCTTGAGTGACTGGGATTTTAGGTGTGCACCACCATGCCTGTCATGACCTATACTTTTAAATAACTCACTTAAAAACATTTTTGTTTGTTATTTTTTCTCAGTCACTTGATATATATATGAATGTACATAAATGTTTGAGTTTATTGATTCATCCCGTTAGATTTGTGGTTTTCACTCATGAGTCTGTATAATTAGCCATATTAATAGTAATAAGAAATAGCAAGCCTGAGCTACATGTATTAGTACCAGCAAATTCTGTCATTGAGTTATTTTATTTGATGAAAATAAACTGTGTCAATGTTTCCTTTCTGTCATTGACATAAATTATTGAGAATTCAAATCAAATGTACATGAGACATTTATTTCTCCTTGATTTCACAGAGCCTAATGTGTAAAAATTTTTTGGTTTTGATTACCATGTAGAAAAGATAAGAGAATTACCTTATGCATTATTTTATGCATTTCTGTGCTTCATTACCATTTTTAATATTTCTAAATTACAGTCTAGATGAATTACCAAGTATTAGGTAGTAACTGTGATGATTAATAGCCAGAAGTTTTGAAAAGTTCCATTTTTCTTGTTTGTAGAGATTATTTATATATTTTAAAGTATGTATTTTTTATATTTCAAGAAAAAATCAAACATTGTTTTACTTTTTGCTTTGCAAACTTATTATGGGTACCTTTCATGTAATGTATTCCTTTCCATTTTATATGTGGAAGATCAGTATTGTGAATATTGAAGGGGTAATAAGAAAAAATATTGCTAATTACCTACAACTTTTATGGAAACTAAATCATCTTATGAGCTGTGTAGAAATAAAAATGAAGCATGACACTCTTCATGTTCAGATTATAGTAGAGCATGACATGCTACTAGTTTTTCTATGGGAACATGGTGAAGTATAGTCTTTGAAAGTGCTGGAAAGTCAATAATTTGCCACTCTGAAGAACATGAAGTCACAACTTTTGATATTAGTGCTTTTAATGTCAAACATTTAGTTGTTGGTGATAAATTTGGTAGACTGTACACTTATGCATCTCAGAAAATACAAACATTGTCTTTAAGGGGAAAAAAAAGCATTTTAGGGCTGGGACATAGCTCAGTTAAGAGAGTGCTTGCCTAACGTGCACAGGGCCTGGGTTTGATCCCTAGCATTGAAAAAAATATTTTAAAGAGAATCTCTACCCTCAATAATGACATGATATAGCAGCCTCAGTCACCTTTCATAGGCCTTTGTGAAAAATCTTCAAGAGGGGGTTATGAGCCAGCATAACCATTCTGGCCAGCAAAGCCATTCTGATTTGCTGATAAATCACTTTTGAGAGTTATAATTGAAAGTGGTAAATGAAAAAGAGTTCATTGGGTAACAACAGACTGAGGATGATAAGGAATGTAAGATCTCTAAGACTAAGGGAAAAAAATCATAGAATGAATAGCAAATAATTCCTCTTAAATGTTTTTTTTAACCCTTAGAAACTTGATTGATGTAATATTCTCTAACATCAGGAGTATTATATCAATTCATTTCAATTCAGTTGAGCTCTAATGAGGAAGTATTAACTGACTTCATTCTATGTAAGGCACTATGCTAGATTTTATGGGGTGTAAAGGGTGACAAATACATAGCCATCACCTTCAACGTTTGGTAAAGTGGATAAGACATGTACAGAATAAGTAGAGATAATACAAATGATGCATTTTACAAGAAGTCATCAAAAAGTTACATCAAAAAGAAGGACAATTATTTCTGGGTAGATTACTTCTGGCTACTAAGATTTAATTTAAGAAATAGGTTAAATTTCACAGAGAACATAAGCAAAGGATTTTCCAGATGGACAGAACTTTGTTTTGAGGTAAAGATAACGGTGTTTAGAATCTACACAGCATGTCTAGGGAAAGGCCAGTCATTTATTTTGTTTTGAGTCTTGATTAAGACAATAATTGGAAATATGACATGAAACAGACTATTTCAATTTGATAGGTTTTATAGAATTGCCCATAATAGCTTCAGGTTAAATATTGCTAAATATAATAAAAGTTCAAACTATTAAGCACAAAGCACAATATTATTCACCAACCTTCATTTTGGGTTACTTCTTAGATCCTAATAGAATTTCTGAAATACTTTGGAAAAGTCTCCTAACCTTCAGAGAGTGGATGGGAGTGAAGTAAGGAGACTCCACCTGAGCAGACACATGGTATTGCTTACAATAAAGTACAGTGTTTTTGCACTATGCAGCATTTAAGAATTTATTTTGGCTTAGGGAATGAGTTAGTGGCAAATATTTAATCAAACAATAGATTTTAATAATTTATTGTTTCACATCATATGTGTTGTTAGCTTTTCTTATTTTACAGCATTGGAATTCACACCTTTAAAAACGAAAATGTAAACTATTTCTTGGTGATTTATTTTTCAGAGTTACAAATCCAACCTACTTCTTTCTAAGTCTTTTTGTTAGAACTTGTATGCCTCCCAATACTGTTTAGGTTTATTATAAAGCATAAAAACATACAAAAAAGCAGAATGTTAATGCATGCCCATTTTATCCATAGACTAGATGATTAATATTAAATTTACTCAGTCAGTCATTAAACCCATTCATTCAACAAATATTTTTGACACCTTCATATGCCAAGTATTTTCTAGGTATTGAGTTTTATTGATAAGTAAGGCAGATAATATCCTTTCCATTTATGTGTTTACATTTTAATAGGAAAGCTAGGCAATAAATAAAAACAAATGAACAAGATAATGTTAGAGGTCAATAAGTGAAAATAATAAAAATATCCCTGTCTATTAAAGAGTCACAGGGAGTAGTAACTTAGATTGAGTAGTCACTGAAGGTATGAGAGAGGATTATCTAATTATGAAATTAAAATCTCATAAAATATTTAGTTTTTTCTAATTATTATCAGAATAAACTCCTATAAATGAAAAGTTATATTACCATTGAAAGCTCTAGAGATCTCATGATATTTAACTATTTTTGTTGCACTTATAGGGGAGCACATTACTGGTGACCCAAATTGTAGGCATAAAATACATTTTTAGAAGAAACCTAATCATCTGAAAAGCAGTAGAGGGTATAATATCTTCTGAATTGACATTATTCCATAGAGAGGTATATTTGAACAGGGGACAGCTGGATTCATTGTAGAAATTCTAAGAATAGATATTACCTACTTAGCCATGTAGCAGTGAGAGCTTCCTGATTGGGAAGAATGGGCTTATTAGAAAAAGCATAGCATAGTTCTGATAGACTTGTTCTACAAGACAACAAAAATGGAGAAGAGAGAGAGCCATCAGGGCTATCCAGAAATAAAGACTTGTCTCTCTGCCTTTTGATATGGGAGTCTCTTCGATAAGTCTCTCCAGTAGCTCTGGTTTTTACCTGGTCCTGAATATGTCAATTTCCATGTTATTGTCTAGGAGAAAGATATTAATAAGGTCACCAAGTAGATAAGGTGAAGGTACAGAGCTGAAAATAATAATAATAAACTCACATTATGTGCTCTGTTTCCTGGCTAGCCACAGAAATTGTTTTGGGAATGTCTGTTTAATATCTGGAACAGGAAAGAGAAAGTCATTTGTCAGTTCCCTTGACACTGACCATTTCCAAGAGTCAGACAAGTTCTTACCTGAAAAAAATCTATTATTTCTCCAGGAAATGTGTGAGATTGTTGTTTGAAGTAATTAATTTAGAGAAGTTCCACCACTTATCATTAACCATCAAAGGTCAACTGCAGTGTCAGATGAGGATGTCTGCAGAATCACCTGGTATAAAGACATTGTCTTATCTTTTAAATGGGCAATACATTGTATTCATCATGTACTGAGGTCAAAGCAAGGGGTGGAAAAAGAAAATGAATCTATTCTTCCTCTTGACTCCTAACTCCTAAGCGCCTTGGAGTTCAACCATGAAGGAGGGGCCCTTGTCTGATATGACATTCTATAACTTGTGATCAGGGAATGCTGTACCAGCAAGAACTGTGTAGGTGCTTTTCAAAGAGGCTGGCTTCATTGGCAAATGGAATAAACTTGATGGATGAAGGTGGCTTCTATGTCATTCAAATACTTTGAATGATGGCCTTGTCTTCCTTCATGGTTCAATGAATTTGAACAGGGACCCAGTATAGATGTTCATTATACATTATTGACTGGTTTTTTCATGTCACATATTTTCCTTTAGATTCAGTTCCTTCCCTTGGGCATCTCCACATTAAAAATAAAAATTGATTTTGTGGCTAATTTGTTGTGCCTATTTTCTTTGGCAGGAGATACCTCAGAAAACTGTGTGTTTAAGAAGTCTGTCCTAGGTATAACAATGACTATGAAACTATCCATTAGCAATTATTCATGAACGCTGTACAAATTTAATTCAGATATTCTAAGGCAATTGTGCTCTATGGACATGAATTATGCCTGAAATTTACCCAATTTTGAAGGACGTTGGATACCATGGAATGTCAACACCTATTATTACTATAGTAGATGAATGCAACATTCCATAAGATTTTGTGACCTTTGAGAGAGGATATTGCATTAGTTAATCCTATTTTCTTGTCAGGTGTCAAATCTTACAGGCAAGGACCTTACTGAGTCAATGTTTGGTTAAAACAGAAGGGAGGCATCTGTGTTCAATGAGTTATGAGATCACATTTTGTGAATTTAGATAAGGTTCTATGGGCCAGGATTGACCCCTGATCAGATGTGCTATCTGACCCTTTTAATAAGAAAAACTGCCCAGTTAGGCTCAGTAATAAAGCTAGAAGTAACTTTCAAAAGAAAATGTACCATTTAGCAATAGAAGGAAGTCTTTGAGTTCAAAGATACAGAGAGTGACAAAAACATGAAGTATTATTTCCAAGGCTTCAGTCAGTGAAAGGTTGCTTACAGTTTTCTGTATTTTGTGAATATATAAGATATGGCAAATCTAAAGTTAACATTTGTTTTCATGATGCCTGGGCTGCTTCCAAGGCTTTTTAGTATAAGGGCTTTCATTTAAAATTAGTTGCATTGATACAGATGCTTTAAAGAATCAACTAGGCATAGAACATGATGTCACCACTACCTGAAGTCTTTTGTGTTTGGGACAGTAGAATCTATAACTTTTCCTTTGAAGAATATGGAATGTATCTTTTTTGATGCTGTCTAAATGAAGATTCCCTTGCCTCCAAATTGAGTTGAATGACAGGTCCTAGATTATGTTTTTATTTATTTTTCTTTAATCTGATGGGCTTAGAAAATATACAATGCTTTTTTAGGACAGATCAGTGTCATCAATGTAATTGAACGTTCAGATAGTACTAGCAGTTTACATTGTGGTAGTTTTTGTCCTACCTACTGAAAGTATGACAAATTCAGATATTATCAAGGAAAATTAGTCAAGATATGTTGCATGTCTTGCCTAATCCTTAGCTGCTTACATAAATTAGTAATGGCAATAGTTTATTCTATGGCTTGCAGAATGACAGAGAATAGGGAGTGAAGTAGAGTTGTTTATTTCTTTAGTTTAGTTCCATTACTAGGAAAACTCACAGGACTTATATAGTCATTATATTGACTATGATTTATTGCAGAGAAGGAGAATACAAAGCAAAATCAGCAAAGGGTAATGGTGCACGGGGAAAAATCCAGAAGAAACAAGGTGCAAGTTTCTAAGCATTCTCTCCCAGTGAAGTCACACAGTTGTTCAGCAATGGATAGTAACAAAATGCATGAATGCTAGAGAAGTTCACTAGAAATTCAGTGACTGGATTTTTACTAAGGGCTAGTCACATAGAACTTTCTATCTACCAAGTTTCAAACTTCTAGTCACTCAGAAGGATAAACAGGTGTTCTGCATGAACTACATTCACAGTGGGAATCTTTCCAAAATCAAAGTTCCCTGGTGCCAGCCAAGAGCCAAACTTGCAATTAAACCTTTCTAAGGATAGCAATCTCAGGCCTGCTATGTTTGCTCTTTCTTCTATAGGATGTCCAGTGGTTCTTGTCCAAGAAATTTTTACATTAAAATTATTATCATTAGGGCCTTACACTCCATCGTGAGACCAGTCTGCATTATTGATCTCATTTATGCCCTATAGGAGTCCTAGACTTAGGAAATTTAAAAAATTCCTTCATGATCATGGTATCTCCCCTGCGGCATTTGCAGGCAAATAGATGAAATTGGAGGATATCATGCTAAGCGAGATAAGCCAATCTCAAAAAACTAAAGGACGAATGATCTCGCTGATAAGCGGATGGGGGGGGGTAGGAGGGGTTAGCATTAGGGTTAGGATTAGGTTTAGGGTTAGGGATAAGGTGGGTGGTAAGAATGGAGAAAGGAAGGACTGTATAGAGGGAAAAGAGGGGTTGGAGGGGTGGGGGGAAGGGAAAAAATAACAATGAATCAAACAATATTGCCCTATGTAAATTTATGATTTTCAATTAAAAAAAATTCCTTTAACCATATCTTAGAAAGCTGTATGGCTTTATCCTTAATTTTCTGTGCTGACCTTTTTTAGTTGACTTAAGGCACCAATTCAGGTATAGCAAAACTCTGGGCAACAAGTTGAACCCGACCAGAGGTGAGGCATGATCATAATAGGTGGAGCACATATACAAGAAGTATAATTTCAGAGAGCACAGTGGTACTCCTGGAAACAAAGGCTTTACAATTGTTAGCTATATGTTAGGCAGTTCAGCTTAACAGGGCCCATGTGTGGGTCTCCCACTATGGTTCCTCTTCCTTAGACCTCCTAGTCCAGTCCAGTTGAATTAGTTGAGTTCTTTTTTTAAGGACTTTGTAAAATCAATCAGTCCCCTTCCTGCTCCCCCTGCCCCCTTTTTTTGTCAATGACTCTGTTCATCTGCCTGGCAAGTGTATATGACATCTGAAGGTGTTCTGAATGGAAAGTGCAAGAATTGGCCACCCTCTATTGTCTCCTAATCAGCATTATGGAGTCCGCTCAGGTTAGGCAGCACAGGAAGATAGGGAAACTTCTGGAACATTTCTGAGAAACAAAGAGATCATTAATGCTTTCTTTCTCCCCGGGACCTCCTATGGTGCTGAGGTTCCCCCCACCTCCATCCATAGACATACCCTTAATTATGAAATCTGTTCTATTCTCAATATTGAAAGAATTTAAATTCAAAGCACCCTTGGAAGCAAGATGTAAGGAAACAGTGTCCCATGAACACTTTTTCTTTGAACCTTTCCCTGATCAGAATGATTCCTCTAGCATTTATTAAACATATACAATTTTATATCAGATGCAATATCTCCAAAATACAGAACTATTAAATATTCTTTTTTCTCTTCACCAATTTATTCTAGCAGAGAATTTGGTGTTTATAAGGTTAACCATACAATTGCAGAGGTATTTCAGGGAATGCAGAGGGAAAGACATGAAAGTTTCAGTAGTAGCAAGAGCTAGACAAGCGAAGTCTGGAGGATTACATTCCACTCTTCACCCCCCCCCCACACACACACATATTTTTTAATCTGGTTTATTTAAAGCTTTACTCTAGCACCCTGGAAACTGGTTAAATCTTTTTTTAACTCCCATCTATCGGAAAGAATAACTACAAATAAATTTTTATGCCTTTGGCTCTTCCAAACCCCACCTTTGGAAAGTTTTAGGTCCTTTTTCCTCTCATCTGGAAGAGAGAACAAAAATCAGACGTTATACATTCTCTTTTACCTGTACCACCAAAAGCAGCCAGTGGAACCAGCAAGCCAATTCTCCTGGACTTGCTTGTATCATTTTCAGATTCCCCTTTTGACAGCAGCTCTCGTTATCCTTTCAAACAAAATTTTCTCCATATTCTGGTGAGTCAGCATAATGCTAGTGAATCTCACATCTGATGCCAATTATGTTAGATTGAGTGACTTTCTGAGAGGACTCATGGGACCTAGCACATAGTCATTACAGTGGCTATGATTTATTGCAGAACATGAATACAAAGCAAAACTAGCAAAGGGAAAAGGTATATGGGTAAAGTTGGGAAAAAAAACAAGGGCAAACATATAAGAATGATTACTCTAGCAATGAATTGTGAATTGTTGTCTATTAGGGAAACTTAGACTCAGTGCCCAGGATATAAACTGGAGGCCACCTGATAGAGCATCTCCATCCATGAAATTTTTTAAAATCCTTTTCAGGATTTGGCATTGGCATGTTAACTTTCAGTCATACTTGTAATCTTTTTTCTAGGCTCTCCTGAGCCTAGCCTCCTTATCTTTTCCTCAAGTAAACTTTACTTTGTAGCTACCTGCTTATAAACACATTGCTAGAGATTTTTCCTTTGTAGCAAATATACTGCCCCGTTACTCTGTGAATAACTGATCTCTAGCTATTCTATTTAGGCCAAATAATTCGTCCTCTCTGGGAATTCTATGACTATTATATCCAATATAGTTACTGAGATATTGGCCATTTCAACTAAGGGGTTTTTCTGGTGTAAGGTTTTCAGTGGGGTTATTACCACTTTAGCGGTGACACAAAATTTTTATGTTCAAAAGCTGTGATACTCAGATGAATCATGTACTGCAGCTATGCTAAATAAGATTTATTGAGAATGAACTGTAAGCACAGTGGCACCAGAGCACATATGACACTCCAGTCTCTCATCTTGGACAAGGCTTGTTTGGGTAGAGGCATCTGATGGACAGTAAAGGAAGAATCCTATCCACATACCAGTTCACAAATTAAAAGAGAACTTGGGGGAGAGCAGGGGAAAACAGGTGATTCTGGAACTATGAAGTTTCCTGATAAGGGGGAACTAGTCTTGTTGGGAAAATAGCATTTGGAAGGAGCTCACACATTCCAATATTCTAGGTATTAATGAAAGACTTTGAGAGTGCCAAGCTATCAAGTAGTGAGATATTAATCCAGTCCATTCAAGAAAAAACATGTCCATCATCTCCATGGATCAATAATTTTTTCTAGTGTTAGAATGGTTTTGTTTTTGTCCTGTATAATTTCCTTATAGTTTAAGTCCTATTTCTCATTATTTCAATAACAACATTGTTGGAGTCAGGTACATAGCACTGTCATGGTAAGAATTATTTACACATTCACAATCTATTTCTTAGTAGTCCATCAGCCTTACTTTTCTAGGTGAGATAATTCCCAGTATTTTAACCTTTAAGTTTTCCAGTCTTTTAGAAATGTTGGATTTTTTACTTTCATGTTTATTTTTAGTTGAATAGTCTAAAAGTGGTCATTATGAAGATTTTTAATAATGATATTTGTAATTTTTTTAAAGTATCAAAATATTTGTAGTAACTTTTGACTCTTACATTCCCTATATTGATATCTTCTAAAAAGTTAATTTTTAGAATCATTTCATATTGTACTATAATGTACACTTTGAGTCCTGTATCTTTTTGTTTTTTCTTGTATACAGAAATGTATTCCATATCTTGCATTATTATAGATAATAATATCAAACTTTTTTCTCTATATTTGTACTGATAACTAAAAGTTCTATGTATATGTCAATACTTGGGAGAGAGTTTTTTTTTTTTTTTCCCCCTCTGAAGGGGAAGGAGGGCATGGGTTGGAGATTGTGTTGACAGTTTAGAAAATGAATGGCGTTAAGAAAAGTTCCTGAAAAAAAAGGTCTTGGAAAGAAGAAAAAAAGAAGACTAAGAAGAAGAAGAAAGAACAGTCTGGGCCGATATACAAGGGTGATTTTCCCTTTTGTATGGATGACTATGTATTGAGGTATTATTTGTCATGATGTGTTTATGTTGCTATGCATAATAGACTGTACCCTTATAGATCTATTTTCTAGATAAGAACTTCTGAATTAACAAATGCTTTTGCAAGGAGGAGGAAGTTTTCTCTTTATACCCCCTCAGTATTGTTGAAGTGTGGCAACATACTTTTACAAAAATTGTTAAAATACATGCTCAAAAAATCAGTAGAACAGAGGGAAAGGAACAGAGGGAAAGAACTGTGGAGGGGAAGGAGAAGTACTAGGGTCTGAATTAGAATAAATTATATTCCGTGCTTTTATAATTATGTAAAAATAAATTCTATTGTCATGTATAACTAAAAAGAACCAATAAAAATACATTAATAAATAAATGCTCATAGTTATACTGTTTTATTTTTAATATTCAATGATGACTAGAAAGAATCAATATAAAATGGGTAGCAAAAGATACAAATTAAAAAGATTGACAAACTATAGGTTGTTTTTGAAATATTATCAAAGCATTGGGAGGGAGCAAATCACTTACTTTGTTATCATCAGTATTATTTTAGTGTGAGTGTAGACTACCTTCCATGTAGTCCTCCTACTTCTTCTGTTCTTCATTATTCAGATAAGTAGCAAGGCATTAAAAGTTTTCCTAGTTTCACTTCTTGGCTTTGGTTGATGCAAACTGCATCCTTTTTAGTATTTTTCATTCCTGATCACTTCAGCAGAAGTATCATGGTTATTTCATTGCAGGAGATAACAGAAGGGAATGCCCCAGTGGGAATAGGGTTATAAATGAAGTTTATGTTAGTATTTATGACCTTATTGGGATTTCCACATTTTCTTTATGTTATAATAAGATAATGTGCTTGTTTAGAATCCAGTGATTAATTTTATACCATAATAACCATTTCAAAATCTTTTAAAATGTTTTGCTTTCTACTTTTAGCTAAATGGTAATTTTACTGGCAGAAGTGGTAGTCCATGTCATAACTGTAGGTATGCTTGTGATTAAGTATCAGTTTACATTATCTTCTTGGACCATTTTTATGCTTCAGTGACTGAATAGTGCTCTAGGGTATGCCTTTAAAAAATGATCATTAGAAGATTATTGTACTTTATTTTACAATTAGTCATTTTAAATTCAAGTACTAATAAAACTATTAAATCATGTTTGAGTATGATATGCTATCCTTAACTATTGAGGACAGGAATCCTCCTATTCTCTACTTTAATATTGGAATCTGCTTTATAATAGCATCACAAAAGTCTGTTTGTTGTCAGTTATGTCTTTTAACCACCACCCACCTTGCACTTTTCTCTTCAGGAATGTCCTTCCCACTTTACTTCTCTTTTTTATAATCCATACTCTGGTGTTTGAAATTCATCCTTAATTAACAAATATCAGATAGGTGGCAGTAGTTACTTTAAAAATTTTGTTTCTGAGACCAAAATTGAAATTATTTTACATACTTTACAATAAACCTTACACAAATTATGTCAACTAGAGCATTAGCTGATAAGATGAAGAACCATCAAAACCTGGCACATGATAGGACTAAGAAAGCAGTTAAATTTTTATAGATAGCATAGGTAGTTTGACTGTTTAAATTATCATCTAACTTAGAATTTTGGGACAAGCATAAGCCAAACTATGTAGGCAAACCATGACATATGGTCATTCTATTTCTGGAACTAGGAAAGCTGATCCTCTGCCAGTTAGTAGAAAATAAATGCCTGTTACCTTAAAGAAAACTAACTCAGAACTTGGGAATTGATTTGTGATCCTTTAATATCAAAATTGCAATGGAAATATTTCTGTTTTCATTCTGATATTAAATCGTGGAAAAATAGTTTTGGAATAAATGTGATTAAAGGGCAATTTCCAAACCATCCTGTGTTCTACTTTGATTAACCAAATCTTTCTTGTGTTGTGCCCTGTTATAATATCGGACAGCTATTATGTAGAAATATTTTAAATGAGTTAATTTTATGCATCTATTTTAAATCCCAGATTTATCACTATCTTTAACTTGTTATCTCATATCAATTTCATATTTATATTATCATTAGTTAATTAATAATTATAATTACCTACTTAACATCCTTCTTGATTATGAAAATAATTCTTCAGTTGCAAATAATGTTCTTTACATAATCTAATAACAGATGTTTTGTGATTCTAAAGCTCAGAGAAGAAAAGATCTAGCTCTGCTATTTCAGCTCTTTCACAGATCCTCAATTCTCAAGATAAATCAGCTGTTTTAGAGATTTCAAATGAAGTTTCAACTGAGGAAGCTCTACCCCATACATCTCCATCAGAGAACCATGATATTCCACTTACAATGGAATCATCCAGCAAAGAAAATCAAGAGTCATTGTCTGTCAAAACATTGCCTCATGAGAAAGAAACAGTGACATCATCCTTCATTTCACCTCCTGTTCTTATTGAAGGAAACTCAAAGGTATTTATTTTGAATTACTAGACTTTGTTTAAATTATCATCTAACTTAAAATGTTGGGACAAACATGAACCAGAACTATGTAGGCAAACCATGACATATGGCCATTCTAGTTCTGGACTAGAGTCCTAGACTCTTTCAATATCTTGAATAAATTTTGGTTAATAACTCATCAATATTTTCTTATTTATAGAGAATAAAAAAACTTTTTTTAGCACAATTAGTTTTATATTTAGAATGTTGAAGGTACCATTTGGAAATCTATATATCTTTAACTTAAAAATTTCTAGTTGGTATTGACAAAAAGTTGTGATGAAAGTAATATAATTACTGAAAGAAAGATTTCACATTTTTTATTTCAGATTCATCTACACAAAAATTGTAAAAGCATAATAGTTTTGAAATGATTTTATATTTCTCTACCAAGACCTAGAAAATTAAAAGAATTTCTTTTTTTTAGAAAAGTATTTAATTTTGAAATTCTATGGTAAAAATCCTGGGAAAAAGCAAAAAGATAAAAAGGCAGTATATACTTGATATATATCTACAATGTATTTTTATCAGAAGTTATCAATGTCTTTATTTTTAAAACTTTGCAAGAATTGGACTTTGTCTAAAGATTGATGCTTATTAAAATGCAAATCTAAAAAAGTCATAATCAATAATTGTTAACTCAGTTTGTTTGGAACTATCTGTGAGGGAGAATAATATTACTGGGTTTTCTGCAGTACTATTCAGTATTCACAGTTGCTTCTCTGATCCATTAAAGTGTGCCCACTATTCTGTTTGATACATTCAGGAAAATTACAAGTTTCTTCAATGTATTGTAGATAAGAGTAAAACACTAACTTTTTCTTTCTAAAAGAAGGTAATTACAGTTATGAGATATTTGGAACTATGTATTGTACCTTTTGTTATTAAGGCTGACATATCAGAAGAGAAATTACAAAGAGAGACTCAAAACCAAGCAGCAGGAGAATTTGAAGGTAAAAAGATTTCCTGTCATATAACATGAAATGTGAATGAATGTGTGTTCCCATGCTATAATTACAAGTAAATGTCATCCAGTGGTTTAGAAGCATATTGACAGCTATATAAAAATTAATTTGATGTTACCATTATATTACTCAGATAGTCTATTTCAAGTAACTAGTGTCTGTAAGAGGAATTGCTTTCCTTGAACAAAACAGGTATATTTGTCAATATAAACAATATCATATCAAAATTATATTGGGAATATCCAAAAAGATTATTTCTGGTATAAATATATTTTATTTAAGTGTTTGTTCTATAATATATTTCAAATAAAAAACAAATTTTTTTCTTCCTTTATTGTATATCTAACTTTAATATTCAGTTTATATTTTATTGCATTAGCCTGTTACTTTCAAAACAAAATAGAATGCTTGTGACGTATGGTGCAGGAGTATCATTCTACTGAGCTTTGAAATGATAATGCTTCTACTGTTCCACTTAAAGTGATTGGTTATCTGAGATAAACATTTTTTATTATGATCAGAATGTTTTCTTTTATTCTAAGTTTATTACAAATTTGTACCAAGAGTTGGGTTGAATTTAATCAATTAACTTAAATCCTTTTAATTGTGGTAAATTACACATAGCATAAAATTTGTCATTTTAACCATCTTTAAGTGGCATTAATTACATTTTCAGTGTAGTACAATCATCACTTCTACATCTATTTCACAATTTTTCATACTCCAAGCAATAACTTCTTTTCCCTCCCCACCCAATCCTTGGTAATCTCTAATCCATTTTCTGTCTCTGAATTTGCTTCTTTACTTTTCACATGCTTGTTGGTTATTTGTATATCTTTGGAGCAGTGTCTATGTTATGTTCTTTGTCCCCTTTTCAATTGGGTTGTTTTTTTGTTTATGTATTCTGGACATTAAGCCTTTATCAGATGTGTGATTTGAAATTTTTTTTCTCATTTTTTGGTTGTCTTTTTCCTTTTTTTTTTTTTTTTCCTAGTATTAGGGATTCAATGCAAGGGTACTTAACCAATGAGCCACATTGCCAGCCCTTTATATTTTTTGTTTTGAGACAGGGTCTTACTAAGTTGCTTAGGGCTTCGCTTGTTTTCTCATATTGGTCAGATGTCGGTGGGACTTTGTGATATTTCAGAATTCTTCTATTGGCTTATAGTGTCCCTGTAGATTTCCAGTGTATCACCTTCCTGCCTTCAGTAGCCTGAAGTCTTGGAGTAACTTGATAATGCAGTGCTTCCAAGGAAAGCTGCCCCTAGCCCTCTACTGGTTCCAGGACTTGGAGCTGGCTCTGTGTGGAAAGGCTCTCCCTGGGGGGGTCTGCTCCGAGAAGCTACCCTGGAAACGCGCTTCCTGCCGGAGGAGGCCGGGCTGCAGGCTGCGGGCTGCTTGGGGAAGTCCCTGGATGCCCTGTCCTGGTCCCTGAAGCAACCTGTGGGCAGGAACTCACCGCCCTGGTTCAGGGACTTGAAGCTTGGTTCTGTGCAGGAAGGCTCTCACTGGGGGGCCTGCTCCGAGATGCTGGAGAATCTGGCCCTGTGGGAGGAGCCCACCACCAGAGTGTGCAGGGCTGCCTGGGGAGGACTCTAGCTGCTCTGCCCTACTCTAATAAGCCACCCGAATCTGGGCCTGCCGCCCAGGCAGCGCTTCACCGGGTGGGGGAGACTCACCCCGATGCTCTTATTTTAGTCCGAGTCTCTCAGTGCCTCCCCTTCTTGAATCCTGGGTTCTGGAGCGATTGGAGATGCAGTCACCCTCTAGTCCACCATCTTGGATTGCCCCCCTGTTCCATTTCTTTTACTACTACTTGTTATTATCACAAACTTGTATCTTTTTTGGGGGGTGGGTACCAGGGATTGAACTCAGGGGCACTCAACTACTGAGCCACATCCTCAGCTCTATTTTGTATTTTATTTAGAGACAGGGTCTCACTGAGTTGCTTAGCACCTCACTTTTGCTGAGACTGGCTTTGAACTTGTGATCCTCAACCTCAGTCTCCCAAGCCACTGGGAACAAAATTGTATTTTTATATGAGTGTACCCAACAAAGATATAAATTTTTTATTCATTTGTCTTTTGAATCATTGAGAAAATAAAAATTGGAGATACTAGCAAATATTTAATAATATTAGCTTTTACATTTGCCTATGTGGTTGTCTTTGGCAGAAATATTTATTTCTATTTATGTTTTTGAATTACTGCCTCGTGTGCTTTCATTTCAACTTCCAGGGCCACTTGTAAGGCAGGTCTAGCTTATGTGTATCTAAGAAGATCTTAATTTTTCCCTCCTTTTTAAAGGGCAGTTTTAATAGTTATACAATTCTTAGTTGATGGATTTTTCTTCTAATGGTTTAAGTGTGTCATCCCACTACTGTCTCTGGCCTGCATAGTTTCTGATAAAAATTTATTAGTTTTACTGAGAATTTTTTCTATGTGACGGGTCAGGACTGTTTTCAACTTCAAAATTCTTTTTGTCTTTTGATATTCATTTATAATATGTCTCACTATAATCTTGTTGAATGTTACCTGGAGTTCATATCTTTCATAAAAAAATCATTTCTTTTGTGTTCTTAAAATCCTATGTGTAAATCAGTCTGGTTTATTATAATACAGGTCCCTTAAGCTCTGTTAGCTTTTCTTCATTTTTGTTTCTTGTATCCCAGCAGCAAAAGCAATCTTTACAGATGGCTCCTCCTCCAGTACAGCTACAGTAGTTTCTGATAAAGTACAGACTATTATTACTTCTCATAAGTCTGCTCAAAAACCTGAACTAGAAACAATAACAACTGCCTTACAAACATTTCCTGAGGAACCTTTAAATATTTATACCGACAGTCTCTACATTGCCCAGCTTGTGCCACGGCTTGAGACAGCTGGACCCATTAGTCCTTAATCTACCTCACAACAATGCTTTTATCAAGTACAAACTCTTCTGTGGTCTCACAAAGAACCTTTACATATAGGCCATATTAGAGCACATTGAGGCTTACCTGTTCCTTTAGCTCAAGGAAATTCAACTGCAGACTCAGCTACTCGAGATCCTCATGTATTTAATATTGTAAAAGTAAAACAGTGTCCTTCCTGTGTGCCTCGTTTATCTGTTCCTCATTTTGTCAATCCTAGAGGACTCCTTCCAAATCATCTGTGGCAAATGGATGTCACCCATATCCCTGAATTTGGTACTTTAAGATTTGTACATGTAATTGTAGATTCCTACTCAGGATATATATTTGCTACCGGCCATACAGGGGAAAAAACAAAAGATGTAATCAGTCATTGCCTTCAAGCCTTTGCTACTATGTTTTAAAATCATTTAAAACAGATAATGGGCCTGCGTATACTTCTTCTTCATTTCAACAGTTTTGCTCAAAGTTTAATATCTATCATTCTACAGAATTGCCCTAAAATCCACAAGGATAAGCTATCATAGAAAGGGCTAATCAAACATTAAAAGTCTACTTTTTCTTCTATAATTTGCAGGGTCTCTGGTCTGATTCCGAGGTCCTTAATCCATTTTGAGTTTAGTTTCGTGCATGGTGAGAGATATGGGTTTAGTTTCATTCTGTTGCATATGGATTTCCAATTCTCCCAGCACCATTTGTTGAAGAGGCTATCTTTAATCCATTGCATATTTTTGGCCCCTTTGTCTAGTATGAGAAAATTGTATTTATTTGGGTTTGTGTCCGTGTCCTCTATTCTGTACCATTGATCTACCTTTCTATTTTGGTACCAATACCATGCCGTTTTTGTTACTATTGCTTTGTAGTAGAGTTGAAGATCTGGTATTGCAATACCCCCTGTTTCACTCTTCCTGCTAAGGATTGCTTTAGCTATTCTGGGTTTCTTATTCTTCCAGATGAATTTCATAATTGCTTGCTCTATTTCTGTAAGGTACGTCATTGGGATTTTAATTGGAATTGCATTGAATTTGTATAGCACTTTAGGTAGTATGGCCATTTTGACAATATTAATTCTTCCTATCCAAGAACATGGAAGATCTTTCCATCTTCTAAGGTGTTCTTTAATTTCTTTCTTTAGTGTTGTATAGTTCTCATTGTAGAGGTCTTTCACCTCTTTTGTGAGATTGATTCCCAAGTATTTTATTTTTTTCGAGGCTATTTTGAATGGGGTAGTTTTTCTAATTTCTCTTTCTGAAGATTCATCACTTATGTATAAAAATGCGTTGGATTTATGGGCATTGATCTTGTAACCTGCTACTTTACTGAAATCACTTATGAGTTCTTGTTGGTCTAGGACCAGACTTCCTTAACAGGACTCCCATAGCACAAGAAATAAAAGCTAGAATCAACCACTGGGATAGATTCAAACTAAAAAGCTTTCTCTCAGCAAAGGAAACTATCAGCAATACGAAGAAAGAGCCTACAGAGTGGGAGAATATCTTTGCCAATCATACTTCAGATAGAGCACTAATCTCCAGAATCTATAAAGAACTCAAAAAACTCTACTCCAAGAATTCAAATAATCCAGTCGACAAATGGGCTAAGGAAATGAATAGACACTTCACAGAAGAAGATCTACAAGCAATCAACAAACATATGGAAAAATGTTCAACATCTCTAGTAATAAGAGAAATGCAAATCAAAACCACCCTAAGATTCCATCTCACCCCAATTAGAATGGCGATTATCAAGAATACGAGCAACAACAGGTGTTGGCGAGGATGTGGGGAGAAAGGTACACTCATACACTGCTGGTGGGGCTGCAAATTAGTGCAGCCACTCTGGAAAACAGTGTGGAGATTCCTTAGAAAACTTGGAATGGACCCTCCATTTGACCCAGCTATCCCACTCCTTGGCCTATACCCAAAGGACTTAAAATCAGCATACTACAGAGATACAGCCACATCAATGTTCATAGCTGCTCAATTCACAGTGGAAGCAACCTAGATGCCCTTCAATTGATGAGTGGATAAAGAAACTGTGGTATATATATACAATGGAATATTACTCAGCCATAAAGAATGATAAAATTATGGCATTTGCAGGCAAATGGATGAAATTGGAGAATATCATGCTAAGTGAGATAAGCCAATCTCAAAAAGCGAAAGGACGAATGATATCACTAATAAGAGGAGGATGACACATAATGGGGGGGAGGGAAGGGTTAGTGTTAGGGTTAGAGTTAGGGTTAGGGAGGGGGGCAAGTATGGAGGAAGGAACTACTGTATAGAGGGTAAAGAGGGGTGGGAGGGGTGGGGGGAAGGGAAAAAATAACAGAATGAATCAAACAACATTACTCTATGTAAATTTATGATTACACAAATGGTATGCCTTTACGCCATGTACAAACAGAGAAACAACATGTATCCCATTTGTTTACAATAAAAAAAAAACTAAAAAAAAAAAAAAAAAGAAAATTGGAACATTATTTGGCAATATTAGTAACATGAAGTCAGAAGCACGCAGAAAATATCACTAAAACAGTAGAACATTTTGTTACTTGGGATGATATACAAAACCCATTATAGTAATTAAAATGTTAATAGGTTCTATAAAAGAAATACCTTGGAATAAAGCAAGAAATGCTAAATATCGCTCTATTTTAGGTGCAAGCATCTAATGCCTTATGTGAACCATTTAACCTCATTTCAACAAAGATTTACTGGTTAAAAAAAAAAAAATACATGAAAAAATGCTCCATGAAATTGACCAAATTATGTTATTTGCAGTTGTGAATATGTAACATGTCCCACTATTATGTATAATTAGAATACACCAATAAATTTATTTTAATTGTTAAAAAAAAAACAAAAACATTAAAAGTCTGCTTAACTAAACAAAAAGGGGGAATAGGGGCATTACCCCCTCCCAAGAATAGACTTAACCTTGCTTTATTCACCCTCAGTTTTTTAAATTTGGATGCTATGGGCTGTACTGCAGCTGATAGACATTTTAGTGGAAAGTCTGGTGGTCATTCACAAGCAATGTGGAAAGACATCTTGACTGGGTCCTGGAAAACACCTGACCTAGTATTAATTGGGGGTGAGGATCTGTTTGTGTTTTTCCTCAGGACCAACAACAACCTATCTGGGTCCCAGAGTGCTTGGTAAGAACTATCCATAAGAAAGAAAATGGCACCAAAACACAAAATGATGGTGATGGTGGTAAGCCTGCTGTTAGCTCTTCCTAAAACTTTTGGGAAGGGGTAGTCTTTGCTTCCTCTGGTTAGCCACCTCAGAAACTGCCAATGGTGCCTTGCCCTGTGTGCAGCTTGCTTCCAATTGGAATCTTTCTTATGGGTATCGACAGGGAAAGGACCCTTATGCCCTTGCTTTAAATATATCCAAGGCCATTGGTAGTGTAAATTATACACAACAGCCTAGATGGGGTCCCACTTGTACACCAACTTCTTATGGCAATGTTGGACCTATTAAATGGGATAGGTATCAAGGTGACTCCTTACTTTTCCTTTGGGCCATTTGCCATAGATTGGAGAACTGTTAAAGAAATATTGAGAAAGGCATAGACATCATATACGTATGCTGCTATAGATACTGATTTTCATACCAATGACTATTCTCCTCTTTCCACGTGGTCTCTTTGTGGTGTGTCTGCTTGTGTGGACATTAGTCCGCTTAGTATGATACAGGGAGGCAGTCTCTCTCTCATTCAACAAAGGTGCAGTCATAAGAAAGCCTATATAGAGGGAAGTATACACCTGTTTATAGTTATACAGGGTATGAGGCCAATTTCACTTCCTTTAATCAATCTTTCCCCCCTACTCCTGTATGTGTCACATCTCTGTTTGTGTTCATTCTAACAGTTATAAGTTTAATATTAACATTACTAATAACAATGATAATGATACTTAGGTCCTTAACTGCTCTAACCAAGAGTGTTATGTATCTAGTTGTTGGAATGCTTCATTATTTCCTCTGGCTGTGATTTCCAGGATTCCTGAATTTATTCCAGTCCCAGTGACCTTAAATCATAGTGAGTGGAATTTCTACCTGTGAGAGCCAAAAGAGATTTTGGTATCTCAGCAATTGTAGCCATCACTGTTGCTGTAGTGGTGGCTGTGGCTGCTGCCATTGCTGCTGGACTTGCCCTAGGAACTGCTTATTCCTACTGCTCACATGCTCAACAATCTGTCACGAGCTACTGCCGAAGCATTGACAGCCCAGGAAAACATCAGTGTACATCTTGCCACGGGAATCCTGATTCTAAACCAAAGAGTGAACTTACAAGAACAAGTGGACATGTTAACTGTTACCACACAAGCATTATGTGTTACCCCTATACCCTGTTCTAATATTACTGCTGCTACAAATCTGTCCAAACAGCTTGGAAGCATGCTTAATGGAACATGGACTAAAGAGTTTACTAATTTGACTACCCTATTAAGAAATTCTATATTTGTAATAAATAGTACTCAGGTCAAGGTCCGGGTATGCCAGAAGCCATTAGTTTCCTACAATCAGCATTACAACTTGGTAAACAATGGATGGGAAGTTTTGCTATGATGGGATTGTTCTTGCTTTTATTATTGCTGCTCAGATATCTGTTGTCTTTAAGGAATCATCAAAGACAGCAAGCCTTAGTGGTACGGCAAACCCTTATGGCCATGGACCAAGGCTCTGATCCCACAGATTTGGCTCTCCCAATTACAGGGCTGGTTGTTAAAGATGGGTAAGCACAGGGTAGACTTTATACCAACCTAAGACAGGGATCAAAGCATGCCAACAGCTCTTTGACTCCCAATGATGGGTAAGTATAAAGTCTGACTCTGGCACCTAAAACAGGCACAGTTGCTGTCCTTTTCTTAAAAAAAAAAGGCGGGGGGGAGCTGTTGAGGGCTGTCTTGGACAAGATGGTGCCTGGCAGTGAGCCAAAGAGTGCTGGCTGTCCGTCTTGGACAAGATGGTGCCTGGCAGTGAGCCAAAGGGCACTGGCTGCAAAAATGAGGTAGTACCTAAAAAGGCTGTTTGCTGTTACTAGTTCCTTGGAGACTTATGACGTGCTAACGCCAGGATGTAGGATTGGCTACCTAAAATTATGCCGTGTGTGGACAGCTTGTGATTTATATAGTGTTATGCTGCTATTCCCCTACATGCTCTCCTGCATGAGAGAAAGCTTTGCTATAATTGGCTGATAAGTGAGGAGCCAAGGGGAGGAAGGGAGGAGAGGAGGGAGAGAAGAAGAAGAACAGGAGACAGAGAAACAGGGAGGACGAAACATATCTCGTCAAACTAAAGATTAGTGGTGTCTCCTTTCTCCGTGCCAGTTCTTCTGGACGGAACAATACTATTGTTAATATTCTGATAATCACCGTTCTAATTGGGGTGAGATGGAAACTTAGGGTAGTTTTGATTTGCATTTCTCTTATAACTCAAGATGTTGAACACTTTTTTCATATATCTGTTGATTTTTTGTAGATCTTCTTCAGTGAAGTGTCCATTCATTTCTTTAGCCCATTTGTTGATTGGGTTATTTGTATTCTTGGTGTAGAGTTTTTTGAGTTCTTTATAGATTCTGGAAAGTAGTGCTCTATCTGAACTATGAGAGGCGAAGATTTTCTCCCACTCTGTAGGTTCTCTCTTCACATTGCTGATAGTTTCCTTTGCTGAGAGAAAGCTATTTAGTTTGAATCTATCCCAGTTATTGATTCTTGTTTTATTTCTTGTGCCATGGGAGTCCTGTTAAGGAAGTCTGATCCTAGGCTGACTTGTTGAAGATTTGGACCTACTTTTTCTTCTATAAGATGCAGGGTCTCTGGTCTGATTCCAAGGGTCCTTGATCCATTTTGAGTTGATTTTTGTGCAGGGTGAGATATAGGAGTTTCGTTTCATTCTGTTGCATATGGATTTCCAGTTTTCCCAGCAACATTTGTTGAATAGGCTATTATTTCTCCATTGCATATTTTTGGCACCTTTGTCTAGTATGAGAAAAATTGTGTTTATTTGGGTTTGTGTCCGAGTCCTCTATTCTGTACCATTGATCTACCTGTCTATTTTGGTGTCAATACCATGCTGTTTTTGTTACTATTGCTGTGTAGTATAGTTCAAGGTCTGCTATTGCGATACCCCGTGCTTTGCTCTTCCTACTAAGGAGTGCTTTAGCTATTCTCAGTTTCTTATTCTTCCAGATGAATTTCATGATTGCCTGCTATATTTCTGTAAGGCACATCATTGGGATTTTAATTGGAATTGCATTGAATCTGTATAGCACTTTAGGTAGTATGGACAATTTGACAATATTAGTTTTGTCTATCCAAGAACATAGGGGATCTTTCTATCTTCTAAGGTTTTCTTTAATTTCTTTCTTTGGTGTTCTGTAGTTCTCATTGCAGAGGTCTTTCACCTCTTTTATTAGATTAATTCCCAAGTATTTTATTTTTTTCGATGCTACTGTGAATGGGGTAGTTTTCCTAAGTTCTCTTTCTGAAGAGTCATCACTTTTGTATAAAAATGCATTGGATTTATGAGCATTGATCTTATATCCTGCTACTTTACTGAATTCACTTATGAGTTCTAAGAGTTTTCTGGTGGAATTTCCTGGTTCCTCTAAATATAGTCATGTCATCTGCAAATAGGGATAGTTTGAGTTCTTTTTTCCTATTCATATCCCTTTAATTTCCTTGCTCTATCTAATTGCTCTGGTTAGAGTTTCGAGGACAATGTTGAATAGAAGTGGTGAAAGAGGGCATCCCTGCCTTGTTCCAGTTTTTAGGGGGAATGTTTTCAGTTTTTCACCATTTAGAATGATATTGGCCATGGGCTTAGCATAGATGGCCTTTACAATGTTAAGGAATATTCCCACTATCCCTATTTTTTCCGTGTTTTGAGGATGAAGGGATGCATATTTTATCAAATGCTTTTTCTGCATCCATCAAAATAATCATATAATTCTTGACTTTAAGTCTGTTGATTGTTGAATTACATTTATTGATTTCCGAATGTTGAACCAACCTTGCATCCCTGGGATAAAACCCACTTGATCATTGTGCACTATCTTTTTAATATATTTTTGTATACAATTTGCTAACATTTTTTGAGAATTTTTGCATCAATGTTAATGAAGGATATTGGTCTGAAATTTCCTTTCCTCTATGTGTCTCTGTCTGGTTTAGGTATCAGTGTGATATTGGCTTCATAGAATGAGTTTGGGAGGGTTCCCTCCTCTTCTATTTTATGGAATACTTTGAGAAGTATTGGAATGAGCTCTTCTTTAAAGGTTTTGTAGAACTCGGCTGAGAACCCATCTGGTCCCGGACTTTTCTTTGTTGGTAGGCTTTTGATGACTTCTTCTATTTCATTACTTCAAATTGATCTATTTAAATTGTGTATGTCTTCCTGGTTCAGTTTAGGTAATTCATATGTCTCTAGAAACCTGTTGATGTCTTCAGAATTTTCTATTTTGTTGGAGTATAGATTTTCAAAATAGCTTCTAATTATGTTTTGTATTTCAATCATGTCTGTTGTGATATTTCCTTGTTCATTTTGAATTTTAGTAATTTGGGTTTTCTCTCGTCTTCTCTTTGTCAGTGTGGCTAAGGGTTTATCAATTTTCTTTATTTTTTCAAAGAACCAACTATTTATTTTGTCAATTTTTTGATTGTTTCTTTTGTTTAAATTTCATTGATTTCAGCTCTGATTTGAACTATTTCCTGTCTTCTAGTACTTTTGGTGTTCATCTGTTCTTCTTTTTCTAGGACTTTGAGCTGTAGTGTTAGGTCGTTTTTTGTTGATTTTTTCTTCTTTCATTGAATGCACTCCATGAAATAAATGTTCCTTTAAGTACAGTTTCATAGTGTTCCAGAGATTTTGATATGATGTATCTTTTTTTCATTTACATCTAAAATTTTTTTAAATTTTCCTCCTGATGTCTTCTGTTATCCATTCATCGTACAATAGCGTATTATTTAATCCCCAGGTTTTGGAGTAGTTTCTGTTTTTCACTCGGTCATTTATTTCTAATTTCAGTCCATTATGATCTGATAGAGTACAAGGTAGTATCTCTATTTTCTTGTATTTGCTAACAGTAGCTTTGTGGCGTAATATTTGGTCTATTTTAGAGAAGGATCCATGTGCTGCTGAGAAGAAAGTGTATTCACTGTTTGTTGAATGGTATATTCTATAAATGTCTGTTAAGTCTAAATTATTGATTGTGTTATTGAGATCTATGGTTTCTTTGTTCAATTTTTATTTGGAGACCTGTCCAGAGGTGAGGGAGGTGTGTTAAAATCACCTTGTATTATTGTGTTGTGGTTTATTTAATTCCTGGCATTGAGAAGGATTTGTTTGACATATATGGATGAGCCACTGTTTGGGACATATATATTTATGATTATGTCTTGCTGATTTATGCTTCTCTTAAGCAGTATGAAATGTCCTTCTTTATCCCTTCTGACTAACTTTGGCATGAAGTCCACATTATCTGATATGATGATGGATACTCCGGCTTTTGTGCTGTGTCCATGTGCATAGTATATTTTTTCCCATCCTTTCACCTTTAGTCTGTGAGTATCTCTTTCTATGAGGTGAGTCTCTTGCAGGCAGCAAATTGTTGGATCTTTCTTTTTAATTCAATCTGCCAGGCTAT
This sequence comes from Sciurus vulgaris, assembly GCF_902686455.1. NCBI lineage: Eukaryota > Metazoa > Chordata > Mammalia > Rodentia > Sciuridae > Sciurus > Sciurus vulgaris. Next base: position 41,008,124 of record NC_136473.1, on the reverse strand, counting down.
GTCGTTTGATTGATGAGTTCAGGCCATTAACATTCAGTGTTATTATTGAGATAGGATTTGTATTCCCCGACATTTGGCTCATTTTATTTGACATGACTTGGTTTCTCCTTTATTTGGTTGTTCCTTTAGGGTAGTTCCTCCCTTTGCTGATTTACATCATTGTTTTTCATCTCTTCCTCATGGAATATTTTGCTAAGAATGTTCTGTAATGCCAGCTTTCTTTTTGTAAATTCTTTTAGCTTTTGTTTATCATGGAAGGATTTTATTTCATTGTCAAATCTGAAGGTAAGTTTTGCTGAGTATAAGATTCTTGGTAGACATTCGTTTTTTCTCAGGACTTGTAAAATGTTTTTTCGGCCCCTTCTAGCTTTTAGGGTCTGGACTGAAAAATCTTCTGATATCCTTATTGGTTTCCCCCTGAATGTAATTTGATTCTTTACTCTCACAGCCTTTAAAATTCTGTCTTTATTTTGTATGTTAGGTATTTTCATAATAATGTGCCTTGGTGTGGGTCTGTTGTAATTTTGTGTATTTGGAGTCCTGTCAGCCTCTTGAACTTGATTTTCCATTTCATTCTTCAGATTTGGGAAATTTTCTGATATTATTTCATTGAATAGATTGTTCATTCCTTTGGGTTTTTTTCTCTAAACCTTCCTCAATCCCAGTAAGTCTTAAATTTGGCCTTTTTACGATATCCAATAGTTTTTGTAGATTCTGTTCATGATTTCTTACCATTTTCTCAGTTTGGTCACCTTTGTTTTCAAGATTATATATTTTCTCTTCAAAAGCTGAGGTTCTGTTTTCCAGGTGTTCTAGCCCATTGGTTATGCTTTCTATGGAGTTTTTAATTTGGTTTAATGTTTCCTTCACAAGGATTTCTATTTTTTTTTCAATATCTCTAACTCTTTATTGAAATGATCTTTTGCTTCCTGTATTTGCTCTTTTAACTGGCGATTGGTGTGATCATTCAATGCCTGCATTTGTTGTTTCATCTCATTCTTCAATGCCTACATTTGCTCTTTAATCTCCTCGTTTGCTTTCCTGATCATTTTGATTATGTGCATTCTGAACTCCTTTTCTGACATTTCTTCTGCCATGCTGTCATTGGATTTTATTGCTATACCATCTAGGTTTGTTTGCGACATTTTCTTCCCTTGTTTTCTCATATTGTTCCGGTATCTACACCTCTAGTAGTGAAACTCTGGGATACTGCAGATTTCCTCTATTGACTAATATTGTCTTTGTAGATTTCCAAAGCCTCTTAGCCTGCAGTAGCCTGAAGTCTTAGAGGAACTTGATAATGTGGTGCTCCACTAGGAAGCTGGCCTTCTAGGAGTGGTGGCCTTCAGGTGGGTTATATTCACTGTCAGTGGGCAGTGGCGCTTCCACTTGTTGACTCATGGTCAGCCAAAGGGGGACTAGACTGCCAACTGGGGCATGTCTGATCTGGGCCTGTGTCTCTGGTTCTACTGCCCAGGTGGGAAAGCCTTGCCCAGTGGGGAAGACTCACCCAGTGGGGAAGTTTCACTGGGCAGCTCTCCTTTGAGAAGTTCCCTTCAGTCCAGAACTACCACCTGGACCAGGAAGCTCTCCTCTGCAATATTCCCAGGGGTCCTGTCCTGCCACCTGGGCTGGGGAGCCTGGCCCTGTGAGGTACTACCTCGATGAATGGTCCTCCTCTGCTACATTACCTGGAGACCGGAGCTACCATCTGGGCCTTGGACCCTCACTCTGCGTCAAAGCCTCTCACTGTGCTGCCCTCCTCTACAGTGCTTCCAATTGAGTGGGTTCTCAGCTCCAGCAGTGGAGTCTCACTGGGCCACTCTATTCCACAAAGTTCCCTGCATTTTGGGACTACTGCCCCATCCGGGGAGCCCAACCAGTGGGAGAGACTCACCTGGAGGCTCTGAGTTTGTCCTGAGTCTCTCAATACCGCCTCTTCTTGAGACTCCTGGGTCTTGTCAAATGTTCTCTAGCCTCCAGTAGGTGTCTCAGGAAGGGAGCTGCCCTTCCAATGATGATGGCCACACCCTCAGGAATAATTCAAAATGCCTGCACCAGCCTATAAAGAAGCCTATGGCTTGCTCTGCGATGCAGTCGGCCTGACTCACCCACCAGCTTGCTCTGTGACTGCGACTGACCAGTGATGGCACACGTTTTCAGTACAAGGGTGAGGTGGGTTTAGTTTTTGTTTGGAAGATCTATCTAGTGGTGACAGCGGTGTGTTAAAGTCACCCAGAATTATTGTGTTGTGGTCTATTTGATTCCGGAAATTGAGAAGGATTTGTTTGATGTACAGGGATGCACCATTGTTTGGGGCATAAATATTTACTATCGTTATGTCTTCCTGATTTATTGTTCCCTTAAGCAGCATGAAATGTCCTTCTTTATCCCTTCTGACTAACTTTGGCTTGAAGTCCACTTTATCTGATACAAGGATGGAAACCCCCGCTTTTTTACTGAGTCCATGTGCATGGTAGGTTTTCTCTCATCCTTTCACCTTTAGTCTGTGGATGGTCTTTTTCTGAGATGAGTCCCTTACAGGCAGCATATTGTTGAGTCTTTCTTTTTAATCCATTCTGCCAGACTTTTGATTGATGAGTTTAGGCCATTAACATTCAGGGTTATTATTGAGATATGATTTGTATTCCCAGTCATTTGGGCTTATTTTTGGTTTTTAAATTGGCTTGGTTTCTCCTTTGAGTAGTTTTTCTCTAAGGTAGTTCCTCCCTTTGCTGACCTCCATTGTTGTTTTTAATATCCTCCTCATGGAATATTTTGTTGAGAACATTCTGTAGCACAGGCTTTTTATTTGTAAATTCTTTTAACTTTTGTTTACCATGGAAGGATTTTATTTCATCTTCAAATCTGAAGGTTAGTTTTGCTGGGTATAGGATTCTTGATTGGCAGCCATGTTCTTTCAGAGCTTGAAATATGTTGTTCCAGGCCCTTCTAGCTTTTAGAGTCTGGGTTGAGAAGCTGGCTGCTATCCGAATTGGTCTCCCCCTATATGTAATCTGATGCTTTTCTCTTGCGGCCTTCAAAATCCTATCTTTATTTTGAATGTTAGGCATTTTCATTATAATGTGCCTTGGTGTGGATCTGTTGTGATTTTGTGCATTTGGTGTTCTGTAAGCCTCTTGTAGTTGATTTTCCATTTCATTCTTCAAGTTTGGGAAATTTTCTGATACTATTTCATTGAATAGGTTGTTCATTCCTTTGGTTTGTATCTCTGTGCCTTCCTCAATCCCAATAATTCTTAAATTTGGTCTTTTCATGATGTCCCATAGTTCTTGGAGATTCTGTTCATGATTTCTTACCATCTTCTCTGTTTGGGCGACTTTATTTTCAAGATTAAATATTTTGTCTTCATTGTCTGAGGTTCTGTCTTCCAAGTGGTCTAGTATTTTGGTGATGGTTTCCATTGAGTTTTTTATTTGGTTTATTGTCTCCTTCATTTCAAGGATTTCCATTTGTTTTTTTTTTTTAATCTCTCTTTGTTGAAATGATCTTTTGCTTCCTGCACTTGCTCTTTCAGCTTATTGGTATTATCATTCATTGCCTGCATTTGCTCTCTTATCTCATCCTTTGCTTCACAAATCATCTTAATCATGTATAATCTGAAGTCCTTTTCTGACATTTCTTCTACCATACTGTCATTGGATTCTATTAATATAGACTCTAGATTTGTTTGGATCATTTTCTTCCCTTGTTTTTTCATGTTGTTCATGTATCTTCCCCTCTAGCAGTGCAGAACTGGGGTGTTGCAGATTTCCCCCTATAGGCTTAGAGTGGCCCTATAGGTTTCCAAAACCTTTACTTTAAGGGGAGATCAGTATTAGCAGTGCCCAATTCAGACACTATGCAATCCTAGACCAAATAGCCCCTATGAGGACAATAACAATATTGTCATAATAAACAGAATGAGTTAAAATATTATCTTCAGTAAAACAAAGAAATTTGCCATAAGGTCTGCAATTTCAAATGAAGGACAAAGAGGATGCAGAGGGATGTAGAATGTGGCTGTTAATGGGATAAGAAAAGAATATACAGAAGTTCTAGATAATAGAAAGGGTGAGAGTGTAATCAAAAGAAATTGGATATTAGCATGCAAAAAAGGGAGAAAGAGACTCTGAGGGAACAGGTAAAAGAAAGGAAAAGAGAGCAAGAAAAGTAAAGAAATAAAAACTTAAATTTTTTCAATAAGGAGAAAAAAGAAAATCTAGAGTATAACAGTCATATAGTAATGAAACCTCCCAGTCTTCAAAACCTGATGCATGAGAGGTACCTGACAATGAGCTTCAAGCCTCCAGCAGGCGTCTCAGGGTGACTTTTGCCCCACCTAAAGATTGGAGCTACGGCTTCCAGGATTATCCAAGATGGCCGCTCTGGCTTCGAAATGCATTGGCAAATTGGGAGCTGTAGCTCAGAGTGTGGACATGGTCAGCAGGAGGTCCTGCAGGTGGGGTGCGGTTTTCAGGCAGGGGTCCTGGAGGTTCAGTTGTTTGGTGTGGTTGCAGGATCCTGGAGGCCGGGTGCAATCAGTCGGTCTGGGGTCCCAGTGTTAGGACGCAGTCAGTTGGTCTGGGGTACTGGTGGCAGGGAGCAGTCAGTCGATGTGAGGGCCCCAGAGACAGGGAGTGATCGGTTGGACTGAGGGATCCTGAGATGGGACTCAGTCAATCTGGCCAGGGGTCCTACAGGTCCTGGCTGTTTTCTCAAAATGGCAGCAGATATGTGTAATCAAACCTGCAGGTACTGTAACAGTGAACTTCCAGGCAACAGCGGGCAGCTGGTGCTCCGGTGGCAGTTGGTGATTAGTTTGCTGTCTCTGGTCGTGTGATCGGGAAGTGAACCTCGTGCATTGGGTGATGGATAGGTGTAAGGTAGGCGATGGATAGGCGAGAGGCAGGCAAATGGTGGATGGTAGGCACCTAACAGTGAACAGTCTGCACTCAAAAAAGGTGTCCATATGCTGTCAGACTGCAGGTGATCACAGCAGACAAATGGGGTAAAGAGCAGGGGATCGCTAAGTAGCAAAAACTACCTCACCAAGAAACGGATATCCTCTGCTTGAAACCAGGTTACGGAGTGATAAGGAACACAGCCTCCCTCTAGTCTGCCATCTTGGATCTGCCCCAATGCATTTTTTTATACATAACTGATGAATCTTCAGAAATAGAAGTTAGGAAAACTACCCCATTCACAATAGCATCGAAAAAAATAAAATACTTGGGAATCAATCTCACAAAGGAGGTGAAAGACCTCTACAATGAGAACTATAGAACACTAAGGAAAGAAATTAAAGAAAACCTTAGAAGATGGAAAGATCCCCCATGTTCTTGGATAGGGAGAATTAATATTGTCAAAATGGCCATACTACCAAAAGTGCTATACAGATTCAATGCAATTCCAATTAAAATCCCAATGATGTGCCTTACAGAAATATAGTAGGCAATCATGAAATTCATCTGGAAGAATAAGAAACCGAGAATAGCTAAAGCACTCCTTAGTAGGAAGAGCAAAGCACGGGGTATCGCAATAGCAGACCTTGAACTATACTACACAGCAATAGTAACAAAAACAGCATGGTATTGACACCAAAATAGACAGGTAGATCAATGGTACAGAATAGAGGACTCGGACACAAACCCAAATAAATTCAATTTTCTCATACTAGACAAAGGTGCCAAAAATATGCAATGGAGAAATAATAGCCTATTCAACAAATGTTGCTGGGAAAACTGAAAAACCATATGCAACAGAATGAAACTAAACCCCTATCTCTCAACCTGCACAAAAATCAACTCAGAATGAATCAAGGACCTTGAAATCAGACCAGAGACCCTGCATCATATAGAAGAAAAAGTAGGTCCAAATCTTCACTTTGTTGACTTAGGATCAGACCTCCTTAACAGGACTCCCATAGTACAAGAAAGAAAAGCAAGAATCAATAACTGGGATAGATTTAAACTAAAAAGCTTTCTCTCAGCAAAGGAAATATCAGCAGTGGGAGGAGAGAACCTACAAAGTGGGAGAAAATCTTTGCCACTCATACTTCAGATACAGCACTAATTTCCAGAATATAAAAAACTCAAAAAACTCTACACCAAGAATACAAATAACCCAATCAAGAAATGGGCTAAGGAAATGAACAGACACTTCATAGAAGAAGATCTACAAGCAATCCACAGATATATGAAAAAATGTTCAACATCTCTAGTAATAAGAGAAATGCAAATCAAAACTACCCTAAGATTCCATCTCACCCCAATTAGAATGGTGATTATCAAGAACACAAGCAACAGTAGGTGTTGGCGAGGATGTGGGGAAAAAGGTACACTCATACATTGCTGGTGGGGCTGCAAACTAGTACAGCCACTCTGGAAGCAGTGTGGAGATTCCTTAGAAAACTTGGAATGGAACCACCATTTGACCCAGCTATCCCACTCCTTGGCCTATACCCAAAGGCTTTAATATCAGCATATTACAGAGATACAACCATAACAATGTTCATAGTTGCTCAATTCACAATAGCCAGATTGTGGAACCAACCTAGATGCCCTTCAATTGATGAATGTAGAATCTAATCCAGGTATAAACTTTAGTAAAGTTCTAAATAGGTTGAAAAAAATAGTTATTAAATATAGTAAACTTTCTGTAACATTATATAGGGACTGAAATGGGAATGGCAGGAACAAATGGGTAAAAGAGAAAAAAAGAAAAAAAGACAGCTTGCTTGGGTGCTGGGTTCTAATTTTCATTGTCCATTGTTGGCACCATTCCTCTCCATTGTCCAAAACATAGCTTCCCACTGTAAGTGACCTGCTGGCTGTGCCCTCAATTTGAGTGCCTTCCTTCTCTGCTGCCCTGAACCACAAGTGCCTTCTTGTCTAGGTCTTAGCCCTTTAGCTCTTACTTCCCACCAGCTGAAGCTGGTTGTACTAGCTTTCAGCTTCCTATCTCCCAGTGTAGGATGGGATAGACTGGGGAATGCTGACAATTGGTGTACTTCCATAATGGGACTGGTGCAGAATTCTATATTGGAAGTTCTAGTGGCTGAGATTTTTGTCTTGCCTGACCTTTGAAACTCTGTCGGTGGATATTTGAAATTTTATTCATGCCCCTGTTGCTAGGGAGATGCTTATTTCTGCTGAATGTCTGGGTCTCACAGTCCTCCCCAAATTTCCACTATGAGCGTAAGGAGTCTGAACTTGACAGGCTGCATATATTCTACCACCATGGATGTGAATTACCCATAATCAGACCTGGAGTGCTGTCATGCCTGTCTGACCTGTTACTTCCATCTTCCCAGGTGATCATATGGGACACTAACACCAAAGGGAGTGATCTCTACTCAGTATCTCTAGAGTATATCTTTCTAGGCATACTCCTCTCTGTGCCTATTTCAGTTATGCTGGTCCTGGCACACTCTGGGCCCCACAGTAGGTGACCACAGGATCAGGGTGGAAACTTCCTTTTATGAGTCCCTAATCTTCAGTCTCTGTTCATTGCTTTATGGCCACTCAAAACTGGTTCACACTACTGCAGTTATGATTCCTGCTGGACCTTCTGCCTCCTGGTCAAGGAAGTTTAATCCCTTTTCACTCAACAGCTTCCCTCACTGTGTCTGGGTTAGTTGAGATCAGTCTCTTTCTGTATTCCATAGGTTTCCCCAAGCCAGTAATATTGGCCATACTCCTTGTGCTCTCCGTCCTCTCAATGGTGGGCTGGGGTTGTTGATGCTGCCATCATCCAAGCTCACATATCTCTAACATATTATGTCTTGTATTATGTTGAAAGTTTGTGACTTTCTGTGTCTCTATGATTATTTTTATGTCCAATATTGAATTTTAGTCAATTCCCATAGTCACCCACCTGACTATCAGTCTTTTCACTTTTTTAAATCTTGAGCTAAGAAACTTCTGGACAGTTCACCTTGCTCGTCCTCTAATCTGCCGTCTTCTCAGTCCCATAATATGTCTTTTAAATTTGTTCATGATTTTCCTTTCCTGTGTACTAAATGTAAAACAAACTAGAGTGATTTAGTTGTAAGGAGAATACAAATTTTGTCATTGTGTGCATAATGAATATTATCCCAGATTATAGTTTAAATTTGAATTATGTAATATTCAATACCATGTTTATACAAAATAATTTTAAATTAAGATAACCTTATTACTTACATGTTTAAAAATATAACTCCAAATTCTTTGATGCTCCTTCCCATTAGAGAGAGGATTTATATACCTACATGCCCTTTTTTAGTTTGATTGGCTTTTAACTATTTCCATAAAACAAACAGGTGAAAGTTGATGTTGTATGGTTTTTGCCTGTTCCTGGCTCTGTTGGAATACTTTATCTCTGTACAGTGCCTTGAGATGCTGTCTTTCAGAATCTAGTCACCATACAATGAAAAACTCAATCTGAGGATAGTCACATATAGGTCCTCTAATCCACATCCCTAGTTCAGGTAGAAATGCTTATGTCTAAGCCCCTGGATGATGATGTTATTTGAAACAAAAAAATCTTTAATATTATTGAAGTCCAGTTTATCTATATTTTCTTTTGTTGCTTCTGTTTTTAGTGCCAATATTGAAGAAATTACTGCCTAAACCAAAGTTGAAAAAAGTTTACTTCTATTTTTTCATAAGAGTTTTACACTTTCAACTTTTTGTTATCTTTCACAGTACAGGTGACTGCTGAACCACTGAACTGCATCTCTAGTTGTTTTTTTATTTTTATTTTTTCTGAGACAGGATATCTCAAAGTTGCTGAAGGTCTCACTAAGTTGCTGAACTTGGCTTTGAACTTGCCTCAGCCTCCTGAGTAACTGGTATTGAAGGCATGTAACACCATACCTGGCTGATTTAACTCAATATTTATGTCTGTAACCCACTGTAAATTGTATATGGTGAGAGATCTGTGTCCAACTTCATTTTTTTTGTATTTATTCAGTTCCCAGCACCATTTGTTGAAAAGACTATTACCTTTCCAGTGAATTTTCTTAGTGCCCTTGTAGAAGATCAATTGATCATAAATTAAGGGCTTATTTATGAACTTTAATTTTATTCCATTTATTTATATGCTTGTGCTAATGGCAGTACTACTCTATCTTGATTATTGTGGTCTAGTACTCACTTTTTAATTGGGGAAGTGGGAGTCCTCTCACTTTTTTTCCTAATTGAAGATTATTTGGGGTATTCTTGATCCCTTAAATTTTCATATAAAATCACCTTCTCAACGTCTGCAAAAAAGCTAGCTGAGATTTTGATAGGATTCAGTCAAATGTGTAGATCAGTAGGGATGTATTGCTAGTTTAGCCATATTGATTCTAACAACTCATAACCATAAGATGTCTTTGCATATATCTTACCTTGTTTAGTTATTTTCAACAATGCTTTGTAGTTTTCAGTGTATAAGTCTTATACTTATTTTAAACATTTATTTGTAAGTATTTTATTCATTTCAATACTATTGTAAATTGAATAGTTTTCTTAAGTTTGTTTTCAGATTGTTCATTGCTACTAGAGAAATACAATTAAATTTTGGATATTGATCTTGTAACCTTAACTTAGGTAAATTTATTTATTCTAATAGGTTTATTATTATTTATGTATATGTTTTTGCATTCTTTAGGATTTTTTTATGTACGACATCTCTAAGTTGAGATCATTTTGCTGCTTTCTTTGCAATATGGATACCTTTTAATTTATTTTTCTTGCCTAATTACTCTGGCTAGAAACTCCATTGTAATGTTAAACAGAAACAATAAGAACAGACATCTTTGTCTTGGTTTTTATCTTGTGGAAAAGCATTCACTAAGTATGATGTTAGCTATCAGTTTTGTAGACAATCTAGGTTGAAGGTTTCCTTCTATGTCTAATTTGTTGAATATTTTATTTAATGCAGAATTTGAAGTTTGCTTTTTACTCATCTATTGAGATAATGTTGGGGGACTTGGTTCAAGATCTTTATTAAGTTTGTATAGTACATTTATTTATTGATTATTATTATTATTAAACCAGTGTAGCATTTCTGAAATTGTTGATATTCTTTATTGTTTTTCTGTTCTTCCATTTAATTATTTGTGCTCTAGTCTTTATTATTTGGTGACTTCTACTTTCTTTGGATCTATCTTTCTTTTCTTTTTCTAGATTCTAAGATGGAAGTTTTGTTTATTGATTGTGGTCTCTTTCATCTTTCAATACAAGTGTTTGCAGCCATAAATTTTTCTTTAAGCTTCACTTTAGCTGCATCCCATAATCTGTGATTTTTTTTGCTTTTTCTTTATCACAATATATTTTCCAGTTTTTCTTAAGACTTTTTTCTTTGAACTATTGATAATTTAAGAGTGTGTATTCTAGACTTCCTTTTTGTTTCACTTAATATACTAGAAAGAATGAAACAGCTTCAACATACATCTATTACCAACATTCTCACAATCTTCATGTCAGATTTAGCATTATGGTGATTTACTTGTAATTTTGTGGAAATGACAGAAAAATGCTTCTGTTTGAAATTTAAAATCTAAATATTTCACAATAGATTTGTTTTTCTGTTTGGTAATACTAAATGAATCTTTTTAATGTAGGTTCTTATGAAGTATCTGAAAATCTTAGGCTTGAAAAAAAAGATTCAGCATCAGAGGTCCAAGTACCAGAAATTCAACATAGCAATGGTAACTATGTACGATCATTATAGATATCTTTAAATTGTTTTAAGTTAAACTTGTTAGAAGATCTTTTTTCTTTGAGTCTATTTGCTTGAGGATATATTTTGTAGAAGTTTTACACTTTGACCTAAGTGTGAATACTCTAAAGATAATAAAGAAGTAAAAACTCTGATATAATGTGATATTTATTCACATGGTTAGTGACTACTATTTAGCAGGTCTTTCTCCCGAAACATTCATGAAAATTATTCATATGTTTCCCACTTCATCTCCATTGTTTTAATATAATCATTGATGTAGGTTTGCAGTTTTTCTTCCTTTCATTTTACACAAATGAGAGGAAATTCTGCTGATTACTTGCTATATCCAGATGTTTCATCATAGATCTATTTTTCTATTCAGGATCTCTTGTGACTGTAGCACCACCTGAAGACATGGCTTTAGCTTCCAGAAGGAAGTCTGAAACTGAGCAAGATGAAGCTACCAGAAATGAGAATATTTATGGTAAGAAATTAAAATATTATAAAATTATTTTCAACTAAATTTGGAACTTTGTCTCACATTTCATGAATGTTTGCTATTATTTAAAATTTTCTTTTGTAATTATTTTGTTCATACTTCTATCTTTATTGGTGATTTATTTATATAGTCTATAATTACTGAATTAGATGTGTTAAATGCTTTATTCTGAATTTTCCTGTTATAGTTGTGTCATTTTGCTTTATATCTTTTGGCCTTTTATTATCTACATATATATAAATTTAAAATTAATAATTTTCCTAGAGGATAGAAATTTTATTTTAAGGAAGGAAACCATTTTTATAGTTTTTGTTTGTTTCATTTAGAAACTATTAAGTCTTCTAGTCATGTTGGCTCTACTTGGTTGATATTTATATGATATATTCTTTTTCCATCCCAGTAATTTTAATCTTCCTATATCTTTATGATTTTTCTGTACCTATTATATGAAACTTATAGTTGTATATTTTCCAAATACATTCTGATGCCTTTTGTCTTTTAATTAGTACTCATATTCACTTTTAATTATTGATATGTTGATGTTTCTGTATACTATTTTCTTTATGCTTCCTATTTTTTCTTCCTGGGCTTTTTTTTTACCTTCTCTTTCCTGTCTTAAATCATTGCATATTTTTCTCCTAGATATATGATGTCAAATATTTTAAGCTTTAAAGTCTGAAAAAGAAGACTGTAGAAAACTCTAAAATGTACTACCTCTAAGTATATAAAAAGTAACATTTATACTTCAACTAGATGTTATTTTAATAGTTAACTTTTTATCACAAAAGGTGATTTTCTTATGTTATAAATAAGACAGTATTCTTAGGTAATTAATATATATTGCATATTTAGTACTTATACCACAAATCTGGATTCAATTTAGTGCTTTTAAAAGACTTTCTCTGTGAAGCCTGGATAAAGTATTAGATGAAAACATTTTGCCAGATAGTTGGAACTGCTAGGAAAAAAGATAATAGCAAATATAACTGTGAATATTATTAAATTGTTTTAGGTTGATTTTAATTAAATTAAGCAAAATTAACTCATGCATGTGCATCCTGTCACAAACATCATTTAAATTGTTATTTAAATTAACTTATTTCCTTTAATTTTATGTTAGTTTTGACATGTAATGAAATATGCATATTTCATTTCTCTATTATTGCTTTGGATTTATGTTTATTATTGTAATTCAGTAGTTTCTTCCTTATACTATTATATTAGTGCATATAAATTTTAAAAAATACCATATTTCTGGAAAACTCAATTTGTTTTATTGACATAGCTACGGTAATTTTTGTCAGTATATTTATAATGTATCTTTATTTCATATGTTTGCTTTCTGTGTTCTTACAATTTAGTGTGCCCTATTTAAATAGTTTGTAATTAGATTTTTTATAAACCCAGTTTAACTATCTTTGTTTGTTCATAGAACATGTCATTTGTTTACAATTGTTATAATTATTAACATTTTTGAATGTAAATATTTTGGGGATGCCATCTATTTTTTCCGCACAATCCATGTTTTTTTCTCTTTAAGTAGAATTTTTTTATTTAGCCAAATTTTAAATCAATAATATCTGTTTTAAAAATGAAAAAACTTCGAGTTTGGCTTGTAACTCTGTGGAGCACTTGCCTCACATGCATGAGGTCCTGGCTTTCATCCCCAACACCACAAAACAGTTTTAAAAATAAAAAAAGTAAAACTTTAAAAGAAGTGAATATCTATAAACAGTAAAGTTGACTTTTAGCTTCCTAAGTATACATATAAAATAATAATTTTCTCTCAATACTTTAGTAAATGTACTTGAATGATTCCTAAATTTAGTTTTATTATTTTAAAAATTCATCAACCTGCCCTTCTTCTTCTTCTTTTGTTTTAATCAAGAATTGAACCTAGGGGTGCTTAACCACTGAGCTATATCCCCAACCCTTTTTTAATTTTTTTTTTTTTTTTTTTTTTTTTTGAGACAGGGTCTTGCTAAGTTGCTTAGGGTATCACTAAGTTGCAGTGGCCAGCTTTGAACTTGTGATCCTCTTGCCTCAGCCTTCCAAGTCACCAGGATTACAGGTGTGTGCCACCACACTCAATCCTCATTTTTGAACATTTAAAAGAATTATGATCATTTGGTTAGAATTTTATAAAAATGAGTGGAAACTTTGAGTGATTCATAATATATATATATGTGTGTGTGTATATATATATGCACATATATATATACACAAATATTTTTAGTTATAGATGGACACAATAGCTTTATTTTATCAATTTTTATGTGGTGCTGAGGCTTGAACCCAGTGCCTCACGTGTGGAAGGCAAGCATCTATCACTGAGCTACAGTCCCAGATCTCATAGTGTATTTTAATGATTTGGAGGCTTCACATTAAAACTCTTTTACTTTTTAGTGAACTTTCTTCTTATGAAAATGGATGAGATCTTTCAGCTGAAGGAGAAATCTTTCATCTGAAGATAAAGTTTTAATCTTAAAAATACCATCTCAAATTGAAAAATGTTGACCCTTCCAGCAAACTTTTTTACAGTTGCACTAAGTATGGCACATGTGGATCTCTCGTTTGAGTTTCTCTTATTTTGAGTTTGTTGGAACTTCTGGATGTTTTTAACAAAATTTGGGAGGTTGTTTTCCATTATTTTTTCAGTAATTCCCTCCCCTCTGCTCCTCTCTTCTCTCCATTCCTCTCCGTTGGGATGCCCATTATGCATAAGTTAGTGGACTCATCAGCATTCTATTAGTTGTAAGGAATACTTGAGATAATCAACTTATAAAGAGGAAAGGATTTTCTGAGCGCCACAGTTTTGGAGATTTCAGTCCATTGTTGGGTAAACCCATTGTTTTTGGATACTGGTAAAGATACTTTGGCAACATTGGTAAAATAGGCCCTATAACATCCAACAGTATCTTCCAAAAGGATCTATGAACACACTAGCACTCCTTACGTGTTCCTTCCAGTAGAAGTTCTGACTACTGAGTAGAAATTGAGAATACCATCTTCAAGTTCACATAACAGAGTGGTCTAAACAGGGATTCCTGAAAACATAGTGTATCAACTGAGTCTTCCTCTTCTGTAAAGGCATCTGGAAAAGGAATGTAGAATATATAAGAGCATGGTGTGGATGGGCCTTAGCTTTGACTATAACTACTTCTACTATCCACAGTTTATTGGCAATGTATCAAGTCAGGTGTGAAGTGGGTACCTCATGAGAACTACTAGGTAGAGATTTTGTCTATTAGGCCTGAAAGATCAAATAAGAATTTTGGCTTCAAATTGGATTCCTGTATATACACCCACATATATACACAAACATACATATAAATACATACAAACACACATATATTTATACACATGTATATGCTTTGATGTGCATACACGTGTGAATATATACATGCAAAGACATATTTAGAAATCTTGAATTCACACAGAAATTTTCAATTATAGATCATTCCCTCAGGGCTTCCTCTTGCTTTCCTGTTTCATGTCCTTTCTCCCATGGTGTGAAACTGACTCTGAATAACATCATCACATTTACTCATTTGTTCAGCCCTATAATGTCTCTAAAATTATTTCAGAATTGCTCAGTATATAACACTAGTAAAACAAGCCTACTAAAAAGATTTTGTGATTTATATTTATGGTCTACTTCCTACTCTCTTTCCCCAGAATAAAGGGTTATGTCAAATACTATATTAATGAATTACGTGGACTAGTATTTTTTATTTTTAATTCAGTAAATTCATTTCTTTAAGGTTTTTTCATTTTAGTTTTATTAACTTTTTAAATTAGAGCTTTCCCTAATAAGTGGATGATGATATATAATGGGGGGGGGGTGAGAGAAGAATGGAGGAACTTTAGAATACATAGAGGGAAATGAAAGGGAGGGAGTATGAAAAATGGTGGAATGAGACAGACATGATTACCCTGTGTACATGCATGATTACATGAATGGTATGAATCTACATCGTGTACAACCATAGACATGACATGATGTACCCCATTTGTATACAATGAATCAAAATGCAGTATGTAAAATATAAAATAATAATGATAATAATAAAAATTAAAAAATTAAAAAAATAAAACTTACATAAAAAAATTAGAGCTTTATAGTTATGCATAGCAGTTGGGTTCATCCTGATAAACTCATAGATGCATGGAAATCAATTTCATTTCAAGACTCCCCCTTTTAACCTCTCCTTTTTCCCACTTGTCCTCCCTTGTCTCATCCATTCTTCTTCCCTCCTCTACTAGACTTCCCTGTGCTTGTCTGTTAATTTATATTTGATTAGCTCTTTGTTGTCCTGTTCTTCTCCTGCTTTTATTTTATGCTAGCTTCTGCATATGAAAGATAATGTTTGAATTTTGATTTTTCTAGCTTGGATTACTTCACTTAGCAAGATATTCTCCATTTCCAATCATTTACTAGCAAATACCATGATTTCATTCTTTTTTATGAATGAGTAGGACTCCATTGTGTGTGTGCATGTGTGTGTGTATGTGTGTGTGTCTGTACAATTTCTTAATTCATCCATTCATTGATTGGCATCTGGGTTGATTTCATAGTTAGCTCTTGTGAATTGTGCTGCTGTAAACATCGAAGTGTCTATATCACTGTAATATGCTGATTTTAGTTCTTTTGGGAAAATGCCAAGGAGTAGGATAGCTGTCACAATGTGGTTCCAACCCTAGTTTTTTGAGGAATCTCCATACTGCTTTCTAGAGTGGTTGTACTACTCTGCAGTTCTACCAACAATGTACAAGTATACCTTTTCTCCCACAACCTCACTGGCATTTATTGTTGTTCATATTCTTGATCATTGCCATTCTGACTAGAGTGAAATGAAATCTTAGTGTAGTTTTTATTTGCATTTCCCTGATTGCTAGAAATGTTGAACATATTTTTTCATATATTTGTCAGCTATTTATGTTTCTTCTTTTGAGAAGTTTCTGTTTAGTCCTTTTGTCCATGTATTCATTGAGTTATTTTTGTTTGTTTGTGTTTGTTTTTTAAGTGTTAAGTTTTTTGAGTTCTTTGTGTTCTGGATATTAATCCCCTGTTGGAGGAGTAGTGGGCCAACCTTTTCTAAAATGCTTTAGGTTCTCTTTTCATGCTCTTAATCATTTCCTTTGCCATACATAAGCTTTTTAGTTTGAAGGTATCCCACTTATTAATTCTTAGCTTTATTTCTTGTGCTTTTAGGATCTTGTCAAGAAACTTGGTGCCAGCACCCATGGTTGATCCTATCTTTTCTTCCAGCAGTTATAATATTTCTGGTTTAATTCCTAAGTCTTTGATCCATTTTGATTTGAGTTTTGTGCAGGGTGAGAGATAGCAGTCTAGTTTTATTTTTCTACATATAGCCATAGCTATTCAGTTTTTCCAAGCACCATTTGTTAAAAAAGGTCAACTTTTCTCCAAAATATATTTTTGGGAGTCTTTGTCAAATATCAGATGGCTGTAGGTATTTGGATTTGTCTCTGTGTCTTCTATTCAGTTCCATGGGTCTTCATATGTATTTTGATGCTAACATTCTGCTTTTTTGTTGTTATTACAAATCTGTGGTATAATTTTCAGATCAGGTATTGCAATGTTTCCTGCTTCACTTTTCTTGATTAGTATCAATCACTTGACTATTTGGGATCTCTTCTTCTTCCAAATGAACATAAGAATTGTTTTTGCTAATTCTGTGAAGGATATCAGTGGTATTTTGATGGGAATTGCATTGCATGTGTATATTGCTTGTGATAGTCTGGCCATTTTGACCATATTGATTTTGCCTATCCAAGAATATTGTCTTTTCTCAATATTCTATAATTTTCATTCTAGAGCTCTTTGACCTCCTTGACTGGATTATTACCCAAGTATTTTATTAGGTAATTGTTAATGGAAGGTTTTCCTGATTCTGCCTTGGCTGAATCACTGTTGGACTATACGAAAACTTTTGTTTGATGGATGTTGATGTTGTATTCTATTTTGCTAAATCATCTATAAGCTCTAGAAGTCTTCTGGTGGAATGTTTTGGGTCTTCTAGATATAGGATCATATTGTTGCAAACAGAGATAGTTTGACTTTTTGTATTCCTATTTGTATCCCTTTGAATTCCTTTTCTTGCCTGATTGCTCTTGCTAATGTTTCAAGGACTAGACTAAATAGGAGTGGTGAGAGTGGCCAGCCTTGTCTTGTTAACTGATATTAGAGGGACTGCTTTTAATTCTTTTCCATTTAGTATGATGTGGGCTTTGGGTTTCTCATAAATTATCTTTGTGATATTGAGGAAAGTTCCTTCAATTCCTAGTTTCTCCAACATTTTTAATATGAATGGTTGTTGAATTTTATCAAAGGCCTTTTCTACCTCTGTTGAGATGCTCATGTGATTTTTGTCTTTAATTCTCAGTAAGTGACAATTTGCATATGTTTAAGCAACTTTGTATCCCTGGGATGAAACCTACTTGATCATAGTATATTGTCTTTTTGATGTGTTTTCAACCTACTTGATCATGGTGTATTGTCTTTTTGATGTGTTTTCAAATGCAGTTTGTTAATATTTTATTAAGGATTTTTGCATCCATGTTCATAAGGAATATTGCTCTGTAGTTTTCTTTTTTTTCATGATATGTCTTTTTTATCTGGTTTTGGTATCAGGGTATACCTTCATAAATGTATTTATAAAATGTATAAATAGATTGTCTTCAGGAGTGATCATAAATATGTTTTATGATTCATAAAATGTATTTTTGTTCATTCATAAAATGTATTTAGGAGTGTTGCCTCCCTTTCAATTTCATGGAATAATTTGAGAAACACTGGTATTAGTTTCTCTGCTGAAGGTTTGGTAGAACTTGATTGAGAATTCATCAGGTCCTGGACTTTACTTGTTTGAAAGGCTTTTAATTGCTGTTTCAATTTCATTGCTTGATATTGATCTTTTTAGGTTTTCTATATCTTCCTGATTTTATTTGGGAAGGTCATAGATTTTCTAGTTTATTGGACTATAAATTTTCAAAATATTTGGATAATTCTATGGATTTCAAAAAAGTCTATTGTGAAATCTCCTTTTTATTTCTGATCTCGTTGATTTGGTTCTTCTCACTCACTCTTTTGGTAGCTTGGCTAAGGGTTTGTTAATCTTATCTTTTCAAAGAACCAACTCTTCATTGCATTGATCTTGTGTGTTATTTTCTTATCCTCAATGTCATTGATTTTGTTTCTGATCTTAATTATTTCCTGACTTTTGCTGGTTTGGGGATTACTTTGTTCTTTTTTCTAAGTACTTGAGGTGGAGTCTAAGCTTATTTGTTTGGAATTTCTCTAATTTTTTAATGTAGGCACTCAGTGCTATAAATTTTCCTCTTAAAACTGCTTTCATAATGTCCTATAGATTTTGATATGTTTTATCTCTGTTCTCATTTGTTTCTAGGAATTTCTTGATTTCTATTCTCAATTCTTTTAAGGAGTATTGTTCAATCTCCATGTGTTTATGTTTCTATTATTTCTTTTCTGTTGATTTTCAGCTTCATTCCATTATGGTCTGATACAATATGTGAAATTATATGGATTTTTTTTATTTGTTAATATTTGCTTTATGGCCTAGACTATGATCCGTTTTGGAAAAAGTCCCATGCATGTTTGAGAAGAAGGTATATTCAGCTGTTTCAGGATGGAATACTCTGTAGATGTTTGTTGGGTCAATTAAACTTATAGTGTTGCTTAGATTGGAGTTATCTTCATTGATTTTATGTTGGATGACCTGCCTATTAGTGATAAGGGTGTATTGAAATCTCCCAGTGTTATTGTGTTGGGGCCTATGTAGGATTTATTGTCTTGGAGTATTCTTTTTTCCATATAAACGAGTACATTGACAATCGGGGCATTAAAGCTTACTATCGTATCTTCTTGTTGAATTATTCCCTTTATTAGGAATAATAAATAATAATAATGCCCTTTATTAGTGGCATGCTTTGTCTCCTCTGATTAATTTTTGCTTGCAATCTGTTTTGTCAGATGTAAGAATAGCTCCTCCTGCTTATTTTCATGATCCATATGCATGAAATAATTTTTGCCATCCTTTTACCTTCAACATTTGTGTTTTTGCCTATGAGTCTCTTGTAAACTGTATACAGTTGAATCTTATTTTTTGATCCATTCTACTAATCAATGTCTTTTAACTAGGGAGTTGAAACCATTGACATTCAATAATAGTATGAACATGTGTTTGTGGTTTCCTGCCATTTTGGCTGTATTTTATCCTGTCTTGATTCTCATTTAGTGGATTATTCTTCTATTGAACTTCCTCTGTTTGGGAACTTTGGAAATAGATTTTTCATTCCTCTGTGTGCAGTTTGAGTATTCTTTGTAGTGCTGACTAGGTGCTCATAAATTCTTTTAGTTTATTCTTGTTGTGTTTTTTTTTTTTTTTTTTTTCTTCCTTGAATGAGTTTTGCTGGGTATAGTAACATTGGCTGGAAGTTGTTTTCTTTGAGGCTTGGAATGTCTCATTGCAAGCTCTCCTTGATTGTAGGGTCTGAACTGATAAATCAGAAGTGAGCCTTATTGGTGTGCCTCTTAATGTGACCTAATGCTTCTCTCTTGTGGCTTTTAATATTTTTTTCTTATTTTCTATGTTAGGCATTTTGTTTTTGGTATATCATGGTGAGCTTCTCATTCAGTTAGATCTATTTGGTGTCCTGTAAGCATCTTGTATGTGGATGTCTATCTCATTTCTGACACAGGAAAGGTTTTTTGTAACTATCTTATTGAAAATATTCCTTATTTTTTAGCTTGTATCCCCATGTTCTCTTGTATCCCAGTGATTCTCAGGTTTCATCTGCTAATGCTGTCCCACGTTTCTTGTATATTCTGGTCATATTCTATAATTTCCCCCTTCATTGTCTGTACTCTGTACTTTCTGTAATTTTCCCCTTTATTGCATTCTCTGTAAATCCTGTTCAAGTCCTGAAGTTCTGTCTTCAAGGGCTGAAGTTCTGTTTTTTATATATTCTACTCTATTAGTGATATCTTCAAGTGAGTTTTCAATTAATTGTTTCTTTTATTTGTAATAGTTCTATTTTGTGTCTTTTCATTATTTTTTTATTGAAGTGGTATTTGATCTCCTGCATTTGCATTTTTTCACAGTTTTTAAACCTGAGTACTGCATACATTTATTTTTTTCTCTTTCATTTTTTTAATTAATTTTTATTATGAACAAATGGGATACATCTTGTTTCTCTGTACATGAAGTAGAGGCATACCATTTGTGTAATCATACATTTACCTAGGGTAATAGTTTTTGATTCATTCTGTTACTGTTTTTCTTCCCCCCACGCCTCCCACCCCTCTTTTACATCTATAGTCCCTCCTTCCTCAATTCTTGCCCTCCTCCAAACCCCCATTATGTGTCATAATCTGCTTATCAGCGAGATCATTCATCCTTTGGTTTTTTGAGATTGGCTTATCTCACTTAGCATGATATTCTCCAATTTCATCCATTTGCCTACGAATGCCATAATTTTATTATTCTTTATGGCTGAGTAATATTCCATTGTGTATATATATACCAGTTTCTTTATCCATTCATCAACTGAAGGGCATCTAGGTTGGTTCTACAATCTGGCTATTGTGAATTGAGCAGCTATGAACATTGATGTGGCTGTATCTCTGTAGTATGCTGATTTTAAGTCCTTTGGGTATCCAAGGAGTAGGATAGCTGGGTCAAATGGTGATTCCATTCCAAGTTTTCTAAGAAATCTCCACACTACCCCATTCACAATAGCTTCAAAAAAAATAAAATACTTGGGAATCAATCTCACAAATGAGGTGAAAGACCTCTACAATGAGAACTACAGAACACTAAAGAAAGAAATTAAAGAAAACCTTAGAAGATGGAAAGATCCCCCATGTTCTTGGATAGGCAGAACTAATATTGTCAAAATGGCCATACTACCAAAAGTGCTATACAGATTCAATGCAATTCCAATTAAATTCCCAATGACGTACCTTACAGAAATAGAGCAAGCAATCATGAATTTCATCTGGAAGAATAAGAAACCCAGAATAGCTAAAGCAATCCTTAGCAGGAAGAGTGAAGCAGGGGGATTGCAATACCAGAACTTCAACTATACTATAGTAATAGTAACAAAAACGGCATGATATTGACACCAAAATACACAGATCAATGTTACAGAATAGAGGACACAGACACAAACCCACATAAATACATTTTCTCATACTAGACAAAGGGGCCAAAAATATGCATGGAGAAAAGTTAGCCTCTTCAACAAATGGTTTTGGGAAAACTGAAAATCCATATGCAACAGAATGAAATTAAACCCCTATCTCTCACCCTTCACAAAACTCAACTCAAAATGGATCAAGGACCTTGGAATCAGACCAGAGACCCTGCATCTTATAGAAGAAAAAGTAGGTCCAAATCTTCAACGTGTTGGCTTAGGATCAGACTTCCTTAACAGGACTCCCATAGCACAAGAAATAAAAGCTAGAATCAACAACTGGGATAGATTCAAACTAAATAGCTTTCTCTCAGCAAAGGAAAGTATCAGCAATGCGAGGAGAGAACCTACAGAGTGGGAGAATATCTTTGCCACTCATACTTCAGATAGAGCACTAATTTCCAGAATCTATAAAGAACTCAAAAAACTCTACACCAAGAATACAAATAATCCAATTGACAAATGGGCTAAGGAAATGAACAGACACTTCACAGAAGAAGATCTACAAGGAATCAATGGATATATGAAAAAATGTTCACCATCTTTAATAATAAGAGAAATGCAAATTAAAACTACACTAAGATTCCATCTCACCCCAAGTAGAATGGCGATTATCAAGAATACAAGCAACAATAGGTGTTGGCGAGGATGTGGGGAAAAGGGTACACTCATACTTTGTGGTGGGGCTGCAAATTAGTGCAGCTGTTCTGGAAAGCAGTGTGGAGATTCCTTAGAAAACTTGGCATATATTTGCATTCTTAATTCCTTCCTTACATCTTAGATCTTCTTTTAGTTCACTAAACATATTAATAAATCAGTTTTTTATAATTTCTTCTCTGAGATTTTGTCTACCTCACTATCTGTGAGATCCTGTGTTGAGGGATTGTGGATTTGGTGGGGAAATTTGTTTGCCTGTTTCTTCATGTTTTCAGAGGTTTTGGACTTGCACATTAGTTGAAGCGGATTCTCTCTCTTTCTCTCTCTATCTGCACATGTCCTTTTATGTGTAATTATTTTCTGTGTTCTGTGACCTTTTTTTTTATTTTAATTAAAAAAAATTTACATAGGGCAATGTTGTTTGATTCATTCTGTTATTTTTTCCCCTTCCCCCCACCCCTTTCACACTTCTTTTCCCTCTATACAGTCCTTCCTTCCTCCATTCTTACCACCCTAGTTATCCCTAACCCTAAACCTAACCCTAACCCTAATGCTAACCCCTCCTACACTCCCTTATATGTCCTCATCCGCTTATCAGCGAGATCATTCGTCCTTTAGTTTTTTGAGATTGGCTTATCTCACTTAGCATGATATCCTCCAATTTCATCCATTTGCCTGCAAATGCCATAATTTTATCATTCTTCATGGTGGAGTAATATTCCATTGTATATATATGCCACAGTTTCTTTATCCATTCATCAACAGAAGGGCATCTAGGTTGGTTCCACAATCTGGCTATGGTGAATTGAGCAGCTATGAACACTGATTTGGCTGTATCTCTGTAGTATGCTGATTTTAAGTCCTTTGGGTATAGTCCAAAGAGTGGGAGAGCTGGGTCAAATGGTGGTTCCATTCCAAGCTTTCTGAGGAATCTCCATACTGCTTTCCAGAGTGGCTGCACTAACTTGCAACCCCACCAGCAATGTATGAGTGTACCTTTTTCCCCACATCCTCGCCAACACCTATTGTTGCTTATGTTCTTGGTAAGAGGAAAAATAAATAACATAAAATAACATGACATAATAAATAAGAAGAAAACTAAATGACAATAATAAAAAAAATATATATATACAATCCAAAAACCCTGAATCCTCAGAAGACATTCTAGGAAAGGATAATTACATCAAAAATGCTAAAAACAGAGGAAAAGAAACAAATAAGTGTGTGTCTACAGTTTCCTGATACATTCATTACAGCCATATTAAATGTACACACATGCTGTCTCTCACACACAGAAAGAATTAAATAAACAAACCAAAATATTTTTTTCAATTTTGGAAGATTTATTTGAATAAAAAATAGAAGCTACATTTTGTGGAAGCAATGTGCAGACTTATACATAGAAATGTTTATTCTTTATATATGCTTAAAATGCTTTGCATTTATTTTTCACTTAATTACCCTATTGATCACTAATTTCTATACACGGAAGCTATGGACTTTCCATATATCATCAAAGATGTTTTCACAGTCTTCAATGGTAGGCATTTAACCCCTTTTCAAGGATGAGACAATAGTCATATAACTTGCTGATATGGCAAAGTCTGTCAGTAGCAGAACTGGCATTGGACTCAGGCATGTCTGCCTGCTTGATACCACATCATCTCATCAGTGTTCCTCAGTGGCAAACGCTGAATGACTGCTTCCTTTGCTCTTCTCTATCTTATTTCACTTATCAACATATTAGGACTCTCCATATCAACAAATGAAGTTAGGCCATATTCTATTCTAAGGCTAAATCATAAAGAATTACCCATAATTACCCAGTTTTCATGAATATTTATTAGTCAATTAAAATGTTGATGGATGGCATGTTCTGGGTGAAGCATAATTAAGAAGGAAGGGATTATCTCCACTGAGGTGGCCAATAGTCTTTCTCTCCAATTCTTTCTGAGTTATGGACTGATGGAGCAAGGGATAGGAATTGATAACCCTTCTCTGTTTTTGTATTGCTCTCTGAGCTTCTAGTTGGAGCTGCTTAAGATTGAAGCCATTTGAAATAAGACTCGGCTTCCCTACTCACCAGTAAGGATAGGTTAAGAAGTACTGTGAATTGGCATTTTTTCCATTCGGACTAGTTTGGTGCATTCCCAGGATACAACTTCAGCTTTGTCTGTGAGGAGTTTTTCCAGCAGGTGGGGATTAGTTCTTATTAGGCCTCAGGGTTTTGTTGGAGTGTGCTTGCTTTGGGGAGATTAGACTGACCACCCCTAGGGCTTGACAGTAACTGCTCTCAGGTGTGGGTCTGGTTCTCAGGAGCCTCCCAAGAAATCCCATTGTGGGCAGGTGGACCGATCCTCTATTCACTGCTTCCCAGGAGCACAGCCTTCCTGGGCTTAGTCCCTGAGTGTATTTACCCCTGCCCACTCAGACTCCTGGCCCCCTTCAGCTGGTCATGTGACTTGCTAGTAAACATAAAGAAGAAAGTCAGGCTCCCATTCACTATTCAGACTTGAATCCCCCTGGGTAAGTTATACTCTGCACCTGTTTTACACAAATTCTTCCAGACCCAGCCTAGGTCACTTGATACGCACCTGCCCAGATATTGTGGCTGTATTTTTGTTTTTTGATCCCCAGGTTCTGCAGTCACCATGATGGCATGCTCACCCCAAGGTGATTCCCACCTCAGCTCTCCACGACTAGGTGAGATACAGAGCAAACTTTTCAAACACCAGTGCATAATGCAGCCTCTGGATTAGCTAAGATTAGGCAGCATTTTTAAATATCATGCTTTTTTGTACCAAACCTGTGTCCCCCTTTCTCTGACTGTGGTGAATCTGTGCAGGTGGCACCCATGGAGCAGTAGGGTGGCTCCAATGTATTCTTTCTTCTTTGTTTATTATATCCAAATTTCTGAGTCTCTAGACCACTTTGATTGTCCAGTATTAATTTTTAGTGAAACCCTTCTTTCTCTCACCTCACTGAGAAGCTGTACACCTGCTGCTTTGGTCCCAAGCTATGGCAGCTTTTCTCTACCCTGCCATCTACTTCTCTTTTTTCTCTGCTTGTTGGTGTTATTGAATTTTGGGGAATATGTAGAATAAGAACCTATCTCTTAAACTTAGAAAAATGTGTAAAAAGGTCATCTTGAGTAGTATCATTTCTTCCTCAATATTTCATCTTCATTTTGTAAGTAACCAACTATATTGTGCTTTTTAAATATCTTTACTGTTTTCTTTTATAAACATAAGTATCTCTTCATTCCGCCCTCAAAATATTTTTTTAGTTGTAGATGGACACAATACCTTTATTTTATTTATTTAGAATTTTATGTTGATGCTGAAGATTGAATCCAGACCCTCACACATCCTAGGCTATGCTGTATCACTGAACCACAATCCCAACTCTCTCTTTCTCTCTGTCTTATTTACCTTTCTTAATTAAGAGGTAGCATAAAAGTTATCTTTATTCAGTTTTTTTCCTATCTAACATTATCTCCTTATAATTCTTCCAAGTTCATTTATAGAGGTCTTTATTACACTATTAACCAGAATTTAAAATCTACCAGTTTGTAGTCTGTACCTTAGTTCATTTAACCATTCCCCACAGTCAAACATTTCTATGGTTTTGAATATTTTGTAATTGTAAGTAATGCTACAATAACAACCTTGAACCTACACATCTTCATTGTTTGACATATATATAAAATGTAATATTATATATAACACAATATATTATAATATGTAATAGTGTATAATATATATCATATAATGTAATGTTATATAATATATAATTATATATAATACATAGTTATATATAATGCAATATATGTTATACTATATAAAATGTAATATTATATAATATAAAGGTATATGTAGCATAGTGAAGATAGTAATTAGAAAAGTAATGTAAAAAATTTTTATAAACTATTGAAGAAACAACTTCAATACTTATCACCATTTTTACATAAGGTCTCACATTATAATAATCGATTTAAAACTTTTTACATGAAGAAAAAATGCGGCTATATACTTGTTACAAATTTGAAACTTAGATATTCAACAATACATCTGCTTATTTTCTATTTACTACATTAAATACATCTCTTTATGTAGATTTTGATGAAAAACCAGATGAAAATCTTGTGCTTGAACATGAAGACTCAATAACAGAAATGAAAGTAAAGAGAAAAAAAACTCCTAAAAGGGAAAGATTAATTAGTAAGTATAATACTTACAGATAATACTAAACTATTTTGAATTAAACTATCAGATCATTTTATTGATGAATATGTATGTAAGCATATGTTTTATAGAAATTTTAGACTTGGATCTGAAGGTGAATGTGTTAAGATAACTTGAAGACAAAGGCAAAAATATTCATAGTCTTTGGTATTTCTGGTCCTATCATTATTTCATGAGCATAGAATAAGCCCTCCAAGGCCCTGTAATAGACTCTTAAATGGTATGTACATTTCAGTTTACTCGTAGATTATGGATTCAAAAACTCTTAGTGTAATGACCTTTTCATATAATCTCTAATCAGAAAATGGAGTCCCATTATTGGGATCTATAACTCAAATAGCAAGTGCAGATTAGAACACCTCAGGAGAAGGGTAGCCTCGTAACCTGTTGGAGCCCTCCAAAATGTCCTCTTGATAGTAGCCCCAGAAAGTGACCTTTCTTGTAACTCCATATATAGATACTATTACATTAGGGAGTTCACACAGGGAGAATGAGGGTACAAATTGCTGAATCATCTCAACCAATTACTTGGACTTTTGTTCTTTTTTTCCTATTCAGTACCATGGGTTGAACCCAGGGTCTTAACATGCTAGGCAAGCACTATATAACTACATTCCCAGCCCTTTTCTTTTGTTTTATTTTTAGGCAGAGTCTTACTAAGTTACCCAGGCTATCCTCTAACTTGCAATCCTCCTGCCTCTGTTTCAAGTAACCGGGATTATAAGCATGTACCACCTTCCCTTACTTGGACCTCTTTTTATTTGTTGGAGAGGAGAAGGTGAAAGCTTGTTTATATTTATATATTTATATAAATTATATTTATATTTATATATAAATTATATTTATATATTTATAATTATATATATTATTACCCTTACAGATCATGCCCAGGAATTTCACTAGGGTACCTGTATGCAATAACGGCCCAACTTATTTGCTATATATGGGTCAGCAGGCCATCTAGTCTTTGTTTAGTAGTGCCCATATATGGGTCTACTGAGACATGTTATCAATAGAGTTGGAATTTAGTCTTCCTTCTGAGAGTGGGACATTTTATATATCATGATTTTCACATTGATGCCTGATATTCAGAGAATTTTAGTAGCTTCATGGAAGCATATTAGTGACATATGACAATCCATTCCATACTGATAACAATCAACCAGAGGGTGCTAAAAAGAAGATCTATGATGTCAGTTGCTGCATATCAAGTTTCCTCATTTTAAACAATAACCCCTATGACAGTCATAATGTCATGTTCCATATATGTAAGGACCATACATGTAAGGATGGCATGAATTAATTTAGAAATCTAAATCTGGTTAAAAGTCTCATTGTGAGCTGTTACTCTGTCAGTGTAGACTGTAGGACAACTTATGTACTTTAGGACTGTACTGAGCCATATATATCAGTTGAATCTATGTACCTGAGTCTGTAGGCATGGTTTGACTGAGCTATTGGACATTTAAATAATCTCATGGAGAACTTTGGTTTGACTAACCTCTTCAATTAGTTCAGCCATTTCTTTTTCTTCCCTGGGAAAGTGTTTGGTACATAAGTGATTATTGAGTAGGTTCAATCTCCCACATGTCTGATGAAAATTGCCCTAATTATAGCATTTCCCACAGGAGCTTAAAAGTTAATATGAACAAAAGTTTACATCAACAATTCATCTATTCTAACAGCCCATATGTTAATGAGACCACAGCAGTGAAATTGAATGATGACTTGAAGTGGCACAACCATGGTTGGGTCTGGATAAGCATCCTACTGGTGATGGCCTCAGACCCAAAACCAGTGAAAAAACCTGTATTGTGGTTGGAAAGTATCTCAGCATATTTGAGAATTTGGTAGGTTAGAATAGTAATTAATTTTTAGATTAAGGGTAAGTTGATTTAGCTCTATAGCAATTGTGAATACTGTAATCGTGATGAGTAGAGTGGTGGTTTTTAAGTACAGGGACATAGTTAGGGTGTAATATTCATGGGACAGATATTATTAGATAGTCGGAATCCTATGAAAATGCTTCTGATCAGGAGGCATTCTATAATTGACCACGTAATGACTAGTGCTACTGGTATGATCTAATTTAAAGCTTACAGTTAAATTGATGGTCTGAATTGTTATTCAGTGCCAATTGGAGACAACTAGTACTTAATGTGTTTTTCCCTCATCCTGATATCAGGGATTATGGAGATCACAGATACATGTGTACCAGTAACCAAAAGACCCCCAAAATGTGATTCTTTCCCACTTCTCCATTCAACACTGACCTCAGCATAGGTCCTTATGTTTCCACTAGGGTATAAGAACCTGACCTAACTCATAGTTTGTTCTTTTATGAGAGCAGACAGTTCTTGTTGACTGACTCACCAATTCATATCAAGATTCAAAGGCGAGAGCTAAGCAGTAGAAATTGTATTAGTTCTAGGGACTGTAACCACAGGTCCACAAATAGCTCAGACCTAGTTCAACCATGTTAAGGGCATCCTTTGGCCCTCTACTAGGCCATCTGATCCTTGGTCAAGAGCCTATAAATCTACTTCACTAGGCCTCTCTTGTTGGGTATCCAGTCACAGATCTCATTGAGAAGGCCTTTGCCTAGATTGTCCAGGAGTCAGTGCCCTATTACCTTTTTTACATTGCATTCATTACTAGTCAATCAATAGCAGTACCTGATAGTTTATGTTTTGCAATTTGTTAATACCCAGATTGTGTCATGCCCAGTGACCTAACATTATGAGGAAATTTAGTCTAGTTGATTTGATTCCTGCCAATAAGGATGGCATGAATGAATTTAGAAATCTAAATCTGGTTAAAAGTCTCATTGTGAGCTGTTACTTATTCTGTCAGTGTAGGCT
The DNA here is from genome assembly GCF_902686455.1 of Sciurus vulgaris. Lineage (NCBI taxonomy): Eukaryota > Metazoa > Chordata > Mammalia > Rodentia > Sciuridae > Sciurus > Sciurus vulgaris. Next base: position 40,978,926 of record NC_136473.1, on the reverse strand, counting down.
TTAGGACCACTAGCATATTTATTTCAAAGGGACATTGTCACTTCTGCACAGGTAATCTAAATATGTTCTTCAGTAGCAGGAAACTCATTATGGGTGACTCACTGACAATGTCAACATAGCATCCAATGCAGAAAGGAATGCGTGTGAAACATGCACTTTTTTCTTCACTTCTTTTTCCACCTCCTTAGGCAATGTGGCCACTACCAAATCTCTCTGAAGAAGGAGTTCTGTGGTGATTAGCCCCACAATGTACCTCTCTACTTCACTAAGCTTAATGAGATATTTCATTCAACTTGGAGGAAAACGATCCATGACTCTAGCCCTCTGTACTTGCTGTACAAAGTTGAACTCATGGTTCCCATTCTTTTTCATTAAAACACATCTCTCAATAACTCACTGCATCATAGGCTATATATATATCAGTTCCAGGAAATGTTTAGATTTAACTATACTCATGAGATCAGTGTGCAGGTTCTCTAATGATTTTAAGTCCTATTGCCAGTGAACCATAAGCAGTAGCCCCAAATTGGTTCCCCAACTCTTGTTCCTCTGGTGAATCTCTAATTTGGCCCACAGAGTTTTAGCAAATTGTTCCCCTTCAGAAGTGAAAAGTTTAGGCAAACATTAAATAACACTCTTTTAGAGAATCCCCTGGGGTCTGCTAGCATTGGTCTAACTGTTCAAGGGTTCTGGATGTTTCAGACTCTAAGACACTTTTAATTTCAGTAATTGGAATTGAAATTACTCCACACCAGAGTACCCTATGGGCTCACTAGGGCCTCCCAAGTGTTCCTTGTAGAAACGCATTTTGCTTCACTGACCTTGTTTGCTGTATTAATTTCTCAGAGAGGGATGCCAATTTTTGAGTTGGTCAGTTAAGCCAAACTGAAAAGAACAGTGTCTGCTCACTTATTTTGATAACACAAGTAAAAGTTTCAATGGGAAAATATCTTTATTTCACTAATGTTTCATTTTCCCCTTTGGAACAGCAGTAGGTAGGGATCAGATATATTAGTGCAGAGAGTATTCAAGGCAGTAAGATGTGGGTGGAGGAGGGTTATTTCAACTGAAAAGCCTAAAACAAAAAGCTTTTCCTATTAAATGGATTCTATGTGGGATGTAGAAGCAGGAGGGCTAGAACTAAAAAGCCCTGAATACTGAGTCAAACTGGAAAACTTCTTCAAGTTGCCCCTTCCCCTTCACCATAAGTGGTCTAGGCACACATAGTGCCCTAGCAGTACTGTACCTCAGTCAAGCCTATCTTCCTTCCATAAGAAAACTCCACTTCAAGGCAACTTGGCTAAGAATGCAGTATGCCTGAGAGTTGGGTCAGCCTTGGAAGGGGGTGAGCCTAAGTCCAAAATTGCAACTACTTCCAGAGCCTGGAGTATACTGGTTGTGCATCAAAGCTCTTGTGGTTTGGGAATAATTCCCTGATAAGAAATGCTAGGTAATACCTTTGTGATTGTGAATTGAACCTGAAAGATCACATATAAGATTTGACTTGTAGTTGGACTACTCAGTATAGTCACATATACATGTAAACAAAAATTTATGCACACATTTGCATATATACTTATACATGTGCACATAAACATGTATATGAAGCTTCATAGACATATTTAGAATTTCAGAAAATCTTGGGCACCTTCAATTGTAGTCCATTTCCTCAGGGCTTGTTCTTGCCTTCCTTCATTTCATATGTAAATGTCCTCTCTTTACTATGTGGATCTTAACTAATCCAACACACATTGACTCATTTGCACAGTCTTGTTGTGCTGAAAAATTATTAGAATTTCATACCACATATTTCTAGAATAGTGAATAACAAATGTGCTGAAAATATTTTGTAATTTGTTTATAGCTTCCCCTTCACAAATCTGCCTACGAATGAGGGTACGGTATATGTCAGATAATTGATGAATAATAATTTATGAATTACTTACATTATTACTTTTTTTTAATTGTAAACAAATGGGATACATGTTGTTTCTCTGTTTATACATGGAGTCACGGCATACCATTTTTGTAATCATAAATTTACATAGGGTAATGTTGTTTAATTCATTCTGTTATTATTTTTTTTCCTTTCCCCCCACCCCTCGCACCCCTCTTTTCCATCTGCACAGTCCTTCCTTCCTCCATTGTTACCACCCTACTTATCCCAAACCCTAAACCAAACCCTAACCCTAAAGCTGACCCCTCCCACCCCCCATTATATGTCCTCATCCACTTATCAGCAAGACCATTCGTTTTAGTTTTTTGAGATTGGATTATCTCACTTACCATGAAATTCTCCAATTTCATCCATTTGCCTGCAAGTGCCATAATTTTATCATTCTTTATAACAGAGTAATATTAAATTGTATATATATGCCACAATTTCTTTATCCATTCATCAACTGAAGGGCATCTAGGTTGGTTCCACAATCTGGCTATGGTGAATTGAGCAGCTATGAACATTGTTGTGGCTGTATCTGTGTAGTATGCTGATTTTAAGTCCTTTGGGTATAGGCCAAGGAGTGAGATAGCTGGGTCAAATGGTGGTTCCATTCCAAGCTTTCTGAGGAATCTCCACGCTGCTTTCCAGAGTGGCTGCACTAATTTGCAACCCCACTAGCAATGTATGAGTGTACTTTTTTCCCACATCCTCGCCAACACCTATTGTTGCTTGTGTTCTTGATAATCGCCATTCTAATTGGGGTGAGATGAAATCTTAGGGTAGTTTTGATTTGCATTTCTCTTATTACTAGAGATGTTGAATATTTTTTCATATATTTGTTGATTGCTTGTACATCTTCTTCTGTGAAGTGTCTGTTCATTTCCTTAGCCCATTTGTTGATGGGATTATTTGTATTCTTGGTGTAGGTTTTTTGAGTTCTTTATAGATTCTGGAAATTAGTGCTCTATCTGAAGTATGAGTGGCAAAGATATTTTCTCACACTGTAGGCTCTCTCTTCACATTACTGATAGTTTCCTTTGCTGAGTGAAAGCTTTTTAGTTTGAATCTATCCCAGTTGTTGATTCTTGCTTTTATTTCTTGTGCTATGGGAGTCCTGTTAAGGAAGTCTGCTCCTAAGCCAACAAGTTGAAGGTTTGGACCTACTTTTTCTTCTATAAGATGCAGGGTCTCTGGTCTGATTCCGAGGTCCTTGAACCATTTTGAGTTGAGTTTTGTGCAGGGTGAGAGATAGGGATTTAGTTTCATTCTGTTGCATATGGATTTCCAGTTTTCCCAGCACCATTTGTTGAAGAGGCTCCATTGCATATTTTTGGCACCTTTGTCTATATGAGAAAATTGTATTTATTTGGGTTTGTGTCCATGTCCTCTATTCTGTACCATTGATCTACCTGTCTATTTTGGTACCAATACCATGCCGTTTTTGTTACTATTGCTTTGTAATAGAGTTGAACATCTGGTATTGCGATGCCCCCTGCTTCGCTCTTTCTACTGCGCATTGCTTTAGCTATTCTGGGTTTTTTATTCTTCCAGATGAATTTCATAATTGCTTGCTCTATTTCTGTAAGGTACATCATTGGAATTTTAATTAGAATTGCACTGAATCTGTATAGCACTTTAGGTAGTATGGCCATTTTGACAATATTAATTCTCCCTATCCAAGAACATGGAAGATCTTTCCATCTTGTAAGGTTTTCTTTAATTTCTTTCCTTACTGTTTTGTAGTTCTCATTGTAGAGGTCTTTCACCTCTTTTGTGAGATTGATTCCCATGTATTTTATTTTTTTTGATGCTATTGTGAATTAGTTTTCCTAATTTCTCTTTCTGAAGATTCATCACTTATGTATAAAAATGCATTGGATTTATGAGCATTGATCTTGTAACCTGCTACTTTACTGAATTCACTTATGAGTTCTAAGAGTTTTCTGGTGGAATTTCCAGGTTCCTCTAAATATATAATCATGTCACCAGTGAACAGGGATAGTTTGAGTTCTTCTTTTCCAATTCGTATCCCTTTAATTTCTTTGGTTTGTCTAATTGCTCTGGCTAGAGTTTCAAGGATGATGTTGAATAGAAGTGGTGAAAGAGGGCATCCCTGTCTTGTTCCAGTTTTTAGGGGGAATGCTTTCAGTTTTTCACCATTTAGAATGATATTGGCCATGGGGTTAGCATAGATGGCCTTTACAATGTTAAGGAATGTTCCCACTACCCGTTTTTTCTAGTGTTTTGAGCATGAAGGGATGCTGTATTTTATTGAATGCTTTTTCTGCGTCTATCAAAATAATCATGTAATTCTTAACTTTAAGTCCGTTGATATGGTGAATGACATTTATTGATTTCCGGATGTTGAACCAACCTTGCATCCCTGGGATAAAACCCACTTGATCGTGGTGCACTATCTTTTTAATATATTTTTGTATGCAATTTGCTAAAATTTTGTTGAGAATTTTTGCGTCGATGTTCATTAAGGATATTGGTCTGAAATTTTCTTTCCTCGATGTGTCTCTGTCTGGTTTAGGTATCAGGGTGATATTGGCTTCATAGAATGAGTTTGGAAGGGTTTCCTCCTCTTCTATTTTATGGAATACTTTGAGGAGTATTGGAATGAGCTCTTCTTTAAAAATTTTGTAGAACTCAGCTGAGAACCCATCTGGTCCCGGACTTTTCTTTGTTGGTAGGCTTTTGATGACTTCTTCTATTTCATTGCTTGAAATTGATTTATTTAAGTTGTGTATGTCCTCCTCCTTCAGTAGGTAATTCATATGTCTCTAGAAACTTGTTGATGTCTTCGAGGTTTTCTGTTTTGTTGGAGTATAGATTTTCAAAATAGCTTCTAATTATGTTTTGTATTTCACTCGTGTCTGTTGTGATATTTCCTTGTTCATTCCGAATTTTAGTAATTTGAGTTTTCTCCCTCTTTCTCTTTGTTAGTGTGGCTAAGGGTTTATCAATTTTGTTTATTTTTTCAAAGAACCAACTATTTAATTTGTTAATTTTTTTGATTGTTTCTTTTGTTTCAATTTCGTTGATTTCCGCTATGATTTTAACTATTTCCTGTCTTCTACTACTTTTGGTGTTGGTCTGCTCTTCTTTTTCTAGGGCTTTGAGCTGTAGTGTTAAGTCATTTATTTGTTAATTTCTACTTCTTTTGTTGAATGCGCCCCATGAAATAAATCTTCCTCTAAGTACTGCTTTCATAGTGTCCCAGAGATTTTGATATGCTGTGTCTTTGTTCTCGTTTACTTCTAAGAATTTTTTTATTTCTCTCCTGATGTCTTCAGTTATTCATGCATCATATAATAGTGTATTATTTAATCTCCAGGGATTGGAGAAGTTTCTGGTTTTTATTCTGTCATTTATTTCTAATTTCAATCTATTATGATCTGATAGAGTACAAGGTAGTATATCTATCTTCTTGTATTTGCTAACAGTAGCTTTGTGGCATAAAATATGGTCTATTTTAGAGAAGGATCCATGTGCTGCTGAGAAGAAAGTGTATTCGTTCTTTGTTGGATGGTATATTCTATATAAGTCGGTTAAGTCTAAATTGTTGATTGTGTTATTGAGATCTACAGATTCTTTATTCAATTTTTGTTTGGACGATCTATCCAGTGGTGAGAGAGGTGTGTTACAATGGCCTAGTATTATTGTATTGTGGTCTATTTGATTTCTGGAATTGAGAAGGATTTGTTTGACGTACATGGATGAGCCAATGTTCGGGGCATACATATTATGATTGTTATGTCTTGCTGATTTATGCTTCCCTTAAGCAGTATGTAATGTCCTTCTTTATCCCTTCTGACTACTTTTCGCTTGAAGTCCACATTATCTGAAATGAAGATCGATACTCCAGCTTTTTTGCTTTGTCAATGTGCATGGTATGTTTTTTCCCATCCTTTCACCTTTAGTCTATGGGTATCTCTTTCTATGTGATGAGTCTCTTGCAGGCATCATATTGTTGGATTTTTCTTTTTAATCCAATCTGCCAGTCTATGTCTTTTGATTGGTGAGTGCAGGCCATTAACATTTAGGGTTATTATTGAGATATGAGTTGTATTCCCAGTCATTTGACTCATTTTTGTTTTTTGACATGATTTGGTTTCTCCTTTATTCGGCTATGCCTTTAGGGTAGTTCCTCCCGTTGGTGATTTGCATCGTTGTTTTTCATCTCTTCCTCATTGAATATTTTGCTGAGAATGTTCTGTAATGCCGGTTTCTTTTTTTAAATTGCTTTAGCTTTTGTTTATCATGGAAGGATCTTATTTCATCATCAAATCTGAAAGTAAGTTTTGCTGCGTATAAGATTCTTGGTTGGCATCCATTTTCTTTCTTGGTAAATGTTGTTCCAGGCCCTTCTGGCTTTTAGGGTCTGGATTGAAAAATCTGCTGATACTCTTATTGGTTTCCCCCTAAATGTAACTTGATCCTTTTCTCTCGTGGCCTTTAGAAGTCTGTCTTTATTTTGTATGTTAGGTATTTTCATAATAACATGCCTTAGTGTGGGTCTGTTGTAATTTTGTATATTTGGAGTCCTATAAGCCTCTTGTACTTGGTTTTCCATTTCATTCTTTAGATTTGGGAAATTTTCTGATATTATTTCATTGGATAGATTGTTCATTCCTTTGGTTTGTTTCTCTAAGCCTTCCTCAATCCCAGTAATTCTTAAATTTGGCCTTTTCATGATATCCCATAATTCTTGTAGATTCTGTTCATGATTTCTTACCATCTTCTCTGTTTGGTCAACTTTGTTTTCAGGATTAAATATTTTTTCTTCAATGTCTGAGGTTCTGTCTTCCAGGTGTTCTATCCTATTGGTTATGCTTTCTATGGAGTTTTTAACTTGGTTTATTGTTTCCTTCATTTCAAGGATTTCTGTTTTTGTATTTTTTTTTCAGTATCTCTAACTCTTTATTGAAGTGATCTCTTGCTTCCCATATTTGCTCTTTTTACTGTTGTTTGGTGCGATCATTTAATGCCTGCATTTGCTCTTTCATCTCGTCATTCAATGCCTGCATTTGCTCTTTAACCTCCTCATTTGCTGGAGCGACTAGAGATGCAGTCACCCTCTATTCCACCATCTTGGATCGCCCCGTGGAAAGAGCCTGTGGCCGGAGGGGGCAAGGCTGCCTGGAGAAGTCTCTTGTGGCTAGCTCTGTGTAGAAAGGATCTTACTGGGCAGTCTGCTCCGAGAAGCTAGCCTTGAAAGGCGCCTCCCACCAGAGGGAGCCGGGCTGCTTGGGGACGTCCCTGGCTGCCCTGTCCTGGTCCCTGAAGCCACCTGCAGGTTGGAGCTCGCCTCCTGCTCTGGGACTTGAAGCTGGTTCTGTGCAGAAAGGCTCTCACTGGGTGGCCTGCTCTGAGAAGCTGGCCGTGTGGGAGGAGCCCACCGCCGGAGTGTGCTGGGCTACCTGGGGAAGACTCTAGCTGCCCTGCCCTGCTCTGATAAGCCACTTCTCTCCGGGCCTGCTGCCAGGCCGAGCTTCACCAGGTGGGGGAGACTCACCCCGTGGCTCTATTTTAGTCCGAGTCTCTCAATGCCTCCCCTTCTTGAATCCTGGGTTCTGGAGCAACTGGAGATGCAGTCACCCTCTAGTCTGCCATCTTGGATCGCCCCACATTATTACTTTGTAATTAGAAGTTTCATTTCTTCAATGGGGAATGAAGGGAAGGGAGAGGGCACAGGAATAGGAAAGACAGTGGAGTGAATCTGATATAACTTTCTTATGTACATATGTAAATACACCACAGTGAATCTCACCATCATGTACAGCCATAAAATAACCTAATTAGAATAAGATATATTCCTTCCTTTATAAATAGATTAAAATAGATTCTAAAATAGTCATGTATAACTAAAAAGAACCAATTAAAAAATTCCAAAATACAAAAACGTTTCATTTCTTTGTTTTCTTTCAGCTTTAGTGTCTCCTTCTTATTCTTTGTGATTTAATTTTGTTTTTGAAATATGTGGAATATGACAAAGGTACCTTTAGTGTAGGTGTCCCATTACCTCCTCAGTTCTGCCACTTTCATCTTATAGGTAAACAACTATGTTGTTTTCTGATACTTCACCTATGCTTTATATTGTAAAGGCAAGTATCTCTAATTTTTTATTTTTTACTTATTTTCCCTTTTTCCTTACCTAAAAATCAGCATACAAGTTTTCCCTCATACAGATTTCTTCCTACTTAATATTATCTTCTAGAAATCCCTTTAAGTCAGTTTATAGAGTTCTTTTTAATTCTTTTTATTGTTCCATGTATAGCTATTTGTATCACATCATTTATCATAGTTTATTTAATACCATAATTGGTAGTATGTAAATTAGCATATTCAACCAATTCTCATGCTTTATCTTTTGTGTGGTTTTGATTTTTTTGCAGTTATAAATAATTCCATAATGAATAAAATTGTACATATGCATTTTCATTGTGTAGTCTATGAAATCTATACTATCTATAATGCATAAATAACTCAAGAAAAATAGATACTACTACTAACTGTGTATGATGACTAGAAATGTTTGTAAATGAAAAACTTTAACATGAAAGCTCATTAAAACTGTTCACTATTTTTTACAGATCTAGCATTATAATAATTTAGCTGTTAACTATAAAAATGATAGAGAATACTGCTGTAAACTTGTTCTAAATTTGAAATGCAAATATTTTACAATAGATTCATATTTTTCTGTTTAGTGGACTAAATATATCTCTTTATATAGTTCATGATGAAGTTTCAGATGAAAATCTTACACCTGAACTTCCTAAAACAATGTCAAAGAACAAACTGCAAAAAACAAAGAAACACGTTACTTCTCGAGGGGAAAGAACCACTAGTAAGTATAAAAATTTACAGGTGACTTTAGATTTTTTTACATGAATAATAACCAAAGATTTTTTCTTTTGTTCATGAATCCATATTTTACTATACATTTTATAGAAATTTTACTTTTGGCCTAGAGTGTGAATACCTAAGATAACTAGAAGGCAAAAGCCAAAGTACTCATTAAGTTTGTTTAGTATTTCTTTTTGTAATGCTCTTTCATAGTCACGTTTATGTGCTCAGTATTCAGCAAGTACATTTTCAGGTCTAAATTCAATTTAGTCCTATGAGCTATGCAATGGACTTCTTTCATAGGCTTCAATTAATGAACAGAAATGTTGCTAAGACCTAGAACTCAAATGTACATTAGAGGAGCTGAGGAGAAGAGAAGAGTGGCCTTGGAGGCCTGTTGGATGGTTTCTAAGGCAACATAGTAGTTCAGATCCACTCAATGGTAGAGGCCTCTTTGGTAAGTTAATCAATGGTGATAATCAGGATCCCATTGAGGGGAACTGGAGAGTGCCAGCAGCAAAGTAGACCCACTAATTGCTCAATCTCTTTTGTATTTATTAGGACCAAGAGGGACCAAAGCTGGGAATTTATCTCCTCTGGAGTAAGAAATGTTACCCCTTCCCAGTTTACTCCAGGGACTTCACTTGAGTACAAGGTCCTGGCAACTTATCTATATTAATGGTCCATCCATGGTGCTGCACGTGAGTTAACACAGCATCCAGTTCCTGTTAGGTGGTGCCCCTAACTGAGCCTACCAGAAGGACATCACAGTAGTGGAAGGCTAGCAGAAGAAGCCCCTTATCACACAAGATTAGCCACTTCATGGTAGAAGGAAATACTCAAGTTTCTGTAGTCTCCTCAGGTTGATGGTAAAGTAAACCTGAGAAATTTGCATTCCTTATAAAAATCTTTACAAGCTGCTGTACACTTGTTATCAATTTTAAATTTAAGGATTCCAAACAGATCTCTTTTTAATTTGGTGAACCAAATGCATCTGTTTATTTAGCTCCTAATGAAGAACCAGATGAAAATCCTATCATTAACTCTCCAGAGTCAATGTCTAAATTAGAAATGCAAGCAAAGAAACAAAAAACTTCCAAAAGGGAAAGACTTACTAGTAAGTATAAAAATCATCTAAAACTTTAAATTATTTTAAAATGAAGCTTATCAGAAGATCATTTTGATAAAAAATGTATATATGCATATATTTTACAGAGTTTACACTTTGACTAAAGGGTGAATTCCCTACCATAACTTACAAAAAAAAGGAAGTGAAAATATTAATATCCTTCGGTTGGGATTTTGTCCCTAAGATTACTTTATGACCAAAGGTCATGTGATAGCCTCCAAGGTCTAATAACAAGTGAATAATTGTCTTCCCAGAGTACTGTGCCTTTTAGAGGATTCCAGGTAATTAGGAGTCTAAAACCTAATGGGCATCTCTCACCTGTACCAGTGGCCTTCTGCCATAGACTCCAGTCAGAAAGCATATACTACTCAAACAGCAAATGGGGACTAGGTAGACTAGGAAGTCTGTCTGAGAGTGTGTAGGGCATTTTCTTAATCATGGTCTTGCTGAAATGAAACAACCTCTCTGGTAGCCCCTTATATGGGTGTCATCAAGGGAAGGAATGTTTCCACATGGGAAAAATGAGAGTGTCAGTATCTGAATCATCCCTCTAATAACTGGGTCTCTATTTATTTGTTAGACCAGGAAGACCTAAAACTTGGCTGTCTTCTCTAGAATGAAATGTCATGTCCATTAGAGATCAGTCCCAGGAATTTCACTAGAGTACTAGATAGCTGTACCTTGTCTGAACTAATGACATAACCAAGAGCTACTTGTAGGACACTAAGGCATTTAGTCCTTTTTGGAAAATATCTTTCTTTGTGCCTACTTAAGTGATTTTATCCATATCATGGACGACTGGTCCTTCCTCTGAAAGCCATCATTTAGAGATCATGACCTATACACTGATGACAGATCTTGGAGCAATTTGGTAGCCTTATGGAAGGATATCAGTGATGTATTCTAACTTATTGCACCCAAAGTTAAACTGATGTTGACCATCTCTGTGGAAAAGTGTATAGAAAAGGGCATTTGGGAGGTCAGTGTTTGCATATCAAATTCCCTCAGTTCAGATAATAGTCTGTAGGACAGTCACAATGTCTTGTATCACAGGTACTCAGGGTTATACTGCAGCATTGAAGCACCAAAATCAGTTGAGTCATGGTCACCAAGGTTTTGTGCAAAGACCAACTTATTAGTGAATGGATAGATTAGCTCATGGAGAACTTTTTCTTCATTAAGCTCTGTCATAAAAACAGCTTTTTAAAAAACTGTTTTTCATTCCAAGAATTTGTTCGGGGCAACAAATGTGCTAGGTAGTCAGCAGATATACAGTCCTCCATGTCCTAAGAAAACAACCTTAAATTCAGCAGTTCCACCAGGATTTGGGCTGAATGCATGTGAGGGTTCACTTAGAAAACACAGCCATACCAATAATACATTTAGTACAGCAGCCCATAAAAATGGAGTTTTGTAGTATCTCAAAAGGATGGACTCATTGTAGTTTTGATCAAGGGTATTTTTGGAAAATAAAATAACTTCAGAAGGAAAAGCAGTATTATCACTTTCCCCCAATTCCTGGAGTCAGAGGTTTTAAAGACCATGGACACCTCTGCATGGTAACAGCCCTACGTGTGCAACTTCTTCCACCTTCCCCTTTTAATTCTGATCTTAGTATATGCCCTCAAATTGTCATTAATAACATAGAGACTTTGTTGTACCCCTAATCTTGTTTATTTTGAAAACTGAGAGGTCTGAACAAAAGTTGTGGGGGTGACGGATTTCTCTGATTCATCTCAGTACACTGGGAGATATAGAGTAAAAAGCACTTTTATTAGTTATAGCAATCATCATAATTTGAATTTGAATGTTGAACTATGTGCATTCCCTAATGTGGAGATTCGTAGTAGAGAGGAAGGTCACTATTCAGGCCCTGTTGTTGAGTAACTAGAGCCAGAGATTCCTTTAGGGAAAACCTTTATCTATATTATTCAGGAATGGGTGCACAATTACAAATTTAGATTACTCTGTTCACTGGTCAAAAAACATTGTTATCTTGGTAGTATCCCATACCCAGAAATTAGTTAAGATCGGAATTGTGTCACAAAATAATTGACACCTTATAAGGAAGTAGCACCATCATAACGTCACTCCTCTTCTCCTAAGAATATCCTGCAAACTCACCAGCACCTCCTTAAGTGTTCCTTCCACAAAGACTTTGTGCTTCATTAACTGCTGTAGTCTCTGAGAAAATTTGTCTGAGAGAGATGCCAGTTTTTAGTTAGTCTATTAAGATAATAAACCAAACTCAAAGTAGCAAATTAACCATTATTCACATACTGAGATATTGAAAACGATAGGAGCTGGCCCCAGTTTAGTAGTCCATTTTACCCCACAGAACAGCCCTTGACAAGAACCAGATGCTTCAGTGCAGACAGCAGGTGGCATGGGAGGGTGGGTGACTCACAGCTAAAGGAACCCTAAACAAAATGCTCTTTACTGTTCTATGTACCCTGAGACCAGGATAGCTAGAGCTCTGAACAACATCAGTACCCTTAATCATTTTCCCAATCCTTTGATTCTCAGATTGCTTTAGAAATGCTTAGCACATGCCACTAAAATACCAAACTAATTAAAAGTTTTCATGATTTGTTTGAGGTCCTCTCCCAGCCCCACTCTCATGTACAAGAATGAGGGTTTATGTAAAATACTATATTGTTGAATTGCTGCTTTGATTTTTTTCCTTCATTAATTTTAAGTTTTGATTCTATCCTCACATCTTTGTTGATTTTATTTTTGAAACATGTAGAATATGAAACTCTTTCCCAAAGTAAAAAAAAAAATGCAAAAAAAGTTTCATTTAAAGTAGTATCCTTCCTTTGCCCCACTTCCTTTCTAATTTTGTAGAGAATCAACATTATTCCTGATGTCTTATGTTTCTTTTCATAAAGATAGCCATGTCTCTTTTTCTCTGTCTTCTTATTTCTCAATCTTTCTTATCCAGAGGTAGCATATAAGATTTTCCCTTTGCAAGTTTTCTTTGTTTAACCTTTTTCCTAGAGATCCTTCCAAGTCATTATAGATACATGTGTCATTCATTGTATAGCTGTATTTACTGCTATTTGTACTGAATTATATGCCATAATTTGTGCTATTCTTTAGTGGATAGTATATACCTTAGTTTATTTAACTAGTCTTTCTGTTTGAAAATTTATGTGGCCTTGAATATGTCACAATTACAAATATGTTATAATAAATAACATTGTACATATGCATTTTTATTTTTAGTTCTATGAATATGTATTAACCTAAAGTATAAACAACCCAAGAAAACTAGAAACTAACATAAATTAGATTCCTAGAAATGTTATAAAATAATGAACCTCAGCACACACCCTTTAAAAGTATTCTCACAACATTCAAGGTAGATCTGTCATTTTGGTAATTTTAACTATCAAAATGAGACATAATTCTACTACACAATTATTATATATTTGAAATATAGAGCTCTCTCAGTAAATATGTTTTTTTTTTTATTAAGAACCTAAATGTCTTTTTATGTAGTTTCTGATGAACTGCCAGACAAAAAACTTGAACATCGTGATTCAAAACTTGAAATGCAAGTAAAGAAATTTAAAACTTCCGGAGAAGAAAGATATAATAGTAAGTATAATAATTATGGTAATTTTAAATTTTAAAAAGTCATCAGATCTATTTTCTTTGGTTTGTACATTTGAGCATATAATTTATATAAAATTTACACCCCAAAATATGAACACCCTAAAATAACTAGAGAATAAAAACTACATAACATTTGTTTGGAATTTCTGATCATCAGACTATTTCCTGGCATTTTTTGTGCTCAGTGTCCACCAAGACTCAATAACCGGTCAGTAGTCTAAAAGAATTCTCTCTGGCAATCATAGGAGGTTATGGATCAAAATCCAGTGTGCACCATTGAATGTCACAGTATACTTTTGCCATGGATTCCATTTGGCAATCAGAAAGGTTGCTGAAACCTGTAACTCAAAAAGAATATCAGAGAGGGCAAGGAGAAGGGCTGCCTTTGTGGTTAGCTGGATTTAGGGATCCTGTCTTTAGGTCCCACTCAAAAGTAGATGGCTTTCTGATAACCTGATGGATGGGCCCTTATACAGCCAATGTAAGAAATGCAAGAGCACCAGTAGCTCAATAGCCCCACCAATCACAGGGCTTCCTTTTTATTTGTTGGAACTGAAAGCAGCTAAAACTTGATTATTATCTCTCTGCAGCAAAACACACTATCTATTCCTAGTTTATTCCGAGAAATTTCCTATGGTCCATGGGTTTTTATACCTTGCCTGTATTGATGCCCTGGCCATGTTGCAACAGGTGAATTAACATAGCATCCAGTCCTTGCTGGGTAATGTCTTTGTCTGGACCCAGTGGATCATTATAATAGGATACTAGTGCTCTTTCTGTGAATAGTGCTTTTATCAGGTCATTAAATATATAATGTAACCCATTCAGCATAAGGCAAATTGACCCTGATCATCTATATGGACAGGAAGGCTAGAATGGGCATTTGAAATGTCAGTTACTTTATACCTACTTCCCTTATCTAGGATAGTAACCCCTATGATAGTCACATTATCAGGTAATGACAGTACCAGAAATAGCACTAGAGTGTTTAACTTTGACACAGGCCCTCCATTCCTTCTAGGGGACACACAGACATTGGCAATCTTATAGTCTAATTTTATTTTTAAAGCCAAGAGGTTTAGGTAAAACTTTTTAGGGCTCTATGATTCATTTCAAAATTCAATGGGAGAAGGAGAAGAAACAACATTTATATTAGTCATAGGGAGAATAACTGAGCAAACCTTAGCGGACTGCTGTTGGATCAGGTAATTAGCACAGATAGGAAAGGAATGGCTCACATATGTACAGTTGTTTGTATCATGTTATATATCATAAATATTACACATTATAAGCTTTTCATCACTGTAGCAAAAATGTCTGAGCTTTCAGTCTATGATAGACAGGCTTCATTGCTTTGACCCAAAGTGAGGCAGAATATTAAGACAGAAAAGCATGGTGGAGCAAAGCTGTTAACCTCATGGCATCAAGAAGCAGAGAGAGGTAGGGGGAGGGGAAAGAGGCCAGGGTCAAGGTATAGTCCCAAGGGCATACCCCTAAGGACCCACTCCCTTCAGCCAGATTCTCCCTTTCATAGCCCCCACCATCTCATTTGTTCTTTCAGCTATTGTTGGATTGATAAGGTCTGATGAGGTCAGAGTTCTCATGATCCAATAACTTCACAAAAGCCCTACCTCCGAACACTACTGTACTGGGGATGAAGCATTCAACACATAACCAGTGGCATCCAATCCAGGGGGTGGGGGTATGAAAGATGGTAGAATGAGACAGACATCATTACCCTATGTACATGTGTGATTACATGAATGGTATGAATCTACATCATGCACAACCATAGAAATGAAAAATTGTACCCCATTTGTGTACAGTGAATCAAAATGCAGTCTGTGTAAATAAAAAACACATTTAAAAAGTTTAAAAAATCATAACATTACATCCCTGGCCTCCAAAGGCCCATGTCCATCTTAAAATGCAAAATTTATCGAGTTCATTTCCAAGAGGTTCCAAAATCTCAACAGTTTTAACATTGCTCAAAAGTCTAAATTCAAAGTATCTGTGAGACCCAAGGCAAACTTTTAGTTGTGAGCTTTGTAAAAATCAAAAATCAAGTGACATACTTCCCACATACAATGGTACAGGGAGAACATTACCATTCCAAAGGGAGGAATAGGGGGACAGAAAGGAAGAATGGAACCAAAGCAAAACCAAAACCCTAGCTTCCCTTCTGGCATTCAGGGCATATGGTGACAGAATGTGGACTCCAAAAGGCTTGGGAAGCTCCACCCCTACAACCTTTCTAGTTGCAGCCCACAAAGCTTTTCTCTTGTGCTTTCTCTCCTTGCTACCTGCAGCTTTCTTGGCATATGTTTTCTGGCATCTCCATCTCCTTGGGCTCTTCATTACAGCTTTGACTTCACTCTGATAACTGCATGCATAACCCTCTGAGGAGCTGTCTGCAGGAATACTAGCCCTGCCAGAAATTACCTGACCTCCCAGGCCTTCCTTTTAAGTCTTAGTGGAAATCTCCATGCCCATGCAAGTGTCTTACATTCTGTGTTCCTTCAAAACCAGCACCACATGAACACCACCACCAAGGTCTGTTACCAGCTTGAGCAATACCTGGACCCCCCGGAACTATGACTGCAGCAATTGCTCTGAGTGCCTGGAGGCTAAGCACAGTAAAATGTATCCTGAGGAAATAAATTCCTAAGTGTTCTTGTGGGAAAAGAGCACCCTGGCACTCTCTTCTCAAAGTGAAGTCTCTCAAAAGAATTTTTACTTTTACACCTTTGAGTATGTGATGTACTGGGGTCTTGCCTCAAGGCATCTTTAATATTTCATGGGCACAAAGCTCTGGGTTTCTCTTTAATGATGCTAACCTCTTTAGCACCACACCTTCTATGACCAGTTTCACACATAATTTTCTGATCAAACTGCAAGTTTTCAGAACTTACCACTCTGCTTTTGCTTCCTGTTCTTAATAAATTTGACTGAAAGCAGTTAGCAATACCCATTCCATAGTCTGAATGTTGTAGTGCCTTGAAATTTCCTCCACAAGATTAATTAATCCATCACCTTTAAACTCAGGCTCATGGAAAGCCTAAGAGCATGAACAAAATATAGTCAAGTTCTTGACAGAATGTAATATATATGACCTTTAGTCTAATTTCCAATGGAGTCCTCATTCCCATCTGAAACTTCATGAGCACTATCTTTACTGGTTTCATTCCTACTGTCACTCTGATCTTCTGGGCTTCTACCAGAATTGCCTAGTAAGTTTCACCTACATCATTTTAAGCCTTCTCTAGCCTGTGTCTCCAACCTTTTCCAAATTCCTCCCCCAAACTAGTTTCAAATTCTTCTGAACCACATAGTCAGATATAGTTACAGCAACATTCCACTTGTGGTACCTATTTTCTGTGTTAGTTAGCTTTTGATTGCTGTGTCCAAAATGCCTATCAAGAACAACTTAAAGGAGGAAAGAGTGTTTTTGGATCATGGTGTCATAAGGGTAGGCTCATGGTAGGCTGGCTCCATTGCTTTGGGCCAGGTAAGGCAGAAGTAGAAGAAGTAGAACGGGACAGCAAAGTTGTTCACCTTATGACCTCCATCAGGAAGGAGAGGGAGAGAGAGAAACAAATAGAGGGAGGGAGAGGGGAGGAGGGAGGGAGGGAGGGAGGGGGAGAGAGAGAGAGAGAGAGAGAGAGAGAGAGAGAGAGAGAGAGAGAGAGAGAGAGAGAGAGAGAGAATAGAAGGAACCAGGGTCAAGATGTAGTCCCCAAGGGCACGTCCCCATGGATCGCAACCTTCAACTAGGTGTGACCTCCACAGCCTCCACTGCCTTCCAGTGGTTCAGTCAGCTGTCAATGGATTAATCCACCAATGTGGTCAGACTTCGTGATCCACTCACTTCCTCAAAGTCCCACCTCTGAAAACTACTGCATTGGAGACCAAGCATTCAACACATGAGCCTTTGGGGGAAAATCCAGATCCAAATCATAGTATACTGTATGTATTTATATACACACTTGTATGTATATATATATGGACATATGCATCATTATATACCATAATTGATATTATACTATAGTTTGTGATATACATATCAGTTATTTACCAATTTTCCATGCTTGAATATGTCACTGATCTTGAGTATTTTGTGATTACAAATAAAGCTATAATGAATACATAATACATTTCCATTTTTGATCTGTGAATAGGTATTAACCTAAAATATAAATATCCTAAGGAAATTAGAGACTAATATAAACAATTTGATGTCTAGGTGTGTTTCCAAAACAACCATATATCTTCAACACATTGAAAATGTTCTGACAGTTTTCATGCCAGACCTAGCATCATAGTAATTTACTTAAAACTTTATAAAATGAAAGAAAATGTTGCTGCCACTTGTTATAAATTTGATATCTGGAGACTATAGGACTAAATTTCTATTAAATTAAAGGACTAAATTTCTATTGAAGGACTAAAAGTCTCTCTTAATGTAGCTCATGATGAAGTACCATATGAAAATCTTTTGCTGAAAGATCAAGATTCAGTGCCAAAAACCCAAGTGCAATCAAAGAAGCAAAAAACTTTCAGAGGGGAAGAACTTAATAGTAAGTATACTGATTATAGCATGATACAGTAAAAATTAATATATAAATTTAAGTTAATACTAATAACTAACCAATACTAATTTAAATCCATCAGAACTTTTTTCTTTGGTTTGAATGTATATTTTATAGAAAATTTACATATTACTATGAAGTTTGCAAACCCTAAAACAACTCAAGAACAAAAAGTCATGTAAAGATATTCATAAATTAATTAGACCACCCAATATCTTACACAGAGCAAAGATGGAACTAAATTAAATGGACAGTTTACAGATGGTTGGCTTTTAAGTTTTGCAATGAGGGCAATTATTCCTTTTTATTCCCCAGGCTGTCAGTGTTGCTTTTGTTAGACAGTGGCACTTAGTGCCAGTTAGAATTTTTTATCAAAAGGTATTATACAGCCAAGGTCATGCTCACTGTTCACCAATGATAGTAACAGGCCAATAATTGTGTCATAAAGGGTAGTGCTTCTCAACTGACTCTGGAACTTTATGGCCTGAAAGCCTGTTGAGCACCTCTGGTCTGTAGCAGTTATTTGTTGTTGTTTGTTTTACCATAGGCTCCAAGCAGCTAACAGGTGTTGCTAATATATGTTACTGAAACACAGATGGCATTCAGACAGGTCCAAGAAGAGGGCAGTGAGGAGTCAGTTGAAGGGTCCCAGGCATCATGTTGGTCAGGGTCCCTTCAAATGTAGTAATCTTTATGGTAACTGAATAGATGGGTGTTGTCTTATCTCTGTGACTGGAATATGAATGTGGTAGTAACTGAATAATCCCAACAATTGCCCATATTATTTTTATTTCAGTCTTGCACAGAGGGCAATAGTAGTTCAATAGGTTCATGATCTTCCACATATCTCACTAAAATGTCTCTTTTTGCCGGGGGGGGGAGGACCCTGAGAATTGAACTCATGGGCACTCAACCATTGAACCATTATCACCAGCCCTATTTTGTATTTTATTTAGAGATTTGGTCTCACTGAGTTGCTTAGCACTTGCTTTTGCTGAGACTACTTTGAACTTGAAATCTTCCTGCCTCAGCTTCCCAAGCCTCTGAAATTACAGGCATGCACCACCGTGCCTAGCTTCACTAAAATATCCTTAACATCATCAGAGGGAGGGAGTAAATACTACTGTAGGTTCATATAGAAAAACTCATTTAACAAGTAATACATTTAGTAGTAAGTACCATAACAATGGGGATTTGTAGTGGTCTGAAAGGATCCACTCAAAGTTGGGAATGGACAAATGGCACTAGAATAATAACTAGAAAAAATTATCAGTTTTTTTCTCATCCTTGTGATAAAAGTTGTGGGGATCAGGGTAATTTGTTTACTGGTGTCCAAAAGGTCCAGTAAGTGCAATTTCTTTCTGCCTCCACTTTGAAGTTTGAATTTGGTGTTGCTTCTTAGGTGCATAGGGAACTTCGCCTAAGCCCTACTCATGTTCATTTATGAATAGTGAGCAATCTGAATAAAACAGGGTCTGTGAGAATCACCTCACAAGGTGCCACTCTAGTAATATTACTTCATTCTTCAAGGAGGCAAACTACTCAAGTCTCAAGATTCATTGACAGAGTGGAGAAGATAGCACTTATAGTAGCCACAGTGGCCAGCAAATATAGATCTCAGTGCCTGTTGGACCCCTGATGGCTCATCATCTGCCCTTCAGCCTTTGGTGGAGAACCCATCAATCTAATTGTTTTGTTTGGTAACCAGTCCCATGTATCTCTTTCATAAGGCCATTGCCTGCACTGCCCAGCAGAGGACACACAATTGCCATTCTTTTATCACTTCGTTGGTAATTGTTTGCTACCTGGACAGTCACTTGGATCCCCCAAATTTATCAAAGATCTGGATTATGCTGATTGAATTCCATGTCCTTAGGAGGAGTTTGTTGAGCTTGATAACCAGGGGTATTGAAACAAGTGAACCTAAAAATCTGTGTCTGGTCAACAATCTTATCTGTTGTTCTCATGCCCTCGTTGTACAATGAAGGGATCACCAGGCTCCTCTGTTTTTTCTAATTTGACACATCTTAGGAGCTCAGCTGTGAGTCCCAGAATAGGGAAAGGACCAATGATTCCTGCTGGGAACTGAGAATCTTATGTAAACAATTCATTAGAACTCTCCAAGTGTTCTGTGTCAGATAATGTATTAATGAATTGCTTGGATTAGTGTTTTTTTTTTTTTTCTTTAGCAGTGTCATCTCTTTATGTTCATTTAGTTTTAGTCCCTCTAAGTTTTTTAACTTAATTTTATTTTTGGACTATGTTAAATATTAACCTACTTCTAATCTTATATGAAAAAATGTATACTTAGAGAAGTATCAATAATTTTTTATACCCCCTACTGCATTCACTAGTCCTCCTGTCTCAACTACAACCAGAATGTTTTCTTATATATTTCTTGTATTTCAGTTTGTAAACATAAGTACCTCTTTTTTCTCTCTTATAATTTTTCCCATTTCCCCTTTTTTCTTTCCCAATAGTTATCACATCAGTGCTTTATTTTTTCTTAACAATATTTCCTGGAAATATCTTGATGTATGTGTTTTTTAATATTATAGATATGCCACGAGTCATATCATAATTTTTATATACTTATTCATATAATTTATACAAACTGTCATATTTTATAGCTTATACCTTAATTTATTCAGACTCCTATGCTAATACAGTTAGTTTTAGCTATTTTGAAACTATAAATAATGGGATAAAGAAGAACCTGTATACATGCATTTTCAATGTAAATATCTATGAATTTCTCTAAATATTTTTTTGTCCTTCCCACATGTAAAATACATCCAACCCATACCAACATCCCCCAAAGTTCAGCTATAATTCTAAAATCTCATCTAAAAATCATTAACTTCAAGTTCCAAAACTTATCACCTAAATCATTAAAATAATTATGGGTGAGCCTTGGAATAAGATTCATCCCAGGGGGAAAATGTTTTCCACCAGTGAACCCGTGAAACCATGCATCAAGATTCCTACTTCTAAAACAGGCATAGGGCAGATATTCCAATCCCAAAAGGGGAAAAAATGGATGAAAAACAGGGGATGAGAAGTTCCAAGCAAATCCAGAATCTGACAGGACAAATTTCATTAGATTTTTAAGTCTTGAGAATAATGCTAACTGGCTTGATGCCCTGTCCTCTATGACCCTGCCTCCTTGGGTCTAGGTAGTGACCTGGATCAGAGTAGGCAAAAGTCCAGTCCTCTGACCTATCTCCTGGGCCTGAGGTGGCAACAAAAGCCTCACTGGCATCCGAACTACACTTAGGGTCATTATTCTCTTTTCTGGAAGGATAGCACAAGTTCAAAACAGAATAGCTCTATTGACACATTTCCTGTCTAGAAATCTTAGAAGTCTGACAACCTTTGTTTATTATGTCCAGCCTCCCAACTCCTTTAATCCAAGCTGGCAGTGCTTCTGTTACAATGGTTGACTGGATCCAGTCTACATACCTAGTCTCTGTAGCAAACGGTTGTCCAGCCACACCCTTGACATTAACTATAGAAATATATATTTTTATTTTTTTTCACATGAGGATAGGTTGAGAATTTTGCAAATTTTCATTTTGTTTCCTTTTTAATTTTTAACTGATTTCTTTAGTGCTTGCTTTATCAGAAAGAAATAATCAGGCTGTACCATAAGTACTGCACTTGGAAATCGTCTCTGCTAAATATGGTTCATGGCTTATAAATTCTACTATTATAAGTTTTACTATTGTTGAATACTTTCTACCCAATAGAACACAATTCAAATAGGTTCTCTAGCATTTTATAATAGAAATTGACTTTTCCTCAGTTTCCAAAAACTTGTTCTTCATTTCTATCTGAGACTTGACTGGTAAATTCTTTAACATTCATATTTCTGTCACTGACAATATGTGCTTAGCTCTAAATTGAAAGACTTTCTCTACAGGTCTTTCCTTTTTCTTTCTGAGATTATATTCTGAAGTACTTAAGGTTAGGACTTCAACACATTTTAGGTGGAGGGCACATAATTCAACCCATAACCTTCTCATCAGAGGGTCAGGGATTACAGAGATCACAGTTAATTTAAACCAATATCCAAAAGACAAGAAACAAAACCTCCCACCTCTCCATTAACTTTCAACTTAGTATATATGGCCATTATTCTCCACTAGGGACATAGCAACTATGACTTAATCCCTAGTCTTGTTTATTTTTGAAAGCTGAGATATCTGGTTAAATGTTGAGAAGTGCTCTCTAAATCATCTACAGATTCACTTTGAGGAGTAAAGGGAATTTCACTCATATCAATCATGAGATCCAACATCATGCAGACCATAGCAGAGCAGCCTATTGAATTCCATGACCCTGTACCTAGCCATGAGTTCCTTGATGAGATAGCCCAAAAACATCCTATTTGATAACCCACTTCTTATGGTTTAGATATGAGGTGTCCCTAAAAACTCATGTTTGAGAATTCAATAAAGTTTAGAGGTGAAATGATTGAACATGAGAACCTTAACCTAATTGGTGCATTTACCCACTTGAATGGATTAACTGGGTTGTAACTGTAGGCAGGTAGGGTGTGACTGAAGGAGGTAGGTCACTGGGAGCATTCCTTTGGAGTTACATTTTGTCCATGGTGAGAAGAATGCTATCTCTGCTTCCTGATGATGATGTCCTGAATTGCTTTCCTCCACCACACTCTTCCGCCTCACCTTGGGCCCAGAGCAATGGAGCCAGAGAAATGGACTGAGACCTCTGAAGTCATGAGTGCCAAATAAACTTTAACTCCTCTAAAACTGTTCTTGTCAGGTCTTTTGATCACAGCAGCAAAAAGGCTGACCAGAAGACCATTGTTGATTAACCAGAAAACAGATTGTGTTGTAGACTGATCAGCATGGACTTATGGGGAGGTTCATTTGAGCTCAGTAATAAGTAGGAATGGCATGAACAAATATAGAAATCTGAGTCTCATACAATCTCATAATCTACTGTCTTTACTCCTGAAAGACCACTAGAGTGACTGACAGGGAAGCTATATACTTTAAACGAATGACCCAACCATGTTATGCAATGTCAAGGAAGTCATCATGTGTGAGCCAAATGTCTCTGAGCTCAAATAATACCCAGCTGAGGATGCAGTCATTCTCATTATATACACATATGTTTATATGTATACATATACATATATACACATTTACATTATAAACATTCATGTGTAAATATAAACTTTTGCTTACATGTATCCGTGTATTTTAGAAATCATGCAGTCTCTTAGATACCTTCAAGTTTAGTTCCTCAGGGTTTGTTCTTACCTTCCTCCATTTGGTATGTGTATGTCTTTTCTTTCAGTGTGAATCCTGATTCTTAAAACATCAACAGATTTACACATGTGCTCGATTCTATAATGTTTCAAATCTTGTTTCAGAATTGTTTATCACATATTACTATGAAAACAAATTTACTAAAAATATTTCATCATTTGCTTCCCACCCCCTCAGCCACATTATTACCCAAAACTGTGTGCTTCAAATTCTGTATTCTTGAGTCACTTGGATTAGTAGTTTGTGTTTTCTCTTCAGTAGATTCATTTCAATAAGATTGCTTCAATTTTAGTGCCCACTTCTTGTCCTTATTGATTTCATTCTGTTTTGGAATATATAGAATATTAACCTACTTCCAAAAGTAAATATCATTCAGAAAGTGTTCTTAAAGAATGATAACTCCTTTAACATTCCTTGCATTATTTTCTTGCTCATCTCCCTGTGTTTCCTTTCAAAAGGTTTGTAACCCTCTATTTTTTCTAATCATTTCTCTCATATTCCATTTTTTCACTTATTTCCTGGAAATTGCTTCATGTCAGTTTATAGAAATCTTTTTCATTGTTTTTACATAAATATGTACAGTGGTTTGTATCACATTTATATAATAATTCATACTCAACCAATATATATGAACATTTAGATAGTTTTAAATAATTGCAATTACAAATAATAATATCATAGTGAATAAACTTGTGGTTGGTGGTCTGTGAATATGTATTAACCTAAAGCTTAAATAACCCATGAATCCTGGAGACCAATGTACAATATATTCTATGCCTCAGAATATTTATAAATAATAAGATAGCTTCCACAACATTCATTAAAATGATTCTCATCATTTTCTTGTTGGATCTAGAATTATGGTACCTTACATTTCATCAAAAATTAGAACAAAGTTCTTCACTTCGATGAGTTAATCTTTTTATGAGTTCAGAACCTTCATGATTCAATCACTTTCCAAGAGCCCTATCTTTGAACATTGTAATTTGGGGGCCATCCCTTTAACATAGGAGCCACTGGAGGATATTCTAGATCCAAAACATAAAACTAGTACAAGTACATGTATAGTACAAGTACTCTGATGTCAGCTTATCCCCAATTCCCACTTCTTGTCACTCACTTCACTTATGTATAAGTAATTATTACTGAATACATGGTTACTATTATTTATGAATATTCTACAAGTGGTTTAATCAATTAAGAGTAAGAAAAATGAAATATTTTCATTTATTCATTTTCTGATATTTTTCTTCTCTTTGATGGTCTTTGTTTTTGTTCTGTATAATATTCCTTTTTTTTCTCCCCCCTGAGGAACCTCTTTTGACATTTTTCACCTGATGAAAGCCTTTGTCTTGGAACCCACTATTCTTGGCATCCATTTTTAGGCTTTATCTCCTATGCTCAGAAGGCCTAGGTTGCTTTGCTATGTAGGTGCTAGAACATCTATAGGGAGAATGCTGTGCATCTTGAATGATCAGAAATGTATTTACAGTTACAGATGATTGTTATTTCCCCTCAGTGGTGTAAGATATTGATCAAAGACCAAGAACACATTGACTGGCTCCATTGACATGGAGATATACCCCTGACTTGGGACACATAGTAAAATGAAAACAGCCTACTGAAGAATCCTCCAGACAGTAGTGGGAGAGTGATGCATTCCAGCAACTGGGCAAATCTCAACATAGGAATACAGAAAATATGACAAAGCAAGTAAAGAAGATGCTTTGAAAAGTCTATAACCCTGCAACAACTGAATTTATAGATATTGAAGTGGATAAAAATCTCAGAGGAATCAAAGTTAGTGGTTAAAATGATCCTTGAGCTAAAGGAAGATCTAAGGAATAAGCTAAGAGAGGAAATATAGGGGTGAAAAATAATTTTAATAAACAGGCAACTGTCCCTGAAAAAGATTCAAAAAGATATTTTGGAAATAAAAGAACCAATAAGTCAAATTAAAAATTCGGTTAAAAGTATTATCAATAGAACAGACCATATAGAAGACAGATTTTAGGCCTCAAAGACAAGGTATATGATCTTGAAAATTCTGTCAACAATAAAAACAATAAGAAACCATAATCACAATATTCAGTAAATCTGGTATAACCCCCAGAGACCAAATCTAAGAATCACTGTAATTGAACAGAGTTCCTAGATACAAACTAAGGGTATGGATAACCTTTTCTATGAAATATATCAGAAAAATTTCTGAACTTAGGAATGAGATGGTCATCCAAATACAGTAGGCATTTCAAGGCCCAAATAGATGAGAATGAATAAAGAACCTCTTCCTGACACATTATAATTAAAATGGCTAACATACAGTACAAAGATAGAATTTAAAAGCTTCAAGAGAAAAACAGCAGGTTACATTTAAAGGTTAACCAACAAGAATTACCTGATTTCTTAGTATAGCCTCTAAAGGCCAGGAGGGCATGGAACACATCATTCCAAGTCCTAAAAGAAAATAACTGGCAGCCAAGTTTGCTCTATCCAGCAAAACTTTTCTTCAGAACTGAAGAAGAAATAAAAATCTAAGATAAGCATAAACTAAGACAGCACTACAGAAAATATTTTGGAATTTGTAGGAGGAATTTTGGAGAGTTTAGTGATGACAGTTGGAAAAGCTCTAGAATGTTGTAAGCTTTTTAGTTTGATGTCATCCATTTGTTGGTTTTTTATTTCATTTCTTGTGCTTTAGAAGTCTTAGTCTTGTTAATATGTACATATATGACTTTGTGACCAATGTAATCCTACAATATGTATAATCAGAAAAATAAGAAATTATACTCCACTTATATATGATATATCAAAATGTATATCCCTTTCATTTCTTTTTTTTGCCTAATTGCTCTGGCTAGAGCTTCAAGGACTATGTTGAATAGAAGTAGTGAATGCAGGCATCCTTGTCTTGTTCCTGTCTTTAGAGGGAATGGTTTTAGTTTTTCTTCACTTAGAATGATATTGGCCTTGGGTTTTTCATATATGGCTTTTACAGTGTTGAGGTATGTTCCTTCTATCCCTAGGTTTTCCACTGTTCTAAACATGAATGAATAATATATTTTGTCAAATGTTTTTCTGCAACTATTGAGATAATCATGTGATTCTTTAAGTCTATTTTTGTGATGTATCACTTTTTTATTAATACATAATAATTAGAATCATTAGCTTCATTGTAGCATATTCATATGTGCATAGAATTTACTTTGATCCCTTCTCTTCCCCATTGTCCTCCTTCATACATATCTTCTCCTCTCACCCCTAATCCCCTTTCTCTTCTCTAATAATCTCACTTAGCTTCACTTTTCAGAAGATATAGCAACCAGAAAAAGTTGGTGCTATGGTTTGGACATGTCATGTGCCCCCAAAGTTCATGTTTTGAAAGCATGATCCCCAATATGTCCATATTTCAAACATCTGTTTTATAGATCAGAAATTGGGTCCAATGGCTGATGAAAGTCCTTTGCCAGAAGACTCAAAATCAAAAGATCTTCCACAAAGTAAGAAACGCAAAATTGCCCAAGAGGAAAAACTTGGTATGTACAATATTGGCAAATAATTTTAAGTCATATAAACACTCATACTAGAAAAATAAGTTTGAATATAGTTACAAACGTGTATCAAGCTAACTATTTTTGATTTTTATATCTAATATAATAATAGCAAACATTTATTATTTATTAAATGGTTATAAAATAAGTAACAAAGAAAAGCTTTGAGGGAAATATTATTGTTATCATCATCTAAGATATAAGGAGAGTGAGACTTGGGGTAATTTGTCTAAATTCACACAATTAGAGATGAATTTCAAACACAGATAATCTGGTTCTTTACTCTGCTATTATCACCCCCAGAAAAACTAGAATCTTGGAAGATACTAAAATCTTGGAAGAATCTGATTGGATTTGACTTTAAAGTGGTAAAACAGTTTCCTCTAACCTTTCATGCAATTCCTTCTTTTACTTTCTTTTACTATCATCTTTCCATTGATACCAGAATTTCTTGTAGTTACTCTTTTAGAATGTAATTGTTACTACCTTAACAATCACAAAGAAGACAGTATGTTCCTCAATTTCAGATCTTTAGTAACAAAAATTTGATAAATCGATGAAAGATCATATATATGTTTTATTATTTATTTTTATGTTTCATTTTTTGTGTAGCTATATATCAGTTCTTGATTTTAAAAGCATGAAACAAATAGTGCTTTCTTAACATGTTGAAGAAAATCTGTCTTTAATACTTCATTGAAAATTGAAATATACTATTAAAGTTGAAATCAAAACAGAATTGCTATTGCTGCTAAATGAAACAAAATTCTAAAATATCTAATCAGTGTAATACAAAAAGAAAAATAACCTGTTATAAATATTAGAAGTGTTGATACATGCTTATTGCTTATAGGCTATTAGACTTGTACCATTAAAACATGGAAGAGTCAAATATTTCATATCAATATGAGTTTTCAGCAAAGTGGCAAATACAAATTTCCTAAAGGAAAACAACAATATTCATATATATACTAGTGTTGATAAGAGGACAATAAAATAACTGATAATTACCACCAAAAAATATGTTGGTTTTCATATGATGAAAACAAAAGATAAAAAGAATGGCCAAACAGGGAGTTATTTCCTCCAACAGAAAAATAAATAGCAGATTTATTGTTGATCAAATAAATATATATTACTAATAAAAGGAATTGAATTAAAATATAGTTTGTTATTCATAAAGTAACAAAGGTATATGAAATCAATTAGGAAGGGTATGAGAAAATAAATTTCAATGTTATTGGTATATACATACTATATAATGATTGAATAATTGGGGGATAGCTATAGAAAATATTTATATTGGGCATAATACCTGAATCCAATTTTTAAAAATTCTGGGTATAGGAATTAGTAACTGAAAATATATGTATTATTAAAATAATATGCATTTTTAAAATTTCTCTTTAAATTTTTAAATCAAATAACTATATGATAACTCAGACAAATATGTTTAGTCATATAGATAATATTAACCAGAAGATCTCCTTCTTTACTCCTACTTTATTATATTTCTTCTTCATAATACCACTTTATTAGAAGCAGGTAATTACAAGAATACAACAATAATTTACATAATTTTAATAAGAATGGCTTTTGGTGCCTCAGCAGATATCAGGGTATTAGTTCTTGGAGTGAGATAGAAAGGGGAATTAATGTGTAGCAGTAAATCTATATTTCTGATTTTTCAAAGAGTTTTATCGGAAATAGATGTGAAATTTATGAAATTAACCACTTGTATTTATTGAGAAAATTTTTCCCTTATGACTTGATGTAATGATGTATTGATAGTTTCCTAACTTTCAGACATTATAGTCTTATTAAGATTAGGAAATAACAAATAATTTTCAACCATGTTTCTGTGTTAAATTTGCTCAAAGATTTTTTCTTTGCAGAACAAGATATGGATGAAAGTTTTAAACCTGAAGATCTAGAGTCCTACACAGGATACATGGATAAAACTCAAGGAAATAGAACTTTCCAGTCTCAAAAATTGAGAAGTATGTATGATAGTGATGAATGTATTTAAAAATAATAGTCAAAATA
Source organism: Sciurus vulgaris (assembly GCF_902686455.1). NCBI lineage: Eukaryota > Metazoa > Chordata > Mammalia > Rodentia > Sciuridae > Sciurus > Sciurus vulgaris. The sequence continues at coordinate 40,949,893 of NC_136473.1, read as the reverse complement.
TTTAATGATTTTAAAATGTGTTCTAAATGTAGTTCAGTTGTTTTATGGATTTATAGTTGAATTTTTCTCTAGGCTGAATATTTTAGTACATACTTTACCAAAATTGGATTATTGTGGAAGTGATTAATACTACCTATTACTTCTCATAGTCTCTAATATTCTAATTATTACATTTCATTTTACAAATTTATTTGGCCAAAGAGCACTGACTTTTTCTTTTTCTGGTAATAGTGTTTTATAGAATACTACCTTAGGAAATACTTTTCTAGAATTTTATAGAACCATTACAATTATTTCATTTTGAAGTATAATATTCACCCCATATTCATATTTAAATTCTTGACAAATATTATCTGCTAAAATATATTAGCTATAATCTAAAAAAATTTATTCTTGATTTTTTGGTATAATTTCATGATTTTGGTATAATTTTTCTGGAGACTATCTGTTCCCCCCACCCCCAAAAAATTGTGTTACTACTCAACACCCAGTGTGATTATATTAAGAGATGGGCCTTTTGGGAAGTCATTAGGGTCCCACATTTACAAACAATATTAGTACTGTTATAAAAGAGGTGTTAGGGAATGCCCTAGTTCCTTTGCTCTTCCATGAGGAAGAGTTCATCCCTGCCACCTTTTAGCCATGGGGCGACACATCTGTATGGAATAGGTCCTCACAAGACATCGAACTATGACACTTTCATCTTGGAATTCCTAGATTATAGTATGAGGAAAAATAAATTTTTATTGTTCATAAATTACCCAGTCTAATATGATTTGCTATAGCAGCAAAAATAGACTAAGACAGAAATTGGTACTGAAAAGCAGAGTGCTACTATAACAAACACCTAAAAAGTCGTTTTGAAACTGGATAAGTGATAGAAGTTGGACTGTAAATGACTATTTTGGTGAGGGCTCAGAAGAAGAGAAGGGACTATAGACAAAGGTGTCAATCTTCTTAGAGATTTCTTAAGTGATTGTGAATAGAATGTAGATAGAAATATGGAGAGTAAAGCCCATTGCGATGAATTCTCAGATATAAAAGAAGAACATGTGATTAGAAACTGCAAAAAAAAGGTCATCCTTGTTATAAAGTGTAAAGGATTTGACTAAACTTTGCCTATGTCCTAGTGTTTTCTGATAGGAGGAACTTAGATATAATGAAATCTGATATTTGGCAGAAGAGATCACTAAACAAAGTTTGGAGGGTACAGCATGACTTCTCTTTACTGCTTATAGTTAAATGAAAAGAGAAAACAAAAATAGAATTTACAATTAAATAAGAAGTAAAACTTAAAGATTCAGAAGTTTTTCAGCCTGACACTCTTTGTAAAAGCATATTTGGAAGGGAATACCAAAAGGCAATTGAAATGTCCAATCTTGCAGTTATTAAAGTGAGTGTATTGATTAGGAAGGAATAGTTCCTTGACAACTGGAATGAGGACATATGAGAAGATACTCATGAGGCCGTAGGGACACAAACCCCTAAACTCTGCAGTCTTCCTTGCCATTTGAAGTGCCTTTCTAGACAGGATGTCAGCAACATGATAGAAGGCAGCTTTTTTTCCTGACTCCCACAGATGTACTGAATAAATACCTATAAATGGATCAGTTTCTTCTGTAAGTCAGAAACTCATTGAGAGATTCCTACACATCAGGAAACTGGAAAATTTTCACACTGAAATGGCAAGGAAAGGTAGAGTCTCATGCACAAGCTATGGCCTGACCCCAGTATCTTATAATGAAAAGGAATACTCAATTCCCAACTTGTTCTTGAAGAATGAAGGGTTACGACCACGTAGATCGATTCCAGAATTTACAACTCTTACCGGTGTTTGGCTCTTAAATCACCTGCCTCAAGGAGTGGGAGTGACTTGGAAATCACCAGTTTTCCCGAAGCACAGTAAACACAGACACAGTTTTGATGGGTAGAAAGCCCTTCCAGTAGTTGTCACTCTTCAAAATCAGTACATCTTCTGTCTCTTCCTGGAAGGGGTTTGTTACAGATGTTGCCTGAGGTTCTGACTTCTTCCTAGCCTAAATCTGGGGACCAATGGTGTATAACCAATATACTCCCTCATAGTGTGGAAAGGTCAACACTTCTAAATCAATCTTATTAGACATTTGGTTTAGAACCAATGTTGATCAGTCTTTACAACTTCATTCACTCCAGTGATAAATACAAGTCTACTCATTCTTTCTGGGAACAGTTTAGAAGATCTCTCCAAGCCTAAATAGAGTCTAGACACTCCTGTGCCTTCTTGCCTGACTTATTCCAGCAATAAATTCTTGGAAGAAATTTGTACTTGTATCACTTCTGTACTTTATAACTCCCACCCAAGAGCTTCTAAATCGGCTGACTCCGGGAGTTATATTCCAAAGTTTCCCTAGATCACAAAAAATGAAAGATTATTTTTAAATTGGAATGCTCTTACTGGCTATCTCTGCAGGTTCAGAGTATACAGTCTGATTGAGAGTGGAGGTATTTACTGCAGAACCTCTCCCCAGCTGAGAGCAGAGTGACTAGAGATAGACCACAGATTGCAGCTTCTCCCAGAGGATAGAAAGAAAGAACACCGAACACTATAGCCTTTCCAGTTGCTGCTTGATGGATGACTAGCTTCTAGCTCATCTCTCTCAGGGCACTATGACTTACCACACTGACTGAGAGACACTAAGAACAATAACAGAGAAGGATAAGCATGAAGAATTGAGAAGTACCTAGAATTTCTGGCCAGGCTAATTGATGAGAACCATTTCCTACATGAGACTGATCTGAAGAGTTTGGGAGAAGTGGTTGCCTTATCTGAAACACAAAACTCAATGCAGAGCATCATGAAAAATGAAGTAAACAAAGAGATAAATGAGTTTCAAACAAGAATATAAGTCTCCAGAATCTGACCCTAATGATATGGATATGTGGTTTACATGATAGGAAATTCAAACGATGCTCATCAAGGTTAGGAGAGCAATGTATGAATATAGCAAGAATTTTAACACACTGAAAATATTTTTAAAGTATCAAATGGGAATTATAAAGCAGAACAACTCAAAAGTTCAAGAGAAGGATTCAACAGTAGACTAGATGAAGCCAAAGAAAGGATCAGCAAACACAGAGAAGTATTTCAAATTATCTAATCTGAGGAGAAAAAAGAAAAAACAGTGAAGATACTTAAAAAACCTAAGAGACTACAGGAAATGGAACAATAATTGTTTAAAAAGTTGTTCAAAAAACCCTGTGAAAGGAAACAGAAATCTTGACCTAAGAAACTAGGTAAGATAAACTTGAAGAGACCTACATTGACCCACATTATAATCGAAATATCTCTTTATTGAAGACAAAGAGAAGATTGAAAGAAAGCAGGAAAAATAAATTTGCTATGTGTGAGGGAATCCATGTAAATTGTTCAGTGGGGTTTTTAGCATAAATCTTTCAGAAAAGAGTAAAGTAGAATGATACGTTTAAAATGTTGGTAAAAAAAATCATCTGAGAATACTATTTTCCAATCTTGCCTTTTAAAAATAAAAGGGAGATGAAAGTTCTCTCAAACAATAACTGAAAATGATGCTGAGGGAATTTAAGTTGAAATGAAGGAATGCTGAATAACTATATGAGAATGTACAATTCTTGTTGGTAATAGTAAATATGTAGGCAAAAATGGATATTTTGGTACTGTAATAGTGGTGGATGAATTTAAAAACTATTATAAGAACCTATTATAAAAGTTAAAAGACAAAAGAATTAAAAACAGCTAAAATTTAATTATTTTATGGAAAAATAATATAAATAGCTACAAATTATAACATCAGCAGCATAGAAGAGATAAAAGTGGAGACATGTTGGATATAAGGGTAGTTATGATGTTATCAGCTTAAAAGAGGTAATTGTAACTGTTTAAATAAAACCATGGTAACCACAAAGATAATACATATGGAAGTTGTACAAAGAATAAGAGAGATAGGAATCAAATCATAGCAAAATAAGTAAATAAAATTTTATGGTACCGGGATGAAGCTTGCACATTAGAAGCTAGATCCTTCACAGCTTGGAGTTAAAACAATTGGAGAACAGTTACATAGTGAGATAGATGACTGAGGGAATACAATTGAGGTTCAATACTAGACTGACAGAGACTTGGAGAGACTCAGAGATTGTGGTTACTCGAACAGAGAAAAAATAGTTCATCAGATTTGCATCTGCACTCATGTTTCTAGCATAGGTAGTGTGGGGTGACACAAAGAGAAAGAAAGAAAGGCAAGGTTGAGAAAAGGGCCTTGGAAAGAGAAATCAGACTGAACTTAGATAATACAGGAGTTCAATAGTGGACTGGTTCCTGAGAAATACTCTGCTTTTCCTTTTCTGAATGGAGAGCTGTGGTGAGAAACCATTTTGTGAAGGTCATGCCTAAGCGTAAAATTTTGAGAGATGAATTCCTGCATTTTGATCTCATCTGAAAATAGCACTAAATATTGTAATTTGAAATGTTGTTGAAGAAACCATCTATATAGATACTGTGAAATTGCTCCAAGTCAAAGTCTGCTGAGATCTACCATTGATGGAAGATAGAGCATAGTAGGGTGCAAACACTTTCCCCTATGCACCAAGATCTTCACAGGTGTGTGTGCATGCACACACACACACACACACTGGGGAGGGTTCCATCCCAGGGCTGAGGACACTTTACACCACCCTCTCTGGGTAAGCAGCAAGCACCTGGATCTTCTATGGAACACCCTAGGCCACCTTGGCAGCTCTAGAGAAAAATCAGATGAAGAATGGATTCATCTTAGGAACATTGTGCTTCTTCCCACTAGCATACAAACCAGCAGACCACACAGGGAGGTATCTAGATGCTGGGGAACAAACACCAACGGGACATCACCTCTGTGCCACCAGAGAACACACCAACATCCAGACTATATGGATCTTACAAAGCCATATAGATGCATGCCAAAGTTGGGCAGGGTGAGGACTGTGTAGATAGGCTCCGGAGTCTGAATTCCAGTGTTTTGAAGCAGAATCCTGATCTAGGTGTACACACACACACACGCACAAACTACACACACACTACACACACACAGGACTTCTCCCCAGGACAGTGCCAGTGGATTCACTTTCTGCCTTCATATTCAGAAACAGAGAATATACCACTGAGTTGATCATTTACCACTTTCCCAATACCTGACAGGTTCTAAATCAGAAGTCCCTGAAGGAAGGGTCTTCAATAAAAAACATTGGCAAGGTTTTTAATATTAGTTTTTGTTTCCCCTATTCTGTCATTTGTATTTTTTTTTCTTATTTCCATTTATTATTGCATAGTTTTATGCAATTCTGTGGGGTTTTCTTTTTCTTTATTTCATTAATTTTACTTATTTTCTCTACCTTTTTCTTAATTCTCATTTTATATTCCCCTTTCTATTTTCTTTTTCTTCTCATTTTGGTTCTACTTCCTCTCACATACTTTTTCAATTCATTGGATGTATTATCATTTTTCTTCTAATTTTATACTCTTCCCTTTTATTTTCTTTATTTTTCCAGTTTCTCCTCTTCTTTCTCTCTTCCCTTCATGCCACTTTTCTTCTTCTTTTTCCCCTTCTCATGTTCTATATAGTATAATGTTGATTTTACACTTTTCGTTGCCCAATTTTCATCCCATTCCATATTATTTTTCCCCTTCTCTTTGGTTAGTGGCGCTGTAGGGATTATTTATGTGTTAGTGTGTAGTTTGCTACCTCTGTTGCTGGTAGTTATCTCTCAAAATGGTGCTGGGATTTAAACATAGTACTTTGAATATATCTACTGGTTGCTTTAGTAAGTTGCTTTCTCAGGGAGGGAATGGAATAAAGTTTTTCAAGTCCTGAATGACAATAACTGAGAACATAGGTAGCATATATAACAATTTTATAATAAGAAAGTATAATGATCACTTATAAAATAATATGGACTAATGTTGATTAATATAATAATATATAAGCTCCAGATTATTTCCAGCCCTCTGGAAATATAATGCATCTCTGTCAACTTCATTGAAATATTCACAGAATTTAAAACTTGAGACTTAATGGGTTAATACACTCTTCTCACTAATAAATAGATCATTTAGATAAATCATTAAAAAAAGGTACCACAGAGTTAAACTGTACTATAGATCAAATAAACTTAAGAAACATCTGCAGAATATTTCAGGCTATGACAGCAGAATACACTGTTTTGAGATGCTTAGGGAGCTTGCTCCAAAATGGATCATATATATTAGTAAAGTCTTAGGAAATACAAAAATATTGAAAGAATTTATTGCATCTTGTCAGATCATAATGGAATGAAGTTAGAAATCAACATAAAGAAACTCTATAGAAACTATAAAAATAAATGGAATTTGAACAATAAACTTTTGAATGATGAATGGGTCACTGAAGAAATCAGAGGAGAAATTTTTAAATTCTTATATTCAAATGAAAATAGAAACACAACACACCAGATTCTGTGGGATACATCAAAGGCACTTCTAAGAGGGACATTTATAGCTATGAGGGTCTACATAAAAAATTAGAGAGGTCACAAATACCCTAATGGTGCATCACAAGGTCTTAGAAAAATGATAACAAAATAATCTGAAAACCAATAGAAGAAAAGAAATAGCAGAGCTGAAATTAATGAAAGGAGAAATAAAAATACAATACAAATAATCAGTGAAATATTTCGTTCTTTGACAAGATAGACAAGATTGATAAACCCTTAGCAAAACTAGCAAGAAAGACAGAGAAGACACAATTAATAAAATTAGAGGTGAAAATGGGGTATTACAACAGACAACACTGAAATCTGAAGGATCATTAAGGACTATTTTGAAAATTTATATTCCAACAAATTGGAAAAGCTATATACATGAATACATTTCTTGACAGGATCTACCAAACTTGAAGCAAGAGGATATTGGAAATCTAAACAGACCAATAACAATTAGCAAAGTCAAAGCAGTATTAAAAAGACTTCCAACAAAGAAAACCCTATGACCAGATGCATTAATCTGCATTTACCAGAACTTTATCTCCAATTTCCTCAAATTATTCCATGAAATGTAAAGTGAAGAAATGCTTCTAAACTTGTTATACAAAGCTAGTACTACCCTGTTACCAAAACCAGATGAGGATACACCACAGAAAGAAAATTATAGACCAATATCCCTTATGAAGATAGATGAAAACATCCAGCCAGGCACAGTGGCGTACACCTGTAATCCCAGTGGCTCAGAAAGCTGAGGCAGGAGGATTGAGAGTTCAAAGCCAATCTTAGCAGTTTAGTGAGGCTAAACTCAGTGAGCTCCTGTCTGTAAATAAAATACAAAATAGGGCTGGAGATGTGACTCAGTGGTCCTGAGTTCAATCCCCAGTATTAAAAAAGTCCTTAATAAAATATTAGCAATCTGCATTTAAAAACACATTAAGAAGACTGCACACCATGAAGAAGTTGGCTTCATTTCAGTGATGCAAGGTTGGTTCAATATATGCAAATTAATAAATATGATGCACCACATAAATAGAATGAAGGAAAAAAATCATGCTATCATTTCAATAGATGAATAGAAAGAAAAATCCTAGCCAAAATTGAACATCCTTTCTTGACCAAAACGCTAAAGAATCAACTTACCTCTCTCAGCAAAAGAAACAATAATGAGAAGAGAGAGCCTACAGAATGGGAGATAATCTTTACTACATGCACCTCAGATAAAGCCTTAATCTCTAGGGTATTGAACTCAAACAACTTAACACCAAAAAAAAAAAAAAAAAAAAGAAAGAAAATTAACCCAATCAGTAAATGGGCTAAGGAACTGAACAGACACTTCACAGAAGAAGATATACAATCAATCAACAATTCTATAAAAAGATGTTCAATATGTCTATCATTTCGAGAAATGCAAATCAAAACTACATTGAGATTTCATCTCAGTCCAATCAGAATGGCAGTTATCAGGAATATAAGTTATCAGGAATAAATGTTGGCAAGAATGTGGGGGAAAAGGTATGCTCATACATTGCTGGTGGGAATGCAAAATGGTGCAACCATTATGGAAAGCAATATAGAGATGTCTCAGAAAAATTGGAATGGAACCATTTGACCCGCTTATCCTGCTCCTCAGTTTAAAATCAGCATACTCCAGTGATGCAGTCACATCAGTGTTTATAGCAGCTCAATTCACAATAGCTGAACTATGGAACCAACCTAGGTGCCCTTCAACAGATGAATGGATAAAGAAAATGTGGCATATATATACATATATACATATATATATATATACACACACATACATGCACACACACACACATACATGATGGACTATTACTCAGCTTTAAAGAATGAAATTATGGCATTTACTTGTAACTGGATGGAGCTAGAGAATATCATGGTAAGCAGAATAAGCCAAACCCCAAAAGCAAAGACCAAATGTTTTCTCTGATATGTAGATGCTAATTCACAATTGTGGGATCTAGGGAAGAATAGAGTTACTTCATATTAGATAAAGGGGAGTGAAAGGAGGGGAAGGGGTATGGGGGTAGGAAGGATAGTAGAGTGAAACAGACATTATTACCTCATGTACCTGTATGACTGCATGACCGATGTGTACAATCAGAAAAATGAGAAATTACACTCCATTTATGTATGATTTATCAAAATGTATAAGTGCATTCTACTATCATGTACAACTAATTAGAACAAATTAAAAAATTTTTAAAAAGAAGGAATTTACCTCAACATAATAAATGCTATGTATGACAAACCCAAAGCCAACATTATACAGAATGGGGGAAAATAGAAAGTTTGTTCTCTATAATCAGGAACAAGACCAGGAAACGCACTCTCACTACTACTGTTCTACATGGTACTTGAAATTTTAGCCAGTGCAATTATACAAGAAAGAAAGTGAAAGAGGTACAAATAGGAAAGGAAAAGATAGGAAATAGGAAAGGAAGAAGTCAGATTATCCCTGATTGCACAGATAGGATGACATTACTCTACATTAGTATACTTCTAGAGCTGATAAACAAATTCAGCAAAGTATAAGGATACAAAGTCAACATCAAAAAACCAATAATGAATCTGCTATGAAAGAAATCAGGAAAACAATTCCAATCATAATAGCTTCAAAATATGTAAATAAATATATGCATATATATGCAAAATATGTAAATAAACATATGTAAATAAATATATCTAAGAAAACTACAAAATGATGAAAAAAGAAATAGAAGATAGAAAGACCCCTCATATTCAGAGGTAGGCAGAACTAATATTGTTAAAATGGCCATATTATCAAAATTGATCTACAGAATCAGTGCAATCCTCATCAAATATATTGATGATATTCTTCACAGAACTAGAAAAAAATTCTCAAATTAAATGAATGAATGAAAGACCCAGAATAGTCAAACCAATTCTGAGCAAAAAGAGCAATACTGGAGTCCTTATTATAGTACCTGATTTCAAAATATAGTACACAACCATTGTAACATAAACAGCATAGTACTTGCATGAAAACAGATATATAGACCAATGAAATAGAATAAAGGACACATAAATAAATTCACACAGAGGCAGTGATCTGTTTCTTGACAAATGTTCATTTGAAAGTATCACTAATAGATTAAACTCCATAGAAGAGAGAACTTCAGACCTGGAAGACAGAATTTATGAACCCGAACAACTCAGTAAGCAGTAAAGGAAAAAATAAAAATACCATGATGAGAATATATATGAACTCTGGTATAACACTGAGACCAAGTTTGAGAGTGGAATTGAAGGGGACACTGAGATACAGGTTAATGGAATTAATATCCTTTTCAGTGAAATAATATCAGAAAAATTTCCAACCCTTATGCATGAGATGGACATACACATACATGAATACTGAATAAACAGACAAGATCAAAAAAGAACAATAAACATCCTAATTAAAATACATAACAAAAAGGATAAGGATAGAATATTAAAATTCATTTTTTAAGCTATTTTTTTAATTTTTACAGACTGCATTTTGATTCATTGAGAATATTAAGATTCTTAAGAGAAAAATGTCAGGTCACATTTAGAGGTAAACAATGAGTCTTACTTCTGACTTCTCATCCTAGACCCTAAAACCGGAATGAAATAATCCCAGATCTGAAAGAAAGTAATTGCCAACCAATAATCTCTCCTTCAGAATCAAAGACAAAATAATAACTTTTCAAATATAAAATATAAAATAATTCATGACCATTAAGCCTGCATTGTGGAAAACACTTAATGAAATACCTACACAGAGCTCCCAAATGAGTGAAGCTTACTAGAAGTACAAGTAAGTAGATAAGAATAAGACAAAAGTAAATACATGGCACAAATCAAGATGGCAGGAAATAATAAACATCTCTCCATAATCACTCAATGTAAATGGCCTCAATTCTCCAGTAAAAAGACCTTGAATGGCAGAGTGAATTAAAAAACATGAGCCAACTGTAAGCAGTTTGCAATAAATTCATAGACAAAGACATTCACAAGCTGAAAGTTAAAGGATAGAAAGGATATTCCATTCAAACAGACTCTGAAAACAAGCAGGAGTAACTACTTTCATATATAGCAAAGCAGATTTTAAGCAAAACTTAATCAGAAAGGACAAGGAAGTCAATTTCATACTGGTAAAGGGAAAAGTCCCAACAGGAAGATAAACAATAGCAAATATTAGTGTCCCCAGATTTGGTGAATCTAATTACATAAAACACTTACATAAAGTCTCATATAGACACCGGTACTTTAATACTATATGATTTCACAAACCCCTCTCACCAAAAGACAGGTCATCCATACATAAAATCTATAAAGATACTTCACATTTAAAAAGTACTATAAATCAAATGAAACATATGTAACATATAATATATAAATCAAATCTATAGAATAGTTCTTCCACCAAGAGCTGAATTCATTTTCTTCTTAGCAGCTCATGGAACTTTTTCCAAGATAGATCATAGTTTAGGCGACAAAGCAAATTAGCAAATACCAAAAGTCAGAATAACACTTATGTCTTGTCAGATCATAAAAAATGAAATTTGAAATTAACAGTAAGAAAAATTATAGACCACATAACCTTACAGAGATTAACAATACAGTTTTGAAAAAGAAATTGATCAAGGAATGAGAAGAGAAATTTAAAATTTTCTACAAACTAGAATGGTGATGCAATGTGCCAAAATCTCTGGACCATGATGAAGCTAGTTCTAAGAGGTGAGTTGATAGCATTAAATGCCTACCTTTAAAAAAACTAAACAAAACAGAAAGATTCCAAATAAACCATCTAATGTTAAATCTCAAGGCATAAAAAAGCAGAAACAAACTAATTCCAAAATCAGAAGAAGATAGAAAATAATTAGATCAAAAGCAAAATTAACGAAGTAGAGAATTAAAAAAAAAAAAAAAAAACACCAAAGTTCATGTAACAAAGAGCTGGTTGTTTTGGAACGATGAACAAGATTATTAAATGCTTACCCAGACTAGCTGTAAGAGAGAAAGCAGACCCAATTCAACAAAATTAAAGAGGAAAAATTAGTACCTATCACCAGAGATACTTCTGAAACCTAGAGGATCATTAGGGACATTTTGAAAGCTTATAGTCCAATAAACTAAAAAATCTAGACAATATTGGCAAATGTCTACACACAAGTGACCCAACAAAATTGAATAAAGAGGATATGGAAAACCTACACAGACCTATATGAAGCAACAAGATTGAAACAGTAATAAATAGCCACCTTACAAAGCAAAGGCTAGGACCAGATGGGTATTCAACTGAGTGTCTACTGGACCTTTAAAGAATAACTTATTACAATGATCCTCAAATTATTCCATAAAACAGATAGGAGGAGGGCATTTTCAAACTCATGCTATGAAGCCAGTATCATGATGATACCAAAAGGACACATTAAGGAAAGAAATCTACAGACCAATATCCTTGATGAGCACAGATGCAAAAATCCTTAATAAAAAAATTAGCACTCCACATTCGAAACCACACTAAGAAGACTGAACACCATGAGTAAATTGGTTTCACCTTAGGGATGCAAATTTGGTTCAACGTATTCAAGTCAATAAATGTAATACATCACATAAACAGAAACAGGACAAAAATCACATGATCATCTCAAAAGATGCAGAAAATGACTTTGAAAAATCTAGCACCAATTTATGTTAAAAAAAAGGCTGAAGAAACTAGGGATAGAAGTTACTTACCTCAACATCTTAAAGAGAATGAAATTAAAGGGATATAATAGGAAAAGAAGTAAAATATTTCTGTTTGCTGATGACATGTTCCTACAATTCTGTGCAATAAGAGCAATGCTGGAGTCTTCGCAATACTTAATCTCAAATTATGCTACAGATCTGGAGTAACAAAGACCACATGGTATTGGTGTAAAAACAGACATAAAGAGCAATGGAATAGAACAGAAGAAATAAATCCACATAGACAAAGTCATTTGATCCTTGACAAAGGTGCCAGAAATATACATTGCAGAAAAAATAACCTTTTTGCAAATGATGCTGTGGAAACTGGATATTCATATGTAGAAGAATGAAACTGGATCCCTACCGACCTCTCACCCTGCATAAAAATCAACTCAAAGTGAATAAAACCCAAAGAATTAAACTAGAAATACTGCAACTTCTAGAAGAAAACAGGGTCAACACTCTAACGTACTGGCAATAGAATCAACTTCCTTAATAAGACTCCTGAAGCCTAAAAAATAAAACCAAGAATTGATAAATACAGTCTCATCAAATTATAAAGTATCTGCATGGTAAAAGAAAGAAGAAAATAAAGAAAGCACATATAGAAAGAGAGAGAAATCTTTGCCAGTTGCTCTTCCAACAGAAGAATATATAAAGGACTCAAAAAACACCATCAGAAAAACAAAAAATTCAATCAATAAATGGGCAAATGATCTAAATAGACATTTCTCAAAAGAAAAAAATACAAATGACCAAAAAAGATATGAAAAAAATGCTCAGTATCTTTAATAATCAGGAAAACACAAATCAAAACTACACTGAGATTTCATCCTACCTCAGTCACAATGGCAATCATCAAGAATGCAAATAATGATAAATGCTGGTGAGGATGTGAGGCAAAAGATATACCATACATTGTAACTACAAATTAGAGCAACCACTTTGGAAGACTGTATATTCTTCAAAAACTAGGAATGGACTCAGCTATCTCACTGATTGGTATTATCCAAAAGAACTAAAATCAGCATGTCATAGTGATACTTCCATGCCAATGTTTATATAATGCAACTCATAATAGCCAAATTATGGAACCAGCTTAAACTATCAACAGATGAATAAAGAAAATGTGAGACACACACACACACACACACACACACACACACACACACACACACACACACACGTTTTCCACATACATAAAGAATAGTGAAAGTTTGCCATCTGCTGGTAAGTGGAGAACATTATGCTAAGTAAAGTAACCCAGACAGAAATTCAAGAGTCCAATTCTTCTATGTAGAAGTTAGAGAGAAAACAAAGGAATAAAATAAAGTCTCCCCGCAAAGTAGAAGGGCAATAGAGTAGAGGAAGTGGTTCACTATGGGGGGAGGACACAGGAAAATACTGTGGTATGAAATTGACCAAATTATGCTCTTGTCCATGTATGAATATTGCATAATGAATCACACTTTATATATACTTATAATGTACTAGTTTGAAAATAACAGTATAAGGAAGGTCAGTAGAATAAAGGAAGTGGACAGGGAGAGGGCAGAGGGAAGAGAAAGGGAAAATACTAGGGGATAAGATTGATAAAATTGTTATGTGTATATATGAAAATATCATAATGAATTCCACTGTTATGTGTCATTTTAAAGCACCAAAAAAAAACCATAAAATACTTAACACCATAAAAGCAAATAAACCAATTAATAAGTGGTCAAATGAACTGAACACTTCTCAAAAGAAATACAAATGGCTAATAATTATATGAAAAAATGTTCATTATCATTAACCACAGGAAAGTATAAATCAAAACTATATTGAGATTTCATGTGATCCCAGTCAGACTAGCTCTATCAAGGCTACAAAAAACAATAAATACTGGAAAGTCTGTAGGTGAAATGGAACACTCATACACTATCGAGAGCAATGTAAATTAGTATGGCAACTATGGAAAACAGTATGGAGGCTCTTCAAGAAACTAAAAACAAAACTACCATATGATTCAGCTATAGCACTCCCAGGCATATATCCAAAAGAATTAAAATCAGCATACTATAGTATAATTTACATTAGTCAAGTTGTGGAACCAGCCTGGGGGATGTGCCAATAGATGAATGGATAAAGACTATGTAGAAATTATCAAAATATTTTAAATACATATTTGAATATGCCACAATAAAACCATTAATATGTGTAATTTATATGCACTAATGAAAATAAGTTATATGGCAAAGGTCAGAAACGGCATTAAAAGGAGTTTACAAGTTAAGGATACATATTGTGATCCTTACATAGCTGGTTCTCAATCTGTTTGGTCCCATGAACTATCAATGCACTTAAAACTTACTAAGGAGACTAGACCTCTTCTTCTTGTGGGTTATATCCAAATTAACTGTATTGGAAATTAGAATTGAAAAATTCTAAAAAATTAACCATTTGTATGTTAATTCACCTACCAGAAAATAAAAAAGAATTTTCTATGAAAAAAGAATACATAATTACATTTAGATAGGAAGGATAAATTTTAAGAGCTCTATTTTCATCAAGAAATATATTCTCGAATATGATAGGGCTCTCACCAAAAAATAGTAATAATGATAATTACATAATGTTATATCTAATTCATTTTTATATAGCTACATTTAACCATGTGACTCACACCTGTGCCCTTTGTCTATTTCTATTGGCATTACCTTCTTACCTCCATAATTATCCCAATTGACCATCATTGTCAATTTTTATTAGAAATCTGTGTTTAAAGAAATATCATTAGTTCATCGGTATGGTTTCTCCATCATCTCTTCTTTCTTAGAATCCCAAATATGGTTACCATCATAAAAGTCTATTATACGTTCCTTTCCCTCATGGCATTTTGGAGGAAAATCTGTGTATTTCCATAGGTCCGAGATAGCTTGACTCTTATCTCTCATTATTCTCCAGAGCATTATACTGAATTTCATGATAGTGGTTTTAAATCAGGGGGCTCAATTCCCTTTTTTTCTCTTTCCTTCTCTTTTTTCTGGGTGTTTATAGAAAACAAGGAGGAGAGAGAGAGAGAAGCATTATTCTGTTATCTTCCTATGGATTAAATAATAGAAAAACAAATTTTTAAAGCTTTATGAGTATGTGACTTTGAAAACCTTGATGAATCATTAAAAGCACAATGTAATAGAGTATGATGGTGCACACCTGTGATCCCAGGAACTTGGGAGGCTGAGGCAGGAGAATTAGAAGTTCAAGGCCAGCATTGGCAACTTGAGTCTCTGTCTCAAAATTAAAAAATAAAAGAAAAAGGAGTGGATATGTATCTCAGTGATAAAGTACCCCTGGGTTCAATCCCCACTACAAAAAAATAAATGGTTTAAATGTCACCCCAATTACTACTAGGTTCATTTTACCCATATTGCATGTCCAGATCCCTATAGGCATTTATTAACTGGACAATAGTTTCTGAAATCCAAAAGAACCAATTCATTTCAAGTTTTTGCATTTAAAAACTGTGACTTTTTATAATATACATATCTCTAAAGTCTACTTTTTCCGTCTCTTAAAGGGGAATGAAATAGCTACTTCAATTATTTTGAGAATTAAATTAGATATTTGAAAAGTGGTTCATATAATACCTGTCATATAGTGACTATTTTTAAAGGTTTTGAAGATTATTGGGCATATTTACATTCAATTGAATAACTGGGACATTAAATTTTGAAGTAAATAGGGTTACATGACGTTAGGATAATATATCACTTCTATAATTTTAAGGTGTTATTTTTAAATGAACTAATCTGGTGTTCTATTATAATTACAGCTAAATATGAATCATCCTTAGAACTTCCAGATACATCAGAAAATCTTCCAAAATTGAAGCCATCAATCAGTGACATAATATTTCAGTTAGACTTAGACAAAGTGGTTGGTGAGTAAAGATTTATGTTTGGACACAGTAGACCATAATCTGAAAATTAAAGTATTTCAACTGTGTAGAAGGTATCTGTTTGGTTCTATTTCATGCTACCTGTCTCTTTATTAAATTTCCCATTTAGAACATAAATAAAACATAGAACATTTCTGCTTTTATTGATTTGTCCATCTGTATTGTATTGTATCTAGTTGCATTTGCTTCAGATCATTATTCAAATTCCTTTTCAGCCTATTAAAAATGTCAATTACTTTGGGGTCTTTAAATATTATAAATATATAAAGTGGAGTTCAAGTCAAACTTACAGTACTATTTTTTTAAAAAATTTTGCCCATATTCTTACCTTTACTGGATATCTTTATTTTTTTCATGTGATTCAAGTTACTAACATCATTTTATTTTATTTTTAAAAATTATTTATTTTTTTATTTTCTACAGACTGCATTTTGATTCATTGTACACAATTGGGGTACATCATTTCATTTCTATGGTTGTACATGATGTAGATTCATACCATTCGTGTAATCATACATGTACATAGAGTAATGATGTCTGTCTCATTCCACCATTTTTGTACCCCCTCCCTCTCATTTCCTTCTACATAATCTAAATTCCTCCATTCTTCTCTCACTCCCCACCCCCTCATCCCCATTATATATCATCATCCACTTATCAGTGGTTTTGGGGGATTGGCTTATTTCACTTAGCGCGATATTCTCCAGTTCTATTCATTTACCTGGAAATGCCATAATTTTATTCTTCTGAATAATATTCCATTGTGTATACATACCACAGGCTCTTTATCCATTTATCTATTGAAGTGCGGCTAGGTTGGTTCCACAATGTAGTTATTGTGTATTGAGCTGCTATAAATATTGATGTGGCTGCATTACTGCAGTATGCTAATTTTAAGTCCTTTGGTATAAACTGAGGAGTGGGATAACTGAGTCAAATGGTGGGTCCATTCCAAGTTTTCTTAAGAATCTCCATACTGCTTTCCAGGATGGCTGCACCAATTTGCAACTCTACCAGCAATGTATGAGTGTGCCCTTTTCTCCACATCCACACCAACATTTATTATTGTTTGTGTTCTTGATAATAGCCATTCTAATTGGAGTAAGATGAAATCTTAGAGTTGTTTTAATTTGCATTTCTCTAATTACTAGAGATATTGAACATTTTTCATATATTTACTAATCACATATATGTCTTCTTCCATAAAGTGCCTGTTCAGTTCCTTGGCCCATTTATTGATTGGGTTCTTTGTCATTTTATTTTAATCTGTAGGACTTCCTTCATCATTTCTTAAAGGGCAGATCTATTGGTAATATTTTACAGACCAAAAGTTCTCCCACTCTTTGCAGACTGGCTTTTTACTGGGACATGCCACCATTTTCACAAAATTTCTCACTGGAGATAGCTTGCTCCTAATTGGACATTATCTTGGTTTCTATAAAGCTTTGACTATTTTCCAAAGTTTCTGACATATTGTTTATTTTTTAATTGCAACTAGATACAAGAAAATGCAGATAGATAATTCAATGAAAGCAGAAATGCATGTTCTAAGTGTGAGAAATTTAATAGAGATAGATACCATAAGATAGAACCAAACAGATATCTTAGAGCTGAAGGAGTCAATGAATGAAATTTAAAGAAATGCAATTCAGGTTTATTCAACAGTCTGTTAAATACACTTTAACAAGCAGAAAAAAGAATCTGTGATTTACAAATAATTTTTTGAAATTACTCAGAGGGTAAAAGCAATGAAAAGGAATGAAGAAAGCTTATAAAATTTTTGGGAGACCATTAAACAAACAAATGTTCATATTAGGGGAATTTCTGAAGACGAAGAGACAGGGAAACAAACAGAAATCTTATTTAATGAAATAATTGCTGAAGAATTCTCACAGTTTGTTGGAAACACGAACATCCAGATTCTGAAGCTCAAAGAATCTCAGATTTAACTGAAAGATCTCCTCTCTGAGGCACATGGTAAACAAATTGCCAAAAGTCAAAGACAGAGAATTTTTTAAAAAGTAAGAGAAAAACATCAATTTATATATAGAAAGGAATTCTCTTTCAAAGGCAGCAGATTTCTCAACAGAAACTTTGCAGGCCAGGAGAAAATAGAACGTTATGTTCAAAGTCCTGAAAGAAAAAAAAAACCAGCCAGCCAAAAATACTATAACCCACAAAGCTGCCTTTCATAAATGAAGAAGAAATAGTCTTTTCAAACAGCAAAAATTAAAGGAATTTATCACTAATGTATCTTTCTTAGGAAATGTTTAAAGGGAATTCTTCAAGCATAAAAGAAAGGACAGTAATTACTATCATAAATGCATGTGGAAATGTAAATCTCATTGATAGAGGAAAATATCAAATCAGAATACTCCAATATTTTAATTGTGGTGTTTTAAATTATATACATCTTTAGTATGAAGGTTAAAAGTCAAAACTTTAAAAAATAACTAAAGCTTCAATCAGTTTTTAAGGAATAAACAATATAAAAATATGTAAATTACAAAATCAAAAGCAAATTGTGGAGGGGAAGACTATAGTATAACATTGTTGAAGGCAAGAAGTTAATATGGCACCTCTCACAGAAGTGATGTGTGTGATCTTGAATTGTGGTAATGGAAATGTTTGATATTTTGACTGCAATATTTGCTAACATCCTGGTTGTGATATTGTTCTTCAGTTTTGGGTTTATTATTATTCAGTTTTTGTTTATTTTTCAGTTTACTGAGGAAAATTCAGTTTTTCCTATTATTTTCTTACAACATAGATCACTTCTGTAATCCCCCCAAAAAGTATGATATTGTTGTAAGCAATAGAAGCTATTCACTTAAAATAGTCAATTACAGCTATTAAATGTTTACATGAGCTGTGTGCTAACCATAAACCAAAAAGCTATAGCAGATGTGCAAACAAAATAAAGGAATCAAAACTCAGTATTGAAAAAAAAATCAAATTATGCAGAGATTAGAAAGAACAAAGGAACAAAGAATCTACATAACAACCAGAAAACTAACAAAAGGGCAGTAGTATGTCCTTACCTGTCAATAATAACCTTACAGGTAAATTGATTAAATCCTCCAATCAAAACATATGGAGTAGGAGAATGGATTTACAAAATACATGTGGTGGTTCCTCATCTTACTAGGGTACATTCATCCTGACTACCTATGTAAATTTATTATGACTGTTGAATGTCTAAGTCAGGAAAGACTTTAGAATACAAAATTTAATGGCATGATTCTTACTAAATCATGTCCATTAGTAATGTTCAGTGGAAGAATACATAATGAAGGCTAAGCCACTGAACAATCTTTCCTTTCAAAGATGAAATTTTGAGTTATCCTAATTATTAAGTGGATGACATAGAATTGGGGACATAGAATTGTTAGAAGAAAATGATAAATATTATTTGAAGCCTTGTAATTAATTACAAAATAATCTTTAATAGCTGTACATATTTTTATGCATATATCAATCAAGGTGCTTTTCTTCACTTCTCTTTCTCCTATTCTTTGTGTTTAGCTATTAGTGTTACAATTCAGTTATACATCCAAAAACATATGACTAGTGGAAAGGATTAAATATGTAAAGATACTTGATTTAAGATTGATATAAATACTGATGGGACTTTATGCCTCCTTTTTAGGATAGAAGCCAGAGCAATGGAAGGTCAGAGAAAGCATTCTGTATGGTAATGCACAGAACAAGAATCACATGCCAGGAAATTAAAATAGGGTTGGGGGTGCTGGATAAGATTTGTAACTATCAAAGGTTCTCTGGCTAAAGCTAGATCTGCTGAGATGACACCAAATACAGTGAGAAAAGGAAAGGGTTCTTTGCACTCCTTAACCTCCAATCTCCTGAAATGCCTCTCATTTACCAAACCCAACTGAAATTCAGCTGACATGGGATGTATCAAATCCAGCCCTCCTGTGATGAAGTTAAGAGAAAGAGAAAAGAGAGAAATGGATTTGAAATAAATAGGCAATCAGTACTTTCTCTCATTCTACAAAGTGGAATATTGAAAAAATGTGAACCAACTAATAAAATTGATAAACTTCTGGGGAGAATGATCAACAGAAAAAAACATTAGAGTAATGAAAAAATCACATAATTCCATAACCTAAAGATATTTAAATATTATAATCAGGAATGATGGGGTAGATTACTTTTCATGAGACTTCTGTGTGAGAAAGGAATCAAGGCAACAAAAGAGAAACTATACTTCAAGGGAGAGAAGAGGAAGAATTCTGGTAACTAATATAGAAGTGATGGGAAACCTAAACAGCACAGAAAATCAAAAAGATAACACAGAAAAAAAAAGTACAAATTTTCAACTTCAGCTGTAGCTTCCAAGCTGAGATCAGGGAGCCTGAACACTGCAGGCATAGGTAAGCTTGGAGAGGGTGGAAACACCCATGATAACAGCTGTCTAGCAGTCCCAAGTGAGAGGAGATCCATGATTTTTATAAGCTTTAAATCCTTTGCATGGTTTTGGTCTAAAAGTGACCTTGAACTCATCACTCTCTGAGTTCTGTGACTAGTAACCCTTTGAAGGTCCCTGTTTTTAGGGACTGAACTGCCCTGGGGATCAGAAAACCCAGAACAGTCTCAGATCAGGGTCCCTATGGACACCCTGATGCATTGGCTAAGTGGGAGATGGCTGCATGGGCCAGTTGTGACTTTGGGGAATGTCTGACAGAACTCCACTGGGAGGATTATATTGTAGGGAGCACAGGCTATGAAGGAAAGAGGAGTGGAGATCACAGTGGTCAGTGATCCCACCCTCCATGATGAGAAGCAACACCAGTCACATGAGGTATCACATGGGGACCAGGTCTAAAAGCATATGACTAAGGCTAGCAAAGTGCTTGATTCTTGTGAAAACCCCCGCTAGCACAGAACTGGGTGGTTTTATAGCTCCTCCCCCAGCACATGATGTTTTCGGGGGATACATCTAATATTGGACATTTGCCAAATTCCTGAGTGTACAATCTAGAAACCTCTAGGCTGAAAATATGTCTGCCCAGCACAGACAATATATGACCAAACCTCAGTTGTGAGAAGGGCTTGCCAAGTTCCCAACTTTGGTCAGGCCACCTGATACACAGACAGAAACCCTGTTTAGCATGTATACATGTACCCACCATGGTCCGTAATCTGCCAAAACTCAGTGAGCTTGAAGGTTCACTGTGGCACCAACATGCCCCATGTCCCCAGGTGCATATACCAAAAACCTCTGGAGAGAAACAGTCCTGGTATGGCCAACTTTCTCTTAACTAATACAAGAAGAGATAATGGGTGCAACATGCTTTTTGCACCAATTGGTTTTGTGAGAACTGAGAAGAATCACAAGCTGTAGACATAATCCACTCTGTCCTCTATACCTGGCAGATTCCAACCTTAGAAGACCTAGACAGAAGTCTGCAACTACCTCAGCTAGGAGGAATATTTTTACTTTCTTTTCCTCCTCTCTTTTATTATTATTTTTGAAATGTTCTTGTTTTTTTCCTTTCTTACTTTTTAAAAATTCTGATTACATCTCTCTTTTCTTCTTTCTCATATCCCTCCTTTTTCCTTTTCTTACACTTTTAATGTGTTTTAATCAGCTTTTTCACTGCTGTGACCAAAAGACCCAACAAGAACAAAGTTAGAGGAAGATAAGTTTATTTAGGGTTTCAGAGGTCTCAGTTCATGGATGGCTGACTCCATTCCTTGGGGCTCAAGGTGAAGCAGGATGTCATGGTGGAAAAGTATGCAAAGAACATGGCTCAGGACACAGCACCAGGAAGCAGATAGAGGGAGCTCTGCTCATTAAGGACAAAATATAAAACCCAAAGGCACAGCCCGCAGGGATCCAACTCCCCCAGCCACATCCTACCTGCCTATAGTTACCACCAAGTTAATCCCTACCAGGGCATTAATGCACTGATTAGATTAAATGTCTGATAATCAATCATTTCATCTCTAAACTTTCTTGCATTGTTTCACACATGAGCTTTTGGAGGACACCTAATATTTAAATCATAATATCCTGTTTTCCTCTTTTTTCTTTTGACTTTTTAATTTTAATTTTTAATTATATTTTTGCAATACTTGGAATTGAACCTAGGGATTTGCACATGCTAAGCACACACTGACCTACATCCCAAGGCTTTTAATTTTAATTTTCTTTCCGAGATAGTGTCTAAGCTGCCCAGACTGGCCTTGAAGTTGTGATCCTCATGTCTCAGTCTCCCAAATATTTGAAGTTACTGGCAGATACTACCACAACTGGTTAATATTTAAATTCCCCCACACACATAAACACCTTTTTCACTTTTCTCCCTTACTTTTTTTGAGAGGGAATTGCTTTTCTTTTTTAACAATTTTACTTTCATTATTTTTAACACTTGTCTTATTTTGGTTCCTTTTCTTGTTGCTATTTTTGTGGAGGTTTTTGTTTCTATTTGGTTTTTAATTAATTTTTTATCTGATTTGTTTTTATGATGTTTTTCCTTTTGTTTGTTTCATTCTGTATCATGTTGGGGATCAAATCTAACACCTCCAGTAAGTTGGGAGTATTCTTTGCTGCTGAACTATATACCCCACCCAGCTGAGACAAATTGCTTTTTACTCAAGTCATAACCCAGTCCCACTCAAACCTTGGCAGATACCTCAACTTGAAGAATAGGGGAAGTGTAAGCTCCAAACTGACAACCTGGATCCAAGTAAGCATGGCTAGGGAATCCTGAGTTCACACCCTTTGACATTTATCATCATAACAACAGAAAAGAGAAATAAAGCATCTATTATGGACCCTGTACATATGAGGTAATTCATCATAAGTTAATCAATAGCCTTTAAGACCACAAAATGCTGACAAGACTGGAGGAGTTAACACAAAGGGTACTTACTCCCTATATACTCCACTATCTACACCACATCTACCTGAACTACTAAGGTCCACATACTCAAGAGACATACAAAGAAAGTGGGTCCCTCAGTTTGAACACAGTATGCATTGTGTCAAAACTCAGTAACAATAGCCAAATAAGTCACAGGGAGACTACACTACCAAATGCTTTTGGAATAAAACTCAACATTACACAACAAACTTATATCCTAAGGTATGTCATCAAGAGAAGGCTGCTTACTAAGAAGGACCACACATAAAAGTGGAAGAGACATCTATTACAGGATATGCACAAATGTTCAATAAAGAACACAAGAAAAATTTTTAAAAAGGCAACATGACAACACCTAAAGTTGATAACTCTCTTTCCAAAGATATAAGTGGATGAAACACTGGACAAAGAATTTTTTTAAAAATCACCTTTTTTTAAAGGTTGGTGATTGCTGTTTGGTGGCACATATATATAATCCTAGTAGCTCAGGAGGCTAAAGCAGAAGGATGGCAAGCTCAAGGCCAGCCTCAGCGACTTAGCAAGACTCTCAGCAACTTAGTGAGACCCTGTCTCAAAATAAAAAATTAGAAGTCCTGTGTATGTAACTCAGTGGTAAAGTACCCCTGGGTTCAATTCCCAGTATCAGCAACAACAACAAAAAACTCAACGAATCCAAGAGAATGTAAAGAACTCAATGAATTAAAGAAGACAATATGGGATATAGATGAGCACTTTAACAAAGAGGGATTCTGAAAAATAAACAAGTAGAAATCTTGCAAATGAAAAGCTCATGAAGTCAGATAAAATTCTTAATTTGAAATTCCCACCAGTAGACTAGATCAGACAGAAAAAGAAGTATCAGGTTTGAAGACAAGGCTGAAGAATTATCATATTGAACTAGTAATAATGATGAAAATAATAAAACAAATACACAGAGCATACAAGTTCTATGGGATATCAAAAAGACCAAAATACATATAATCAGAATAGATGAGAGAGAAGAGCTACATACTGAAGGCATAAAAAATATATTCAGCGAAAAAAAATTGCACAAAATATTTTGAAGCCTCAGACTGACACAGACAGCCAGGTATACATGTAACCCAAGTAGATATGACCAGAGAAAAACCAAAAGTACAACACAAAAAAGATTATTAAAAACTGCAAAAGAAGTGTGCCACACCACATTTAAGGGCAACACCACCAGAAAAACAGCAGATTCCTTAGCAAAAACTCTAAAGGCCAGGAGGACAAGGAATGAGGTATTTCAAACTCTACACGAAAATAACTGCTGATTTTGAGTACTCTAAACAGCAAAGTTTTCTTCAGAATTAAATGAAAAAGACCTTCCAAGATAAGCATAAACTAAGGAAATTCACAACCACTGAACAAGGAGAAACTTTACCGAAGGCTTATAGAAGATATTTAAGGAAATCCTATACTCCAAAAAGAAAAAAAGAAAAAGAAACAACCATGAAAGCATGGGAAAGACTAAATCTCACGAGAAAAGTAGATAAGCAAATGAGAATTGAGAAATGGGTTAGGTTTTTGTCACTTTGAAAAAAATACCTGAGAAAATCAAAGTGGGAAAGATTTATTTTAACTCACAGTTTCCGAGGTTTTAGTCCATAATCGCCTGGCTCTATTGCTGTTTGTTGTTGTGAGGTGGAACATCATGGTGGAAAGGAAATGTTGGAGGAAGGCTGCAGAGAGAGAGAGAGGCTGAGGAGAAGACCGATTCTCCAAGGGCATGCCCCCAAGGACCTACTTCCTTCAACTAGGTCCTACCTCCTACATTTTCTACCACCTCTCAATAGCATATTCAAATTATAAATCCACCGATGAGATTAAAGCTATCGTGATCCAATTATTTTCTAAAAGTCCCACCTCTGAACATTGCTGCCTTATAGACCAAACCTTCAACACATGAGTCTGGAGAATATTCTAGATCCAAATCATAACAGGAAATAATCAAACATCATCAATACAGTAAACCAACCTATCTCTCACCCTGCATAAAAATCAACTCAAAGTGGATCAAGGGCCTAGGCATCAGACCAGAGATTTTGTGCCTACTTGAAGGAAATGTAGGCCCAAATCTCCATCGCATCAGCATAGGAACCAACTTCCTCAGTAAGACTTCTAAAAGTGCAAAAATAAAATAAAAAATCAATAAATGAGATGCTATTCAACTAAAAAGCTTCTTCACAGCAAAGGAAACAATCAAGAGTGTGAATAGGGAGCCTACAGAATAGGAGAAAATCTTTGCCACCTGCACCTCAGACAAAGCATTTCCAGAATATATAAAGAGATTTTAAAAAACACCAAAAAATAAATAAATATCCCAATCAATACATGAGCAAAGGAACAGAACAGGCATGTCACAGGAGAAGAAATATAATTGGTCAAAAATTCTATGAAAAAACATTCAACATCTCTATCAATTAGAGAAATGCAAAGTAAAACTACACTTAAGTCAGGATAGCAAGTTATCAAGAATACAAGTAACTATAAATGTTGGCAAGAATGTGGGCAAAAATGTACACTTATCCATTGCTGATGGGACTGCAAATTGGAGCAACCACTCTGGAAAACAGTATGGATATTTCTTAAAAAACTTGGAATACCATTTGACTCAGTTATTCCACTCCTCACTTTATACTCAAAGGACTTAAAATCAGCATGCTACCTTGATGCAGCCACATCAATGTTGATAGCAGCTCAATTCACAATAGCTAAACTATGGAGCCAACCTAAGTGCCCTTTAACAGATGAGTGGATACAGAAAATGTGGTATTTATATACACAATGTATTACTTAGTCATGCAGAAGAATGCTGGGGAATGGATGGAACTGGAGACTATAATGCTAAGTGAAATAGGCCCATCCCAAAACTCAAAGGCCGAATGTCCTCTCTGATGTTGACACACCATGGGGGTGGGGGAGAACAGAACGCCATTGGATTAGACAAAGGGGAATGAAGGGAAGGGAGGAAGAGAGGAATAGGAAAGACAGTGGAATGAATCAGACATCACTTTCCTGTGTTCATACATGAATATACGACCAGTGTAACGCCACCTTATGTCCAAACACAAGAATGGGGAGTTATACTTGATATATATATAGTATGTCAAAATACATTCTACTGTTGTGTATATCTAAAATAAACAAAAATGAACAAAAGATATTCAAAATAACTAGAAGAAAAATTTAAATGAAAGGAATAAATATATACTTTAAATAATAACCCCAAAGGTAAATGGTTTTAATTATCAAAAGACAGATTGACTTAAAAAACCAAATCCAACAATGTGCTGCCTGAAAGAAATTCATCTCACCTGCAGACATACACAGATTAAAAGTGAAAGCGAAAGGATGGAAAATGATACTCCAAGCAAATGGAATCCACAATCAAGCAGGATTCAACAAAGTATACTTCCAAGCCAAAATCAGTCAGAAGAGGCAAGGAGAATGATTCATTAATAAGATAAAACAATTATAAATACACTGAACATTGGAGTACCCAATTTTATGAAATAAACAATACTGGACATAAAAGGGCAGATAGGCCCCAATATAATGATACTAGGTGATGTTAATAGATCACTCACTCAACAATCATCAACAAGGAAACATCAGAATTAAATTATGATCTAAATCAAGTGAGGTTTACAGACATTTACAGAATATTCCACCTAACAGGTGTAGAACACACATTATTTTCATCAGTACCTACAGCTTTCTCTAAAATAGATTCTATATTAGACCATAAAGCAAGTCTTAACAAATACAAAATACTGAAATAATTTATTATTGCATCTTATCAGCTCACAGTGAGATGAAACTAGATAGCAACATAAAAATGGCAGAAATTCAACCAACACATAAAAATTAAGCAATAAATTTTTGAATGGAAACTGGGGTGTTGACTAAATCAGGGAAGATACTTAAAAATTCCCAAAATCAAATTAAAATGGAGGAGGATGGAGAAAATTGTGGGGGTGAAGTAAGCCACAAGTCCCAATCCCCTCACACCACAGGAAGAGGACAGTGAATAAAAGCAGAATTAAGCAGTGGGTGACAAAATCAATGCTCTGAGACTCAGTACTACATAGTCTGAGGCCTGGAGAGACTGGAAGATAAGTTACCAGGGTAGAAATCAAAATTCAGAGTGTCCTGACCCAAACCTGTGGATGAGTGGGGGACGAGATAACAGAGAAAGAGAGGCAGGGAGCAGACATTCTCTTAAGCTCACACAGTTAAAAACCACTGGAAAACTGTTGAAAAGACAAAAAAAATTTAAAATGCGTAAGGTTCCTTAAAGCAGCATAAACCATTTAAAACTAAATTGTGGGGGAAAAAAAAAGCTGAGTGCAGGCCCCTGCAGCTGTCTTGCAGAGTCCACAGCTGACCAGTCAGCCTCTTAAATCAGCACAGCATCTTCCCACACCCAGACAGCCACAAATTAAACCAGAGGGAAGCTTCCCTGCAGTGGGTCTAAGAATCCAGCTAGAAAGGTCTTTTTTTATTGATTTTAGATATACATGATGGTAGAGTGTATTTTGACATATTATACATACATGGAGTACAAGCCATTCCCATAAGGATCCCATTCTTGTGCTTGTGCATGATGTGCAGTTACGCTAGTCAGCGTATTCATTTATGAGCAAAGAAAAGTGATGTCAGGTTCATTCTACTGTTTTTCCTATTCCCATACCCACTTCCTTCCCTTCATTTCCCTTTGTCTGATCCAATGAACTTCTATTCTTCTCTCCTCCTCCTTCCTTGCTCTGTGTTTGCCAGTAAATCTATCTGGAAACTATCATGCTAAATGAAATAAGCACATAAGACCACAGGTTGCATGTTCTCTCTGATACAAGAGTGCTGACACACATCAAGGGAGGGAGGATAAGAAGAGAAGTTTAGTGGATTATACAAAGGGAAATAAAAGGAAGAAAAGGGGACTAGGAATGAGAAAGGCAGTAAAATGAATCTAACATGATTTTTCTATGTACTTATATGAATACATCACAGTGAATCTATACATCATGTGCATCCACAAGACTGGGATCTTAATTAGACTAAGATATACTCCATGTTTGTATAAATATGTGAAAATAGACTGTACTATCATATGTAACTAAAAAGAACAAATTTTTAAAAAATATATTACTGATAAACATTTTAGATGTTAATCCATTTATAACAAAAATCACTTTAAATATCTATAACCTAAACACATCAACTTAAAAACCAGACATGTTACCAGGTGTAGTGGTGCATGCCTGTAATCCCAGCAGCTCAGGAGGCTGAGGCAGGAGGATCAAAAGTTCAAAGCCAGCCTCAGCACTTTAAAGATGTCCTAAGCAACTCAGTGAGAACCTGTCTCTAAATAAAATATAAAAAAGGACTGGGGATGTGTTTCAGTGGTAAAGTGCCCCTGTGTTCAATCCCTGGTGCAAAAACAAACAAACAACAACAACAACAACAAAAAGACATGTTCAGACAGGGTTGGAAAAAAAAAAAAGATCCAGATATATGTTGTTCATAAGAAACTTACTTTTAATATAGACAGACAAATTAAACCCAAAGAAATGAGAATATATGCCATCCTATCACTAATCAAAAGAAATCAAAAGTAGCTACATTAATCAGAATACGCAGACTTGGGAGCAGGACAATTACTATGATAAAAAGAGTCATTAAGTAATGATTAAGGAATCAAGTCTCCAAGAAGATATAGTGATCCTTAACATATATGAACCTACCACAGTGCACCAAAATGCAGGAAGCAAAACCAATAGAATTTCAAAGAAAACTAGACAAATACACTATTACATTTGGTAACTGAAATACCCCTCTATCAGTAATTGACACATCTTAGAGACAAAAATTTATTGAGAAAGTAGTAAACTACACAGCATCAATCTACCTGATAGATTTAGAATACTTTACCAAATAATAATAGAGTCATTTCAGGCTTTTTTCAGGCTCACACTATATATTTACCAGGAGAGATTACAAATAACTCCGTTCAAAAATAGGCAAAAGAGCTAAACAGATGTATCATCAAAGATACAAAGAATAACAAAAATAAGATACCACTGAATGATCACATTCATTGCTGGTGGGAATGCAAAATGAGATAGCCATTTTAAAAGAAAGACAGTTTGACAGTTTTTACAAAGCTAAACATAATCTTATTATATAATTGCCATCAATATCGCTTCTGATACTCAAATAGTTGAAACCTTACATCTACACAAACACTTGCACATAAATGTTTATACCTACTTTATTTATAATTGTCACAAATTAGAAGCAACCAAGATGTTCTTTGGTAGAATAATGCATAAACAAACTGGTACTTCCATGTAATGTTTCATTATTTAGTAATGAATAGAAAGGAGCTATTAAGCCACAAGATGATGTATGAGGAACTTAAAATGCACTTTACTAAAAATAAGCCAATCTGAAAGGGCTATATAAAGTATGATATCCTGTGATATTCTAGTAGGTACAAAATTACAAGTACAGTAAAAATATCAGAAGTTGACAAAGATTCAGAGTAAAGGGAGGTGCAAATAAGTATAAGCACGAGAACTTTTCAGGGTGCTGTAATTATTTTGTATGATTATGTATCAGTGGACACACGATTTTATCCATTTGCAAAAACCCATGAAAATACACAACACAAAGAGTTACCTCTAATGTAAACCATGGATTTTAGTTATCTATGAATTCAATGCAGTCACAGTCAAGATTCCAGGACTGGGGATGCAGAGGTAGCTCAGTAATGGAGCACTTGCGCAGCATGAGCTAAAGGCCTGGGTTCCATAACTAGCTCCTCAAAGATAAAAGGAAAAAGAAAAAAAAAAAAGAATTCCTCAACATTTTTTTCTGAAAAATTGATAACTGAATTCTAAAAGTTTTATCCCAGTAGAGGTTCATACAGACAAAATAGCAAAGATCCTCCTGAAAAATTACAAAGGACTTAAAACATTAAATTTGAAGGACATAAAACATTAAATAGCATGTCTTAGTATAAAGACACAATCATTAAAGCGGTTGTGGGTGTTGGTACAATGTTAGACAAATAGATGAACGGAACAAATTATTGTGAGAAACTCGCACATGTATTGATGACAATACTGAGTAACAAATATTATGAATATGTGAATATTCTTTTAGAAATAGTTCTATTCCTATGTATATTGTAAAATAATTAACCTTCTTGAAAATAATATAAGAAAATATCTTGTTTTGGGATTAAGGAAATACTTTTTAAATAGTGTACAGCACTGTTCTGTTTTTAAACTGGACTTGACTTTAAAAATTTATACACATTAATAGGTATCAATTATTAAGAAATTTAAAAAGAAAATGCCAGAGTAGGAGATTATTTTGCAGCATAAATACCCAACAGAAGACTTTTATCCAAGAATATTTAATTGCCAAATGACCATCCAGTTCTAATGTTTAGAGATTTGACAGTCTACTTTTATATCATTCTTATTTTGAATAAAAAAACTAATTATATTAGTATGTCATCCATTAATTTTTTAAAAGGCTAATTATGTGCGTGTCTCTCTCTCTCTCCCTCCCTCTCTCTCTCTCTCTCTCCTTCTCTCTCTCTCTCTCTCTCTCTCTCTCTCTCACACACACACACACACACACACACACACAGATTCATGCACCCATGTAGCACGAACGCAAACCTCATATCCCTATGTTAGTAATGCCTTACAAAGTGTTTTGAAATCTTTTTATTTCTATAGAGACTGATCCAGAACTCTTGAAAGATGCTTTAAAACAACATTTATTGAAGAGTGAATTCAGGATACCACCAGTGAATCTCCCTGGTATGTAAAAGCTTCTCAAGTCTAATATTTCTCATTTTTTATCACTTTTGGAGTATGGTTAAGTATGTGTCTGCAATGACAACACTATCTGTATATTACATGACATGGGAACAAGTCCTCACAAGTACCCTCCCATAATTGTACTGTGCTACTTACTAAAAATAGAAAATTAGCTACGTATCACTACTCTTAGAACTCATCCATTTAGCAAATACTTTAGAAAAGTCAAATGAGCTTAGTGCTTTATTCGTTCACATATATCCTATGCTATCCTAATTGATTAGATGAAAAGTTCTCTTTCTAATGTAGATAAAAAGTTCTTTCAATCTGCAATAATAAAATGACTCATACCTGTGGTTAAGAATATAACAGTTACGATTGTATTACAAACTGGATACGTGTTCTTGGTCATTCAGTAAACATGTTAAACCTCAGTATCCTGAAACTTATTTGATTTCAAATGACCTTCCAGTTCTAATGTCTAGAGATTTAACAGTGCAGACGTATCATAATAACTACATCCATTGTTACAAAAGGCTAATTATGTTAATCTCTCTCTCTCTCACACACACACACACACACACACACACACACACACACACACACACACACACACCTTTCACATCCCTATTTTAGGACTACCTCACAAAGTATTTTGAAATCTTATTCCATAGAGATTGATCCAGAATACTTGAGAGATGGTTTTAAACAACCTTTATTGAAGAGTGAATCCAAGACACTGCCAGTGGATATCCCTGGTAAGAAAAAAATTTGCAGGTCTAATATTTTACCTTTTTTTAAACTTCTTCAGATAAATATATGTCTTTAAGGACTATACTACTTCTACATTATCATGACATAGACAAAGATCTTCATGGGTACCCTTCTATGATTGTTTTTCACTGTCTTACTAGAAATGGAAAATTTGTTAAATGTTATTACTTCTGGAAATCATCCAGTCAGCAAGCAATTCATAAAATTCAAAAAGCACATTTTATAGTGAAATTAGAATATTATTGGTAAAAGTATGTCCGAAGCTATTCTTGTCACTTTGTATTTCCACTCTAGATAGAAATTTTCTTTGAATCTGCAAAAACAGAAAATTTGGCTTATACATGTGATAAAAGGAGAAAAATGTTATTTTATTAGTTACCAATTCTTGCTATACTTTACAATGTCGGGCATGGCAGTAATATAACTTTAGTAGAGTCCCTTAGT
Organism: Sciurus vulgaris; assembly: GCF_902686455.1. Lineage (NCBI taxonomy): Eukaryota > Metazoa > Chordata > Mammalia > Rodentia > Sciuridae > Sciurus > Sciurus vulgaris. The sequence continues at coordinate 40,917,734 of NC_136473.1, read as the reverse complement.
TGTGTTATATAATTCAGATATTTTAATACTGTCATTAGTCATGGAGTAACAGAATTAGATAAAGCATTCACTGATGTCTGATATACTGTTCAAAGGGGCAGACAGCTTAACAGAGAAATAAGGTAAGGAGACATTAAGAGAGAAAACCTCCAAAAGTCATTGTCATTCATTGTCATTGTACCTTCCAAAGGCCGTTCCTTAGAGGTGCAACATTAGCAGCTTCACACTACAAGAGTAAGAGACCCCTATTTCTCACCCCTACAATGGATCATAGACCTTAATGTAAGAACTGAAATTTTGCAACTACAGGAGGAAAACATAGGAGAGACACTTTAAGATAGTGTACAGGCAACAACTTCCTGAATAGGACTCCAAGTGCTCTGGAAATAATAGCAAGAATTGACAAATGGGATTATATCTAATTGATTATAAGATAAAGAGCAAGGAGAAAGGCAAGATAACATATATTGTATATCATATATATAAACATCAAAGGAAGATCTCCTTGAGCTGCTCAAACATATCAGTCTCCTCTGGAAATACCCAAAAATAATACTTTATGGGTTCTCTAGGTATTCCTTAATTCTAGTTTGCAACTAATATTAACCCTCATACCCAGTATGATTAAAAACTGGCTTAAACAGAAACTGTTCCAGGAGGCAGTATAATGACATATTCAAAGAGTTAAAGGAAAAAAAAATCTGTTATCTAAGATCTGTATATACAACAAAGTTAATTTTCCAGAAAGAAGGTGAAATAAAGATATTTCTAAATGAATGAAAATTTAGAGAATTTGTTGCTAGCAGAACTGCTTTCTAATAAGTTAAAAGAAATTTCCTCAGGCTAAGAACAATTGATCTCTGACAATAATTTGAATCCCACAAAATGAGCTTGGTTTAAAGGAATTCTGCAATTCTGAAAGACAATATAAATACATATGGCCTCTCCTTCCTATTGTATTGATTTAAACCTTGTTAGGACATTAATATATAGACATGCAATTTGCTCTATAATAGCAGCACATAGGTAATAGTAGGGAGAAATTATATATTAGAGTAAAATATTGACAAAATATGGCAATCTGAATCCACAGGAACAAATGTATAGAACCAGAACTTATAAATAAGAAGGGTAATACAATAAATGCTATAAATACAGTCATGCATCATTTAACAAAGCTGATACATTCTGAGAAATATATCATTAGGCAATTTCATCATTGTGAAAATGGCTACTTAAATCATATAGGCTACTATACACCTAGGCTATACGGTGTAGTCTATATTATATATATTTAGTCCATCACTGACTGAAACATAATTATGCTATGCATGACTGTATATTTTTATTCTTTTTGTCTCAGTTTCTTTAAAAGGCATGTGAATTTATGTAAAGAAATGATTATAACAATAACAGTTCAGTAATAGCAGTTGTCTTTAATATTTAAAGTTGTAATTTGTAATTTTTTTCACTGAGAAATAAGATTTTATTGGCTATTTTAGCATCTCTTAGCCCAGTCAATTTTTTTTTAAATTTATTTATTTTGATTCATTGTAAACAAATGGGGCACAACTTGTTTCTCTGGTTGTACATGAAGTAGAGGCATACCATTTGTGTAATCATACATGTACATAGGGTGACAATGTTTGTCTCATTCTGTTATTTTTTCTTCCCCCACCCCCTCCCACTCCTCTTTTTTTTTCTATACAATCCATCCATCCTCCATTCTTGCCTCCCTCCCAACCCCCATTATGTATCATCATCCACTTATCAGAGAGATCATTCGGTCTTTGTTTTTGGGGGACTGGCTCATCTCACTTAGCATGATATTCTGCAACTTCATCCATTTGCCTGCAAATGCCATAATTTTATTCTTCTTTATGACTGAGTAATATTCCACTGTGTGTATATATCACAGTTTCTTTATCCATTTATCAATTGAAGGGCATCTAGTTTGGTTCCACAATCTAGCTATTGTGAATTGAGCAGCTATGAACATTGATGTGGCTGCATCACTGTAGCATGCTGATAACAATAGCACAAAATGGGGAAAAGAAAATAGAGCTACATAGGAATAACTTTCCTATATTTCATTAGAATTTATTAAAAATAAATCTGAAGTACATTCTAAAATTGTGATGATGGTATATAAATCTCTGAATATTTTAAAAATCAAAGAATTGAACTTTTTTTTTTTTTTTTTGGTACCAGGTATTGAACTCAGGGGCACTTAACAATTGAACTACATCCCCAGCCCTTTTTTTGTATTTTATTTAGAGACAGGTTCTCTGAGTTGCATAGGGCCTTGCTGTGTTGCCAAGTTTTGGACTCTTGATCCTCCTGTCTTAGCCTCCTGAGCCACTGAGATTACAGGCATGTGCCACTGCGCCCAGTAGAACTGAATGTTTTAAATGGGCTAATTATATGGTACAGTGTAGATGTTTAAAAAATACATCTGAAAAAAAACCTTAAAATTATTAAAGAAGGGAAAGATTTTTTTAAAAATTAAATCAAAGGGATGATGTTGCATAAAAGGAAAATGGTAACTCCTATTAGATCATCTCTAGCATATACCTTTTACTTCCTATTCCTTAACCCAATTTTTCCTCAAATTCTCATTTCTTCCATTTATGTAAGGATCATTTGCATGCTCATTTCAAATGAATCAGTCCTTTACACATATACCAATTGTAGAAAGGACCAGAGAGGCTAAAATACATGTGTTAATATTCCAAGTTTTGAGTTGATGTATATCTTACTACTTTAACAAAATGCTGTTCCTTAATTATCGAAAAAAGAAAAATTCTGCCTTATCTCATGCATCTTTTTATTTTAGTAATAATGTATCCATTGTTATAGAGTGTAATCATGAAATATTTGAGCAACCTATTTCTACAGGAACGGATACAGATGGATCGACACATGCAATTGAAAGAGGCAAAAAAAAGAGTGAATCCAAGATACAAATACAGAATCCCCCTGGTAATAACAAGAATTTTTATGAACTTAGCATTTCTTTTTAGCTTATATTCTCCAGAATTAATTTATTGTGGCTCCTTAGTGAGAACAGTACCTATAAATCCTTACCACATGAGCAAAAGTCTTCATGAATTCCACTATAATCCATATAACTCTAGTATTAACTGGCAATTTCAAATTAACTAAATACAGTTGTTTTTCTTAACTCTCCACTTGGAATGTAATCCATAAAAAACAATAGTATAATAACCTTAGAATATACTTCATGGGAAGATATCCAGTTATGCAATATAAAGTTGCATAACTTTATTATGCAACTATTCAGTGCTATTCTATTCACTGTTTCAGGATTATATAGAAATGTTCCAATTTTTCAAAACCAGAAAGACTGGCTAATAGATATAATAATAACAAGAATTTAACACATAGTTATTTTCATTAGTTATCAAGTCCTCTTTATGATAAAAACATCAGGCAACATGTATTCAAGTTCTTTAGTTGTCTTATTTATTCATATGTGATCCAGTTTTCCAAAGAGAAAAAGTCTACTCTATAGGGTCAGAATCATAACAGGTTTCCAAACACAGTTACATGCTCTGCTAAAACCAACTCCCACCCACAAAATGTTAAGTTTCATCATTGACCTTACCTCACCAATCCCCTTTTCAATAAATTTCCTTTTAAATAATTTTTATGTTTTTTATGAAATGTTATTTTTATGTCTTTGAACCTAGTTAGTGGTTTTTGAGTCCAGCAAAAATATAAAGTTGCATAGAAGCTGAAGAGGGAAATGATCTCATCATGCCCAAGTATTTTGCAAATTTAGCTATTTTCTTTTTGCTAAATGCTACAGGAACCTCAGAGGTCACTTTTTTAAAGTCCAACAAATATCTTGTCATTCTTTTTATCACTGACATTTAGAATGATTTACAGTTACATGATCTAAAATGAAATGGAAATATTTGTGGTGAATCAAAGAATTTCTTCCTTATACTAAGTATCTGTGACTAGTGAGATTATGATCTGCAGCTGGAACTATGGGGGGAAATGTTAAGTTCCATTTCACATGGAACATACTACAGAATTAATGTGATTTTAATTTTAATTTGAAAGTTATATTATTATCATAATGTCTCTGAGTGATTTCAATTTGTATAAGAGCTATAACTGCATAGAAAAATCACTGGTTAAAGAGTTGCATGACTTTGAGATGTGCATCAGGTTTGCCTTTCTCTGGAAATATGATCTTGGTGAACTCAGTACACATATCTAACCTCAATATTATGTGACTTATATAATTGCTAGCATCCTTTCCCTTCGAAGGTTTTGTTGTTTTCCAATTTAGGCATTTCATTATTATTCTATAAATAAAATTGTTTAGTTAGCACTACCAACACACACACATGCACACATCACTTACACAATCATATTTGTGAATATCTGGTTATCATACAGTGTTTTGATATATGTGTATTTCTACAGGAACGGATACAGATGGGTCGACACGTGCAATTGAAAGAGGCAAAAAAAAAGGTGAATCCAAGATACAAATACAGAATCCCCCTGGTAATAACAAGAATTTTTATGAACTTAGCATTTCTTTTTAGCTTATATTCTCCAGAATTAATTTATTGTGGCTCCTTAGTGAGAACAGTACCTATAAATCCTTATCACATGAGCAAAAGTCTTCATGAATTCCACTATAATCCATATAACTCTAGTATTAACTGGCAATTTCAAATTAACTAAATACAGTTGTTTTTCTTAACTCATCCACTTGGAATGTAATCCATAAAAAACAATACTATAATAACCTTAGAATATACTTCATGGGAAGATATCCAGTTATGCAATATAAAGTTGCATAACTTTATTATGCAACTATTCAGTGCTATTCTATTCACTGTTTCAGGATTATATAGAAATGTTTCTTCCAATTTTTCAAAACCAGAAAGACTGGCTAATAGATACAATAATAACAGGAATTTAACACATAGTTATTTTCATTAGTTATCAAGTTCTCTTTATGATAAAAACATCAGGCAAGGTGTATTCAAGTTCTTTAGTTGTGTTATATTTCCGAGATATTATACAACTGAATGTAGTACTGCAAATGCAGAGTTAGGCACACTTCTTTTGATTAAAACCAAAAGAAGAGATTTTAAGAGAGAATTCCGGGGGAAAGGAGGAGGAAAAAAGGGAAATACGGGGAACTAGATGGTAAGAAATATTTAGAAAGCCCTGGTAAAATCACTGACATTCAAGGGAGATGGTTTTCATGTCCAAGGGGGGCCCTTGAAGAACAACCTAAGAGTGTTCCAACAGCAGAGGGAAGAGACTCAAGTAAAATAATCCTGCCAAATCAACAACAAGGAAACAAAAACAAGTCCGCAAAGGGGATGAATAAATCAGCATCCAGATTTTCTATAATATATTATCTAAATAGCATAATTGCATATAATCTGTGTACATTCTCCTATATAGTTTGAATCACCTCTAGATTATTTATAATAACCAGTACAAAGTAAATGCCATGTAAGTAGTTGTTATACTATATTGTTTAGGGAATAATGACCAAAAAATGCCATGTATGTTCAATATAAATGCAATTTATTTCAAACGCTTTGGATCCATTATCAACTGAATACTTAGATGCAGAACCCATTTATATAGAGGGTCACCTGCATTAATAACCATTGAATTGGACACCTTTAAATGGGAAAACATTTGGTATGTTTTATAGATAACATTTGTATATACGTGTATATAATAGCATAACTAACATTTTTTTATTTATATGTATATGCTTATATATATATGTTCCCATTTATGTATACATATACATATATGTATGCATATTATATAAACATAATGTACAATATGTACGTCATATATAATTTAATTTAAAGCAATAATATGAGGAAGAAAAACTGTGACTAACTAGATTATAAATTTCTCTTGCAGAAACCTTTGAATTCCTAATGTCTAACCCTGTTCTAAACTGCTTTACTCATTGTCTTCCTGCTTACCTGGGAATTCTTGGATTTCTTATTTTGAATGAATCAATATTTCTTTTATACATATATCTTTCTCTTCTTTTGGTGCTGAATACCAACCATATGGCCTTGTGCATGCTAGGCAAGTGCTCTATCACTAAACTACACCCCCACATCTTTTACATATATCTTTAAATGAAAGACCATAGAGCCTAAATATATTTGCTAATGTTCCGCAGTTGATGTTGCTATAACTCATTACTTTTACAAAAATGTTGCTATGTAATTATATAAAGTTGCTTTGCCCAATCTGATACACCTTGGTTTTTTTTAATGCTTCACCTGATTTCTGCCTGTTGATTGTACTGGTATATATTTAGGTTGCTATGACCGTAGTACAAATTTTAACATTTATTCATAACATTTATTCCACCAATTCTTCAAGACTTCAATGCATGGTGTCAGGATCAGGACACATTTCCAACTTCTCTTACAAGTTGCATCAGTCTTTTCTAATGAAAAATGTTAATTAGGGTAATACTAGACACACATATATGCATATATTAATATTTACTTTAGAAAATTGTTTTTAAATCTGTTTACTTTTATAGAAACTAATATACAGTTCTTGACTGATATAAAAGGAAAAGGTCTAATAATAAAGGATGAAATGAAGACAAAATCAATGAGTCACCCTGGTAAGAACAATAATTTTTAAAATTCACTTATGATTTAACTATCTTCTCTGGGAGTTTATGGATATTCAATGACAACAGCACTATTATTATTATATTAGTGGCATTATTATTATATAAGAAAAATCTTCATGAATTCTCTCCTACAAAAAGCCCACAGTAATAGAAAGAAGACCAGTAGAGTATGATTACATCAAAATTAACCCCAACATTATGTATAACTATAATGCACTAATAAAATTAACTAATTAATTTGTATGAAAAGAACAGAAACTAAAGAAAGCATCAGAAACTAAAAAGACTAGAAGACAGATAGTGGGATGGCATAGTCAAAGTATTACAAGAAACCATGATTTTACATCCAACCAAATACATAAAAAGAGAATTTTTACAATCAGGCACTTATAAGAAAGAGTTCTTCATACTGAAAGCAAGTGTCCTCACACCATTTTTTGAATCCATACATTCAAGAGCATTGGTGAAGTGATTCTGTTATTATAAAGACTGTACAAATACATATTTTTGTTCTCTTCTTTTACTTGACTTAAAATGTAATTATAGAGTACAATATTTATTTAGTTGTATAATTGAGATGGGTGGGTGGAACCTATGACGTGCTGGAGAAAGAAAATTAAAGGAGACAGTAACTCAAATCCATAGGGAAGTATTTTTGAAAGAATTTTTACTAGCAATTATAAATAAAGGACATAATTATAACAAACTTGTCCTTTTTTTTCTTTTCTTGACTTCTTTAAAAGTTAAAGTTTATATAAAGAAAGAATTGTAATATGATTATAGTAACAGCTTTAATGCTTACAATATTTATAGGAATACTAAGTCAGAAATAGGCAATAATGTTTCTATAACTTATTGAAAATTAATGATAAATTTGAGGTCAATTCTAAAAGTGATTTGCTGCATGGTTTCAACAATGCTATGGATATATTAAATGCTATTGAATTGGATACTTTAAAAGAAGAAATTATATGATATATTTCATACTTTTAAAGAATAGTTTAATGACATGAAATACTTTGAAATCATTCTAGAAAAAGAGATGAAAGTCTCTACAGTGAAAAACTATAGAATAATAAAGGAAGAAATACAAGACTTTCAAAGATGGAAAGATCTCCCATGCTCTTGGAGAAGCAGAATTAACATTGTCAAAATGAGCATACTACTAAAAGTGTTATACAGATTTAATGCAATTTCTATTAAAATCCCAATGACATTCTTCATAGAACTAGAAAAAGCAATTATGAAATTCATTTGGAAAAATAAGAGACCCAGAATAGCCAAAGCAATACTTATCAAGAAAAGTAAAACAGGAGACATCACAATACCATACCTTAAATTTTACTACAGAGGCATAGTAACAAAAATGGCATGGTATTGGCAAAACAGAGATATGTAGACCAGTGATCCACAATAGAGGACAAAGAGACAAACCCACATAAATACAGTTATCTAATACTAGGTAAAGGTGCCAAAAAATATATTTTTTGTATTTAGCCTCTAAAACAAATGGTGCTGGGAAAACTAGAAATCCATATAAAGCAAAATGAAATTAAACCCCTATCTCACCCTGCATAAAACTCAGCTCAAAGTGGATCAAGGACTTAGGCACTACAACAGACACTGTAGTTAATAGAAGAAAAAGTAAGCCTAAATCTTCCCCATGTCAGCTTAGGAATTGAACAAGAACCCTAAACACAAGAAGTAAAATCAAGAATCAAAAATGAGATAGTATCAAACTGAAAGCCTCCTCACAGCAAAGGAAATTATCAATAATATGAAGAGAGAGCCTACAGAATGGATCTTTACCAGATCTTTACCACATGCACCTCAGATAAACATTAATGTCTAGGATATATAAAGAACTTACAAAACTTAACACCAAAAGAACAAATAACTCAAACTATAAATGGACTAAGAAACTGAAAATACACTTTACAGAAGATGGTATATAATTGATCAACAAATATATGAAAAAAATGTTCAGTATCTCTAGCATCTTACTCCAGTCAGAATGGCAATTATCAGAATACAAGCAACAATAAGTGTTGGCGAGGATGTGGGGATAAAGGTACACTCGTTCGTTGCTGGTGGGACTGCAAATTGGTGCAACCACTATAAAAAGAAATATGGAGATTTCTCAGAAAACTAGGAATGGAACCATCATTTAACCCAGTTATTCTCACTCGTTGGTTTATACCCAAATGACTTAAAATCAGCATACTAGTGACACAGTCACATTAATGCTTATAGCAGCTCAATCCACAATAGCTAAACTGTGGAACCAACCTAGGTGCCCTTCAACAGATGAATGGATGAAGAAATTGTGGTATATATACACAATGGAATATTACTCAGCCTTAAAGAAAAAAGAAATTATGGCATTTACTGGTAAATGGATGGAGCTAGAGAATATCATGCTAAGCAAAATAAGCCAGTCCCCAAAAACCAAAGGCTGAGTGTTCTCTTTGACATGTGGATGCTAATTCACAATAAGGAGGGTTAGGGAAGAATAGAGGCATTTTGGATTAAACAGGTGATAATGAAGGAGGGAAGGAAGGTATGCAAGTAGGGATGATAGACTGAATCAGACATTATTATCCTATGTGCATATATGATTACATGACCAGTATAACTCTATATCATGTACAAGCATTTTGATGTGTCAAAATGCATCTACTGTCTTGTATAACTGATTAGAACAAATTTTTAAAAATAGAAAAAACAGTTTAATGAAATTAAGGAAGAATAAAAAGAAATTTGAATCCACCAGAGAATATTGCAAAGTGGAAAAATTGTGATTCTTGCTAGGACATGAATTTCTCCAGCACATACCGGTACATTCCTGGTACTTAAACCTGTTTGACCTCAAATAATCTTTCCATTACATTCTTTATTATCTAGGAACATTGTATCAGTTAGAGAAATAACCAAAAAAGTTAAAATAGGTTGATGTTGTTACCAAGTTTTGTGTTGCTATGGCTCATCACTAATACTCAAATCTTATGCATCTTTTTTTATTTTGGCAAAATTGCCCCAATGGAGCTACATCTTTATACAGATTGCAGTGGGATGTCAAGGTCATTGTGCAACATTAAAATGTGTTCATGGACTCGGCAATTGCTCAAAGGGGAAACTTGCACTTTATAGTATCTGGTTCTTTACAGGTTTCCAACTGTGTTTACATACTCTGCTAAAACTCAGTTTCACCAAGAAAATGTTAGGCCCAATAAGTGACCCAGATTCACCAGTCTTGATAATTCCATTTTCAATATTAATTCCCCTTTGTTAACATTGATTTCATATTTCTGTCACTGCAGTTAGTGGTAATGTTAAAATCAAGCAAAAACTTCCACTCATATAAAAACTCAAATGGAAAGAGATTCAATATCAATATTGATGCTAATGCAAATTTATTCATTTCCAGCTACAAAGTCAACATTCTGAATAGACCTAAGAGAGTACATTATCTTACTCCATAAGATTATTACTATTCTTTTTCATTACTATTGTCATTTAATTTATAGCTGTATAATCTAAAAATTTGGTAAAATATTCTAACACATAGTAACTTTCTGTGACTATAAACACCATTGTTTACCAATTGACCTGTGAATAGAATTGTGTTCCACCTCACCAAGTGTATCTCTACTGCAATACGAGTGAATTTTAATGTAAAATGAAAATTATATTACTATCTTAAGTACTCTAGCATGATTTCAAGTTGCATAAAAGGTAGTGTTGTATGGAAGAACTGGCTAATAAATGGGGAGGTATCCATTTCTGCACAATTTGCTCATTACCTGGCTGTATGACTTTGTTCAAATCATACAAATTCCCTAAGCCTCAATAAAATAATGCTTATGTGATTGTTAAGAATGTTTGCAATCCCATGGTTTTATTATTTTGCAGTCGAGATCTTTTGACAAAATTCTTCTTCCTTAAGAAAAGCCAGTTAAGATTTCACTACCAGTAAACACAAATACACTGATACACAAAGTTGTATTTTACTTTTCAAAAGTAAACACCACATTTAAGGGCAACACCACCAGAAAAACAGCAGATTCCTTAGCAAAAACTCTAAAGGCCAGGAGGACAAGGAATGAGGTATTACAAACTCTACACGAAAGTAACTGCTGATTTTGAGTACTCTAAACAGCAGTTTTCTTCAGAATTAAATGAAAAAGACCTTCCAAGATAAGCATAAACTAAGGAAATTCACAACCACTGAACAAGGAGAAACTTTACCGAAGGCTTATAGAAGATATTTAAGGAAATCCTATACTCCAAAAAGAAAAAAAGAAAAAGAAACAACCATGAAAGCATGGGAAAGACTAAATCTCACGAGAAAAGTAGATAAGCAAATGAGAATTGAGAAATGGGTTAGGTTTTTGTCACTTTGAAAAAAATACCTGAGAAAATCAAAGTGGGAAAGATTTATTTTAACTCACAGTTTCCGAGGTTTTAGTCCATAATCGCCTGGCTCTATTGCTGTTTGTTGTTGTGAGGTGGAACATCATGGTGGAAAGGAAATGTTGGAGGAAGGCTGCAGAGTGAGAGAGAGGCTGAGGAGAAGACCGATTCTCCAAGGGCATGCCCCCAAGGACCTACTTCCTTCAACTAGGTCCTACCTCCTACATTTTCTACCACCTCTCAATAGCATATTCAAATTATAAATCCACCGATGAGATTAAAGCTATCGTGATCCAATTATTTTCTAAAAGTCCCACCTCTGAACATTGCTGCCTTATAGACCAAACCTTCAACACATGAGTTTCTGGGGAATATTCTAGATCCAAATCATAACAGGAAATAATCAAACATCATCAATACAGTAAACCAACCTATCTCTCACCCTGCATAAAAATCAACTCAAAGTGGATCAAGGGCCTAGGCATCAGACCAGAGATTTTGTGCCTACTTGAAGGAAATGTAGGCCCAAATCTCCATCGCATCAGCATAGGAACCAACTTCCTCAGTAAGACTTCTAAAAGTGCAAAAATAAAATAAAAAATCAATAAATGAGATGCTATTCAACTAAAAAGCTTCTTCACAGCAAAGGAAACAATCAAGAGTGTGAATAGGGAGCCTACAGAATAGGAGAAAATCTTTGCCACCTGCACCTCAGACAAAGCATTTCCAGAATATATAAAGAGATTTTAAAAAACACCAAAAAATAAATAAATATCCCAATCAATACATGAGCAAAGGAACAGAACAGGCATGTCACAGGAGAAGAAATATAATTGGTCAAAAATTCTATGAAAAAACATTCAACATCTCTATCAATTAGAGAAATGCAAAGTAAAACTACACTTAAGTCAGGATAGCAAGTTATCAAGAATACAAGTAACTATAAATGTTGGCAAGAATGTGGGCAAAAATGTACACTTATCCATTGCTGATGGGACTGCAAATTGGAGCAACCACTCTGGAAAACAGTATGGATATTTCTTAAAAAACTTGGAATACCATTTGACTCAGTTATTCCACTCCTCACTTTATACTCAAAGGACTTAAAATCAGCATGCTACCTTGATGCAGCCACATCAATGTTGATAGCAGCTCAATTCACAATAGCTAAACTATGGAGCCAACCTAAGTGCCCTTTAACAGATGAGTGGATACAGAAAATGTGGTATTTATATACACAATGTATTACTTAGTCATGCAGAAGAATGCTGGGGAATGGATGGAACTGGAGACTATAATGCTAAGTGAAATAGGCCCATCCCAAAACTCAAAGGCCGAATGTCCTCTCTGATGTTGACACACCATGGGGGTGGGGGAGAACAGAACGCCATTGGATTAGACAAAGGGGAATGAAGGGAAGGGAGGAAGAGAGGAATAGGAAAGACAGTGGAATGAATCAGACATCACTTTCCTGTGTTCATACATGAATATACGACCAGTGTAACGCCACCTTATGTCCAAACACAAGAATGGGGAGTTATACTTGATATATATATAGTATGTCAAAATACATTCTACTGTTGTGTATATCTAAAATAAACAAAAATGAACAAAAGATATTCAAAATAACTAGAAGAAAAATTTAAATGAAAAGAATAAATATATACTTTAAATAATAACCCCAAAGGTAAATGGTTTTAATTATCAAAAGACAGATTGACTTAAAAAACCAAATCCAACAATGTGCTGCCTGAAAGAAATTCATCTCACCTGCAGACATACACAGATTAAAAGTGAAAGCGAAAGGATGGAAAATGATACTCCAAGCAAATGGAATCCACAATCAAGCAGGATTCAACAAAGTATACTTCCAAGCCAAAATCAGTCAGAAGAGGCAAGGAGAATGATTCATTAATAAGATAAAACAATTATAAATACACTGAACATTGGAGTACCCAATTTTATGAAATAAACAATACTGGACATAAAAGGGCAGATAGGCCCCAATATAATGATACTAGGTGATGTTAATAGATCACTCACTCAACAATCATCAACAAGGAAACATCAGAATTAAATTATGATCTAAATCAAGTGAGGTTTACAGACATTTACAGAATATTCCACCTAACAGGTGTAGAACACACATTATTTTCATCAGTACCTACAGCTTTCTCTAAAATAGATTCTATATTAGACCATAAAGCAAGTCTTAACAAATACAAAATACTGAAATAATTTATTATTGCATCTTATCAGCTCACAGTGAGATGAAACTAGATAGCAACATAAAAATGGCAGAAATTCAACCAACACATAAAAATTAAGCAATAAATTTTTGAATGGAAACTGGGGTGTTGACTAAATCAGGGAAGATACTTAAAAATTCCCAAAATCAAATTAAAATGGAGGAGGATGGAGAAAATTGTGGGGGTGAAGTAAGCCACAAGTCCCAATCCCCTCACACCACAGGAAGAGGACAGTGAATAAAAGCAGAATTAAGCAGTGGGTGACAAAATCAATGCTCTGAGACTCAGTACTACATAGTCTGAGGCCTGGAGAGACTGGAAGATAAGTTACCAGGGTAGAAATCAAAATTCAGAGTGTCCTGACCCAAACCTGTGGATGAGTGGGGGACGAGATAACAGAGAAAGAGAGGCAGGGAGCAGACATTCTCTTAAGCTCACACAGTTAAAAACCACTGGAAAACTGTTGAAAAGACAAAAAAAAATTTAAAATGCGTAAGGTTCCTTAAAGCAGCATAAACCATTTAAAACTAAATTGTGGGGGGAAAAAAAAAGCTGAGTGCAGGCCCCTGCAGCTGTCTTGCAGAGTCCACAGCTGACCAGTCAGCCTCTTAAATCAGCACAGCATCTTCCCACACCCAGACAGCCACAAATTAAACCAGAGGGAAGCTTCCCTGCAGTGGGTCTTTCTAAGAATCCAGCTAGAAAGGTCTTTTTTTATTGATTTTAGATATACATGATGGTAGAGTGTATTTTGACATATTATACATACATGGAGTACAAGCCATTCCCATAAGGATCCCATTCTTGTGCTTGTGCATGATGTGCAGTTACGCTAGTCAGCGTATTCATTTATGAGCAAAGAAAAGTGATGTCAGGTTCATTCTACTGTTTTTCCTATTCCCATACCCACTTCCTTCCCTTCATTTCCCTTTGTCTGATCCAATGAACTTCTATTCTTCTCTCCTCCTCCTTCCTTGCTCTGTGTTTGCCAGTAAATCTATCTGGAAACTATCATGCTAAATGAAATAAGCACATAAGACCACAGGTTGCATGTTCTCTCTGATACAAGAGTGCTGACACACATCAAGGGAGGGAGGATAAGAAGAGAAGTTTAGTGGATTATACAAAGGGAAATAAAAGGAAGAAAAGGGGACTAGGAATGAGAAAGGCAGTAAAATGAATCTAACATGATTTTTCTATGTACTTATATGAATACATCACAGTGAATCTATACATCATGTGCATCCACAAGACTGGGATCTTAATTAGACTAAGATATACTCCATGTTTGTATAAATATGTGAAAATAGACTGTACTATCATATGTAACTAAAAAGAACAAATTTTTAAAAAATATATTACCGATAAACATTTTAGATGTTAATCCATTTATAACAAAAATCACTTTAAATATCTATAACCTAAACACATCAACTTAAAAACCAGACATGTTACCAGGTGTAGTGGTGCATGCCTGTAATCCCAGCAGCTCAGGAGGCTGAGGCAGGAGGATCAAAAGTTCAAAGCCAGCCTCAGCACTTTAAAGATGTCCTAAGCAACTCAGTGAGAACCTGTCTCTAAATAAAATATAAAAAAGGACTGGGGATGTGTTTCAGTGGTAAAGTGCCCCTGTGTTCAATCCCTGGTGCAAAAACAAACAAACAACAACAAAAACAACAAAAAGACATGTTCAGACAGGGTTGGAAAAAAAAAAGATCCAGATATATGTTGTTCATAAGAAACCTACTTTTAATATAGACAGACAAATTAAACCTAAAGAAATGAGAATATATGCCATCCTATCACTAATCAAAAGAAATCAAAAGTAGCTACATTAATCAGAATACGCAGACTTGGGAGCAGGACAATTACTATGATAAAAAGAGTCATTAAGTAAAGATTAAGGAATCAAGTCTCCAAGAAGATATAGTGATCCTTAACGTATATGAACCTACCACAGTGCACCAAAATGCAGGAAGCAAAACCAATAGAATTTCAAGGAAAACTAGACAAATTCACTATTACATTTGGTAACTCAAATACCCCTCTATCAGTAATTGACACATCTTAGAGACAAAAATTTATTGAGAAAGTAGTAAACTACACAGCATCAATCTACCTGATAGATTTAGAATACTTTACCAAATAATAATAGAGTCATTTCAGGCTTTTTTCAGGCTCACACTATATATTTACCAGGAGAGATTACAAATAACTCCGCTCAAAAATAGGCAAAAGAGCTAAACAGATGTATCATCAAAGATACAAAGAATAACAAAAATAAGATACCACTGAATGATCACATTCATTGCTGGTGGGAATGCAAAATGAGATAGCCATTTTAAAAGAAAGACAGTTTGACAGTTTTTACAAAGCTAAACATAATCTTATTATATAATTGCCATCAATATCGCTCCTGATACTCAAATAGTTGAAACCTTACATCTACACAAACACTTGCACATAAATGATTATACCTACTTTATTTATAATTGTCACAAATTAGAAGCAACCAAGATGTTCTTTGGTAGAATAATGCATAAACAAACTGGTACTTCCATGTAATGTTTCATTATTTAGTAATGAATAGAAAGGAGCTATTAAGCCACAAGATGATGTATGAGGAACTTAAAATGCACTTTACTAAAAATAAGCCAGTCTGAAAGGGCTATATAAAGTATGATATCCTGTGATATTCTAGTAGGTACAAAATTACAAGTACAGTAAAAATATCAAAAAGTTGACAAAGATTCAGAGTAAAGGGAGGTGCAAATAAGTATAAGCACGAGAACTTTTCAGGGTGCTGTAATTGTTTTGTATGATTATGTATCAGTGGACACACGTTTTTATCCATTTGCAAAAACCCATGAAAATACACAACACAAAGAGTTACCTCTAATGTAAACCATGGATTTTAGTTATCTATGAATTCAATGCAGTCACAGTCAAGATTCCAGGACTGGGGATGCAGAGGTAGCTCAGTAATGGAGCACTTGCCCAGCATGAGCTAAAGGCCTGGGTTCCATAACAAGCTCCTCAAAGATAAAAGGAAAAAGAAAAAAAAAAAAAAAAGAATTCCTCAACATTTTTTTCTGAAAAATTGATAACTGAATTCTAAAAGTTTTACCCCAGTAGAGGTTCATACAGACAAAATAGCAAAGATCCTCCTGAAAAAGTACAAGGACTTAAAACATTAAATTTGAAGGATATAAAACATTAAATAGCATGTCTTAGTATAAAGACACAATCATTAAAGCGGTTGTGGGTGTTGGTACAATGTTAGACAAATAGATGAACGGAACAAATTATTGTGAGAAACTCGCACATGTATTGATGACAAATACTGAGTAACAAATATGTGAATATTCTTTTAGAAATAGTTCTCTTCCTATGTATATTGTAAAATAATTAACCTTCTTGAAAATAATATAAGAAAATTTGTTTTGGGATTAAGGAAATACTTTTTAAACAGTGTACAGCACTGTTGTGTTTTTAAACTGGACTTAACATTAAAAATTTATACACATCATAGGTAGTAATTATTAAGAAATTTAAAAAGAAAATGCCAGAGTAGGAGATTATTTTGCAGCATAAATACCCAACAGAAGACTTTTATCCAAGATTATTTAATTGCCAAATGACCTTCCAGTTCTAATGTTTAGAGATTTGACAATCTAGATACTTTATATCATTCTTATTTTGAATAAAAAAACTAATTATATTAGTACATCATCCATTAATTTTTTAAAAGGCTAATTATGTGCCTGTCTCTCTCTCTCTCTCCCTCTCTCTCTCTCTCTCTCCCTCTCTCTCTCTCTCTCTCTCTCACACACACACACACACACACACACACACACACAGATACATGCACCCATGTACGCACGAACGCAAACCTCATATCCCTATGTTAGTAATGCCTTACAAAGTGTTTTGAAATCTTTTTATTTCTACAGAGACTGATCCAGAACTCTTGAAAGATGCTTTAAAACAACATTTATTGAAGAGTGAATTCAGGACACCACCAGTGAATCTCCCTGGTATGTAAAAGCTTCTCAAGTCTAATATTTCTCATTTTTTATCACTTTTGGAGTATGGTTAAGTATGTGTCTGCAATGACAACACTATCTGTATATTACATGACATGGGAACATTCCTCACAAGTACCCTCCCATAATTGTACTGTGCTACTTACTAAAAATAGAAAATTAGCTACGTATCACTACTCTTAGAACTCATCCATTTAGCAAATACTTTAGAAAAGTCAAATGAGCTTAGTGCTTTATTCGTTCACATATATCCTATGCTATCCTAATTGATTAGATGAAAAGTTCTCTTTCTAATGTAGATAAAAAGTTCTTTCAATCTGCAATAATAAAATGACTCATACCTGTGGTTAAGAATATAACAGTTACGATTGTATTACAAACTGGATACGTGTTCTTGGTCATTCAGTAAACATGTTAAACCTCAGTATCCTGAAACTTAATTGATTGCAAATGACCTTCCAGTTCTAATGTCTAGAGATTTAACAGTGCAGACGTATCATAATAACTACATCCATTGTTACAAAAGGCTAATTATGTTAATCTCTCTCTCTCTCTCTCTCTCTCTCACACACACACACACACACACACACACACACACACCTTTCACATCCCTATTTTAGGACTACCTCACAAAGTATTTTGAAATCTTCTTATTCCATAGAGATTGATCCAGAATACTTGAGAGATGGTTTTAAACAACCTTTATTGAAGAGTGAATCCAAGACACTGCCAGTGGATATCCCTGGTAAGGAAAAAATTTGCAGGTCTAATATTTTACCTTTTTTTAAACTTCTTCAGATAAATATATGTCTTTAAGGACTATACTACCTCTACATTATCATGACATAGACAAAGATCTTCATGGGTACCCTTCTATGATTGTTTTTCACTGTCTTACTAGAAATGGAAAATTTGTTAAATGTTATTACTTCTGGAAATCATCCAGTCAGCAAGCAATTCATAAAATTCAAAAAGCACATTTTATAGTGAGATTAGAATATTATTGGTAAAAGTATGTCCGAAGCTATTCTTGTCACTTTGTATTTCCACTCTAGATAGAAATTTTCTTTGAATCTGCAAAAACAGAAAATTTGGCTTATACATGTGATAAAAGGAGAAAAATGTTATTTTATTAGTTACCAATTCTTGCTATACTTTACAATGTCGGGCATGGCAGTAATATAACTTTAGTAGAGTCCCTTAGTTGTGTTATATAATTCAGATATTTTAATACTGTCATTAGTCATGGAGTAACAGAATTAGATAAAGCATTCACTGATGTCTGATATACTGTTCAAAGGGGCAGACAGCTTAACAGAGAAATAAGGTAAGGAGACCTTAAGAGAGAATACCTCCAAAAGTCATTGTCATTCAGAAGTGACTGTGTACCTTCCAAAGGCCGTTCCTTAGAGGTGCAACATTAGCAGCTTCACACTACAAGAGTAAGAGACCCCTATTTCTCACCCCTACAATGGATCATAGACCTTAATGTAAGAACTGAAATTTTGCAACTACAGGAGGAAAACATAGGAGAGACACTTTAAGATAGTGTACAGGCAACAACTTCCTGAATAGGACTCCAAGTGCTCTGGAAATAATAGCAAGAATTGACAAATGGGATTATATCTAATTGATTATAAGATAAAGAGCAAGGAGAAAGGCAAGATAACATATATTGTATATCATATATATAAACATCAAAGGAAGATCTCCTTGAGCTGCTCAAACATATCAGTCTCCTCTGGAAATACCCAAAAATAATACTTTATGGGTTCTCTAGGTATTCCTTAATTCTAGTTTGCAACTAATATTAACCCTCATACCCAGTATGATTAAAAACTGGCTTAAACAGAAACTGTTCCAGGAGGCAGTATAATGACATATTCAAAGAGTTAAAGGAAAAAAAAATCTGTTATCTAAGATCTGTATATACAACAAAGTTAATTTTCCAGAAAGAAGGTGAAATAAAGATATTTCTAAATGAATGAAAATTTAGAGAATTTGTTGCTAGCAGAACTGCTTTCTAATAAGTTAAAAGAAATTTCCTCAGGCTAAGAACAATTGATCTCTGACAATAATTTGAATCCCACAAAATGAGCTTGGTTTAAAGGAATTCTGCAATTCTGAAAGACAATATAAATACATATGGCCTCTCCTTCCTATTGTATTGATTTAAACCTTGTTAGGACATTAATATATAGACATGCAATTTGCTCTATAATAGCAGCACATAGGTAATAGTAGGGAGAAATTATATATTAGAGTAAAATATTGACAAAATATGGCAATCTGAATCCACAGGAACAAATGTATAGAACCAGAACTTATAAATAAGAAGGGTAATACAATAAATGCTATAAATACAGTCATGCATCATTTAACAAAGCTGATACATTCTGAGAAATATATCATTAGGCAATTTCATCATTGTGAAAATGGCTACTTAAATCATATAGGCTACTATACACCTAGGCTATACGGTGTAGTCTATATTATATATATTTAGTCCATCACTGACTGAAACATAATTATGCTATGCATGACTGTATATTTTTATTCTTTTTGTCTCAGTTTCTTTAAAAGGCATGTGAATTTATGTAAAGAAATGATTATAACAATAACAGTTCAGTAATAGCAGTTGTCTTTAATATTTAAAGTTGTAATTTGTAATTTTTTTCACTGAGAAATAAGATTTTATTGGCTATTTTAGCATCTCTTAGCCCAGTCAATTTTTTTTTAAATTTATTTATTTTGATTCATTGTAAACAAATGGGGCACAACTTGTTTCTCTGGTTGTACATGAAGTAGAGGCATACCATTTGTGTAATCATACATGTACATAGGGTGACAATGTTTGTCTCATTCTGTTATTTTTTCTTCCCCCACCCCCTCCCACTCCTCTTTTTTTTTCTATACAATCCATCCATCCTCCATTCTTGCCTCCCTCCCAACCCCCATTATGTATCATCATCCACTTATCAGAGAGATCATTCGGTCTTTGTTTTTGGGGGACTGGCTCATCTCACTTAGCATGATATTCTGCAACTTCATCCATTTGCCTGCAAATGCCATAATTTTATTCTTCTTTATGACTGAGTAATATTCCACTGTGTGTATATATCACAGTTTCTTTATCCATTTATCAATTGAAGGGCATCTAGTTTGGTTCCACAATCTAGCTATTGTGAATTGAGCAGCTATGAACATTGATGTGGCTGCATCACTGTAGCATGCTGATAACAATAGCACAAAATGGGGAAAAGAAAATAGAGCTACATAGGAATAACTTTCCTATATTTCATTAGAATTTATTAAAAATAAATCTGAAGTACATTCTAAAATTGTGATGATGGTATATAAATCTCTGAATATTTTAAAAATCAAAGAATTGAACTTTTTTTTTTTTTTTTTGGTACCAGGTATTGAACTCAGGGGCACTTAACAATTGAACTACATCCCCAGCCCTTTTTTTGTATTTTATTTAGAGACAGGTTCTCTGAGTTGCATAGGGCCTTGCTGTGTTGCCAAGTTTTGGACTCTTGATCCTCCTGTCTTAGCCTCCTGAGCCACTGAGATTACAGGCATGTGCCACTGCGCCCAGTAGAACTGAATGTTTTAAATGGGCTAATTATATGGTACAGTGTAGATGTTTAAAAAATACATCTGAAAAAAAACCTTAAAATTATTAAAGAAGGGAAAGATTTTTTTAAAAATTAAATCAAAGGGATGATGTTGCATAAAAGGAAAATGGTAACTCCTATTAGATCATCTCTAGCATATACCTTTTACTTCCTATTCCTTAACCCAATTTTTCCTCAAATTCTCATTTCTTCCATTTATGTAAGGATCATTTGCATGCTCATTTCAAATGAATCAGTCCTTTACACATATACCAATTGTAGAAAGGACCAGAGAGGCTAAAATACATGTGTTAATATTCCAAGTTTTGAGTTGATGTATATCTTACTACTTTAACAAAATGCTGTTCCTTAATTATCGA
Organism: Sciurus vulgaris; assembly: GCF_902686455.1. Classification (NCBI taxonomy): domain Eukaryota; kingdom Metazoa; phylum Chordata; class Mammalia; order Rodentia; family Sciuridae; genus Sciurus; species Sciurus vulgaris. Next base: position 40,896,341 of record NC_136473.1, on the reverse strand, counting down.
AAAAAGAAAAGTTCTGCCTTATCTCATGCATCTTTTATTTTAGTAATAATGTATCCATTGTTATAGAGTGTAATCATGAAATATTTGAGCAACCTATTTCTACAGGAACGGATACAGATGGATCGACACATGCAATTGAAAGAGGCAAAAAAAAGAGTGAATCCAAGATACAAATACAGAATCCCCCTGGTAATAACAAGAATTTTTATGAACTTAGCATTTCTTTTTAGCTTATATTCTCCAGAATTAATTTATTGTGGCTCCTTAGTGAGAACAGTACCTATAAATCCTTACCACATGAGCAAAAGTCTTCATGAATTCCACTATAATCCATATAACTCTAGTATTAACTGGCAATTTCAAATTAACTAAATACAGTTGTTTTTCTTAACTCTCCACTTGGAATGTAATCCATAAAAAACAATAGTATAATAACCTTAGAATATACTTCATGGGAAGATATCCAGTTATGCAATATAAAGTTGCATAACTTTATTATGCAACTATTCAGTGCTATTCTATTCACTGTTTCAGGATTATATAGAAATGTTCCAATTTTTCAAAACCAGAAAGACTGGCTAATAGATATAATAATAACAGGAATTTAACACATAGTTATTTTCATTAGTTATCAAGTCCTCTTTATGATAAAAACATCAGGCAACATGTATTCAAGTTCTTTAGTTGTCTTATTTATTCATATGTGATCCAGTTTTCCAAAGAGAAAAAGTCTACTCTATAGGGTCAGAATCATAACAGGTTTCCAAACACAGTTACATGCTCTGCTAAAACCAACTCCCACCCACAAAATGTTAAGTTTCATCATTGACCTTACCTCACCAATCCCCTTTTCAATAAATTTCCTTTTAAATAATTTTTATGTTTTTTATGAAATGTTATTTTTATGTCTTTGAACCTAGTTAGTGGTTTTTGAGTCCAGCAAAAATATAAAGTTGCATAGAAGCTGAAGAGGGAAATGATCTCATCATGCCCAAGTATTTTGCAAATTTAGCTATTTTCTTTTTGCTAAATGCTACAGGAACCTCAGAGGTCACTTTTTTAAAGTCCAACAAATATCTTGTCATTCTTTTTATCACTGACATTTAGAATGATTTACAGTTACATGATCTAAAATGAAATGGAAATATTTGTGGTGAATCAAAGAATTTCTTCCTTATACTAAGTATCTGTGACTAGTGAGATTATGATCTGCAGCTGGAACTATGGGGGGAAATGTTAAGTTCCATTTCACATGGAACATACTACAGAATTAATGTGATTTTAATTTTAATTTGAAAGTTATATTATTATCATAATGTCTCTGAGTGATTTCAATTTGTATAAGAGCTATAACTGCATAGAAAAATCACTGGTTAAAGAGTTGCATGACTTTGAGATGTGCATCAGGTTTGCCTTTCTCTGGAAATATGATCTTGGTGAACTCAGTACACATATCTAACCTCAATATTATGTGACTTATATAATTGCTAGCATCCTTTCCCTTCGAAGGTTTTGTTGTTTTCCAATTTAGGCATTTCATTATTATTCTATAAATAAAATTGTTTAGTTAGCACTACCAACACACACACATGCACACATCACTTACACAATCATATTTGTGAATATCTGGTTATCATACAGTGTTTTGATATATGTGTATTTCTACAGGAACGGATACAGATGGGTCGACACGTGCAATTGAAAGAGGCAAAAAAAAAGGTGAATCCAAGATACAAATACAGAATCCCCCTGGTAATAACAAGAATTTTTATGAACTTAGCATTTCTTTTTAGCTTATATTCTCCAGAATTAATTTATTGTGGCTCCTTAGTGAGAACAGTACCTATAAATCCTTATCACATGAGCAAAAGTCTTCATGAATTCCACTATAATCCATATAACTCTAGTATTAACTGGCAATTTCAAATTAACTAAATACAGTTGTTTTTCTTAACTCATCCACTTGGAATGTAATCCATAAAAAACAATACTATAATAACCTTAGAATATACTTCATGGGAAGATATCCAGTTATGCAATATAAAGTTGCATAACTTTATTATGCAACTATTCAGTGCTATTCTATTCACTGTTTCAGGATTATATAGAAATGTTTCTTCCAATTTTTCAAAACCAGAAAGACTGGCTAATAGATACAATAATAACAGGAATTTAACACATAGTTATTTTCATTAGTTATCAAGTTCTCTTTATGATAAAAACATCAGGCAAGGTGTATTCAAGTTCTTTAGTTGTGTTATATTTCCGAGATATTATACAACTGAATGTAGTACTGCAAATGCAGAGTTAGGCACACTTCTTTTGATTAAAACCAAAAGAAGAGATTTTAAGAGAGAATTCCGGGGGAAAGGAGGAGGAAAAAAGGGAAATACGGGGAACTAGATGGTAAGAAATATTTAGAAAGCCCTGGTAAAATCACTGACATTCAAGGGAGATGGTTTTCATGTCCAAGGGGGGCCCTTGAAGAACAACCTAAGAGTGTTCCAACAGCAGAGGGAAGAGACTCAAGTAAAATAATCCTGCCAAATCAACAACAAGGAAACAAAAACAAGTCCGCAAAGGGGATGAATAAATCAGCATCCAGATTTTCTATAATATATTATCTAAATAGCATAATTGCATATAATCTGTGTACATTCTCCTATATAGTTTGAATCACCTCTAGATTATTTATAATAACCAGTACAAAGTAAATGCCATGTAAGTAGTTGTTATACTATATTGTTTAGGGAATAATGACCAAAAAATGCCATGTATGTTCAATATAAATGCAATTTATTTCAAACGCTTTGGATCCATTATCAACTGAATACTTAGATGCAGAACCCATTTATATAGAGGGTCACCTGCATTAATAACCATTGAATTGGACACCTTTAAATGGGAAAACATTTGGTATGTTTTATAGATAACATTTGTATATACGTGTATATAATAGCATAACTAACATTTTTTTATTTATATGTATATGCTTATATATATATGTTCCCATTTATGTATACATATACATATATGTATGCATATTATATAAACATAATGTACAATATGTACGTCATATATAATTTAATTTAAAGCAATAATATGAGGAAGAAAAACTGTGACTAACTAGATTATAAATTTCTCTTGCAGAAACCTTTGAATTCCTAATGTCTAACCCTGTTCTAAACTGCTTTACTCATTGTCTTCCTGCTTACCTGGGAATTCTTGGATTTCTTATTTTGAATGAATCAATATTTCTTTTATACATATATCTTTCTCTTCTTTTGGTGCTGAATACCAACCATATGGCCTTGTGCATGCTAGGCAAGTGCTCTATCACTAAACTACACCCCCACATCTTTTACATATATCTTTAAATGAAAGACCATAGAGCCTAAATATATTTGCTAATGTTCCGCAGTTGATGTTGCTATAACTCATTACTTTTACAAAAATGTTGCTATGTAATTATATAAAGTTGCTTTGCCCAATCTGATACACCTTGGTTTTTTTTAATGCTTCACCTGATTTCTGCCTGTTGATTGTACTGGTATATATTTAGGTTGCTATGACCGTAGTACAAATTTTAACATTTATTCATAACATTTATTCCACCAATTCTTCAAGACTTCAATGCATGGTGTCAGGATCAGGACACATTTCCAACTTCTCTTACAAGTTGCATCAGTCTTTTCTAATGAAAAATGTTAATTAGGGTAATACTAGACACACATATATGCATATATTAATATTTACTTTAGAAAATTGTTTTTAAATCTGTTTACTTTTATAGAAACTAATATACAGTTCTTGACTGATATAAAAGGAAAAGGTCTAATAATAAAGGATGAAATGAAGACAAAATCAATGAGTCACCCTGGTAAGAACAATAATTTTTAAAATTCACTTATGATTTAACTATCTTCTCTGGGAGTTTATGGATATTCAATGACAACAGCACTATTATTATTATATTAGTGGCATTATTATTATATAAGAAAAATCTTCATGAATTCTCTCCTACAAAAAGCCCACAGTAATAGAAAGAAGACCAGTAGAGTATGATTACATCAAAATTAACCCCAACATTATGTATAACTATAATGCACTAATAAAATTAACTAATTAATTTGTATGAAAAGAACAGAAACTAAAGAAAGCATCAGAAACTAAAAAGACTAGAAGACAGATAGTGGGATGGCATAGTCAAAGTATTACAAGAAACCATGATTTTACATCCAACCAAATACATAAAAAGAGAATTTTTACAATCAGGCACTTATAAGAAAGAGTTCTTCATACTGAAAGCAAGTGTCCTCACACCATTTTTTGAATCCATACATTCAAGAGCATTGGTGAAGTGATTCTGTTATTATAAAGACTGTACAAATACATATTTTTGTTCTCTTCTTTTACTTGACTTAAAATGTAATTATAGAGTACAATATTTATTTAGTTGTATAATTGAGATGGGTGGGTGGAACCTATGACGTGCTGGAGAAAGAAAATTAAAGGAGACAGTAACTCAAATCCATAGGGAAGTATTTTTGAAAGAATTTTTACTAGCAATTATAAATAAAGGACATAATTATAACAAACTTGTCCTTTTTTTCTTTTCTTGACTTCTTTAAAAGTTAAAGTTTATATAAAGAAAGAATTGTAATATGATTATAGTAACAGCTTTAATGCTTACAATATTTATAGGAATACTAAGTCAGAAATAGGCAATAATGTTTCTATAACTTATTGAAAATTAATGATAAATTTGAGGTCAATTCTAAAAGTGATTTGCTGCATGGTTTCAACAATGCTATGGATATATTAAATGCTATTGAATTGGATACTTTAAAAGAAGAAATTATATGATATATTTCATACTTTTAAAGAATAGTTTAATGACATGAAATACTTTGAAATCATTCTAGAAAAAAGAGATGAAAGTCTCTACAGTGAAAACTATAGAATAATAAAGGAAGAAATACAAGACTTTCAAAGATGGAAAGATCTCCCATGCTCTTGGAGAAGCAGAATTAACATTGTCAAAATGAGCATACTACTAAAAGTGTTATACAGATTTAATGCAATTTCTATTAAAATCCCAATGACATTCTTCATAGAACTAGAAAAAGCAATTATGAAATTCATTTGGAAAAATAAGAGACCCAGAATAGCCAAAGCAATACTTATCAAGAAAAGTAAAACAGGAGACATCACAATACCATACCTTAAATTTTACTACAGAGGCATAGTAACAAAAATGGCATGGTATTGGCAAAACAGAGATATGTAGACCAGTGATCCACAATAGAGGACAAAGAGACAAACCCACATAAATACAGTTATCTAATACTAGGTAAAGGTGCCAAAAAATATATTTTTTGTATTTAGCCTCTAAAACAAATGGTGCTGGGAAAACTAGAAATCCATATAAAGCAAAATGAAATTAAACCCCTATCTCACCCTGCATAAAACTCAGCTCAAAGTGGATCAAGGACTTAGGCACTACAACAGACACTGTAGTTAATAGAAGAAAAAGTAAGCCTAAATCTTCCCCATGTCAGCTTAGGAATTGAACAAGAACCCTAAACACAAGAAGTAAAATCAAGAATCAAAAATGAGATAGTATCAAACTGAAAGCCTCCTCACAGCAAAGGAAATTATCAATAATATGAAGAGAGAGCCTACAGAATGGATCTTTACCAGATCTTTACCACATGCACCTCAGATAAACATTAATGTCTAGGATATATAAAGAACTTACAAAACTTAACACCAAAGGAACAAATAACTCAAACTATAAATGGACTAAGAAACTGAAAATACACTTTACAGAAGATGGTATATAATTGATCAACAAATATATGAAAAAATGTTCAGTATCTCTATCATCTTACTCCAGTCAGAATGGCAATTATCAGAATACAAGCAACAATAAGTGTTGGCGAGGATGTGGGGATAAAGGTACACTCGTTCGTTGCTGGTGGGACTGCAAATTGGTGCAACCACTATAAAAAGAAATATGGAGATTTCTCAGAAAACTAGGAATGGAACCATCATTTAACCCAGTTATTCTCACTCGTTGGTTTATACCCAAATGACTTAAAATCAGCATACTAGTGACACAGTCACATTAATGCTTATAGCAGCTCAATCCACAATAGCTAAACTGTGGAACCAACCTAGGTGCCCTTCAACAGATGAATGGATGAAGAAATTGTGGTATATATACACAATGGAATATTACTCAGCCTTAAAGAAAAAAGAAATTATGGCATTTACTGGTAAATGGATGGAGCTAGAGAATATCATGCTAAGCAAAATAAGCCAGTCCCCAAAAACCAAAGGCTGAGTGTTCTCTTTGACATGTGGATGCTAATTCACAATAAGGAGGGTTAGGGAAGAATAGAGGCATTTTGGATTAAACAGGTGATAATGAAGGAGGGAAGGAAGGTATGCAAGTAGGGATGATAGACTGAATCAGACATTATTATCCTATGTGCATATATGATTACATGACCAGTATAACTCTATATCATGTACAAGCATTTTGATGTGTCAAAATGCATCTACTGTCTTGTATAACTGATTAGAACAAATTTTTAAAAATAGAAAAAACAGTTTAATGAAATTAAGGAAGAATAAAAAGAAATTTGAATCCACCAGAGAATATTGCAAAGTGGAAAAATTGTGATTCTTGCTAGGACATGAATTTCTCCAGCACATACCTGTACATTCCTGGTACTTAAACCTGTTTGACCTCAAATAATCTTTCCATTACATTCTTTATTATCTAGGAACATTGTATCAGTTAGAGAAATAACCAAAAAAGTTAAAATAGGTTGATGTTGTTACCAAGTTTTGTGTTGCTATGGCTCATCACTAATACTCAAATCTTATGCATCTTTTTTTATTTTGGCAAAATTGCCCCAATGGAGCTACATCTTTATACAGATTGCAGTGGGATGTCAAGGTCATTGTGCAACATTAAAATGTGTTCATGGACTCGGCAATTGCTCAAAGGGGAAACTTGCACTTTATAGTATCTGGTTCTTTACAGGTTTCCAACTGTGTTTACATACTCTGCTAAAACTCAGTTTCACCAAGAAAATGTTAGGCCCAATAAGTGACCCAGATTCACCAGTCTTGAGAATTCCATTTTCAATATTAATTCCCCTTTGTTAACATTGATTTCATATTTCTGTCACTGCAGTTAGTGGTAATGTTAAAATCAAGCAAAAACTTCCACTCATAAAAACTCAAATGCCATGAGATTCAATATCATTATTGATACTAATGCAAATTTACTCATTTCCAGCTACAACATTCTGAATAGACCTAAGAGAGTACATTATCTTACTCCATAAGATTATTGCTATTCTTTTTCATTACTATTGTCATTTAATTTATAGCTATATAATCTAAAAATTTGGTAAAATATTCTCCCATAGTAACTTTCTGTGACTATAAACACCATTGTTTACATATCGACCTGTGAATAGAATTGTGTTCCACCTCACCAAGTGTATCTCTACTGCAATATGAGTGAATTTTAATGTAAAATGAGTATTATATTACTATCTTAAGTTCTCTAGCATGATTTCAAGTTGCATAAAAGGTAGTGTTGTATGGAAGAACTGACTAATAAATGGGGAGGTATCCATTTCTGCACATTTTGCTTATTACCTGGCTGAATGACTTTGTTCAAATCATACAAATTCCCTAAGCCTCAATAAAATAATGCTTATATGGTTGTTAAGAATGTTTGCAATCCCATGGTTTTATGATTTTGCAGTCGAGATCTTTTGACAAAATTCTTCTTCCTTAAGAAAAGCCAGTTAAGATTTCACTACCAGTAAACACAAATACACTGACATATACAAAGTTATATTTTACTTTTCAAAATCTGTTTTATTTTTATAGAGACTGACATAGAACACTTGCCAGATACTACTGGAAGAGAAATAAAACAGCAGACAATCAAGAAACAATTAAAGATTCATCCAAGTAAGAATAGGAATTTTCAACTCTACTATTTATTAATTTAGCTTCTCTAGAGTTAAATAATTGCGTATCATTGATGAAAAACTGTAACTATATTACTTGAACAAATGTCTTCATGAATTCCATCCTAAAGTTTGTAGAACTCTGGTATATTATTGATACCAGTCTTGGGTTGATGTTTTAGCATTTTAATGTTTAAATTAATCAGATATCTCCTCCAGCAAACACATTTGTGAAGAGTATTCCATTTATGTTTAATGTATTTTACTCATTTTTAACTGTAAAAACCAAGATGTCAGAAAATTGTAGTTAATATTATTTGCCATCTCTTCCCCATTGAATAAAAATCCTAGAAGCAATGGATGTTACATTTTAGACATTTTATGGAAACCAACACTTGTCTGACCACCTAGTAAATCTTGTGGGTAATTTTAAAGACATCTTTATTCTAATCTGTTTAACCAATTTAAATTGAACTTCTTCTAAAGTTACATGAACCAAAAGGTCTTTGGATCCATTTCTTTTTTAAAATTTTTAATTTATGGTGTTCACTTATCTATATGCCAATTTTGATACAATGTAAATGATCAACAGACACACATCTAATACACAGGTGCGCACAAATAAACATAAAACCCAACAGGAAATAAAAAAATTTGAGCTTTCCCTTGAGTGTTTGATTTCTGAATATAGACAGTGCAAAAATCTCTATAGTTAGGTAAAATAAGACTGATCAGAATAAAACATGTTAATTTAGGCATGCAGGATCAAATGTGAATTCACCACAAAACCATAAGCTCAAAAATACAGAAATTTTAAAAATATAGAAGTGCTAAAAAAAATGACGTGGCCATAATTACTCTAATAAAAGAGCATGCATAACATGTTTATTAGATTAGAGTGTATTTTTGGGTCAGATTTGAGTCAGTCCAGATGTTTAAAGAATGTGAGAGCCCTGAAATCCTCAGGTAAAAGTTCTCAAGGTAAAGAAGACTTGCACATATAGGATTGTTCCATTTCCCCTCCCTGTTCTGTAGTGTTTAGGAAGGAAATTGTTAGGAGAACAAAATCACAGAGAGTAAAACCAGATGAGATAGCCATTTAGGTACCACAGCAGCTTGGATTTAAAAGTGACACCGTCTTTTTCCCTTTGTTCTCAAACTGGTTTTGGACAATTGCTTCTGTAGCTTACACTCTAGATGCATGCCTTGGAGAGAGAGAGATCTGACAGAAAGTTAAGAAGTAAGGAAAGCTACCATTTTGCACTTGAGAAACAAAACCTCATACATAAAGCATTTTTTACCATTTTTTTCTCCATTTTGTAAAAATCAGTTGATTGAGATGTGATGTTACAGTTTATATTTCCTTTGGAAACCATTTTTCATTCAACCAGTTGGCAATCAGGTCAGGTTTGGATGCAGAAAATTATAAGGCATCTCCTTGTCTTCAACTGAGATTAGGTTATTTTCCATTATTCCTTTTGAAGATGAGGGTCCCCTCTGAAAACAAAATGAAATGAAAGAAACGGAACAGAACACAGGTGCCTGCACCAAGAAAACTGTTTCTCTGGTTAGAAGACATCTCCCTGTCCTGGGACCTCTAGCTCCTGGAAACTCTAGTGGTCAGCAGTTTCTTGCCTCTCCTTTCATGACATCTGAATTTAACTACTGCCTTACCAGTGTGGTTATACTGCTCTCCTCTTTCATGGGTGGCCATGAAAAAGATGCAAACATCCAAACTATCCACCCTTACCATGTGAATTGTTACCCTGGGAGACCATGAGACCCTTAGATGTTTTTCTTATAATGAATCCTGGTCTGTCTGTGCTGAACCTACCATTAGTTAATGAAATTTGAGGGGGTAGGGATTGGGCCTCACTCAGAATAAAGGATCATAGCTGAATCTAATTTACATTTTATGCAATTTGGTTTTTTTAAACAAGGTCTGAGAAGCCCTTAGTCTTGCACATAGGAACCTCAGGGTATTTTCCTTCCTTTTTACAGAACAGGCTAAGCTGTAGAATAGTATTAATATGTATATTTCCCACTGATGACCCTAATTCTTTATTGGAAAGTTTTTATTGAGGCCATGTTTGGCAGCAGAAAACAATGAGACACCTTTTCTTGAGTATCTGTGGGTCAACCTTGCCTCAATTTTCCAGTTTGTGGGTTAGTGGTGAACCTGGCGTAACTGTTACAATTGGAGCACCCTTCTGAATGTGAGAAAACCACCCAGATGCCTGCACCAGAGAAATTGCCCATTTTGTTAGGGACATCTTCATAATGAACTCCTAACAACCCAAAAAATCTGCCTTTCACTGCCTGGTTCTGCTAGATTTAGTGCTGTCTTACTGGTGAGAATGATGCAAGGTCTTCATTCACCTTCATGCCACTATCAAACTGCCAAATGTGATGACCCATGGAAAAAAACGACCTATGTTGGGGTGTATTCCTCTGCTGTGCATATCTATACAATTACGTAGTCTGGTCTGCAAGAATTATCCTTCATTCATACAGGATTTGAGGAAGTTATGGAGAACTAGAGTCATTAAGGATAAGAGCTGGGATAAAGAATTTAAGTTTGCTGTGGGCCAAAGGAATTTCCAGAGGGTGAGGATGACATCTTAGTGGTTGTTGAATGCTTAATGCCTTCTTTTGCTTGTTTGTTTGTTTGTTTTCTTTTGTTTGTTTTTTTGGTTTTTTTTTTTTTTGGAGGACTCTAAGCAACAGGTGAATTGAAACGGTGGGGGTATAAGTTTCCCTTTTTGCAGCCAAAGAAGCTAGCAGGGAACACGGGAGCACAAAAACAACAATGGGGGAAATTCCTAAAGGCTTATAAAGCCTCAATATGTGAACAAAAGGAAATCCAGTCTTTTCTTGTGAATCACTGCATGTAAAATATTCCTCTCTCAAAAGCTAGAGTTTGATCAGTGAGGGAAGGGGAGTGCTCAGAAGGAGAAAGTGTGGGATGTGATGATTGGCTCATACAGAGGTACATGTGTTACTGGGTGTTCACTCAGTGTGGGCAGCAGTGACAGAGGATGGGGGAGCAGTAACTGAGATTGGGGGGTCTGATGACCTTATGACTGTGGTATGCTCAGTGCCTGGGAATATTTCTGTGCAAGGGCACAGGATGCTTGACTGTTGTGGCAATGCCCTGCATGAGGAGGCTCTGTGGAAGAGTCCTGTCAGCTCTGACCTTGATCTCAGGCACAAAAGCTCCTGGGAAGGAAGGAATTCTTATGCTAGACAATCACAATGTTTCCCCAGTTCCACTTTTCTGATTCCTGCCCACTTTACAGTAACTTTTAACAGTGGGCTTTCTTGAGAGCTACACAAAGCTCCTAACATTGCACTTTGCAACTTGGAAAAGCTACATAGATGTCCTAGTTTCTGTAACATTCCTGTATACAAAGAATAATGATTGCATAGTCTTTAACCTGATAATGAGACATATATAAAGATTGTTGGTATAACGCTTTAGATCTGCGTCTCCATCAGAGAGAACTCCACCTGATCCCAGCTTAATCTTTAAAATCTGTGTTTGTGAATCTTTGTTTTCCAATCCCCCTTCTCTTCTCAGCAGACTGGAGAGTTTAGTTGCACTGGTTGTGGCAGCTCAGCACCTTTTGATCAACCATTCATCATAGGATACCCATTGGGCTGTCAGGAGAGAAGGTTGGGGGAGAAGCCTTTGAGATTCACTGGGGAGTGACCCTGGCAAGAATCTTGCAGTTGCTTCACTCTTTTGCTCAACTTGGTGCAGCCACAGGCAACTGGGATCAGAGGCTGCTGTGTACTGACACCAGACACACTTAGGGCCAGGATAGGAAAGTGAGAAGTGGCTTTGGCAGAACCCAACATGCCTGACTGTCTTAGTCATCTATTTTACTGCTGTAACTAAGAGATCTGACAAGCACAATTATAGAGGAGGAAAGGTTTATTAGAGGGCTCACGGTTTCAGAGGTCTTAGTCCATAGAAGGCTGGTTCCATTCCTCAGGGATTGAGGCAAGGCTGAAATCATTGCAGAAGAGCATAGCAGAGGGCAGCAGCTCACATCATCAGAAAGCAGAGACAGAGAGAGACTCCATTCTCCGGGTACAAAATATATACCCCAAAGCCAGACCCAATTCCAATCTCCTCCAGCCACACCCTACCACTTCAATTAATCCCACCAGGGATTAATTCACTGATACGGTTAAGACTCTTACAACCCAATCATTTATCTGCTGAAACCTCCTGAATTGTCTCACATGTGAGCTTTTGGGGGACACCTCACATCCAAATCATAACACTGACCCACAGGGCAGGCAATTAGGAAGCATCAGAGGCCTTGAACCCTTTCACCTGAGTTTTCAGGTTGGCCGCTTGCATTAATTGTGTTTAACTATCCTACGGGTGCTCAATATTGTCCTCCAGAAAGAAAGATAAAGGAACGGAAAAGCACACCTCAGAAAGATGTGAGGTGTAGAGAAGCTTACCTTGGTAACAATCCCAAAAGAGATCAAGGATGGGTCCTCATTCCCCTAGTGTTGACAATTAAACACCCAAGAAACTCTGAGGCAAGAGTAGAAAACAAGTTTTATTTAAGAAAGGGACAGAAACACACTTCTCTGAAGAGAAGTGGGACCCAGAACTGGGTGTCCGTGGGAGTGGGTGTGCCTTGTTCTTTTACAAATCCACAGAAATCCCCCTCCTTCTCTTTCTTCTCTGTGTATGTGCCTATGGACAGGAAGGAGAAACACAAAGGGTACTCTCTTGTGTTGGGAAGTGGTCAATCCCTGATCCCTGGAGGTGTTAGCAATCAGTTGAGCTGAGAAGTATGATCCCAGAGGTTAGCTGTTAGCAACCCACTGATAACCAGTCATCATCCTCTCTTGACCTCCATTGTTCATTAGCTACACTGATTGCCAGGCCTTCCACCCTGCCTGGGGTGGAAGTTTGTTGAGGAATGTGATGTTTTCCATCCCTTCAAGGCCAGGCAGGCCTACAGGCAGATTGCTTTTAGGCAAAGAAAGCATGTAGAGAATCAGTACAATGGTTCATTTTATAGAATTATTCTCTTAACCTCATGTTCTCACCATCCTCATCTATTTGTTCCATTACACTATCAATGGAACATTAGCTAGATAGTATTATTTTAGAACTCATCCATTTAGACCGTAAACAATAAAAATCAAATGCTATTGTGACCTAAATGGATGCTTGGTGCAATTATTTTAAATGCTACTTGTTTCTATATTTCTCACTTAGCTAGGAAAGTTGCTTTGATTTTAAAAAGAAGTCTAGCTGATGAATGTGATCAGAAGAGAAATAATTATTTCATTGGTTTCCCGTTTCCTCTAGTTGATGAAAATGTCATGTAAATTTACAATATCTCAGTTAGAGTTATTTAGTTGTCATGTAGTTCAATGATTATGCAAATGAATTTAGTTCTGAAATAGTCATGTTAGACAGTTTTCCTTGATCTTTAGTGAGATGCTAAATTAGACAGCTTAAAAGAGAAATAGGGAAAGAAGAAGTTAAAGGGACCCTGCTAAAACCACTGTTGGGCTGGGGTTGTGGCTTAGTTTTAGAGCATGCCCACAGTTGGTAACAGTGTGCATGCTCATCACTGTGTTTTGTGGGGAGCAACAGTAGAGGCATTTGTATCACAATGGAACACAAAGGAGATGAATAGGTTCAATGATGTGTTCATGTAAGAAAATGACACCAAATGATAAATTAAATCCACAGCAAAAATTGCAATGAGTCAGGAAGGTTATTATAGCAAACATTATTTATTCTTACTCCTTTCTTCTTTCAGTTAAATAAGGAAATAATTACGATAACAATTATAATAATACATTTAACATATAACATGGTAATAGGGAAATAACACGTTATATAGGAATAATATTTCTACATTTCAAACACTATATAGAAATAATTTTTCTACATTTTGCTGAAATTAATGTAATTTCAAAAACAAAACATAAAATTGACTTTGTTGGCACCTATACAAATATGTAAACATTTTAAAGACCATTGATTTGGACACTTTAAATAGGCATGTCATATGGTTTATGTTTTATCAAACTATCTCAGTGAATTCCAAACACAATAGAATTTTAAAAGATTTAAAGCAACAAGAGGATATTCTGAAGGAGAAAATTGTGAATTTTACTAGATAGTTTCTCCAGCATATACTTTATTTTGGTCAGCTATTTCGCTGCTGTGACTAAAATATCTAACCAGCACAATTGTAGAGGAGGAAAAGTTTATTTGAGAACTCACAGTTTCAGAGTTCTTAGTCCATAGAAGGCTGGCTCCATTCCTCCAGGCTCAAGGTGAGGCTGAACATCATGGCAGGACAGGAAAGCAGCTCACTTCTTGGTGATCAGAAAACAGAGAGAGAGACTCCACTCCCCACATACAAATATATACCCCAAAGCCACGTCCCAATTCCTACCTCCTCCAGCCACACCCTACCATTTCAGTTACCATCAGTTAATTAGGGGGATAAATCACTGCGTTAAGACTCTCACAACCCAATCATTTTCCTCTGAGCCTTCTTGCATTGTATCACACATGAGCTTTGGGGGGACACCTCACTTTCTCAACCAGAACATACTTTTATATTCTTGATGCTTAGCCCTATATGCCTTAACATGCACTTTTCATTCCTTCCCTGCTTATTGAAGGATCTTTGCATGCTCATTTGCAGTGAACCATTTCTTCTTACCAGTTGGAAAAAGAATCTATGGATATTTCTTACTACACTACACTCTTTAGTTCCAGAATAGAAATATTAGACAAATAATATTTCTTTAATCCTAGAAAGACTAGTTATGAACTTTTTTCAGACTTGATAGAATTTGGAACTTGTGATTAGTACTTTCAGAGAAGAGGCCCCAGAGATCTTATCATCCCTGACTCCTTGTGAGGACACAGCTAGAAAGTGCCATCTATGATCCAGAGTGGGGCCTCACCAGGCACCAAAAATGCCAGCGTTAATCTGGAGATTTGTAGCTTAATCTCTATAGATTTAAACACTGATATATATGTGTTTCCATTGAAATTTACACTCAAACCAAGATTTCTGTAACTTTGGTTTTGAATACTATTTTTATCTTAATATATTCTCACATATTTCTGAAAATTATTGTTAAAAATTAAATAAGATATATTTTCTCAAACAACTTATAACTGAGGGAAAGCTAGAACTGAATACATAAAATAGTTTGAAACAATCATTCAAATTTGTTTTGTGTTTTATCTTAAAATATTTGATAGGTTATGATGAGCTCTTTTTCTGCCTTTATATTTCAGGATCAGTATCTTCAATTACTTTTTGATTCAGTGTTGCTCAATGAGTGGGTCCTTGTTACTTTTGAATAACCACTTTAGACTCATCAATAAAATGCTCTCATTTAAGTCCTGTCAATTTAAAATATCATACATATTAAGAATCACAGTGCTAATTAATTGATACTTATTTTTAATAATTTAGGTTATGATAAAAATGCTGTAGATAAAATTTAAGAGATGTAAATTGTTAAAAGGAAACATTTAAAAGGGGATTACAATTCAGAGATAAAAATGAATATTCTTGTTCAAAATAAAAAGGTATTGAGATAAAGGCCAGAATTAAGGAAGATTATGTCAAGGAACATAAACAAAAATGAGGAAAAAATGATAGAGACCTTAATAAAAATTGGAATAATAGATAAGTAGTCACTCTATAAAATGGGGAATAAAAATTTATAAATACAGAAACAAAGACTTAATTTGGTAGTAGTTTGTAAGTAATCATCATGGCATCATATGACTTTTAAAACTTTTTTATTTTAGGTGTGAATTTATCCAAAGGCAAAGATATGCTCCCACAAGAAGAAGATAGGTTTGTCAAGCACACTGCACCAAGTAAATCCTTAACAAAATCACCCATGTACAATCAAGGTAAAAGATAGTATATAATCATATAAAATAAGTATCTAATTACTTAGAATAGTTTTCATAGAATTCTTTTTATTTTACTCTTGACATATTTGAAATTTTCAGAAAATACATAAAGGCTTAAAATACATAAAGCTCAAGCTGCTATAAAATAAATACCTTTAACTGAGTAGTTTATAAACAGTAGCAATTTATTTCTCACAGTTACAGAAGTTGGAAAATCTATGGCCAACCTGCTGACAGAAGGCGTGTCTGGTGAGTGTTCATTTTCTGGTTCATGGATGGTGCCTCTTTCTGTGTCCTCACATGGTAAAAGGGGCAAGGTGGAAAGGTGGAAGGGGACTTGTTAAATGAGAGTACTGATCAAGTTCATGAGAACTGAGCCTTTGTGACCTAGTCACCTGTCGAAGACACCACAACCTATACCATCACAGGGTGATTAGGACCGACCATACTGACTGAACAAACATTCAGATGAGAGCAAAAATCAATATAAAAATATAATGTACTCCTAGAGTTCCATTTCTACATTGTCATAATCTCATTCCTCCTTTCTCAGATTTTATCATTTGTGGATAAACTATATGTTGTCTGAATTTTTTATTGTGGCCTCTGTGTTTTACTTTCCCTTTTTTTGTTGAATTCTCCACATCCTCTTCTCTTCCATCACCTACATTACTTTATGTCTATGATATTTTGTAAAAAATGCGCACATATGTACACACACAAAACCTTTTGGCAGAAATCCCCAAGTTCAATGCTTTTTCTTCATCTTGGTATCTAGCATTTATTTTTACAACATTTTAGCAATACTTTAAGAACATATTCGAATCTATAGTTCAGCTCGTGAGATTAGGCCATTTGGGATAGTCTTCTGTACCATCTGTATCCAAAATAACATTCAACCTGTAATGTCAAGATGTTTTAAAATATCATCATACAAACAAGTTTGCATGGGCATTTTCAGAAAAATAATCGAGAGAATGAACATAGATTTGGTAACATGGAGTCATCGCCTTAATATGCTTTAAGGTTTTTATTTTTAGTGATTTACAGGTTTTCTCCAGCTTTCACCCTTATCTGACAAATGTGAATGGATAGCTTAAGCCATGGGTTCTGAAACAAATTATGTCAATGATAATTTGTTCGCTCAGTGGACTTCAGTTGCAATGTCTTGTTCAGTTTCTTATCCTCTGGCTTCAAGATGGAAGTTTTCTACAATAGCATGTTACTTTCATAACAAATAGGATTTATGAAAAATCAATCTAACAAGCTTTGGTTGAATTGGGGGTGGATTCAATGACATGCACGAAACATTGTTCTTTAAAATGATCTTCTGAGTAATATTCCATTGTGTATATATATATATATATATATATATATATATATATATCACAGTTTCTTTATCCATTCATCAATTGAAGGACATCTAGGTTGGAATATTACTCCACCATAAAGAATGATAAAATTATGGCATTTGCAGGCAAATGGATGAAATTGGAGAATATGCTAAGTGAGATAAGCCACTCTCAAAAAACCAAAGGATGAATGATCTTGCTGATAAGCGGATGATGACACATAATGGGGGGTGGGAGGGGTTAGTGTTAGGGTTAGGGTTAGGGTTAGGGAGGGGGGCAAGAATGGAGGAAGGAAGGACTGTATAGAGGGAAAAGAGGGGTGGAGGGGTGGGGGGGAAGGGAAAAAAATAACAGAATGAATCAAACAACATTACCCAATGTAAATTTATGATTACACAAATGGTATGCCTTTATTCCATGTACAAACAGAGAAACAACATGTATCCCATTTGTTTACAATAAAAAAAATGATCTTCTGAAAGTATTGTTTTAAATGTAGACTACAGATAAAGTACAGAAATGAATATTTGGTCCAAAGTAAAGTGGGGTTGTGGTATAAGTCAAAATTAAGTAACATGCTGTCACAGGACATAGAACAAAGACAAGAAAGAGAAAATGATTAAAGACTTTATAGAAATAGTCATAGACAAGTGACTACTCAGTAAAACCTAAGAAAAGTTAGGAATACAAAAATAAAGAGTTTGGGGAGTAATGTGTGAATAGTTAGAATATTCATGAAAATTTTATTTTAAAATTTTATTTTAGGTGTGAGTTTACATAAAAGCAAAGATACATTCCTACAACATCGAGAAGATACTCATACTAAGAAAATCATACCAACTAAATTTCCAACGAAGGTGGTCACTTTATCACCATTTATAAATAAAGGTAAAATATATATAAAAATATTTTAAAGTATCTAATTACTTAGATCAGTTTTGAAGTATGTTTTTCATTTACTTTTTTTATCTTACATTTTTATTCAATAGTCTTTTAGGGAAAATTGTATGTTTGAAAATGAAATAGTTTTAATTCATACTTTTTACTGATTAAATAGTATTGCAAGGGTTAGAATACTTTATTCAATTACTATTGCATTAAAGATCATTGACATTTTTAGCATTTTTTTCCTTACTACTAAATGTATCCATATACATACATTCTGATGTACTGGTACATTTGTTCTTTGCAGGTAAAGAAAGCCCCAGGATTGAGATTTCTTGTTAAAATGTACATGGTTTTTTAATATTAGAAGATATTTCCAATTTGCTTTCCTATGAGTCTATTAAAATTAATGCTTTCATTTGGCAATCTTGGGGGGTTTATGTTTTTCATTGCATAAAGGTCTTTTAAAAACAGGTTGATTTGATTTGATTTATGGTCTTCTGAATTTTGTTAAATAATAGCTCAACCTTATTTTGATTTTTATTTCCATATTTGTTAGTATTCTACTACATAGCTATGCCCTGAACTTTTTAAAAATTAATTTTAACTGATGCATAAAAACATAAAAATTATACATATCATTGGGTTATCACGTGATGTTCTCATACTTGTATACATTGTGAAATATTTAAATATGGTTAAATATACTCCTCAAACATTTGTCATTCTTTTGTGGTGAACATATTTAAATTTTTTTCTTTTACTTTTTTGAAATATACAATATACAGTTGTAATCTGTGGTTATCCTACTGTGCCATAGTACACCAGAACTTCTTACTCCTATGTAACTAATCAGTCTCCTCTGATCAACCTTTTCCCATCACATTTCCCCTGATCTCTACTCTGGTAATCATAAAACAGTAGCCACCAGCCTCTGGTTTCTCTACAAGAAATGTTTTCAGATTCCACAAATGAGTGAGTTCATGCAACCCTTGTTTTTCTGTGCCTGTCTTATTTCGCTTAATATAATAATCTCTACTTTCATCCACGTTGTTGCAAATTACAGGATTTCATTTTTTTATGGCTAAATAGCATTCCATTGTGTATAAGGACCACATTTGTTTTATCAACTCATAAGATAATGGAGCCTTCAGCTGTTTCCATTTCTTAGCTGTGATGAATAGTGCTATAGGTAAACATTGGAGTATGTCTCTTTAACATACTGAATCATTGTGGGGTTTTTTGGTTATATACCCTTGCTAGATCATATAGAAGTTCTATTTCTTATTTTTATTTATTTATTGATTGATTCATTGCAGTTCTAGGGATTGGTCCCAAGGCCTTTACATAACTAGGGGAACACTCAACCACTGAGCTATACCTTTGACCCCATTTTTAATTTTTGTGGAACCTCCAAATTATTTACATAATAGATATACTAACATATATTCCTATTGCAATATGCAAGGGTTCCCTTTTCTTCACATCCTTGCTGGTATTTATTTTCTTTTGTCTTTTTGTTAATCGTCATTCTTACTGAAATGAGATGATAGTGCACTGTAGTTTCAATTTGTATTTTCTCAACAATTACTGATGTTGAGCATCTTTACATGTACTTATTGGCCATTCGTATGTCTTCTTTTGAGAAATTTCTTTTTTTAATTGGTTCTTTTTAGTTATACATAACAGAATTCATTTTGATATAATTGTGCAAGCAAGGAATATACCTTGTTTTTGTTAGAACTGCATTCTCATGGGTGTAAATTATGGTGCGGTTCACTATGATGTATTCATATAAATACATAGGAAAATTATTTCAGATTCGTTCCACTGTCTTTGCCCTCCCTTCCCTTCATTCCCCTTTTGTTTATTCTACTGAATATCTATTTTCCCCTCTCCCCCCTTATTGTGGGTTAGCTCCCACATACCAGCAAAAACATTCAACTTTTGGTTTTGGGGGATTGGCTTATTTCACTTAGATTGATAGTCTCCAGGTCCATCCATTTACTTGCGAAAATCACAGTCATTTTTCTTTTGGCTGAGTAATACTCCATTGTGTATATAACCCATTTTCTTTATCCATTCATCTCTTGAAGGGCACCTAGGTTGGTTCCATAGCTTAGCTATTGTATATTGAGCTGCTATAAACATTGATGTGGCTTGTGTCACCATAGTATGCTGATTTTAAATCTTTTGGATACAAACTGAAAAGTGGAATACTTGGGTCAAATGGTGGTTCCATTCCTAGTTTTTCTGACAAATCTCCATACTTTTTTCCATAGCAGTTGCATCTACTTGCAGTCCTACCATCAATGTATGAGTGTACGTTTTTCCCCACATCCTCACACTTATCATTACTTGTTTTCTTGATAATTGCCATTCTAACTGGAGTAAAATGGAATCTAACTGTAGTTTTAATTTGCATTTCTCCAAATGATAAAGATGTTGAACATTTTTCATATATTTGTTGACCATTTGTATTTCTTCTGAGAAGTAACTGTTCAGTACCTTAGCCCATTTATTGATTGTGTTACTTGGGTTTTTTTTTTTTTTTTTTTTGTGTGTGTGTGTGTGTGTGTGTGTGTTAAGTTTTTTGAGTTCTTTATATATCCTGGAAATTAATGCTCTATCTGAGGTGCAAGTTGCAAAGATTTTCTACTTTTACCATTCTATAGACTCTCTCTTCACATTCTTGATTGTTTCCTTTACTGTGAAGAAGTTTTTAGTTTGATACCATCCCTTTTATTGATTCTTGATTTTACTTCTTGCACTTTACGAGTCTTGTTAAGGAAGTCAGTTCCTGAGCCAATATGTTAGAGTCTTGGGCTTACATTTTCTCTTAGTATGTGCAGTGTTTCTGGTATAATTCCTAGGTCTTTGATTCACTTTGAATTGACTTTTGTGCAGGGTGAGAGATAGGGATTAAATTTTATCCTACTACATATGGATTTCCAGTTTTCCCAGCACCATTTGTTGAGGGGGCTATCTTTTCCCCAATGTGTGTTTTTGGCACCTTTATCAAGTATGAGGTAACTGTACTTTGCGGGGTTTGTCTCTACTCTATTCTATTTCATTGGTCTTCTTGCCTGTTTTTGTGCCAATACGCTGCTGTTTTTATTACTATAGCTCCATCGTATACTTTAAGGTCTGGGATTGTGATGCCTCCTGCTTCACTTTCCTCATTAAGGATTGCTTTAGCTATTCTCAGTCTCTTAGTTTTACAGATGAGTTTCATGACTGCTTTTTTTTTTATTTCTATGAAGAAAATCATTGGAATTTGATGAGAATTGCATTGAATCTGTATAGCACTTTTGGTAGTATAGGCATTTTGATAAAATAGAAGAAGACTTTAGAAAATGAAGAAATTTCTATTTAGAACTATTGCCCATTTTTAATTGGGTTATTTTTTAATATTAAGTTTTGTGAGCTCCTTATATATTCTGGATATTAGTTCCTTGTCAGAAGCATAGTTAGTAAATATTTTCTCCCATTCTCTAGACCATCTCTTTGCTGTGCAGACTGCACAGAAGCTTTTTAGTTTGATGTAATTTTGTCTGTTTTTGCTTTGGTTGCCAGTGCTTTCTGGGGACTTCTTCCCCTGCAGAGAAAAAAAATCTTTGCTATTTCCAATGTCCTGAAGCATTTCCCTTGTGATTTTCTTTTCCAAGTAGTTTCCTAGTTTCTGGTCTTACATTTAAGTTTTAATCCATTTTACATTGAGTTTTGTAATCAGTGAAAGATACAAATCTAATTTCATTCTTTTGTATATGGTTATCCAATTTTCCCAGCACCCATTTATTGGAAAGACTGTCCAATCTCTAATTTGTATTCTTATCGCTTTTGTCAAAAAATCAGTTGACTATAGAAATGCAGGGTTAATTCCAGGCACTCGATTCAGTTCCATTGATCTGTGTAGTTTTGTGATAATACCATGATGTTTTGTAGTCCATTCTGAAGTCAAGTTGTGTGAAAACACTAACTTGGTTCTTTTTTGCTCAAGCTTGCTTTGTCTATTCAGGGTCTTTTGTGCTTCCATATAAATTTTAGGATTGTCTTTTCTAATCCTATTAAGAATGTCATTAATATTTTTATGGAAATTGCATTGAATCTATAGATTGCTTTGAATAATATATACATTTTAACAATATTAATTCTTCCCATCCATGAATATGGGAGGTCTTTCCCTTTTTTAATGTCCTTATCAGTTTCTTTCATCAGAATTTTGTAATTTTCATTCTAGAGATCTTTCACTTCCTTGTTTAGGTTTATTTCTATGAATTTTAATTTTTTGCAGCTATTGAGAATGAGGTTTCTTTCATGATTTTTTTTTCTCAGCAATCTTGTTATTTAAATACTACTCAGAAATGGGATACACACATCTCTGATAGCTATATAGATTTGGTTAAGGATCAATTTTGCTTCTCTGGAATATCAGACTCTCAGGATGTCAAATCTTGAGCCCAACCCACGCCAGCCCAACTGTCCCCTTCTAACTCAGAGGAAACTGAGGGCCACTGCAGGTCTGGACAGAACCCTGCATCTCCCAATCCTCCCCCACGGCTGCTGCCTCTGTAGGACCAAGAGGCCCATTGTTTTCCCCAGATGATAATTTCTGAGGAAGCCAAAAAAAAAAAAAAAAAAAAAAAAAAAAAAAAAAAAAGCCCAACCAGCAACACAGGAGCAATAGCATCAATGCTGAGATGTGTGTATCCCATTTCTGTGACTTGTCCCCATGGGGTTGTCCCTCAGACCTTGACACTGTCCAGTGTGAAGACAGGGGTTGTGGCTCTCTGTTTCTTGCCTGTCATTCTAGGCTAAGAGCAGCCTCAGCTTATCTGGCAAAGTGTCTGTGGCCTCAGCCTCGGGAACCAAACCAGTGGAGCCAGATGCCCAGCTATCCTGCCATCTTGGTGGCTCATGTTCTGTTCAGAGCAGCCAAATAATTGTGTTAAGCCATGTTGTTTTGAAAAGCTCTTAACTGATCATCAATATTTTTTCCTGTAAGTTTGGAATGTTTTTCACACTGACCTGTACTGTCAGCGACTACTCTACTGAAAAGTGATTTGATCAATATAAAAGTGTTCAAGCTATGCAGCTAAAATAAAACAAAATAATAAAATGCTATTGAGTTTTGTATGTTTATTTTTGTGTCCTGCAGATTTGCTGAATTCACTTACCAATTCTGATAGTCTTTTAGTGAAGACTTTAGATTTTCCCACATAGAGAATCATATCTTCTGCAAACAGGAATAATTTGACTTCCTTCCTTTCTATTTGTATACCATTTATTTATTTTTTTCTTGCCTAATTGTACTGGCTAAGATGTCTGCAATTACATTGAATAAGAGTAGTGAGAGTAAGCATCCTTGTTTCAGATTTTAGAGGAAAAGTTTCACCTTTTCCCCATTTGGTATAGTGTTAGCTGCAGCTTTATTGATAAAACTTTTATTATATGAAAGTATGTTCCTTCTATACATAATTTTTCCAGAAGTTTTATTGTTTTGTCAATATCATAGGATATTGAATTTTATTGAAAGTTTTGTTTCTCTATTTAGATGAGCATATGACTTACCCTTCATTTTGTGATGTGATGTGTTATATTCATAGATTTGCATCTGTTGAACCATCTTTGCATTCCTGGTATAACTCTCATCTGATTATAATAAATGATCTTTTTGATATGCTGTTGGATTTGATTTGCTAATATTTTATGCATCTGGGTTTTTAAAATCTATGTTCATTAAAGATATTACTTTATAGTTTTTTGTTGTTGTTGTGTCATTGTCTTGTTTTCGTATCATGGTAATGCTGACTTTATAGAGTTGGGTTTCCAAGAATTCCTTCCCTTTCATGTTTTTAATAGTTTAAGAAGAATTAGTATTAGTATTAGTTCTTCCTTATAAATTTGATAGAATTTAGCAGTGAAGTCATCTTACTATTTGTTAATTGTTTAGTGTTCTATGTCTTCATGGTTCAATTTTAGTGTCTAGAAATTTACCCATTTCTTCTAAGTCTTCCAATATTTTGGTATATAGTTATTTGTAATAATTTTTAATGATCTTTTGTATTTCTGTGGTATTTTTTATAGTGTCTCATTTTTCATCTCTAATTTTATTTATTTGAGCCTTCTCCTTTTTCCTTAGTCTAGATAAAGGTTTGTTGATTTTTTTTTACCTTTTCAAAAAACCAATTATTGCTGGATGTGTTGGGCCATGCCTGTAATCCCAGGAGTGCTGGGGAGGCCAAGGTAGGAGGATCACCAGTTCAAAGTCAGACTCAGCAACTTAGTGAGGCCCTAAGCAATCTAGCAAGAAATGTATAGTCTGGCCAGCACAGTGAATGGATGGTTAACTGGCACAGGCAATGAGCTGGATTGGGAAAATTAATTAGAAATTATAGAACTAAGACAAACACTCATTTATTAGCAGAAAATAGGGCACAGTGGGGACCAGCTCTGGTAGAAACTGACAAGAAAATGGAGTCCACAAAGTAGGTACCCCAAAGGGATTCAGTGTGAAGAACTTCTTAAGGAAAACAGGATGAAGATGGCAAAAACAAATTGTTTGGGGCTTAGCAGTTTACTCTCACCTCTTCTACCTCTGGGCAGCTAGGATTTGAAATCAAAACCTTTTGAACTAGTGAGTTCCATGACAAACAGAATTTCCCCTATCAACAGGAATCATCTTGCAAATGGGCGTTCCCTGGGCATCTTCGCACCATGGGTTTCCCAAAAGCAGTGTTTCACTGTCCAGGGTTTCACATAGTTCAAGGCATTGGTTCATCAACTGCCTACAACAACCCTGTCTCTAAATAAAATATAAAAAAGGGTTGGGGATGAGGCTCAATGGTTAAGTGCCGCTGGTTTCAATCTCTGGTACAAAAAAAAAAAAATTCTTTGTTTATTGGTCTTTTGTATTTTCTTCTTGCCTCTATTTCATCTGTTTCTGCTCTGATATTTAGTATTTCCTCCCCTAATTTTGAGTTAATTTGTTCTTGCTTTTATAGGTACTTGATATGTATCAGTAGGCTGTGTTTGAAATCTATTTTTATCTAAGCTATTATTGCTATAAATTTACCTTTTAATATTACTTGTGCTATAAGTTTTAGTTTGTTGTCGTAAGTTTTAGTTTGTTGTATTTCCACTTTTATGTTTCATGAAATTTTAGTTTCCCTTTTGTTTTTTTTTAATAAACCATTGTTCTCCAAATGTATTTTGTTAAATAGGCATATATTTGTAGAGTTTCTGAAATTTATTTTGTTATTTATTTCTAGTTTATTCCTTTTTAGTCAGAAAAGATATATGATATGGTTTCAATTTTTAAAAATTTGTTGAGACTTTTTTCATGGCCTAATATGTGGTCTATTTTAGAGAATGTTCCATGTACTGATGAAAAGAATACATACTCTGTAGCCATTGAATACAGTGTTCTGTAAAAAACTAAATCCATTTCATTTTAAGTTTAGTTTAACTCTGATATTTCTTTGTTGATTTTCGTTGTTGTTGTACTGGAGATTGAACCCAGAGGTGCTTTACCTCTGAGTCCCATTCTCCAGCTCTTTTTTGATATTTTATTCTGAGACAGAGTTTCACTAAGTTTCTTAGGGCCTTGCTAAGTTGCTGAGTCTGGTCTTGAACTTGTGATCCTCCGACCTCAGCCTCCAGAGCTGCTGAGCTTACAGGTGTGTGTTACCATACCTGGCTCTTTGTTGATATTTTTGTATGGATGATCTGACTATTGATGAAAGTGGGGTGTTAGAAAATATAGTTGAGACTTTCAAAAATATGTGTATTAATTTTGAGAAAGGTTCTTGCTAAATTGATGAAACTGGCCTCTAACTTGCAATCCTGCCTCAGACTTTCTAGTCACTGAAATTATAGTCCAGTATATCCAGCTCAACTGTATTTTTAACTTGACTTACTAAGTTCTCCATTTCCAAGATATCTGTTTCGTTCTTTTTCAAGATTAATCTCCCCCTCTCTCTTTCTCTCTCTGTCTGCTGAATTTCTCATTCACATCATACATTATTTTCCAGATATCATTCAACTATTTGTATTCTTTTGAATCTCATTAAGGTTTTTATAATCATTCTTTTATGTTATTTTCAAGGCATTTTATCATTTTTGTTGTGATCTGTTACTACTGTACTTCTTCGAAAGTATCATGTTACCTTGTTTTTTTCATATTTCTTATGATAGTATGTTGAGAATTGTGAATTTTTTTTGGATTAGTTATATCTACCACTTGTATAAGGTGATTTTTGTAGTACAATGCTTTCTCATAAAGATATGTCTTAGAGTGTAAATTGGGTATGCACTGGTGATTTTGTGTACCATAGTGTAGTCTCCCTGTAACTTCTTTGCCTTAATTAATTTCTTCCCTTTGAACACAGTGTGTACCATGATAAGGTGAAAGAGACTCACTGTTTCTGGGGACCACAGAGGTTACAGCAGCCCAGGCACATGTACATACAGCAGTGGGCTTGGGATGTCCACTGTATAGCTACTCTGGCAATAGAGGTGGTAGCCCTGGGAGGGGATGCTGGGGCTGTCAGTGCCAGAGTCCCTTGCCAGCAGCAAAGCTTGCTTCAGGAGCACCTGAGGAAACCATCATCCATTCAGAGCCACCTTTTGTTGTTAAAGCCACTACCTGGGCTGCAAACTTGCAACAATTGTGAAACTTGGCAGTAGCTAGGATTGCTAGCATGTATACCCATGGAGCTTACTCCACTCTTTCCCCTGCAAAGAAGAGTCTACCTCTGGCTGGGGATCTGAGGTTTCGGTTGCCAGCATGTTTTGTTCCTCTTTGTATATTGCTCTCTAGAGTTTCTCAGTCTTACAAAGGTCTCTCCCTTTCTGAGTTTTAGCATTCTCCCATAGTCAGTCACCTCAAAATATAAGTATCTGTCTATTGTTTTGGTTCTTTGTGGATGCATGTGCTGGAAGTGTACCCCCAAAACTTAAAAAAATTAAAGAGCAACCATTTGTGCACTTCATGGTTAAGGAGGTATTGATTTGTGCTGGTCTTCACTGAGCTAACTTGTGCATTTTTGACCAACTTGTCAGTTACTTCACTCAGCCTAACTGGAAGCTACTTGGCAAATAAAAAAAAAATATATGGTTTGTAGATTTCCAGGTCTATTATCAGAAAAAAATATAGAATGGTACAGAATGATGGTTTTAGAGAGAAGAGAATATAGATTTAACATCTGGCACAGAAGGTGACTTGGCTTCATTCAACCAACTAGCTGAGGTGTCTTCACGTGATAACTGCAAGTCCTTGCATGTGGGCAAGCCTCAGTATAGAAGCAATTTAAAAGTATCTGCTTTTAATTATTGCTTCTTCCATTCACCAAAGGCTGGAGCCAATACCAGTTGATGAGGAGGATCTCAATACAAGTAGAAAAGAACACACTGACATCATTAGAAAGCATCCACCAAAGTGTTTTCTCTAGTCGCAAATATTCACAACCTTCCCACCAGCAAAATACAACCAGCTATTCCTTGGACCCCACAAATCCTCACCCAATTCTGGCAACAGAGCAAAAGTCCCACAATCTTGTTACCTATAACAATTTTGAGAGTCAGCTCCAATGATGTGATTTCTCTTGATTCATAGAAGTTTTTAGTCACTTGCCGCCCACAAAACACATAAACACATACACATTCAAGGTAACAGTGAGTCGAGGATAGGCTCTTGAGTATGCACCCTCATAAGAAAAGCAGGGAAAATCAAAGGTGAATAATAGACAGTGACCTTTGTCTTTTTGATCATTGAATAGCATTATAATTTTCTCAATAAAGAAAGCATACATCCAAAAATAAATGAATTAGGATGTTGGAGGACACCAGAATAAATTACAGACTTGGAAAAATATAACTGATTGTATTATAAATACATGATATACAGTACTTAAGGGGAAAAGTAAAAATGAGCTATTCTAAATAACTAGAAAACAGTTTTTTAAGGGAAGACTATAGGTAAAGATAGAAAGAACCATTGTACTTTCTATCTAGAGTACAATGTTGTAAAAACATAGTACTCTAAGTTGGTAAATGTGTTCCTCATAGAGGTACAGATTAGCAATTTTATAAAAACTTCATTATAACTTACTTGCATGTGACAAAAATCACCCATTTCAAGTGTATGTGTCTAGGGTTTTAGTAATTTACCTAGGTCTGTGATCATCACCTTAATTCAGTTTTAGAACATTTTGATTATTTCAGTAAATACCTCATGATTATTCACAATTGTTAGTTCCCACTCTTGGCCCCAGATATCAACTTTTTATATCTCTAGTTTTGCTTTCTGTGGACATTCCATATAAATATAATATACAATATAAGGTATTTTGTGAGTTTTGTTTTTTATTGTTGTTGTTATTCTAATCAGTTATACATGACATTTTGCATTTTGACACATCATACATAAATAAAGTATTATCTTCTCATTCTTCTGTTTGCACATGCTGTAGAATTACACTGATCATGTAGTCATACATGCACATAAGGTATTAATGTCCGATTCATTCTACTATCCTTCCTATCCCCCATACCCACTCCCCTCCCTTCACTTCCCTTTGCCTAGCCCAAAGTACCTCTATTCTTCCCTAGTGCCTCTCCTCCCCAACTTATTGTGAATTAGTATGTGCATATCAGAGAAAACATTCAGCCTTTGTTTTGGGAGATTGGCTTATTTCACTGAGCATATCCTCCAACTCCATCCACTTTGGTATTATTTTATGATAAACTTATGTTAACTATTTTTTTAAATGAAAAACTGTTCAAAGTGGCTTTACTATTTTACATTTGCACCAGCAAAGCTATGATGTTTTCTATTTCTCCTTATCCTTGCCAGCAAAATTTGCTAGTATCTGTGTGTATGTTCTTTCCCTGTGTGTATGTATTTAGGATGGACTCCAGGGCTTGTGCACACTAGGCAATCACTGGGCTAAAACACCAACCCTTATCTGTGCTTTTTTTTTTTTTTTTTTTTTTTTTTTTTTTTTTTTTTTTTGCGGTGCTGGGGATTGAACCCAGGGCTTTGTGCTTGCAAGGCAAGCACTGTACCAAATGAGCTATATCCCAAGCCCTCATCTGCGCTTTTGATTATAGGTTTTGAGTGTGAAACGGCATTTTACTGTTTTTTTTTTAATTTTTTTATTGTAGACAAATGGGATACATGTTGTTTCTCTGTTTGTACATGGCATAAAGGCATACCATTTGTGTAATCATAAATTTATATAGGGTAATGTTGTTTGATTCATTCTGTTATTTTTCCCCTTCCCCCCACCCCTAACACCCCTCTATTCCCTCTATACAGTCCTTCCTTCCTCCATTCTTGTCCCCCTCCCTACCCCTAACTCTAACCCTAAAACTAACCCCTCCCTCCCCCGAATATGTGTCATCATCCACTTATTAGCAATATCATTTCTCCTTTGGTTTTTTGAGATTGGCTTATCTCACTTAGCATGATATTCTCCAGTTTCATCCATTTGCCTGCAAATTTCATAACTTTATCATTCTTTATGGCTGAGTATTATTTCATTGTGTGTGTGTGTGTGTGTGTGTGTGTGTGTGTGTGTGTGTGTATATATATATATATATATACCACAGTTTCTTTATCCATTCATCAATTGAAGGACATCTAGATTGGTACACAATCTGGCTATTGTGAATTGAGTAGCTATGAACATTGATGTGGCTGTGTCTCTGTAGTATGCTGATTTTAAGTCCTTTGGGTATAGGCCAAGGAGTGGGATAGCTGGGTCAAATGGTGGTTCCATTCCAAGTTTTCTAAGGAATCTCCACACTGCTCTCCAGAGTGGCTGCACTAGATTGCAGCCCACCAGCGATGTATGAGTGTACCTTTCTCCCCACATCCTGGCCAACACCTGTTGTTGCTTGTATTCTTGATAATTGCCATTCTAATTGGGGTGAGTTGGAATCTTAGGGTGGTTTTGATTTGCATTTCTCTTATTACTAGAAACGTTGAACATTTTTCCATATGTTTGTTGATTGCTTGTAGATCTTCTTCTGTGAAGTGTCTATTCATTTCCTTAGCCCATTTGTTGATTGGATTATTTGTATTCTTGGTGTAAAGTTTTTTGAATTCTTTATAGATTCTGGAGATTAGTGCTCTATCTGAAGTATGATTGACAAAGATTTTCTCCCACTCCGTAGGCTCTTTCTTCGTATTGCTGATAGATTCCTTTGCTGAGAGAAAGCTTTTTAGTTTGAATCTATCCCAGTTATTGATTCTTGCTTTTATTTCTTGTGCTATGGGAGTCCTGTTAAGGAAGTCTGGTCCTAAGCCGACATGTTGAAGATTTGGACCTACTTTTTCTTCTATAAGATGCAGGGTCTCTGGTCTGATTCTGAGGTCCTTAATCCATTTTGAGTTTAGTTTCATGCATGGTGAGAGATATGGGTTTAGTTTCATTTTGTTGCATATGGATTTCCAATTCTCCCAGCACCATTTGTTGAAGAGGCTATCTTTTCTCCATTACATATTTTTGTCACCTTTGTCTAGTATGAGAAAATTGAATTTATTTGAGTTTGTGTCCGTGTCCTCTATTCTGTACCATTGATCTGCCTTTCTATTTTGGTACTGATACCATGCCGTTTTTGTTACTATTGCTTTGTAGTAGAGTTGAAGATCTGTTATTGCGATACCCCCTGTTTCATTCTTCCTGCTAAGGATTGCTTTAGCTATTCTGGGTTTCTTGTTCTTCCAGATGAATTTCATAATTGCTTGCTCTATTTCTGTAAGGTAAGTCATTGGGATTTTAATTGGAATTGCATTGAATCGGTATAGCACTGTAGGTAGTATGGCCATTTCGACAATATTAATTCTTCCTATCCAAGAACATGGGAGATCTTTCCATCTTCTAAGGTTTTCTTTAATTTCTTTCTTTAGTGTTCTGTAGTTCTCATTGTAGAGGTCTTTCACCTCTTTTGTGAGATTGATTCGCAAGTATTTTATTTTTTTCAATGCTATTGTGAATGGGGTAGTTTTCCTACTTATTCTTTCCAAAGATTCATCACTTATGTATAAAAATGCATTAGATTTATGTGCATTGATCTTATATCCCACTACTTTACTGAATTCATTTATGAGTTCTAAAAGTGTTCTGGTGGAATTTCCTGGTTCCTCTAAGTATATAATCATATTATCAACAAATAGGGATAGTTTGAGTTCTTCATTTCCTATTCATATCCCTTTAATTTCTTTGGTCTCTCTAATTGCTCTGGCTAGAGTTTCAAGGACGATATTGAATAGAAGTGGTAAAAGAGGGCATCCCTGCCTTGTTCCAGTTTTTAGGGGGAATGCTTTCAGTTTTTCACCATTTAGAATGATATTGGCCATGGGCTTAGCATAGATGGCCTTTACAATGTTAAGGAATGTTCCCACTATCCCTATTTTTTCTAGTGTTTTGAGCATTAAGGGATGCTGTATTTTATCAAATGCTTTTTCTGCATCTATTGAAATAATCATGTGATTCTTGACTTTAAGTCTATTGATATGGTGAATTACATTGATTGATTTCCGGATGTTGAACAAACCTTGCATCCCTGGGATGAAACCCACTTGATCGTGGTGCACTATCTTTTTAATATGTTTTTGTATGCAATTTGCTAAAATTTTGTTGAGAATTTTTGTGTTGATGTTCACTAAGGATATTGGTCTGAAATTTTCTTTCCTCGATGTGTCTCTGTCGGGTTTGGGTATCAGTGTGATATTGGCTTCATAGAATGAGTATGGGAGGGTTCCCTCCTCTTCTATTTTATGGAATACTTTGAGGAGTATTGGAATGAGCTCTTCTTTAAAGGTTTTGTAGAACTCGGCTGAGAACCCATCTGGTCCCGAACTTTTCTTTGTTGGTAGGCTTTTGATGACTTCTTCTATTGCATTACTTGAAATTGGTCTATTTAAATTGTGTATGTCCTCCTCATTCAGTTTAGGCAATTCATATGTCTCTAGAAACCTGTTGATGTCTTCAAGGTTTTCTGTTTTGTTGGAGTATAGATTTTCAAAATAGCTTCTAATTATGTTTTGTATTTCATTCAAGTCTGTTGTGATATTTCCTTGTTCATTCCAAATTTTAGTGATTTGGGTTTTCTCTCGTCTTCTCTTTGTTAGTGTGGCTAAAGGTTTATCAATTTTGTTTATTTTTTCGAAGAACCGACTTTTTATTTTGTTAATTTTTTGTATTATTTCTTTTGTTTCAGTTTCATTGATTTCAGCTCTGAGTTTAACTATTTCCTGTCTTCTACTTCTTTTGGTGCTGGTCTGTTCTTCTTTTTCTAGGGCTCTGAGCTGTAGTGTTAGGTCGTTTATTTGTTGAGTTTTACTTCTTTTATTAAATGCCCTCCATGAAATAAATTTTCCTCTAAGTACTGCTTTCATAGTGTCCCAGAGATTTTGATATGATGTTTCTTTGTTCTCAATTACCTCTATGAATTTTTAAATTTCCTTCCTAATATCTTCTGTTATCCATTCATCATATAATAGCATATTGTTTAATCTCCAGGTGTTGGAGTAGTTTTTGTTTTATACTCTTTCATTTATTTCTAACTTCAATCCATTATGATCTGATAGAATACAAGGTAGTGTCTCTGTCTTCTTGTATTTGCTAACAGTAGCTTTGTGGCATAATATATGGTCTATTTTAGAGAAGGATCCGTGTGCTGCTGAGAAGAAAGTGTATTCGCTCTTGGTTGGATGATATACTCTATAAATGTCTGTTAAATCTAAATTATTGATTGTGTTATTGAGATCTATGGTTTCTTTGTTCAATTTTTGTTTGGAAGATCTGTCCAGTGGTGAGAGAGGCGTGTTAAAATCACCTGGTATTATTGTGTTATGGTCTATTTGGTTTCTGAAATTGAGAAGGATTTGTTTGACATACATGGATGAGCCACTGTTTGGAGCATAGATGTTTATGATTGTTATATCTTGCTGATTTATGCTTCCCTTAAGCAGTATGAATGACCTTCTTTATCCCTTCTGACTAACTTTGGCTTGAAGTCCACATTATCTGAAGTGAGGATGGATACTCCAGCTTTTTTGCTGAGTCCATGTGCATGGTATGTTTTTCCCCATCCTTTCCCCTTTGGTCTATGGGTATCTTTTTCTATGAGGTGAGTCTCTTGCAGGCAACATATTGTTGGATCTTTCTTTTTAATCCAATCTACCAGTCTATGACTTTTGATTGATGAATTCAGGCAATTAACATTCAGGGTTATTATTGAGATATGATTTGTATTCCCAGTCATTTGGTTCATTTATTTTATTTTATTTATTTGACACTACTTGGTTCCTCCTTTATTTGACAATTCCTTTAGGATAATTCCTGCCTTTGCTGATTTGCTTCTTTGTTTTTCTTCTCTTCTTATGGAATATTTTGCTGAAAATGTTCTGTAATGCTGGCCTTCTTTTTGTAAATTCTTTTACCTTTTGTTTATCATGGAAGGATTTTATTTCATCGTCAAATTTGAAGGTAAGTTTTGCTGGTTATAAGATTCTTGATTGGCATCCATTTTCTTTCAGGGCTTGAACAATATTGATCCAGGCCCTCTTAGCTTTTAGGTTCTGGATTGAAAAATCTGCTGATATCCGTATTGGTTTCCCCCTGAATGTAATTTGATTCTTTTCTCTCACAGCCTTTAAAATTCTGTCTTTATTTTGTATGTTAGGTATTTTCATTATAATGTGCCTTGGTGTGGGTCTGTTGTAATTCTGTGTATTTAGAGTCCCATAAGCCTCTTGAACTTGATTTTCCATTTCATTCTTCAGATATGGGAAATTTTCTGATATTATTTCATTGAATAGATTGTTCATTCCTTTGGTTTGTTTCTCTAGGCCTTCCTCAATCCCAATAATTCTTAAATTTGGCCTTTTCCTGATATCCCATAGTTCTTGTAGATTCTGTTCATGATTTCTTACCATCTTCTCTGTTTGTTCAACTTTGTTTTCAAGGTTAAATATTTTGTCTTCAATGTCTGAGGTTCTGTCTTCCAGGTGTTCTATCCTACTGGATATGCTTTCTATGGAGTTCTTAATTTGGTTTATTGTTTCCTTCATGTCAAGGATTTCTGTTTGGTTTTTTTTCAATATCTCGAACTCTTTATTGAAATGATCTTTTGCTTCCTGTATTTGCTCTTTTAACTGTCGATTGGTGCGATCATTCAATGCCTGCATTTGCTCTTTCATCTCATCATTCAGTGCCTGCATTTGCTCTTTCATCTCATCGTTTGCTTCCCTGATCATTTTAATTATGTACATTCTGAACTCCTTTTCTGTCATTTCTTCTGCCATGCTGTCATTGGGTTTTATTGATGTAACATCTAGATTTGTTTGGGGCATTTTCTTCCCTTGTTTCCTCATATTGTTCAGGTATCAGTGGACCCCTGAGATATTGCAGATTTCCTCTATTGACTTATAATGTCCCTGAAGATTTCTAGTATATCCCCTCTTAGCCTTCAGTAGGCTGAAGTCTTGGAGGAAGTTGATAGTGTGGTGCTCCACAAGGAAGCTGCCTCTCTAGGGGTGGTGGCCTTCAGGTGGGGTATATTCCCTACTAGTGGGCAGAGGTGCCTCCACTTGTTGACCAATGGTCATCCAAAGGGGCACTGGGCTGCGGGCTGAGGCAAGCCCTGTTTGGGCCTGTGTCTCTGGTTTTACCATCCTTGTGGGCAATCCTCACCCAGCAGGGAAGACTCACCCGGTGGGGAGGTCTCGCTGGTCAGTTCCCCTCCTAGAGGTTCCCCTCAATCTACAACTACCGCCTGTGCTGGGCTGCCTTCCTCTGCAACTTTCCCAGAGGCCCAGACCTACCTCCTGGGCCTGGGAGCCTCACCCTTCGCAGACGAGTCTCCTTAGGCTGCCCCTCCTCAGAGAATCTGCCTGCAGTCCTGGTACCTTCGCTCAGCCCCTGCGCGTGTCTCTGTGCACCTCTTCCACCAAGAAGCCTCCTAGGTCCTGGGACCCTGCTCTGCACCTAATCACCTGACTATGCGGCCCCTCCTCTGAGCAGACCCCTGGAGCCCCGTACAATCGCTCTAAGTCCCCGCAACCTGCCCCACACCTATTTCTCCCGACAGCTACCCAGTGTTCCAGTGCGTTCACTAGGAGTCCAAGCAACTCACTGCGTGCCTCCTCCTCCCGCCAACCGCCCGTAGCCCTGGGCAGTCACTCCAAGTCCAAGTGACCCACCCCGTTCCTCCTCCTCCTCATCCAGGTAGCCCCCCAGGTGTTCAGGAGAGGTTGCTCTGAGTTCTTCTGTGTCCAAGCGACCCGCCGCGCTCCTCCTCTTCCTCGTCCGGTCAGGCCCCGGTGTTCAGGAGTGGTCGCTCTGAGTCCAAACAGCTTTCCTCGCAGTTCCTCCGCTGGGCCACCACCCGGAGCCCCAGTGGTTGCTCCGAGTCCAAGCACTGTGCTGAGTGGCCTCCTCTACGACGCTCCCAGTTGTCCAAGTTCACTGCTCCAGTGGTGGAAGGGGTGTCTTGCCCGGCAGCTCTACTTCACAAAGTTCCCGGCATTCCAGGACTACCGCCCCATCCGGGATGCCTCCCCAACGGGAGAGACTTACCCAGCTGCTTTGAGTTCATCCCAAGTCTCTCAATATCTCCTATTTTGAATCCTGAGTCCTGGAGCAACATGAAATGCAGCCACCCTCTAGTCCACCATCTTGAACCCCCCTTACTGTTGTTTTAATTTGCATTCCCCTGATGACAAATGATGTTTGAACATCTTATGTGTTTTTTAGCCTTTATGTATTTTTTTAGGTGAAATATCTATAAAATCTTTTGCCCATTTTAAATTGTGTTTTTATAATTCCTTAATATTGTTAGAGTTCTTTATATATTCTGGATACAATTTCTTTATTTGGATAAATGGTCTACAAATATTTTCTTCCACTGTCTGGCTTGCTGTAACTTTCTTAGTGTTAATCAAAAGTTTTGAATTTTGATAAAGTTTAATTTATTAATTTGTCTTTTATAGATCATGCTTTCAAGGTTGAATGTAATAAATCTTTGCCAAATCCTAGGTTTCAAGAATTCTCCTATTTTTTGCAAGAATCTTATAGGGTAGCTATTATTATTAGGCCTGTGATTAATTTTGAGGTAATTTTTGTGTACAGTTCAGTTTCTGTTTTTATATATATATGTATACACCATTCCTGAGCAGAATGCCATTTCTAATAATTGTCTTGTCAATCTAGTTAATATCAATTAGTCACAAATATAAGGGTGTGCTATTGGTCTTTCAATTCTGTTCCTTAGAGCTATTACCTATTATTATGGTATTACTACATCACTTTAATAATTGCAAATTCATAGTAAAATTTGAAATTGAAAAGTGAATTCCATGCAGTTTTATTCACATTTTAACATGGTTTTAGCTCTTCTAAGTCTTTTGCATTTCCATGCAACTTTTAATTTTAGATTATTAATTTTTGCCTCCTCATAAAAGCCCTCTGCAAAATACTGATAAGGTTATATTGAATTTATATATCAATTTGAGAAGAATTGTCATCTTAAAAAAAAGTGTTATACTCCATGAACATTGAATTTATTTAGGTATTTAATTTCCCTCAGCAATGTTTTATAAGCTTCAGTGTATAAGTGTTGCCCCTTTTGGTAGATTTCTTTCTATTTTACTCTTTTTATGTTATTGCAAATTTAAAAATTAATTTAACTTTGGTATTGTTTTATATGTTCAGCAATACAGTTGTATGAAGTCTTCTTTTGAATCAGTTAATGGAAGAAAAAAGAGTAAAAGCTGTTTATTATTCTTTATATTTACCAGTGTAAAGGTGCTTTTTACTTCTAATGTTTATTTGAGTTACCATCTGGTATTATTTTATTTCAACACAAAATCTTCACTATTTTGTGTATTATAGAAATGCTTATGTAAGAATGAAATTTCTCAGTGGTCCGCCTAGGATTTTTTTTTTTATATATGTATTTTTTGAAGGATAGTTTTGCTGAGTATAAAATTCTTGGTTGTCACTCTTTGCTTTCAAAACTTTGAATGTCATATCACTGTATTTTGGGATTCATTTTTGTTTTGTTTGTTTCTGTAATGCTGGGGATCAAACCCAGGTCCTCACTAGCAAAGCAAATGTTCTGCTACTGAGCTAAATCCCCATTATTTTTTGTTTTTTGTTTTTTTGGTACCGAGAATTGAACCTAGACGTTCTTAACTACTGAGCCACATCTCCAGTCTTTTTTTTACATTTATTGAGAGACAGGGTCTCACTGAGTTGCTTAAGGCCTCAATAAATTGCTGAGGCTAGTTTTGAACTTGTGATCCTCCTGGCTCAGTGTCCCTAGCCACTGGGATTATAGGCTTGCACCACTGCACCTAGCTCCCATTGTTTTTGATGAGAATTGAGATGTTAATCTTTTTAATTATCCTATCAAGATATAATTTTAATCAGTTTTTCATTGCTATGACCAAAAGACCTGACAAGAACAATTTAGAGGAGGAAAAGTTTATTTCGGCTCACAGTTTCAGAGATTCAGTACACAGTCAATACACTACATGGCTCTGGGCCCAAAGTAATGCAGTACATCATGGTGGAATGGCCTAACAGAAGGAAGCAGCAGCTTAGGACTTGGCAATCAGAAATCAAAGAGGAAGCTCTACTCATCAGGGACAAAATATAAACCACAAAGTCTTCCTCATTCACACTCTACATCATCATACAATTACTGCTCAGTAAATCCTAGCAGTGGATTAATCCACTGATTAGTTTATACCACTCCATAATCTAATAGTTTCACCTCTGAAGATTCTTGCATTATCTCACACATAAACTATTGGTGGATACCACATATCTAAACTGTAACAATTCACACACCTCACATTTCATCCATTTAAAATTTAAAATCACAGACTGGGGTTGTAGCTCAGTGGTAGAGCAATGGAATTCTCAGCACCACATATAAATAAGTAACATAAAGGTTCATTAACAACTAAAAGAAAGGTTTTTTTTTTTCTATGTCATATGTCTTTATTTAACTTTAAAAGGAATCATAATCCATGCTAACTAAATTGAGAAAAAAAAAAAGAATTGTGTTTTGGAATGCCCATGCAACATTTCAAATATGTATATTTTAATTGTTGGAGAATTATTATTATGCAGTGGAATAGTTTTAAACTGTATCACCTGATGCTAAATTTAGTGGAAAAAAAAAAAAACATAAAAATGGGACCACCACTAAAACACATTAAGGTATTTTTAAAAGCCTAAATAATTAAGATTATCATACTGGTTTATTAGCAAAACAGAATGCCCAGAAGTAAGTACACTCAGATACATATAGAAATTGAATGTATAAAAAGGACATCATCTCAAGTCCATGGGAAAAAGAAGTAGTCAATAAATGTTATAGAGATAAGTAAAGTAATAATTCTGCCTTACCTCATATATCATGAGAAATTCTATATGTACCAAGGATATTTTTAAATAATACAACCATTAAGTAATAAGAAGAAAACTTGAAAATTTTTTCTTTACAGGTCTGGTGTTAGCAAGAATTATCTAACTTTTCATGACTCAGAATCCCCAAGTCATAAATTATTTCACTGATACTTTTTGTTACATAAAAATCAAATTTTTTATGGAAAGAAGCATCATAAATAAACTTTTAAAACAGACAACTAAGGGAGATATTTACAGCTCATATCACAAAGAGCTATCCTTCCTAACATGTAAATTGATAAAATCATAACCCTTTTGAAACATAGAAAAAGGAAATAAATTTTTCTATTAATAAACAAGATAGTTAACTTCACTCATTAAAAAAGAGAAAGGTAAATGAAAACTGCAGATGAAGGACTGTTTTCTCTCTCTCCATTGGCAATAATCCAGTTAGCTAATTTACTCTATTGATAGGACTCAGAAGGGGAATCATTTTCTCATGCCTTCTGACAGCAGTGTGTTAAAGTCACCCAGAATTATTGTGTTGTGGTCTATTTGATTTCTGGAATTGAGAAGGATTTGTTTGATGTACATGGATGCATCATTGTTTGGGGCATAAATATTTATGATCTTTATGTCTTCCTGTTTTATGGTTCCCTTAAGCAGTATGAAATGTCCTTCTTTATCCCTTTTGACTAACTTTGGCTTGAAGTCCACTTTATCTGATACAAGGATGGAAACCCTTGTTTCTATACTGAGTCTGTGTGCGTGGTAGGTTTTTTCCCATCCTTTCACCTTTAGTCTGTGGATGTCTTTTTCTATGAGATGAGTCTCTTGCAGGCAGCATTTTGTTGGGTCTTTCTTTTTAATCCATTCTGCCAGTCTATGTCTTTTGATTGATGAGTTTAGGCCATTAATGTTCATGGTTATTATTGAGATATGATTTGTATTCCCAGTCATTTGGCTTATTTTTGGTTTTTAAATTGGCTTGGTTTCTCCTTTGACTGGTTTTTCTCTAAGGTAGTTCCTCCCTTTGCTGACCTACATTGTTGTTTTTTATTTCCTCCTCATGGAATATTTTGTTGAGAAAATTCTGTAGCACAAGCTTTCTATTTGTAAATTCTTTTAACTTTTGTTTATCATGGAAGGATTTTATTTCATCTTCAAATCTGATGGTTAATTTTGCTGGGTATAGGATTCTTGGTTGGCAACCATGTTCTTTCAGAGCTTGAAATATATTATTCCAGGCCCTTCTAGCTTTTAGAGTCTGGGTTGAGAAGTCGGCTGCTATTCATATTGGTCTCCCCCTATATGTAATCTGATGCTTTTCTCTCACGGCCTTCAAAATCCTATCTTTATTTTGAATGTTAAGCATTTTCATTATAATGTGCCTTGGTGTGGATCTGTTGTGATTTTGTGCATTTGGTGTTCTGTAAGCCTCTCGTATTTGATTTTCCATTTCATTCTTCAGGTTTGGGAAATTTTCTGATATTATTTCATTGACTCGTTTGTTCATTCCTTTGGTTTGTATCTCTGTGCCTTCCTCAATCCCAATAATTCTTAAATTTGGTCTTTTCATGATGTCCCATAGTTCTTGGAGATTCTGTTCATGATTTCTTATCATCTTCTTTGTTTGGGAAACTTTGCTTTCAAGATTAAATATTTTGTCTTCATTGTCTGAGGTTCTGTCTTCCAAGTGGTCTAGTTTGTTGGTGATGCTTTCCATTGAGTTTTTTATTTGGTTTATTGTCTCCCTCATTTCAAGGATTTCCGTTTGTTTTTTGTTTTTTTCTTTTTTTACTATCTCTATCTCTTTGTTGAAATGATCTTTTGCTTCCTGCAGTTGCTCTTTTGGCTTATTGGTATTGTCATTCATTGCCTGCATTTGCTCTCTTATCTCATCCTTTGCTTTGTGAATCATCTTAATCATGTATAATCTGAAGTCCTTTTCTGACATTTCTTCTAACATACTGTCATTGGATTCTATTAATATAGAATCTAGATTTGTTTGGATCATTTTCTTCCCTTGTTTTTTCATGTTGTTCATGTATCTTCCCCTCTAGCAGTGCAGATCTGGGGTATTGCAGATTTCCCCCTATAGGCTTATAGTGGCCCTATAGGTTTCCAAAACCCTTTCTTTAAGGGGAGATCAATATTAGCAGTGCCCAATTTGGACACTATGCAATCCTAGACCAAATAGCCCCTATGAGGACAATAACAAAATTGTCCTAATAAACAGAATGATTTCAAATATTATCTTCAGTAAAACAAACAAATTTGCAATAAGGTCTGCAGTTTCAAATGAAGGACAAAGAGGATGCAGAGGGATGTAGAATGTGGCTGTTAATGGGATAAGAAAAGAATATACAGAAGTTCTAGATAAAGAAAGGGTGAGAATGTAATCAAAAGAAGTTGGATGTTAGCATGCAAAAAAGGGAGAAAGAGACTCTGAGGGAACAGGTAAACAAAAGGAAAAGAGAGCAAGAAAAGTAAAGAAATAAAAACTTAAATTTTGTCAATAAGGAGAAAAAAGAAATTCTACAGTATAATAGTCATATAGTAATGAAACCTCCTAGTCTTCAACAGCCTGATGCATGAGTGGAGCTTCAAGCCTCCAGCAGGCATCTCAGGATGGGATTTGCCCCACCTAAAGATCGGAACTACGGCTTCCAGGATTATCCAAGATGGCCGCTCTGGCTTCAAAATGTGTTGGCAAATGGGGAGCTGCAGCTCAGGATGTGGATGTGGTCAGCTGGAGGTCCTGGAGGCAGGATGCGGTTGGTCAGGCAGGGGTCCTGGAGGTTGGGTGTGTTTGGTGTGGTTGCAGGATCCTGGAGGCTGAGTGCAATCAGTTGGTCTGGGGTCCCAGTGATAGGGTGCAGTCAGTTGGTCTGGGGGTCCTGGTGGCAGGGAGCAGTCAATGTGAGGGCCCCAGAGACAGGGAGTGATCGTTCGGGCTGAGGGATCCTGGAGATGGGGCTCAGTCAGTCCAGCCAGGTGTCCTACAGGGCCTGGCTGTTGTCTCAAAATGGTAGCAGCCACGTGTAATCAAACCTGCAGGTACTGTAACAGTGAACTTCCAGGCAATAGCAGGCAGCTGATGCTCCACTGGCAGTCGGCGATCAGTTTGCTGACTGCTGTCAGCCATCGGGAGGTGAACCTCGTGCCGTTGGGTGATGGACAAGCGAGAGACAGGCAAATGGCAGATGATAGACACCTGACAGTGAGCAATCTGCACTCAAAAAAGGCATCGATATGCTGGCAGACTGCAGGTCATCACAGCAGACAAATGGGGTAAACAGCAGGGGATCGATAAGCAGCCTGGGTATAAGATTCTTGATTGGCAACCCCATGTTCTTTCAGAGCTTGAAATATGTTCCAGGCCCTTCTTGCTTTTAGTGTCGGGGCTGAGAAATCTGATATACATATTAGGGCTGAGAAATCTTATATACATATTAGTTTCCCCCATAGTAATTTTATGCTTTTCTCTCACAGCCTTTAAAATTCTATCTTTATTTTGATGTTAGGCATTTTCATTATAATGTACATTGGTATAGATTTGTTATAATTTTTTGCATTTGGTGTTCTGTAAGCCTCTTGTAGTTGATTTTCCATTTCATTCTTCAGGTGTGTGAAATTCTCTGATATTATTTCATTGAATAGGTTGTTCATTCCTTTGGTTTGTATCTCTGTGCCTTCCTCAATCCCAATAATTCTTAAATTTGGTTTTTTCATGATATCCCACAGTTCTTGGAGGTTTTGTTCATGATTTCTTACCATATTCTCTGTTTGGTCAACTTTATTTTCAGGATTAAATATTTTGTCTTCATTGTCTAAGGTTCTGTCTTCCAAGTGATCTAGTCTGTTGGTGATACTTTCCATTAAGTTTTTTATTTGCTTTATTGTTTTCTTCATTTCAAGGATTTCTGGGTTTTGTTTTCAGAATCTCTATCTCTTTGTTGAAATGATCTTTTGCTTCCTGCAGTTGCTCTTTCA
Organism: Sciurus vulgaris; assembly: GCF_902686455.1. NCBI lineage: Eukaryota > Metazoa > Chordata > Mammalia > Rodentia > Sciuridae > Sciurus > Sciurus vulgaris. Next base: position 40,853,731 of record NC_136473.1, on the reverse strand, counting down.
ACTGTTTATTGTAGTGATCGTTCATGGCCTGCATTTGTTCTCTTATCTCATTGTTCGCTTCGTGAATCATTTTAATTAAATATATTCTGACCTCTTTTTCTGACATTTCTCCTACCATGCTGTCCTTGGATTCTATTAATACAGAATCTTGGTTTGTTTGGAACACTTTCTTCCCTTGTTTCTTCATGTTGTTCATGTATCCTCCCCTCTAACAGTGCAGATCTGGGGTACTGCAGTTTCCCCCCATAGGCTTATGGTGAACCTACAGGTTTCCAAAACCTCTTCTTTAAGGGGGAGATCAATATTAGCAGCACCCAATACAGACAATATGCAGCCCTAAACCAAATAGCCCCTATGAAGATGGTAACAATATTGTCATAATAAACAGAGAGGATGAATTCAATTATTATCTACAGTTTAACAAATAGATTTGCAGTGAGGTCTACAGTTTCTCATGGTGGATAAAGAGGATGGGGAGGTGTGTAGGATGTAACTGTTTATGGGATAAGAAAAGAGTATATAGAATTAGAATCAAAAGAAATTGGTTGTTAGCATGAGAAAAGGAAGAAGAGACTCTGAGGAAACAGGCAAGCAAGAGGAAAATAGAGAAAAATACAGAAATAAAAACTTAAACATTTTCAAAAAGGAGGGAAAAAATCTACACTATAACAGTCACATACTGTTAAAATCCCCCAGTCTTCAGAAGCCTGATGCATGAGAGGTACCTGACAATGAGCTTCTAGTCTCCAGCAGGCATCTCAGGATGGGATTGGCCCCACCTAAAGATGGCAGTTTCTACTTCCAGGATAATCCAAGATGGCTGTACTGGCTTCCAAATGTGTTGGCACATGAGGAGTTGCAGCGCAGGGCATGGGTGCCGAGTCAGTGTGGGGTGCGGCTGGTTGGGCTGGGGTCTGAAGGTAGGGTGCAGTCAGTTGGACTGGGGGGTCCTGCAGGTCCTGGCTGTTGTCCCAAAATGGAGCCAGCCACATGTAACCAAACCTGCAGGTACTGTGACAGTGGACTTCCAGGTAACAGCAGGCAGCTGGTGATCAGCTCTCGGTCTGGGGGAGGCCTGCAAGCTACTGGTGGACAATTGGCAGGTGGACCTCAGGCAGTAGGTGATGGGTAGGTGAAAGGCAGGCAATGGGCAGGCAAGAGGCAGGCAAACTGGAAAATGGTGGATAATAGGCAACAGTCAGTAAGTGATCTGCTCTCAAAAAGTAGTTAATATGCTGGCAGACTGCAGGTGATTGCAGTGGACAAATGGGGTAAACAGCAGGGTATCAATGAGCAGCAAAGATTGCCTCACACAGAAACAGATTTTCCTCTGCTTGAAACCTGAGTTATGGAGTGACAAGGAACGCAGCCTCCCTCTAGTCTGCCATCTTGAATCTCCCCCTAAAAAAAGTTTTAAAAAAATTTAAATCCTATAGTGTTTAGAGTACTCACAAAATTATGCATCCATTACCACTGTCAGTTCTAGAACATCTTCATTATCTGAGGAAGAAACCTCTGAACTCCTTAGATGTTATTTTCAAATTTCCTTATATGCTGGGCCCCAGGCAACCACTAATCTATGTTTTGTTTTTATAATGTTTGCCTATGTTAGACATCACATAAATGGGATCTTACAATATGAGACCTTTGTTACTGGCTCTTTTACTTAGTTCTGATCTCAAAAGCTATCCTTCCTAATGTATGTCTTTATTATCTTAATGGAATTAATAATTCAAAATGTTATCTTTAGTTATTTTAAGTTTATTTTTATTGACAACTAACTTACTATGTATTTAAAACAATTACAGATGTGATCAATTTTATACATAACTTATTTCCTAAATTTTGTAGAGGAAAACAAAGACTTTTTATCCTATGTGATTGAACCTCTAAAAATAATTCGCAGAACATCTAGGACTGATACGAGCATTACTAAATCCATTCCATTTCCTTCTCTGAATCAAGAACCTTCAGGTAATTTTTAATATTTTTTGTGTCAATGTGATATTTCTTTAAAAAAAGCTTTATTATGTAGAAATAATCAAGTTGTACATAACAGTTTAGCAAAACAAAAAGTCCTTTAAATTAAGTTAATTTAATAGACACTCATTGTTAGTAGATAAGTATTATCCCTGTCATTTCTCTTCCTTTCCCTTAATAACTAAATCAGAATTCCACTTCTTTTCCGAACTTTTCTTTCTTGCTCATTATTGTAGTTTCTGTGGATGACAAAAATAAATTCCTTACATTTATATATACCTATTTTGTCCAGTACCAGAAGGGTTACTATAGAAACTCTCAACATCGAGGATAGGTAGGAAGGAAGATAAGAGTTCTCCCTTTATTGCCATCTTCTAAACTGTGTAATTCTACTAATACATGAGAACTAATTTGCAGATCCCACTTCTTAGCTGCTCCTGAGGCATCATTATACAATTATCACTCTGGTACGTTTCCTACAGATATGAAAATTTGAACTTTTTTCAAAATGTTATCTCTTCCTCTATACACATGTGCTCCAATACCAATAAATAAATAAGTAGATAAATGAATAAATATGCTCCATTCGTAAGGATTATAAGTAAAAGAAAAAATCAAGAGAAAATGGAGAAGGTTGACTGAGATATTATTTTTATTCCATTTCTTTTAACTACTGGCAATATAAAAGGAGTGGGAAAGTTCTTAACAACAATAGAAGGTATTTGTGTCTGCTTCTGAGAAAGGAGAAATGAATGCATCAAAAAAGAAAAAATCCACTTTCTGACTCAGAAGAAAAAAGTGGTCAGAAATTATGTGTGATGGCAGAGAATATTTTAAAACGACCAATGAAATCTTCAGTTTCAATAGATAGAAAAAATGTACAGACAAGATAGGCTAGGACTAAGAAAGGAATTTTTGTAGGTTGAAATTCCATTTTTCCACATCTTCTCAAGCAGGAATCAGTGATCTTTCAGTATATTTTGGACAAATATAATTGTTTTGAGGCCAAATCCTTTTTTAGAAGTATTAATATGAGCAATACTATTGCCTAAAGAAACAGCAAAGAGGAGGGGAAAGAGAACTAACAAATGGTCTGAAATCTAACAATAATTAGATTATTTTTCTACACTTTTACTCCATTATTAGAAATAATAATGGTCTTTTGCAGCTTGAAGGGAAATGATGATAGCATAAACTTTTTATTTTCAATTAAAACATGAAGACTTTGGATCTAAAACAGAATGGCAGATATATACTTTCCAAACAAATATTTGACTTAATGAATAGAAGAATTTCATGTTTTATTTTTGTGCAAGAAATACATTGTGGTAATTCAACACATTTATGTTAATTTTTTCCCACTTACTTTGAGAAAGTATTGTCTAAATGACCCACATTCTGCTTTATATTCCAGTACATTTTCTCCAAATATTGATATGATATTGAAATGATTTCAGTTGCTATAGTTTGTTATTAACAGTGTTCAAAATATGTATCTTTACATATCTTAGAATCTCCCTCCATTCTTTCATTGAAATTTTTATTGTTGAAAATAACTTCTTTATTCTTTGTTTTTATTTTTTGTTTTGTTTTTTTGGAAATTTTTCAAAGATGTTTCATATAGAGACAAAAACTGTATCTGAGAATTTATAATTTAATTACTCAGTTTTTATTTATGATCCTATTGTTTTAAAAATTTCTTTGATATATTCCTATATGGTATTTCTATTCTTTCTTTGCACTCTTACATTTTTACAAATGTCGACTCAATAATACACTCTTAAAACTATTAACTACTGAGCAAGGAAAATGTTAGTGTCGGGCTATTTTATCTAAATTACTGAAAAAATACAAAGAAACTGTTTTAGAAGTGAATAAAGATTCATTTTAACTTTTAAAAACTTGTGATTACTTAATTTCTAATATAACTTAATAAAACTGATTTTATTTTTCAGGAAAACCTAAAACTAGGATCTTAAGCAAAAAATCTGTTGAATTTCCAAGTGCTCTTCCTTTTGTGACCTCTGCTCCTAAATACATTAGCCATAAAGGTAAAAGAATCACTGCAATATAGATATATGAAATGAAAGTTTATATTATATTCCCATTGTCTGTATTTACTGGTAAACTCAAACCTGCATAGTCCTTTCACCAACCAACCAATATTGTAAGTCAATCATGTTTTCCAATATTTTTCCTTTAAAAATGATATATAGAAAATTTCGTGGTTCTGTATAAAAATAAGTTCACATGCATGAATTCTCCTTGCCTCCAACCCAAGTAAATTGCCACATTTCTTTCATTTCTTATGTCTTTGATTTGCTGCATGATGTTCTAAACTGTGAATATGCCATTCTTATTCAACAGTTCCTTGATATTTATACTTTAGAGCTTTTTCTACTATAATTCGTAGTGTAACAAATATTATACACACACATTTATATTATGGTGCTTGTATTTCTATAAAATGAGCCTATAAGTAGGATTATTTCATTAATAAGATATTACCAAATACTTTCCAAAATGATTATAGTTAATAATTCTGCTGGTAAATGCACAAAAGACCTATTTTCTAGCATCTTAACCAACACTAGACTTTCCATGGATTGAAAATATTAACAATATTAAGCAATATTGTTAAGATGACATTACTAACCAAAGTGACTTAAATATTTAGCATAATCCCTATGAAAATTTCAAAGACTTTTTTGTGTGTGTTTTATATATATATATATATATATATATATATATATGTTTTAAAATTTATTTTTATTGTAAACAAATGGGATACATGTTGTTTCTGTTTGTACATGGAGTAACACCATACCATTTGTGTAATCATATATTTACATAGGGTAACACTGTTTGATTAATTCTGTTATTTTTTCCTTTCCCCCACCCCTCCCACCCCTCCTGTCCCTCTATACAGTCCCTCCTTCCTCCATTCTTGCCCCCCTACCCCCCATTATGTGTCATCATCTGCTTATCAGTGAGATCATTCATCCTTTGGTTTTTTGCGATTGGCTTATCTCACTTAGCATCCTATTCTCCAATTTCATCCATTTGCCTGCAAATGCCATAATTTTATTATTCTTTATAGCTGAGTAATATTCCATTGTATATATATACCACAGTTTCTTTATCCATTCATCAATTGAAGGATATCTAGGTTGGTTCCACAATCTGGCTATTGTGAACTGAGCAGCTATGAACATTGATGTGGCTGTATCTCTGTAGTATGCTGATTTTAAGTCCTTTGGGTATAGGCCAACAGGTGGGATAGCTCGGTCAAATAGCGGTTCCATTCCAAGTTTTCTAAGGAATCGCCACACTGCTCTCCAGAGCAGCTGCACTAATTTGCAACCCCACCAGCAATGTATGAGTGTACCTTTTTCCCCACATCCTTTCCAACACCTATTGTTCCTTGTATTCTTGATAATCGCCATTCTAATTGGGGTGAGATGGAATTTTAGGGTATTTTGATTTGCATTTCTCTTATTACTAGAGATGTTGAACATTTTTTCATATATCTGTTGATTGCTTGTACATCTTCTCCTGTGAAGTGTCTGTTCATTTCCTTAGCCCATTTGTTGATTGGGTTATTTGTATTCTTAGTGTAGAGTTTTTTGAGTTCTTTATAGATTCTGGAAATTAGTGCTCTATCTGAAGTAGGAGTGGCAAAGATTTTCTCCCACTCTGTAGGCTCTCTCTTCACATTACTGATAGTTTCCTTTGCTGAGTGAAAACTTTTTAGTTTGAATTTATCCCAGTTATTGATTCTTGCTTTTATTTCTTGTGCTATGGGAGTCCTGTTAAGGAAGTCTGATCCTAAGCCAACAAGTTGAAGATTTGGACCTAGTTTTTCTTCTATAAGATGCAGTGTCTCTGGTCTGATTCCAAGGTCCCTGGTCCATTGTGAGTTGATTTTTGTGCAGGGTGAGAGATAGGGGTTTAGTTTCATTCTGTTGCATATGGATTTCCAGTTTTCCCAGTACCATTTGTTGAAGAGGCTATCTTTCCTCCATTGCATATTTTTGGCCCCTTTGTCTAGAATGAGAAAATTGTATTTATTTGGGTTTGTGTCCATTTTCTCTACTGTACCATTGATCTACCTGTCTATTTTGGTACCAATACCATGCCATTTTTGTTACTGTTGCTTTGTAGTAGAGTTGAAGGTCTGGTATTGCTATACCCCCTGTTTCACTCTTCCTGCTAAGGATTGCTTTAGCTATTCTGGGTTTCTTATTCTTCCAGATGAATTTCATGATTGCTTGCTCTATTTCTGTAAGGTACATCATTGGGATTTTAATTGGAATTGCATTGAATCTGTATAGCACTTTTGGTAGTATGGCCATTTTGACAATATTAATTTTGCCTATCCAAGATCATGGGAGATCTTTCCATCTTCTAAGGTCTTCCTCAATTTCTTTCTTCAATGTTTTGTAGTTTTCATTGTAGAGATCTTTTACCTCTTTGGTTAGATTGATTCCCAAGTTGTTTTTTTTTTTTTTTTTTTTTTTGAGGTTATTGCAAATGGAGTTGTTTTCCTCATTTCCCTTTCATCTGTTTTGTTGCTTGTGTATAAAAATGCTTTAGATTTATGCATGTTGATTTTATAGCCTGCTGAATTCATTGATGAGGCCTAGCAGTTTTCTGGAGGAGTTTTTTGGATCCTCCAAATATAGAATCATGTCATCAGCAAATAGTGACAGCTTAAGTTCCTCTTTTCCTATTCGTATCCCTTTAATATCTTTAGTCTATCTAATTACTCTTGCTAGAGTTTCGAGGATCATGTTGAATAGAAGTGGTGAAAGAGGACATCCCTGTCTTGTTGCCATTTTTACAGGGAATGGTTTCAGTTTTTCTCCATTAAGAATGATGTTGGCCATGGGCTTAGCATAAATAGCCTTTACAATGTTCAAGTATGTTCCTACTATCCCTGTTTTTGCTAGTGTTTTGAGCATGAAGGGGTGTTATATTTTGTCAAACGCTTTTTCTGCGTCAATTGAAATAACCATATGATTCTTATCCTTAAATCTATTGACATGATGGATTATATTTATTGATTTACGGATGTTAAACCATCCTTGCATTCCAGGGATGAACCCCACTTGATCGTGGTGCACAATTTTCTTAATATGTTTTTGGATACAGTTTGCCAATATTTTGTGAAGGATCTTTGCATCTATATTCATCAAGGATATTGGTCTATAATTTTCTTTCCTTGATGTGTCTTTTCCTGGTTTGGGTATGAGGGTGATATTTGCTTCATAGAATGAGTTTGGTCGAATACCCTCCTGTTCTATTTCCTGGAAAACTTTGAGAAGTATTGGAATGAGTTCTTCTTTGAAGGTCTCGTAGAACTCGGCTGAGAATCCATCTGGTCCTGGGCTTTTCTTGGATGGTAGGTTTTTAATGGCTTCTTCGGTTTCATTGCTTGATATTGATCTGTTTAAATTATGTATGTCTTCCTGGTTCAGTTTGGGAGGAGCATATGTCTCTAGAAATTTGTCAATATCTTCGGTAGTTTCTATTTTGTTGGAATATAGATTTTCAAAGTAGCTTCCCATTATGTTAAGTATCTCAGTGGTGTCTGTCGTGATATTTCCTTTTTCATCATGAATTTTAGTAATTTAGTCTTCTCTCTCCTTCTCTTTGTTAGCGTGGCTAAGGGTTTGTCTATTTTGTTTACTTTTTCAAAGAACCAACTTTTTGTCTTGTCAATTTTTTGAATTGTTTCTTTTGTTTCAATTTAATTGATTTCAGCTCTGATTTCAATTATTTCCTGTCTTCTACTACTTTTGCTGTTATTCTGTTCTTCTTTTGCTAGGGCTTTGAGCTGTAATGTTAGGTCATTTAGTTGTTGACTTTTCATTCTTTTTGGAATGCACTCCATGCAATGAATTTTCCCTTTTAGTACCACTTTCATAGCGTCCAAGAGATTTTGATATGTTGTATCGTCGTTCTCATTGATCTCTTTAAGAATTTTTTTTTATCTCCTCCCTGATGTTTTCTGTTATCCATGTTTCATTCAATAGCATATTATTTAGTCTCCAGGTATTGGATTAATTTCTGTTTTTCATTTTGTCATTGATTTCTACTCTTAGTCCATTATGATCTGATAGAACACAAGGCAGTATCTCCATTTTTTCGCATTTCCTAAGGGCTGCTTTGTGGCATAACAACATATGGTCTATTTTCGAGAAGGTTCCATGTGCTGCTGAGAAGAAAGTGAATCCGCTCATTGATGGATGGAATATTCTATATATGTCTATTAAGTCTAGGTTATTGATTGTGTTATTGAGTTCTATGGTTCTTTGGTTGGTTTTTGTTTGGGAGATCTATCTAGTGGTGACAGCAGTGTGTTAAAGTCACCCAGAATTATTGTTTTGTGGTCTATGTGATTCATGAAATTGAGAAGGATTTGTCTGATGTACAGGGATGCACCATTGTTTGGGGCATAAATATTTATGATCTTTATGTCTTCCTGTTTTATGGTTCCCTTAAGCAGTATGAAATGTCCTTCTTTATCCCTTTTGACTAACTTTGGCTTGAAGTCCACTTTATCTGATACAAGGATGGAAACCCTTGTTTCTATACTGAGTCTGTGTGCGTGGTAGGTTTTTTCCCATCCTTTCACCTTCAGTCTGTGGATGTCTTTTTCTATGAGATGAGTCTCTTGCAGGTAGCATTTTGTTGGGTCTTTCTTTTTAATCCATTCTGCCAGTCTATGTCTTTTGATTGATGAGTTTAGGCCATTAACATTCAGGGTTATTATGGAGATATGATTTGTATTCCCAGTCATTTGGCTTATTTTTGGTTTTTAAGTTGGCTTGGTTTCTCCTTTGAGTGGTTTTTCTCTAAGGTAGTTCCTCCTTTTGCTGACCTACATTGTTGTTTTTTATTTCCTCCTCATGGAATATTTTGTTGAGAAATTCTGTAGCACAGGCTTTCTATTTGTAAATTCTTTTAACTTTTGTTTATCATGGAAGGATTTTATTTCATCTTCAAATCTGAAGGTTAGTTTTGCTGGGTATAGGATTCTTGGTTGGCAACCATGTTCTTTCAGAGCTTGAAATATGTTGTTCCAGGCCCTTCTAGCCTTGAGAGTCTGGGCTAAGAAGTCTGCTGCTATCAATACTGTGTTTGCAAATGGGGAGCTGCAGCTCAGGGTGTGGACGTGGTCAGCTGGATGTCCTGGAGGTGGAGTGCGGTTGGTCAGGCAGGGGTCCTGGAGGTTGGGTGTGTTTGGTGTGGTTGTGGGATCCTGGAAGCCAGGTGCAATCAGTCGGTCTGGGGTCCCGGTGATAGGGTGCAGTCAATTGGTCTGGGGATCCTGGCGGCAGGAAGCAGTCAGTAGATGTGAGGGCCCCAGAGGCAGGGAGTGATCGGTCGGGCTGAGGAATCCTGGAGACAGGGCTCAGTCAGTCCGTCCAGGGGTCCTACAGGGCCTGGCTGTTGTCTCAAAATGGCAGCAGCCATGTGTCTCAAAGAATTTTTTTTACAGAAATAGAAAAGTCCATTCTAAAATTCATATGGAATCTTAAAGGACTGCAATAGTCAAAATAATCTTAAAAAGGAAGGATGAAGAGTTACACTTTATAATTTCAAAACTTACTATAAAGTTGCATAAAGACACATAGACAAACAGAATATCATATAGGTTCTAGAAGTAAATCCTCACATAATATACTTGAATAATTTTGACAAGTGTGCCAACACCACTCCATGTGGAAAAGACAGTCCTTACAACATACGGTTCTGGAGAAACTCGATAGCCTACAGAAGAATGAAGCAGATCCTTACCATACAGCATCCATAAAAATTAACTCAAAATAAATCAAAGACCTACAAGTAAGACCTAAACTATAAAAATCCTATAAAACACTTAGTAGAGAGTCTTCATAACATTAGATTTGGCAATGTTATTTTGAATTGATACAAAAGACAATCAAAAAGAAAAGTATAAACAAAGTTTATCAAAATTGAAAACTTTTCTCATCAAAGGATAACATCAACAGAGTAAAAAGACAACCCACAGAATTGGAGGAAATATTTACATATCATATATGTGAAAATTAGTATTAAAATTAATATTAATTTAATTATTAAATTAATATTCAGATATATATTAATAGAGATCTCCTAAAACTCAACAATAAAACTCAATTAAAATGTGAACAAAGTGCTCCTAAAACACATTTCTCCTAAGAAAATGTATAAATAGCCAACAGATAAATGAAAAGATAGTCAGTCTCACTAATCATTACAGAAATGCAAATAAAAGGATGCACTAATCATTATGATGGCTATTGATAGAAAGGAAGAAAGAGGGAAGGGAGGGAGGGATGATAGGAAGGAAAGAAAGAAAGTAAAAGAGAAAATAAATTTTGGGAAGGATATGGAGAAATAATATTTGTTTACTGCTGGTAGGAATGAGAATGGTACAGCTGATATGATGATTGTTTAAAATATTAAAAATAGAATCACCATATTATCCATCAATTTTGCTTCTGAATATATACTCAAAAGAATTGAAAATAGAGACATGAACAGAGATTTGTTATAGACATGTTTGTAGTAACTTTATTGACAATAATTAAAAGGTAAAATTTTTAAAAAGCACAAGTAAATTGATGGTTGAATAGTTAAACAAAATATGTACATACAAGGGATAGTTATTCATTCTTAAAAAGGAAAGAAATTCTAACACATGTGTCAACATGGATGAATCTGAAAGACTTTATGCTAAGTGAAATGTTAGTCACTTAGGGAAATATATATGATTTCATTATAAGAGGTATTTAGAGTAGCCAAATTGATAGATAGAGAAAGTAGAATGTGGTTGCCAGGGCCTGGGTATGTGGTGGGGGTAAATTATTGTTTAATGGACACAGAGTTTCAGTTTTGCAAGATAAAAAATGTTCTGGAATTAGATTGTGGTTATGGGCACACTACAGGATGAATGTACTTAATGCCACTAAACTGTACACTTAGAAATGGTTAAAATGGCAAGTTTTATGACATGTATCATTTACTACAATTTATAAATAAATCATTTGAAATAAAAGTATACAATTAAAATTTTTACTTTAGATAATTATTTATATTTTAATGAAAACTAAGCATATTATATTATACTATCATTGACTTTTAATTTTTCTGTTAATTGCCTATTTATATTCTTTACCCATTTTGCCATCAGTTGCTTTTTGTCATAGTAGAAAGAATTTTATGGATTATGGTTTTTAAAATATTTTAATTTTTCTATCAATGTGAATTTAGAGACAAAGGAATTATATAGGGAATCCCTGTGTAACTTCCACCAGAGTCACTAATTGTTTAATCCTGTTCTTTTTACTTTGTAATCTTCTCTACGTTCATAAGTAAATGTGTATACCAACAAGTGTTATTTGTTTCTGAATTGTAGAGAAATAAGTTGGAGAAATATGCTCCTTCTCCCACAAATACCTTAGTATGTATTTCCTAAAAACATATTATTATTGCATAAATATCAAAAGTAGGAATCCTAAATTGGTGTGACCTATTACCTAAACCATAATTTATATTCAGATTTCATGTGTCATAATAAGGTCAATTTTAAAATGGATAACTGATCTGAAGAGACAATTCTCAAAAGAATATAATAACATGTATATGAAAAATGTTCAATATCATCAATCATCATGGAGAAGCTTAAAAAAGTTCATCACACTAAAGTAGAGAATAGAACAGAGATCACTAAAGGTTAGGAAGTGGAGGTTTCAATGGTGAAAGGGTGGGATAATGGCTGCTAAAACACAGAGATGGGAAGTAGTTCTAATGTTATGTAACAGAATACAGTAGTGATAGTCAACAATAATCAGTTACACATTTCAAAATAACTAGAGGAGAAGAGTTGCAAGATTTTTAACACTTGAAAATGATAATATCTAAGGATATGAAAATATTAATTACCCTGATTTGATTTGAACATTAACATTTACATGTATTAAATCATAGTAGTGTGCCCTGTAAGTAAGCACAAATACTGTATGTCAATTAAAAAATAAAAATTTAAAAATTGCTGTTAGGTTGAGTTATATGCCTTTTCAGAATCTTGTTACATAATCAAAATATTTCCCTTTTTAAAGTAGTCTGTATAATTGATTATTTGGATAGATCTCCTTATGTTCAAATTTTTGCAATACAGGAATAAACTCTTAATGATTATATATTTGCTCTTGGATTAATTATATACTTATTACTATTTTAATTAGCAAATATCAATATTCATAAGTTTATTGGTCTGGAATTTCTTTAATTAATTATAAATTATACTTCAAGGTTTTAATATTAAAATTATAATAAATTCATATAATATTTTGAAGCAAAATCTCCCTCCTTTTACTTATTTATTTTTTATTTTCAGAAAAAGTTCAAATGGAATTGACATTTTCTTTTTATAAGTCTAGACAGAATTCAGTCATAAAATCATCCAGTCTTCATGCCCTTTCTGTTGTATATCTTCATCATTTTTCCACTCTCTTCCATAGTAATTAGCTTATTTGAAATTTGTTTAAATTTTTGTCATTGTTGGTGATTCATTTTTTGTTTTTTAAAATGTTCTGTTTTTTAGATTTAATTTAGTACTAAAAATTGTACATAATCTTTAATAGACTTTATAGTGTCTTCTCTATAATTATGTTGGTGTCTCATTTATAGTATTGTAAATTTTTTAGCCCTTTCTCTTTTTTTCTGCCAGGCTTGGTGTGATTTTTATTTGTTCCATTACTCTTTTTAAGCCCAGAATTTCCTTTTTTTCATTTATCCTATTTTTTTAACCTACCGGAATTATTTTTATTATTTCTCTTCTTTTACATTCTTTCCCTTTTTTTTGTCATTTGGCTGATTTTTAAAATTGAATAATTACTAATTTTAATTTTGGTTTACTTTTTTGAAATAAATGATCCTTTACCTCTAAGGAACATATTTTTAAGTACAGAATTCACTAGAATATCTTTTTTTAAAATTCTTTATGTAAATTTTTCTTTTCAGTACAGTAAAAGAATTTAAGATTTTAAGTATTTTCTTAATATTACTTTGTACTCCATTTCTTTTTCGTTTGAAAAATTATTTTCAGAATTATTCAGGTAATTTGATGCTTCCGTTTTGATTTCCCATCTGAAATAGGTGTTATTAATATACTTACTAAATTTTAGTAGTTAAATTAAGGTCTTTTGTGCCATTTATAATTTTATTAGTTTCTAATGTGAGCATATCATCTGTAAATTTTTTTCATTTTAAAATTTATTAAGGTAGAAGCTATTTTTACAAATGCTCTAGGGTACAAGGAAAGGATATATAAGTTTCCTGTAACTGTATTAAACAGAGCTCAGTTTTGAATTTATTTAAATAGCATGTTATTTTGAGGAAACTCCATACTGATTTTCTTAGTGGCTGTAGTAATTTACATTTCCACCAACATTGTATAAGTTTCTTTTTCCCAAAAACCATTTATTATTTTGTTCTCGATGATTGCCATTTTAACTGGAGTAAGATAAAACCTCAGTGTGGTTTTGATTTGCATTTCCCTGATGATTAGCGATGTTGTCATTTTTTCATATAATTGGGCATTTGTACTTTTTTTTACATGTATCATCTTTATTAAGCTTCAAAACTGTTGCTCAAGAAAATTAAATTGTGGGAATAATGTGCATGTATAATAAATACAACTACATACGTAATATTTGAAAATGTAAAAGCACCATGTATTATTTATATAATACATATAAAGTGTTTACCAATCTGATGGAGAGAAAAGGTATGTCATTGTTGCTTTAATAACAATGCTGAGCTCTTTTCATTTGTCTATTAGCCATTTGCCTTTCTTCTTTCATATGCTACCTAGTTATCCTATTGCCACCTTCATATCCTTCCTTAGTTTCCCACTTAGTTTTTCCCTAGGGTAAGTTACCTAGTTCCTTTTTGCCTCTTTTACTCATCTGAAGAATGGAATTTTAACATGTTTGTCATTATTAGTAGTAGTAGCAATAGTAGTAGTACTAGATGAGGAATCAGCCATCATGATTTAAAAGCCATATTTGACCAGCTATTTCTTTTTGTATGCCTTATGATTTTATCCTAGTCTCTTATTTATATGGTTTCCAAGGAGAAGTCTGCTGCACTTTCATCTTCGCTGCACTACTTAACTGTATTTTTTCCTTCAGAGTCTTTCTAAATTTTATCTTTTATTTTCTACAGTTTGAATATGAGAGTGCTAGTTGTAGGAGTTTCATAGCCTTTGTTATGCCAGGTGTTTTCTGAGCTTACAGGATCCAGGATCCATGGTTTGATTTCTTATATTAATTTTGGGAAATTCTTAGTCATTATTGTTTTAAGTGCTTCTGTTGCTTTCTCTTCTTCTTTTATTCTCATGATTCATATTTATACCTTTTGTAGTTGTCTCAGAGCTCTTGAATATTCTGTTTTGTTTCATGTTTTCAGTCATTTGTTTTTTAGCTCCTCTACTTTGGAAATTTCTACTCACATTTAAGCTTAGAGATTCTTTTCTCAGCTGTGCCTAGTCTACTAATGAGCCAATTTTTGAATTCTTTATTTATAGTTTCATTGCTTTTGATATCTAGTATATATTTTCTTTCTTAGAATTCATATCTCTCTGCTTATATTGCCCCTCTGTTCTTGTATGATGTTTATCCATTAGAGCCTTCAGCATATTATCATAGTTTTAAATTCCCAATCTGATAATTCTAACATTCCTGCCATACCTAAATCTGGTTCTGATGTTTCCTCTGTTTCTTCAAACTGTAATTCTTTTTTTTTTTTTCTTAAACCTTGCAATTTTTGATTGCCAGTCAGACATAATACACTGTTTTTTTTGTTTTTTGTTTTTTTTTAAAGGTAAATGATCTATACTGTTAGGTTACTATTCATCTGGCTGGGGGTTTGTCTGTGTTTACTATTGCGACACGGTCACTGTCAAAGGCTAAACTTTCTCAGATGTCCTAATTTTTTCTCTCCTATAGTCTTTGAACTTCTTAAATATTGTCCAAGTCACATGATTCTTATAGTTGTAGTCCATATTATTATACAGTGGTCCTATTGACAGTGGCGATGGGAATGGGTGGGAAAAGCATTCTGTAGTTTTTGTTTGTTTTTTTATTAGTCTGTCTGTTGGTGAGCCTATGTCCCTGGATTGTGACCCTCAAAAGTACTTCTCCACAACCACTAGCTCCCCCTTAGGAGACACAGTAAAACTAGAGTGCTGGAGTTAGGTATTCTCTTTCCCCAGGTCAAAAGGGTTCTGGTAAAATTCTAATGGGTTAAAGTCTTGGAAAATAGTTTATTTTTGTTTGGTTGGTTTTAGTGTTGGTTTTAGTGTTTTCTTTTTCTTTCTTTCTTTCTCTCTCTTTTTTTTTTTTTTTTTCTTTTTTGTGAGGGCAGACTATTATGGTTTGGATATGTGGTATCCCCAAAAATCTCACCTGTGAGACAATGCAAGAAGGTTCAAAGGGGAAATGATTGGGTTGTAAGAGTCTTAACCCAATCAGTGATTTAATTACCTGATAGGGACTGAGTGGTAACTGAAGTGGTAGGGTGTGGCTAAGGAGATTGAAATTGGGGCGTGGCTTTGTACATGTTTTGTATGTGAAGCATGGAGACTCTCTGCTTTCTGATCACAATGTGAGCTGTTTACCTCTGCCATACCCTCCTGCCAAGCTGTTCAGCCTCACCTGTAGCCCCAAGGAATGGAGCTGGCCTTCTGTGAACTAAGACCTCTGAAACCATGAGCCCTCAAATAAACCTTTCCTCCTCTATATTTGTGCTGGTCAGATCATTTACTAGTCACAGCAGCAAAAATGGTTACTAAAATATAGGCCTTGTTAAGAACAGATTATTAGATTATTCTTAGACTATTTTTAAATGCTTGCTTTTCCTCATGCTAAAAAATATGAAAGAGCTTTCTCTGATATTTACTATGAAAATTTGATCAGAATTCCTTGAGGTAAAACTTATAAAAGTGTTGCGTCCCTTTAAGACTGTCACCCTGGAGTTTTTAAACAAATTTGTTTACATGAGTCTTTAGCAATTACACAATTATAAACGAGGTTTTCCTGCCATGGAGCTGGTTTCCATGGAGTTTTCTGCTCCTGGGCATCTGCTTTGGATAAGTTGTGATTCTTTGCATCTGCCTGTGTCTTCAATTTTAGCAACACTGGTTTGCCCTATGACCACAATTCTCAGATAAATCTAAAAAGAGTTGTTGATTTGCACTTTGGTTAGCCTTTTACTTGTATGAATAGGAGAGATTATTTCCAAGTCCTTTACTTGCCAGACCAGAAACCAGAAGCCTTAGCATAAAGTTTTTAAGGTTTTTTTTACATGTTAGCACATATCAGTACTTCATTCTTTTCTACTAATGAAATAATATTTGCCACATTTTGTTTATCTGTTCACCAGTTGATGGACATTTGCATTGTTTCCACATTGAGGCTATTTTTAATAATGTCACTGTGAACATTCATATGCAGGCCTTTTTATGTACATATGTTTTCATTTTACTTGTATGTACACCTGTTAATAGAATTGCTAATTGTATAGGGAATCTATGCTTCATGTTTAAGAAGCAGACACACTATTTTCCAAATTGGCTATAACATTTTTATTGTCCTACCATCCTATGCAAAGGTTGTTATTTATCGATATCCTTGACAATATTTGTTATTGTCCCTTTTTATGATATTCAATGTAGTATGTGTGAATTATTGATATTTTTAAACTAGAAATAATACATACATGCAGTTAAAAATGAAAAATTAGGCACCAAGGACTGCCCCATCACTGGTTGGTGGCAGTTGCAGAACAAGCTGGTGGGTGAGTCAGGCCGCCTGCATTGTGGAGGTAGCAGGTGGGCAGCCAACCTGCCCAGAGACCAGGCCAAAGGCAGACGCCATCACTGAGTGACCCCATCTGACCACCACGCTGAAGTCTGTTGCATCGCCGAGCAAGCTGGCAGACCAGCCATCCTGTTTGCATGGCGGAGCTAGCCTGAGGCTTCTTTATAGGCTGGTACAGGCATTTCAAATTTTTCCTGAGGGTGTGGCCATCATCATTGGAAGGGCAGCTCCCTTCCTGAGACACCTAAAGGAGGCTGGAGGATCTTTGACAAGACCCAGGAGTCGAGGAGGTATTGAGAGACTCACGACCAACTCAGAGCCACCTGGTGAGTCTCTCCCACTGGTTAGGCTCCCTGCGTGGAGCAGTAGTCCTGAAATGCAGGGAACTTCATGGAGTAGAGTGGCCCAGTGAAACTCCCCTGCTGGAGCTCAGTCAACCAGGAGCATTGCAGAGAAGGGCCGCAAAGCGAGAGGTTTAGACGCAGAGTGAGGGTCTGAGGCCCAGGCAGTAGCTCCAGTCCAGAGGGAATGTAACAGAGGAGAGCAGCTCAGGGAGGGAATTCCTCGCAGGGCCAGGCTCCCCAGCTCAGGTAGTAGGTCAGGACCCCTGGGAACATTGCAGAGGAGGGTTTCCCAGTCCAGTTGGTAGTTCGGGACCGAAGGGAACTTCTCAGAGGAGAGCTGCCCAGCGAAACTTCCCCACTGGGTGAGTCTTCCCCACTGGGCAAGGCTTTCCCACCAGGGCAGTAGAACCAGAGACACAGGCCCAGATCAGACTTGCCCCAGTCTGCAGTCTAGTCCCCCTTTGGCTGACCATCAGTCAACAAGTGGAGGTGCCTCTGCCCACTGACAGAGAATATACCCCACCTGAAGGCCACCACCCCCAGAGGGGCAGCTTCCTAGTAGAGCACCAAATTATCAAGTTCCTCCAGACTTCAGACTACTGAAGGCTAAGAGGTGAGTTATTGGAAATCTACAGAGACAATATTAGTCAATAGAGGAAATTTGCAATATTCCAGAGTTTCACTACTAGAGGGGTAGATACCTGAACCATATGAGAAAACAAGGGAAGAAAATGTCCAAACAAACCTAGATGGTATAGCAATAAAATCATGGCAGCATGGCAGAAGAAATGTCAGAAAGGGAGTTCAGAATGTACATAATCAAAACAATCAGGGAAGCAAACGAGGAGATGAAAGAGCAAACGCAGGCATTGAATGATGACATGAAAGAGCAAATGCAAGCATTGAATGATCGCACCAATCAACGGTTCAAAGAGCAAATACAGGAAGCAAGAGATCATTTCAGTAAAGAGATATATTGAAAAAAAAAATTCTCGAAATGTAGGAAACAATAAACCAAATTAAAAACTCCATAGAAAGCATAAGCAATAGGATAGAACACCTGGAAGACAAAACTTCAGACATTGAAGAAAAAATATTTAATCTTGAAAACAAAGTTGACCAAACAGAGAAGATGATAAGAAATCATGAACAGAATCTACAAGAATTATGGGATATCATGAAAAGGCCAAATTTAAGAATTATTGGGATTGAGGAAGGCCTAGAGAAACAAACCAAAGGAATGAACAATCTATTCAATGAAATAATATCAGAAAATTCCCCAAATCTGAAGAAGGAAATGAAAAATCAAGTACAAGAGGCTTATAGGACTCCAAATACACAAAATTACAACAGACCCACACCAAGGCACATTATAATGAAAATACCTAACATATAAAATAAAGACAGAATTTTAAAGGCTGTGGGAGGAAAGAATCAAATTACATTCAGGGGGAAACCAAAATGGATATCAGCAGATTTTTCAATCCACAACCTAAAAGCTAGAAGGGCCTGGAACAACATTTTTCAAGCCCTGAAAGAAAATGGATGCCAACCAACAATCTTATACCCAGCAAAACTTACCTTCAGATTTGACAATGAAATAAAATCTTTCCATGATAAACAAAAGTTAAAAGAATTTACAAAAAGAAGGCCGGCATTACACAACATTCTCAGCAAAATATTCCATGAGGAAGAGATGAAAAAAATGATGAAAATCAGCAAAGGGAGGAAGTACCCTAAAGGAACAGTAAAATAAAGGAGAAACCAAGTCATGTCAAAAAAAAAAAAAAAAAAGAGCCAAATGACCAGGAATACAAATCCTATCCTATCTCAATCATAACCTGAATGTTAATGGCCTGAACTCATCAATCAAAAGACATAGACTGGCAGATTGAATTAAAAAGAAAGATCCAACAATATGCTGCCTGCAAGAGACTCATCTCATGGAAAGAGATACCCACAGACTAAAGGTGAAAGGATGGGAAAAAACATACCATGCACATGGGCACAGTAAAAAAGCCAAGTATCCATCCTCATTTCAGATAATGTGGACTTCAAGCCAAAGTTAGTGAGAAGGGATAAAGAAGGACATTTCATACTGCTTAAAGGAAGCATAAATCAGCAAGACATAACAATCATAAATATCTATGCCCCGAACATTGGCTCATCCATGTATGTCAAACAAATCCTTCTCAATTCCAGACACCAAATAGACCACAACACAATAATACTAGGCAATTTTAACACACCTCTCTCACCGCTGGATAGATCGTCCAAACAAAAGTTGAATAAAGAAACCATAGATCTCAATAACACAATCAACAATTTAGACTTAACCAACTTATATAGAATATACCATCCAACAAAGAGCGAATACACTTTCTTCTCAGCAGCACATGGATCCTTCTCTAAAATAGACCATATTTTATGGCACAAAGCTAATGTTAGCAAGTGTAAGAGAAAGAGATACTACCTTGTATTCTATCAGATCATAATGGATTGAAATTAGAAATAAATGACAGAGTTAAAAACAGAAACTGCTTCAACACCTAGAGATTAAATAATACACTATTGTATGATGAATAGATAACAGAAGATATCAGGAAGGAAATTAAAAAATTCTTAGAGGTAAATGAGAACAAAGAAACAATATATCAAAATCCCTGGGACACTATGAAAGCAGTACTTAGAGGAAAATTTACTTCATGGAATGCATTCAATAAGAGAAGAAAAAATCAACAAATAAATGACTTAACACTACAGCTCAAAGCCCTAGAAGAAGAAGAACAAAGCAACACCAAAAGTAGTAGAAGACAGGAAATAGCTCAAATCAGAGCTGAAATCAACGAAATTGAAACAAAAGAAACAATCAGAAAAATTGACAAAATAAATAGTTGGTTTTCTGAAAAAATAAACAAAATTGATAAACCCTTAGCCACCCTAACAAAAAGAAGGAGAGAGAAAACTCAAATTACTAAAATTCGGAATGAACAAGGAAATATCACGGCAGACACGAGTGAAATACAAAACATAATTAGAAGCTATTTTGAAAATCTATACTCCAACAAAATAGAAAATCTTGAAGACATCAACAGCTTTCTAGAGACATATGAATTACCTAATATGAACCAGGAGGACATACACAATTTAAATAGATCAATTTCAAGTAATGAAATAGAAGAAGTCATCAAAAAGCCTACCAACAAAGAAAAGTCCGGGACCAGCCGAGTTCTATAAAACCTTTAAAGAAGAGTTTATTGCAATACTTCTCAAAGTATTTCATGGAATAGAAGAGGAGGGAACCCTCCCAAACTCATTCTATGAAGCCAATATCACCCTGATACCTAAACCAGACAGAGACACATGGAGGAAAGAAAATTTCAGACCAATATCCTTCATGAATATTGATGCAAAAATTCTGAACAAAATCTTAGCAAATTGCATACGAAAACATATTAAAAAGATAGTGCACCATGATCAAGTGAGTTTTATCCCAGGGATGCAAGGTTGGTTCAGCATTCGGAAATCAATAAATGTAATTCACCATATCAACAGACTTAAAGTCAAGAATCACATAATTATTTCGATAGATGCAGAAAAAGCATTTGATAAAATACAGCATCCTTTCATCCTCAAAACACTAGAAAAAAATAGGGATAGTGGGAACATTCCTTAACATTGTAAAGGTCATCTATGCTAAGCCCATGGCCTATATCGTTAAATGGTGAAAATCTGAAAGCATCCCCCCAAAAACTGGAACAAGGCAGGAATGCCCTCTTTCACCACTTCTATTCAACATTGTCCTCGAAACTCTAGCCAGAGCAATTAGACAGACCAAGGAAATTAAAGGGACACGAATAGGAAAAGAAGAACTCAAACTATCCCTATTTGCTGATGACATGATTATATATTTAGAGGAACCAGGAAATTCCACCAGAAAACTTTAAGAACTCATAAGTGAATTCAGTAAAGTAGCAGGATATAAGATCAATGCTCATGATCCAATGCATTTTTATTCATTAGTGATGAATCTTCAGAAAGAGAAGTTAGGAAAACTACCCCATTCACAATAACTTCAAAAAAAACAAAATACTTGGGAATCAATCTAACAAAAGAGGTGAAACCTCTACAGTGAGAACTACAGAACACTAAAGAAAGAAATTAAAGAAAACCTTAGAAGATGGAAAGATCTCCCATGTTCTTGGATAGGCAGAATTAATATTGTCAAAATGGCCATACAACCAAAAGTGCCATACAGATTCAATGCAATTCCAATTAAAATCCCAAGGACATACCTCACAGAAATAGAGCAAGCAATCATGAAATTCATCTGGAAGAATAGTCAAAGCAATCCTTAGCAGGAAGAGCAAAGCAGGGGGTATCACAATACCAAATCTTCAACTATACTACAAAGCAATAGTAACAAAAACGGCATGGTATTGGCCCCCAAATAGACAGATAGATCAATGGTACAGTATAGAGGACACAGACACAAACCCAAATAAATACAATTTTCTCATACTAGACAAAGGTGCCGAAAATATGCAATGGAGACAAGATAGCCTCTTCAACAAATGGTACTGGGAAAAGTGGAAATCCATGTGCAACAGAATGAAACTAAACTCCTATCTCTCACCCTGCACAAAAATCAACTCACAATGGATCAAGGACCTCGAAATCAGACCAGAGACTCTGCATCTTATAGAAGAAAAAGTTAGGTCCAAATCTTCAACATGTCGGCTTAGGATCAGACTTCCTTAACAGGACTCCCATAGCACAAGAAATTAAGCAAGAATCAATAACTGGGATAGATTCAAACTAAAAAGCTTTCTCTCAGCAAAGGAAGCTATGTGAAAATAGAACCTACAGAGTGGGAGAAAATCTTTGCCACTCATACTTCAGATAGAGCACTAATTTCCAGAATCTATAAAGAACTCAAAACACTCTACACCAAGAATACAAATAACCCAATCTATAAATGGGCTAAGGAAATGAACAGACACTTCACAGAAGAAGATCTACAAGCAATCAACAGATATATGAAAAAATATTCAACATCTCTAGTAATAAGAGAAATGCAAATCAAAACTACCCTAAGATTCCATCTCACCCCAATTAGAATGGCAATTATCAAGAATACTAGCAACAATAGGTGTTGGAGAGGATGTGGGGGAAAAGGTACACTCATACATTGCTGTGGGGTTGCAAATTAGTGCAGCTGCTCTGGAAAGCAATGTGGAGTTCCTTAGAAAACTTGGAATGGAACCACCATTTGACCCAGCTATCCTACTCCTTGGCCTACACCCAAAGGACTTAAAATCAGCATACTACAGAGATACAGCCACATCAATGTTCATAGCTGCTCAATTCACAATAGCCAGATTGTGGAACCAACGTAGATGTCCTTCAATTGATGAATTGATAAAGAAACTGTGGTATATATACACAGTGGAATATTACTCAGCTATAAAAAATAATAAAATTATGGCATTTGCAGGAAAATGGATGGAATTGGAGAATATCATGCTAAGTGAGATAAACCAATCTCAAAAAACTAAAAGACAAATGATCTCACTGATAAGCAGATGATGACACATAATGGGGGTGGGAGGGGCGAAGAATGGAGGAAGGAGTGATTGTATAGAAGGATAGGAGTTGTGGGAGGGGTGGGGGGAAAGAAAAAAAATAACAGAATGAATCAAAAACTATTACCCTAGGTAAATGTATGATTACAAAAACGGTATGCCTCTACTTCATATACAAACTGAGAAACAAGATGTATCCCATTTGTTTATAATAAAAATGAATTTAAAAAATGCAAAGTGATTTAGAAAAGTATATAACATTTGAAATCATATATTCCCTTCACCAAATTCTTTTCCCAAAAATAAATTAGTCTTAGTAGTTCATTGCATGATTTTAAAAGAACATACACGTATAGAAATGTGCTCGCTGTAGTGAAAGTCATATATAAGTAGATTTATATACACATATAATTACATATTTAATTATAAGGATTTATAAGTATATTTATGTGAATATGTATTTAACTATAGTTAAATATAAAATGCATATTTATATATCATTCAAAGAAATAGTTCTTTTCTGTATTTTCACTTCTCCTTCCTCTTTTTGACTCTAGTCCTCATTTTCATTTTTATGGTTATTAATGCATATTGAAAATCTCCATATCAGCATATACAAATCTAATTCTTTTTACGTCCTCTGTATTTGGACCTACTATAGTCTATTTGACTACAACTCTATTAAATGGGCACTTTGATAATTTCAGTTTTTCTCTAATACCAAAAAAAGTTTCAATAAGCATTATGGTAATTGATATTTTATGACTCAGTCTTGGTTTCCATCAGCTTGAAGATGAGACCTCTCCCAAAATGAACTTTCCTTTTAATTCCTTCCTGATACTAATTTCTCTTTGTGGTTTTCTTTTGCTGTTAGCCTTTCATTTAAAACCAACTGATCTTTTGAATAACTGCATGAATATCAAGCTTATATATTTTATGTTAGACAAAAAGTAGAATTTCTGCGAATTTTTAGTTGAACTTTTAAACATTATTCTAACAATGCTTCTCAAAGTATGATTAAATAAGCTAGTAGCATTGACATCATTTAGGAACTTGTTAGAAATGCAAATTCTTGGGCCCCACCCCATGCCTACTGAATCAGGAGTTCTGGGGCTAAGGTCCCACAATCTATTTTAACAAGCCCTCTGCATGCTTCTGTTACTGGCTATAGGGTATATTATTCATAAATCCTGTTTTCCATAATATTAAATATAATAAAAATTATATCAAGTATAATAAAATTAAATAAAACCATGTTTTTCTATTCATTCAATATCTTTTTTTAAGTGTTAAATACTGCTGCACAGAAATCTAGATCATATTTGAGAAAAAGAAAGTACTAGTGAGCAAGATAAGCAACATGAACAGATTCATGGACACAGCAATGAAAATTTCAAGTGGTAAAGTCTTTTGACAATAATACTGACATGAGTGAATGGTGCTTATTGAACAATAGTGGAAAATACCCTAGGATTGACCTAGCTCCACAGGAGAACTTCTAAGGCAGCCGGTGAGTTCAAATGTTTCAGGTTGCTCCTCTATCCCTTTAATTTTTAAAAAGTTACAAGTGTTTTTTAAATCACGGATAATGAAAATGGTAATGTTTAAGCACAGAGTGGTGGTGCACTCCTATAATCCCAGTGACCTGGGAGGCTGAGGAAGGAGGATCACAAGTCCCAGGCCACCTCTGACAACTTAGTGAGACCCTGTCAAATAATAATAATAATAATAATAATAATAATAATAATAATAATAATAATAAAAAGGGCTGAGCATGTAGCCCAGTGGTAAAGTGTCCCTTGGTTCAACCCGGTACCAAAAAAAAAAAAAAAAGAAAGAAAGAAAGAAAATGCTAATGTTAAAACACTGATGTACAACCAATTTATTTCAAAATGGAATGGAAGAAAAATAAATTAATAGTAACCTTACTGATAAGTGTTAAAGCATATTATGTGGAAATCGTAATGGCATAAAATACAACTTCCAAGAATGTTAAAGATAGAATTTTTGCCAACCAAATGTTGTGTAACATTAAAATATTTTTAATCATATTTTCACCATCCTGTACAGTCTAAATATTATTGAATGAGATTATCCTAAATCCAATCTGGGATATCACTGACATTGGTATCTAGACTTGTGCATTTATATATATATATATATATATATATATATATATATATATATATATATATATATACAATTTTTCTTTTGCCTTGAGCGTTTTTGTTTCTCCCTAGAAAGAATTAGAGCAATGAGCAAGAATACTCATCTAAATATTTTGGAGGATTGTTAAAAGTATTTTTTAGTTGTATATGGACACAGTACCTTTATTTTATTTATTTATTTTTATGTAGTGCTGAGGATCGAACCCAGTGCCTCACACATACTAGGCAAGTGCTCTCCCACTGAGCCACAACCCCAGCCCTGCAGTTATATTTTATGTCAATACTTAATGAGGAAAATTAGATTTTTACTAAGACGATATAAATTTAAATAAAATGTTTGAAATATTTCCTATTCTCTATAATTTCTCATTGTAAATTATAATGTAGAGAGAGTGAAAATGATCTACTTATATGAAAAGAAAAACTTATCATTTGAACATAATTCAATTATCAGTCAAGAGATAATAAATCAGTCTTCTCTAATGACTCATCATTCTCTGAAACTGTAAAAGATCCCAGAGATAACATAATGATGGTTTATATTAATTCTGGTGAGGGTTTTAGAAAGAATACACACAGAAATTAATAGAATTGTAATTACAAGTTGCCAAAAATTGAGCTGAACAGGTGGGCTTATACATCTTTGTAGAATTATTTTTCCAGTGTAAGTATTCACTTAGAATAGCAAACTTTACTCAGGGTTGCTGATTTCTGAGTTATCTAAACTAGATCCAGTCCACCTTTCCAGTTTGTTCCATTTACTACCTAGATAAGAATGCCATCTGTGTGTATAGAAGCCCTCTTGATATGGGCTAGCGTGACTGAAAATCTGAATTTTTAACTTTACATAAGTTTAATAATAACATTGGCTTGTGGGTTTCATGTTGAAGAACAGAGCTCAAGAATTATCAATAGCCTTAGCCAGGCACAATGGCACATGCCTTGAATTCCAGTGGCTCAGGAGGCTGAGGCAGGAGAATTCTGAGTTCAAAACCAGTTCAAAGCAACTTAGCAAGGCCCTAAGAAACTCAGTGAGACCCTGTTTCTAAATAAAATATTAAAAGGGCTAAGGATATGGCCCAGTGGTTAAGTGCCTCTGGGTTCAATCCCTGGTACCCAAAAAAAAAACAAAATTAATAGCCAACCAGTTGATTACATAGTTGCAGGAGCAACAATAATTTAGAAAACAAATCTCAGAATGTTGTATTCTTGTCTCAGTGAGCACTGGGGTGGTTAATACACTTGAACGTTTAATAGGGTATGGACAGCAATTGTAACTTATGGATCTTAATTTTTAATAGAAATGGTTGAGTTGTTGGGCCAATGAATAAAGAACATTGATTACTAGAATGCAGTGTATTGATAGCTTCATGGATAGTTCTTGATCAATAAAGCTTCCTGACATGTTGAAGTCTATTGTACCATTGAGAGAAAAATTATTGATTTTTAAATCCAAAGCCTCTAGATATTTTGAAAAATGTTATGCATTTTCAAAATGCACTTAGTGTAAAATATGCTTCAATACCAAGACATACACAAAACTGAAAGCTTCAGAAATGCTTGTATGTATGTACATTAGAATTTGAAATAAAAATTGCAATTATTTATTTAATTTTCAGAACTTTTCTTTACTGTATGGAATGAACTTGAACCACTAAGACCATAGCCTTCTTGTCACTGATGGTAAGAAAGGAGCTTTGTGTTGAAATTCCAGCTTGCTTCTATTCACTGTTGTCCTGCAGTACCTTCTAGAGTGGTGTAAGATCAATTAAATGAAATTTGTGCTCTTGATGTTTTCAAAATGTATGGTTCTTTAAGTGTCATTTTATTTGCAAAACTATTCTGTATGATCCTATAATAGAGAAAAGTTACCTCCATATATTTCTTACACTTTCACATAGAAGAATTTAACTTAGGAAAGAAAATAAGTTGTTTAACTTTTTTTCATATTAAAACTAAAGGTACATTGAAGAGAACAGAACCAAGACTTGATTTATGTGACATTTATTAAAACTAGTGAGACGACAAAGCACACTACCAGCTTGGCTGAACAATGAGATATTATTTATAAGCTTAACTTACTTGTGTGAGAATGCTGCTAATTAATATGTAGTTTAACTGATATTAAGATGACACTTTTCTAACCGATGAGAAGGATACTGTTTAGAAGGACAGTGAAAGGAATAAGGGGAAAAATGACTTAGTAATCCAGGGTCTTTGTGTTCTTTTGCTTTTCTTTTTTGGTCCGGAGATTGATGCATTACATTATTACCACCATCATCATCATCTCCCTCCTCCTTCTCCTCCTCCTCATCTTTCTCCTCTTCATCCTGCTCTTCCTCCTCCCCCTCCTCCTCTTCTTCTTCTTCTTCTCCTTCTTCTTCTGTGCCTCTTTTAATATGAAGATTTGTTTCATTTATTTTAAGAATTTTTATCTGCTTCTAGTATGTCCAAATATTATTAACTAATATTTTGTTTCCCTAACTTCTTGATAACCCAAATGAATTAATACTATTTTATATTGAATTTTACTTTTTCAGAATCTAAAAATTACTACACAGTTTTAAAACTTGCTTATATCGATAGGTTATTGCTTTAGCAAAGAAAATATCAATAGACATTTAAATTTCTACATTTAACTTTTCACCTTTTTATAGGACCTCACTATACAATAGTCATTAAAGATCCTAGAAATGGATTAAAAATTATTTCTTTGTCATATCTTTAGTATCTTTCAGGGAAACACACACAAATTTTAAAGCAAAAAATATATATGCTTTATCAGTAATTTAGTTTTGAAAAATTTGAGACATGTATGTGAGACCTGAGTAAAGGATGAAATTATCTTACACTTTATTTACCTTCCTTCTTTACGTCTTTAAACAACTCTAGCGTTCAGAGGATGAAGTATGTCAACTCATATACCATGCTTTTTTTTACTCCACGTAGTATTTCCTCCCCATGTGAAAGATAATCATCCGGCCTCTACTTAGGGATATCTAGCTACAGAGATCTCACATACTTGATTGTAAGAATGCTCTCACTGTCAGAAGTGGTTCCTAACACTGAGTCAAATTCTACTATCAAATAAGTTATACTTACTGTTGAAACTAGAATGAAACCAAGAAGAACATTTTAAATGAGATAATAAAAGGAGAGTCCTTGGATCAGCAACTGAAACCAAAAGCATTGCTACTTCTCATCATCAAAAATGTTGAAAATGATTTATGGGAATGGTCTCCCATGGCCATGAAGATTAAATAATATAATATATTTAATATACTTGAAAGGGGAATTACTCAGTGGAATTATTAAGGAAATTTCTACTCAAAGCAGAATTTAATATATCCCTTATATCAATACTCTTTGCTAAGTTAAGAATAACCAATATTAGTAAATAAATAAATTAATATTAACAATCAATATTAATATTAATCAATTGCTGTAGAAAATATAGCACTCTAGGCAATAAAAAACACTGAACTCTGGTCAACAAATTTTTTTCTTGCAGTAGTATAGATTAACACCTGTGACAATACTTTACATGTATGGTATACTCAGATTGAAAAAATTGGTAAAAGGATTACCAATTGTGAGCTCAGTGTCTCACTGTTGGACCAGAGTCCAATAACCAATAACAACCAAGAAGGAAATCCTGGAAAGAGCCCTGTATTGATAGGTATATGGGAAGTGTTTGTATTAATTTGTCCATAAGTTCCATAAGTTTATAATTCTTCTAAGATGAAAAATTTTAAAACAATCATCCAGAGAGCATTTGTAGACATATGTGAGAAATGAACAGGAAACCCTAAATTTTAGTTTAGATTGAAGAACAGCTTCTGTTTTGGTAATACTTATTGGCTTTCATAATTAACCATTGTATTGCAAAATTAACTATTTCCAAAGTATGTGGTACACATTATATTTGCCTCATAGAGGAAGGCTAAAGTGATTGACTTTAAAGATCATAGACATAGAACAACCAACTACAAGAACCCAATAGGATAGTAGCTGTGAAACTGCAATAAAGATACCAGGTATGCAAGAAGCAAAATAAATAAGGATGGCAAAATAGCAGTTTTAAAACAAAATTGAATTTATTGCTTACCTGGAAGGGAGTCTGCATCACATAGGTGTGAATTTAGAGAATGTCTAAAGCAAAAATTGAATCAGATACAGGGCAAAAAGATAGAGGGGAGTGACACCAAAAAGGGCAAGATGCTGTGTTCAACTTGTGGATTTGATGAATGAACTAGGTTGTAAATTTTTCTTTGTGATTGGTTACCTTGCATCACCATAGAGAAATCTGGTTTCATGTAAGTCTGAAATGAAGAGAGAATATTTTTCAGAGAGCCTAGGGTCATGCTTGTTTATGCTTGCTCAAAAAAAATGTCCTTATTGTTTAAAGTCTAATTACTTAGAAGGAAAACAACCTAAGAATGAAACTTTTCATTGCTAAGATTTAAGGAAAATGGTACTAATTGTGAATAAATACTTGATACAAATTTATAAGACATTGTTTTCAAGGAGTGATATCAGAAAGTTGGCCAACTGGGAAGATCAGGCCCTTGTTCCCTAATGGACATTTTAAAAAACAAACATAGACTGACTAAAATAACTTTGCATAAACTCTGGAAAATTCAGAGATCTACAGAAAACAGGCAAATGTGCAATCAAGAATAAGCCACATTCATGTTAGGAAATTTCATGGCATTTTTATTTGCCCTTCCACCTGCTACCCACCACTAAGGCACAGGATGATTAGGAGTAAGTAGCCAATTATGTTTCCTTTTTCAGGCTAGAAGGAGCTGAGCAGAAAATATTTGTAACCTTCTAACTCGTTTGTGGGCCCTCGGTGTTCACCATTTTGATCTCAGCCTGGTGAAATCAGTGAAATACAGGGGCGGTACCATTACAACCTGGTGAAATCAGAGGAAGACAGGGGCAGTATCATTACATATGGAAACTGCAGGGGAAAGCAGACCTGTGGACAACTGAGCAGAAGGATATAACAGGACATCTAAGGCCCAAAATGAAACCGAGGCAAGACTTCAGGAAATTGATGAATAAGCAGCCATATATATGAAAAATTGGGGGTCAGGGGCATACACCAAGATTTAAAAAGGACACATTTCCACAAAAGACCTGAGAACACCTTAAGCCAAAACTCAGGGACCTGCTAATTAATGAAGGTATTTCATACCAGTTTGCAAAATCTGAGAGTTGTCTATTTTTTTACATGCCCAATTTTCAGATGAACACTCTACAAGGCATATAAATGGAGGAAGACATGAAGGAGTAGGAAGAGGTAAAAGAAAAGAAAAAACAGGAAAACATGGTCCATTCCAAAATTGACTATATTCCGAAGAAACACAGGAATTGAACTTACTAAATAAAGCATGTTATAATTTAGATATAAGATGTCCCCCAAAAGCTCATGTATTAGACAACTCAGAGATGAAATGATTGGGTCAAGAGCCTCAATCTAATCACTAGATTAATCCCTGATATGGATTAAAGGGGCAGTAACTGTAGGCAGGTAGGGTATGTCTGGAGGAGGTAGATCACTAGGGGCATGCCTTTGAGTTTTATATTTTGTCCATGGTGAGCAGAGTTCTCTGCTTCCTGGTTGCCATGTCCTCAACTGCTTTCCTCATCCATACCCTTCTGCCATGATGTTCTGCCTCACCTTGAGTGCAGAGTAATGGAGTCAACTGTCTATGGACTGAGACCAACACAGTGATAGCCTACAATTAAAACACAAAACATAACCCAAACCAGAAAGATCTGGGGAAGCAGGAAAATTGGATCTCTAAAGTTAAGACATTTTAAGATTTGAATGTAGTTTGCCATAAAAAAAAATCACAAGGCATAATAAAGAAACAGAAAAATATGACCCTTTCAAAGAAAAAACATATAGATCATAAAAATCCATTCTTGAGGAAAAACCAGATGGCCAACCGGCTAGACAAAAAGTAAAACCATTATCTTAAAGATATTCAAAGATCTAAAGAAAAACGCGAATAAAGACAAGAAAACAAGTGTGAACAATGGGAATACCAATAGAAAGAAAGAAAATATTTAAATGGAGCAAAAGAAATTCTAGAGCTGAAAAATAAAATCACTAAAATGAAAAAATCCACTAGAGGGATCCAAAAGCAGATTTAAACAGGCAGAAAAAATATATCAGTAAACTTGAATGAAAGACAATTGAAATTAGTCTGAGGAACAGTCAGAAAAGGAGACTGAATAAAAGTGAGAAGACCTTAAGGATCTCAGAAACACTGGCATGGATAGGAAAATCTGCATTGTAGAAGTTCCAAAAAGAGAACAGTCCAATAGATCATTTGAAAAACATGGATTTTATGGAAAACATGAATATAAAATATAAACTCAGTGAACTACAAGCACAATAAAGCCAAAGAAATCGACATTTGAGACACATTATAATCAAACTATCAAAAACCAAAAAGAAAAACTTGAAAGAATCAAGACAGACATAAATTATAATAAACAAGTTATCTTCAATAAGATTTTCAGACTTCTTTCAGAAACCTTATAGGTCAGATGCAATGTGTTGATATTTTCAAAGGGTTAGAAGAAGAAGAATGTCAAGCAAAAATCTTGTATCTGGTAAAGTGTCTTTCAAAGTGAAGAGAAATTGAGATCTTCTCAAAGAAAAGATGTGAGAATGCATTAACACTAAACATATCTGCAAGAAATGCTAAGCTGAGGGCTCAGTGGTAGAGTGCTTGCCTCACACATGTGAAGCACTGAGTTTGATCCTCAGCACCACATAAAAATAAAGATATTGTGTACGTGTAAAACTAAAAAATATTTAAAAAAAAATAAATGCTAAACTGAATCCTTCAAACTGAAATTAAATGACAGTAAACTATAACTCAGAGCTGTTTGAAGAAATGAAGATTTCAGTAAAGGTAAATACACAAGAAATTTATGAAAGTGAGCATTATTGTAACCTTAGTTTTTAATTCTATTTTTAGCTTTCTACATGATTTAAGAGACTCGATAGACAAAAATTTGTTGTTATATATTTTTGAACACAACATACAAAGATGTAATTTCTGATACTGATAACTCAAAAAGGATGAGGATGGAGACAGAAGAGCAGAATTTTAGTATGTTATTGAAGTTAAGCTGATATAAATTCAAATTAAAATGTGTAAAATTAGTATGTTAATGAAATTTCCATGGTAATGACAAAGAACATAGCTTTAGAATACAAACAAAAGGAAATGAGAAATATCAAATAAACATAAAAAAGATAGTAAGTCAGGAAACAAAAAGTAATAGTAAGTCAGGGACAAAAAGCTGTAAGACATATAGAAAGCAAATAGCAAAATAGCAGAAATAAGTCTACTTAACAGTAATCACTTTAAATTATGTATATATTATATATGATAAATATAAATTTATAACATACAAATATATAACAATTTTATATCTTCATTATCACATAGGTATTATATAAATATAATATTTATTTCATATATACATAAATATAAGTAAATATATTTTGTATATTTATTTATAAAATATAAATATATTTCATATTTATATATATTTATCAAAACTTGCTGTAAGTTCACAATAATCAAACCATTGTAGTACCAGCATACAGATAGACATAGGCCAATGGACTAGAGTGAAAAGCTCATTAATAAACCCATAATATATACAAATGGTTGTCAACAAGGGTTCTAAGATCACTCAATGGGGAAAGATAGTCTTTTCAACAAAGAAAGTAAGATATCCATGTGCAAAACAATGAAATTGGACATTTCTCTTTCACTGTATATAAAAATGAACTCAAAATGTACCAAAGATATAAACATGAGAGCTAAAACTCTGAAACTTCTGTGAAATCCTTCATTTTATTAGATTTGTCAGTGACTTCCTGAATGTGACACTGAATGTGCAAAATAGGTAAATTGGCTTCAACAAAATGTAAAACTTTTGTACATCAAAAGAAACTAGCAACAGAGTGAGTATAAACAACCCACAGAATGAGAAAATATGTGCAAATCACAAATCTGCATGGGACATTAATATTCATAACTAATAAAGACATCCTAAAACTTAACGACAAAAGTAAACAACCTGATTAAGAAGTGGATAAAGGACTTGAGTAGACATTTCTCCAAAGAAAATATACAAACATCCAATAAGCATGAGAAATGATGCTCAACACTAATCATTAAGGAAACTCATATAAAAACTACAATGATATGCATTTTATGCAAAACTACAATGATATGCACCTCACACCCATTAGGATGATTGTTATGTTTTTTTTTTTTTTTTTTAAAGAAAATAATGTTGACTAGGAAGTGGGGAAACTGAAACTCTTGTGCATTGCTACTGTGAACATACAACAGTATAGTCACTATGTGTGTTAGTCACTGTGACCAAAATATCTGACAAGAACAATTTAGCAATGATTTATTGTGGCTCATGTTTCAGATAATTCGGTCCATGGTTGGCTGGTTCCACTGCTTTAAGCCTAAAGTGAGGACATACATATGGTGGAATTGTGTGGTGGAGAAAAGTTGCTTAACTTAGGACACTGGGAAGCAGAGAGAAAGTGAGGAGGGACTGGAGAGATCAACCCTTCCAAGGCATATCCCCAAGTAACCTACTTCATACAACTTGTTCCCACCTCCCTGTAGTCCATTCAGCTCTCCATGGATTAATCCACTGATGAGGCAAATACCCTCATGATCCAATCATTGTCCAACAGGCCTACCTCTGTACACATGAGACTTTGGGGGACATTACATATCAAAATCACCTGACCTACAAAGGCTCATGTCCATATTGTGTACCAAAAGCATTTAGTCCATCTCTAAGATTCCCCATAATCTTAACAGTTTCAACATTGCTCGAAAATCAAATTCTAATCTCCTTTGAGACTCCAGGCAAACTCTGAGCAGTTAGCCCCAAGACAATCAAAAAGCAAGCTATATAATTCCAAAATATAATGGCACAAATTATGCATTTCCAATCCAAGAAAGGAGGAACAGGGCCATAGAAAGAAGGGATGGGACCAGTGCTAGACCAAGACCCAGCAGGGCATTGAGTCTTATAGCTGCATGTCTATAATCTGGTATACATGGTGGTAAGATGTGAGCTTTAAGAGGCTGAGGCAGCCCTGCCACTATGTCCTTGCTAGCTTCAGCCCACATGGTCTCTATCAGGCTGGCTCTGCTCACTGCCCAAAGTTTTCCTTAACATGTATTCCACTTTCCTGGCGTATCTACTTCCTGGGATCTCCATTGCATTATGTGAGTGTCTCACTCTCACAGCATCACACATTGCCTTCTAAAGAGCTTTCCACAGAGATTCTTACACTGGGACAAATGGCTTGGACTCTAACATCATCTTTTGAAATCTTTTTCTTTTTTTTTGGAGGTGGGTACCAGGGATTAAACTCAAGGGCAGACAAACACTGAGCCACATCCCGAGCCCTTTTTTGTATTTTATTTAGAGACAGAGTCTTACTGAGTTTCTTAGCACCTCTCTTTTGCTGAGGCTGACTTTGAACTTGAGATCCTCCTGCCTCAGCCTCCAGAGCTGCTGGGGTTACAGGCATGCACCACTGTACCCAGCATCTTTTGAAATCTTGATGGAAGCCTCCATGACCCCCTGACTCCAGAATTTTTCATTCCTTCAAAACCAACACCATGTGGACAATGCCAAGGTCATAACACTGTGGTATACTGTGATTCCTCAAAAAGTGAAATCTAGAATTAACAAACACTTGATTCCGCAATTCTACTTCCAGATGTATATTGAAAAAATTCAAAAGAGGGCCTGCAACACATTTCTAACATATTCACAGTAGCAAAAAGGTGAAAGCAACCCAAGTGTTCACTGACAGATGAATGATCAATAAAATTTGATACAGACATATAATGGCAAATTATTCAATCTTAAAAAGGAAGGAAATTCTGACATATGTTGTAACATGAAGACATGTCAAATGAAATAAAGTCACAAAGGGACAAATACTCTGACTCCACATATAGGAAGTACCTAAAGTCGTCAGATTGATACATATGGAAAGTAAAAATGTCAGGTTGTCAGGGCCTAAGGGAAGAAGGCAATAATGAGTTATTGTTTAGTGGGTAGAATTTCAGTCCAAGAAGATGAAAAAAGTTCTGGGGATAGTCATGATTCAAAGAATTGTGAATGTATTTAGTGCCACTGAACTGTATACTTAAACTGCTTGAAGTAAATTTTATGTATGTTTTAATACTTTTCAAGAATATTTAATATTTCATTTGTTGAGAGACATGAAAAAAATCCAACAAGGATAAGCTTTGAAATATTTTAAGAAGCAAATACTCTTACATTTGGAGAATTTATAAATTTCCTTAAGACTATTGTTTTTCTCAGCTACTTGTGCTGCTGTTACCAAAAGACCTGACAAGAACAAATAGAGGAGAAAAAGTTTATTTGGGGGCTCATGGTTTCAGAGGTCTCAGTCCATAGATGGTCCACTTCATTTCCTGGGACCTGCGGTGAAGCAGAACATCATGGAGAAGAGTGTGGGGAAGGAAAGTGGCTCAGGACATTGCACCAGGAAGCAGAGAGGGGAAGAGTTCTCCTCATCAGGGACAAAATATATACCCCAAAGGCATGCTCCCAGTGACCCACCGTCTCCAACCACACCCTACCTGCCTATAGTCACCACTCAGGTGATCCCTATCAGGAGATTAATGCACTGATTAGGTTAAGGCTGTCATAACCTAAGCATTTCACTTCTAAATTCACTTTGAATTGTCTCACACACGAGCTTTTTGGAGACACCTCATATCTAAACCACAACAGCTAAAGAGAGCAAGGTGGCATTCATGGTAAGAGTGTAACATAATTTAATATTTGGGTTGCTTAATTTAGCAATTTATGTTCTTGAATTTTATTTGTACACATTAGCATCAATAAAATGTTAATGCAAATTCCAATACATCACTAAGTTTTCTACCTATATTTTTATTTTAATATTCAAATGTCACAAAGGATAGTAAATTTGAATGACCATTATTTTTATATTGTCAAACAGATAGAATTAAATAATGAATGACTTTTCCTTAAATTGTGAACATGTATACTCTAGATCTTGTAATTTTTTGTAACTCTGGGGACATTTAATATGACTACTAATATTATGTCATATTATCATTACTGGTTTATTCAAGACCTCTGTCTTATTTTATTTTGATTTTATGTTATATTCATCAATATCCTTCTCCCACTTCTCCTCCACCCACATACAGGCATTCATTTGCTCTAATTATATTTAATGTGCCACTTATGAAAGTATGATCTTTGAAATTTTTTTTGCTTTTTGTGATTCTTACACATTTGCATCAAGTTTGGTTCTAAACAGATTTTTAAAAAATTTTCAACGACATATGCTTTTAAATCACTATTCTGTAGTTGCAGGTGCTTCTAAGCCACTGCTTCTCATGATATATGATAAATATTTTGATGCAATAATGATCCAATTCAGTACTGATAGTCTCCAATTCTTTGTCATTCTATCTCCTTTTTACATCTGTGTAGAAAAATTTACTATGTACATACTGTATACATAACATTTTTCCTGAGATTAACTCTTCTCTAAAACAGTTAATTTTTTCCATTTATTATAATTTTTGCTTGATCTAAGTTTATTTATAGAATAGGTGTTTTGGTATATGTATGTAATGTGGAATGATTAGATCAAACTAATCAATATACACATCACCTCACAAATTCAT
The DNA here is from genome assembly GCF_902686455.1 of Sciurus vulgaris. Lineage (NCBI taxonomy): Eukaryota > Metazoa > Chordata > Mammalia > Rodentia > Sciuridae > Sciurus > Sciurus vulgaris. Next base: position 40,816,971 of record NC_136473.1, on the reverse strand, counting down.
CATTTTTTGTGGTGGGACATTTGAAATTTACTCTCTTAGCTATTTACAAATATACATTATTATTAATTATAGTCACCCTGCTGTGCAATAGATCTCAAAACTTATTTCTCCCGTCCAACTGAAATTTTGTACCCTTTGACAAACATCTCCTTATTTCCTCTCCCTACTCTCCCTGCCATCCCCCAGCCTCTGGTAACCACTATTCAACTCTCTAATTCTATGATTTCAACTACTTAGAATCCACATGTAAGTGAGATCATAAGGCATTTTTGTTTCTGTGCCTGATTTACTTCACTTAGCATAATAACCTCCTCCTGGTTCATCCACGTTGTTTCAAATGACAGAATTTTTTTTTTTGAGACTGAATAGTATTCATTATACACAATAGTATTCCAATGTGTGTATTTACCACATTTTTCTTTTTCCATTCATCTATTGATGCTCACTTGATTCCTTTTCTTGACTATTGTGAAGAATGCTACCATTAAAATAGAAGTGAGGATATGTTTTTAATATAATGATTTTATTTCCTATAGATGTCGTGTTAGCTTTTTGTCACTGATGAGAATGACTTAAAAGAGGTAAGACTGATTTGGGCCCACAGTTTCAGGGATTTAAATCATCTGGCTCTATTTTACAGAGGGGCAACAAGATGGCAGAACGATATGGTGGAGGAAAGTTACTCAGCTCCTGCCATCTGGGAAGCAGAAGGGGTGGGGATCAGAGAGAAGATAAACCCTTCCAGGGTATGCCTCCAGTGACCTACTTTTTTAGCTAGGTCTCACCTCCTAGTAATTCATTCAGCTTTCAGAGGATTAATTCACCCATGAGGTCAGAGCCTCATGATCTAATTGCTTCCCCAAAACATCACTTCTGAGCACATTGAATGGACATTGGGGTACATTCCAAATCCAAAGCATAACATATGTACCCAGAAGTGAGATTGCTGATCATATGGTAGTTCTAATTTTTTTTCTTGGTTTGATTTTTGCAGAGCTGAGGATCAAACCCAAGGCCTCACATATGTTTGTCAAGTGCTCTACCACTGAACTATACCCCCAGTCCTAATTTTAGTTTTTTGAGGAAATTTCACACCATTTTTCCATTGAATGAATCATACTATTAATACATGACATATTATTATTAGTTTATTTTAGACTTCTCTTTATTCAATTTTTTCATTATCATATTCATCAACAGCATTCTTCCATTTTTCTTTATGTGTTAGTCTACTGATAAAACTAATAAAGATAAGTGGGATTAACTTGTATGGCAGTGCATGAAGACTCTTGTCAGTCAACCATTCATTAACACTTAATATTATCTGGCTTTCTGATATTTCCTATTGGATGTGAATAAAGTATAACTTGTTATTTCAAATTTTATTTTTCTAATTGTGATCACCATATTTAAGTGAGAATTTCCCTTCTTATGTTTTATTCCTTTTTGGCTACTTAGGCATTTTCTTCCACTAAGGAAGGGTTTGGCTTGTTTTCTTTTTGTATCAATTTTCAGAGGTTCATTTTATATTCTAGATACTTGTTCCTGGTTGGCTTTGCAGTTTGCATGTATTTTCTCCTACTTTCTAATTGTGTCTGTCTTGTCTGTTTAAACAAATCTTTATTTTTGACATAATGAAGCACATTGATTTTTCTATTTAGGATTTGAGATTTGAGGTTCCTCAATAAAAGGCCCAGAGATATAATTTTCATTATTTACTATTATTTTATACTTTGTGTTTTACATTTAGAGCTTTAATCCATAGGGGTGTTTTATATGATATGCTATATGTATCCAATTTATTTTTCTCCATACCATAAGCCATTCTTTTCCAGCTCCATCTACTGAAGGAACTATTCTTTTTCCACATTCACACAGCCACATCTATTATATGCTGATTTTAAAATGTCTGATTTGCTCCTTAAGTCTGTTAGTTTGTATCATGTTATTATTATATTTTGTGGTCGTTTTGCAAAAGGTGGTCTTTCCAACTACCCCCACCCACCCACCACAGACACACATAGTATTGGGCCATGAATCTGAAATCATTCCTTTTTAAAGAGATAAAGAGTTCATAAAGCCTCAACCAGATTTACCACTGTGTGCAAAAATATTTTTCACCATTTAAAACTCAATGAATACACCTTTGTTTGGCTTAAGCATGTATGTCAAGAGCCCTCAAGCATAGCTACAGCTTTCAGAATTTCAGACTCCACAGAGGAGGTGTGGGGTCATTCCTTTAAAGCACAAGTGGGGTGCACTTAGGCAAATTGCTCTGCATTGGTTGCTGGCAGAGGTGTGCTGGCCCTGGGGGACCTTTTATGCTATTGAAACCGATCCTTGGGATTTTAATTGGAATTGCATTGACTCTGTATAGCACTTTTGGTAGTATGGCCATTTTGACAATATTAATTCTGCCTATCCAAGAACATGGGAGATCTTTCCATCTTCTAAGGTTTTCTTTAATTTCTTTCTTTAGTGTTCTGTAGTTCTCATTGTAGAGGTCTTTCACCTCTTTTGTGAGATTGATTCCCAAGTATTTTATTTTTTTCGATGCTATTGTGAATGGGGTAGTTTTCCTAATTTCTCTTTCTGAAGATTCATCACTTACGTATAAAAATGCATTGGATTTATGAGCATTGATCTTGTAACCTGCTACTTTACTGAATTCACTTATGAGTTCTAAGAGTTTTCTGGTGGAATTTCCAGGTTCCTCTAAATATATAATCATGTCATCAGGAAATAGAGCAAGCAATTATGAAATTCATCTGGAAGAATAAGAAACCCAGAATAGCTAAAGCAATCCTCAGTAGAAAGAGCGAAGCAGGGGGTATCACAATACCAAATCTTCAACTCTATTACAAAGCAATAGTAACAAAAACGGCATGGTATTGCTACCAAAATAGACAGGTAGATCAATGGTACAGTATAGAGGACATGGACACAAACCCAAATAAATACAATTTTCTCATACTAGACAAAGGGGCCAAAAATATGCAATGGAAAAAAGCCTCTTCAACAAATGGTGATGGGAAAACTGGAAATCCATATGCAACAGAATGAAATTAAACCCCTATCTCTCACCCTGCACAAAACTCAACTCAAAATGAATCAAGGACCTTGGAATCAGACCAGAGACCCTGCATCTTATAGAAGAAAAAGTAGGTCCAAATCTTCAACTTGTTGGCTTACGATCAGACTTCCTCAACAGGACTCCCATAGCACAAGAAATAAAAGCAAGAATCAACCACTGGGATAGATTCAAAATAAAAAGCTTTCCCTCAGCAAAGGAAACTATCAGTAATGTGAAGAGAGAGCCTACAGAGTGGGAGAATATCTTTGCCACTCATACTTCAGATAGAGCGCTAATTTCCAGAATATATAAAGAACTCAAAAAACTCTACACTAAGAATACAAATAACCCAATCAACAAATGGGCTAAGGAAATGAACAGACACTTCACAGAAGAAGATGTACAAGCAATCAACAGATATATGAAAAAATGTTCAACATCTCTAGTAATAAGAGAAATGCAAATCAAAACTACCCAAAGATTTCATCTCACCCCAATTAGAATGGCGATTATCAAGAACACAAGCAACAATAGGTGTTGGCGAGGATGTGGGAAAAAAGTACACTCATACATTGCTGGTGGGGTTGCAAATTAGTGCAGCCACTCTGGAAAGCAGTGTGGAGATTCCTCAGAAAGCTTGGAATGGAACCACCATTTGACCCAGCTATCCCACTCCTTGGCCTATACCCAAAGGACTTAAAATCAGCATACTACACAGATACAGCCACAACAATGTTCATAGCTGCTCAATTCACCATAGCCAGATTGTGGAACCAACCTAGATGCCCTTCAGTTGATGAATGGATAAAGAAATTGTGGCATATATATACAATTTAATATTACTCTGTTATAAAGAATGATAAAATTATGGCACTTGCAGGCAAATCGATGAAATTGGAGAATATCATGCTAAGTGAGATAAGCCAATCTCAAAAAAACTAAAGGACGAATGATCTCGCTGATAAGCAGATGAGGACATACAATGGGGGGTCGGAGGGGTTAGCGTTAGGGTTATGGTTAGGTTTAGGGTTAGGGATAAGGAGGGTGGTAAGAATGGAGGAAGGAAGGACTGTATAGAGGGAAAAGAGGAGTGAGAAGGGCGGGGGGAAGGGAAAAAAATAACAGAATGAATCAAACAACATTGCCCTATGTAAATTTATGATTTTTAATACAAAAAAGAAAGAAAGAAAGAAACTGATCCTTTTCTCTGTCCCTTCTCTATGTGAGTAAAGGTTGTTTCATCCAAACTGCTTTGTGTTCTCCTTGGCAACACCAACATAATATCAAGATGCAATGTACAGAAATGTCCTGCCCTGGAATTGATTAACTCATGCATGGTGTTCTGCTCAACATTTTAAAGTACAGTTTGTTTTATGCCTCATATCTAGCAAGATCTTGCTATTTTGCTTCTTTTTAAAAAATTTTGCCTAATTTAGTTATTCATTATTCTTCTACATAAAATTCTTATAGGAATTGCATTAAATTCCTAGATTAATTTGGAGTGACATCTTTACCATGTTAGTCATTGCATCTATAAACATTAAGATATGTTTTAATTCATTTTATTCTTCTTTTCAGCCTTATAAAATTAAAAAAAATACCTCTGTTAAGGTTTTCTGTATTCCTTGTTAGGTTCAAATCTTGCTACTTAATTTTTGTTGCTATTGATACCTGTCTGTTGGAGATCAGGAATGGGGTCCGTGTTCCGTGGTGTTGAAGATTAAACACCTAAGAATTGCTGAAGCAAATGTAGAAAGCAAGTTTTATTTAGGAAAGGGCCAGAGATAGACTTATTGGGACAGAAGGGACCCCAGAGCTGGATGTCCATGGGAAGGGGTGGTCTTGTCTCTCTTATAGATCCCAGAATTCCCCATTTAATTATTTTCTTCTCTTTATTCTCCATGTACATGTCTGAGGGCAGGAAGGAGCAGGAGCACAGAGGTTAACTTTAGCAACCCATTGTTCTTTCTTTGATAACCTGTCTTCATCCTCTCAGCCCTGATCATTCATTACCTATACTGACTTTCTGGCCTTCGCTGCCTGTTTCACTCCCCCCTCTGATTAAGGGAACCCTCACTGCTGTAAGAGGGAAATGGGTGATGACCACTCTGGCTGCTTCAAGCTGAGAGGGGGCAACAGGGGGCAAGCAGTTTGGGTTTTCCTTTTAGGAATATTTCAGGTTGGTCCAGGAGTTCACAGTAAAAGTCTGGTTTAGTAAAAACTGGTTACAAAGTGATCTGGGAGGTGGGTGCTCCATGAGAAAAGCAAGAAGACATGAGTACTAGAATGAGATTACTACAACAATGAATGCCACAACATCCACATATACGAGTGAATACGATGGCAATGATAGAGACCAGCAATTTTTCCACTAGGTGCCAGAGAACCAAGAGCTAAAAAGTTGTTACGATGATAAGGCCAGTGAGGACAGGACATTTATTTGAGAATGTAAATCTTTAAGGATTTTAGTCATATTGTCAGAGTTGTCAGAAATGTAAATACAACATTTAGTTTGGATAATGGCACAAGCACCACCTTGAGCTGCAGTGAGGACATCCAAGGCCACTGGGTTTGTAAAACAGACTTTCTCATGAATGCTCTGTGTTAAGGAGAGAAATACCTTCCTCAGCTTCATGGAGAGCATTTTGAGTATAATTAGTTAGAGCCACCATGTGCCATATTACATTCTCTAGGCCAATTTATGGGATAAAAAAAAATGAAGCTAAATGATCATACCAATGAAAAACATCATTCCCATCTATGTTTGAGATTGGGGAGATTTGCTTGTTGGCCTATATTTTGTGTCCATCTCCCTTGCATCCAGGCGTACCCCAATCATACATCTTCCCATCCAGCCTAGGGGAAGCCAGGACCATTAGTTAGTCCCACATATCCATGGGTCCCTTTGGGTGCTGGTCATCTAATTCCAGGTCTAAAAAACCCATTAGTCCCAAGCCAATCATTGGCCTGTAAAATCATGATGCGTTGGCATAGTGATTCTGGGATCTATCCTAATTCCCAAGAGGCATTAAGCCATCTGTCATATGTGTGGTTACATTGTTCCCAACAGACTGGGGCTTTTTGATGTAGATGTCTCATGGTGGATTGAGTCATTATTTGTCCCAAATCTCATCTTTTTATCTTTGACATTCTTGCATTGATAATGGAAAGAAAGGAGTATCTGGGCTTAAATGTGGTTTAACAGCTGCAAAATTTTGAAGATTGGTTTGCTCTAGAGTCAAATTCTTCCCATGACCTGGCTGTTGCAAAGTCTTATTTATAAGCCATAATTTAACATCTGCATGAATAGTGGTTTGTAAAGAGTATCACTTTCTTCTAACATTAAAGATTTTAATTTTATTCAGTCACTCCTTTGTAAGGGAGATACCCACCAAGGCAGCCCAGAAGTGCTGGAAAGGGGCAATGGGCCTGCATATCCAGCATATCTTTCTGTAATCTAGTGGCACACTGCTGAGCCCAGTCTAGAAAAGAGTTGATTTCAGTGGACTCGTCTAAAATAATAGAGATAAAGAAAAGTTTACACATCACCTTTGTCTCTGCAGAAGAGATATTTTAGGCCTTCTAGTGGAATACAGGAGTATCATTCCTCAGTTTCTTGAGAAGGAGAAATTTCTCTGGGAGTTGATCTAGGATGTCAAAATTTTACCTGAGAGTGGTGAATCCAGTTCTCTTGTCTAAGCACTTTTACTGCAAAGCGGGTAGGTAAAAATCACAAGGAAGTGTGCCTTCCAGATAGGGTCTAAATTTGGGGAATTTGAAGGTATGGTCTTGACCATAATTAGATCCCCAGGCTCATACAAAGAAGGAGAAGTGAGTCACTCATAAGTGGGTTATCTACGGATTTCAGCTTGAAATTTAGCCAGATTTGTGATATGAGTCACCATATCTGCAGTTTTCTGATCTTTGGGATTATCATTTCTAAGGATGGACTAAGTCTAAATGTTCCTGGGGTGTTTATAATTCTGAGTAGGGCCAAAAGGAGCATTTTGGGCCAAGGGTAGTGGGTTTCTTGAGTGAATTTTCTCAGATGTCTCTTAAAAATATCATTAGCCTTCTCTACCTTCTCCGAGGATAACAGCTGCCTTTAAAGCTGCCCTGTTGTCACTCTGGAGGCTGCAAGGCAGTCCAAATTGGGGAACTATTTCCTGTAACAAGGCCTTTGCCAACTTTCCTGCCTGTTCAGTTTGGAGGAGTAAGCCTCAGTCCATCCGGTAAAGATATCTTCCATAATTGACAGTATTGGAACCCACCGCTCTGAGGCATGTGGGTAAAATTAAGTGGTCAGTCCTCTCCAGGGAATTGTCCTGTCCTTTGTAGTCCTGGAGGCCTTTTGGTGGAGTCAAGTGTGTTGATTCTCTGGCATGTCTCAGACTTTGACTATTTAATGAATCATTTGGAGCATATTTTTCCCCTTCAATATCTCTAGAGTTAATTAGTATTTTCCTCTCCCAAATGGAAAGATTGGTGTAGGGTGTGTAAAATCTTCCGCTAAGAGTTAGCAGATAAGTTTATTATCTTCCATCCAAATTCACCCAGAAGGCAAGAGAGTGCCTCCCCTTTTTCTAACTCATTCCAGCCTGTTTTTCCTGGGGAAGGTCCTGTGTATATAGCACAGGGGCTAAGGTCATCGGGTGACACAACATTCCTTAGCAGCCTCTCTGGCCTACTTTTCTGCTCCTTTATTGCCTTCTGAGACCTCATCTATTCCTTTTTGAGGTCCTTGGCAGTAGATTACTGCCACCTCTTTAGGTAAATGAATAGCTTCTAACAGGTTAGGATCTGTTCATAGTTCTTTATAGAAGTTCCCCCAGCTGTTTGAAATCCTCTCTCTCTTCAAATTGCTGCATGTGCCTACAGAATTAGGCAGGCATATTTAGAGTCAGTGTAAATATTGACTCTCTGCTGCTTTCCCAGACTGAGTGCTCTTGTTAGGACTACCAATTCTGCAAACTGTGCACTTGTGCCTGGGGGCAAGGATTGTGACTCTGAGGTGTCATGTAAAGTCACCATGGCATAACCAGCTTTACACTCTCCCTGCTCCATGAAAGAACTCCCATCTGTGTATATGTGAGGTCTGGATTGGCAGGGGGAGGCTTCAAAGGTCTCCTCAGGCTGAGTAGTCTATAGCTATGACTTGTTGGAAGTCAGTTCAGAATTTCCCTCTGATTCTGAAAGGATAGTGGCTGGGTTTAAGTTAGAGGAAGTCCTTATTTGAGCCGCTGGTCCTTCTAGAACTAAAGCCTAGTATTTTAGAAGGCAGCTATCTGAAAGACACAATCCCAGGTATTTAAAATCCCTGAGAGATCATGAGAGGGACAGACAATAAGATCTCTTCCCAGGGTGGTTTCGATGGCCTCAGGGACTGCTAAAGCAACTGCAGCCATCACTTGAGAGCATTGGGGCCATACTTGAGACACCATGTAAAGCTCCTTGCTACTGGTCACTCAGCTGGTCCATTCTTTTGTGTGACCATTCCCATGGTTGGTTATTCCTCCTCTTTTAGTGACAAACACATAGTGGTCCCAGGGGTTCTAGATTCATTGTGAGGGAAGCCTGAAGCTTTGAAAGTAAATCCCTCCCCAGTAAAGAGGTAGGGCACCCTGGGACTATCAGGAATGCATGAGAAAACATCATTCTCTCCCACTCACAACTCAGTGGGGGAAAAAATTCCTGAATAGGTCATCCAGTCACCACTTGCACCATCATAGTATTAGAGGGAGGGGGTCCAGTGTTAAATATGAATACGGAAAAGCTAGCACCAGTGTCCAGGAGAAAACTGACCTCTTGGCTCCCTAGAGAGCAGCATACCTGGGGTTCATGTGTGGTTACAGGAGTTATAGGAGCCAGTAGAGGTGATCTGGAGCCCTGTCAGGTCTGTGTGGGGAAATCTGACCCTGAGAGCCTATGCCCCTGAGGACTTTCATTCCTCTAGAGATCACCTCAACATACAGGACAGGCCCTGGAAGTTGCCATTTGGCCTTGCTGGCATTCCTGTGAGTAATGCTTCTCATTTCCATAACAGAAACAAGTCCTTTTTGTAGCTTGAGGTCCACTGCATTTTTCTTTCTTACCTGGGAAGCAGGGCCATAACCAGTGTTTCAACCTTCCTTCCGTCTCTGTTCACTTTCCTTCCTTTCCTCCTGATCTCTGTTATAAAAGACAAAAATTACAAGCTGGAGGATGTCATCTAAGGACTGATCAGGGCCATATGCCAATTTTTTAAACTTCCTTCCAATGTCTAGGGCCAACTGGGTGATAAATTTTAAAATTACGTGGCCCTCTGTGGACTCAGGACCCATGGTGGGGAGTTTTCTCAATGCCTCCCTGAGTATCTCCAGAAAGACAGTGGAGTTTTCCTGAGGGCCTTATTGTTTCTCAGACAGCTTGGAATAATTAATAGGTCTTGTCTGGATTTTCTGAGGCCTTCAAGGATCAATAACTGGAAATGTCAAATTTTCCTGTCATCCTGTTCATCATTTGGATCAGTTCTAGGAACCACTTGTGCTTCAGATGGATAATTAGGTTTGCTTATAGTTTGTACTCCTGGGTCTTGACTGAGATGTAGGTCATTCCCAAAATGTTCAGATGATTTTAGGACAGTCTCCTTCTCATTGGAGTTAAAGTCTAATTAAGCAACAGCATAATATCTTTCCAGGTGAGATTGAACATCTGACATAAGTTCTGAAACACTTCAAAATATTTATTTAGATCCTGTGAAAACCTTCTTAAATCTATCTTTATTTGTCTTAAGTCTTGGAGGGAGAAAAGGGTATGTACTTTAATTTGTCTGAATTCTCCTCCTGGCAGAAGGGTTGCCAGTTGGTGGCAGTACAAGGTGGAAATTCCTGGGAACTTTCTAGCTTCTTTCCCTCAGTAAATGAATCCTTAAGGCCTTCTTCTGTCGTGGCAGTGTTGGCATAATTTGGGGTTTTCCCTAAAAGGAAAGAAAGCATGAACATAGGGAATTTCAGACCATTTCCTTCCCTTTTGCAAAACACACTAGGCTATAAATTAATATTAAAGTTTATACTTCCATCTGGCAGCCTAGATTCTCCATCGAAATTTGTGTTGAGGCCAGGCCTGACAGAAGAAAATAAGATGCTGTTTCTTAAGAAAAATTTGTGGGTCAAATTTATTCCAATTTTTCGGTATGGTTTGGGGCAGAGGGTTTCACCTTATGGATAGGCTAGTGGTGAACCTGGCATAACTGTTACTCCCATCTATGTAAAACAGAATTCAGTTGCTTGCACCAGAGAAACTGCCCACACTGCTAGGGACATCTCCCTCAGGTGCTTTTGACGGCCAGCAAACCCATTTCTCAATTTTATGTCCTGATGGATTTATTGCCAATGAGTGTGTGAGGGTCTTTTTTGGCCACATGCCAAACACCTAGAGAATCCAGACTCAGTGGCTGTTTTTCCCCTGGCCACTATGAAAACTTCCAGATGTGATGACCCATGATAAAGAAATGATCTATGGTAGGATATATTCCTCTGCTCTGTGCATCTATATGATTATGTAGTCTGGTCTATAAAAAAAAAAAAATTGTCACTCAATCATACAGGCTTTGAGGAGACTGGAGAGCCAGAGTCTCCAAGGGTAAGGGCTGGAATAAAGAGATTATGCTTGAATCACTGTGGGCCAAAGGAATCTCCAGAGGGCAAGAAGGACATCTAGTGGTTGTTGAATGCTTAATGTTCTGTTTCTGGAGGCATCTAAGAAAAAGGTGAATTGAAGGTATGGGCCCTGTTATCTTTGAGTGTCAAGACAGATTGTAATTGGCTTCATCACCTAGAGGGTGATGGGTTAAAATATGTCTTCCAAGATCCCTGAAAAATAGGAAGGTATAGGTGTGTTTAAGTCTCACACAGGAGCACAGAAACAAGAATGGGGAGAATCCCTACAGGCTTGTAAGGGCTCAATGTGAGAACAAAGGGGACCCAGGACTTTTCTTATGAACAATTCTGTGTAAAATGTCCCTCTCTCAACTTCTAGAGTCTGATTGGTGAGAGAAGAAAAGTGCTCACGAGGAGCAAGTGTGAGAGAGTATGTTCAGCTCCTACAGAGGTGTATGTGTTACTGGGATGTTCATTCAGCACTGCTTAATTGGCTGGTCATCACAGGATATCCAGAGGTACCCTGAGGAGTAGCTTCAGACAGGACCTCATGATTGTTCCCTTTGCCCAAATCCTCACATCCAAAGGCAGATCAGGATCAGGGGCCACTGTCTACTAGTGCCAGACATGCTCCAAGCCAGGATAGGAAAGTAGGAAATGACCTTTGCAGAGCCCAACCTGCCTGACCTTCAGGACAGGTGATTAGGAACCACAAGAAGTCATGAAACTTTTCACCCGAGATTTAAGATTGGCAGCCTGCACTGACCATGTTCAAATGGCTGATGGGTGCACAAAACTGTCATCCAGAAAGAAAGCGAAAGAGAGAAAGGAGAATCTCAGGAAGATGTAAGGTGTGGAGGAGCTTACCTCCTTGACAATCCTGGGTGAGCCCCCAGCTGATACTGATCAGGAACAGGTCCTTATTCCCCAGTGTTGAAGATCAAACACTCAAGAAATGTTGAGGCAAGCACAGAAATTAACTTTTATTTAAGAAAGGAACAGAGAAAGACTTCTCCAAAAATAAGTGGCCCCAGATAGCTGGATATCCATGGGTGGGGGTGGTCTTGTCTCTTACAGATCCCAGACTCCCCTTTTAATTATTGTCTTCTCTTTCTTCTCCATGTACATGTCTTAGGGAAGGAAGGAACAGGAGCACAGAGGTTATTAGTCATTAGCAACTCACTGTCCTTTCTTTGATAACCAGTCCTCATTCTCTCAACCCCAATCATTCATCACCTGTACTGAGTACTTGACCTTCACCCATCTCACTATCTCATATTTTTTCTTAGCAAGTTATTGCTGGCAGTGAAATTTGTTTGATATTATTAGTAGAGATTTATCTGGTATTATTTTTTTAAATCTCTTACTGCTTTTAATAGTTTTTCTATGTAGATATCAGCATATCATTTCTCTTACAAGTCTTTTATCTATATTGCCTCGTAAGTTCTCCACTTCATAAAAGCATTAGTGATTAAAGAAGTGATTTGGCTTGCTCCCAAATGTAAATCAAATCAGTCTAATTTTTTTTCTATCAAATAGATCTTATCTTTATGTCTATGGAAGATGGACTTCTAAAGTAAAGGATATCATACTAAAGTAAAGGATATCATAGTATAGTCTTTATTTTATAAGGTATGGTTGACAAATGAAGACTATATTTAAGGTGTACAATGTGATGTTTTGATTTGCATATATACAATACCTACTGTGTAGTATCGTGTGGTGTTCTTTAGTTGTTGGACAGATGCTCAGTAGATGTCTGTTAGGTCCATTTGGTCTAGGGTACAATTTAATTCTGCTTTTCTTTGTTGATTTTCTGTCTGGATGACCAATCCATTGATAAAAACGTAGTGTTAAAGTCATCTACTGTTTCTGTATTGGTTTCTATCTCCCCTTTTTGTACTATTAGTATTTGGGTGCTCTGATATTGGGTGCATGTATGCTTGTAACTGTTATTTCCTTTTATTTAAATGACTCCTTTTCATTATATAGTTACATTCCTCATTGCTTTTTACTGCTTTTGATTTAAAGTCTAATTTATCTAATAAAAACATGGCTACTAATGTTTTATTTTGGATTCCATTTACATGGAATGTATTATTCAATGCCTTCACTTTTAGTCCACATGTATCCTTAGAGTTTAAGTGTTACGAAATTTTATATTCAAAAGATATTGGGCTATAATTTTCTTGTGTTGATGTTTTATAGAATTGTGTTTTGTTATTGTGTTTTTGTTGTGGGTTTTTTGGTTTTTGCTTTGGGGGTGCTTAACCTCTAAGACACACCCCCAGCCCTTTATATAGATATATATTTACTTAGGATATCACTGAGTTACTTAGGCCTTGCTAAGTTGCTGAGGCTGGTTTTTAACTCACAATCCTCCTGCTCAGCATCCGGAGTCGCTGGGTTTACAGGCATGAGCCAATGCACCCAGCTTTTAGAGTTTTGGCATCAGGATAAAGCTGGCCTCTAACAATGAGTTACTAAGTTCTCCCATTTCTATTGTTTTGGAAGAGTTTGAGAAGTATTAGGATCGCTTCTACAAATATCTGAAAGAACACACGAGTGAAGTCATTCTGGGCCTTTATTTTTCGTCTTTGGGAGTTAATGAATGATTCAATCTCTTTTTAACTTATTATAGGTGTGTTCAGATTTAATATTTATTTTTGAATCATCTAATGTAATAGGTGTGTTCTTAAGAATTTGTCCATTTCATCTAAGTTTTCCAATTTTTATCATAAAATTATTCACAGGATCCTTTTAAAAATCTTTTTTATTTTGGTAACTTTAGTTATAATGCCCCATCATGTGTTTTTTCTCTTCTTTTCTTGTCATTCTATAGAGCTAATGTTTTGTTGACCTTTTTAAAGAACAAACTTTGGTTGAGTCTCTTATTGTTTTTCAATTTTCTATTTTTGCTCCAATTTTTATTATTCCTCTCCTGCTAGATTTTGGTTTAGTTTATTCTTTCTTTTCTAGTTTCTCAAAGTGTAGCTAGGTGATTGGTTTGAGGTAGTTCCTACCTGATACCTATAAACTTCCCTCTGAGCACTGTCTTTGCTGCATCCCATAAGCTTTAGAATGTTATTTTTTTCATTATCATTAGTCTTCAAGTACTTTCTAATTTCCTTTGTGATTTCTTCTTTGACCCATTGGTTGTTTAGAAGTATGCTGTTCAATCTCCAGATATTTATGAATTTTACAGTTTTCCTTTTGTTATTGACTTGTAGCTTCATTCTATTGCAGTTGGAGAATAAGCTTTGCCTGATTTCATTCTTTAAATTATGGAGTTTTGCTTTGTGATCTCATGTTATCTGGATGTTCCATGCATACTTGAAAAGAATGTGTTATTAGTCAGCTTTTCATCACTGTGACCGAAATACCTGACAGAACAACTTACAGGAAGAAAAGTTTATTTGGACCTCTTAGTTTCAGAGGTTCAGTTCATGTTCAACCAGTTACACTGCTCTGGGCACAAGATAAGGCAGGATATCACCTGCAGAAGGGCATGGCAGAGGAGAGCTGCCCAGGTTACAGGAGCCAGCAAGAAAGTGGGCAGAGGAGGGCGAGGAGCCAAAGACAAAATATAAACCCCAAGGGCACTGCTTATTTCAGCCATGCCCAACCTGCCTACAGTTACCACCCAAATTATTAACCCATCAAATGGATTAATCCTCTGATGAGGTTACAGCTCTCAATCATTTCAGCTCTGAACATTCCTGCATTAATACATGCATACCCATCTATATTCTGCTATTATTGAGTGGAGTCTTCTACATATTTATTAACTCTATTTTGTATATGGTATTGCTTACCTTCTCCATTTCCTCATGATCTTCTGTTTAAATGTTCTATTTATTATTGAAAGTGGGGTATTGAATTCCCCAGCCATTATCATAGAATTTTCTTTTCTCCTTTCAATTCTGTCAATGGTTGCTTCACACATTCCGGGGCTTTATTGTTTATTGTATATATATTTACAATTATCACATCTTCTTGATGAATTGTTCAATGCATGGTGACATACTTTGCGTCGTGTAACAGTGTTTTACTTAAAGTCTAATTTGTTCAATATTAATAGAGTCATCCTGCTCTCCTTTGGTTGCTATGTGTGTGGAACATTGTTCTGTCCTTTAACTCTCACCTGAATCTTAAGTGATTCTCTTGTACAAACAGCACAGTTTGTATAAATTATATTTTTGTTTTGCTTTTATTCATTCTGGCAATCTTTACCTTTTATTGAGAAGTTTAATCCACTGACATTTTAAGTAATACTGATAAGCAAAATAGAAGAGAGATCAGTGGAGTAGAGGGAGAGGTTTGAGGAGGAAGAAAGAAGGATGGGAAAAGGGAAGCACAGAGGAATGAATTGACCTAACTTTCTGATGTACATATATGAATATACCACAGTGAATCTCACATTTATGTATATCCAGAAGGAACTAATTTTTAAAAAACTATATGTAAATAGCAAAAAGTATCAGTAAATCATAGAGTAGTTTTGATTTGCATTTCTCTAATTGAGAGAGATGATGAACATTTTTTCATGAATTAGTTATTGATTGTATTTCTTCCTCTGTGAAGTATCTGCTCAGTTCCTTAGCCCATTTATTGACAGGGTTATTTGTTTTTTTAGTGTTAAGTTTTTTGAGTTCTTTATATATCCTGGAGATTAATGCTTTATCTGAGGAGCATGTGGTAAAGATTTTCTCCCATTCTGTAGGCTCTCTCTTTACATTATTCTTTCCTTTGCTAAGAAGCTGCTTTTTAGTTTGAGTCCATCCCATTTGATTCTTCATTTTATTTCTTGCATTTAGGATTCTTGTTGAGGAAGCCAGTTCCTAAGCCAACATGGTGAAGATTTGGGCCTTTTACTTCTATTAGGTGCAGGATTTCTGTTCTAGTGTCAAAGCCTTTGATCCACTTTGACATTCGTGCAGGGTGGGGACTTTAATTTCATTTGCTCCATATGGATTTCCAGTTTTCCCAGCACCATTTGTCAAAGAGGCTATCTTTTCTCCAATGAACGTTTTTGGTGCCTTTGTCTAGAATGAGATAGCTGTATTTATGTGGGTCTGTCTCTGTGTCTTCTATTCTGTACCATTAGTCTACCACCTGTTTTGATGCCAAGACCATGCTGTTTTTGTTACTATTTCTCTGTAGTGTATTTTAGGGTCTATGGGGTAATTTTCCTAATTTCTCTTTCAGTAGATTCATCACTGATATATAGGAATGCATTTGATTTATGGGTGTTGATTTTATATCCTCCTTTGCCAAATTCGTTTATTAGTTCTTGAAGTTTTCTGGTGGAATTTTTTGGATGGTCTAAATATAGAATCATGTCATGGGGAGATAGTGACAGTTTGAGTTCTTCATTTCCTATTTATATCCCTTTAATTTCTTTCTTTTGTCTAATTGCTCTGGCTAGAGTTTCAAGGATAATGTTGAATAGAAGTGGTGAAAGAGGGCATCCTTGTCTTGTTCCAGTTTTTAGAGGGAAGGCTTTCAGTTTTTCTCTGTTTAGAATGATGATGGTCTTGGGTTTAGCACATACAGCCTTTATGATGTTGAGGTATGTTTCTACTATCCCTAGATTTTTCTTGTGTTTGGAACATAAAAGGGTGCTGTATTTTGTAAAATGTTTTTTCTGCATCTACTGAGATGATACTGATTCTTGTCTTTAATTCTGTTGATGCAACGAATTATATTTATTGATTTCAGTATGTTGAACCAACCTTGCATCGCTGGGATGAACCTCACTTGATGGTGATGCACTATCTTCTCAATATGTTCTTGTATGTGATTTGCGAGAACTTTAAGAATTTCTGCATCTATGCTCATCAGGGATATTGTTCTCAAGTTTTCTTTCCTTGATGTGTCTTCATCTGGTTTTGGCAGGGTGATACTAGCCTCACAGAATGAGTTTGGAAGGGTTCCCTCCTTTTCTATTTCATGGAATAATTTGAGGAGTATTGGTGTTAATTCTCCTTTGAAGGTCTTGTAGAACTTGGCTGAAAATCCATCTGGTCCTGTTTTATTCTAGATTGGTAGGTTTTTAATGGCACCTTCAAATTCATTGCTTGAAACTGATCTGTTTAAATTTTCATCACCCATTTATTACTAATGAACACTTAGGTTGCTTCCATTGTTTGGCAACTGTGAATATTGATACTAATTTCATTTCCCTTGGATATAACCCAGAAGTAGAACTGTTATATCAAACAATGGTTATATTTTTAATGTAGGCAGAGAATGAATTTAAGAATAAGATATATAATCAATAGGTACAGAATTGCCTGGGGTTCAACAGCCTCTTGCCTTGTGTAGGTGACCTCTAAATTTTTTTACTTTTAAGTATATTTGGAAAACTTGAATAAAAGAAATTGCAAATGATTAAAGCATACACTTTTATAGCACTATGTCTATTTACTTAAAGTGACATATTTTACACTCATTTTTCATACAACTACATAGGAACATAAAATTATGCAATCAGCACATTTAAATTGTTAAAGACTAATGTTAGCCAATTTTTTTTTTCACTGCGATCAAAAGATCTGACAAGAGTAACTTAGAGAAGGAAAATTTATTTTGGTTCATGATTTCAGAGGGTTCAGTCCACTGCTGTGAGCCCAAGTGAGGCAGAACATATGGCAGAAGTTCATGATGGAAGAATGCTGCTCTATTGTTTAGGGCAGCCAAGAAGCAGAGAAAGGAAGCAGAAGGGGCCAGTAGATGAACCCTTCCAGGGCACATCCCCAATGACCTCTCTCCTCCAGCTACACCCCACCTGTGAATAGATACCCCCAGTTAGTTCATTCAAACTAGGATGGACCGATTAGGTTACATCTCTCACAATCCAGTCATTTTGCCTCTAAATATTAACACAGGAACTTTTGGGGGCTATCTCATATCCAAACCATAACACAGATTAATCAAAAATCTACTTTAATGTAGTTCTTTAAAACACACTGTTAAAAATACATTTGGGGTATAATAAAACTTTCCAAAGGCTATTATATTCCATTCCATGTTTTCCCAACCATTTTGGAATTCTGGATTTTGGAATGTGGCTCAGCAGCAGGATAGTTGCCTAACATATATGGAGCCCTGGGTTTGACCCCTTACTATGAAGATAAAAAAAAAAAATTCCCATTTTTTAGAAGATTATATTAAAAGACAGATTCTGTCTTTGAGGTCATGTTTTTGTCATTTTTTAAGATCAGATGCTAACTTGCTAAGAATTTCTAGCTTAGTTTTAGAATTTTTTTGCTACTAGATAAGAAAGTGTGCCAGGTATTAGGTTGCCATGCATTTTGAAAATCTTAAGAACTTTCAACTTTTTGAGAAATACAAACAGGAATCTATATTATTTACAAACAGACATTATTTCAAATATAGCTGATAAAAGTGCTACTTGTTGCCACTAGTTTACATAATTAATCACATGAATTACCATGTTTTATTTCTGAGTTTGTATCTCTTAGAAACTGTCCTATATAGCTCCATTATCATAATCTTGCCAGAAAAATAGCTGTTTCATGTTAATTATATGTACTTAGATCAACTTCTCAGAATTGATTTTTAAAGATGCTCATTATTTCTCTATGGTAAGGTCTTCAATAAAGCAGGACTGGCTACAAGTGGCCAAGACAGGAATCTAGATAACAATGAAAGGAGAGGAGTCTAAATGAAACTCAACTAGCAACAGAATGAGTTTCAGAATCTGAGTTGAACGTTAACATTTTAGAAAAGGAAGGGAACTTAGAGATTAAGTAGATCTTTTATTTTTCAAACGAACAAATAGGAGCAAAAAGCCAGACTTATTGGCTGAACCTTGGCTATTATAAATTGCATAGGTGTAGCTGAAATCTGGAGAAACCTGAGCCTCATACTGCCTGAATAATTGTGCAAATGGAACTACTTAACCACTATGAAGTTGTCAGGCTTTTCGTCTGCAAAGGTCTGGCAGGTTTGTCAGTGGATCAGATAAGGTATAAAATGCCTGGAACAAAGGTGGTATTCAGTAGTTCACTTCCTCTCTCCATTCCTTCTCCAGCCTGCAGAAAGATGGGGTGGGATGGTGGGTGAGAACAGAGGGTTCACACCTCCTGTCCTGACCTCCCTCTGGTTTGGTGGTTAGACATGCAGCCCAGATGGAGCAGACCAGATCCAATCTAAGACTTTAGACAGTTAACGTTTACTCTCAGGCCCTCATTTCTCTTCTGCAGAATATAAGCAAGAAAAATCTCTTAATTATTATGTTTATAGACAGAAGGAGAGAAGTCTGGCCCCCCTCTCAGAAACTGTCATTCTTTTCTCTTAACTTTCCTTTATCTCTTTCATGGTCTCAATCTGACTATGAGAAAAGATTTAAGTTCAGAGGGAGGTACTATTCTGGGAGTCGAGTAAAGTATAGTGGTGGCTCTGCCACTGACTAGTTACATGGTCTTGAACAGATCCATCTTACCTGCTAATATGAAAGGGTGACATTGGCTCAAAAGGAGAAAACTGTTTTAAGTCTCCAAGAGAGTACTGTATTGAAGAGGACACTGAGAGGGGTCTAGAGCGTAAGACCTTACCATACTCCACACTGCCTCTCTTGAAGGTCTGAATTTAATATAAAACCATCCAATCGTGTTTACAGATTAATGAAAATATAAGGTAGCATATCATTTCAGAATTATGGGAAATTTAATCAAAATACCACAGTAGAAAGAAGCAAAATAATATTTTCTCTGCAATTTGTTTTTATGCTATCAGTGTTTCTACTAAGCAAATGCACAAACTGCTCAATTCTTTTTTGAGTCAGGTGTATTTTCTTACCTCAATTTTTAAGTTAAGGCATGCTGTCAGACCACCTCATACTGAAATCATATTTACTTAAATGCATCTGTAGGTCCCCTTAGTAATGTCCCAGTTTCTGCATCTCCTGCTATCTAATAGGCTGCTGAGTGAGTTTAGCTTTTGGAAGATCTCAGGTGAAATATTATCAATTTGGTAATTGTCAGCATAGAGAAAAGTATGGTACAAAAATGGATTCAATTGCTAAGCGAGTTAGTTAAGAAAAGTGATCCAAAGATTGATCTCACTATACCTGCCACCTTGAGACTGGAGGTACAAAAATGAACCAATAGGAGACTTACAAGGAAAAGTACGTGAGGTAAGAGAAAATCAGGACAGTATGTTATCTTGAAATCCAAGTCAAAGTATTTCCAGAAGGGCAAAGTCATCAAATATATTAAATACTGATGAAAGGCCAGAAAGAATAAAGGCATATTTTCCCACTGGATTTAACATCAAAAAGTAACTATCTTGACAAGAACAACTTTAGTGGAGTGTTGGGGATGTCAAGTAGCTTCAAGAGTGAATAGGAAAGATAAAGACATACAGACAACTTTCTCTTGGGCTCAATTTCATTGATGTTGATTTACAAAAAAATAAGCAAGCATTAAATGTACATTTTAGTAAGTCTTGACAAATAGATAAATGGAATGACTATGGCAATTAACATACAGAACACATCCATCATCCCAGAGTTCCCTCGTGTCCCATCTTCTAAACCCTAGAACCAGGTTTAGTCATTATAGATTAAGTTTATCCTTTCTAGAGTTTCTTGAAATCATAAGAGAATATGTGAGATATGGAAAAATGACAAACTCCAAATAGTGTGGCCTGGAAGAGGGAATGAGGAAGAAGGCAACACGTGATAACACGGATCCTTTCCCAGTGACAGAACAGTCCCTGGGAAGGAAGCAAACATCACCCAGTGACAAGACAGTCCCTGGGAAGGAGACATCCATCAAGCCTAAAATGGCAGTCTCTGGGAGGAAGTCAAATTATTGATCCTTCACCAAATAAATCCTTTCTCAGTGACACTGCAATTGGACCCTGAAGGGAAAGGGATAAGCACTGAAGGCGGACCCCAGATCCTCCATGCTTCTCCAAGTGAAAGCATTGCCGAGTAAAAACAAATTTCAAATTCTCACACACCTGTTTCCCGAGTGCCCAAACCGACACACTCCGTCAGTAATTAAGCCGCCTCTCAGTGTAACACACATAAGCACAGATTCCTCCTTTGGCCAGTGGCTCATTTTCCATCAGGAAAATGGGTCCACTAGATGCGTGACTCCACTGCTGAACGAAAGCTTTGCTGACCTGTGAAGTTTGTACCTGGCTCAGTCATTTTGTGCTAACAGAACACATCTCTTTAGTGCCTGGCTTCTGTAACTTCATGTAGTTTTTGAGATGAATTCAAACTGTTGCATGTATATATAGTTTATTCCCTTCTGCTAAGTCATAAACCATTGTTTGAATATACAACAATTTGTTTACTTATTCAATTGTTGATAGGCATTTGGGATGTTTCTAACTAGTGGGTATTAAGAACAGAATTGTTAAAACAAGAAGTAAAATCGAGAATCAATAAATGGGATGGATTTAAACTAAAAAGCTTTCCTCTCAATAAAGGAAACAATAACATGAAGAGAGAGCCTACAGAATGGGAGAGCTTTACCACATGAACCTCAGATAGAGCACTGATTTCCAGGATAGATAAAGAACTCAAAAAAACTTAACACCAAAAAAACCCCCAAATAATCCTATCAATAAATGGGCCAAGGAACTCAACAGACACTTCGTGGAAGAAATACAATTGATCAACAAATAAAAGAAAAAATGTTCAACATCTTTAGCAGTTAGATAAATGCAAATCAAAACTACTCTTAAGATTTCATCTCACCCCAGTCAGAATGGCAACTATCAAGAATACAAACAACAATAAATGTTGGAGAGGATGTGAGGAAAAAAGTACACTCAATACAGTGCTGGTGGGACTGCAGATTGTTGCAACCATTACAGAAAGCAGTTGCAGTTTCCTCACAAAACTTGGAATCGAACCACCATTTGACCCACCTATCCCACATCTTGGTTTATACCCAAAGGACTTAAAATCAGCATATTATAGTGATGCAGCCCCATCAATGTTTATAGCAGCTCAATTCACAATAGCTAAACTATGGAACCAACCTAGATGCCATTCAACAGATGAATGGATTTTAAAAATGTGGTATGTATACACACACACACACACACACACCCATATACACATGATGGAATATTACTCAGCCTTAAAGAAGAATGAAATTATGGCATTTGCTGGTAAATGGATGAGGCTGGAGAATATTATGTTAAGCAAAATAAGTCAATCCCAAAAAACCAAAAGCCCAATATTCTCTCTGATATGCAGATGCTAATTCACAATTCGGGCTAGGGAAGAATAGAGTTACTTTAGATAGAGGAGAGTGAAGGGGGGGAGGGAGTATGGAGATGAGGATAGTAGAATGAATCAGACATTATTACCCTATGTACATATATATGACTGGTGGTATTCTACATCATGTATAACCAGAAGAATGATAGATATTATACTCCATTATATAGGATGTATCAAAGTGCATTCCACTGTCATGTATAACTAATTAAAACAAATTTTAAAAATTTAATAAAAAGAACTGCTAACACATTAGTGTAACAATTCTTTTCATGGACAGTGTTCATTTCTCTTGGGTAAATGCCTAAAAGTAGAATTGCTGAGACTTATGTTAAACAAATATTCAACCTTTTAAGGACTGACTTCTGTTTTCCAAAGTGGTTGTACTCTTTTACATTCTCACTAACATCAGTTTCAGTTGCTGTACATCCCTATCGCCATTCTAATGTAGAGTATACTGTTATCTCACTGTGATTTTATTTTGCATTTCCATTTTTTTCATCCTTTTAGTGTGATGTATCTGTTCAGATCTTTTGCCCAATTAAAAATTTTTTTTTTTTGTTTTAGTGGAGGGGTGGCATCCTTATTTTTGTTCTAAGTATTCATTATGTGTTTTGGTTAAAAGATCTTCATCAGATATATGCTTTGCAAATATCTTCCCTCCCTGTGGCTTGCCTTTTTATTTTCGTAAATGTATCTAGTTGAGCATAGTGGCGTACACCTATAATCCCAATTACTCGGGAGGCTGAGGCAGGAGGATTAAAAGTTCCGCACAATTCTCAGCAATTTAAGAGACCCTGTCTCAAATAAAATAAAATAAAACAAAACAAAATAAAAAGGACTAGAGCTATAGCTCAGTGGTAGAGGATCTCTGGTTTCAATCCCCAGTACCACATTTTTTTTTTTTTTTTTGCCATTTTAGTCAATTTTTTATTTATTTTTACGTGGTGCTGAGGATCAACCCCAGTGCTTCACATGTGCTCCACCACTGAGCTACGACCCCAGCCCCATCCTAGTCATTTTTAAGTGTGCCTTCACCACTCAAACTATCTCAAACCTTGTCATCATCCCAAACTGAACTCTCAAACCATTAGCAGTAATTCCACACTTTCACTTCCCCCACCCCTGGTAACTTCTAATCTATCTATGAATTTGCCTGTTCAAGATATTTAATATAAACAGAATCATTCAATATTTGACCTGTTGTATCTGGCTTATTTACCTTAACATAACATAACATCTTCTGAGTTCATCTATGTTGTAGCATGTCTCAGAATTTCATTCTTATAAATACTATTCCATTGTTGGGACATAACACATTTGGTTTAATCGATTTGATTGTCAATGGACAGTGGCTGTTTCCATCTTTTGGCTACTGTAAATAATGCTGCAAAAATATTGGCCTGTTTCAAGTATATGTTCGAGTGCCAGTTTTCAATTCTTTTAGATATACGTATCTAGGAGTAGAATTGCTGAGTCATAAGGGAATTACACACTTTGAGGACCTACCAGTTTTCCAGTGGCTGCACTATTTTACATTTCCATCAGTAATGTGTAAGGGTTCCAATATGTCCACATCCTTGCCAACAGATATCTCTCTCCCTTTTTTATTATAGCCATTTTAGAATGCATAAATTGGTATTTCATTATGGTTTCAATTTGCATTTCACTGATGGTTAATGATGATGAATATCTTTTCATTTTTTTGTTGGACATTTGTGCATTGCCCATTTTTAATTCTTTGTGTGTGTGTGTGTGTGTGTGTGCTAGGGATTGAACCCAGGGGTGCTTAACCACTGAGTCACATCCCTAGCCCTTTTGATTTTTGAGACAGGATCTTGCTAACTTGTTTAGGGCCTCACTAAGTTGCCAAGGCTAGCCTCAAACTTGTAATCCTCCTGCCTCAGCCTTCCAAACTGCTGGAATTAAAGGCATGCACCATTGCACCTGGCTTCATGGTGTCTTTTTAATTGTTGTTACATAATAACCAGTTATATATTCTGGCTATTAATCCCTTATCAGATATATATTTTGGGCAAATATTTCTCTCATCTGCAGGTTGTCTTGCTACTTTCTTGATATGTCCTTTGATGCACAAAAGCTTATAGTGTTGCTCTTGTTTTTGTTGTGTCTACGAACCTTCTGCCAAATTCACAGCATGAAGATATATCCTGTTTCTTCAAAAATCTGTTTTAGCTCTTATATTTAGCTCTTTAATCTTATTGTTTGCTCCATTTTGAATTATTTGTTATATTACAGTGAGAGCTAGGGATTCAACCTCATTTTTTAAATTGTTTTTAACAGGTGGAATTCCAGTTATCTAGCACATAATGGTCAGAGATGTATGGCTCTTGAATTATTAAATTATTCAAGATCACTCTTGAATTATTAAAGGGAAGAGGAAAAGAGAAATGTTAACTATAACATGTTTGTTTCTGATAGGAATGATCCAGAAGAGGGTAAAAGTGATGATGCAAGAGAGAACAGAACTGCTTCTCTAAGCAGGTACGAGGGGATAGCATCAAGGATCCAACTGCAGGACAGAGTCATCTACAGGAGCTGGCAGTAAGGCAGAGTGTATGTATCACTGTAGATGCTGATAGGTAAATATGGTGGTAAAGCTGATCCATCTATTCGACAGATACTCTGTGCTAGACACTGTACTTAGGACACAACGATTAATCAAAACACATAGGTTCCTATCCTAATAGAGCTATCAGATCTAAAGATAAAACAAAGTTCAAATACAAAGAATGTGTGGAAATCTTAAGGATCTGAAAGTCAGACTAGAATGGCGGGTGTTTAAAAATTTACCTTTAAAATGGATGCTGAGGGGCCAGTCAGTTGGCTGTTGCAGGAGACCTGAATATTCATCTCTCTTTCATGAACGGTTTTAATCCTTAAGCAACACTAATATTATAACGTGCAAAAATATGTCACCTGTCCTTTTATTTTTTATTTTCAGACAGGGTCTCACCAAAATGCTGAAGTTGGCCTGAAACTTGCAATCCATATGCCTCAGCCTCCTGAGTCCCTGGCAGGAGAGGCATGCACCACTATGCCAGTCTTTCACACAAGTATGTTTTATGGATATACACTTTGGCACAAAAATAAATCGAGACCAAATAAAAATAAAAATTTCCCTTGTTTATCTTATAATGACAATCCCATCTCTAATTTCCAGTTCCTAGTAATATCTCTAAGAGAATATTCATAAAGAAATAATTCTTTAATATAGCAATAAACCTTATCTCCCAACACAGGGAGACAAGGATCTAAGTCCATATTTCATCCCATTCCCCCAACAGAGAACTGCTTTAGTTTCTTAAGTGGAATACCAACAAACCAGTAATGTTTTTCCTCAACTTCTTTAATTGAGAAAAATTTTGTGCACACAAACTGACAAAGTAGATCAATATAGCACCAAAACATACAATTTAAGTATTTTAGGCATTTTTATTTAATAAATAACTTCAGTAAACAGCATTGTAAAAAGTGAACTGTTAAAATTAAAAGGCACTTAAAACAAGAATGTGACTAGTATGAAACAAGAAGAGCAACTCAAGCAGTGAGAAGTAAATACACAGTGGTCTGTTAGGACACCAACTGAAAGTAAGATTGCCTAAAGTGACAGCTGTTGCATAAGCCACAGTAAACTTCACATGATCATGAAAAAGGCAAATTTACAGCTAAAACTTCAAAGATAAGATGTTGATTAAAAAAAAAAAAAGTCTTACCCCAAAATCGCAAACAAATACACTAAAAGATTAGAAAAGGTGATAAAAAGCACCAGGAATTAAACAAAATAAAAATAACAAAATAAAATAAACTCAATCCAAAAGGTCCCCATTCAGCATATACTATGTAGATCATGGCCTTTATGTAAATAGTGCTTAATCAAGGCCTCTTCAGCAGAAAATTTCCCAGTACTTTTATAGAAGGCTTGAATTTATAAAGGCATAAAAGTTACCAGGATTAAGTCTTAAAATGGCACACAGGTTTTAAAGCTATTTGTTTTTCCTTCCTAACTCTGAATTTTTCCCATGGCCTTTGAAGATCAACTATTCCAAACTGTTTCACATCAATAACTCTCAATATACTTATCTTTCAGATATGTCATCAGTCATGTCTAATAGGCAAACAGCAAAATAATATTTAAAAACAATCCTAAACTAGCTAGCGGGACATTTACTTTGGATTCTGTATAACTGAAAACTGACATATCTGCAAAGCTAAATATCAGTTTTAATACATGATTAACAAAAACTCTAATCATGCTCATTACTTTCTGCCCTTTCAATCACCCCAGAAATATCACTTAATCCAATAAGAGCTTGATTTCAATAGTCCAGGAAGAAAAGGTCAAAAAAGGCACAATGTGACCTTAGATGACGAGGATACTGATCCTGTCTCAAGTCTTTTGTCAGTCCTTGGCATGGATTATAACATTATTTTCAAAATAATAAAAAACTTTAAAATTATACATATTGTACATTTTCAAAACCTGCACATGAATAAAACCATGGCAATAGTGCCCTAAAGCTACCTTACTGTGACTATGAAAATTGCTACTTTGCATTCAGTGTTGTGAAATTTGCACAGGTAGTACTCATTTTCCCTCGTATTTTGGATTGACCACAGTTGTCACAGCACTCTTATAAATAGGATTTTCACCCTAAAAAAGAAAAAAGAAAAGAAAAAAGTGTGAGAAAAATGATCACTTTGTTAAAACTAGGTAGTATTATTTTATAAAACAAAATTAAGAGTTAAAGTCACCTTAAAAAGTTAATTCCATTTTATCTGTTCAGATATCACAATTTTTTAGGAGGCATTAATAATGACTTCTAAAGATGAAAAATTAAAGTTGGCTGTGCAAGTCTAATGATCTCTCTGTTATCTGGCACTATTTCATTCCTGAGTCTTTCCTCCACTGGAGGGCTGATTTAAGAATGTCCTCCATAGCAGAAACTATCATGGTGGATTCTCTCCTTTGAACAAGTTTTTAACGCCCATCTTAAGGAAGAATTAACTCTGCCTGACTCTCATATCCTTATTATACCCCGAAAGTGTTTGATCATCAAAATGGGATTCCTTGGCTTCCCTGCTGTGAGATGAGTTCCTTCTATAAACGTTATACTGAGGGCTTGGGATGTGGCTTAGTGGTAGAGTGTTTGTCTTGTAAGCAGAAAGCCCTGGGTTTAAGCCCCAGCATCACACACGCAAAAAAACAAGTTATTGATTTAGAGTTCTTTGTAAGGTTGTCAGTGTCACTGAGGGTACCTGTACCTCCACCAAGTCACATCACCAAATTTGCTTAAAATGTTAATTATCTTTCTTCATGAAATTATTATTCTGGTGATATTCTACTACAATACTATACTTTAGTAAAAAGTACTGCAGGCTGGCAAGAGAGTCCAAGTCATAAATACAAGAGATCTTTCAAGATCCAAAAACATACTGACAATGATGTTTTAAGCAGAAAAATAGCATACAACCAAGTTTTTTCCCTCCAGGGGGTTATAGTTTTGGAGATGACAGAGAACAAAAATAACTTACTCTGATATGGTACAAAATAGAATTACTTACATAATATGGGAATTGTAGAAAAAGAGAGTCAATTTTATCTGAGAAGATTAGGAATACTTTCATAGTGAAATCAACTATAAATAAATTATTGAAAGATAAACAAATATATACAAAGTCAAGGTACAGGGAAACGAATGGCAAATGTATGTAGAAATATTTATAGTTTAGAAGTTTTTAAATATGCGTGTGGGGCGGTATAGGTGGAGGTGTGGTAAAGGAACAGGAGACAAGAAAAAAGGTAGTGCCAAATCATCATTAAGGGAAAGAAGAGCATCCATAGGCTGGGTTCTGTGATATCAAAAAAATCACTGTGATTTCAGCTCAGCAGTTTAGTGTGAATGCCAATTAAACAAGACAATACACCTTAGCCCTCACCCATTACTCCTTAAAATCCAACTGGTTATTCCCCATCAGGATCCCTCAGACAAACAACCTGTATGCTAGAATCATACAGAATCTCAAATTCTACACTCTAATATTATACTGACATCAAAGAAGACATTTCAAATGGGGGTCAGGGAACAGAATTCAAGGAAATTATTTTCTTAGAAAGTTTTAGAGCACAAAGAAGTTAGACTTATTATTTCCATCCTTCTATCTGCATATGAGACTGGTACTGCCTATTTTTTTAGTCATGATGATAAATTACCATTCACTTAAGTTTAAAAAAACAATAAATTAGATATCTAACATTTATTATTTTGGAATTAAAAGGGAAGAACAAAAAATTTTTTAAAAAAGGAAAGACCAATACTATTGATGAATCCAAAGCATAATTTATATGCAAGAACTTACCTTTGGAGAAAAGTCTACTTTGTCATATGTACAAACATTTTTATTATATTATTTCAAAACCCATCCAAACAAAATTTTAACATGCAAGGTTAGAGGTAAAATTAAATTCACTATTTAGGCATCAGTTTAAATGGAGATAAACTAAAGTAATTCAGATTAGTGTCTATCATTCAGAATGCAACCCCATTCTGCAAAAAACCAAAGCTTATTTTATAACTAGAGAATAGGGCTATATCCTAAAATAAAGCCATCTATACTTAGTACAAAATCATCCTTGTGCTCTGGAGTGGCTGACAGAGGGGCTGCAAAATCATTTCCATAATATAACAGGCATGCAGTGCATTACTGTGAGGGATTTGGCATCCACATTTAAATCTGCATAAGAGTAAAGTAAGATAAACTAATTTTTCAACCCACTTTAATGGTTATAACTTGATAATTTAATGTATTTTTCTAATGCACCTACATGGTAGTCACATGCTGAAATAATTACAATGCCTGCTAATGATGTAAATTAGTTGACTGGCAAACCTCTGTCCCATACTGGAAAATCGTGTTACAATCTATGATTTTTGTTTTAATCTCTCAATGCTTATTCAATAATTTCTATTATGAATTTCTACTTTGATTTTTTTATAGGAAACACCTCAGCATAATCTCAAGCTATGAATGTGCCTGAACTTCACCAGTACATACAGAAATTTTTACCAAACATTTACTTCTTGAATTATATGAAATGATGATTTTGGTTAAAAAAGGAACATTTCAGCTAAAAAAAATTAAGTTAACAATAAAACATTAGGTATAAAAACTATATGTTGCTAATTTCTTTCAAGGTACAATTAAACATTTATAGTAAGGTTGAAAATTTCATCTTAGTAACACAAATAGCAACTGTTTCTTATGTGATAAAAAAAACACATGAAATTGTCAATATTTGACTTTTTTGACCTACAAATTTTTAAAAATGTGTCATGTCTCAGACTAATAAAAAATTTACTGATTTTTCCATATATGAATTTGACTATAATTTTCTGCAAATTTAACTTTAAATAAAATCTGCTTATAAAAAAAAATCCAACAAGTCATGATCCCAAGTATTACTGAAGTTCCTCCTACATACCTTAAAAATATTAAACATTGGTAACGTGCCCCAGGGTTTAATTCCCATTACCAAAAAAATACATCTATTTTCCCAATAGAGCAAATAAACTACAGTGTATGGATTCCATGTAATAAAGTAATTTCCCTATTAAATTGCATAATATTACCCTGATTTTCAACCATCACAAAGCTGCAATTCTCCATAGTAATCTACCTCTTCCTAACCAGATAACATAGTTTTCTGTAGATAGGTGGTTGGTAACCAGTACTTTGAACTAGACTGGAACTAGGCCCTTGAGTCCAGTTACCTGGGTTTGGATCTCAGTTTTCCCACTAACTTGTAAACTTGGTCAAGTTACCTAACCCTTCTGTGCCTAAGATTCCTCATGTGTGAAACAGAAATAAAAACAGTTCCTACTGTTTTCACTACTAACATTAAATCAAAATAGATTAATACTGAAAAGTGTGTATGAGACATGAAGATTATCATGTATTATCTATTATTACTAAAATTATTACCAACACCATCATCATTCACACAACAAAGTACAAAGTGAGAAAAGCAAAATTCTTTCAGGCTCTATTACATTTAATTGGTGAGAAAGCATTCTGCATTATCAATTAGGAGAATTTGGTTCTAAACTCAACCTTTTTATCAGAGAGTTTTAGGGGCTTATACAGTTATATTAAATAATGCTGGAAGCATTTCATAAAAATCCAGATATGAACAGTTCAAAACTGTATAAGAAAGAATTCCATCCACTGTTGAAAAAAGAAAAAAAAAATGATTAAAAAAAAAACTTGTCATCTATAAAACATAAATTCACCAAAATAATTGTCCTGGAGAACAGGATAACCAGCTATTCTACAACTGTGAATTTTTCAACTAAGTGTTTATTTAAAACTGTAAAAAGATTTTTCTCTCTAAAATATTTGTTATTAAAAAAATTCAATCTTAGAATTGAAAGTTAGAAAATTTGAATCATTTAATAATTAAAGAGAAATACACACAGTCTTATGACTTTTAATAGAATTTCAAGTTACAATAAAAAACTAAAGAATCTCAAAATATTTCTAGAACCAATAATGATATTGTAGATGTAAACTACATAAAAATTGTACCATGTTATCTTTATCTTTCTATTTTATAATTTGGACTTCACATTCAATTTTCACTACTCAACCCTAAAACTTACACATAGTAATGTTATTTCAAGATAACACCACCAAAGGCATAGTACTATCATGAAGATTAGAGCTGACTATCGTCCATTTGCCAAGGAAACCTACTCAATATAATAGATATTACCCATTACTTATTAAAAATGAGAAATTGAACCTCTGTGAGGTAAAGTGACTTGGTGCTATTCTACTTACTAAGTGGAAAAGCTGGGATTGAACCTAGCTCCATCTGATTGGAAAGCACATTTTCTTTTCACTACGACATAGTTGATGCTTCTATACTATATAAATTTATATTAAATCCTTCTAAATGCTGTTAACACACAAAATCAAAAGCCAGAAAATAGCCATCTAAAAAAGCCAGACTTAAAAAGAATAGCAATAGTGATAAAGGACACACAGTGCAGTTAAAAAAAATTTTTTTTTAAATAAAAGATAAAAGTTCACATGCGAAGACAGAAAGAAAATACGAACGGCAACTTAAAGACCAGCTTTACGTCCATAGTTTGGATTCTTGAAATTATTAATAGGACTCTTGTAAATCGGATTTTCTTGCTAAAGTAAAAGAAATAGTTTCTAATGATTTCACCAGAAATTGACACGATAAAAGAGAATTTCTACTATTTCTACCCCTCTAAAATTCATATGTAAAAAAAGCAAATTATAGTAAAATGCAAATGACTAAAATTCATTTACAATTTTAAAATACTGAAGATTATCACTGCCTTCTTGTGTCAAAAAAGGAATATATGAGGGACAACTCCACCCTCTGATTCTATATCTAAAAGCACTAAATGTTAAACAGAAATTTTCAGTCACCTGTAGTTTTCAAATTTTCTTAAAAAACAAGGTTTCTTGAGATGTACTTTGCATAAGTACAATAAACTTTTTTCAGGCAGAGTTCCATGAGTTTTCAAATGCATAAACAACAAAATCAAGATCATCCCAAGATGATCTGGTTAACCTTTTCCCCAACTCTAGCCCCCAGCAACCACTATTATGATTTCTGACCCTATAACTGTACCTTTTCCAGAATATCATATAAACAGAATCATATCATCCATAGCCTTTCAAATTTGGCTGCTCTCTGCTCAGTGTTCTTTGCTTTAAAATGAGGGTGGTGGGGAGCAGGCACAGTGGCACGCGCCGATAATCCCAGTAACTTGGGAGGTTGAGGTGGAGAAAGACTGCAAATTTGAGCCCAGCCTCAGCAACATAGTGGTGAACTATCTCAAATAAAAAACCAAAAATGGCTGAGGATGTAGTTCAATGGTACAGTGCCCTTGGATTCAATTCCCAGTACCATACAAAGAGAGAGAGAGTGTGTGAATGGTTCCACTGAATAGTTTACTGCACAAATAGTATTATTTAGGATTCTGTTTTTCATTAGACAAAGTAGAAGAGCAAATTTAGGATCAAAACTATTAAAGAATTAAAAATGCTGGCCACTGTAAAACATTTATTATTATAATGTTTTGTTTCAATGGGACATATTTACAATGCTTTCTGTTTTTCACTAAATGTAAATTTTCTCTGAGAAATGAACTTTTGAGAAAATGAAATACTTAAAGAAGGCTTTAATAATCAGTCTTACTATTAATAAAAAAGTGTTACATTTAATTTACTTATTAGATGTTCTACAACTTACCGTGTCCCACTTGGCATTCATTTTCTCCTTTTCGAATTTAGCAAATTCCCTTCTGTCATGAATTATCATTAAAAGCTTCCAAATCAGCAGTAATGCAAGGCCAATAAGAACAATTCCAGCAACTACACCAGCTACAATTGGAATGATGTCTGGACCAGTGGGACAGTCTGAAAAATCAGAAGGTTAATAATGAGCATACAAGGAACAAAGTCCAAACATAACCACAATGAGCTGGGCAGTATCTTATCAAATAAATAAGAATAAAAACCCAAGGTAAGTGAATGCATGCTATCCCCCAAAATTATAAAAAACTGGTAGAACAGAAAGTTTACAAGGTACAGGACATATGATTAATAATCAATCATGTATTTTTCGATACATGTTTATTTCCATAAGAAACTTAAATTTTAAAAATCATCAAAAACTTATATGTAACTCTAATAAAATATGTGCAAGATTTGCACATTAAAACCTGCTAAACAGCTGGGTGTGGTGGTTCATACCTATAATTCCAGCAGTTTGTAAGGTTCAGGCAGAAGGATCATGAGTTCAAAGTCAGTCTCAGTAAAAGCAAGGTGCTAAGCAACTCAGTGAGACCCTGTCTCTAAATAAAATCCAAAAATGGGCTGGGGATGTGGCTCAGTGGTTGAGTGCCCCTGAGTTCAATCTCCCCCAAAAATAAAAAACAAAAAACAAACAACAAAACAGACCAATGGAACAGGATAGAGAACCTAAAAGTAAATCCACACATCTACAGTCAACTCATTTTTGACCAAGTCTTTTCAATAAATGGTGCTGGGAAAAACTGAATATCCACATGCAAAAGAATGAAACTAGACCCCCCATATTTGACAGTGAGAAAAGTCACCTCAAAATGGATTAAAGGCTTAAATGTAAGATCTAAAAGTGAAACTTCTTAAAGAAAATGGAAGGGAAATGCTCTAGGACATTAAAATGGGCAAGGATTTTTGGGGGAAAGATTCCAAAAGCATACGAAACAAAAGTAATTACAGACAAACAGGACTATATCAAACTTCTGCACAGGAAAGGAGACAATTTTCAGCATTCAGAGACAATCTAGAGAATGGAAGAAAATGTTTGCAAATTACATACCAAACAAGGAATCAATATCCAGAACATAAAAGGAACTAAAAAAAATTGAATAGCAAAAAAAGAAATACGCCAATTCCAAAATGAGCAATAGACCTCAACAGACATTTCTCAAAAGAAAACATAAAAATCGCACAACAGGTATATGAAAAAATGTTCAATACCAATCATCGCAGTAATACAAATCAAACCACAGTGGGATTATCACTTCAATCCAATAGGAACAGCTATTACCAAAAACCACAAAAGATACAAAGTGCTGGCAAAGAAGTGAAAAAGACAACCCTTGAACCTGTTGGTAGGAATTTAAATTTGTACAATAATTATGGAAAACAACATGGAGGTTTCTCAAAAATTAAAAACAGAATTACCATATTATCCAAAAATCCCTTTCTTTGGTAAATATTCAAAGGAAATGAAACCAGTATGGTAAAGAGACATCTGCATGCTCATTTTTATTGCAGCACTGTTCACAATAGTCAAGAAATGGAAACAACCTAAGTATCTATCAACAGATGAGTGCATAAAGAAAGTGTGACACATATGCACAATGGAATTACTATCCAGCCATAAAAAAAGAGTGAAATTCTGTCATTTGCAAAAGTATGAATGGAAGAGAAGTTCATTATATTAAATGAAAGCCATGTAGAGAAATACAAGTACCACACTGTTATAGGGTTTGGGCTTCCTTCCAGGAAACTGAGGTAGCACAAAGATACCCCTTGCCCCCATCTCTAAACCCTGATTCTTGCCATCAAATCAGAAAGATTTAAAACATGTCACTCAGACTAACAGCCATGAGTTTAGATTATTGAAGGGACAGGAAAAGGAAAAGGCAACACTCTCAAGGGAGAGAATGGGTCCTCTCAGAGAGGAGAGGGACAGTGTGCAAAAACAGGTAGTTTGCTGAGGAATGTGATATATCCAGTCTACTTAAGTCAGACAGCGTTGCAAGTAAATTGATTATTTAAAAATTGATTCTTAAAAAAGAAAGCATGTGGGGGTCAGCACAGTGGGCCCATTTTATAGAATTATTCCTGTAACCTGTGTTCCCATCATTTGTATCTGTCTGCCCCCTCTCAACATGATCTCACCCACATAAAAAAAAAAAAATCTAAAAAAGTTGATCTCATCAAAATGAAGAGTAGAACTGTGGTTACCAGTGGCAAAGGCGAGGAGAGAGGAAGGAAGGATTGGGGAAAGGTTGACATATGGGTATAAACTTAAAGTGAAGTGAGAACAAGAAGTTTTGGTATGCTATTGCACAGCAGCACAACTATAGACAACAATGACCTGTATTTTTCAAAAAGTTATAAGAAAATACATTGAAAGTTTACAATATAAAGAAATGATAAATATTTGAGTAGATAAGTTGAACCTGATTTAAACATTTCAAAATGTATACACGCACCCCAAACATTCCATGTTTATCCTATTTATGGACATTCTTATGTTTTATGTATCAGTTAAGAAATGAATTTAAATGGAAAAAGAGACTAGTCATAAAGTTATAAGAGAGTATGGTATGGCCAAAGAACAGACACACAGATTAATGGAAGAAAATATAGAACACACAGTCAGAAACAGACCTACACACATTAAGTTCACCAAATTTTCAACAAAACTGGAGAAAGGACAATCTTCAACAAAAGATGCAGGACCTATTAGACAATCATGCAAAAAACTGACCCTACCTCCATATACTAAGATTAACTGAAAATGGGTTATAGGCCTTAAATGTAAAACCAGAAGTTATAGAATTTCTAAAAGAAATCATAGGAGAAAACTCTTAACAATCTTGGGTTTGGCAAAAGAATTCTTAGATGCAATAGTAAAATCAAGGTCAATAAAAGAAAACTTGGTAAACTGTACTTTGTCAAAATTAAAACTTCCAGGGCTAGGAGTATAGCTCAGTAGTAGAGAGCTTGCCTAACATGCACAAAGATTGGGTTCCATCCCCCAAAATACAAATAAATAAAACTTCAGATATTCAAAAGATACTTCTAAGAAAATGAGAAGACAAGGAGGTAGAGTAGGAAACAATATCTGCCAAACACCCATCTGATAATATAAAACAGCACTGAGACTTAAAAAGTTAGGCAGTTTCATAAAGTTAAATATATTTACCATATGTTCCAAAATATGTTCACACAAAATCCTGTATACTAATGTAGAAAATTTCTAAGAATCTACCAAAAAGACTACAAGAAAAAACCAAGAGAAAAAAATGCTGCATCTTCTGAGAGATTGAAAAATTCAACACTTAATGATATATTTTAACAAATTATATTTCCCATTATCTAAGGTTCAATCAAGCCCAAATTTAAATATCACCTGTGACATCACTCTTATTGAGTACCTCCTGTCAGGCATGGTTCCAAGTTCTGATTATTGCCATTTAATCTTTAAACACTCCCTCAGAAAACATAAAGCTTGATTTCTCTTCTCTATATTTCTTAAATTTTAAGATTTGAGAAAGGAAAATTTTCCAACTGAACCTGAAATAAGAGTTGATAAAGGCTGTTTCTGGGTCTTAGGAAACCTTAAAACAGGCCTGAAAAGTAAGGCGTAAAAGAAAATGAAAAGTATTTTTGACATTATCAGATTTCTACCTGGCGTCTCTACAACATGAACAATGGCTTCGTTGTTCCCATTCACTGAATACGTGAAGTAGAACCAGCAGTCGTCCACATCCTTCTCCTTACAATGGGACAGGGGGTCAACCTGTATCGGTTGAGGTAATTTGTCCCGACTTTCCACCTTGGTCAGGTTGAAATGTGAACATTCTTGTGCGCATCTGTCTTTCTTTTCTCCTTTATTGAATGCTCTGCACTGAACACATTCTCTATTAAAACATAAATTGTTAAATTTAAAATGAAGTATTCAGGATAAATTTTGCTTAAAGATTATTTTGTGTGCCAAACTTGTGTCCAAATTCAACCATAATTAACGAAGGAGGATTTGAATGGTAAATCAATAAAAGAAATGCTAGTTTCTAGCAGCCATGACCCCACTGCTGTCAGTGGCTAACAAACACCAGCACCACCTCAGGCTCTCCAAGTTCCAGTTGAAGGAGAATGGAGTAGGGAAGGAAACAGCTATTCCACGGCTTGTAAAAAGCCAACTGCTAGCAAACCTACCAGCAAACCAAGTAGTGGCAAAGCACCCAGGAAGCAACTGGCTACAAAAGTTGCTTGTAGGAGTATACCCTCTACTGTAGGGGTGAAGAAAACTCACTGTTAGAAGGCAGGCACTCATATGCTCTGTGAAATGAGATGTCATTGGAAGCCCACTGAACTGATTCATAAATTTGCTTCTTGTAACTGGTGAGAGAAATTGCTCAGGACTTCAAAACAGATCTGGGGCTTTGCAAGAGGCAAGTGAGGCCTATCTGGTTGGTCTTTTTACAAAGACATCAACTTGTGTGCTATCCATGCCAAATGTGTAATAATTATGCCAAAAGACATCCAGCTACCATGTGGCATATATGGAAAATGTGCTTAAAAATCCACTTATGATGAGAAACATTTCATTATCAAAATGACCAAATATTTTCTCTTCTTACTGCTATTGGTAGTTATGAATGTCAGACTTTTTCCCCCCATGGGGTCAAAAAGTACCCAAGTATATGACTGTGAGTGGAAAACTAAGGGACAGAAATCAGGTATTGCAAGCTTTCTCATTTTAATTCATGTGTGGATTTTTTAATATAAATGCAGAGATATAAAGCATTTATGCAATTCAAAACGTTCAGTGAACAAATGTTAGCAGTTCAATTTTATAACAATTATATAAACTGACAAATTTTGCTGGACAATGCCAGCATTTGGATTTTTTTAAAACAAGTCATTTCCTATTGATCATCAGATAAAGATACAAATTAAAACAAAAAAAGTTTTGTCAAATTCTATGCTTTAAATATGTTGAGTTTTTGTATGTCAGTTATATTCCATTAAAGTTATTTTCTATAAAACTCAGTCAAAATTTAAATTGCTAATTTTCCAAATCAAATTATAATTTCATTAGAGTTCAAGTTAAAATACCAATAAAGAAAGATAGGTAATAAAATTAGCCCTATCACATAATGAATATATACATAAATCTTAATTTAAACAATTTATTACCATTATAATAATAATTCTGCAAAGGGAAAACCCTTTAATTTTACTAAGTCAATAAACAGTAATTGTACTGAGGAGTATAGCTTAGTGATAGAGCATGTGCTTAGCTATGGTTTCACTCCCAAAAACAGCAATAATGAAATGATAGTAATGCTAATTTAACAAAGGTAGCCACATGGATTCAATTACAGAACAAATTCAGATCAAATAATAGTACAGCTCTCATGTGACACACACTTCAATTTCATGCAACACACACTGCCTACTGAGAAAGAATTTTTAAGAAAAAAAAGTTGGCTTCTTTGCAGTAGACATTTTATTTATAACATACTGGCACCTGTTCTAGTTATGTGGCAATACATACTAGGGTAGGCAGAAAGTAAATATTAACTATTTCAAGAATTAGGAAATACTTACTTATGCTCAGCACAGACGCCAAGGCAGGTCTGACACGTCTCACAAGTTTGCCCTTGAAACTTTGGATCTGTACACTTACAGACACCACACTCACAGATGCCCCGGCCATTGCAGATCTGTCCATTTACGGCCATGCATGGTGTTGTATCCAAAGAACAGTCACACGCACTGCCAGTGTAGTTGGGGTAGCATTCACACACACGACACCTGCAAACACCATTTCCTGCAATTAAAGATATAATTTCCTGCAATTAAAGATATAATTTGGTAAAAACAACATCACAGGATTTATTTAAAAATAGGCAGAGAAGAAAGTATATCTAAGGAATGGACTGACCCTGAATGCCACACCTTTCTAGGTATTCAACATGTAAACTCTTAATATGTTTTACCATGTTAGAGGGGATCACATTTTATAACCATTTCTGGTGTTTTTCTCACCTCCACAAATTAAGCCATTGGATCTATCACAGTTGAAATTATCACACTCGCAGAATTTGCCAGAATAAATTTCATTTGTATTATCCCTCTTCCTACAAACACACTGTCCACAGACGCACTCGCCATTGTTACTACAGATTTCTGAACTGTTTTCTTTCCTGCAGTAAGCATCCATGTCTTCACTGTTAACTTCATCTGTACTACATTCACAATGTCTACCAACACGTCCCTCGTTGCACCTGAAGAAGAGTCCAAAGTTGCAATCAGAATAAAAATAATTTAAAATAAGTCAGGGGAGAGGAAACAAAACTATGAACAAGGTCTTCAAACTACCAATGCATTAGGTGGGAATACATTAGGCAAAGTATTTTCAAGGTAAGCTTTTTGGTTAAATGCTATTTTACTAAAAATAGATCTTCATGACTTAAGCAAGAGATGTACAACATGGAAATAAAACCATAACATTCACACTGTTATTTAAAACAGTCAATTAATTGATGGTGAGCCATGCACAGTGGTGCATATCTATAATTCCAGCAATTTAGAGGGCTGAGGTAGGAAGATCGAAAGTTTGAGGCCAGTCTGGGCAACTTAGCAAGACCCTGTCTCAAAATAAAAAATAAAGGGGGGTGGGATGTAGCTCAACAGTAGAGCAACTTTGGGTTCACTTCCCATTACTGAAGGAAAAAAAGAAAATTGATGGTGAATTATAGCCATGTATTTTCTTCATGGCCAATAACACTTCTAAGCATGGTCACTGAGGGCTGACATTTAAATCAAAACATCCTATTCTCCTTCTGTTCTTTTAAGGAGAAAGCTGTCCTCAGTACATTCAGCTTTATATTTTAATTTAAAAAGGTAACTACGGTATGAAAATGTTTAAGTAATTGGTTAGATTCTACATTCTAAAAATACCATTTTCTGGATAAAACATCCTTCAATGCTCCCTGAATCTTCCTTCTCAGACAAAATTACCATTATCAGTTTGATATGTTTTTCCAAAACATCTTTTACACAGGCTTTGTTTTGCTCTAGAAAATTATAAATTCTATCATAAGAGAAAAACCCAGAAACTACCTTAACATTGTGTTGAGTAAACATCTTTCAGAGCTATGAAAGCATTCATTATTATACTTCAATTTAGCAGTAACTTATGAGTACTCTTCAAAAAACAGCAGAAAAGGCCATCAAAATGATCTTTTAGTTATTAACGGTGGTTAGAATAATTCATTTGTTCTAGAGATTTTCTATTGGTATCCCAAAATACAGCCTGCCTATAACTTTCTAAGCCCATATAACTCTGTCACTCAACAACTCCCAGCTTACCTACAAGCTCCACACTCAAATGTTCCATTTCCTTCATGACACTTTGGACTTTCAGGAATGCCTTCACTTTGGCATTCACATTCACAGATGAACTGAAGAATAATCTCTACTTCCTCAGTGAAGCCCAGAGGCTTAATTTTAATGGTTTCAGATTTCTTATTTGGACATTTATTTGAAGTTATGCTAATTTCAAATTGAACCTTGAAGGAAGAAAAATTAGATTAAGTTAACAACTTAGCAGTGAATATCAATGAAGTAAAAAAAAAAATACTGATTTAAATTTTTCTCAAATTAGAAACTAAATTTTCTTTTCTGTAAACAAGCAATTTTTTCTTTTCTATAGAAAACAGTTTTAGAAAATACCTCATCTCCAATGGATATATTGGAACATTTTCGCCCATTTTCCCCAGTTCCATTCACCCCGTTCTTGCAGTAGGATTTGTAATTTATTGTTACTCCTTCTGGCAACTTGCTGTTTTCCAAAATGACTTCTGAGGAGAGAGACTAAAAGAAAAAATAATTATAAATAGGGAAGTCAAATAAAATGCTAGTTCAATGCATAAAATCAATATATAAAATGAACTGTTAAAAAAAATTTCTTTTTTTTTTTGGTATTAGGATTGAACCCAGGACCACTTAACCACTAAGCCACATCCCTCGTCCTTTTTTTATATTTTATTTAGAAATGGGGTCTCTCTGAGTTGCTTTAGGGCCTCATTAAGTTGCTGAGGCTGACTTTGAACTGATGATCCTCCTTCCTCAGCCTCCTGAGCCAGTGGGATTACAGGCATACACCACCATGCTCGGCTAAAAATGTCGTTTCAATAAAGTATTTCGAAGCCAAATTCAACTAAGTAACTAGAAAAAACAGAACCTAGAGAAACAGCTTTTTTAATTAATAAGGAGTTCAATCTTCAAAATAATATACATAATTGAAAAGGGCATTTGTTTCAATTTTTCAGTTAAAATATTAATGATCATATAGCACAGAGATCCAATGCTCATTATGAGGAGTCCTAGGAATATAGAACAGATGTTTACTTTTCCCATTGGTAAATGGTTCTCCTCTGGCCCTATACCTTCCAATTAACTAGGGACCAGAGTAAATTATCTACTATACCGTCCAAGAATAAATCTGTGTAGGATCACTGTAGCTCTGGCCAAAAAAAGCAAAACAAAACAAAAACACAAACACCTAAGAGGCTAATGGACTCAGTGGCAGAGGGCTTGCATAGCATGCATGAGGTCCTGAGGTCAATTCAAGTTAGTCCTTATTTAAAATATTAGCTCTCAGGACAAATGTAGGAAGTTGATTGGCAAGCTACCACTTGCTCACATCCCTACTAGACTAGGAATTAGGAAAACATTCTGTTCAGAGACCAACTATAGGGAAGGCATAGAACAACTGGAATCTTTGAAAGTCTGCAAAGGCCCTTTAGTTCTTTCCAAAACATTTAGGGATACCCATTGCACAATGTAATAAAAATCTAAAATTCATCCTACCAAAGGGTTATTGAGGATTTTGTGAAAATGGTATATTAAATGTACAATATTATAAAATACTGCAAAAGCCTTCAGATTATTTAAAATGATTATTAACAAATGCTCAGTAGATATCATTAAAGGTACTCCGAATTAAGCTCTAGAAGGGAAAAACAATTTGTCTTTAGTATCAATTCCCATGTGAAGCAAGAACAATCCTATAAATCTTTTTAAAACAAGCAAGTCACATATATATTTATATTTTTATGTATTTTATGTCATGTGCGCATATATATACCTGTATATATAAAGGTGTGTGTGTGTGTGTGTGTGTGTGTGTATGAGTGTACATATTGAAAATAGAAAGCTATACCCTCTGAATATATGATGAGAGGAAAAAATGGCAATAAAAAGCTTTCCAGCAGAGTTCATCAAAATAGATGAGTCTATAAAGGATACTTCAGAGGAAGAAAAAGAAGATTAGGGGCAACCTATAAATCTAAGTTCCTTTATACTTGCTTGCCAACAGACATCTACTGCTTAATGACATACAAACATACATTCAAAAATTTCCCCACATGCTTTTATCATGTTTTTTTCTTTACTTATGCCATGTTACAGTATACTAATATAAAAATTATCTTTCAGATATAGAATTTTAGCTTTTTTGTTGACCTCTTGGCTTACTAAATTGTATATAAACGAAGTTTTACTTTCTTTGAGCCAAGTACTCTTAGCAGGGTTTTGTTCAAAATTAGTATACTTAATGTACTCACATTGTAAGCATCAATGATCAACTGTATCACATTGCTAGAATTTGCAGATAATGTGCCAACTGCTGACTTAGGGATCAAATTTTTCAGTTCCTGCAGTTAAAAGATAAAACAGGTAAAATACAAATGTTATTCATTTAAATAATTAGAATCCATTGAGTAAGTAACAGTTATCTTTAAATATCAGTTCCCTACAAGAATGGAATCCTAATTAGAACAAGTTACTCTATGTATGTATAATATTCCAAAATATAGTCTGTCATGTATATCTAAAAAGAACAAATAATAAATAAATAAATAAACAAATATTAGTTCCCTATAAATGTCCTAAACAATTTTAGGAATCAAACTTAAAAAAAGGTAACTGTTTCATAATAGGTGATTAAAAATTAATAATCTCTTTGTAAAAGTCAGTCTGCCTATCAGGTGGCACTTTCCTATACTTCAATTCAGACATGTAATTTTGCCTCTAATGATTAAACAAACACATATTTACCTTGTAAACAGGCTGAAATTCTTCAGTCACTGCAAAAATCGTCTGAATATTATTTTCACTGAGTTTCTGGACAAGGTGAGCAATAGAGGGATAATCCTAAGAAATTAAATAACATAATATTCCAATGTGTTCCAGTTTTTTAATACTTTTTGAAAATAGCAATTATTTGCATATATAACTGTGCTTACACAAAAGTACTTTCAAATAAGAGTATCAAATGCATATTAATTGCTGAGATGGGTTATATGTAAATGTGAGTTTCTAATCTTCATTCTACTTTTGTTTGTATAAGAATTTTCATATTAAAAATGTCATATGTTCATTAAATATAAGGACAAATGAAATTAAAGGTTCTATCACCTATCACTTAAGAAAAAGACCAAGAGTCACCAACATTTAAATTTCTTCTGAATCTTGAGTAATTCTACCATCTTTATTTTCAATAAAGTCAGTTAATCTGTTTAAAAAAAAAAAAAGTCATGTAAAGGAAGGAAAAAAGAGTAATATACCCCTGTAATCCCAGCTATTTAGGAAGCTGAGGCAGGAAGATCAATTGCAAATGTAAGGCCAGGCGGGGCAACTTAGCAAGACCCTCTCTCAACATAAAATATAAAAAGGGCTGGGAATGTAACTCAGTGATAAAAGTATCCCTCGATTCAACCCCCTGTACCAAAAAAATATATAAGACTTGATAAATTATTTAGGAACAATATTAACTTTGCTACTAAAAGATGTATGCAAGTGAGAGGAGACAGCTATGGATTAAGACAAAGAGTCAAACTGATCTCTCACATCTCCTTTTATTCAGTGAGGTCCTTGCCTAAGTGCAAGGAAGTAAACACAGCACTACATCTTCACAAACAGCAATATTAGCTTCCTGGACAGCAGGGTAGGGCCAATAATTAGCAAAAAAACACTACTCCAAACACTGAAAAACCCACAAGCCTGTCACCCACAATACTGAACACTACAATTTAAACACTAAAACTCAACATAAATTCATTTACCGTGTAAGAATTTGAGCACTTACATAATAATGGCTCATTGTGTATACATCATTTTCCAGGTGACACTGTCCATCATTTGGTAAAACAATGCCACCAAGTTTCCCATCTCCAGCAAAGTGAAATCCAGCATCCGTGGAAAACACCAGTAGCCGTGTAACATTCCTCCAGCCAATCAATGACTTGAAAATAAAAGGATTTGAATTTCAAAATGTTACTCACAATAATTTGATATAAATCTTTATTTGATGTGGAC
The DNA here is from genome assembly GCF_902686455.1 of Sciurus vulgaris. NCBI lineage: Eukaryota > Metazoa > Chordata > Mammalia > Rodentia > Sciuridae > Sciurus > Sciurus vulgaris. Next base: position 40,773,248 of record NC_136473.1, on the reverse strand, counting down.
TACCACTATACTTTTAACCTATTTCTGTATCTTTCTCTTCCCACAATGCTAGTAATCTTGCTGATAAACACAGAGAGCACACTGAATGATGCTTGTCCACTCCACTCCATAGCTATTTCTTGCTAGATGTCCATATATCTCAGCTCTTTTTAAAATTTTTTTTGTGGGAGAAAGCAGGGATTACTGTACAGCAGCATGCACAGTGCCCACCTTTTAATAGGAGCTTGATGAATATTTACTGAGTAAATAAGTGTCCAGTCTACACCTTCCTTTACCCTACTACTGTGTCTTGTTCCTATCCATCCTGCCATCCACTTTTGCTCATCTCGAGTAGTGTACTTCCTTAATCAGTCCTTCATGAGGTCTTCCTTATTATAGAAAAAAAGTAATCATCCAATTGCCCTGTTTAATTCTACCCATCCGAACTCATCAATCAATACTATTTATTTGTTCATTTATTTTATTCTGCTCGTATTCAACAAAGAATTTGAAGTAGCAATAACGTTCGCTTCTATTTCATAATTATATCTAAATTTAAATTAACTCAATGCAACTGTTTATATCCTTCAAGTCTAAACTCCTTGTAGAAAGGAACTAAGTTTTTAATGTTAACAATTTTTTAAAAGTAGACTATTGTCTTTTTTGCTTCCAGAGAAGTAGAGCATGTCAAACACAGGAAGATAACCATCGTGTCCATGGATGCTTTGATTGGTTTGATCCCTCTGGTTAAGAGGCGGGTAAAGGCAGCACAGAGAATGCTGTCTCCACAGCAATTGAAATAAATGGCCAGAATGAAAAGAGGTAGCAGGTTAGATACTACCTGGAAACTACTCTTTCTTCAACTTTAAAAGCTTGAGACCAATCTTACATTGCAAACACTCTAGTGAGAAGTCAAAAGTACCAAGACAGTAGTTAATATTTGCTGAGAGCTTATTGGTACTTTATATGGATTACTGCACTAGAATTTCTGATAGCCCCATGAGTATACTATTACTATCCTTTCAAAAGAAAAGAGATCAGCGGTGTTTGGTGGTATGTGGCTATAATCCCAAAGATTCAGGAGGCTGATGCAGGAGGATTTCAACTTTGAAGACAGTCTGGGCAACTTATCAAGACCCTATCTCAAAATAAAAATTTAAAAAAGGGCTAAGTGCCTGCCTACTATGTACAATACAAGTTCAATCCCCAGACCTGAAAAGAGAGCAAGGGAGAGGGGGAGAGAGAGAAGAGGATACAGTCCTAGAGAGGCTAAGTAAATTGCCTAAGATGGAGGGGATGGGAAAATTCTTAACTACCACACTATTACCGTACTGTTTCACTTATTATCTTGAATACCGATTAGTATCTCAGCAAGGGGGAAAAATGAGACAATACACAAACTTGTATTTATGTTTTCTACTTTCAGCCTCAAACTCTATCATTAAAAGTTTATTGCAAAATACTAGGCTAGTACATTGGTCACAAAATGCTAACCACTGACCAATCAGATATTAACTTACCATTACTTATAACCTTGCCTTTAAAACCACAAACACTATATTACTTCTCAAAATATTTACTATCATGTAGTTTACGATGTGAAGCTTTAAAAGTTCTTGCCTTTTGAATTACAAACAGAAGAAAGATTTGTCTTTCAAAGACAACAAGTGGAAAACAACTGATTTTCTCTGGAAAATTATATGAAACAACATTCCCTCTGAGCATGTTCAAGATTCCTGGTGAAGCCTCAGATAACATTAATTCCAACTTTAGTAGAAAGTCTGAAAGTTGAGACAACTGAGCCTCTTTTCCAAAAATGCAGAACAACATTTAAAGTACAGCTAAGTTCCCCCATTGTTTCAAATGGTCAGCATTCTAGCTTTTAAAACTGTGTGTCTGGTTTCAAATAGAGACATAATAATTAAGTATGATTTTATGAAGCACTTGCAGTTGGAGAGAATTTAAGGGATTACTACCTGTACTTCTCTGGAGCAATTAAGGTCATATTTTGATGTTACACTTAAAATGCACACAAATAATACAAATGATTTCCCCTTGTAGAAAATAAATGCACTTACTCCACAAACTGCAACTTGCATGATTGCATCAAAACCACCTTCTGGAGAATCCAAATTTCCAGATATACGCTGCTTACCCACAAGTTCGTTAAATATTTCCCCTTTATCAGTAAGACTGAGTACGTTTATGTAGCTAAATGGGCTAGTACAGTTCTGTTCACTTGTGCAAGGGTTCCTGAGTTTTGCTGGTGTTGTACTAATGTAAGGCATCACAGTTTTCTCCACAAATGAGCCAAATCCTGGGAAGAAAAAATGCACATGTGCAGATAGATGCAGAGATAGACAGATAAACCTGTATTTTTTCCAAAAGTCAAATATGTTATCACATATTGGTTTCTATGCAATGAATATGTGAACCCCACCCCCAAAATTCACATTGAAACCTAATCCCCAATGTGATGGTAATAGAAAATGAAGCCTTTGGGAAGTGATTAAATTATGAAGGTGGAGCTAACATGACTACGATTAGTGGTCTTGTAAAAAGAGGTCCCAGAGAGAGGACACAGCTAGAGAAATCATCTGGGAAGCAACAGGTGGATTCTCACCAGACGCAGAATCTGCCTAAATGTTGCATTCTCACCCTTTGCAACTGAGAGAACAAAAATTCTGTTGTTTATAAGTTACTCAGTTATGACATTTTGTTAAAGCAGCCCTGAGAGACTAAGATATAAGTCTACCCACTTCAAAAATAACTCAGATTCATTTTCTTAGTGTACCAGCTCTCAATAATGGCATGATGAAGGTAGGAATACTCTAGATTGCTGACCACTTCACAAAAGACTAACTTGGTAAAAGCTTCCAATCTCCATCGTCAATTATGCTTACTGAATGAAAATATATTTTAACCAAGTGCTATTTTTCTAAATATTTCCAAACAGTTAATTTTTGAAAGGCGTTTTTAGCTTCAAGAAGACTGTCAAGTCTTTCCACTATTCTGTTTTTAAACCTCTGCTAGACCAGTGGTGAAAAGTGGCAGGGACAAGGAGGTTCACTTGGGGATACACTGAGATCATGATAATATGAAATCCACGTATGAAATGAAATTAGGACATACAAGAAGTGTGGCCATACTAGTTAGCAATGAAACAGAACCTGAGGTACTAAACGCATGTCTATAAAATAAATCAACAGATGAATGGAGTGAAAATAAACAGATTTCATTACCTAGGAGGCATAATCTGTGTCAAATTACATAGTATCATAAAATAACAGAGGAATGAGGAAGCAGAAAGAGTATTAGACGTATGTCAAGAATATCAGTTTAATGGGGCTAAGGTTGTGACTCTGGTATAGCACTCGCCTAGCATGCATGAGGTCCTGGGTTCAACCCTCAGCACCACATAAAAATAAAATAAAGGTATCGTGTCCACCTACAACTAAAAAATGTGTGTGTGTGTGTGTGTGTGTGTGTGTGTGTGTGAGTGTGTGTAAAAGAACATCAGTTTTCTCTCAGAAGAAAAAGCTACAAACTGGCAAAATTATTGCACAAGAATATTGTAAAGGATAAAGGAGGAAAACAAAAGGACTTTGACAGGAGCCAAGACTTATTTATACATATGAAAATTACTAATTTTCCCAATATTCCTACCAATTCGGAAGTCTGAAGTAATCCTCCTCATTTCATTCATCAGATCTGTTCCAAGACTTTTTACATTCTCCAAATCATCTTTCATTGAGTAAGAGAGGTCCATAAGGTAGTAGAGATCAATGGGATAGTCTTCAGCTCTTTTGAATTTTAATGTAAACATCTGTGGCTCTCCTAATCAAACAGAGATTAGAAAATGAAATCAGCTCATCAACAATCAAAAGCAAATAAACTGGGTGCTGTGGCACACTCCTATAATACCAGTGGCTCGGAGACTGAGGCAGGAGGATCACAAGTTCAAAGCCAGTCTCAGCAACTTAGTGATGCCCTGAGAAACTTACTGAGACCCTGGTCTCAAAATAAAATATAAAAAAAAAGGGCTAGGGATGTGACTTCAGTGTGTCCCCATGTTAAATCCCTGGTACCAAAAAAAAAAGAAAAAAACTAATAAATCTGAATTATGTGGTAAATACTATAAAGTGAAATGTATTAAGTATATAATTTTTACAAGCCTGAGAATTCTATAAGTAACTCAATGTGTACAATACTAAATTTCATTCAACAAATACTTAAAACACCAGGCCTTAGGGAAGCAAAAATGAAAAAGACAACATTCACTTAGGGAGGCAAAAATTGAAAAAGACAATCAATTTTTTTATAGTTTGGATCTGGAACACCCCCCCCAATGCGCCATGTGTTAGGTCTTTGGGGGTGTGCCCTTAAAGGGTTGGTGGGAACCTGGTCTACCCTGCCACAGGCTCAGAGTAACAGGGCCACTCAATCACAGACTAAAGTCTCCAAAACTGAGAACCCAAATAAATCGTTCGTCTTTTTAAGTTAATTATCCCCAGTAGTTGTTATAACAATAAAAAGCCAACTAACACAAATTTTTAACTATGAGAGAAAAAACAAACAGACTACCATATATTAGACTGGGGAGGGCAAGGCAAGGTACAACTGACATTTAGAGACTGAAGTTGTAAGTGACAAATCTGTTCTCTGTGTAATACAGGATGTCACTATATGTGAGTGAATATCATGATTTTTACTTTGGAAAACCTGGCAAAAAAGAGTTTTAAAAAGAAATTATACAAAGATTCTAGCTAAGAAACTATAGAAAAATCCAAAAGAGAAATGAAGCTCTGAACAATGAGAAAGGAGAAGAGAAGAGAAATACAAGACAAGCTAAATGTAATTCACATAGAAAATATAGGGGCTGGAAATGTAGGTCAGTGAGAGAGCACTTGTCATAACATGGGTTTGATCCTCAGCACCTAAAATACACACATAAACACACACTCTCACTCAGAAACTACAGGAGAAAATGAATGAAAACTTAATGACTTGTATTATGTTGGTTTTTCTGTATGACATGGGTACAGAGCTCTAGAGAAAACTCTGTGTTGTTATAGCATATGAATGGTTTTAAAGCCATGGAGGAAAATCAAATTTTAAGTGAACTGCAGAAAGGGAGGAAGAAAAAAACAAGACACAGAAAGGAAACTAGAAAGCAATGGTGAGATGAGAACAACTAGGAGTTTTATCACAAGGTCCAAGGGATGAGCACCAAGAAGTTCAAAACATCACTTAGTGCAAAAAAGTTTAAAACAATAATAATAAATTAGATAAATATATAAATGAATGACTCTGACAAGGATCCCTGAAGGTTCAAGGTGGCAGTTGCACTTTGCAGACCAGGTGTAGAAGCCTGACTACATAGGTTAGAGAGCGGATAGGACAAGGGTCATGGGACAGGAAAGTGCACCATTCTTCTGAAAGGTCAAAAATGAGATAGGACAGAGAGAATGTGTTGTTTCTTTATTTTAAATTGTGGGACTATGACAGGTACTTAAAAGAACTTTAATATTTTAGCAATGCTAAAAATACAAAAGAAACAAATGGCTTAAAATTTGATTTTATGAAATTATAGCAAAGGATGGACATAATTACTTTTAAAATTCATTTAGTCTGAATATTTAACAAAATTAGATACTGACATTAGACATTATTATTTATACTTTGAGTTATTTATATATATATTAATATATATATATATATATTTTTTTTTACAAATTGTTATACCTGCAAAAAAATTCTAAAATTCTAAATTCTAAAATTTAGCCGACTCCACATCTTGGAGTGCCAGTTCACGTGAAAAGGAGTGCCCCACAGAACTAAATAATAGGCTTGCATAACGAGGATGTCAAAAACTCAAGTAGAGGGTTGAAGGCATAGTTCAGTAGCCTTGGGTTCTATTACCAGCACCATAAAAACAAACAAAAAACTCAAGTAAAAAGGAAGGTACTCATAGAGTTAGATTCTGTACCTGATCGCAATTCCAAAACCAACTGCTGTGGCTGGATTTGAGTAATGTCTTCTGGCTGGAGCTTCTCTGCTGTTCCTTTGCTCCGGTTGGTTACATTTTTATTTTTCTTTATATTTTTGGAGCCTCTGGGATTTTCTATGTCATCTGGATGGCAACCCTTCTTTTTTAAGGCTTCTAAATCATCACATCGTGCAGAAGTAGGCATTCCTTCTTGTAAAAATGTCTAAATAATACATAAAATATTGGTATAAATAAACAACCTTTTTGCATAATTGCGATTGCAAACGCACAAATTACAAAAAATAAATGACACCCAAAGCATTTCATTTATGGCTTTTAAACAAAAGTTCCCTTTGTCCAAATCATAAGTGTTCTTATTTAAAAACAATAAAATCAATTCTAAGAAAGTAATAATTCTCCCAGGTCTTATCTCAGTGTATTAAATATTAAACTTCAAAGAGTCAAATCAAACTACATTTCTTCAGTGAAATCACTTATTCAGTATGGTAACAAGTATTAATCATGTATAAATCCAAATATCAAACAGTAGTTATGTCCAGAGCTCTAAATCTAAATTACTTGAAGAATAGTTTGGCTAGAATAATCCTCGACTACAAATAAACTATGGTCCCTATAAAATGGATGCTGATGATAATAGCAGCCACTACTTATTTAAAACCATCAAAGAAAAGCTACTAAAGGTCATCAATCTAATTGAAGCTACAGATAAAGAGGGTGATATCCTCATTTTCCAGAGTAGAAAGCAAAGAGGTTCAGTTAAGTAAGCCTTGCTAAGATAAACTCACAGCACTCCTTATTCCACTGTTTTCAAGTTAATACTGGCTTACCATTTTAAAAAGGACAACAGAAAAGAGCCATCAGAAATAGTTTGATATAAAATAAAAATCTCTCATTTTATCTTTCATATAGTCAAACCATCTGACACACCTGACATTTGACCAGTTAGAATTACAATTAGGCACTTGCAATTTGGGTCTAAATGCCTAGGTGAAGACATAATCAATAAACCTTTGACTCTGGTATTATTTATCCATTATTTGAATAAATTATATAACCTCAAAATAACCTCTCCTTACTTCCTGTTCTGACATATTCATTTATTTACTCAATGAAAATTTAGAAAGGTTTGTAGAAGGCACCACGTTAAGCAAAGTATAGGGATTGTTAAGATTAATCTCTACCTCACCCACCAAAACAGAGGAAAAATCTACAATAGTCAAATAAAATAGCTAGGCTTTTTTTGGAAAGTTACCCAGTAGAAACATGTGCCACAAACATGAGCTACCAAAACTGTCTAGTAGCCACACTAAAAAAAAGAAATGGGAAATTAATTTTAACACTGATGACATGTTTACAGAAAATAATTATTTCAACATTGATTTTTTTATACTGTCTTCAAAATCTGCATTTGAGACTTAGAGCAATTAATTTGTACCACCCACATCACAAGTGTTCAATAGCAACAAAGTACCAAGTGTCTACTATGCTTAACAGCATAATTCTAGACCATCACACATTATTCAATAAATATTGACTTAAGTGAAAATTCCTATCTAGTACTTCACTAAGACGGCATTGGGCAACACTCAAATGATTAGAGAATAAAGGGAAAGGACACGTGCAATCTTACTTACTGAATTTGTACACCACCCACAATTCGGCCCAGCTTGTATACATTCTCCACATGATTTGGCATTTGCTTTCAAACATCTATTTTTATCTGTCAGGAAAAAGAAAGAAAGCCAATTTACTTGAAGTTTCAGAGGGAAAAAAATGAAAAATCAGATTATAATGACAAAGGATGCAATTAATACAAATATCAAATATGAATACTTTAAACTAGTTACCAAACTAAAAGAGAACTACCCTCAAGAGACCACGATTTTGGATCACCTTGGCAATAAAAACCATATTATTACAGCCTACTCCTGTAACCCCAGCGGTTCTGGAGGGTGAGGCAAGAGGATCACAAGTTCAAAGCCAGCTTCAGCAATTTTGCGAGACCCTGACTGAAAATAAAAAGAGCTGGGCAAGTGGCTCAAGTGGTTAAGCACCACTGAGTTCAATCCCTGGTACCAATAAACAAAACAAAAAGGAACAGTTATTTTCCTTGAATTTATTCCAAAGACCAGGTACTATAAATCTAACTATACATTTATCATTTTCTCTGGAGGCATAATTTCAGGATCTATTATTTCTGATAGTCATGAGTCTTCTTACAAATGGGTAAAGCATTACTTCTTTTTATGTGACTCAGGATATCACACCCACACTCCCACAGATATCCTAGGGGCTTTCCCTTCATTTTCACACATCTACCCTTATCCAACCCAAAATCCCATGGTTTTTAGGCTCTGTGTTCAAAATCTTAAATATTTTTGAATCCACCTAAGAACTAGCATGCCTTTGATATGGTAAACACAAATAAGGACTGCATTCACTGTAACTTTTTTGATTATAAACCTAATGTTCTATATAGAAAATTTGGAAAACACATGAAAGCGTAACAAATCATTCAAAATGTGCTCAACTGAGAGATAACCAGTGTTAATTTTTTTGTATATTTCTTTGTAGTCTTTTTTTCTGCAGTGACAGATCAAGAAATAGCAAGGAAACAAGCACATATAGACATTGTTTTAATGAAATTGACAATACACTTTATACATACAGTTTTACATACTGCTTTTTACACATTATTCTTAGTGTTTCATTCATGTTGTTACAAATGCTTCAAAAATGTGGCTTTCAATGACTGTACAACGTTTTACCATATGAATATACTTTAGGTACTACTGAGCAAAAGGAGACAGTTTCTGAGTACGTGTGCACAGATATACACTAGAATATTAATTCAATTGTCAGTTATTTAATGGTTCACATTTGTTGTTTGCATTTAATGATCATTTCTTTTCATAAATTTTCTGTTAGATCTTTTTGCAAGTTTTTCTAGTATCATGTTTGTAATTTCTTAGTGGATTTCTATACATATTAAAGAAGCTAAACTTTAGTTTTTCATTTATGGTATTCTGACATACGGATGTTGGACTGATAAGTTTTTACAATTCAAATTTAATCAAGTTTCCTTTATAAAGGAGTTTTCCTTCACTTTTACATGTAGTAAATCTTTCCCATTCTGAGATCAAATAATTCTAATTGTTCTATTGAGTGTACTTGTTTGAGATTTGAAGAATAGATTTGGGTATCCATTATTCCAGATGAGGACACACCATGGTTCACAGGATTAAATGTATCTTAAGCTTTATTTTCACTGCTCTTCGAGATGATGCCAACATTTTAGAAAAATTTTTGATCCAAGGATAAAAACATTCAGAAAGTTAACATTTTTTAGGTAATAATGGGCAATTCATAATCCACTATTCTACACATTTACTTTATTTCCTTCTGAATATATTACATGCTTTTGCCTTCTCTCTGCTCACTTATACACTTTATACTTTTCAACAGATCTTTGTGTCATCTATCCTATTCCTATCATTTCAGCATTTCACTAATCAACCTGCCTATCAGGTGGCAGGGTTAGGGTTAGCCTGACTGTGAAGGAACTGCAGTCCTTGGAAGGACCCTGATCTTCACTCATGATGAGATGAACCACTGCAGGCCTTTTAGAAGGAGCAGTGGGATCTGAATGAGGTTTTCCAGGGATCTAACTGATCAAAGACTGACATAAGTTACTGAGAAAAAAAGATAATTAGGAAACTTTTTTTTTTTACCTGTTTGACCAAACACGTAGCAAACTGAACTGATCAGTCCAATCCAGAAAACCAGTTGTAAATTCATCTGAAATATAAAAAATGTGTAATGTTATATTAAGAAAATAATAAAGAAATAAAGAAATGTATTAAATAACAGGTACCATCCTCCTTATCTTTGGTTGATTTTATAAACAAAATACCTCTCAAATCATTCCTCTCCAGTCCTCTCCACATCCCCATTAACTGCCTCTCTCCTCTATCGACCTCATCTTTTATCTACACTACTCAAATAACTTACACATCAGATACCCAGAACTCATTCTTGCCTTCTCTACATAAATGTTTAACAATGAACTAACAGTGCTAAAAAAAAAAAAAAAAGAAAAAGAAAAGACAAGAATAACAATATCAAGTATTCCCCAACACCAGAAAGCTTGAACACTCTTTCTTTGTCCCATGGAATTTCCATCATTTCCATGGTCTGTGGCTTGTAGAAGCAAAAACAGGCACATCCAGATGCCTCAGTTACCTGAATACTGTACAACAGTTTCAGTGAACTTTTCAAAACCTGTTCTAGTCATCCCTCTACTTAGAACTCTTCAATAGTCTTCATTTCTCCTTAGGTGAAAACCAATATCCTGTAAAGGCCTAACTCAATTGTTCACTTTGATCTGTTACTTTTTCTCTTTTTTTAAGAAAAATAATTGCATGGAATCAGTAAAATATTCAGTTTAATTCCCTACACTTTCTAGATTTACAAACTAGATCAAAACAGCAACAATCAAACAAAAGGCGTATAGAAAGAACCAGAAAGAGTCTTGAGTGTCTTTTAGAATTTCTACAGAAAAAATCAGGTAACATTCGTATATTAAACAGACTTCCCAACATCCAATCATTAGGTGTATAATTGTTTTCTCTGAAGCAGAGTTTTCAGTTTCACAATCTATACCTAAACAGCTTTGCTCAAAGATGGCTATAGCCACAGGTTGTTAAACCTTCCTACCCCTTAACTACTTAGTGCAGCCAGTCTAATGGTTATGAATAAGTATCTGCTCCTCCCACAAGAATATGAAAAAAAGCAAATGTATACACCCCTCAGAAAAGTTTAGCTTTACTAGTTATCAACACACACACACACACACACACACACACACACACACACACACACAAGCAATATAATGAAAACTAGTCAGGAAGGTTTTTTTTAACCCCAAAAAACCTACTGCAGATAGTTGTAAGAAACTAACTGGAAGCTCTGTAGACTGGTGTACTTTTGGGAAAAAAGAGTGTCACAAACTGTTAAAAAAAAAAAATGCATAAAAAATATTTCTCCCAACTTAGCAAATCAGCTACTAGAAGTTTACCCTATAATAAATAAATAATTTAAAATATAAAGAGGAATCACTATAAGATATAAAAGATGATGCAGATGCATATATGTCCAGTATAGTATTCTAGTATATTTACACTAGGTAAAATGGAAACATATAATAGGATAAAGGTGGACTCTAATTCCATCAACTTTGTGGACTATTAGACACTCATAAAAATAATAAAATGCAGCAATATTAGAAGGTTTATAAAATAATGGGTAACCAAAGAGATCCAGAGTTAACAAAGAATTATATACATAATTTAAGGCAACAGAGGTTTTGTTTTTCTAAACTCTTACAGTGTTTCCTTCTTTTTGCTTTCTTAATGAAAACAATTATATCACAGATTAACTGTGTGAGACTTTTTTCTTGGTAAATTTCCTTGGATAAGAAAAAAGTTCACTGAATTCCACATTAACACTGAAGAGAAGTTTTAAAGACCCCCATCTTCAATGGCCTACATTTCATGATGTTAGTTCCATAGCTCAGACAGTTCTGTTCAGAGTACCCCTAGGATACTTGAACCCAATGGTGTTATTCCAGAAACTACAGATAAGAACAACTTGAGTAGTCATGTACTTTACAATTGGGCTCAGACTAGAAAGTTCTGTTATATCTTAGGTTGGCAGTTCTGCTTACATGCAACTGCATCCAAGTGACTGACAAAAGCTGAGCATCATAGAAAAATTCACCTTTTAAGACCTGCCTAAAAAGCTTAATGTGTACTAAATCCAAACAGTCTATGATGCTAAGCAATTCAAATAATGCAATCTATTCTAAAGCCATGATGAAACTGATGTGGAACATGAAGATTTCTGAGGAACTGCATCACTGTGGTAAATGGAGTATCTGGGCAATTTCTACACAAGTGTTGAAAAAACATTTGTCCCATATAAGGATGGATATATATTTCCTCAGGCTACTTTAAAGAACATTGGACTGCTTTGAGAAATCTTTTACAATATTATATAGGAGCTGGGGAGATAGCTCAGTTGGTAGAGTATTCACCTCGCAAGCACAAGTCCCTGGGTTCGAACCCCAGCACCACAAAAATAAATAAAAATAAATAAAATATTATATAATTCAGAGAATAACACTCAGTTAAAACTATTAGGTAACATAAAATGTTTCCTAATATTCTGAGGCTACATCCCTTTAGAATACTCCTTTATCTGCCAAAGTCCCTTTCCTTCCATGAACTTTGACAAATCAAACAACTCTTCAAAATCCTGGCACTACTGGAAAAGCGCCAAGCCCAAAAACGGGCAAAATGAGGCTCAAGGCTCCAGTGGTTTAAAAAAAAAAAAAAAAAAAAAAACAGCTGAGAGAACAAGGATGATGGCTGGAAACAGCTTCAGGACTGATGTCAACTCTCCTGTGACTATTCAGCACACTAGCAGGAACAGAGAGGAGCTGACATTAGCTATTGGTGTCTATAGGTGAGGTCAGTTTTCAGGGAAATGAAGAAGTGACAGAAGATGACAGCAATTAAGAATAAAGATCTATGAGAACAACGAAGAGGACAGTGAATAAGAAAGTGGTGGCTAGGGTGCAGTGGGGCACACCTGTAATCTCAGGGACTTGGGAGGCCGAAGCAGGCCAGTCTCAGCAACTTAGCAAGGCCTAAGCAATTTAGTGAGATCCTGTCTCAAAATAAAAACTAAAAAGGGCTGAGGATATAGCTCAGTAGTAAAGTGCCCCTTGCTTCCATCCCCAGTACCCAACCCCCACACACACACATACACACAAAATAAGTGCTATGAGGAAAACAATGCTTAGAAGAGCCCACAATTAGGAGTGGTCAAGGGGGAAGCAAGCAGGAGAGCACAGAAGACTCCACAGCACCCCCCATCAATCCTAACAGTCTTTGGAAGGTACTGGGGAATCTTGCATGTGTGGGGGGAAATGGGAAGAAAATACACTGAGAGTCTTACATTTTAAAACCTCCAAAGGGAGCACTTCTCAAAGTAGCTTGAGGAACAACCCCTTAAGACTCACCTGGAAGCCCTCCCCAAGCCAAAAACCACACAACCTTCATGTAGCAGGACCTGTTGGCCAGGTGATTCTTATGTTCAGAAAAGGTATTATAATTTTTCCTACTAATAGCATTCCACATAAGACAGCCTGTTAGGAGACAACAGGAAAAAATGCCATCGAGACCTTGTCCTAATTCTATTTGTGTCTCTTTTTCATAGACAAAGATCTAAACTACTTGTCTACACTGGTCCCCATTTTCCTAGTCACTTCTCCTCTCCTCAAGCTACTACAATTGATGTTCACTCCCTACCATGCACATGAAACTCATCATATAAAAGAACTCTTTCCAGGCCTCATCTACCTGAATCCCTTCATTCATAAATTTCTTAACTGGCTACAACATGTACTCTAGACACCCTCAATCAATTTTCTTGGATTCTACTGGTTATTCCACTCTGTATCACTAGAGGTCCTTCCTCAGGTTTTGTGCTATATCTGGAAATACAAACACCGCTGCCTCAAGGAACTTTCAGTTCAGTTCAAAGACAAAAATACAAATAATTACAGTAAAACTGTGATGATTTCTGTAGGGAAGATAGGACACAACACATTGAGACACTGAAATCTGAACAGGTGTGAAGGCTTCACAGAAAGGGCTGGATTTCAAACAGAATTGAAGGCACATAGGAGACAAGTAGAAGAGAAAGGGAGAGAAGATACTCCAGACCAAAGTCTGTGCAGGCAGAGTGTGGGTCCTGAAGAAATTATAGCAACTCCTTTCTAATCTGATTGCTAAAAGTACAAGTTTGGGTATCTCTTCCACCCCCAAGTTAGAATTTTTTTTTTTTTTTGTCTCATTCTTTACAGAAAAAAAAGACCAGGAAAAAAAAAAATTGTGTATTTTTGAAGTCATATCAATTTCTACCATGAGTACAAATTATATTATTTTAAAGCATTAAAAAGGACAAAAAGGATCTTGAAGGGTTTAAGTCACTCTAAGACTTTAAAACATGAGTTAGAAATAGCAGAAATGGATGGCAGGCAGGCAGATGGAGCTATGTGACCAAGAGTTTTAAATGCTATCTACATTGAAGAGTTTAGATTCTATTATATAAATAGTAGGGAAACTTAAAAAAAAATGGGACAGGATAGCAACATGACTGCATATACATGGCAGGAAATTAGTGTAAAAAAGGACGGGTGGAAGATAGGTGCTAGAAGATAGAGCAGTTACTTCAAAGGTTCATGTAAGAGGTGAACTTGGACAATAGCAGTAAATGAAATGACAAGGGAGTGATTAGAGGTAGCTACATGGACTCTAATTCTGCATGAATAAGGAACAGAGAGAAAGAAAGGAATCTAGAATAAACAACAGTCTAATTTATGGTGTTCTGTTTCTCTCTCTCATAGTTAAAAACTTGTGTTTTAAATAAAGAATACAGGAAAGGGAATGGAACTAGGGAAGAAAATGATGGATTTTGCTTGAGAAATGTGGAACACGAAGTGTCTGCATGAAGTCTAGGGAAGATACACCCAAGGAGGTGAAGACACCTCCTGAGAGGTAAAGATACATGGATCAGGATCTGTGGAGATAGATAAGGTCAGGGTTGGAGATAAGACATGAAAGGTGTCACTACTGAGGTCAGGGTTAGAAATAGAGACATGAGAGGTATCATTATGGAGGTAGTAAGTGAAATTTGGAAAATGAGAGAAATTTGTGAAGAATATTCAGGAAGAATGGAGAGCTGGTGGCAGACTTGAGGGTGAAAACATGTGAACAAGGGAAGAAAAGGAACCAGGCATCCAGACCCAAGGAAGTGTTTTACCCAAATACAGGAGTTTTTTTTCCAGAGCAGAGGGGGAATAGAAAAGACTTCAAGAGTTCATTCAGGACAACTGCTGGGAGAAAAGGAGGTAGGGCTGAAGCTGAAAAGAAGCTATGGGAAGAAAATTGGGAAGACACAATAGGGCTGTAGAGCAATGCTGAGGGCCTAGCAGGAACTGGACATCCTAATTCATAAAAGTACATTTGTAAAACTCATCTCACTTGTACCTACCTTTATTATCTGTCTTCCCTGACAGATTCTCAGATTCAAGAAAACATGGCCGAAGTGTGCCTTATTTACAGCTCTAGCACTTAAAACCACTTGTCATAAAGTCAAGGCTTAAAATTTTTTGCTGAACTATATCAAATTATATATTTCTTTCTAGCATCACTCAGGAACTCAGGAAAGAATAATTCCTCAGAATTAGTTATGTGCCAACCCTCTCCAAATAGAAAAGTTACTGTAGATACCCTGATAATAATTTTCTAATTTTTAAGCCATCTTAAAGCTAGCTGTAAAAATGTCTCATGCTCATGGTTCTTAGACATTATAAAGCCAAAACTGATTAATAAAAATGAACACTAAAACAATAATTAGTTCTAAGGAGCCACCCAGATAATCCAGATGTTTATTTTTATTATTTACCAAAACAAAAGCGTAAATTTTTAAAAATTCTGTAGAAATGTTCAAATCTCTGAGAACACCTCTCATGGATCCTCAGACACTAAATCTGAAATCACTGAATTACCTCACTGATTTGCAGGGCAGGCACAGAAGGAGGAAAGAGGGACAAAGAAATAGTGGTGCTACAGAAGGTTGCACCTTCTCTCTGATGTTTTGATGCTAGCACACAAGAGGAGGGGAGGGGAAGAACAGAAGTTCATTGGATTAGACAAATGGGGAATGAAGGGAAGGGAAGGAGGATGAGAATAGGAAAGATAGTAGAAAGATTTGGCCATAACTCTCTAATGTTCATGTATGAACACACCACCAGTGAAACTCCACATCATGCACAATCACAGAATGGGATTCTAATTAGAATAAGTTATACTCCGTGTATGTATAATATTTCAAAACATGCTCTACTATCGTGTATATTTAAAAACAACAAATAAAAAGAATTTTAGAAAAAGAAATAGTGGTGCTGACAAGAAGTTAACAACAAAGAAGAAAAGTTAGAGGACTAAAGATGACAATGGGAAGGTAAGAGGTGAGGAAATCACTAAAAAAAAAAGGAAGTGAAAGAAGGGCTGGAAAGTGAGCCAACTCAGAGTTTAAGTCCAAAGTTTTCAAGTCTGCAAACATAATAAATATTCAGGTAGTATTGTGAAGTTATCCTAAGTGGCATATTTGTTGTTCAATTTCTTTATAGGTTTTCCACATCTGGAACAACTGGACAAAATGGTTTAACATTTCAGAGATAGGCAGTCTTAAGTGAAAAATCTTAACTGAAAATACAGAAATGGTGATTATTTCAGCAGGGCTGGAGACAAGAACTGTGTACAGGCTGTTCAATCTGGAAGGTGACTCCTAGGAAATAGGTATTTTGAAGAGAATGAACTACGAAAAAGAAAAGGCCAACTAAAGACATAGTGGGTACCTGGGAACTTGATCATGCTGAGAATTTCTGAGAAGCATAAAGACCAAGGGAGGGTCAAAGAAAGAAGTAAATTCATCACCTTCAGTCCCCACAGGTGAAAAGGTTGTCCATACTCCCCACACTTCCCAGAACTGCAGCTTATGTGCCCAGAGGGTTGCCATCCACTTCTCACAGGGACAGACAAAATGCCAAGGAGAAAAAGCAAGACTGGAACACTTGAAGCAAGATGAAGTAATTCAGAAATGAATCACAGAACTATTCCCAGAAGCAGAGGCTGGAACCAGAGGAGAGGCAAGAAGATGTGAGAACAGGAGAGGTTCCTAGTATAGTGAATGAAGTTTAAGAAAAAAAAAAAAGCAACAACAAAAAAGACCAGTGTGAGAAGTATCGGCATGAATTCTTGAGAATGCCTAATGACAGCAAGCATTGGGAAGGAAAGAATGAATAAGCCAGGTGATTCAAATGCAGCCACACATACATACATTAAAACAAATATTTAAAGACATATGGAACTCGTCCTTATCTTCTGTGAATGTGTACTGTTGACCTGCCTGAGGAACTGTCATCACCCAAAAGTCATTTTATGCCCTCTGTAACACAATGTCTTAATAGTTAACAAGTCAAAGAAACTAACAATAAAGACAAAGATTTCCTGAGGTATCAAAAAACAAAACAAAACAGAAAATTTCAGAAGAGTAGGCAATGTGTTGTGCCCACCATTGCACAAGGATGCATAACACAGTGTGGACTCTGAAACTTGGATGCCCAGACTCAAACACAGGTGGGATTGCTACTAGCACATTGTCTTATCTGTATCTCAGTTTCCTCATCTTTAAAATAGAGACAGTAGTATTTACCCTATAGGGGTTATGAAGTATAAATAAGTTGATACATATAAAACAATATCTGGCATACTGTAAGTACTAGGTGTTACTTGTTACGATTATTAAGAAACATTACAGCAAGAGCTCGATAACAACTAGATTGAATAAAGCAACTATGTTTGAACATTTTGCTTTTTTCAATTCAAATTGTAGAAAACTTTAGATGGATCCACTTTAGAGAAGACACAAGATACAGAAACAAGGACCCTGTAAGGGTTAGAAATAACGCCACTACAAAAAATAGATTGATGTCAATTATAACCATTCAGTTACTCATTTTGAACCTGACAACTTCAGTATCAAAACCTAATTTTTATACTGTTCTTAGGTACCACATCTTCAGTGGGATTAGTCTGTTCAATGTGTTTCTCACAAATAGTTTCCTAACCATTTGTATGTAAAACAATAAAAGCAATCAAGTTTTTCATATTAAAAGTTATTTCTGAAAGCGAATATCACAGACCATTTTTAAAAGAAGATCAGGGTGGGATAACATAGTTAAAACAAACAGAAATAAGGAAGAATACTGAGAATTATTAGATCATGGGGAAGCAAACCTAGCAGATCCTAAAAGAAAGAAGGAAACCACCCTTGAAAAAGACGATTAGCATTTACGATGCAAAGACCTAGCAACTTCAGATAGGCCCATATTCCTGGATGCCATTTACACATGTGGATTTCTGGTTGCAGCAAGATGATAAGCAAATACCAGAGAACCTTTCCACTTCCCCTTTGGCTGATTCCGCCCCCCCCCAACACCCCCGTTTTGTTCAACATATCAGATCTACCTTGATGTTTTTAAAGAAATACCCCTTTCCAACAAATACGCTGTTTCCTGGAAATAAAGCTCTCCTTTACAAGAAAAACAAAGATGGCTTATGGGAAAAGATCTCTCCTCCTGGAAGATAAATGTAGGAATTACCAAAGAAAGCTGCTTTCTGGCATGACAAAGACCATCGGTGGGGTTTGGAAAGAAGATAAATTTGGAATGTACATCCTTTGAGTCTTAGGTCTCCTTCCTTCCTCAGCATCTCTCAAATGACTTTCAAAATAAAATCTTATTTTGGTTAAAAAACAAACAAACAAACAAAAAAAGACACCTTACTAGTAGAAGCCTGAATCAGAATTCTGTGGCATATTACTCAGACAAAACTATGAGCCTGGGCTGGGCACACTGCAGCATGCCTGTAATCCCAGTGACTCAGGAGGCTAAGGCAGAAGGATCGCAAGTTCAATTCCAGCCTCTGCAACTTAGTGAGAACCTATCTCAAAATTAAAGATTAGCTCAGTAGGAGAGACCTCCTGGGTTCAACTCCTAGCAGGTAAAAAAAATTACTAGCCTGATTTCATTCAGGGACTGCTGCCCACTGTGAACTACTGAAAAAAGGAAGAGAAGGTAATTTATAACAAAAGATATTTCATTTAGTTTTAAAAATTAAACTTATTTTTCAACACAGAATGACTATACCAATGACAATAATGATGAAAATAACAGCATCTAACTATCTCCTCCAAAGAACTATGTGATATAGGGAATGATATTCATCTTTGTTTTACATTTTACAGATGAGGAAAACAATGCAGAAAAGTTAAAAAATTGCACAGGCAGAATCAAAAGTTTCAAGAATTGAAACTTGACACCTGAACTCAGAAGCTGTAACTCAAAGCTGACTTTGTGCTTCACTAAAGTATAATTTTTTTGAAGGCCTACTTCATCACTATTTTAAAAGAAAGAACACTGAATGTTAGAACTGACTCAGAGCTCAGAAATGGAACAGGCTCATAATGTTCTATGAGTTTATTTGCTGAACATTCAAAGTGAATGGAGGCCAACAAGTTATTTTAATTTTCATATTTCATAAGTATAGACACAGGACTTGTATCTTGCTCTTAAAAAAGCATTTCATGCTAAGATCATTTTTAACCACGTTAAATTTTATCTAAGGAGTTATAACTCATTCCTTCAGCAATAAACGTTCTTAAGAACTTTGTACAAATAATCTCACTTTTCTGGTATGCTTGTTCATACACCTTATACACATAATTTAATACAATATTTTTAATGTGTCTGCAAATGACTGTCATCTGTGACATGAGTTCAGTTGTACAATCTTCCATTTGTGCTATCCTGCTGCTCAAAAAGTTTCAAATTTTGGAGCATTTCAGATTTTTAGATTAGGGATGCCCAATCTATTCTATCTTTGAAGAAACATTACACTTTAGAGAAAAATTACTTTTTTAAAAAGAGTAATAAGTTGTGTTTATTTCAGTTTTAAAATAAGCCAACTCTCATAAAAGCAAACTCATATAAAAAAGTATACACCAGGGCTGGGGAGATAGCTCAGTCGGTAGAGTGTTTGCCTTGCAAGCACAAGGCCCTGGGTTCGATCCCCAGCACCAGATTTCTTCCTATAAAATCTTTGTACAAGGGCACGTATGTATTCGCTACAATAATTACATCCAAGTCAACAGATATTTATTGCATATCTAACACATGCCAGACATGTAAGTGACAGAACTGTGATATGAACCCAGGCCTTATTTGAAAGCCCAAGCTTTTGATGTAATTAAGTGTAATGCAAACAGCTAAATAATGTTATCATTCAAATACTTCCTTTTTTTCATTACAGCATTTTAAAATCTTTTCACCTCAATGGTGGTGAATATCTGATCTCTATTAAGGTCTATCTTAAATCTCTCTTCTGTCTGGCAAGAAGAGGTATGGTGGAGACTACAAAGGTGTTTATGGACCAAATAATATTCAAGAATTAATGACTAACAAAATTTAGTAGAAAGAATGCAGAAGAAAATAAACAAATAGAAGAAGTTAGAAAAAAGGATAAGTAATCTAAGGCAAAAATGTACGTAACACTTAATTTGAAGTGTGCTCCTCATTCCCTAAAGATAAATGTGAAAGTAGTCTGAACTAGAAAACCTCCTAAATTTCACTACTCCCACGCAGCAGAAAAATGGCTTTTTAAGGAACCTGAACCCCTTCTTCCCTAATGATAATGAGGCTACTAACTTCAGAAAACAAAGTTTTGGTTGCTTCAAAGGGACAGGTTCAGAAAACAATATGAAATCTGAAAACTGTCTACAACGTAGCTAGATACTTGAAGGAAAGTACAGCGTAAAAGAATAAAGATAAAATTTATCACTAATGACTACTCTACCCACCATCTCCAGGAATATAATTATACAGATCAATCATTATTACTACACAGAATAAAAGAACAAAGAAACTGCAGAATGGATATACTCCAGGTTAGGGGGAATAAAAAATCCTAAAAGATAAATATCTTAAGGAAGGGAGAAGTAAAGGCTGATAATACCACCTAAGAAAAACTTCTATGGACAAAAAGTCAATGTAAGTGAAGAATTTTCTTTAAAAATAGAATAAAATGTTGCCGGCTGTGGTGGCACATGCCTGTAATCCCAGCTGCTCAGAAAGCTGAGGCAGGAGGATTGCAAATTCAAAGCCTGCCTCACCAATGGTGAGGCACTAAGTAACTCAGTGAGACCCTGTCCCTAAATAAAAATACAAAATAGGGCTGAGGATATGGTTCAGTGGTTGTGTGCTCCTCAGTTCAAACCCCAGTATACCACTCCCCCTCCCAAAAAAGAAAAAGAAAATAGAAAAAAAAAAATGTAGGTGAACTCATTACATTCATCAAGGAATTTAGAAAATCTCAAGATCTTACAGTGATCAAAAAACAGTAAGACCTGCTGGGGAATATAGTTCAGCAATGGAGCTCTTGCTTAGCATGCTGGAGGTCCTGGGTTCAAGCCCCAGAATCAACAAAACAGTAAGACCATGAAACTAAAAGTATGCTGAGCTAAAGAAGGAAATTTACAATGGATTTCTCTTCTGAATTGACAAACATAAGAAACAGAATTAACATAACAAGATCAGACTTGAGAAAAATCACACAGAATTCAAATTAATAACTCAAGCCAATCAGAAAAAAGATGGACTTGGAAGGCTAAGGCAGGAGGATCACAAGTTCAAAGCCAGCCTCAGCAACTTAGTGAGACCCTGTCTCAAAATAAAAAACAAAAAGGGCTGGGGACGTAGCTCAATGGTAAAGCGCCCCTGTACAAAAAAAATAAAAAAGAAACAAACAAATATAGAGATGAAACATATGGTAAACCAACAGACAACTGGTCCTCCACTATCACTACTCCTACCCCCCAAAAAAGGATGGCCTCAGGTGGAAATGGGGGCAACAGGTTAAGCATTAAATTCAAAAAGGGGCTGGGTACAGTGACGCACACATGGAATCCCAGTAGTTCAGGAGGCTGAGACAGGAGGAACACAAGGTTGAAGTTAGCCTCAGCAATTTAGCAAGGCGCTAAGCAACTTAAGAGGAACCCTGTCTCTAAAGAAAATATAAAAAAGGGTTGGAGATGTGGTTCAGTGGTTAAGCACCCCACGGTTCAGGGTTCAATCCCCAATATCAAAAAAAAAAAAAAAAAATTTCCAAAAAGGGGGTCAGATACAAGATAAATTCAAAGACTGCAGATGGACAGACTTAGAAGTCCAAAGCAGAAAAATAAACACTAAGCAAAGCTGTTAAGCCATAATAGGAAGGCTAATCCAAACTGATAACCATGAAAAATTGCCTGAATTTAATTCTTCTGAGTCAGCGACTTAAGGGTAAGAAAGCTTACTTTGGGGAAATTTATAAAGATAACTGTGAATACAGCTAGCAAAAGCTAACCATTCTGATTATTGACATCAAAAGCACTTTTGCGCTACAGAATTTCAGTTAAGCAGAATCTTAAAACTATGTTCCCAAAATGCATAATTTTATTCAGTTTTTAAATAGATCATTCCAAAATTCTTCCTTGATCAAACGAATTTCAACTACATCTTTTGTCTTATCTCCCTCTGCCCTACAGTGGCATGGAACAAGCAGGGCACCGTGTATATATTAAACATATAAATGGTTTAAACCCAAACTAAACATAGGGGAAAATCAATTTCTCATTTTATTAACTGGGGATAATATCTAGTTCAGAATTGTTGGAAGAATAAAATATGACTTATCAACAAATATTTTTATAGTGATCATAATTTACTAGATTACTGAATTTTTGTTGCTCACAGTCATTCACTGTAGTCATGAGCTTCTAAAATAAGAATCTAAGTAACTATTTACTAACTGTCAAATTTGGAGTGGTGCTTGTAGACTGAAGTGAGGGCCTTGTACATGGTAAGCACACACTCTACCAGAGTTATACCCCAACACATGCAACCCTTTTTAACCCATACTTCTTTAATTTAAAAAAAAAGAAAAAAAAAAAAAAAAAAACTCTTCACTATTGCATTTTTGTTACATTTTTCTGACATAACATTATAACAAAAATAATAAACGTTGTTTTTTAAACTACAGTCTCCTCCCCCAATAAAACAGGACCTTACCACTTCCTCATTAAGAAGCAATGAAATAATATGATATAAATCATAAAATATTAGATGTAGGGTGAAAACTAATAAATCATTAACTTAATAAAGAGCTCAAAAACTTATTTACATATTCACTCAAAAAACAGTTATTATACACTGAAAAGTAACTTCCATACTTCAAATGGTACATTTCTGGTTATGCATGTATTTTCCTGATCCCATTTCTAGTAGACTAAAAATATATCCCCTAAGCAAAACAGAATGCTAATTTTTCTTCTACCTTTCTGACATTTTTGGGTCTTCATTAGTTCTTTGACTCTTCAACAACCACAAAAACAGAATTAATACTCCTTTTGTTGAGGTCCCAAAACATATTCCTGATGCTGCCTAGTAAATGACAAACTTTCAATGATGTTCAATAATATAGTGTTATTCAACTGTGATATAGTGCTATTTTTATTCAAAATCATAACTAATTGCATTCATGCATGTGCCCTCGCCAGTTTAGAATAAAAATTTAAGTCTTCATTTTATATATTTCAGAACGTAATTATGTACATATGTGTATATACACATACACACACACATAGATACACACACACACACACAACTTTTTTTCCATGGGTAACAAAGTAGCCAAGTAATATTTGCTAAAACAGTCAGGATTCTGTCTTCTAAATGTACTGTCCTTTGAAAATGCCATATATCTGTCATCCATATCTTTGCTCTTCCAGCATGGTTCAACCCCCTGTTACCAAAAAGTATACATATAATCTTTGCTCATACCATTCCAAACTCAGGTCTCTTATCCTCCAACAAGTCTTCCAAAATCACGTAAGCCAAGTGATATTTTTCTCAAAAATTATTAGCAAATATTATCTGATTCAGTACATTGTATAAAATATTCTTCAGTATTTGTCCTGTGTTTTCCTGAGTTGAACACAACTTGTCTCAACTAGATAATTCACTCAACATCAAAGACCACACCAAACAGACAGGTAGATCAATGGTACAGAATAGAGGACATGGACATAAACCCAAATAAATACAATTTTCTCATTCTAGACAAAGGGGCCAAAAATATGCAATGGAGAAAAATAGCCTCTTCAACAAATGGTGCTGGGAAAACTGGAAAACCATATGCAACAGAATGAAATTAAACCCCTATCTCTCGCTCTGCACAAAACTCAACTCAAAATGGATCAAGGACTTCGGAATCAGACCAGAGATCCTGCATCTTATAGAAGAAAAAGTAGGTCCAAATCTTCAACATGTCAGCTTAGGATCAGACTTCCTTAACAGGACTCCCATAGCACAAAAAATAAAAGCAAGAATCAACAACTGGGATAGATTCAAACTAAAAAGCTTTCTCTCAGCAAAGGAAACTATCAGTAATGTGAAGAGAGAGCCTACAGAGTGGGAGAAAATCTTTGCCACTCATACTACAGATACAGCGCTAATTTCCAGAATATATAAAGAACTCAAAAAACTCTACACCAAGAATACAAATAATCCAATCAACAAATGGGCTAAGGAAATGAATAGAAACTTCACAGAAGATGTACAAGCAATCAACAGATATATGAAAAAATGTTCAACATCTCTAGTAATAAGAGAAATACAAATCAAAACTACCCTAAGATTCCATCTCACCCCAATTAGAATGGTGATTATCAAGAACACAAGCAACAATAGGTGTTGGGGAGGATGTGGGGAAAAAAGTACACTCATCCATTGCTGGTGGGGTTGCAAATTCGTGCAGCCACTCTGGAAAGCAGTATGGAGATTCCTCAGAAAGCTTGGAATGGAACCACCATTTGACCCAGCTATCCCACTCCTTGGCCTATACCCAAAGGACTTAAAATCAGCATACTACAGAGATTCAGCCACATCAATGTTCATTGCTGCTCAATTCACCATAGCCAGATTGTGGAACCAACCTAGATGTCCTTCAATTGATGAATGGATAAAGAAACTGTGGCATATATATACAATGGAATATTACTCCGCCATAAAGAATGATAAAATTATGGCATTTGCAGGCAAATGGATGAAATTGGAGAATATCATGCTAAGTGAGATAAGCCAATCTCAAAAAAACCAAAGGATGAATGATCTCGCTGATAAGCGAATGATGACATATAATGGGGGTGGGAGGGGTTAGCATTAGGGTTAGGGTTAGGTTTAGGGAGGGGGGCAAGAATGGAGGAAGGAAGGACTGTATAGAGGGAAAAGAGGGGTGGGTGGGGAGGGGGGAAGGGGGAAAAATGGCAGAATGAATCAAACAACCTTGCCCTGTGTAAATTTATGATTACACAAATGGTATGACTTTACTCCATGTACAGAGAATCAAAATGTATCCCATTTGTTTACAATAAAAAAAAAAAAACACCACACCAACTTCTTGATCTATACTCACTGAGCACAACATTTTTGTTTCTACGTGATAATATACTGATACACTATAACATAATGTACAACTGAGCAAAACCCCAACAAAGAGCTGATAGCAACAATTTGATCTGTCAGCACTGGCACATATTAGAGTGGTAATTTGGCACAACACCTATGCTCTCTGGTGATACAAGAAAATGGTTGCTCATGGAAAGAAACAAAACTGCACTCTACAGTACTCAGGTCAGGCAGTTACTATTCAACTCACAGAATGACAGAATGCGAAACATAGCAAATACTTTATAGTATAACATGAAAACAAAAACCCAGAAGGTGGACTATTCTGACAAAGGTCACAAAGAAATTCAGTGGCGCAGTCTGCACTGAAACCCGGGTTTCCTACCCTCTGTTCAGTTAGTCAACTGCTTCTATAATGTATCTAAAAATAAACTGCCACAAAGGGACAAAAACTATTACGTTTCTTTGTCTTTACATTAAACACGCTAATCACTAGGAAAACCCCACAAATTCCAGTCACTAAAATGTCACTTAAAGGAACCAGAAGTTCAGGGAAGAAAGTGGGGAGGGGAAATGCTTTTCTAGATTCCTCTTCCTCCACCTACCCCTCCACTGGTAAATGTTGCGCAGGTTCTCTCTGGCCCTTTTCACTCTTTTGGTATTT
Source organism: Sciurus vulgaris (assembly GCF_902686455.1). Lineage (NCBI taxonomy): Eukaryota > Metazoa > Chordata > Mammalia > Rodentia > Sciuridae > Sciurus > Sciurus vulgaris. The sequence continues at coordinate 40,747,400 of NC_136473.1, read as the reverse complement.
TCACCCTTAGCCTACAGCTATCAGCACTTACAGGCTAAGAATTCCCAAATCTAAATCTCCCAACCAGACTTCTTTTTTATTTTCTGATCTGTGTGTTCAACTATACTGTAAACATCTCTACCTATAACCTGTGGTCACCTTTTAAAAAAAAAAAAAAAAAAACCTCAACATTATAAATTCATCATCATTTCCCCTCCTCCAGTCAACCAGGACTACCAGCTTGTGGTCACAAATCCTACCTTGGTGAATGGCACCACAGAGCCAGAACCCTGTGTCACACCAGGCTGCATCACTTCTCTAACCTCAAACACCAAAATCTTATCAATTCTGCCTCCTAAACATAGTAGTTCTTGTGCTCCCTCAGGATTGCCAAATCTTTTGATAACTCACCTTCATCACTAAAAAAATTTGCAGTATGCATATAAAATACATATACCCTTATAGCCACACTGTAAGATATTATAAATCATAATGAATTTTTGAGTTTCAAAATGATAAAATTTTAAAACATACATAATAATAAGCCTACAATTTTCTTCCTAACACTATTGTGAGTCATTTTATACATCCCTGGAGATCAGAAAACTCTACTTCGGAGACTTGTATAATGAGACTGGTTGTGTAAGGAAATATATGTGTGTGCATGTGTTTATATATGAATGCACGTATATTTGAAGCAGCTTCTTTTCTCTCTCACACATTTCATGGATATACACATGCTTAAATGCTGCTAAACAGAGTCAGCATTATCTTTTAAAGTCACAAACCAAAATTAAAGTTTAAAGCTTTAAACCTTTAAAACCCACATTATTTTATAAGCAAAACATCAGTCCCTAAAAAATCTTATAACCATTTTTGAAACAATGAGAAATTTACAAAGCACAGCTTGGCTCCTTTTGCATGTAGCTCCTGAAAAGGGTACATTTTCCACCTCTACTGAAATATCCTAAGGCTGCCAATATTATGAGTTTTATGACTTGTACCTTCTTTAACTTCAGTACATTATACATGTTACAGCTATAGATACTGCTACTATTTCAGAATCCAGAAGACTAAGATACTCCTTCTTTCCTACTCTTACCCTCCCTTCCCTGTGATTTCCACCTCTGCAGTAACAATATAAAAGGACAAATGAAAATCTCAAGTGAAACATATAATCAGGATCAGAATAAACACTGTTAATATTATAATACAAATTTTTGCATATTTACACAATTTAATTCTCTAGGATTCCATCCACAACTTTGCAGAGTCTAACTTCCATGGGAAGTGGAGAAATCGAAAATTAATAAGTTCATTCAAATCCACTTAGATAAATTCAGCTTGTTACACACCCAGAATTTTAAATATAAAATCTCAGAACTCAAAAGTTCTCTGAAACTTTGACCAATTACAAGCTGTTTATCTCATCAGACTTACAGAATAGTTAAGAACAAGTGCACTTACAGAATATTAGTGACAAAAATTCTTTCTTCAGATTGAATACTACACACCCCACTCCCATGCCCACTAGTCACAATTTATTTATCCAGAAGCCAAATGATAAAGATCTTACAAGCATTCTCAAGAAAAACAGCAATGGTCAAAAATGACTCATTTTCATTATGATAAAGCGAAGAGAGGTCCCCAGCATCCCTCCTGGAGTTAGGCATTTAGAAGTATCACAGGAGAACTACCTTTTCATTCAGTGATGATAACTGGGGGGCAAATTTAAAGTATACTACCAGAAAATTAGGAAGAAAGCTGCCTGAAAACTGAAATTACTAAATACAATGATTTTTCAAAATTGTTGATTCCATCCTCATCACACACAGAATATTGAGAGGATTAAATATTTTTAGTGTAGAATTTCAGTCTTTAAAAAAGAAAATCAATATACCAAATACTTATAATTATTAATTATAATTATTGGTCTGGAAAGTCAACAAGAATGAGTTAAACTGGAATTTATATGCTTTCTGGTTACATAAGTCTTTCTAGTAACATCATCTACTCTGCAAAATACTGATTGCTTTCTATTTCTCACTTCATCATCTTCAGTTGTTTAATATTGTTCAATAAACCAAAATAATCTAAAAACATCACCATGAGAATCTTAAGGTGCTGATGTCTCTTTAGTCCTTGATGATTCTTAAGTCTCTGATGTCCACAAATGTGGAACAGATAACTTTCAACTAATATTTCTGAATATTTTATTAAAGTGATCTAATATATGACCTACTGTAAAGGGTGTGTGTCATATAAGAAAAAAGTCTAGTAAACATTCATCTAGTATTTACTTTTGTACCACCAAAACAATAAAAAAAAACTACCTAGTAATTCTTCTCACCTAAACATGTGGAATGCAGACCCAAAGAAACCTCACTAATGGAAACATTAGTAACCATTACATCAATAACAATTCTGAGATATTTTTACAAACAAGAAGGAATGAAGAGGAGTCAATATTTATTGAGCATCTACTTTTAGCTAGGTATTTTATATTTGATTTTCACAACCATACGGCAGTTAAGGCTACATATGATTCAAACTTGGGCCCTGGAGTTAGATCCCATGGGTTCAAACATGGGCTCTGGAGCTTGATCCCATGGGTTCTCCAGGGTCTCCTGAATGACCACAGGTAATTTGCTTACGTTTTCCATATCTCGGTTTCTTCATTTGTAAAACAAGTATAAGAACAGTACCTAAGTCTCAACAAATCAGTTCTACAATGCAATGAGATAATACATGCAAAATGCCTAGGGCTAAGCATGGTCCTCAATGTCATTACAAAAATTATTGTTCTTGTTTCTATTTAACAGATGAGGAAACGGAAACAATGTAATTGGTGCTAGTTTTCCAATCCAAAATACAAAGCTGATGAAATAAAGTCTTTAGGTGTTAAATATTAGAATTCTCAGAAATCCAACTTGTTCTGAAGCATAAGAAAGGGCACGCAGTGAAAGCGTACGAGGAACAGGTCGGGTTTTAGGTCTCACGGAGAAGTGGACGCCTGCCAGGCGGGTCGGCCTCGGCCGGGTGTCCTGGTCTGGTCCTGGTCCGCCCCGCGGTGGGGCTTGGGTCCTTTGTACTTATAAACGCTGAAGAGAAGAACATATGCCGGCACTGCGCCTTCCATCCCTAGCGGCTGCGGATGCCAACTTCTGCCCGGGCCTAGCCCACACCCTCCCACGCCGCGGGCGCTCCAAGCGGCCGCTCCACTTCTGCAAGTTGGAGGCGGGAGCAATTCTGATCCTAGAGGCAAGTGGGAGCCCCGCTCCACGTAGCTCGGAGGAAAAGCAGCCAGCGATAGAAACAGAGACAAAGGGGTACAAAGCGTCAAGAACCATTCCAAGACGAGTCCTCGGAAGCCTCGACCCGCTGACACCAAAGCTGGCGATTCCAGTCCCCCTGTGGTGCGGGGTTTCGAACACGTTCCCCGTGGGGCTCAAGGCCACAAGACCCCCGCAAGGGTCGCTAGAAAGGGCAGGTGTGAGAATCGCCAATGGGGAGACCCGGTCCTCCGCTACCACCGCCCCACGACGTGACAGCGTTCAAGTCCGCGACCCTCCCACTCGGACCCGGGCTGGGGCCCGCTCGGAGCCCAGAGTCCCCCTGAGTAGGGAAGAGGCGGCGGAACTGGGCCAGGAAAGGCAGGAAGGGCCGGGAGCGAGGCGGGCGGCGGGCGCCAGGTCCGACTTCCTCTGGTGCCCGAAGACTGGAATTCCGCCCTACCCCCTCCGCCCCGCGGCCCTGCCCTGCCCTGCCCGGCCCTGCCCGGCCCCGCACGGAGGTCGGGACCTAGCCCGGCCCGGCCGGCCGGCAGCCGGGAGGTCGCGTGCCCTCCCGTAGGCCGCGGCCCTTACCTTCTCCGGGCGGCGTCGGGCCCCGGCACGCTCGGCTCGGGCCTGCTGCTCCGCCGCTCACGCTCGGCCTCTCCGCGGGCTGGCACGGCCTCCTGGTCTCGGGCGCGGCGGGCGGCGGCAGCTCCTCCTTCACAGGGGCGGGAGGAGGAGACTCAGCGTCCCGGGCCGCCTCCCGGCAGGAAGCGACCCCTACGGCACCGCCTCCTCCGCGCAGCGGCTCCCGCTCCCGAGTCGGCCGCCGCCGCCCTCTCCCTCCGGAAACGCATTCCTCCTGGTCCGCGTCAGCCGAGCCTGAGGCGAGGAGGAGGAGGAGGCAGGAAAACCCGGGCCAAGACCAAGGAGCGGGCCTGGACGGGAGTGGGCCTGGGGAGGCGGCGGGCGCGGGGGAGGGACCCGGCTGAGACCTTGGCGGTGCCTCAGTCTCCACTTCTGCCAAGGGAGGGAGCTGTGCCCCGGCGCCCCGCAGGGCTAAGACAGCTGTAGCGGGCTCCCTGAGTCGGGACTCACTCTTCTGTTAGGCCCGTCTAGAGTTCTGCTTCCTCAAAGCCGCACCTCCCGGTTTTGATCTCTGAAGGTCTTACGTCCCGGGAGTTCCCCGGGGAAAAGGAGAGTGCTAGTCACCCACCCTGCGGGGCCTCTTGGGGACCAAAAACGACTCTGCCCTCTCAGAAGGGAATTGACTAAAAGCCTCCTTCTTCTGGCGTGATACTGTGCCTGACTTGTCTATGAGAAACTTGACTTAGAAAAGAACTGAAAAGGGGGAGGTGGGGGGAGGAGGAACTTTTAGAGAAAAACGGATGAGTTGAGAAGCTGCTTTTGATAGATTTATCTGGAAGTCCATGTGTGGAGGAAAATTCTCATCTTCTCATCCTTAGGAGTTCATCTTCTCTTTCTCCTCTTTTTTTTTTTTTTTTTTTTTTTTTTAATCAGGTGGCGTGGGGGCTGGAAAAGAACATTTAAAAGAAAAGGAAAACACTCATTATGAGATTGGGCGCATTTTGATTATAGAGGATAGAAATCTATACCATCCAACATCATACTGAAACCCGGTAATGCAGAATGTGGCAAGCTGCCATCAGGTTAGTAGAAAATGTGGGTTGCCACCTGGGGAACTGCAGTACCCAGTTGGGAAGAGAGCTCAAATTACCAGATTTATGACCCTGCGAAGTCATGTTTCTGTTGTTAGAGATTAGAGATGGATGCTCATTTGGCTGCCAATCTTAAATATTAGAGAAGATGAAGTGATCCCATCCTTGGAAAATCTGCACATTGCTTACCAGCAAAATCAAATCTGTTGTTTAGCCAGTCTCTGAAAACCTCTAAGAAACGAGCATTATTTCTCCTGCTTAATGTTTGGCAAGCTTAAGAGGTTAAATGATGTTTGTACATTATAACCCCTTTAGAACTCAACATTCTTGAATTTAAAGATACTGGTTTTACTACTGCTCAAAATTAATCAAAAAGTTGGCCCAGTCTTAGCACAGGAAATTGTATAGTTTAAAAGGTAAAGCACAGTTTATCCGTATTTGACTTGCAAGGATCTACATTTCCCAGAACTTACTTCCCTATATGTGATTTGGAGAGTTACTAACAATTTTTGCTACAAAAACCTTAATGAGGTTCATGTTTACACAACTCTAAATAAGTTCCACAAAGTACCAAGCACTGTTCCAAGACACACAATACGGGTTCAGCTAATATTTGATAAATGAACAAATAGATTCTCTTGCTCTCCAGGGATCAGTCTAGAGCATTTGCATAAACTGAATTGTGAGTAGCAATTTTCATGCAGAATTCATGAGTTATGAGGAAACATGAAATTGAAGAAACATGTTTTTTAAGAAAAGCAGTAGTTGGTCAGGAGTATGACTACTTGTGATCTCATACAAATATTGATAGGTTTATAGTTAACTGTAGAATTTATGAAGACTCCAAGCAAAAGTTGGTCTGCCTTATCATGCTCAAGGGGAAATCCTATAAGTAGGTACTGTGCTGATCACATTGCTAAGTATCATGATAGACCATGAAATTCAAGATTAATTCATACCTTACTCACAAAATTTCCCAATTGTCATGATTGTTTTCTGCCATCTCATGTGTCATCATTATGTCAAATAATTAGAGTTGTCCTTTCCTTTAGTTTTGCATTCATACTACTTGCTCTTCAAAATATAAAAGGTTCTTCAAGCCTACTATTTTCCAAAATTGTTTCAAAATTGTTCACCAACAAAAATATTGTGATGCTCAGGTTTGTTTCAATTAGCCTTTTATTCCTATATCTATACAAAATTATAAAAAGGCTTCCATAAATGAAAAGAACCTTTAATATTAAGATGCAAAAGAGGCTAAAGTCTTCTCTGGAAACCTGATTTGCTACTTGCAAAAGTGGGATCACAGTTGATTACTGACCTTTAAATCTTGTAAGTTGAATTTAGTCACATGATTATGCAGCGCTAGATTCAAAGTGTGAGTATGTCAATGTTGTCTTCAGGAATGGATAGCTATCTGTCTCTTGTGGGTTGAGCACTCTTGGGATTTAGACTCTCAAATATTAGTCATTCCAATATGCCACAAATCATCCCATGGTAGCCTGAAAGCTTTTCCATCTTTGAAAATGGAAACTACCTTAAACAGTATAAACTTTTATTGACCAAAAGTTTAGTGCACATTCATTTATAAATCATTTTGCAAGCACAATAACATTCAGACAGTGAGAACTCCCCCCACCAAGGTTAGAACAAAGTATGAATACCTACCTGGAGAGAATAGATGCATACACAGGAACAAATTTTTCCATTGACTGACATAACACAAGATCATTTTTAAATAATCAGAGTAACTTTGTGCTATGGTATCCCAAGATAGTACCAGTTTGTTACTGAAGCATAATTATTAATAGTTCCTCTTTTCATTCTCAAAGTTATATCCTAGTATGAATGATAAAATATATGGTCACCCTATAAATAAGAATATCCAGACTATGAAGAGTAAGGAGTAACTAGAAATTCAGGATAATTCACACAGAAACATTACAAATTATGTTCTAGGTTTATAGATAAAGACCAATTACAACAATGATAATAGTAAAAGTAAAAAGTGTGTGGGGGTGAGTGTGCAGAATTTGGCAGTTCCTGTGGATGAAGAGGCCCTGCTAGTGGATTTAATTAAGGGGAAAAAAATCTTGAAAGTAGCCTGGTTAAACAAAAAAGACTTGGATTTTAAATACCATTATAAATGAATATGATGGTGGTTGGAGCAAATTGACTGATGGTGACTAGGTCAGTCTTTGGCTCCTTTTCCAAGAACCATTTCTGCAGTGACCTAGATACATTTTTCCCATGGGTCGCTTCAGCTTCTTAAGAATATAACTTTTTAAACATTAAAAAAGAAGAAGGACGACTGGGGATATAGCTCAGTTGGTAGAGTGTTTGCCTTGCATGTACAAGGCCCTGGGTTCCATCCCCAGCACCGCAAAAAAAAAAAAAAAAAAAAAAAAAAAGAGGAGGAGGAGATAAAGGGGCAGGGATAGATGGTTCTGATAACATCCTATAATACTAATGTACAAGTTCTTCAGAATCATATCTCCATTCCATTGCCTAAGACACTAAAACTCTGCTTTTAAAACATAAATGTGTATGCCTTGGTAAACAAACGGCCCTGGAAATTATTGACCTTTTAAAATACCAAGAAAGGTTGACAGTCCTTGAAGTTCCTCCTTTCTCTGTGTCCAAATGCAGAGATAATGTTCAAAAAGTCATATAATACAGAGAAACTGGAAGTTTATTTATTTTGCAACTTGTTATTTTGGGTTTCAGGGCTTCCCTTCAGTGCCACCCCTCAGTCCTCTGCCAGAGAAACCATGGAAAGTCATGTTTGCCACAAGGCAGCCACCAACTGAGTATGTATAGTATGTCAGTGCACTTGACTAGCCTGTGAAGTACAGGGCTTAACTAGAGCTTCATTTTTCAACTTATTTCAAAGTAAGGTGGAAAATGGCAGAACATTCTGACCAGATTCGTAATGTGTCCGTTATAGTTTAGGCTAGCTATAAAGTCTTTTCCTTTTCTAGATAGTTAGCAGTGGCATGGCTTTGAATGTGGGTCACTAAGGAGTAAGGCTGCTTCCACTGGCTCAGCTTCCTGTTTCCCATATATAGTGTCCCATTTTTTCTCTTGCTCAGTCCACACAGCTCCACTGGGTGTGAGCATTCCTTGCCAGCATTCAGATACTGAACATTTTTAAGAGCCTGTTTTGGTGCAGCTCTTTTCAAACACTGGGTTTCTTCAGCTGTAGAAGGGAATGTGCCTTCCCAAATAAGAATAAAGAATATGCCAAATATAAGCAGTTGAATAGCACCGCAGTTATTTTTGGGAACCAGGGTCATTCAGTACAGGAAATGAGTACCAATGGGTTATGGCTAGTGACTATGAAATGTTTCTTTCCTCATTTAACTACTTTTTAGTATCTGGAGAAAAATTAGCAGTGGCATTTTGAATTGGGAACAGCTTGATTAAGGACAGATTCATTAGAGAGTAGGAAGCATAGGTAAGTAAGAATATCTTCTTTGCACTCACCCCCCAATTCAATTTAATCCTCATAGTATATTATCCAAGGCAGAATTCTTGCCCCACAGAGATCTCGTTTCATGCTTATAAATGGAATACTATAAAACCCCTAAAATTGTAAACAAAATTTCATTTATCAATATATAGATAGATAGATAGATAGATAGTTTTAATGGAATTTTAACCCCAGAACATTAATAATCATTATTTTAAGCACTTACATGATCAGTCATTTTTTAGACTAAATGCCTAAACAAATTTGTCTTTGTTGCTATCCTGAAATTTTGAGTCATATATTGACTAGTTTTACTCAAAACAACTTTCAAAACATCAGTTAGTACTTCCAGATATTTTGTTACAACAGGATTTTCACAGCATGTTATTGAACCTGCAGGAGGTAGAACAGGAAAAGTAACCAAACCATACAACTACAGATTGCTGTTTTTGTTTACTTTACAAAATAAAGTAAATTTCAAAAAGAAACTAGAATTTTTTTTTCATTTCCAATTTCCAATTTAGGGTCTGGGGATTTAGCTCAGTGGTAGAGTGCATGCTTAACATTTTCAAGGCCCTGGGTTCAATCCCTCCCCCAAAATTAACATAAATTAATTTCCAATTTATATACTGAGACTTAAATATCTTCAAATTATATCTAAAAATCACCTTTATTAAAAGCTGTTAATTGTAAATTGAAGCTGTAAGTTGTAAATATTTAATTAAATTGAGAATTCCAAATAAACTTTAATTATATATTCTAACAATATTCTTGTAGCATTTGGAAGAACAAGCCTAATGATACTGCTTTAAGATTTCTGCATGGTTGTTGGCTGATGTCATAGGTTTTTCCCTCTAGGCTGACAAGAATTCCCTATTTAGAATTGCTTGTGGCTGCCAGCTGGGTAATGTTTTAAAGTGAAAGAATTTTGCTTATTGTGTTATTCTATTGTAATTAGAATGAAATAATCTTAGTCTGAAAGATTTTGATGGTTTACCTCTTTAATATATTTGTTAGCCTGACTCTCCTTCATTTATCTAAGTTTATACCAGAGTCCTAAACTACCATTTCCTTTTTATTATAAAATAAATCCTGCTTAGTTATAAATTTTCCAATAGCTTCCATATGCCTAAAATGTCAACTATATGTTTGTTTGTTTGTTTGTTTTTCTGACATCAGAATATTGACCTTGGAAATGAAACACTTCAATCAAAATTTCATCAGTAGTGGGTATGGTGGAACATGCCTATAATCCTAGTTAGTTGGGAGGCTGACATAGGAAGATGGAAAGTCAAGGACAGCCTGGGAAATTTAAAGAGACCCTATCTCAAGATAAAAGAGAACTGGAGGATGTAGTTCAGTGGTAAAGTGATTGCCTACCATGTGCAAGGCCCTGTGTTCAATCTCCAGCATGGGGAAAAGATATATATATATATATATATATATATATATATATATATATATATTTTTTTTTTTTTTTTTTTTTTTTTTTTACATATAAATGCAGAAATGTTGCTGATGTGCAATACCTAGTACATGGAATATAGGGTACTGAATTCTTACGTTTAAGAAATTTGTCTGTAATTGGTTGAATAAATTTGAATGTATCCATGGATTCAAATAAAAAAATTTAAATAAAAGTAATTTAGATGATTTGAACAAGATGCAGAACATGTTGGGCTATAATCCCTGATGTGAAGTAGTACAGTATTATCCACATTTTATAGGAAAGAAAACTAGGACAGGAGCCACTAACCTGGATAACTATATGCAATAGTAACTGCATGCTACATTAAGTCACAGAACACAGATTGAAACCAAGGCTGCATGAATCGAGGGCAGCTGGCAAAGACAGTGTCTGTTCTGATTGAGCTCCACTATGGCAGACCAGTCTAATTCTGGTGTTCAAGAAAAAGAAGTAATCTGTAAATCATGTTTTCCATATCAGCATTTACAAAAGTAATTGACATTTTCATCTGTATGTTACTCCTTGTCTGTCTTCTTAATTGACACAGAATTGGGTGGGTGGACATGAGAGTACTACCTCTTTACCCTAAACAATCTTATACATCTATATACATACAAAGGATGACATCAGATTATAATTGTTATATACCAGGTATGTGGGCATAGCTAAAATTGTTCCATCAAATTGACCATGTCTTAGGTGTTTTTTATAACTGACACAATATTATATATATATGGTGATACTGCTTCTCTTTACATTAAAAGTAAAATCACCACCTCTCTTCCTTTTTGATCCTATCTTAAACTACCACCCAGTAAGATGCCTGCTTTTATAACAGAACCCCCTATAATATAACAAATATTGACGAGGATGCAGAGAAATTGGAACTCTAGTGCACTTGGTAGGGGTGTAAAATACATTGTATGTTCTTTCATAAATGTGCAAAAATGATCATTCTCATTAATTTCATTGTACTTTGCCATGTGTTATTATATGTATGTGTATATGTGTTTTTGTACAAATTTTCAACAAAAAAATCTAAGGAATATTCATATTTTCCTATAAAGGTATTACTTCCCTAGTTGGAACCCGCTACGGAGAACAGTGTGGAGTTTCCTCAAATAGCTGAAAATAGAAAATAGAACTAATATATGATCCAGCATTTTCACTTTAAGTACATGTCTAAAAGAATTTGAAGCAAGATCTCCGAGAGATATTTTTTCACCCATGTTCATAGCAGCATTACATGCAACACCACATAGTGAAAGCACCGATGGATGAATGGATAAACAAAGTAGAATTGGAATAGTATTCAATCTTAAAAGAGAATAAAATTATGATTCATACTATAACATGGATGAATCCGAGGATATTATCCTAAGTGAAATAGTCCTCCTAAAGACAAATACTATACAATTCCCTTTGTGAGTTACCTGGAGAGAAAATTCATAGAAACAGAAAATAACAAGTATGGTTGTCATGGGCTGAGGGCCTCAGGGAAGGAATAGTTATTTACTGGGATACAAAGCTTCAGTTTTACAAGATGAAAAGCATTCCAGAGATTGGTTAAGATGATAAATATTATGTATATTTAATGACATTTTTAAAAATTACACATTTCCTAGGTTTAGAATACTGAAGAGAATCAGAAATACTGAAAACCCCAAAGCAATGACCGGCAGTGTTGAAATTGTGGTCCATTGGAAATATCAACCTCCATCAATCAGATGATTGAAAAATGACTGATTCCAACCTGATATAGGATTGACAGATTGGTGTGTGTGTGTGTGTGTCTGTGTGTGTGTGTCTGTGTGTGTGTGTGTGTTGCACACACACCAGAAAAACAAGGGAAACTAGATTAATTTGTTTACATATAAGGGACATAGGAGTCACTTGAAAAAACTTCCACTGTGCTGGGACAATTTGCACATCATAAAGGAAAAATGGCCACAATTTATACAAACATATTGAATTTTTAAAAAATTGATTTTTTAAAGGAAAAAATATATAGAAGAGATCAAAAAACTCAAATGAATAAACAATTAAAAACGAAAACCTTTGTCACTATGAAAGCAACCAGAAGACTAACTTCATGCTCTGGAACCTGGCAATTAGAGGGAAAGAATTATGCAATTAAAATATTTATTCTTCATCCTCTGTACAAATTGTTTAACAAATATTTAAGTAACAGTAGTTGACTAAGCAAAACTCTTCTTTACATAAGAATTAAACTAATAAACCCGGCTTGGTGGTCCCAGCAATGTCAGTGGCTCTGAAGGCTGAGGCAGGATCACAAGTTCCAGGCCAGCCTCATCTATAGTAAGGTCCTAAGCAACTTAGCCAGACCCATCTCAAAATAAAAAATAAAAAAGGCTGGGGATGTGACTCAGTGGTAAAGTGCCCTTGGGTTTAATCCCTGGTACCAAAAAAAAAAAAAAAAAAAAAAAAAAAAAAAAAAACCACTAACAAATGTAGAAAAAATGATAAAAGTGCAAAATTGCTATTGACATAATTGGTTCTTCTAAAAATCATCAGGGTAGAATTTACAGGAAGTTCACAATAGAAGTCTTGGGCTCCTTCCACCTGCACTCAAAGATCAATCTTAGCATCACTAGAAGTCTATCAGCAGAGCTGTGCTCCTTAATGTGATGCATTATGATATTCAAACCACTCCTGTGAAATATTTATGCAAAAAGAAATTGAATTAAAATCTAATGGTTCAATCATGAAGTGTCCCCCAAAAGGTCCTGTGTTAGTGCAGGAATATTCAGAGGTAAAATGACTGGATTGTGAGAGCTATAACTAAACCAGTCCATCCTAATATGAATGGATTAATTGAGTGTTAGCCATAGTCAAGTGGGGCATGACTGGAGGAGGTGGAGCTGCCTTGGAAAAGTTTACCTCCTGAAGAGTCCATTCCCCCACCCTCTCTGCTTCCTGCTGCCATGAATGGAGTAGTGCTCCTTCCTTTGCCAGGCCCTCTGCTTTGATGTCCTACCTTATCGTGGGCCCAGAGCAATGGAGTCGGTCCAATGCGGACTAAACCTCTGAAAACAGGAACCAAAATAATAAAACTTTTCCTCCTCTAAGTTGTTCTTACTAGGTATTTTTTTCACAGGAACCAAAAGCTATCTAACACAAAATCAAATCAAGCATTTAGATCTTCCTTTAAGTTAATAGGAAATAGAAGAGTAGGAGGAATAATTGTTAAACCTGGATGATGGGTACGTCATGGTTCATTGTATGAGGCAGTGTGTGTGTGTGTGTGTATAAATGTTTTAAATATAGAGTTACAGTTATTATGTATTGGCATACTGCATTATAAAATGCATAGAATCAAAACATACTGCACAATGTCACTATTTCAATTAAAAAAACCTTCACATTCCTGGCTTTCTTTCTAATCTTACTCTAACTTTGTTTTATATTTAGTTGTTAAAATTACATATTTTTGAAATATAAATTCATTGGCCTGGGGTGGTGGCTCAGTGGTAGAGCACTTGCCTAGTATGTGTGAGGCACTGGGTTCCATCCTCAGCACCACATAAAAATAAATAAATAAAGATATTGTGTCCATCTGCAACTAAAAAATATTTTTTTTAAAAAACAAGACATAGAAATTCATCATCACTTTAACTTTTTTTGCCCAAAACATGAACACTGGAAAAAAAATTGGAAGTTATATCTGAAAAAAGCACCTACTTCAAATTAAACCTACCCTTTCAAGTAAGTAAACCCCAACATTATTATTAGGAGTTTAAATGCCAATTTATTATTTTCCTATGTAGTGATTTCTGAGTTTTAAGGGAAAAGATTTCTTCTCTCAAATTCTTTGACTTTTGGTAGAAGGCAAATCTAGAGCAGTACCAATGCACTCTTATGGACATTAAATAGAGTGCAAATTATAATTACATCTTTATAAAATATATCTTTTCAAAAAAAGAAGAGTGTGTATATAGACTTTTGATTAATTTTTGCAACTTACAGGAAAATTATTATGCATAAATGTTGAATTTCTTTCTTTAATGAGTGGTACTGAGTCAACAGAAAGATATAAATGTATTACAAGAGTCAGTTCTATGCAGTACTGAAAAACTTGTAATTTACAGGTAATCTGTGTGGATAGATAATATTTGGAAAACAGAATTATCAAAACCATGTCAGAGGATTGGAAGTGGGTCAGGAAAACTTTAAAAAAATGAATGAAAATCCCAGAAACAACAAGTGATGGTATTAACCTAGGATGACTTACGCAGGCCTAAGACCAACCTTTTGTCTGCAGCTTTCACAGAGATGGGTGAACAAAGACAGCACAGAGCCACTGACAAGTGTTCAGTCTGAAAAAGGAATGTCTGTAGACTCCATTAATGTAGAAATCGTAGTCCAAGCTTTCTATAATAGAATGTTCTTAAATCCTAAAACACACAAGTAAATTACAATCAATTCAGCTTTCACCAAGAAATCTCATTCATGCATCCCAAAGTTGATTTTAGAAAACAATTCTACATTATATTGATAACGAATCAATTTCCATTCCACTTTTTTTTAAATTTCATCCACCCCTCTCACCTTCCCAAGCAGTATTAAACTGAGAAGAGAGGTATAAAAAAAAGAAAAAAAAAAAAAAAAAAAAAAAGGTGCTGGTTTTGCTGGTTTCTTCAAAATTTTAAGGCTTAATATGCCATTTTGATCACTTGCCTAGGACCTCAAAGCCCCAAAGCCTGATATGGGCTGCTTCTTTTTGTTCCCCATATTTTGCAAAACAAATTAGTGTAAAAATTCCTACTCTGAAGTCAGATCAACCTGGAATACTCTTCTGATTGATTTTCTCTCTCTCGCCCTCTTTTTTTTTTTTTTGTCTTCCGTGCTAGGGATCAGACCCAGGGCCTCCAGCATGCCTGGCAGTGGCTCTACCATTGAGCTACAGCCCCAGCTCCTTATTCTGCTTCTTCACACCCCCTCTGTGAACCTTAGCTTTTTCATTTGTTAAAGGGAGATGGTAATGACCTCTTTCTCGGGGGTTTTTATGGATAGTGAATTGAATGAGACAATATGTGTGATATAAGAATTTACTGAAACACTACGTATAATAAAAGTGATAGAAGTGAACATCATGCCACAAGCTCGACCAGTCTCAATGGCCCAGCAGGGCAGTGGAAACTCCCCTGGGGTCTTGCCCAGTACCCTTCACACTCAAGAGGTTTTTATTTTTCTCTGTTATGTGATTATGTGAGTCGACTGGTTAGAGCCTTTTAAGAATGCTGAGTATAGTGCTAATCTCTTCAAAGCTGTGGGAGGGTTTAACTTGGTGGGGATTCAAAGACCTTCAGAGATCAAAGGACAGCAGAGTAAAAGTGATTGCTGAGCCAGGAGGAGCCAGGGCTGGTTACTGATCACAGCCTCCAAATGCTGCTGGGCTGGGCTATTATGTAAAGCAGAGCCACTCAACCAACCAAGTGTTTTCTCTCTGGAACTCTGACAAATGTTAAATATGCCCTGGTGCACCTGGGGATCCACACCCTACTGACCAAAATTGGCATGGGAGGGGCAGGACTTTAAAAGAAATTATACTTCGATGAACCAAGAGGCTTAAAATAGGAGAAAGGAGAGAAAAAGAAGAGCACATTAAATCAAGGTGCTAAGAGTAATCTCTGCTGTTTGGAGCCAGCCTAAGTTGTGAGGGGAATTTGATTTCAGAAAAGCTCAAAGCCACTGGCTGGTATTCACAGGTGAACATGTACGGTTCTCAACATTAAGCAACTGGAGTGGACACCAAGTAATTGGTACCCTTGGCTAAGGCATGAGTGGGATTCCTACAGTGTTCAGGACTGAGTTACTGTCAGCAACCACAAATCAGCAGGGCCTGAGTGTTCTCCCTTTTTCCCTTGAAAACAGTAACTGGAATAAAAGGAAAAAAGAAAACAACAACAATCACAACAACAGTGGTATTTTCATGTGAAAAATCTCCTACCTCTAGGGAATTTTGCCTGTAATGAGAATGAAGAGATCTCAAAGGTGATAGCTCTGAGACATAAAATGAAAGTTCTCCATATATTAAATATCAGAATGTAAAAAACTGTTAAGAGTGTATGAGGGGAGGGAGTTCTGCAGGGAAGCAAGGCAGGTGAGGGTGCAGGCAAGAGCTACAGCTGTAGGGATGATTGAACAGATGACGATTTTGTGTCTATACACAGAAGGTACCTGACATTCTAGAAGAATAAAATGCTTTAGCAGCATTGGAGCATCCAGATCAACTCAGGAGGTATGCCCTGTGAGGGTCAAGTCTACCACAGTGATGGCAAAGGTGGGATTCAGCTCCTCTGCTTCGCAGTGACAGAAATTAGAATAAACTCATCACTTGGATTCAGGTTGAAGAAAATAACTGTTAAGTATTAATTAGTCACTGAAGTTGCAGAGCACTCATCTCTGGAGGTTTGTGTGAACAGGTTCTATTTTTATTTACAAATAAATTCTTTGGTATTCCAAACTTTAGGGTGGGAGAACAAAAGTGATTTCTCATCCCTTCTTAGACTTTTTGATTTGCAGAATGCTCTTTTCCTTGGTTTATTAAAGAGGAATATTTTGGCTGGCCCTAGGATAGAAAAGCAGAAGTCAGTTTGTGTCAGATATTGCAAAAAATACTTGATGAAATTGTTGGCACAAAAGATTACCTACATTTGAAGCCACTTTTTTTTTTTTTTTTTAATAGAATGACGAATCCAAAACAGGCCTGCCATGTAAATTAGTGTTACCATCTCAAGCATATTAAAAGTCTTGCAGCTGGTCAATCAGGATGTTATGCAAAAATAGGTGGGAAGGAAATAGCTTTTACAGCTATTCCATTTTGATTAGATTTTTGACATCAGCAGTGTTTGATTGAATACCTGCTCTTATATTTTGAAATTTTTGTAATACATTGAAAATAAATTCACATCTCTTTTATTTTTTGTAAATCTATCTTAATGTTACTTACAAAACAGGACAACATTGCCACTATTTCAAATATATCTGTAGTTTGGTTTTGAGCTTACTACATTCCAGTGTAGAATTATAAGAAAAAGAAATTCTTTTTTTTGGAATGGGGAGACAGAATCTAGGGCCACTGAGTATACCCTCAACTCTTATATTAAGAGAAATTTCAACTCAAATTTCATTATAAAGTCCTCTATTGTGGGGGTAGTATTTTCCTACTAAACATTCCTATGGAATTTTAAACTTTCAGTTTATTAGTGCATAGCATTTTTAGTTAAGAAAAATTGTTAATTTTTAAATTTTATTCTTAATTTTTGGATGTAATTGTGTGTTCACTTGGAAAATACAATTATCAATATTAGTCTAGGTTTTAATTATTTTTCTTCAAGAGATTTTCTGACAATATTTTTTTTTTTTTCCACAGACTAGAAAATATGTACTGATCATTCTTCTCTTACCAAACAGTGGATCCTGGAAGGGCAGAGAAGTTGTCCTAAAATGAGTCTGAGAGGTGGAAACAGTATGTGAGTGATTCAAAAGAAAGGAAATGAAGCCACAGGCAGAAAAGGATGGCTCAAAAGATAAGCTACAAGGTAAAGGGGAATGTTTCCACATGAAAGAACCCAGGAAAAAGCAATGAAGATATGTGGTCATGACTGCAGAACTATCCCAAGAAGGTTCAATCATGATAAAGGAACGGAAAGAAGAGGCTGAACCAAGTTTACGTTAGAAACAAATGTCACATATTAACACATACACTTACACACACCACACTATACTAAAAAGGCATATTTTGTACATCTCTTTTTCTTTTCTTTCTTTCTTTTTTTTTTTTTTTTTTGGTACTAGAGGTTGAATCCAGGGGTGCTTAATCATTAAGTCACATCCCCAGCCTTTTTAAAATATATTATTTAGAGACAGGGTCTTGCTAAGTTAGGGCCTTGCTAAGTTGCTGAGGCTGGCTTTGAGCTCACGATCCTCCTGCTTCAGCCTCTAGAGCTATTGGGATTATGGTTATGTACCACTATACCTGGCTATTTTGCACATTGCTAATAGGCTATTGATAACTTTTTCTGTCTCAAATAAAGGACACTAGAAATAAAAGTGTTGAAATAAAAAATTAGGTTTGTTCCAAAGATCAGAAGAGGCCTGTCTCCTAAATCAGAAGTGACCTTTAAGATCATAGTTTATAACTTTGCATTTTACATACATGGATGAATAAATTTATTAGTTTAAGAATAGAAATCATAGTCTGTCTTATTCTACTTGAAAGAGAAAATATGTTTTACTGGTAATGTTATTTTGAAATGAATACTTTAAAAAATCTTAATAGAACTTCCCATGGTACATCAACTTCTTCAGTAAGAGTCAAATTTCCCGATAATATCAAAGGTCTCCATCCTTCAAATGAAAAAATTGTAGGGATTTTGAAATTGTAAGTAATGTGAATTTCAGATCATGACATCATATTTCTTTTGACAGAATACAGAGACAAGGTGTAATCTAACTTCTTGAGGACAAAAGAGTAAATATAAATACATTGAATTTCCATTTCCCGGAATCACTTTTTTTAAATATTGGGACAAAATCAACTGCCTCATTTTCAAATGCCTTTTATTTCATTTTTCATATTAAAATGTCAAACATTTAAATTAAGGAGAAGAATACAATAAAATTTCATAGACTCATCACCAGACATGGTAGTTATCAGGATTTTGCTGTCTTTGCTTTACTAGTTCCTTGGTTTTTTTCCCTTCATTTCTGAAGTATTTGGAAGAAAAACTCAGACAGTGAGAGTATACTTCACACTTGCACTCTTCAGTACAAATTTTTGAAAAGATGAGCATTTTCTTATGCAGGCATAATATCATCATAACCAAAAACCTAACATTTTTCCCCTTAATATTTCATATTAAATCCATAATCAAATTTTCCTGATTGTCTAAAAAAATTTTGTTTTTGCAGTTAGTTTTCCCAAATCAGAATAAATAAATAAATAAATAAAACTCCCAAATCCAAGCCAGAACCAAAAACCAGCCCTACACCACCTTTGGTTATTATGTCCTTTATGTCTACAATATCCATAGCAGTAACTCAACATTTCTTTTTTGCCTCAAGCTACCAGGTTGCTGAAAAGCTAGGTCAGTTATACTGTGGAAATTTTTATTTTAAGTATGTAGTTTAAAGGCTTAAATAATGCAGTAACTCAGAAAGTACTTGGAATGTTACCAAATACATAATTGAAGACCTACAGGGATTTTTTATTACTTCTGATCAAATTAATCCTTACAGTATTTATTTCATCCCAATTTACAAATGAAATAATATAAAATAGGCCCCTTGTGAATTTGCCAAATTAATCTCCACTTTCCCCTTATATAATAAGATTTGTCCTTTAGGAGAGCAATACAGATGTGGAAACGTACTTCATTACTATCATTAGGTTTTAGAAAATGTTTGCACTGTAGTGGACTGGTACATTAAACCATAGATGAACTAACCCTGAATTATCATTCTTGTTTTCTCATTGCTCATGATTAACTCCGTTAACCTGGAGTGGATGTCGTATGAGTTAGGAACTTGCTAGACATTTTTTGTATATTATCTTATTAAATGTTCAAGGTACACATTGTCAATCCTGTTTTATAGAAATATTTCAAGTCAGATTTGTGATGGAAAGTTTGTAGTCCTATTTTTTGTTGTTGCTATGTTTGGGGAGTGTTTTGTCTGTTTGGTTTGGTGCTGGAGGTGGAACCCAGGACTGTGCACATACTCCACAGATGCCCTACCACTGAGCAACAGCCCCAACCCTGTGAAATCTCGTCACTTAGTTGCCTCTCTGCTTGCTGCTTTATTGTTCCTGTCCTATCTTATATATTGTCCCTTTAATGTTCTTTTCCCCTGTTCCAATTGTTTTAGATACTAGAACTTTCCTTCTCCCTTCTCTAGGCTCTGCACCATTACCTTTATATACTCTGTGACAATAAAACTGGCATTGAGACCCTTAGACAATGCCAGTCCAACTAGTGGGAAATGATTAATTCCAGGGCACTTCTCATTGGTTTAGCTATATCAGTGTACACATCTTTTACTTCTCACTGAATCAACCAGTCTGGGCTTTTGATGTGATTTTCACATCTTTCTTTTTTTTTTCAGAGGAGGGGTACCAAGGATTGAACTCAGGCCACTGAGCCACATCCCCAATCCAAT
Organism: Sciurus vulgaris; assembly: GCF_902686455.1. Classification (NCBI taxonomy): domain Eukaryota; kingdom Metazoa; phylum Chordata; class Mammalia; order Rodentia; family Sciuridae; genus Sciurus; species Sciurus vulgaris. Next base: position 40,727,345 of record NC_136473.1, on the reverse strand, counting down.
TTTGTATTTTATTTAGAGACGGGTCTCACTGAGTTGCTTAGTGCCTTGCTTTTGCTGAGGCTGGCTCTGCACTTGTGATCCACCTGCCTCAGCCTCCTGAGCTGCTGGGAATACAGGTGTGCGCCACTGTGTCCAGCTGACTTTCACATATTTCATCTATACCGGTTTATTTTCCGAGATTTCCCCTGATTTCAGGGGCTATGCTTCCTATTTAATGGAGATACTGTTTCTGATGCTTTTCTAGCACTTTGGCTTTCTACATCACAGCTGAAAGGTTAAAACTATTTACATCAGGAGTTTTTGTTATCTGATCTAATAGCAAAATAAAGAAATATTTATCTGATCAAAATAATCCCTAATACTTATCATTGGGCATGGTTTGATATAAACTTAAAATCGATATGTCTGGATTCTGACAGTTTTCACTCTGATATTTTAGGCAGGCCTCAGGTGATGGTTTCTTTCATGAGGCCACTTTTTTCATCAGACTGAGGATATTACTCAGGGCCAGAGCCATCAGAAAAGTCTTAGTGGTATCTCACCTTTCTGTTTTGTTTTATTGGTGCTTCCATTGTGATCTGTGCCAGTCAATGAAATATCATGAGCAGAGGAAACACTTCGTGTTTCCTATTAGCACCATGATTTGAACACTTAGATCCTGTCGAAGTCTTCGGGTGTTGCCTGAAGGGTGCTGACAGCTATCACTGTGGTTCAGCTGCACGTCCTGACAGCCCCATCACTGAGTGTTATATGAGTCATACTGCTGGGTAGTATTACCGTGCATCATCACCCCCTCCTCCGGCCCCTTTGGGAACCTGCATTCATCCCACTCCTGAAGACAAATGGATGATGCCACCAACGGATTAATAACACAGTGATTAAATAGGTTACTTAAGCTGAACTTTCTCAATTTAATTTGGGTATTGTAAGGAGAGTTACATTTCAGAGCCACAAATGAAATGCTGATCATAATGCACTCACTTTTTTAGTAGGACATATTCAGGTCTATACTGCTTATTTTAAGTGATGTTCTAGGGTCACGCTTTTGCGGAACAAAATAGAACAGCAGGCTGGGAGCCCAGAATGTACAGGCTTTTGGCGTGACTCACAGCTTGGCCCAGGCTAGTCACTTACTCCTTTTAAAACATTATTGAAAAAAAAAAAAAACTGGATTTTTGGGACATGTGTCCCAGGGAACAATTGCGTTGCCAGAGTGGTTACAGGGTAGGGAGAAAATTAACCCAGATGAGAACCATCTATGAATACTTGAGTTATCTACTACTTACAGTTTTGTCTATGTCTCTCCCTATTTCTGGCATAGGCCTGCTTAGGGACTTCTAATTCTTGGTGTTCATAACACATGCTATGCTAGGAACTCTATCTATCTTATCTCACTTGAATTTCCATGACAACCACATGATGAAAGTCTTAGGATCCCAATTTTATACTTAAAAGTAATTAAGAGTTGACAATTGTCCCATGAGTTTCACACAGTTTGTCCTATAATTCCCCAGGAAAACTCAGTGAGGTAGGTGCTATTTTACTATATAGCAGTAGAATTAGTATGCAAATCAAGGGTGCTTGACACCAAAGCCCATGCCATTTAACCACTGTGCAATACTTTTCCCACCAATAACCTATGATAGATCCATAAGGATGTTTGGGGAGGCACTAGAGCTTGCTGGTTAATAAGAGAGACTTGAGGGACAAATTGGGTTGGAATTTGGTTCCAGAACTGTGTGATCTTGCACAAGTTATTTAACCTCTCTGTGCTGGACCATGTCTATAAAATGGAGATAATAAGACCTGCCTCAAAAGCTTATGGTGAGGATTACATTTTTTAAAATGCTTATTAATGTGATGCTTGGCACAGTGTTCAATAGATTATAGTTATTGGGATATTATTAAAATCATTAACAATTGTTTTTAGGTTAACATAAGAGTAAAAAAACTTGAATATGAGTTTATGGATTTTGATTCTTAATCATTAACTTTTCTAAATTTTGCCTTTCACAATAATGTGTGGTTTTGAGGAGTTTTATTACACTATGCAGAGTGAAAGTAACTGAATAAGTTTTTCCTATTAGCTAGGATGCCACAATCTTTATTTCAGTTACTCTTATTTGATTAAATTGCCACTCTTTTAACTATTAAAAATATGAAGACCTCCATAAACATGAAGAAGCTCTTCAGTCAGGGAAAGGAAACCATCATTAATGCATATATTTCATTAATTACCTAGATATTTCAATTTTCATCCTAAGAATGTAAGTTACAGAAAGCAAGAGTGTTTGCTGGTTTTGTTCCTCAATGACAAGGACTCAAAAATATCTGTTGAATAAACGCATCTTATTGGATAATTCAGTCCCAGAAATTTGACCTCCTTTCACTTGTATTCAATGTTACCTTTTAAAAATATGTCATATAGGGTTGGGAAAGTAACTCAGTTGGTAAAGCACTTGCCTAGCATGAGTGAGGCCCAGGTGTTTTTACCCAATGCTGCAAAGAAAGAAAAGAGTTATCATCTTATCATCTTCCTTCCTTCCTTCCTCTCTCTCTCTCTCCCTTTCTTTCTCTCTCTCTCTCTTTCTTTCTCTCTCTCTCTCTCTCTCTTTCTTTCTTTCTTTCTTTCTTTCTTTCTTTCTTTCTCCCTTTCTCTCTCTCTCTCTCTCTCTCTCTCTCTCTCTCTCTCTCTCTCTCTCTCTCTCTCTCTCTTTCTTTTTTAATGATCTTTTCTGTCTTTCCACCAACAAAAACATCTGTAGTGCACTGGAGGTGGGTGGAGGGAAGAATTGAGGACATTTACCTGCATTAAGTAGAAAAGAGCAGCCCTGGGCTACTGGCTGCGTTTCAGCTGTAGGTGCGTCTTCCTCTTGGTGCCTGCACCTTTTCCTGGCCGCCAGGAAGGGATGGAGCCAGGAGCTCTGCACAGAGCAGGACCTGCCAACACTGAAAACTTAGTGAGTCAGCTACTCTTTGTACAGGGCTGGTTTGTCAGGTCCGCTGCCACAGATCTCAGGGCTGGCTGGGTTCTCCAGTGCCCTCCTACTTGTGCAGCAATGCTGGGCAGGAGAGCAGGAGTGTGAGGCCAGGGTGGGTAAGGCCTTGCTCCCGGACCTGGACCCCAGGAAAGGAAAGGCCGGCAGAGGTGAGGTGGCTGCACAGATGGCGCTGAACCCTCTACTGATGCTTCCTTGCCAGGAGCAACCTGGCCTATCTCTTTCTCTCCCTCCTTCCTCACCTCCTTTTTCATTGATCGACCTCTCTTTATCTCCTTCGGAGGATTTCAAAGGCTATAGTGCCTCCACCATCTTCACTGACCTGTTTTTAGTAATAAGCTAAGAAAGAAGTTGATGTTTGAAGATATAAAATGCATTATGCACGATGGAGAGCCTGCGTGAATTCTTTGGCTTAGATTTTACTCACCTCTGCAATGAGAAGTTGGACCAGTAGTTCCCACATCAAGACCCAATACCTTGAAGAGCAGATTCTTTAGTTCCAGGTGAAACCAGGGAATCTGTTTTTGTTTTTTTTAGTGCTGGGATAAAAACCAGGGCCTCTAAGCACACCCTCTATACTGAGCCACATCCCCAGCCATCCCTTAGATGGGCAGGCAGGCAGTTCCATAAGGGATAAAATTCTATCTTGAAAAATTCCAAATGGAACAACAGTCCTAATGCAGGATCCAGTACATTCTGTGGCCTGTCACACTGTGGTAGATCCTGGGGCCCCTGGGAGAGAACACAGGGGCTTGGTCAGCAATATTTGAGAGCTCCCATGTCATTCACAGCTGCAGCCAGCAAAGGTCATTGTGAGCAGTGCTTCCTGATTCGTCTGTGAGCTACAGACTGCATCAAAAAGAAAGTTTGTAAAAGTATATTCTTTGACCAGGCCTAGGACTTTGCTGCAATAACCACATTATCTGTGACATCAGTGACAAGGCCAAGGGTGAGAAAATGAACATTAAATAGTCTCTGAAAAAAAATGGTCAGAAAAAGGCAGGGAGACCAGGTGTTTCCTTTTCAAGTAACAAAGGGCTGGGGAACAAACATGGGAAGAACCCCTTTAAAAGATGCACTGGACTTCTTTTTCAGTACCTAAGAAGATTATCAAGTTCCAGAAGGGCATTGGACCTCTGGTTTCTTGAATAGATGGTCAATAAATATTGAACAAATGTGTGAATCAAAAAATTCTGCTAATCAAAACTCTTTATCTGCTGTGACTTATTCAGGAAAAACTCTGCTAAATTATAAGCTTGAAAAGGCAGAGATTGGGCCTTTACAGGGTCTGGCAAAATTATCTAGAAATATTTATTGAGATGAATTGACCAAGAGCTCTTCTTGTGTTGGAGGAGGGTAGAGGATGTGAGGTTAAAAAAGTATATATGTATATTACGAATCCAGGATTTTCTTGAAAAATCATTTATTGATTCATTGATGACATAAGGTCATCGTTAACCGTAAATGGTAATACGTATTTCAATAAAGGAAACAGCACTATTCAAGATGTGGATTTACAGACACAAATTTGACAGTTTTAGGACAGAACACTGAGTGATTTATGATACAGATTTAATCACCCTTAACGTCTAACAACAGGGAACCTGTAAAATAAAGATGCTTTTATACAAATATGTTTTCAGTTAAAATCATGTTCTCAAAAATACTTACTGACATAGAGGATTTTATTTATGATAAGTCAAAAAGATAAGGGAGCAGAAACTTGATTTCTGTCTACACCCATTTCCTACAGGCTTCCATTTCCCTCCTGCTTCCTAAACGACACAGTTTGGTTGAGGTTTCCCTCGCCCCCTTTCACAGCTGTGTGTTTCATGCCAGGAGAATGCAGAAAAATGGCGAGGCCCAGATGCTGGTCTGTGATCTGCTGGTCAGTCAATGTTGAAGTGAGTGGCTGGAGGTTGGTGGCCAGAAGTCAATTCACTAAAGACCCACACAATGCCGGTCAATTTCCTACAAGACGGATTTGCTGGATTTGAACTATTTAGAAATAGTTTACTGTTTCTCATTTTTGTCTTATAAAATCATTTAAGGAATATTAAAATTGTCTCTGACCCAGTTCCTTGTTGCTATAATTGGAGACTGATTTTGATGTACTATCCCAAGAAGTCACCTTATTTCTTATTATGTGAGCTAATTACTTCCTATTGTTGAAACCAATTGAATATTAAGTCTAGGTTGTTTCTTAGTGGCAACTGAAAGCATGCTAATAAAGTACACGTAGAATGTGAGAGAGAGGAAAAAGAAAATTGTCTTTGGGTTGTAGAAGATTTGTGCCTTTATTATGTTCTTTGGACCTTTCTGTGTTTTAAAAATTTTCTGTAATAAACATACATTGTTATTTTGAATAAATTGGAAAAGTATTCTTAAAACCTAGGTTACAGTATAATTGGTATAAGTACCAACCCCAGAGAGTTGTTAGATGATTGAGAATTCGTATCTGTTTCAGCTTAGTGAAGTGGTAAATGGGCAGGTGGGCTTCCCAAAGGACAAGCACGTGGAAAAATCCTAGAATAATGAGGGAATGCAGAGGTTGAGTAGGAAGAGGTGAGGCTCAGGGCCTCTAGATCTGTTGTTTCTGATTTGACTGAGGAGGACCAAAGGACCTCCTTCATAAAATGTATTGTCTCTTTCATGCCTTATGCTCCACAAATATGTAATCTCCTTCCTTCATCACAAGATTCTTAAAAACAGGTATTATTATCTCCAATTTGAAGAGGTAGTGAGATAGGGATTTAGGATTAGGAGACAAAAATAACAAATCTTAAAGGAAACACTCACAAGCCATTGAGATGTAGAAAGCATTGTTGTAAATCTTGAGCAACACGCTTTTGACCCATGCCCTTGTAAAATGAGGGAAATAAGCAAGAACATGGAAAACATGTGAAATTGTGCAGCTCCACCCTGGATCCACCTCCAGTCCAGCCCCTGATACAGCCCTTCTATAAATATTGGACCCCCTGCCCCAACCCAAGTCAGGCTTGCTTCTCACTCTAGAAACAGTGCCTTCTCCCTTGAATGTGTATCTACTTCCTAAACGTTTATGCCTTTGTCTGGCTCAGGTGGAAATTCTTTTCTGTTTCATAAGCCAGGAACCCCGCTGGACCTGATTTGAGTACCCCTCTCTTCTGGGAACTCCTCAGATCCTTCTCCAGAGATATCTCTTCTCCCATGACAATAGAAACTTAAGGTCAAAAGTACACACAGTTGGGTCTGGGGCGGTAGCTCAGTGGCAGAGCACTTGCCTATCATGTGTGAGGCACTGGGTTCCATCCTCAGCACTGCATATAAATAAATGAATAAAATAAAGGCATTGTGTCCATTTACAACTAAAAATATTTTTAAAAAGTACACACACCATATTGAAACCGATTTTAATGCAGCAGTAAGCATTATGTGCAGCTACCCTCATAGATGAGCTTACTAGGAGTGAAAAATCATACAGCATGTAGAGCTAAAGAGATTCTTCTTCTTCTTTTTTTTTTTTTTTTAGACAAAAAACTGTTGTGGTTATAAATGACAAAAATTCAACTCAAAGCACCTAAATAAAAAATGGAAATTTATTGTCTTACATAACTAGAAAACAATACAATGAACTGGCATCTTGGCTGGGTCTCAGGATAAAGAGCATGACCTGTACAGGAGACTTTGAAACAGTTTTTTTTTTCCTACCAAAGGACACAGGATCCCCAGACTGCAAAAAGAGGAACATGGGATGTGCCTCTGTGATGCCACTGCCCACCCTTGTACCCTCCCTTAAAGCCTGAATTCCCAAAGCAGTAACTTTGAAAATAAAACTAAAGTCAGGTTGGTCCATAAACTCAGGCAAAAAAATTTTGGAATGATCTGCATCACTTTGTTATTTGTTGTTTATCATATCATTGTTGTTTGCTTATTATCATTTGTCCTTAAAAAATCACATTGCCTAATATATCTGGACACAGCAAATTGCTCTTTATTCCCACACTCAGAGGAACTTAATGCACACTTCCTGTCAGCTAGCAGCAAAGAATCCTGACTGACCAGCATGACCTTTAAATGTAGGGCTTTAACTAACATGAGGTTTAATGCTTGTTTTTCAATATTTCTATTTTAGAATCTTCTGCTTGTACCATTACTGCAAGAAGGGGGGGATTTTATTTTCTTTTTCCTCTATTTTGTCCCTAGATCAGGAGATAGAAATCTTTTTTTCCTCAAAGGCCCAATAGTAAATATTTTTTGGCTTTGCTATCCATCTGACCTTTGTTCCAACTATTCAACTGTCTTTGTAATGCAACAAGAACTGTGGACAATATGTAAGCAAATGAGCATGGCTGTATTCCAATAAAACTTTATTTTTTTAAAATAACAGGAAGGCCAGATTTGGCTCACAGTCCTTGGTTTCCCTTCCCCAGGTCACTAACTTTTTTCTATTTAAATTGTCAATTAAAGGACTCTGTGGGCACCAGGAGTACAGCTCAGTGATGGAGTGCTTGCCTAGCATGCTCTAGGCCCTGGGTTTCATTCCCAGCACCTGGGGAAGGACACCATTTTTCCACCCTTCCAGTTCTATATGTGTTCTCTATTTTAGTTGTTTTAATTTTTTTAAATCAATCTAAAATAGGGATTACTGATATGTGTTTTGTACTTCTCTTAACTCCAGAAGAGAAATAATATTAATAAGGCATACATGTTTTAAAAAAGCTTAAAATTATGCAAATTGTTCCAATAGAAAAATAGATTTAATGTTTTAAAATCTTGCATTTCAAAGGTAAATTTGATTAAAAAAAGATCATAGCAAATTGAACTGTGAGTAGATAGAAGGATCATAAATTTAAGGGAACAATGAATTATATTTTCCTTACTGTGGAGGAGAAATTAGTGAACTAATAGAAAATGGTTTTTTAGGTCTCTAGGAATTCCTGCCTAATGATGAATGTGGAATTCAAAACCTGTTTATAGGTTGTGCCTGATTAGGTTTTTTTTTTCTTTTTTTCCTGATCGATAATAATTTATATCTATATATTTAATAAATCTGAAATTACATATTTTTTTGACATTTATTAATACATAGCATTAAATACATGTCCCATTTTATTTAAACTTAAGAAACCACCAATTCTGGTGATGGTTTTTACCATACTTTTCTACTGTAGCTGAAGCATCAAAAATAAAAGCATGGCAAAGGAAATGACAGAAAGAAGAAAACTTACAGCATGGAAGAAAATCTGTGTCCAGCTACTCTTCCAACAGAGAATGAATATTCAGAACATATAAAGAACTCAAAAAATTTAACATTGAAAAAACAAGCAAACCAATCAATAAATGAGCAAGTGAACTGAGCATACATTTCTCAAAGGAAGTACAAATGGTCAATAAGTATATGAAAAAGTATTCAACATCCTTAGCCATCAGGGAAATGCAAATCAAAATTACACTGAGATTCCATCTCACCCCAGTCCGATGACTGTTATGGAGAATACAAAAAACAAAACCCCGAATCAGAAAAAATAAAAATAAAAATAAATGCTGGAGAGGATGCAGAGGTTAAAAGGAACCTTTACACATAGTTGGTGGGAATGTAAATTAGTATAGCACACTATGGAAAACAGTAGAGAAGTTCCTCAAAAAACTACCATATGACCTAGGTATACACTCCTGGGTATATATACAAAGGAATTAAAGTCAGCATAATATAGAGAAACCTGCATACTCATGTTTATCACAGCATGATTCACAATAGCCAGTTTATGGTACAAGCATATGTGCCCATCAATAGGAAAATGTGGTATAAATACACAATGGAATATTGTTCCACTTTTCTTCTTCCCAAACTGAAACTCCATAATCATGAAATAATAACTCTCCATTCTCCCCTCCCCAGTCCCTGGCCACCACCATTCTATTTTCTGTCTCCATGAATTTAGCTACTCTACAAACCTCAATAATGAAATTTCAGACTGCAAAAGATGGCTATGTATCAGTTTTAATATTTTAATATTTTATTATGTTAGTGACCTCTGAATTTTATTTGGAAAAATATATTATTTTGCTGAGCAATTTACTAGGCTAGATTGGTTTTCTTCTGGCTTTTGTATTTTGTGATATTCTGATTAAAGAATCAAATCTTTATCTGAAAATGAGAAATCTCCAAGAGGATAACAATCAATTACATTGTTGTAACTAAGAAATTTGATAATTTGGAAACTGATGATTTCGATCAAATCTATTCTGTATTTGAACCCATGATCCATAATCTCCAAGCTATTCCATAGTTTCGGAATAACTTAAAAATATAGTACATGCTTAATAAAGATTAGTTAAATGAACAAATGAACAAATGAATGACTACAGACTTGAAGGTCCTGAAAGAGAGGATGCAAAGAACCCAAAGCTGAGTACCTCACTCATATGAGAGGAATGATACAACATCTGTCCTTTGGTGTCTGGCTTATTTCTCAGCATGTCTTCAGATTTCATTTACACTGTCACATGTGCCAGATTCCTTCCTTTTAAAGGCTGAATAATATTTCACTGTCTGCCAGTGAATGCATATGACCACGTTTTGTCTATCTGTTCATCCATTATTGGACATTTAGGCTGTTTTTATCTTTTGGCTCTTGTGAGTAATGCTCCTGTGAACATGGGTGTATAAATACTTGACTGAGTCGTACTTTAAATTCTTTTGGGTGAAATTGCTGAGTCTGTGGTAATTCTGTTTAACTTTTTGAGGAACTGTCACAGTGTTTGTTTGTTTTTTTAACAGTGGTTGCACAATTTTACATTCCCACCAGTAGTGCCCAAGGGTGCTGATTTTCCCTGATCCTCAGCAAAGCTTATTATTTTCTGCTTTTGTTTCTTTTGAAATGGGTATGACCCGATTTGTTTTTAACAGGGTGAGAAGAAGAAAAAAGAGGGCATATAAGCTTGGGATTCCAGTAACATTTGAACAGAATTAAAGCAGCTCAGAGTTCTCGCAGCAGGGGTCACAGGGTACCAGGCTGTCTTATCCTGTTACAGACAATCCCAAAGCAGGGGGATGGCAAAGAACTAAGAAGATGGAGGCAAATGGCATATGTACTACATGACAAATATGCTATGACTTCTGTTGTTCTCTGGAATCATAAGTAGGGAGGGCCTTTGTGTGAAATGTCCTTACATAAAGTCCTTCAGATACAATGTTAACCAAACCAATTTTTGTGTAGACTTCAAGATGGAGAGATAATTTCCTAAATCCCTCTCGTTCACAAAGTGTGCTCTTGAGTTCTGCATATATGCAGCAATTTAAGAATATAAATAAAATAAAACCAGAGAATTCCGGAAACAATAGAAATAACAAGCATCTCTATATCAGGATTATCACAAGTGAGTTGATGTTACATTGTACTATTTTTCCAAAATAAAATAAAAGGAAAGGAAACCTCTCAACTCCAAGATTAGCAAGCAGTCCAGCAGCTGTTCCTCTAGTGCTCCCTCCATATCCCTCCTTGATTCACCTACAGCATTCCCTTGGGCTTCCAAATTCCCCCGAATCACCTGCCAAGTTCCTCAAATCACCTACATTCAAGAGAGTAATCACAGCTGAACGTCAGCAATGCTATTGATTCCCATCATGAGATAGGAATTTTGTTGCATATTTGTTATTGTGTAGCAGCAGAGGTGCCTAGTTTACTGCAGGGCCATACTACTGGGTCCTGATCCCCTCACTGTAATCCTAGAGAGAACAAGTGTAGCTGCATGTGCTAACTGCCTCTGCGGTTAAATAACCATGCACAGTGGTTACTCCCAGGACACTGCCAGGCATAATGATTGAGTTTGGAGGATCTTTTGACATCTGCTGTATACTTTGTTCAACCATCTGTCTTCCACAAATCTTGGGAGCCTTGACTTTGGTCTTGGTTACCAGCTTGAATAGCATTTCCCTCAAAATAATACTTAATTTTTTTTTTAAAATCAGTTCAAGTTCATAGTAAAATTGAACAGAAAAGTCCCATATAAGTAGTATATATAGTTTCACGCCTCCCCCCCCCCCCCCCACATTCTTCTGTGTGCTGTCTATTCCTCTCCCTCCTGACTTCTGGCAACCACTGATATTTTTATGTCTCTGTAGTTTTGCCTTTTCCACAATGTCATACAGTTTGAGTCATGCTAGTATATAGACTTTTTTGAGTTGCCTTCAATTAACAATATGCATTTAGGGTTTGGGATATAGCTCAGTGGTAGAGCACTTGACTAGTATGCACAAAGCCTTGGGTTTAATCTCTAGAACAGCAAAAACAAAAACAAAACAAACAAAAGCAAAAACAAAAACAAAACAACAACAACAACAAAAAAAACAAATAGTTTTTAAAGCATATTTTTTAAAGCATGTTTCCTCCATGTCTTTTCATGGCTTAATTGCTTGTGTGTAGGGGTGGGTGGGTGTCTAAGTTTTCAACTTATTTGGGTGAATGCCAAGCAGTGAAATTGCTGGATTGTGTCATAAGAGTATGATTAGTGTTGTTTGTTTTCCAAAGTACCTACACCATTTTGTATTTCCACCAGCAGTGAAGGAGAGTTCTTATTACTTCATGTACTTGACAGCATTTGGTGTTTTCTGTGTTTTGGATTTTGGCTCTTCTAGTAGGTGTGTAGTGGTATTCTGTTTTAATTTGTAATTCCTAATGACATAACTTGATGAACATCTTTTAATATGCTTATTTACCTTCTGTATATCTTCTCTGGTGAGGCATCTGTTCATGTCTTTTGCTCATTTTTAAGATTGTTTGAAGAGTATATACATTTGGATTGTGGTCCTTTATGAGATGTATCTTTTGAAAATGTGTTCTCCCAGTTTGTAGCTGATCTTATTCTTTTCACAGTGTCATTAACAGAGCATCCCGAGACAATTTTATTTTTGGAAACTCATTCTTCTTCTGTGCCACTGGGCTTTGGTTCAATCTATGCTTTATCACCACTATTCTGTCTTAAAAGTCTCTCCCCAGAGATACTGTTCTACTTAAGCAAATTGAACCAGATTCTCCCTAATACCAATGTGAAATATCAGGATGTCAGGTCAACCTCTATTCAGTCACAGAAGGCTCTGTTACACCCTGATCTCTTGACACAGTTGCCTAGACATTCACATTTACCTTATGGGGTCACACAGTTGATCTTATAATAGGAGAAATATATGATTTTTTAAAAACTTTTTTTATTAAAAAACAGTTGGGAAACTATTCTGTATGATACTCTAATGATAAATAGGTGTCATTATGCATTTGCTAAACCCACAGAATACATAAACAAAGAATAAACGCTAATGCAAATTACTGACTTAAGTAATAACATGTAAATACTAGATCATGGACTATAAAAAATGCGCCACGCTAATTCAAGATGTTAGTTACAGTAGGGACTGTGCATGTATGAGGAGATGTGGGGACACATGAAAATTCTCTCTATGCCCAAACTGCTAAAAACCTAAACTGCTAAAAAAAATGAAGCCAATTGAAATAAATATACTACCTCAAATTTGTAGCATAAAATTGGATTATAAAACAATAATAATCAAAACAACTGGTATAAAAGCTGACACCTAGACTAATGGAGTAAAATAGAGCCCAGAAAATAATCCAAACATATACAGTCAACTAATTTTCAACAAGGGCATGAAAAAGACTCAATGAGGAAAGAATATTCTCTTCAATAATCATGCTGAGGAAACTGAATTTCCATATGTGAAAACAATTGAAATTGGAACCTTGCCTTAAACCATATACAAAAATCAACTCAAGATAAATAAAATACCTAAACTTAAGATATGAAACCATAAAACTCCTAGAAGAGCACATAGGGGAATAATTCAACATTAGCCTTGACAATAGTTTTTGGCTATCATATCCAAAGCTCAAGCTAACAAAAGCAAAAATACATAAATTAGACTATATCAAACTGTAGCGAACAGTCAAGAAAATGAAAAGATAACATATGGGCTGGGAAAAAAATATTTGCAAACCATATATTTGATAAAGAGCTAATATTCAAAATTTATAAAGAACCCTTACAACTCAATAGCAATAAACAAACAAATAAATAACTGATTGAAAAATGGGCATAGGACTTGAACAGACATTTCTTCAAAAGAGACATAAAAATGGCCAACAAGCATATAAAAAGGTGTTCAGTATCCTGAATCATCAAGGAAATACAAATTAAAGCCATAATGAGCTATCACCTCACACCTGTAAAGATGGTGGTTATCAAAAAGACAAAGATAACAAGTGCTGGCAAAGATGTTGAGAAAAGGAAACCATAGTACACTATTGGTAGGAATGTACATTGATATAGCCATTGTGTAAAATAGTATGAGGATTCCTAAAAAAATTAAAAATAGAGCTATAGCATGATCCAGAAATGCTTCCTCTGGGAATATAACCAAGGGAGAGGAAATCATCACCTCATGAAGATCTGCACCTGCATTCGAATGTTCGTGACAGTATTTCTCAAAAAGCTAAAATGACCTAAATTTCCATTGCTAGATTAATGGATAGAGAAAGTATTACACACACACACACACACACACACACACACACACACACACGTAGTATGGTAGACACACATGCACACACAGAGAAAGAAAGAGAGGAAGGGAGGGAGGGAGAAAGAGGGGAGAGAGAGAGAGAGAAATCTTATTCCATTTTAAAAATGGAAGAATTTACCACAACCTGCCATTTGCCACATGGTGGACCATGACTTTATGTTAAATGAAATAAGTCAGACACAGAAACAAAAATATTGCAGGATCCTCCTCATATGTGGAATTCCCTCCTGCCCCCGTAAAAAAAAAAAAAAAAAAGAAAAAAGAAAAAAAAAGAAAGAAAGAATGAATGAAAAAGAGTTCAAATCTGCAGAAATGAAGAATGAAACAATAGATACCACAGGCAGGTGGGAGAAATGGGGAGAGGTTGGTTAAAGGGTACAAAACAGCAGATATATAGAATGAACAAGTTTAGAGACCCAATATCCAACATGAGGGTTAAAGTTAATAAATTGTATTGTATTAGGGATTGTTGTTGTTATAGTTTGGATATGATGTGTCCCCTCCCAAAAGCTCATGTGTTAAGAAATGCAGAAATGCCAGGGGTGAAATTATTAGGTTATTAGAGATGTGACCTCATCAGTGGATTTATCCATTTTATGGATTAACAATTTTAATGGATTCTTGTAGGCAGGTGGGCCATGGCTGGAGGAAGTAGGTCACTGGGGTGTGCCCATGGGGATTATATCTTGTCCCTGGTTCTTAGTGACCTTACCTCCTGTCTCCTGGCTGCCATGAACTGAGTAGCTATCCTCTGCCATGCCCTTCTGACACAATGCTGTGCCTCACTTTAGGCCCAAAGCAATGTAGTATGGTAGACCTGAAACCATGAACCCCAAATATATTTTTCCTCCTCTAAGTTGTTCTTGTCAGATATTTTGGTCACAGTGATGAAAAGCTCACTAGTATAGTTACCAAATAAATAGTTTTCAGCTGCTCCTGTCACATAAAAAGTAACTATGTGAGATGATAGATGTGCTAATCTGCTTCATTACAGTAAGTGTTTAACTAGCTATATGTTTCCTATAACACCATTTTGTAAACCTCAAATATACACACCTGGAAGGGAGCTGCCTCCACCATCCTTCCTCCCTCACCAACAGCCCATTCAAGAAAAGGTGCAATCACTCCTAATTGTCAACTTTCAGACCAATTCCTCGGGGGAAATTCGAGAGCCAGAGCTCTGTAAGAACTAAACAGACCTACTCCAGCAAATAACACTAAATAAACTAGGTAATAACAACAAATCATTAACTACAAAGGTAGAACCATCAGTTCAAAAAGGAGGGCACCAGGCTGACTTTTCTGAACAAATGTCCCTCTCTCAAGCAAGAGCCAATGGAGTGTAGAAGAAATCTAATTCATAGTCACAGTGAAATTTGAGAGGATATTGCATCAAGAAAAAAGAGTCTTCGTGAAAAAAAATTTTTTTCAGGAAATAACACTTAGACTATAATTGCCAAAAATATGAGTGAGAGACACAGAGACAATATGAAAAAATAAGTATTTTGCAGAATAGGTTTGGAAATATAGTTGAAAATAAACCACAATTTCAAATGCAAGAGAAGAATGCAATGGAGAATAAACAATCAATGAAATAAGAGAAGACAATTCTTCAGAGCTGAAAAAAATATTATGTCTTCAGCCTGCAAAAGTTCACCAATTTATGATGGCATTATTTTTCAACCATTTCTAATGTCAAGAAATATAAAATGTCTAATATTTTTCTCTAGAAATAAGTTAACAAGAAAAAAGAAAAATAACTCAGAATCTTAGCTCTTCAGGGATTCTAATGTAAAATTATGCCAACCATGTACACATTCTGGATAATTACTTATGAAAATACTCTAGTTCAATAAAAGGAATCAGAGCAAAGATCACAAGAAAAGAAAAAAAATATATAAAGAAGAGTAGTAGCAGTAAAAATTCTTTACAATTTAGTTAAATCTAAATAAATTCTGAAAAAACAAAAAGCAATTTAATTTAATTGTGATTTAATTTAAATAGTTTAGAAGAAGAAGCTTAAGGAAACAATTATTAAAGCATCTGAAAAATTGGGCAAAATTGTTCACTAAAAGCAGAGCAAAGAAAAGAGGGAGGAAGAGAAATTGCAAAGGGGTCACATTGGAATGGGTTGGTGGTATTGGAGAGAATAGAATTTGATGTCACATTTTCTTAGATAAATGCAGACTCACATGTTAAGATACCACAAAAAACACTAGTAAAATTAAAATAATATGCAGAACTGCCCTATCAAAGAAAAGAAAAGAACATGTGAAAACTGGCCTAATGAAGGATGAATCAAGGGAGGAATGAAACAATGGTAGGAGAAGAGAAATTGTTGCACTTTTCTCTTAAGCCAGCCTACCTCTGACCAAGGCCTTCAGTCTAGAGAGCAGCATATGCCCACCGAAGCAGTGGAGATAAAAGGGAGGGACTCATGATTGACTGAATCCTCCTCCATCTTTTCTTTGCCCCCATCTTGTAGGTAAACTGATTAATTACCTGTTTTAGTCCACTTATACTGCTATAACAAAATACTACAGATTGAATAGCTTATAAAGAACAAAAATTTATTTTCTCATAGTTCTGGAGGATGAAAAATCCAAGATCAAGATAGTGTCCTGTTCAGTTGTCTGGTGTGGGGTCCTTTTTCTTCTAAGCTGGTGCCTTGCTGCTGCCCCCTCAAGAGGAGGGGAATACTGTGCTCTCACACAATAGGTGAAGAGCAAGGGAGCTAAATGCTACACGAAGTCCCTGTTACCAGACCCTGAATCCCACTCAAAAGGGTGGTGTTCTTATGACCTACTCATCTTAAAGACCCTCCCTCTTAATACCACTCCATTAATGTTAAAGTGGACAATTTGCTGGTTGTGGAAATTCTATGGAATAGAGAATAGATTGACTGGATCAGATGACACATTTGTGGAGGAATCTCTGATCATGACAACACAATGGTCAAAATATCACCAGATAGGGGTCTGAGGAGATTCCCCCAGAAGGGAGAAGGAAACCTCAACAAAGCACTGGCAAGTTCTTGATTTTCCCCACAGAAAATAATTTTTAGGAAGCTTGGCCAACAAAAATATGAAAAGAAATGTTTAACATCTCTAGAATCAGGGAAATGCAAGTCAGAACTACACTAAGATTTCATCTCACTCTAGTAGAATGGCAATTATCAAGAATACAAATAAATAATACATGCTAGCAATGATGTGAGGAAAAAGGTACTTTGTTGGTGGGACCATAAGTTGGTACAATCACTCTGGAAAGCAGTATTGAGTGTTGCCATCCGCAGCAACAATCCTATGGGAATTTATCGGAGGTGGACTGGGAATGAACTACTTTTATTATCTTTATCTAGGCTACTTCCTTGCTTGCTTGCTTGTTCCCTAGTTTATAAAGGAAGAGAGGCTTTGAGAGGAAGAGAGGCTTTGCTTAGAGGAAGAGAGGCTTTGAGAGGAAGAGAGGCTTTACTTAGAGGAAGAGAGGCTTTGAGAGGAAGAGAGGCTTTGAGAGGAAGAGAGGCTTTACTTAGAGGAAGAGAGGCTTTGCTTAATTTTAGAGGTGCTACACTTTCAGAGGTCTCCTGCTTCTTAAAGGTGGGTCGCTTCTTGGAGGTGCATCCTGCAACCTGAGACCCCCGCCCAGGTGAAGAGAATGTCTTATATACCTAAGGCAGCCAATCAGCTTAGGATTAGCACAATTGAAGCACACCCCACGGTACCAATCAAGAAAGAATGAGGAACATCTTGAGCACTAGCACAAAGGAAACGTTAACTAATTAGGCAAAAGGTCATAAGAGATCACACCGTATTAACACTAATTATGCGCCACCTCTTGGCTCAACGCCAGCCGCCATCTTAGAGCTGCTTAAACATGTCTCTGCAATTGAGGCTTCTCAAAAAACTAGGCATGAAACCACCTTGTGACCCAGCCATTTTACTCCTTGGTATTTATCCAAAAGAATTAAAATCAGCATGCTGTAGCCATATAGCCATATCAAGGTTTATACCAGCACAAATCACAATAGCTAAATTATGGAACCAGCCCAGATGCCTGTCAATAGATGAATAGATGGAGAAAATGTAGTCTATGTACACAATGAAGTTTTACTCAGCCATAAAGAAGAATGAAATTATGGCATTTTCTGTTAAATGGATTGAACTGGAGAACCATCATCCTAAGTGAAATAAGTCAGACTCAGAAAATAAGAGGTTGAATATTTTCTCTCATATGTGGAAGCTAGAACACAATGAGGGGAAATAAAAGGAGGGGGATTGAATATTGTAAAGATAGAGGGAAGATGAGTGGAGTGCAAGAAGGAGATGAAGAGGGAGGGAGGAGAAACAGGAAAGGAGAAGAAATATGAAATGAATTTAACAAAATTATAGTATGTGCATGTATAAATATACCACAGTGAATTCTACCTATGTGCATATCTATAAAGCACCAATCAAAAATAAACAAACAAGGGAAAGAGAGAACAGTAGGGTAGAGGAAGGAGAACTGGTGAAGGGAAAAGGGGAAGAAAAGGATGGGGAGCTGGTATCAGGGTCAAATTCTATGGATGTACGATTTGTCAAAATGATTCCAAATATTGTGTGTAGCTATAATGCAGTAAAAAAAGAAAAAGGAAAGGCTCAAGCAAGATTTATTTAGGATAGCGAATAATAGAGCAGGACACACACTCAAATGGAGGAGCGTGAGCACTTGAGAGTGAGACACACTTTTGGGGTCTTGGACTCTTCTTCAGGGGTGCTTAACCACTGAGCCACATCCCTAGCCCTTTTTATTTTTTTTTTTTAATTTCGAGACAGAGTCTTGCTAAGTTGCTTAGGTCCTCCCTCGCCAAGTAGCTGAGGTTGACTTTGAATTTGTGATCCTCCTGCCTCAGCCTCCCAGGTTGCTGGGATTATAGGTGTGAGCCACCTAGCCTGAGCTCTTCTTTTAAGTGTAACTTTGTAAATAGTGATCATGAACATACTTTGGGGTGATATCAACCTGGTGAGCTCAATTTTCTTCATATAGAACACAGGACAGGTCATGGTGGTCTGATTCTTTGAGGATCTCTAGATTGACGTCATCTGGCTTATAGGTAACTCCTAACGATATTTTTCTTTGGCTTTATTTAAGTTGAAGGAAAATATGTTGTGTAAACCAGTATTGCATGTAGGCATTAATCATCTAGACTCACAAGACTCATAGGCTTTTTAAGAATTCATGTCTGGAGGAAAACTGGTTTGGGGAGCAAAGGTGAGGGTGTTCAAGGTGCTTCTTAGATTTAAAGTTACAGTCTCCTTTTCCTTCACTGTTAGCCTCCTTTCTAGCTTGAAACTATTAAAACTTGAAACCTTAACAAGACTAGCTCCAGCATCACAAACAAAAAATAACAGGAAATGGATACTCAGACAACGTGATGTCAGCTTTGACCCAGAAATTCCTCTGGTATAATTTACTGTTGGGGGAGTACTTGCTCATGTCTATGCAAAGTCTTAATGATGTTCACTGCAATGCTTTCTTTAAGAGGGCAACACCACTGGGAGGAAATCTCAAGGTTTAATCAAGGGGAGATGGGTCAAATAAATTGTGGTATATTCAGTCAGTGGTTGCAGCCAATACAAGAATGAAATCTGTGACTATTAGTCTGTATGGTTAAATAAAATCCATTAAGCAAGTTGCAGGAAGTTATCTACATTGTGATGAAACAGGTCGTGCAGGATATTATCTCTCTGGTCTTTGGAATATGAGGAGGTATTCACATTTTTCTTTTTTGCATTCCTGTATTGTTTGAATTTTCCACAATGAAAACCTTAACTTTTGTTTAAAAAAGGTAGTCTATTTAGTGGTAAAAATACTTTGGATTTTGTGTATACAGAAAGGCTCACTATGCAGTTCTTTGTTTTCTTGTTTTTTGGGTAGTGCTGGGGTGAAACCCAGTGCCTTGTGAATGCTAGGCAAATGCTCTACCACTGAGAGACACCTGAAGTTCCTCTTATGTCATTTTTCTGATTTAAGGTTAGCAAAATCATGGAAATATTTTTCTAGTTGATTTGTACAGAATAGATACTGCTTTTTTCCATTTTTATGAAATCTAAAATTTTGTAATGTTTAATTACCCATGTTGCAGACTTATTTTTTTATTATTATCTGATAGTAATTTATTAAATATAGAATTATAGAGTGATCATCAAATGATAATAGGCCATGATAGAAGTTTTTTAAAAATAAGAATGTATTTCTTCCAGGAGGCTTAAAAAGTTTTAAGGGCATAATTGGAGAAAATTTTAATAAATCACTGAAAACAAAGTAGACAGATGCTATGAGCATTTTATGAGAGGAAAGGTGAGGTAGTGTGAGCTATGTCCAAGCTAGCAAAACGGAAGTGTCAGGAATAGATAGAAATGCTTTTGACTCTTTTCCAAACATTCATCCAAAAGTCCTTTCCCTCCTCTTAAGACCTGTCTGGCCAATATTGGTAGTAGTTCTATTTTTGTGGTCTGCTGGTAACTATGAAGTCACAAATATCAGAGCTGTTACCATGTACTTACATAACAATCATTTTGAGTTGTCAGCAAATTTGTTTTACATCTTTGACCTGTATTTGCCTTATTTTTAAATCTTCAGCAATCCTTCAAGATCACAGATTTTCATCTTAGATCATAAGCTAGACTTTTTATTTGAAGTATTTTTTCTTTCCTTAAAAAAATAAGCCCAAAATCTAGGGAAAAAAAGTAGTAAAATATATATATTTTTTAATTTTTGAAGTTGAGAAAAGTCTTTCATCTGTTTTCCAGAATTTGAATAACCATTTAACAACCTCTGAGGGCAGTTAGATTTCCATGAGTGTGCTGGCATTTGCACCATTTCCCTTTTCTAATCTGTCTTTTGAATCATCTCAGACTGAGCAGTTTAGTAATAATGTCTGCCAAGTGCAGATTTCATCCTGACTCTGACTGACTCTGGCTATAGTCACTCCTACCTAAGGAACTGACTCAGGCTTCTATTGGGTTCTTTTTTTTTTTTTTTTTTAAACCGGGCAGTTTTCTCTCTATATATGGTAATAATGCTTACAGGCATAAGATGCTTCTCCAGGAAAACTGAACGTGAAATCACATTAACAACAGCTTTGTTAACACCGTTGGCCACAGCAGAGTTACTCTGCTAGAAATAGCAAAAGTCAATTATTGAAGTAGATACATATTCATAGAACAATTTAACCCTAACCCTGTGGCATAAAGTCAGAGTGGCTTGGAGCCCTCTCAGCACTCTCTAAGCTCCGCTGGCTGCTCATGGCTTTTCAGGCCAACCAGGGTCCTGGGATCCTGGCTGGTGACAGGATGCATCAGCTGGGGAAAAGCACAGACCACACCTCTGGGAAGCCAGCCTGGTCTCTGCCTCCGGGTTGTTTTTCCCAGCACCCATAGTGCTCTCCTAGGTACAGTACTATACCTTTATTGGAGCACTGTTAATTGTCTTCTGCCATACCCAGCAGAATTCTGTAAGTTCTTAAGGCAGTTGTCTCACTGTTTTACCAAGGGGAAAAGTGAGACTTGAATTAAGGACTCAGGGTCACACCTAAATCACCCATGAAGTAGCACACCAGCTGAGATGCAAGCATAGAACTTTGGGGCGGTGGGTTATTGCTCCAGGTTGCATTTGAGGGTTTCTTTACTAGGGCCAAACACTTTCTGCTTTCACATAATAATAAATGCTCCTTCTACTCAAAATATTAAGAGTAACAAAGAGGAAGTTCAAGGGAGGGGAGGAGTTTTCATGTGTGAAAACATAAGGTGAAATAAGTGATACTTTTCTCCTAGTGAGGTTGATCATGAAAAAAAAAATCCCAGTTATTCAGAACTACCAGAGTTTCGAGGAAATATGTAGAAATAAGAACTCTTGAATAATATCTTATTAGCTTTTAAAAAAGGTATCTTTTTTTGGTGCGGGGTGGGGAAACCCCATTTCTTCAAAGTATTATCTAAAGATAATAGAGACTTTACCAAGGGAATTATAGAATTCTCACTCCAGTTTCATGTTCGAATAAATATTTTATTTTCTAGATATTGTTAGATGATGGGTTGGAGGAAATTGAATGTTGCTAGAATATTTTTAAATCTGCAGAAGTCTCACAAGCTTCCAGAGGGCTTAAATTCCCC
Organism: Sciurus vulgaris; assembly: GCF_902686455.1. Lineage (NCBI taxonomy): Eukaryota > Metazoa > Chordata > Mammalia > Rodentia > Sciuridae > Sciurus > Sciurus vulgaris. The sequence continues at coordinate 40,705,611 of NC_136473.1, read as the reverse complement.
TAAGGTGGACATGACAGTCATTCTGTCAATGCAAGGGTGCTCAGGGTGGAGTGTGTTCAACAACAACAACAACAAAAACACTGAAAGGATGTGGTTAAAACAAACATTATTCCACTTTCCAAAGCAATTCAATATTAGAGTGAGGTTTAAAGTTCAAAGTTTGCTTCTTTCTACTAAGTTGATTTAAGTATAATCCCATCCAGAAGCAGAATAAACTAGAGGTCACCTGAAAGCTGTGTTTAGTAATGTTTCTCAGCCCCACCTGGGTGCCAGGGCATTTCTGAAAGGCTGGCAGAGGCTGGTTTTGGGAACAGTTTTATTGGCATTCATTATGATCATACTTTCCCATCTGTATGTTCCTATTTCCCTGACCTTCCACCCAAACTCACCTTAACCCTGACCTGCAAAAATAAATAAAGTAGTTAATTATTGGGTTATAATGAATAGAGTCTCGTTTCATAACACTATCACAACCACTTTCACTTTCTGCTCCTGCCACCATTTCTTATTTAGGCAACACATTAAACATAAAGTCAAATAATCAAAAAACTAAAGAAAGAAAGCCCTCTGAAACCAAATCAAAAGAAAACACCACTCACAATTTTTTATTCCACTACTTTTTTCATCAGGATTCATATGTTTGGTATGAAAGTTTATATATTTTTTAATGAGATTAGAGACAAACAGAAACGTATGAGCCATAGTGCCTAATTTTTCCATACTGTGACTATGATTCTGAATGGAATGAAGAGAAAGTAGTTGTTTTCTGCCACCTAGTGTAATAATCTAGAATTACATCTTGCCACTGACATGGGCTGCTGATTTGGAAAAATAATATAGTATTCAAATAAGGACAGATGAATTCTATAAATTATTCTACTTTTTTAGATTCAGGGATACACAGATAAAAATAATAAGAAACAATGCTGAACACTTTATTGCAAAACTAGAGTGCAGAAATTGATGTTAAATCAAGATGGGAAGAATCAAGAAAACCACATTTACAGACCCTTGTAATGAAAAGCTGTGTCATTGTTAATATGTCATCTTTAATATACATCAGTTAGCTGAGAATACTTTGTGGAGAGATAGCTTGAAACAAACCATTCGTAAAGCAAAGAAACGAAAATTTATCAATGCACTCTTTCTTTCAAACACAGCAGATATTCTTGTACTCACCCAGACTCAAATATTCGAATGAACATTTAACATATTGTTGTCCTCTATATCCAGTTGGTTGTCCAGTCTTTTCAGTTTTTTTTTGTTTATTCATTTATTTTACATTCACCTTGCACATGAGAACTCTATCACTGAGCTAAAGCCCCAACCCAGTTTTTTCCTTCATACTGTATCTGTTGTCTCTGTTTTTCTCTACTCCCTCTACTAAGAATGGATCATAGACACCTTTTCAAATGACTTTCCATCTTCTCAGTTCTGGCCAGATTACATACCACTCTCAGGCTGATCTTCCTTAAATGTTAAGTCACTATTGTTTGAAAAATCCCTATTTCTTTTCCTTTCCAGATACCTTTTCCATCTGGTTTCACTGGTATTTTAATTCAGGATCATCTTATCTATACAATTTATTTCCCTGCTCTTCTTGAACTTTTTGCCAGTCACTCCTTTGCAATGAAAGAGCCCTGCTTATTGCTGCCTTCTAGTCTTTGTTGACAAACTCCTATCCTTCCCTTCTTTTCCAGCCAAGCCCTCTTCATCTTTCAGGATCCAGTCCCTCCACATCATCCTTTCTTGCCTGTGAAATTTTAGAGAACTGTTAGGTTACATTTTATAACTGCATGCTTGTGTAAATACTGTCAGATGGTTGACTATTACTATACAGGCTTTGGTCTTGTTTCAACCAAAATCTATGGTAAAATATTCCAGGCCAGATGCTATATCTTATCCCTTCTAAGTCCCCTAACCTTCTGGGAACACTTGGAATTCAACACTATATTTGTTGAGAGGTTTTCTTCATCCTCAGCTCATCACTCTGCAAGGAAGATGGAGCTGGTGTTGTAATTCCTATTTTACAGACAAAGAGTCCAGGTCCCAGAGCTCCCAAAAAACTTGCTTTTGTCAATGACAGTGCTGGGACAGAAGCTTTAGTGCCTCTTCCTTGTCGTTACTCTTTCGGCTGCCCCGTGGCCATCAGAGTGACGCTGATAAAAGTGATGCCCTAAATCCTTCTTTATTTTTAGATGGGCTTGTTGATGCAGGCTCATATTGTAGGGAGCGGCCTGGCAACAGATTATAATCAGGGCGTGTAGTTACGCGCCTGTTTGGCAATTTCAGTTCTTTCTGGGTGATTATGCCACATGTTCAGCCCACACCCATTTGTCCTTTCTGAAAACCACAAACTGGTGCTTTGGCAGATATGACATTCTTTCACACAGCCTGCTCATTACATGACGGAACTGCCTGTTTATTCCTTTAAACAACCCTCGTTCTGTCTCCTGCCCTCCTTGCCTTCTAAAGGTGTTCTGGGGATGCTGGGGCTTACAGAGTGTGAGAAGCAGTTAAACAGAATCACCACTGGTTGTTTTAACCACAGTATTTAGGGAATGACAGGAGCCTGGAGTATTTCTAGGTAGTTCCTCCTTTGGCCACAGGATGGATTCCTTTCCCATCCAGTGTCTTTTGTCTCATTCATTTGCACGGAATGATAGCATCAAATCCCTCCACCAGAGGGGCTGGGGTGTAGTTCAGTGGTACCATGTGTACTTAGCATCACCAGCCTCTGGTTTCAATGCCCAGCACCAAAAAAAGGAAAAATACATTTATCCACCAATGCAATGTATTTGTTCTCTGGTGTCCAACTTGGGCCCTGAGGCATGGGGTGGCTTGACAGGAGGACTGAGTAGCAAAATGAAAATATAGTATACTCTAGTGCACAAAAATGTAGTACAGAGCAGTTGTACAGTTCAGGAGGATGGCATTGATTAAATTAGTCCTATTAAAGTAACAAGAAAATAGAAACTAACAAATGGTTGAGTAATGCTAATTTAGAATAATTGTGTGTATTAATTGAACTAAAAAGCAGCAGAGAGAGGCTTACATGGATTGTGTGTTAGTTAACTTTTCATCCCTGTGACTAAAATACTTACCAGAATAACTAAGAGGAGGAAAAATTTGTTTTAGGCCTGGGATTTCAGAGGTCCAGTTAATGGTGAGCTGACTCCTTGGCTCTGGGCCTGAGATGAGGCAGAGCATCAAGTCAGAAGGGCACGACAGAGGAAGGTTGCTCAGCTCATGGCAGACTGGAAGCAGAGAAAAGGAAGCAGAGAAAAGGGACTGTTGGGAAGATGAACCCTTCCCAGCCACACCCCCAGTGCCCCTCTTGCCTACAGTTACCACCCAGTTAGTCTACTAACAACTGATTGAATGGACTGATTAGGTCATACTCCTCACAGTCTAATCATTTTTCCTCCTGCATTAGCACAGAAGCATTGGGGAGACACCCTGTATCCAAACCAAAACAGATTGTTTAAAGAAAATATAAGCATGTAGTTCTAACAAGTGACTTTTATTATTGCAGGTCTAACAAAATAGTCAAAACTAATCTAAAAGTGTCATGAAATGCAATATTATTGCTTTTCTAGGACTGGTGACTTCACTGTCTATTGACTAACCATGACCAGTGTGTTAGATACAAACTCCACCATTTCATAATAATATGGACCATTCAGTTGTTGGAATATTTGTGCATAAAATACTATTTTTCTAGTCTTGTAGACATCTGCATGTTCTCTGAACAAATTTCCAACATACTACCTTGAAGGAAAATCCATTAAAAGAAAAATTTCTATTGTAAATTTCATTGCATGTGAGTTATTTAGATTCTACGTGTGTATGTGTGATGCTGGGGATGGAACACAGGGTCTCTGTCTGCGTGCTAGGCAAGTGCTCTACATATCCATCTTCTAGTTACTTAGATTTTAAAGAATCTTCCTATCATTTCACACAAAACTTAACTAATGAAGAAGACAAAAGATTAGGGGATGGAGATGTAGTTCAGTGGGAGAACACTTACCTAATATGCTCAAGGTCCTGGGTTCCATTCCAGCCCTGCATAAGAAGGAGGAAGAGGAGGAGGAAGATGACAGAAGGCTAGAATCACGTCTGTGGTTTCTGAACCACTTATTGTCCAACAATGTCTGAAAAGCCATTCAAGATTCTAAGTAATGAGGATCACAACCCTTATGACCTGGAATTTCTATTTGGTAAGCCTACAACACAGACATCACAACACAATATAACCAAATAGGACAGTTTGGAGAACACAGGGGAGGCTGTTGGTTATCTTTGCTTCTTCTCAAATTTATCTTAAGTTCCAGTTGCAGATTACATCTTTTCCATTTAACAGGACAGACATGGATGTATAAATGATGTTGCCACCCCGTGGTCTAGTGGAACATCATATTGCTTGCTGACAAAAAATTGTGAGTAGGTTTGTAAGAACCGGTCCACGGGGTAGAAAATACCATATTGACTTTTTGTGTACAAGGCTCCAGTTTCTGATTTCTTGAGTGCCCAGGGAAGGTTATTGCCATTGGAAATGAAAGTTTGATTGATTAGAACAGAGATGTGCCTTTTAAAAGATTGAATTGCTGGCCTTAAAGGACCAAATTCAACTCTCAAGGGGGAGGCTGCCCTTCTAATTTTATTTTCTCCCTAGGCAGTTGTGACTCTTTTCTCATGCCTTGAAATAACATATTGTGGAAGACCACAGTGTGTGAAAAGTCTTGTGTAAACTCTCCCTCAGGCTTAGGTCGAACAATTATCATCTATTAGCAGAAAGGGATAAGCTAAGAAGTTCCACAAACTACAAAGTAAGAAATGTTTTCTCTCTTCAGATGATATTCACAGGGGTGTACAGTAATTGGGAATGAACCTTCAGTTAGAAAGGTTTAAAACTGAAGAGTGTTCAGTAAAAGCTTTCCAGGCTGGGCTGGTGGTCCCCTGGATGCACTATGACAGTTTGGATGTGAAGTGTCCTCCAAAAGCTCTTGTGATAATACAGGAGTGTTCAGAGGTGAAATGCTTGCATTGTGAGAGATGTAACCTAATCAGTCCACCTCGGACTGGGTGGTAACTATAGGCAGGTGGGGTAGGGTGAGAGGAAGTGGGTCTCTAGGCATGTGTCCTGGAAGAGTGCATCTTCTCTGAAGTCCCTTTTCCTACCCCTCTTTGTGCTTTAAATCTCTACTTTGAGGTGAACAGCTTTCCTCCCCTGGGCCCTGCTTCACCTTGAGCCTAGTGCAACGGAGTTGGCCAGTTATGAACTGAGACTTCTGATACTGGGAGCCAAAATAACTCCTCTGAGTTGTTTTGATTGGGTATTTTTGTCACAGCTACACAAAGCTGACTATGATACACACCAAACCACTGTCTAACCAGAAATGTCACCTCAGTGGCCTGTTGGATTGGTATGTACCACAAATGTTGGACATTCTCTTAAAGGAGGTGTTAGGTTGCTTAACTGGAGTATTTCTTGTTCTGTGGGTGGTCTCTGTGTCCACGTCCCTTTTAAGTCAAGATCTTATTGGCTTCAAACCAAATGGGAACCTCATCTCACCTAGAAGAAAACTGGATACTCATAGTTGTTCCAGGCAGAAATTATTTTGACTCAAACCTCCTCTTTCCCAATCCATTATAAATGGGGACTTGCATAACAGGATCAACCACTTGGTAAGGCTGCTTTTGCCTTTTAAAAAAATTATTTAATGCATGTGGTTTTGACCAGATAAAATATGCACATGGACAGAATTCGGGAAGTATAGAAAGTCTATAGTGAAAAGTTTCTCTCCTCAACCTTATCCCCCAAGGATCCTGTCTCCCTCTTAGAGGACATCTGCTTTTACCTGTTTCTTTGTCTTTTCAGACACTTTATGCCTATGCCCACACCATATGACACAGATGCATGTGTTATAGATTCACCTGGGTGCTCATGAAATGGTTATAAGTTACACATAGTCTCACACCTTATTTTTTAATCTAACAATATTATTTAAAGCTGCCTCATGTTTTTATTTTGTTTTGTTTTGTTTTTGTTTTTGTACTGGGTATTGAACACAGAAGTGTTTTTTCTTCCTCTTTTTCTTTTTCTTTTTTTTTTTTACACCACCGAGCCACATCTCTAGCCCTTTTTATTTTTTGTTTTGAGACAGGGTCTTGCTAATTTGCTTAGGTCCTCACTAAGTTGCTTGGGCTGGCCTCAAACTTATGATCCTCCTGCTTAAACCTCCCAAGTTTCTGGGATTACAGGCAAGAGTCACTGCTCCTGGCTTGCTTCATCCTTTTTAACTACTGTGTATTATTCTGTTTTATGGATGTGCCATAATTGATGTAGTTGGTTTCCTACTGATGGACTTTTAAATTTTTTATAGTATTTTGATAAAGCAAACAACTCCACATCTTTGTACACACATAATTTCACACATATGTGAATATATTCATAGTTTAAATTTCTGTAGGTGGATATGACATCTTATTTTTATTTTAATCAAGGATATGCTATCTGAATTTATTGATGCTTTTATTTATTTTGCTAAGTGGTCTGTGTTTTCTTTTTCTTTTTTCTGATGATGTGAAAAACCTGACTATGAACCTCGTTGGAGGTTTAGTTTTATAACACTGTAGTATAATTAATATAATATCTCTACTTTTTTGATCATTATTCTTTGATTCCTTATTATAATCAATGTGGAAATTAGTAATTTCTCTTTGTGTTCCCTAGCCTTCCTTCTACTACCTGATCTTATTTGCTTTTCATTGTTTTTCTTAGTGTTTATATTTAAATAAATTAATTGATTTATCAGTACTGAGGCATGGCTATAAAAGATAAAAAAAAAAATCTCTAACAGTACCTTTCTCTTAGAAACTCCCTTTCCTCTGAATTTTGTTATTTATATAATGCTTCTGTTGTTAGGGAATCTTTCTTTAATTTTCAGACCCAGCAGCTTTATTAGGCTATGTCTTGGGGTTGACTATTTGGTGGAATGCTCTTCCTAGAATAAGGTGTGCCATTAAAAATTTAAATTGGAGTCTTCTCTTGATTCTGGATCTCAGTAATATATCACTTCTATTTATCATTTTTCTCAAATCCTGTGCAACTCTTATTTTCACTTTCTCACTCTGTGGTCCTGTCCATACCTCTGCCTTCTGCAGTGCTTCCTAAGCCACTGTCACATTTCTCCCATCATTTCACTTACTCTTCCCTCATCACCTCACTTTCAACTCTCTCTCTCTTTTTTTTTTTCAGTTACCAAATATTTACTGAGCATCAATAACATACCAAATGTTTGCCAGGTCTTGGGTTTCAGTTTATAGTTTCTAACATACAAGGAAGAATGTCTTCTTTCTTTTATTTTAATTTTTTAAAAAAAATTTATGGACTGCATTTTGATTCATCATACACAGATGGGGTACAACTTTTCATTTCTATGGTTGTGCACAATGTAGATTCACACCACTTGTGTAATTATACATGTACATAGGGTAATGATATCTGTCTCATTCCACCATTTTTCATAACCCTGCCGCCTCCTCCTTCTCGTTTCCCTCTATGTAATCTAAAGTTCCTCCATTCTTCTCTCACCCCTCACACCCACCACCCCCATTATATATCATCATCCACTTATCAGGGAAAACATTCAACCTTTAGTTTTTTGGGATTTTTGACTCATTTCATTTAGCATGATGTTCTCCAAATCCATCCATGTATCTGCAAATGCCATAATGTTAGACAGGAAATAATTAAAATCAGAGCTGAAATCAATGAAATTGAAACAAGAGAAACAATTCAAAAAATTGACAAAACAAAAAGTTGGTTCTTTGAAAAAGTAAACAAAATTGATAAACCCTTAGCCACACTAATGAAAAGGAGGGAGAAAACTTGAATTACTAGAATTCATAGTGAAAAAAGAAAGATCATGACAGATACCATTGAAATACATAATTAGAAGCTACTTTGAAAATTTATACTCCAACAAAATAGAAAATATTGAAGACATCAACAAATTTCTAGAGACATATGATCCTCCCAAACTGAATCAGGAAGACATACACAATTTAAACAGATCTATTTCAAGCACTGAAATAGAAGAATCCATCAAAAGCCTACCAACCAAGAAAAACCCGGGACCAGATGGATTCTCAGCCAAATTCTACAAGACCTTTAAAGAAGAACTATGTAGAAGGAAACAAGAGGGAGGGAGGTATGAAAAATGGTGGAATGAAACAGAAGTCATTACCCTGTGTACATGCATGATTACATGAATGGTATGAATCTACATTTTGTGCGACCATAGAAACGAAATGATGTACCCCATTTGTGTACAATGAATCAAAATTCAGTCTGTAAAAAATAAATAAATAATTAATTGATTTAAAAAAAAAAAAAGAAAGAAGAACTAATACCAATACTCCTCAAAGTATTCCAGGAAATAGAAAAGGAGGGAACCCTTACAAACTAATTCTATGAAGCTAGTATCATTCAACTCTTATTTTATAAGCACCTTTATCTCCTTTGTGAGTTTGTTGGGACATACGTGGTCTCAGTTTTTATTTGGTCCATCTGGTTTCACCTAGTTGCTTAGTGCCTTGCTTTTGCTGAGGCTGGCTTTAAACTCAGGATCCTTCTGCCTCAGCCTCTGGAGCTGTTGGGATTACAGGCATGTGCCACCATACCTGGCAGACAATACTTTGTTATCTGAGAGAATAATAAAAGCAGTGTAGCCTGACTTGCGGGATTACTCATGGGATTACTGTGAGGAATAATGGCAAAATACTTGTGAAAATACGTTGTTAAATTTACCATATAAATATGAGAAAATTAAAATTATGAATTCTAATTTTAAAAAAATCCATCAACTTTTTTTTTTTTTTTTTTTTTTTTTTTTTTTGATACTGGGAATTTAGCCCAGAGATGCTTTCCTGCTAAGTTACATCCCCAGCCTTTGTTATTTTTTATTTTGAGATAAGGCCTCACTAAGTTGCTTAGGGCCTTGCTAAGTTGCTGAGACTGGCCTTGAACTTGTGATCCTTCTGTCTTAGGCTTCCCAGTTGCTGGGATTATAAGCATGTACCACCTTGCCTATCTCCAAAATTCATCAATTTGTAATGCCCATCAGTGTTGGTTTAAACCTTTATAACTCTCAGCATGAGGAGGTTTATGACAGCATTTTATTCTTTCTCTTTCTTCCTCCCTCCCTCCCTCCCTCCCTCCCTCCCTCCCTCCCTCCCTCCCTCCCTCCCTCCCTCCCTCCCTCCCTCCCTCCCTCCTTTCTTTCTTTCTTTCTTCTTTCTTTCTTTCTTTCTTTCTTTCTTTCTTTCTTTCTTTCTTTCTTTCTTTCTTTCTTTCTTTCTTTCATGGGAGTAGGAATTGAACCCAGGGCCTTATGCATGTATGCTGGGCAAGCACTTTATCACTTGCCTATATCTCCAGCCCTTTAACAGAACATTTCGAATCTTAAAACGCATCTGCCCTTCCAAGAAATTATATTCATTTTTACAGAGCCCTAAATAAATCCCCCACGATGTTTATCATTCATTTTTATCACCCTTCCTTCCTTATTACTACAGTTTTAAAATAAACTCTCCATTATTTGTAGGAAACTTTTACATTTCAAAAATAAATTATCTTATAATTTATCAGCAATATCTCAAACTCAGTCTGAGAGAACATGCTAAAAATTGAGAGAAGGACTTCATGTCCTTGTTCTAAGATGGAGTTCTCAAAGAACACCTGCATTAGTATATAAACTCGATTCAGTTTCACTGAGTATCTGCTGCCAAATGAAGAGTTATACAGTTCTAGCACCTTCTCATTCTAGAAAATGGGTTTTTCCTAATTTTAAAGAGCAAGACTATGGGGCAAAAATATACCTAGTTGTTTTTAAACTATCTATGCTTCCTTGGTCTGGGAAGCATATTTCAAATATAGATCAAACAAATATATCCCTTAAAATTTACAAGATGTCTCAGTGGGATTTAGGAGAAAAGTGAAGGGGACAACAGTGTCAAGTCAATGTCAGAATTTACCATCTATTTTGAATTAGGATGTGCTAGGCATTGTATTAAGCGCATACTATTGCATCCAATCCTCCTTCAGGTATTAACCTGTGTTGTTGTAATAAACAACTTCAAAATCTCTATGGAGTAAAACCACAAATATTGATTTGAGACATTGTTAGGGCTGAGGGTCAGCAGCAGCTCTGCTGGGCTGGGATGGGCTTTCCATGTCTTGTTCTGGAAACTAGGTTGAAGCTACTCTCTGGGACAATGAAAGGAGTGGTAGAAACTTGGAATGCCTCTGAAATCTTCTGATTTCATAACAAACATCCCACCATTTTTGTCCCATTAGCAAAGAACGTCATTTAGCCAAGTCCAAAGCCAATGCGGCAAGGAAGTACACTCCTCTACCAGGAAAGCTGGAGATGGCAGAAAGGACAAATACCTGTAAGAACACAATCTGCCCCCATTTCTTCTTATTGGGGAGAGAGATTTTCATCTCTTTCCTCAAGATGCTTAAGCCACCAGGCATTGAGCTTTGAAGTCCAGAATGGTGATGTACATCTTGCCTGTTCTTATTGTTGTTCTTATTGATTCAGAGATGTTCCCCCCAAACACCTAACATAGTCCAATGGTGGAGTGGAGACACCTTATGGAAAAATAGGAAGACTGTGAGGCACCTGCCAGTCACTGGTTTATAGCAATTCTTACATTCCATGGAGCAAATGGCCTAAGTTCTCATCCTGATGGCAGAAAATGCTCCTGGATTCATCCCAGTTACATTTTCTGGGACTAACTCCTCTATTCAATAGCTCCTATATTCATTATCATTTTTTTCTGAAGAAGGGTTTTAGGAAATTTTTTATTTGTGGCTATCTTAGGTTGCTTCACACCTGTAGAAGATTGGGGACCCAAGGTATATTTTATGACTTTTAGTTGTTATAGTCTCTTCTAATCCAGGATAATGGTGCTTTTAGCTATACATGTCTCTATATATCTGTTTTTAATCAATTTGAGCCCAATCATCTCCATATAAGTCAATAGCCACACCCATGGCTTTTTAAATACCTCATTTGTGGATTTAATTGTAAGTACTTTGATCTTATTGTACTTCAGACAGAATGCTCTATTAGTCTCTTTTCCCTGAGCCCTTTTGTCTAACTGGAATAATGTACTGAATGTCATATTAGTCTAATCAAAAGGCTTAACAATGGGTCTGAGCCCAATCTTAAGACTCTTAGCTGCTAGAGATGAGAAATAGTTTCTATTTTCAACTTGAAAACTCCTGGAATTTCTGGGACATAAACATAACTCTCCTGGACTTATCTTGTCTTTGTCCCAGGAGTCTTCTCATTCCAAAAATCAGGTTAGGATGTAGCCACTAGGTGAGAACTGATAGTGTCAGAATGGAGGTGAGATCATGCGGGCTGATCGAAGGTGTCATGCCTCTACAAACCTTTGCTCAGATGAGGCAGATGGCTCTCTGCTCACACCCTACCTTGACATGGCCAAGCCCAAATCAGTGAGTTTATTAGGGAAAGCTGGAAAAGAGGAGAAGTAAATGAATAGTTATGAACAAATGATGTGTAACTTCCATATCGCGTGAGATAGATACTGTTATAACTCTCTGAAGAGGGAAGGAAATTGAGGCACAGAGAAGTTGAATAATTCGTCCCAGGCAGGATTTTATCCTAAGGAGCCTGACTCGATGTTGGTGAATTATTTCTCAGATTTCTTCTCTAGAGTTCTTATTTTTACGAAATTATTCATACCCTTTCGTCTACAGTTTCAACAGCCATTAATGAAAACAATTTTAGTAGAGGAGTTGAATACGGCAACAATAAAGTTTTGTAAAATGAAGTTATGTCTTCAAGAAAGAATTCACTAAATTGATGCCAGTTGTAACCTGTGGGATCATAAAGCTCAATGCAGGAACATTGGAAGCATGTGGGTGATCCAGCCACAGTGTATTCAATAATTGGTTCCCTTCACAGGACCTCTTGACTTCCTCTGAATTACTCTGCTGTCTTTACCCAGAACCTGAGAATATAAAAGCCTAAGGTGTCATATTGTGAAAGGTGTTCAAATTCCTGATTCTTATACCCAAATAAGGAAATCTTTCAGGATTTGTCCTGAAAGTTTTCTCATTATCCGCCGAAATCTCCGGATTCACAAGAACACAAATCTACTTGATTTGCCAGGTAGAAGAATTTTCTGAATATTGCTCATCTTCAGAAAGACACAGAACTTAGACCTATTTTATGTTGCAGCTCTCAGCTAAAATCAAGATACAATAAGTCAAGAATAACTACGAGGAAGGAGTCCTAGGAACACAGTTGACACTCTGAATGACTTGTACAGAGGGGCAGGAGACAGAAGAGGAGTGACAGAACCAGCACATGAGCCTTTGATCTTATGAGGGCCCTTCCTTCTAGGTCTAATCCAGACTCCATCACAACCATGTGTTCGATCCAACATCAGTCTTGATTATGTGTATAATATGTTTACTTTCTAGACGTTTTTGTCCTAGGATACCAAAAATTAGAAGGAAGTTCCTAAAGACATTTAAGGGGATACCATCTATTATGGTTTAGATGTTAGGTGACCCCCACATCTCATGTGTTAGACAATGCAAGAAGGTGTAGAGGTGAAATGATTGGGTTATGAGAACCTTAACTTAAGCAGTGAAATAATCCCCTGACAGGAATTAACTGAGAGGTAACTAAACTGGTTGGGTGTGGCTGGAGGAAGTAGGTCACTGGGGGCATACCTTTGGGGTTTATATTTGGTGAGCTGAGCTTAGTCTCTGCTTCCTAATTGCAATGCCCTGAGCCACTTTCTTCCACCACACTCTTCTGCCATGAGTTCTGCCTCAACTCAAGCCCCAAGTAATGGAGCCTGCTGTCTATGGACTCAGAATTCTGAAACTATGAGTCCCCGAATAAATTTTACCTCCTCTAAAATTGTTCTTGTCAGGTCTTATAGTCACAGCAATAAAAAAGCTGACTAAAATACCATCTGCTTTTGGTGAGACTAGAAACTGAGCATTCTATGACCCTCATGACTTCTATCTGGACATCTGGTTTCATAGAGCTGATTCTGTACTGCCTGAAGGAGGTAGTAAATCACGGGTGGAAGAATGAGAGAACTATTGAATATCTACTGCCAATGAGTGAAGGAGTGGCATGGCACATGCACTGGGAAAGTGAAAAGGTACTGGTGGTATTTGTCTATAAATTGGCCTATACCTTCTGTGTAAGAAGCTACTTTTCCCAAGAATTTCCTCACCCTAAGGAGTTGATAAGCTAACGACCATACTGGACAATCTTCAATTCTTAGCGTTAGGTATCAAAAGTTTATTTCTCATTCAGCTCATAATCTGATTGGCTATTCCCTAGATGGCCTCCCATGCAGTGATTCTGAGACCCATGATCTTTCCATCTAGCTGTCTAGGGGCTTTGCCAGCCTTTGGAACCTCAGGGTTCTTCACTGGAGGATTCCGGAATTGGTGTCCCTTGAATTACATTTCATTGGCAGTCACAAAACTCCATATTTAACTATGTTATGGTTTGGATCTTTAATGTCCTCTGAAAAGTTCATATATTAGGCGATGTAGAAATGTCAGAGTTGAAGTGATTAGATTATGAGAGCTGTAATCTCATCAGCTGATTAATCTATCGATGGATTAATAATTTAAATGGAATTCTGGGTGGAAACTATAGGCAGGTGGTGTGTGACTGGAGGAAATGGATCACTGGGGGGGTGACTTTAAGGATATCTTCTCCCTACTTCCATGCTCTCTGTCTTTGCTTCCTTGAACAGTTTACTTCTGACATGCCCTTCTGCCAGGAGGATCTGCCTCTCCTCTGGCTCAGATCTATGGAGTGGGCCAACCATGGACTGAGACCTCTGAAACTGTGAGCCCCTAAATATATTCTTATCCTCTAAGTTGTTCTTGTCAGGTGTTTTGGTCACAGTGAAGAAAAGCTGACTAATACCAACTAGAAGCTATGCAATGTAGTTTTCCTGAGTGTCCAAGAGGAAAATGAATGGGTTTAAAGATCACACTGAGAAGATCTTTGGGGGCAAAAACCCCTTTAGGTAAGAATCACTGAATGTCCAGATACTGTGAACACAGTTGTTAAGTCAATTGATTTCTCTGCTCTTAGCAAAACAAATTTGAAACCTTTGGTATCTGGTACATAACTCTTCAAAATCAAGCCTTTAATCTGCCTTCCCAGATCCACCTCTTCCTGCTCACTACCCAGCTTGCCTTCCCTGCCTCATGCACTTCACATTCTGGTCAGCTTGAACTACTGGCTATTCTTTGAATGTGTCATGTATGTTCACACCTTTGGGCCTTTGCAAATTCTGTTTCCTGTCTGAAACACCCACGCTTTCCATCCACCACAGGAGCCAGCTCAGAGCTCTTTTCTAAAAGTGAGTCTTTGCCTGGACTCCCTTCTCCAGGCAGAACTCGTCACTGCCTCCTTCACAATCCCACAGCATTCTCTATGCAATGCTATCATAAATTTCTGTGTTGCATCTTTTTTATTTGCTTTCCTGGATGTCTTTTCCCCTAGGCTGTAAAATGTTGGAGGAAATAATTAAACGAGTCTAACTGAATGAAGAACCAAGTCAAGAATCAGTCAGATTCTTGACAATATAGTAAAAAACCTGAGTTTTCTTTAAGAAAACTTGAAAGGTACTTGGAAATATGCTCTAGGTGCAACATTCATCCCTGGAGAAATATGAAATCTAAAAGAAAGTGTAAGTAATAACTTTCTGAGGTCAAGAGAGTTGTGATACTATGTGCTCTGCCACCTCTCTCCACAGTGCTAGTTCAGATGCATGCGAAAAGCTAAAATTGATTTCAGTAGGGTCTGTGATGAAATTCAATCCCCATACATTCACATGGAGAAAGCCCAAAGTTTTGGAGAAATGCAGGGAAGAAATAAACTTACATTAACATTTCATTACCTGGTCCAGACCAAGAGTCATCTTCCACAGAGAATGTTCAAAGCTCTGAGCGGAGGCTTACTCTGAATTCTTCTTTCCTAATATATGAGCCTGAATTTCCACCTTTCCAAAGTCAACCCAGACGGCTGCAGTTCAAAAGAAAATTTTTCCATTACCATAATGAATTGCAATAAAAAACATCAGTTCAGCCTCTTCCTCATCATCTTGGCATTTATGACTCTAAGCTTAGTAACTTTCAGAGTGAAATGAATTCATCTTTTATTCAGACTTTCTAATTTTCTACACTTCTTAGTTCACATGTTTGTGCTTATGCGAGCTCACAATCTCTCTGGTTCCCTCTCTCCTGGCTCTGATTTCCCCAATGCCTCAGGCCAGACCTTCTAAGACAAACTTTCCTAGCAGTCAATGCCATGGTGATTGCTCCCAGGACTGTTAAAAATAGACCCTGTTCCACTGCTCTAACCCTTAAAGAATAAGAGATGAGATCATTTTCTGCTTGGAGAGTGGATCCAGACAGTGAGTGATTGGCATCAGTGCATTCGACTGCAGCAGGAACAAGTGTTAAAGTGACTTCTCCCATCCTATTAAATATCCTTTTCATACATTGATTCACAGACTTGTTTCCATTCTCATGACTGAATGGGCAACCCTGTAATTTGTCGGCTACATTCATTTTTTTCCACCTCCTGGCAACAGTTTCACTTCAGTTTCTGCCAAGATTTTCTATTGTCTCCATAAGTTTCTGCCCAAGGTGAGTGATAGAAGGATGCTCTTATGAAATTAAACAGCAAAAAGCACCAGGCATGTAATTTAACAGGACTAGCAGGTAGTGACACCAATCTGTACTTTTACTTGAATTTTGGTAATGGGGCTTTTTCCCAATGCTTTTCATGTACTTTCTGACAATAGCTTAAAGTTACTACAACTTAGTTTCAGAAATGACCCTTTGACAAAATCCAGAGCAGGGCTGGGGGATGCTTCAAGAGAAATCCTAAAATGAAAGTACTGTATGCAAGAAATAAGCAAAGAATTAATTAATTTCCCTTTAAATCTTTCTGCTATCGTGTAATATATTTAGCACAGAAGGTGTGGAGACCACAAAACGCATTCACACCTGAGTAAGCTCTTTGTTTGCAAACAGCCTGCTAGGAACATTGGGGTAAGAAGACAACTTAGCTTTAAGCTTTCACACTGGACAAAGGAAGATGGCACTCAGATTGAAAAGACTGGTTATTTTAGAGACCTGGATCCTACTTTCAGGTTTGACATTGAACATCTCTTTGACTTTGAACAAATTATTTCACTTCTTGAGTTCTTAGTGTTTTCATTGGCAGAGGGAGGAAATTGAATTAGATCATCTCCAAGGTCACTTCTAGTTCTAGTCTTCTGTGCATGTCTTTTTCTAGTCCGTATGTCACATCATCTGGAAAATCAATTCTGTGGTGTTACGCTCCCCAACTTAGGACGCTGGAAAATGGCAACAACCGTGAAATGGATCCCTCCTTGGTTTGTCTTAATATTTTCAATTTTGAAAGTCTGTGTAAATGTGTGTGTGGCTTTGTGTGGGATATGTGTTTGTGCAAGTTGTTATATTTTGATTACAAAATCCTTAAAATTGGATGGGGGTGTAGCTCAGTGGAAGAGTGCTCACCCAGCAAGTGGGACACCCTGCATTTGATCCCCAGGATGCACACACATGTACACACAAACACACAAACACACACAAACCCCACAACCACTATAACATATCAAAGTCAAGCTATTGTGTTTGGAAAACCAAACATTCAGGATTCACTTGAAAACAACATAGTACTTTTTTCTGTCTCCTTTATGTTTTGTTTTCCTCTGCCCTTCTCATATTTCACTTTCAGAATCTATTCCTGTGTTTTGTTTTCAGACCCCTCCAGACAAGGGCACCTTTGTCTTCTCAGGGAAGGTTGGGGATGGTTCTTAGGAGAGTGTCAAGTGTGCCCAACTGGAGGCAACACTAACCTGAAGGAGGGGCAGCTAGTGATGACACCAAAATGAAAAAAACAGTTTTAAATTTGAGGCCACTAGACTTAGAAGTTATCCTGAGCAAGATTCTTCAGTGCTGCCTCCTCCTTGTAGGGTTTGGAAGCATTTTGGATTTTGTTGCAACATGCAAAATTGATTTTTCCAAAAAATGCTTTTGCAAATTTTAGTCTTATTATTATTTTTTAATACTAGAGATTGAAACTAGGGACTCATGCATGCTAGGTGGGCACTCTCCCTCTGGGCTATACCTCAGCCCTTTTCATTTTATTTTGAGATAGGGTTTCACTGTGTTGCCCAGACTGGCCTCAAATTTGCAATCCTCCTGCCTCAGCCTCTTGAATAGCTGGGATTACAGGCCTGTGCCATCACACCCAAAAACCAGTTTGTACTTAGATTGCTAGAAATTCCCCTATAGTCAAATTTCAAGTAATAGATATTGTTTTACTTTAGTTCTATTTCATAACAAAGTGACAACAGAAAAACAATTTTTAGAACAGAAATTAAAAAAAAATTCACAGTATAGGTTTAACTGAATATCTCAAATTATCTTGATTTATGCTACTGGCCTAAAGTAGTTAGTCTACTGGTCTTTTAACTGATTTGTGTGTGTGTGTTCAGCAGAGTGCTATGTGTCATGGTGGGTGAAGGGATATGAGGTGGAGATCCAGCTTGCAGCTAGGCTGAAATTGCACTGGAAATGAGATATGGTTGAGGCACTAGTAGGGAACTAAGGTGTTACTGTCTGGAGGTCCTGAGGACTCCTGAAAGCAAATGCAGCCCAAAAAAATGTACAACCGAATCTACAGTCCTAACCCAGCAATATAGCCTCACTTACAAGTCAGATGAGAAGATTTTGAATCTGTCATTCTTGATTTTTTTTTTCTTGTTTGTCTCCCAATGATGTCATATCCCAGGAAAAATGTTTTCTTAAGAGACCACATAGGATGCTGAAGGCACAAGGAACAGAACTCAGGGGCCCCATCAATGAGAATGACCAGTGGGAATGACAAACATCAGGGTAAGAAGCAAGTATGCTCAGCAGATGTGATGGAGGTGACAGGGCTGGCTGGCCTTAGTAGTACTGTGCTTGAGGAAGTGCTTAGTGGAGGCAGCATGGGGACATATATTGGACACCATCTTTGCCAGGGATCATAGTGCTTAGCAGAGGCTGATATTACAAAAAATATTAATGTACACTGGAGACACATCCTGAAGACCCGCAGAAATATTTAGGGCCGGGGGTACTGAATGTAGGGTGCAGGTGAGGACAAGAAGCACCCAAATATTGGTGACAAAGGATACGATTTTAGTTTGCCCTCCTGGAGTTTGTAATCTGGTTGGAAAAGCAAGATCTTCATACCTGAAAAGCTAGGAAATGATAAAATACAGATGCGAGCAAGCGTTAGACTGCTCTTGAGATTATATTCAGCCCAATCACAGCAGTCTTTGGAGAAGGTGGTAGAAACTTGCTATGACCTTAAAGCAAGTGGGATTTGGGTGGGTAGAGATCCTTCCAGAAGTGGGTAAGAGCTGAAGGCCAGCAATAAAACGTTTTTTTACAAGCACACTGAGTCTTTGCTGTGTGCCATGGACTGTCTTAGGAATTTTCTGCCATGTGTGGATGATCCTCAGAACAACTTGCAAGAAGATTTTATTTTTGCCATTGTACGGAGGTGGAAGTTAAGAGGTTCAAATTAAGGGACCTGCCTGAGCTCATATAGTGAGTGAAGGGGGAACTGACTCAAGGATAGATGGCAGATCTTTCTGCTCCCTGAGAACAGCAAGAAAAATGCAAGACAGGGACAGGGATCTGACACAACAGGTAGGAAACCTGCAAAGCTGTACCAAGAGGTTTGCGTGCAGTTCTATAGGTGAGGGGAAGTGACTAGAGATGTTTTCAGAACAAGACTAACATAGTATTTATTGTGGTTGGTCTAATTCATCAGGAAGTAAGACAGGAAGAACATGAAAATAAAGGCAATCTGGCTAGAGGGTAAAATGAGTAGTCCAGGCCTATGGAATAAAGATGAATGAATAGGACATTTGAAAGGAAGAAAGAACAGGTCTTGGTGACTTGTTTGAAATAAGGACCACAAGTCTTCTGAGACTGGGATGACTTCCCCAGGAAATGATGCTTTCTATGTGGAGGACCAGGTTTTGGCAAATCTGGGCTCACCGAAAGCAGCGTGAGATTTCCAAATTCACCAAACTGGAATTGAAAGTCAAGTTCAAAAATGGCAAGCAGAAATGGCCCAGAAGCAGATACGGGGCAGGATCAGATGGACTGGGGCTAAAGCTCCATGTGTGATCCCAGAGTCTTCCTCAAGTTCAGCCAAGATGTCAGCAAAACAGGCCACTTCTGTAAACTGGAAGTAGAGCCTTAAAATGTCTAGAGATGACAGAACAGAAACTAGGTCAGGAATTTTATTGTCTCTGCTCTAGACAAGGAGACCATGGGAGGAAATCAGCAGACGAACCAACTAGAATTATAGTTTTAACTGTATTTCAGTGGAATCTCAGTTTTTGAATGGGGCTAGGCCCCATTTCATGAGCTATAACAGCAAATAAACTACAGTATCCTAATTCTCATCATTTTGAAGTGTGTGCATGTGCACGTGTTTAAAATCGTCTGTTAAAATGCGACATTAATTTATTTTCCAGTGTCTAGGTTGGAATATAACTATGTGATATATATCAAATGAATTTCATGGCTGTGGTCCAAATGTAACAAATGAATCATTTAAGACTATCCGTATATTGGTGATGCCAAATTTTTCATTTTCTTCTATTTTATAAATGCATCATATCTCGGCTCAAAATCAATCTATTAACCTTGAAAACATTTGGAACTGGAATGAAGGTTCACAGTGAACTTTGTGACCTTCCACGTGATATTAGTCATATTTAGCAATTATTATTGGCTTTGAGTAATGAGGAACCAGTTGAGACAGGAAGAGCCACGTGGTGCTTACCAATCAAGGAAACTTCAGAGACCACAGGGAAAATGAAGAGCATGCAAAATCGGGGTTTTTAAACCTTGAGCCAGTCTGCCACAAAGCTCTTGTCTTTTAAAAATAGATTTGAACATCTTGGCAGCTATGCTGATAAATTGCACATAAAATACTCTAGTAAAATCTTTGTGTTATGAGATAAGGAATTCTGTTTAGTGGATTTGAAGGGCAAATCTGTGTGTGCCCTCTAAACCTCCACTGGGGTGAGCCTGATGGATTTCCCAGGTGCCAGACAGTTCACACTGCCACAAGATGGGTGGAACAATGAGGGTAGAAGCTTAGCAGCATTATTTTTTAAATTAAAGTTCAAATAAATTTCTCATCTAAAATTGCCTTAGGAATTACATCCATATATTATCCTCTGGATGAATTTTATGTTATAGCAATTTTAACACAATATAAAACATAATGTAGATACTTTTGGATTCATGACATGAAAGAATGGTTAACGGTTTATCCATATGGGATGTATGGAAATACTTCTCTTAAATTCTTCAGTCATGTTTTATGGATATTCTACTTCTATACAACTAACAGTATAGAAACTTGCTACCATCAATGGAATATTTGTCCTCAATTATTCGTTGTAATCTTCCACATGATGTTAGTTATATTTAGCCAAACTTACTGTAAAAGAGCCTAACTTGATGGAATTTCAAAGTATTTCCAGTTATATTATTTCTTTTTAAATTTGATTTAATTAGTAGTACATGACAGTAGAATGCATTTATACATTTTGATAGATCATACATAAATGGAGTGTAATTTCTCATTTTTCTGATTATACATATTATAGAATCACATCAGTCATGCAGTCATATATGTATATGAGGTAATAATGTCTGTTTCACTCTATTATCCCTCCTATCCCCACACCCCTTCCCCTCCCTTCACTTCCCTCTACCTAATATAAAGTATCTCTGTTCTTCCTTATCCACCCTTATTATGAATTAGTGTTCACACACAGAGAAAACATTCAGCTTTGGTTTTATGGGTTTGGTTTATCTTGCTTAGCATGATATGATATTATTTTTCTTAATTTATAAATATTTTACACTTGCAAGATCTATTTCATCTGTTGTCTTTCCTTTCTCACTCTCTCTCTAATTTTATATTACCCACAGAAGAAACACTAGATTTATCTCTAATGTCAAATGAAAAATATCTTTATTTCTAGATTTAACTGAATTTTTAAAAGTTAGTTTTCTAGACTCAGCTTAAGCTAACTTAAAGACGTACATTAATTTACATTATTATTATTTTTAAACCCAGTGGTGCTTTACCGTTGAGCTATATCCCCATTTATTTTTATTTTTATTTCTTATCTTGAAATAGGGTTTTGCTAAGTTGCTGAGGCTGGTCTCCTGCCTCAGCCTCTTTAGTTGCTGGGATTATAGGCCTGCAGCACCATGCCCAGAAATTTCCATTAATATAAAAATTAGGGTTGAGGATGTAGCTCAGTGGTAGGGTACTTGCCTAGCATGCACAAGATCCTGGGTTGGACCTCAGAACTGCAAAAAGGAAAGTTAATATAAAAGATGATCAAACCACAATGGAAACTTGTGAAGTCTAGAAACTCAGGTGTAAAGATGAGCTATCTCTGTCAGAACAATTTCAGTAATATATTCCCTGACATACCCAAAGAAAGAGAGAAATTAGCAATGGCCTTTTGTCCCTGGAAATTCTCCCAATAATCTAGAATCCCAAAATGTCATACCTTTGAGTTGGGAGAGATACTGGGAACCAGAAAAAATTCGGCCGATTGTTTGAGAGAATTTAACCAAGCTGTTCACTTTTCTCAGTCTTTAGTTTCCCTATCACAGGGATCACCTGAAAGATGGTCTGAGTAGCTATAGCAAAAGGAGTGGGCGGGCCCAACTGATATACTTTCTATGTCTCCCACAGAACATTAATAAACCATTAGATTCCTTGTAGGTGCTAAATCTCACTTGAATTAAAAATCCCAATTCCAACGAGACTCCTCATAAAATGTAAGGTGCTTCTACTTCTAGAAAAGAGACAAAGATCTTTGAGGGTGATTATAAGAATGAGCAATGCATCTAAGCTATTGAGGTCACAAGATACATTGATTTCTGTCTCAGAAAAGCATATGGAAACCACAGTAGCTATAAGAATTTGCAAATAGCTTTGAATCCTAATGTAAAAGAGGATTAATCCTGGGTACACTAGTAGAAGTCTTGGGTTAACATGAGTTTTATTTTCATAGTTCTCAGAGAAAGCAATAGAGGACTAAAACATAAATTTGTCTGAGGTTAGGGTTTTACCAGAAATATGTTCATTAAAAAAATTAGAACTTACTTTTATTCCTTCATAATCAATAATAAGTTTAGTGACAAAAAACAGTAGGTGTTTTGTTTAATCTCTTCAGCTGTTTTGAAATGTTTTGGTTTAACTAGCATGTACTTTATTAATGGTAGTTTATCTCATAGATCTTTTAATGACTTGGCCTAAGAACAAAATTAAACTTCCTGAATTTGATTTTTCTAAAGCATATCTACCAAACGCTATTGCCCTTTATGTCAAATAAGCCCTCACTGGCTTATAAGTCTGAAGTGATTTTTTTTCCCCCTATCTCATTATGGTTGTTCCAAGACTCTTGACATTCTCTAAATCATCTTTCACTGAGTACAAGAGGTCCACGAGGAAGTCAAGATCGATGATAGACTTCATCTCTCTTGAATTTTAATGCAAATGTCTGTTCCCCTAATCAAACAAAGGTTAAAAAAGGAAATCAAATTAGCTTATTACAAAAGCCAGCATAACTGAGCTGACAAGAAAAATGCTTTCTGCATAAAAAGTCTTTAATCAATATCTTCAATAAGAATGTCATTGGAAAGAGGAGTTCATATGTGGTCAGTTTTAATCTGCAAATCAATATGTACTTTTAAATAAATATTTAACCACAGCAGCTCAATAAGGCATTGCCCATAAGAATTTCTTTCTTTAAACCAAAATGAAACAAAATTACAGCATGAATGTAATGTCTGGGGCTTAACCTAAACTTGTGAGAGAATTCAAGGTTAGGGCTATTTAACCCTTAAATCTTTGAATATTAAATATTCTCTTTAGTACTTTGTCTCAGACATCAGTCCTCTATGTAATTTAGCTGTTCAAAGGGTAAAATGATGTTTGAACACAAATTACTTATCAGAGATAAATCTTGATGCAATTTTCGGCTATCTGAAATTACTTAATAAAATGACTTACATGAAATAGAGGCTAAACTTCGACAGATTTTTAAACCAAGTCTAAAAAATGCAGTCAAAAAATGCATTCATGTGGCAGATGAATTCTTATAAGTACACTTTTATACTTTTCTATCAAATCCATATTCACTATCTTATACTATCTGATTAGCACCTTCTACCTGCACTGCAGACAGGTCATTTGCACTGCTACCAACATGTCCTGGAATCTTCTGCCTATTGGATGTGTGACTTTGGGTAAATCACTTAATTTTCCTTACTAGAAAGTGTAAATATGAATGGTGTCCCCTTCAAAAGTCATTTTGGGGATTTAAGGATTCCACATATGTAAAGTTGTTAATATAGTTCCTGACCTATTGCAAGTAATAAAAGGTAACATATTATTAATTATTTTTAATTGAATTGTGTTGGTGAATATAAAAAGAAACACAATTTAATTTAACACACAACACTAATTTCAGTCCAATACTAATGAATAAAATGAATTAAAATATGCCTTGAAATAGCATATCAGACTACTGGAGAAGCTTAACCATAATCCACTCTTACCATCTCATTAATTTGCTTTTTTTTTCTCTTTTGCCATAAATGAGATAGTAGAAAAATGCTTTTTAAAAATTCTCTTTATCCAAAAACAATATTAGAATATCATAATAGTTTTATTAAAGAAGTCCAAATGATCAAAAAAAGCAATAATATTATTCCTAAGTTTCTGTAAAGTTATCTTAAACACTGAATGCATGACTTTTCTCCCTTTGTTGCCCTTTCTTTGATATATAATTTTCTTTTATTCTTTCATAGGAATTTCTTTCCTAAGTTTTACCAAGCAGTTTCCTTAAAAACCCTTGAGTTCCTTTATCTTGATGGACAAGATCAATGAAAATGTAAAATATATTTCCTTAAAAAGATATATACAATTCTTATCTTTCTGAGATTATTTCAAAATGCTCTGCATAAAGTAGGTGGTCAGTGAAAAAACAAGGAAAGTCCAGGGTAAATTTAGACATTAGAGGATGCCTCTCTGCAACATTAGGAAGCCTCTTGCTGCTGGGTTACTGCTCATTCATTATTCTTAGGTGACCATGTCAAGATTTCTAGAAAAGGATTGGGTATGTAGGGCAGTAATAGAGTGTTTGTCTAGCATGCTTGAGCTCTGGGTTCAATTCCCAGTATTGAAAAAAAAATTTCCAGACAGTATCTTGGAAGCTAAGTGCTTTGAGTGTTTGAACTACATTAGTCAATGTAAAACTAGTGCCCTTGAGACAATGCTCCAATGAATTATAAAATATATTAATTAGAATGTAATGTTTTTTAATGAGACTCTTCTGATCTACTAGGATACCTAATTTAGGGCCATGCATACATTGGCATTATGACTTTTTAGAGGAAGAAAAGTAATGATGATGACCAACACATGTGCAATAACTTCCAGTTTTTGAATTGCTCTATTTAATCATTTCTCCATTTAATAACTGATTTAACTCTCATAGACATCTTTTTGAGATAAGAATTTGGGAATAAATGGAGAGATCCTAGATTTCAGAGGAAGGACCCACAAACCACTGAAATACAGGAAGCACCCATGAACACTTACACCCTTGACCTATGCCCCTGTAATATGAGAGCAATGCGTAAGTGTAGCGAAAACTGGTTTCAAATTGTTTGGCTCCTTCTGGCTCCACTTCTAGTCCAACACTAGCAGCCATCCCTCTGTAATGCCCCATATCAAGGGGTTGCTCTTTCTACCTCTGGAGATAGCCTGCTTTCTTTCTTGAATGTGATTCCTTGCTTTGCCACAGAGGCATCTCTCTTAGGATTGCCCCCACTGTTCCTTGAATATGTATGTACTTTCCTAATAAGCCTCTTTTTATGTTTTTGGCATGTGCTGAATTTTTTTTTTTCCATCACATATGTCAAGAACTCCACTGGTCCTGAGTCAAATTCCCCCTTCTCTCTGAAAACTACTTGGAGACATCTCTTCCATGACACCATGAGACAGATATTATTATTCACTTTTTTACAGAGGACGTAAAAAAATTCTGTGAAAGACCAAGGCTGTGTCCTAAGTTATATAGCTAAAAAACTGTCAGAATAAGATTTTAAACCATGTCTTTTAATTTTAAAAGTTTTATTCTTTTTCATTACATAATATTGATGAAAATTTCTCATCTCTTCTTCTTTCGTGTTTGAGAAAGTAGAACAGAGGCCAAAAAGAGAAGCTGATGGAATTGTGTTATAGTATTTATAATTTTTCTTTTTTAAAAAATTAATTTTTGAACATATATTCATTATACATATTAATGAGGTTCATATTTCAATACAAGGATAGAGCAAGCATTGATCAAATCAAGGTGATTAGCATTTTTCCTCCTTCTCTTTATCTCTTTATCCTGTTTTCCCTTTCTTTCTTCCTTTTTTTCCTTCCATCCTTCCTTCCTTTCTTCTTTTTTTTCTGTGCTGGGAGTCAAACTCCAGGTCTCGCTCATGCTGGGCAAGCATTCTACCACTGAGCTTTATTAACAGATTTCATTATTTTTTTTAATGTTGAAGCCTTTGTGACTTTTCAGGTAACAGTACTTTTAATTTTCATGTGTTTGATTTTGAGGTTAAATCTGTGGTCCTATTGAGGCCTACATAGTTAAAATATTCTATTTCTACTTTGAAACTGTAGAGATCAGATCTGAAAACAAGAAAAGTTGAAGTTACTCAGAAGTAAACTCCCAGCAATAAAGTATTTTGTAAGTAATCATGATGTTCAGGGATTCAGCATTTCCGATTGTCTTGTAAATTTAAGATGCTCCCAAGTAGTGAAGGGTGATCTATTGAGGTTGGCAGATAAGATATCAAGTAATTAGATTTGTTCATGGTCTTATCTAGTACTGAGCAACAATAGCCAGCTAAGTTCCCTCTGGGATGAGTCCTGGAGTCCTGTTTGTTTCCTGACCACTAATTTGGAGTCAAGGTCACTACATTCAGCCTAGGATCTTAAAAACATGTATGCCTTCCAGAAGGGCAGCATTTTCTTTCCCACAGAGCACAACAAATTAATTATTACTATTTTGGGTTCTCATTATGAGATGCCAGAGAAAGGACCTATTCATAGGTTTGATGTGAAAATGAAGTTGTTTTGATGCTAAGGATAAACTCACACAATGCCTCAAATATCTTGGTGCAGGGCATAAAGCTGATAGTGCAGAAAGAAAATAAGAGACCTGACTTCCATCTACCCTAGGGGCTTCCAAACCATGTGACTTGTGAAATTAGTTGGAGGCTTCAATTAATAATTCAAATAATTGTGGATTTCCTTATACATGCATAACATCATGTCCAAGGCTATGGAAGGTCAACCTGATAATGAGAGAGAGAAAAAAAAAAAACCTCCTACACTTAAGAAATCTATAATCTAATTTAGGACATTTCAAAATATTAGTGAGTAGTCAATAATATGTCCCAAATCAATGACATTCAAATCCTTACATTAGGAAATCAAGGGAGAGAAAGAGCAATCCCAGCTGAGGAGACTCCAACAATTGTTTATGGTTGTCCTTATGCTATTTGAGTGGCATGTGGGTAAGAAACAGAAATAAAGGATTTTCCCAAGGAGGTAATCTCTAATAGAAGGGAAGTTAAATGAGTCTGTTTTGGAGGACCAGAGAGAAGTTTCTTAAAGATAATTAAAAATATGGAATATTAGATTGAAACCCATTTGCAGAAAGTCTGAAATGAGGGTGAAAAATCTGTAGTTTATGACCAAGTGCCACCAGCAATTTTTGAGGGGCATCAGACTGAAGGTGATTTTCAGAATGACTAAGCTGGTGGTGCCTGGCCTGCAAAGGCAGGGGAGTGGGTCTTGAGGCTGGAGGCAAGGAAACCTACTAGGAGGCCTGGAAGCAGTACGAGACTATTTTCCATTAATAAACAAGAGACTTAATGAGCTATCTCAGTACAAATTATGCTATGGTCCAATCTCTACTTCAAGGCTAGTGTGGAGAATTGGCCCAGATTGATGACTCTTTTCCTCTGAACCTAATCCTGGAAATGCCATGGGAAAAAAAAGGGAATTGAATGAATTAAGTGACCATGGCTAGCAGACTGTTCAAGTCAGAAAGTGACCATACCCCCCAGAATCTGGAAGAACAAATGGTGGTGTGAGAAGAACAGCAATTGGGTGAATGGTTATCTGGAGTAGGAGAGGACTATAAGCTAAGAGAGGCAGAGGGGCTGAGACCTCCTAGTTGTTCCCTTTTCCTTTCTCTGCGAGGATCATTTTCAATTGCATGGCTACCACGTGGCAAGAAAATCATCTGAAGCTACAAGGCTAGGTTACCCCAGGGTGCTCAGGAACCCAGATGGGATCAGAAGTCAATAGATGAGGACGGCAGGTTGGCAGGCCTGCGTGTTACCCCCACAGAAAAGAAGATGGTATACTTCACATCAGTGCTGTACAGAACAGGCCTTTGATTGACAAGAAGTTTCTTTGGGTAGGGGGATGGTTTTCTGGGGAGAAGAGGGAAGGCTGGAGACCAGATCACAATTCTAGGAGCTCTCTGGCCTGGATCTATTCCTTAAGAGATAGAAACTGGATCCAAGGTTTTCATTCTCTCTAGGTAGATGTTATCAATTAATGCAATGTTCGTTCTAAGAAGATAAAAGGTAAATACATAAGGGAGGTTGCAAGGTATTAGAACACTGAATATATAATGAAATAGAGGGAGCAAATGGGCAGAATTATACTAGAGGAAGCAGAATTAAAAGTCAAACAGATCAAGAATGTAGCATAAGTACTATTAACGCAATAGAGAAATGAGAGACTATCGCAAAAATTCCACAGGGACAATCTGTTATAAAAACAATCCAAAATAATGATTTTGGAAACATATTGTTGAGTGAATAACTGAATATCACAATTGATAAAGAGGAAGAATAAGTAAGATGAAGAATTGGGTCAAGAAATTTTAAAAGCACCAGGAAGAGATAAAAAGAAAAGTTGAGAGACAAGCTAAACTAATAGAGAAGTAGAAATAGAAATATCAATGTCTATATAAAAAGAGACACTAAAATAACAAAAACAAACCCCACAAATGCAGGAGATAAAATATTGAAGGTGTTGACAAATATTTTTAAAAATTAAAATGTTGGAGTTGGGATTAGAACCAAGGAAGTCTAGCTACAGTATTGGGGATCTTAGCTACTTACTTTCTGTTTAATAAGCAACAGGCAAACTTTGAACTAGAAGAGAATTCAGCAAAGTTCTAGAAGTGCAGTAATGTACTATTCCAACCATAACCAACACACAAGGTATTAAATAAGATGCTATTTATGACAGCAACACAAATTGTTTCAGAATTAACATTATCAGGAAAAAATCAATAACTACTTCTTAAAAGAGTTGGCTTGCGAGTGGTATACATCTTGAAAGAGGTTGGAAATATTTGCAAAAATACTGTGAAAAATTCAGCCAGCAGTAGTTACCTACAGTTAAACATCCAGTTAATTCTAAATGTCTTTCTGAATCCTGTTGCTGGTTTATTGAGTCTGTTGTCTCTCTTCATCTGAAAAATGTGATACATGCAGACTTATTTTTGGGTGTTTAAAGGATGGAAATCAGAACTAACAGGCACACATTGGACCCCTTCCAATGTAGTTGCTACAAAGTCAGCTTTCCCTCCAAGGCAGTCATTGGTGAGGTCCTAGCGTATTGAGTGAAAGAGTATGTGATGGAAAATACTATCAACTACAAGTGCAAAATATGTAACTGTGTGTATGTTGCAAATTGGGTGCAGATTAACCTGAAATTTATAAAAAATGTGGTTGTACTCAAATAAAATCGAGTAGAGTTTGTAAAATATAGAATGGTTGGCAGGATACTTAAATGGGAAATGATCACTCTTGCTTCTCCTTTCTGTTACATAGCAAACTATCCTCCATGGAATACCTAGCACTTGGATAGTGATTAATAAAGCATATTTATATTTGTTCCTCTTTTACTTTCTTAGTTCTTGAAATGATTTCTTTGACATTAAAACTTAGAGGTTTCTCTGGTTTGGATATGAAATATCTCTCAAAGGTGCATGTATTAAATGCTTGGTCCTCATCCTGTGGTGTTATTGGGAGGTAGTGGACCCTTTAAGAGGTGGAGCTTGGTGGGTCCCTGGATGTGTGGACTCAAAAGGGATTGTGGGGACCTACCCTCTCCTTCCCAGGGGCCATGAATTGAGCAACTTTCCCTGTCATGTACTCTCACTATGATGTATTGCCTTGGCACACACCCCAAAGCAATAGGCCAACCAACCATGAACCAAAGGTTCCAAAACTGTGAGCCAAAATAATACTTTCCTCTTATTAAGTTGATTTACTTCAGACATTTGTCACAATGATGGAAAGCTGACTAATGCAGAGGTTTATAGTTTTAAAGTTGGAAGGAAACTCAGAGATCCTAGAACAGTCTCTTCATTATGCAGGTGAGAAAAAGGCCTCAGAAAAGATAAATTACTAATGTATTTTTTTTTTTTTTTTTTAACAAGGGAAGATGGTATACCTTTTATGTTCTTAGGGACATTTTTGGAAAGGATGTGTGGAGGGGAGTGTTGGTGGAAAGGAGGTAATGGGCAGAAGAAAAATTCCTGGCCAATTCAGGGCATAATCAGTGCAGTTCAGTGAAAACAGTAGGTGCATATTCCATGCATGACATTGTGAAAGGCCTTAGAGTACTATCCCTGTCCTTAATGAGCTCCATTTCCCTGCTATCTCTTCCTAGTTTGGTGTTCTTTTATTTACCCATACTAATGGGTTGTCCTACTAGCATTATTCTTACCATTTATATTGTAAATTGTGAACTTCTAAAGGGAAAATTTTGTCTTCTTTCTTAGGTTCACCCAGCACTGGGGAAATTGCTCAGCCGCAGTATACGCCCAGTGTCAAGTGCAGCAAAGAGGCCCAGGAAAAGGAACCGGAGTGTCAGTGATGTTTCTTGGTAACTCAGAACACACTTTGCCCAAAGCCTATTTCTGGCTGGGGGGTGTCCTCACTTTTCCGCAAGCTGGGGATTGTTTACCACTGCAAAGATTTTGAACTCTCTCCAGAAGTGGTGGGAAGAGTACTATGGTTTGGATAAGTGTCCCCCAAAGGCTCATGTGTTAAAGGTTTGGTCACTAGTCTAAGGCATTTATTTTTGGAAGGAGGTGGTACCCTTAAGAGGTGATGCATTGTTGTGGGAAGTTAGGTCACTGGGGGCACACTCTTGGAGGGGATAGTGGGACCCTGGTCCCTTCCTCTTTCTTTGCTTCCTGACCACTTGAGATGAACAGTGCTCCCGCTTTTTGTACCAGGAATTGAACCCAAGGACACTTAATCACTGAGTCAAATCCCCACCCATTTTTATGTTTTATTTTGAGGCAGGATGTCACTAAGTTGCTCAAGGCCTTGCTAAGTTGTTGAGGCTGGCTTTGAACTCATAATTTTCCTGCTTCAGCCTCCCAAGTTGCTGGGGTTACAGGAGTGTGCCACCATGCCTGGCTAGTAGGCCTCCTTTGCCACATGCTCATACCAAAATGTACTGTGCCAAAACAACTCCAAAGCAACATGGCCAAGCAACCATGGACTGAAACTTCTGAAAGGGTGAGTCCCAATAAGCCTTTTCCCTTTCGAGTTGATTATCTCAGGTATTTTGATACAGTGATGTAAAGAGCACATACTTAACCATTGCCTCATATTGCAGAGCTCCAATGCACCCTCCAAAGCAGTGGAAAGAAAATGAAGGTGTTTTTCTATGAAACTACAAAGATGCCTGTTCCAAGTGGACCTACCATCAGACATAGGAGTTCCTGCCTTGTGCTCCAAATGAGAGCAGAGATAGCCAGTGTGGTTCAGCTTCCAGTTTTCTGAGTGGAGGGATGGGGTTCAAGGGTTGGGGAAGGCACCTCTGTTCTTTCCTCCTCATTCCCATTCCCAAGATAGCCTCAGGCAATCTCCAGGACCAGCTCTTTAGAAATAAGGACTAAGGGCAATTTGAGCATCTCCTTTCAAGGACCCCTGCTAAGGGTTAAGACTGAAGGCTCTGACACTCATCAGTCTGCTCTTCCCTCCTTGATTCTGGGATGACACCTTAGAACATGGTTTATGGAAGTCCTGATTTCCATCCCTTGGTCTGGTCCTTCTACTCTTGTGCCCAAGCAAGCAAGCAAGGATCCTCTTTGCATCATGTTTTATGTAGTATTATGCATAACAATGAGGACATTTTTATGGCATTGAAAATAATGTAAATGGTGGTCGCACCTCTTCATTCAGTGGAGAGAAATAAATATGTTTAGTTTTTTTTTTTTTTTTCCAGCAAACTATTCCCATAATCTATTTTTCTGACTGCAGAACATCACACATTGTTAAGGAATTATAAATAGCATGTGAATCAATCTGTGGCATTGCTTTCTTACACAGGCTCTTTAAAACCAAGTGATGATTTAATACATAAACATGCCCAGTGCACCTGCCTCCATAAGAAGCAGTGATTTCCCCTGTTGAGTGGTGTGTGATTCCTTTTCTGTCTTCTGTGCTTTCTTCCCCCTTTCCCCTCCTTGTTACTGATCCCACACTTCTTTCCAGTAGCTCATGTTTATCCGATGCATTAGACATGGCTCTAAGTGATTTTGTCCTCTGCTTATTTTGATGGGCTGGTGTCTGGAAATGTGATCGGGCAAAGGGGAAACAGCTTCATGGAATTCTTCTTTCCATCTGAGCTGAAGTTGGGAGACCTTAAGGATGTCCTCTGTGAATAAAACAGGGTCAGTTTTGCTAGTGAGGCATAATTCAGAACTGAATTTAGGAAGAAATAATTTGTGTGGCAGAACTGGCTTCCCACATTTTTCCCCCTTTCTTCTTCTTTTGTGTTAAAAGGCAGAATGCAGGGGGAAAGTGTTTTAAGCAAGCACAAAATCTCCAGGTTTGCCCACTGGGTGGGCTGATATTGGATGCCAGGCTTTGGTGATTGGGTAGAGGGCTTCCATTCTGTTCTGCTCTTTAGAATTGTTGGTTTGGAAACTGGTTTAACTAGGTCAATTGAGATGAGCATGGTTAGAGAAATGATTCACTTGTAAGCAAAATATTTAGGCCTACATAGTCTGAGACTATACAATGTGGTTAGATTTCCTTTGTTACTCAACAGTGGCTTGAGCCTCCCTTATCCATGCAGAATCTTCACTCCAGCTGAGACTAACCCCCGACACTGCTTGACAAGTGCTCTTAAATAAGTCCTGTGTTCTGTGGCAGGGCCATCTCTTGGAGGGTGCGCCACTACCCTGTTGTTCCTGGCCATCACTCTGGGCAGTGCGTCTACACTTCCTCCACACATGCCTTCAGAAGAAATCCTCTTCCATGGATTACCCATAGGATGGTTGATTCCAGGCTACCATGAGGCACACGGAGAGAAGAGGCATTTTGCCCATATCCCAGTAGAAGTCCCACACTCATCTTTGGTTCTTCTTTCAGAATTTGCCTTGGCCCTCAATAACTAACAAAGGAGTGCTCACTTCCCTCAGGGGTTCACGCTCCTACACACCTTGCTCTGTGGCCCCAACAGGACAATGGCATTGAAATGGAAAGGTTTGGTAGCTACATTTTGGGTCATTGTTCATGGCAGTTGATATTCCTGCCCAAGGAGGTCTGTGGCAAGCTGTAGCCAACTCTTCCCATGGTCTTTGTATTTATATGAAGAGTGTTCTGACAAGAAACACAGACCCTGTCTATCGTCTGCTAATTCTCCAATCTAGATTTTACAAAATTTCCAAAGCCCAAGCAGCAATGTGCCCAATGCTCTCTAAAGTCACACAGAGGTAAGAAACACTCCCCTTATTCTTTCCTCAGGAAATTACCACTTCCCCTCCAAAATGCAAGGCACCGTTATTATATTTTTAGTTAGCAAATACTTTATTCTCAATTCTATTTTTATTTATTATTAAAATAACAATTAGTATTGTTGATAAATAGTGATACATACTTATTTAATTAGAGAGAATCAGATATACCTAGAACAGTAATTTGTAGAAATAACACTGTCCCCTATAGCTATACAAAATTATTCTGTGTTGATTAAAAAATAAAAAATAAATTCTTAAATGGCTTTGACTCAATTAAATCTAGCAACTTTCCAATTCTTCGAACAAATTATCTTCTTAGCATAAAACATTGCATTCAGATCAATGGTCACCTTAAAGCACCAGAAATAACAATGGAGTACTTTCTTTCAGATCCATGTAATTAAAGGGTTTTCCCCAAACAAAGGTGAATGAAAAATTTCAAACTGTTTATACTAGATAGAAATGCTTTGCAGCTTAGTTTGATTTCTTTTTCCAGATTCTAATCATCCAGTTCCAAAAACAAAAAATAATACAAATTTTGATAAATCACTGTGTAATGTACTTATTATGAATGAGAAATAAAATGTTCTGAGTTCCTTGTTAAACATTATTTTTTCTGACTTGAGTTACTTGGGAAATCTGAATTAAAATAAAAATAGAGCCAAGGTTAGTAGGTGAACATGGCTTAGGAGGGAAACCTAAATATTTACTGAACATCTGCTAATTCAGTTATGTGCTAGGCTATTTACATATGGTGGTTTATTCTACCTTTCAACCATCATAAGGATTGACCACTGTCATTACCATTTGAAAAATGAGCATAAAGCCTGAGATTCAGTGTATTGTGCAAGGTATATAGCTGGTTTGGGACTCGGATTCAACCAGGTCTATAGGATTTCAAATCTCCTCTTCTTCCCATGATGCCTTTTAGGTTTAGGAGGTATTTTCATCAAGTGGTGAATGCCTAGTGGAATCTCCTTCCCTAACTTGAATATTTGCATACCCTTTAATGTACAAAACTAATGTGGTCTTGTGTCTTGACCAATCAAGATTTAGCTAATTCATTTGAGTCCTTACTATGTACCAGACACTGTAGGAATTACAGGCACAGAAGCCAATGCCATTGGGGCAGGTCATTTTAGCCCAATGCACTTGTAACACTCCTCAAATCACTTTTGATCCTGGCTGCTTATCCCACCCACTCACCAGTTCTCCTGAGAAAAAGACGTAGGATGGTAGCCTTGAATCACTGGGTCATTAAGAGAATTTGTGTAATCAGAAGATGCAATACCATGGTTCTTTGGTTTTCCATGGTCTCATCATCTTTTCCTAGTTCTATGTAATTGACTGGATTTTGAATTATAGGAGGGTAAATTTTTAATCAGAAGAAAATACTAATAGATAAAAGTAGATGATGGAAATGATTTATGGGCCTTTCAGGAAACTTACAGGAAAATCCCCTGAAAAGTCTTAGTATTGACTTGTTAAATGTAAACCTCATTACCTTTGTTTTATTCGGCATATTTATGAAATATGTTTATTTATTAATGAATTTTCCTGAAACAATTGTAACAAATACATAAGGGCATTCTATTCTGGTAACCAATTAGCCATATGACTGTGTATATTTATTACTGGCCTTTAGAGACTGTCCAGAAACAGAAAGTTCCAGGAAAAAAACAATAAAAGCATTCAATTCCTTAAAGTGTGTTGCCTTCCAAGAATCACTTATTCAAAGGATGAAGAAACAAGATATTTCTGAGTCTGCCTGTGACAAAATTAATCCTCCTCAGCATCCTTACCACAATTGTTCAGAACAATTTTCTATTCTTCAACTGGACAGATATGGCTATGAGACCATGGTACAAATAATTGGGGAACCTGTCAGGAGGGCTGTTATGGAAGCTGCAATTGATAAACCTTATGGGTCAAGTGAGAAAGCTGAGGAAGTGGATTCTATGACCTCCTTGCTTGGATCTTTGCACCTCCTATTGCTTTTACTGTTGGCAGACACTGGTGAACATCACTGTAGTCTGTGACCCATGAAGAAGCAGGCAGCATCAGCCAGTGAGGCTGAGTCATAGTATCAGACTATCACATTAGGGAGGACCTGCAAGTCATATTGTAACCAGTTCCCTTATTCTACAGATGTGGAAGCTGAGGCCCAAAAGGCCTCACTGGCTCATCCATAGTCACCTCATAGCTGCCATAAAAGTTGAGACTCCAATCTGGAACTTTTGGATGAGATCTCAAGAATTATCTAATCTGAAGTGCCACCTCCTTAAGCCTGTACCTGAAAGGGCAGCCACCGCATGCTGAACCTGCAAATCTGAGAGGACACCAGCGATCTAAAATTTGGATTGGTAACACTATGTCATCATGAATTCTAGGAAGTAAAATATATGTTTAGATAAAATGTATTCATCAACAATCAACAAGTAGTGCACATCACTTATGAAAATGACAAGGTCTAAACTGTTTTGTACCTTACAATGGCAGGTTAAAGATATAAATGGAGTTCAGGATCAAGGTCCCTGGACGCTGTTTAATTTATCAACACCACCTCATGCCTCACAAAGAGGGGGCCATGTTTTATGGGTATGGAGTCTGACTGCAGACCTGCTTTCTCCAAGTTATCACCATTTTTCTCGTAAGTTAAAAAAAAAAAAAAAAAAAAAAAACCAACTCTTTTTTAAGGAAGAGCTTAACATGGATATTCTTATTAGGTTTTTGTCTTTTCATGTATTTGTATGTTTTCCCTGAAACCATACTTTTCTCCCTTTTTTATTTCTGATAAGATAGCAGTTCAAGGCTATTTGATTATTAACCTTTTACTTTCCTGAAAACTAAAAGAGACTGAAGAAAAGGCATAGCAAAATGGGGGCCTTGAACTGAATTTGACTGGTAGACATTTCAGTGGTTCTAAATGGTGTTTAAAATAATTTGAGAAAAAATGTAAAAACTTGTGGTCTCAAAAGGAAATTTGGATTTGAGGAATCTCTTTAGATTAAAAAAAATCATAAAATCTGGCCATAGTAGGCCAAAATTCCCTGTGGCAATCATTATAATCATTATAGGATTAATCATCCTCTGTGTCTTGTAGACCACGCATTCTCTCGCTGAGCATCTGAGTTTGTAACATTTATGAAATGGAAATAATAAAAGTCACTAAACCACATGTCCAGCAAAATTCATTAATTATTTTATTCACTCACTTAGACAAATATTTATTGAACCCTGACTCTATGTTGTGGTCAGTTCTAAGATGAAACTGTGGGTGAAATTGAAACACTCATTCATTCATTCATCAATCATTTTTCACGGTAATCTTATTCTAGGACTTAAAGTTTCAGGACCAGCAAAGCAAAGAAAATCTCTGCTTTCACATATTGCATGAAACTCTTTAGCAAAACTTTTCAGTTCTACCATCTTGTCTCCTCTGCCTCATTGCCTGCTACTACCTTCAAGGTTTCAATGCTTTAGTTATATCAGCAATTCATAAGTGGTTCAGTCCAAGTCTGCAGAGTTTGTGATTGGCAAAGGCAGACTCAGAATAAGCCTCTGATTCTTGTGCACACGCTCTGACCTCTTACTGCTACACTGGCCAGAGATTGACAAAATCTGAATATATGTCAGTTGAAGTTGAAGACTACTACTTTCAGTGGCTTGTTTACAATATTAACTGTTTTTGTTAGCATGATAGACAGAGTAACATTCCTCCAAAGATGTCTGTGCTTTAATCCCAAGAACCTACAAATATGTAGTCTTATGTGGCTGAAGATACTCTGAAGATATGACAATTAAAGTTCTTGAGATGGTGAGATTATTCCAGATTAAGAGGGAGATTGGAAGTCAGGGAAGAAAGATGGTGCTAGCTCATGGGCTTTCCAGAAGAATCCAAGCCTTGTGGATCCATTATAGATGTCTGGAGCTACAAAACTAATATATCTGTGTTGTTTAAAGTTACTAAGTTTGTGGTTATTGGAAGCTGATGCAGACAGTATAACAAAGTTTTCCTCATCTGTGAGTTGAGAGTTTTGGGCTACTTTATATTCAAGGACCATTTTGGTCTGTGGTCTAAGCCCACCACTGGGTTGGGATCCTTAGCAGTGGATAGATAGAATCGATCAAGGCCCATAGTACTGAGCGGGCATATTTGGAGTATTTGAAGTTCTCAGTACCAAGGACCATAGGCTTTAACCTAGCAAACAAATATTTTCGGTGTTTGGTCTAAAATGCAAGCAGCATTTTACTGGCAGCCTCTTAAAAGCACATGACTCATTCAGAAATATACCATTTGGTCAATGAATATGTCAGACTTTCAGGTAAATTTAATCAATGGACAACCACTCTTTTATTTTCCTCCAAACCAGAATTTCATATTACATTTCATTCCATTAGCCTTGATATAAAGTGGCAATTGATAGCAAGCCATATTGGCAGGCCCTCCTGGGCATAATCTAGTAGTTACTTTAAATCACTTATTCGCTGCATGATTCATGGAACACAGAGGAGCTGGTAGTCACTGAGTATTTAAATAAAAAGCTAAAATAACAGAACACTCAAAATATTTTATTCCAGTTACATAGTCAAGCTTTATTAATTAAAAGGCATCTGACTGCCTCTCAGCCTCTTGAATCATAATCTATGTAGAATTTGTTCTTACTATCTTAAAAGGCAAGAGTCAAGTAGTTCTAGGGGTGCAGGTGAATGGGGTGATTGCAGCTAATTTTGGAAGACCAGCTCTTGCATGGTTCATGGGTGAGAATTCACTCCCACTTGGTACAGCTGTCTTTCTTTGAAGCAAGGGATGGCACAAAACATTTTGGATCCAAAAAAACATGTCTTGATCAACTTTTAAAAGAAGGACAAATTAGAAGTCTCCTGATAACTAGGAGAAATCTGCATTCTTCTTTTGCATGTGATTTGCATACTAGCTGCTTCCCTAGTGAGGTAACATAGTATTATGGAGAGAGTCCAGAATCTTTTTTACCCCCTCCTAAAATCATATTTAGTGGTGCTATGAGCATTTTTATATATCATGTTCAGAGTTCATGATCTTGAAGTAATTAGAAATAAATTCCAATAGCAAATTCCAGCTTTGCTCTTTTTTACCTTAGACAAGGCATTATATTTCTATGACCCTCAGTTTCTCATTTCTAAAAGAGTTGGAATAATACTTGTCTCAACATCTTTTCGTAAAGGTTAAATGAAAAATATATAAGGTGCCTAACTCGGTCTAAACATTATAATCTGTTGGGATAATGGTTAAGTGACTGTAATGAAGACGCCTAAAATTGTAGTGTTTAAAATATAAAGATATTCATTTTTTTTCTCTCATGTTAACCGTCCCTTGTAAAGACTCAAGTTGGTGGGGTATCTTACTCCATGAAGTTCATGAGGCTGATGATACTTTATCTTGTTTTTCTGTCATCTGCTAGGGTAGGGTTATCACAAAAGATGGCCCTCAAATGTGGAGAGAGAACCTAGAGAGTGGGAGAAAATCTTTGCTAGCTACTCTTCTCACAGAGGATTAATATCTAGACTATATAAAGAACTTAAAAAGTTTAACACCAAAAATCCCTAAATATCCTAATTAATAAATGGGCAAGTGAACTAAACAGATACTTCTCAAAAGAAGAAATACAAAGGGCAAACAATATATGAAAAAAAAGTTCAACATCATTAGCAATTAGGGAAATGCAAATCACAACTACACTGAGATTTTATCTCACATCAACCAGAATGGCAACCATCAAGAATACAAAAAATTTATAAATGCTGAAGAGGATGTGGAGAAAAGAGGAGCACTTTCAGTCTTTTGGTAGGATTGTAAATTAATACAAGCATTATGGAAATAGTATGGAGGTTCCTCAAAGTAAGCATGGAACCACCATATGGTCCAGCTATACAACTCCTCGGTATTTATAAAAAGATTTAAAGTCAGCATACTATAGTGATACATAAATTCTCATGTTTATAGCAGCACAATTCACAATAGTCAAACTATGGGACCAGTCCTTCAATGCATGAATGTTATATGTATACACAATGGAATTTTATTCATCCATAATGAAAAAAGATATTTTGTCATTTGCAGGAAAATGGATGGAACTTGAGACCAATATATTGAGTGAAATTAGTCAAACTCAGGTCAGGGGTCAAGTATTTTCTCTCATATATGGAAACTAGAGAGGAAAAAGGAAAAGAAAGGCATATGTGTGTGGGGGTGGGGTGGGGATCTCACACAAATCAAAGGGAGATCAGTAGAGGAAAGGGACCAGGGGGTGGGAAGAGGAGAGGGAGAGGAAGTGCTAAGAGTGATATTGGCTAAATTATATTGTTATATTGTGTGAGTGTACAAATATGTAACAACAAATCCCATAATTATGTACA
The DNA here is from genome assembly GCF_902686455.1 of Sciurus vulgaris. NCBI lineage: Eukaryota > Metazoa > Chordata > Mammalia > Rodentia > Sciuridae > Sciurus > Sciurus vulgaris. The sequence continues at coordinate 40,666,122 of NC_136473.1, read as the reverse complement.
ACTATACTGCACCAAAAACAATGTGGAAAGAAAAAAATAAAAATAAATAAAAATGTAAAAATGGCCCTCAATTTGTTTTTGTAAATAAAGTTTTATTGGAACACAGTCATACCTATTTGTTAACATATTTTCTATAACTATTTTAATAGGCAGAAAAGAGTAGTTGCAGTAAAAAACAAAGCCTAAAAAAATATTTGCTGACCTCAGCTCTATGACATTGTCCTTGTCTGTGCTGGAGGCTGGGTTATGAGCATGTGCATGTTCCAGCTTACAAAGAGGGAATAAAAAAAATGAAATATGAGAACACAATTTCCTTTTAAGATGGAAGTTATACATGTCACTTCAGCTCACATGCCACTGAAAAGAAGTTGGTCAGGAAACCAGATCTGGTTGCGAGGATAGCTGGGATTAGTTGAGTTAGTTGGGCAATTATACACCTGGCTTAAACCATGTCACTTCAGAATAGGGTGAATTAATTCTGGTTCAAAACTAATAGCATCTGTAACGTTGGTATTTGGTATAAATTTCCTTACCCTTCTTTTGTTGAACCCCTAAACCCTTCAGTTCCTCTCTTTCTTCTTTCCTTTCTCTTTGTTTCTCTGTCTCTCTGTCTCTTTGTCTTTCTGTCTCTCTCTCTCTCTCTCTCTCCTGTGCTGAAGATAGAACATAGGGCCTGTGCATGATAGGCAAGTGCTCTACCACTGACCTACAAACCCTGTTCTTGTGCCTTCCCTACAATCATCTCTACTTTCTGTTTCTTGATTCACAGTTTATCTACTACATTTCTTATCTCTTATGTCACCATTTTTCATCTGATCTTAGAAAATCTGGTTGACCTTTTTGATAATTACACTATGATTTATAGCTGAGTTTCTCAACCTTGGCACTTGATATTTCAGAACAGATACTTCCTTGTTTTGAGGGCTTTCCTGTGTCCTGCAGAATGTTAAGCAGTGTCCTTATTGTCTGGCCAGTGAATGCCAGCAGCATCCTCAAGTGTGGCCACCTAAAACACCTTCAGACATTGCTGAGTATTTCGTAGTGTGATGAAATTGCCTCCAGTTGAAAACACTGATTTAAGGGTTGGTGGAACCCTTTTCCCTTCCATGGACCTAATGGTCACCAATGTTTTGCTTCAAAGAAGATGACCCTCTCTTGTTTTTGCAAAGCAATGTTATTCAATTCAATGTAACTTTTTAGGTATTGAGTATGTAGGTGTGAAACCTTTTAACTGTGAGGAACTCTAGGTTATAATTTTGCCCATGTAATCCTGTAAACCCTCAGATCTGTAGTAGAATGTCTGAAATATCAGGTCTAAGTCTGGGATTAGGAGAGACTTTGAGGAAGAGACAAGAGAAATCATTTAATGTGGTAGGCAAACATGGGGGTGGAAGGAAGAGAAACCCATGGGAGAATGGTCAAAGGCTACTGCAGTTCTTGTGCACATGGCAAGAAAATAGCTATGTTGTTTAGCTTTCCATCACTATGACAAAATACCTGAGATAAACAGCTTACAAGGAGGGAAGGTTAATTTGGCTCATGATTACAGAGGTTTTAGTCCATGTTCAGTTGGCCTCATTGCTTTGGGGTTCTGGTGAGGCAGCACATCATGATGTGCTGATGTGCGGTAAATGAGGCTGTTCATCTCATGGTAGAAAGGAAACAAAGACCCAGACAGGAAGGAGCCTGGTCCCAATGTCCCCTCCCAATGACCTAACTTCCTCCACTGAGGCCCCAACTACTGAGGGGTCCACCTCTTCCTGGTAACAACTTGGGATGGACACTAAATTGTCAATACATGGACCTCTGAGGGACATTTAAGATCCAACTTAAAATGATAACTACTCATAATGTGCTAAACAAAATATTTTAGACCTAAAACTTCAGGATGTATAAAAGTCACCTGGGAGCTTATTTAAAATTCAGTTTTACAGGTAGTAGAGATATATCTCAGAGGTAGAGTATTTGCCTTCATGGGCAAGGCCCTGTTGTTTATCCCAGCACTGACCTCTGGAGAAGCTGCTCTAGACTCTGTTAGGCTGGAGTCAAGTTTGACCTTCATTTCCTCCTCCCTGAATGTCTGCCTATTTATCTCTGGCTCTTCTCTCCAAAATAAACAAGAGCAAGGACCTGAGACTGCAATTTGAAACAAAAACAGTCAGTTACAAACACTAGTGACCTCGCAAAGAAGCAGGATAGGGAGACCCCAATTCATGTTATAAAGCTAAAATTTGGAACTGAAGGCAAGTTTCAAGCAATTAATAATTTAATCATCTCATTAAAATGATGAGAAAAAGATTACTTTGCAAGTAAAATAAGTGACTCTAATGGATTAACTTTAACATATGCTATCTAATTTCATAGTTGCATAGTGGTTGTGATCAGTACTGCGAATTCAGGCCCCTTAGTTTATGGCCAGGTCAGTCGTTTGGGCTGGCAGGGTTCCCCTTGACACTGGAGAGGAGATGTCAGACCTCCTTCCCGAGGTAAAAAGCAATCCTCTTCCACTTATCATGTCAACTGTTGCAATCCAGAACGTGCAAGTAAAGATAAAAGCCATGCTTTGCAAGGGAACTGATCTTTAACTCAGCAACCCTGACCCAAGAGTATCAAGCTATCAAAAGAGACCCTCTCTTCCTTGGGATCAAGTCACAGGGTGGGGAAAGAATCTAAGATGTGGACAGGAGTTTGCTCCACTGTAGACTAAGTCTGCAATAAGATGCTGGAGATCATACATGTTCTCTCTCCCCTCCATTTTTCTTTCCTCGCTCCTTTCCTTCCTGCTTTTTTCTTTTTAAAATCAAACACAATCAATCCCCAATATTGAAAAAAAAATTGAATGCAAATTCTTCACAAAAATGAAATTTAAGATGAGGTTAAGGAAGTTGTATTGTCCACATCTCTCCTTTTCCTTGTGTTCTGATACACCCCAGCCTGGTTTCTGTTCACTTTTAACCCTCATTCCAAGACACACTCTTCCTAATAATAATAATAATAATAATAGTAGGTACAGGGCTTAAAGTCAAATGCATAGAGGTTCTCCCAGAAGGAAGCAGTTGCCCTGAGAGGATTGCTCAGTGTTATTTCCCTGTCCCTGCCTGCTTTCCCTGTTACCACCTGTTTTGACTACTTACCTGTCCTCAGGGTGTTCTTCCCCTCTGACCTACTTAGCTGTGGCATTTTTATGGGGTTGTTGTGTTCTGATTGTAATCATGGTCTTGAGTCTCACTCTGCCTCACTTCCATCCACTGAGCTGGCTTTTACTAAGCTCTGGTCCCTATTATATTAGTCTCTGGATTTGGCTTGATATACACAGTCTGGTCCCAGACTTAGGATTTTTCAGTTTTACAATGGTACAAAAGTAATACACATTCAGTAGAAGCTGCGCCTCAGAGTTTGAATTTTGATCCTTTCCCAGGCTAGCAATATGTGGTGTGATATTCTCTTTGCAATCCTGAGCAGTGTCAGTAAGCCACAGCTTCCAGTGAGCCTCGGGATCACATGGGAATCAACTAATTCTCTACAGCGTACTGCATGGCGACCCATCACAGGCTGAACACATTCTAGGTCAAAAAAGCATTGAATATGTTGAACCTTGAACCTGTGATGGGCTTATCTGGATGCATTTATCATGAACGGAGAAGCATCTGTATTCATCCTAGGCTGAGAACTGATCTGGTCTCCTCTGCCTACACCTCTGACTGATAGAAGTGCTCTGTCTTTCATTAAGACCAAGGATGGTGTATTAGTATGCTAGGGCTGCCATAACATGGTAGCATAAACTGGGTGACTCAAACAATAGAAATTAACCATTTCACAGTTATGATGTCTGCAAGTCCAAGAACAAGGTATCAGCATGATTGGTTTCTTCTGAAGGCTGTGGGGCAGAATCTGTTTTATGCCTCTCTCCTAGCTTCTAGTGGTTTTCTGCCCTTCAGAAAACCCCGATCTCTGCTTTGAATTCAAATCCTCCCTGTTCATGTCTGTCTCCGACAGTTCCCTCTTTATGTGGACAATAGTCATATGTAGTTGGGGTCCACTTGAATTCAGTATGACCTCCTCTTAACTAGTTACATCTGTAAGAACTTTATTTTCAAATAAGGTCACCTTGGGAGGAAGATACTGGATATCAGAACCTCCATATCTTTCTTGGGGGGATGCTATAGTTTGGATTTTGAATGTCCTCCAAAGCCCCATGTGTTAAACACTTAATAGACTGTGGTGCTATGGGAGGCAGCAGAACCTTTAAGAGGTGGGGATCTTGGAAGAAAAGTTTGGTCATTGGGGGGAATGCTCTTAAGAGGCTACTGGGGATCCCAGACCTTCCTGTCACTCTCTTTTCTTCCTGACTTCCATGAATGAACAGTTCTCAAATTCAAGCTTCTGCCATCATGTACTGTGCTTCATGGGCCCAAAGCATCAGGGCCAAGTTATCATGGACTAAAAACCTCTGAAACCATTATCCAAAATAAACCTTTCCTCTTTTTAAGTTTATTTATTTCAAGTATTTCTTACAATAACAGAAAGCTGACTAATACAGGGGACACAATTCAATGCATGAAATGGTCTCTTGTATCTACTTGATGTCACTTATATCTTCTAGGTTCCTCAACATGCTGAGACTAGAGTGTAACAAATGATTGATGGAGCACTAAATTTAGAGGTAAGGGCACTAAATAACAGAGCAGTCGAGATAAATTACATTTTGGATATTTATTAATATTAAAATTTGTCAAAAAGAACACATAATGAACAAAAGATCAACATTTTAAGTCAAGGCAGGTTCTGATCCTACCTCATCAGAACCTGGGCAGTTTCTCCTACCTCATCTCATCTTTGCCTTGCCCTGAGGTTTGCTCAACAGGTCTGACCCAGCCAACAAGTCACACAGGTCCCTGAAGCTGGGTCCCTTGCCTTTCTTTACCCTTGAACATGGACATGGTTTCACTAAATTAGAACACAACTGAAGATATTTTGTTGGGTTTTGGCATTCAGGAGACTGACAACATTAGGTTTGAACCTTATTAATTTCCTACTTCACTGATTCTCTGCCAAGTACTTTACACTTCTCTCAAACTATGTGTTTAATTAGAATACCTTGATTCCTCAGACTCACTTAAACACCTCCTGGAGGGGGTCTCTCTGCTTAGTTTGATGTCACGCGGCCAAGGCGACATTCCTCAGTCTTTGGTGTTTTGCTTTGATTACTTTCAATACCAGCTGGAGGTGCACTTGATCAAGCAGGGCACACCCAGGACTCTTTTGTGGCTGTTTTTCTCTCTTCTAGGGGTGCACTGGATGTTCATTTCTCTTCACCTCTAGGGTCAGGGGAAAACTGGGCAGGATTAGGAAGTAGCAATTTCCCTGAGACTTGTCAGATTCACCAAAAACTAGAGAATTCAGAATCTTTCTTAATTCCTAAAGTAAACAAACAAACAAACATGAAGTTTTATTTCAGGGTTGTGCTGGGTTGAGATATTTTGCCAAAGTAACAAAGAGGAAGAAAAAATGATAATAGTTGGCTGGTAGGGTTAAACTGCTCCTTATGTGTTACAGTGTGTGTATGTAGCTTGCCTTCTCTGTGGCCAGGTGGGTAGATGAAAAGACTTGACATGTGGACCATTTGTTATCTGTGTCTCATTTTTTCCTGCTTTCTTCTCCATCACCGGATTGACCCCCAACTTCATTCTGACTTAGATTTCATTTAACACCCATAGAGCACACAATAAACCAAATATATTGATATATTATACACCTATGCCAAATTCACTTGCCAGTTACCTAATTGGCAGTTGAGAATTCACCGAAACCTTTATTTTATTTTTGTGAATTTAAATGTCACTGAGCCTATTCTCCACGGTTATAATGAGGAGGAACAGACTCTGTGCAATAGATTTCTTTTTGTCAGAAAAAGAAATTTTCACCATTCAATCATACCCTACATTTTATAGCTTCTAGGAAAATGAGAGCAACAACTATGTCCGTATGCATGAGACAGCACAATGTTTGGCAACAATTTAGAGCTTAATAGAAAGTTCTAAATCGTATAACCAATGTAGACAATCTGGAAATTATTTTGCCTGGAGTTTTGAAGGGTCAGTATTTGGGCAAATGTGCTGAAATTTATTACAAGATGACCAGCATCTGCAAGGCAGCATATAGCCAGGGCAAGAGTATTAGACTGGGATCAGGATTGCCAAGAGCTAATTGCAGCTTTGCTACTGGGTAACTAGTTAACAAGTAGCTAATTTCTTTAGGCCTGGGTTTCTTAGTGTGTAAAACAAGAGAATTGGCACAAATGGTAGCTGAGAACCCGTGCAGCTCTAAGACTGTGACACTTTGATTGCTCATGTTCCTGGATGAAGGGACACAACGGGGAGAAATTGCTTCCTCTGTAAGTCAGCAAATTGGAATTAAAGTGCCTGTGATTCTCTCTGAAAAGGTTGGTGCTGCCGATGATCACAATTCTCCTGAACTCAATAAACTGCAATATTCCAGAAACAGCTGCCTCTCAGGAGCAGTGTTTAAGTCATTCAGTTGGGAAAACAGAGGACAAGAAATAATCACAAAATGGTTTCAGTGAGACATAAAACTGACAGAAATAGAAGCCGTACTCTTGGTGGAATCTAAAGCTGTTGTATAACTATTTGTGCCTAAAATGAATATCATCACATTTTAGGCTTTGATATATTTTTTTTAACCTTAAAGATCCAGGGAAATAGGAAAGAAACAGGTTTCTTCAGAAGTCAGAAAAAAGCTCTTTTTGCAAGGAAAGGAAAAGACAAAGAAAAAAAAAAAATCCCACAGAGATGGCAGGGTGCCTATGTTCTCTTCAGCAGCCAGTGCACAGGGATGGGATCTGCAAGCAGTCGCAGGTTTGTTGGGAAGACCCTGGTGTGGTTTCTTCCCATTAGTTTTCCTGGAAGCAGGACACACTGGAAGAACTAGGTTCAGTGTATAGCAGTAGTTAAATCACACAGCAATTGTGGGAAATTATTAAATGGGCAGACAGATGGCCTGGAAGAGGGTAAACTGAGCAACACTGAGACCACAGGAACAGACACTAAGTTAGGTTTCTCCTTCCTAGATTGAGACCCTGGTGCCTTCATCAGAATTCAAGTTGCAGGGAAACTTTTTACCTTAATCTACCTGCCTTCTTTTAATTTTTTTCTTATTTTTCTTTTGCTAGGGTTTAGAGCTCATAGCATTGTCTTATCTCAAAGTTTCATTCCTTTCTCTTTAGCTTTGGGCTGTCCACCACTTAGTGGCACTACTGAAAACATACACAATCACACCTTCACTCTTTTGCGTGTACCCATGTTCACCGTAAACACATACTCGTGCATACACACTCGCTCACACTTCTGAGACTCCCAGTTTATTAGCTCTGGGCGCTGATGACAAGGCCTCTCAAGTGTTTTCTCACTCTTTGAGGTAACTGGAACCAAGTGCATCCACTTCCCAAAGCTTAGACCTCTCTGTTAAGCGGTCAGAGTGCCTGCACTGAACTGTAACTGATTTATTAAACAGTATGAATTTGGTGGGCAACACACATAAAATAGACTTATTTTTTCTCCAAATGGTGTCTCTCCATGTGCTTGATTGAATTTTCATTTCCTTTCTCTTAATGATAGATCCCAGTGTCTCAGTTATTATCAGGTATCCAAAAAAAACAAAATGTAGGAAGATAAAATTTAATGTATTGGGCTGGGGATGTGACTCAGTGGTAGAGTGCTTGCCTAGCATGCATGAGGCCTTGAGTTCAATCCCCAGCACCATAAAAAATTATTTAATACATTACCAAATTCAGGGCTCATGTCACTCTCTTCCCCAAGAATAGTCCAGGCACTGTGGGTCTTGTAGAGAGGAGGTGGGAGGGGTTGGCTTTTTCATTTCTTTCACCTCTTGCTTATAGTCCCTGCACAGTTGAGATCAAGGGATAGTTGTGTTTAGGGAAAAGGGGCCAAATGTTTTCATTTAGTACTTCCTGTTGTCTCTCCTGGCTGTTGATGGCTCTCAAGTGGATTGAGGTGAGTGCCTTGGAGGGTGACAGGCTTGCAGTTTTCTGATGTGGGGAACTTACCTAGCTTGGTGTGTGACTGCACCTCTCAATCCCCTACTCCTCTGGGCCAGCCACAGCAAGCCAGCCTTTCTGATTTTGTCCTGGGAAGCCTAATTAAGACGCTGCATTCTGCAATGTTCAGAGCAGCTTATTCATCCCAACCATGCTACAGGGTGGAATGCAAACCTCATTATTGCTGTGTGCCTGCTGTCTCTGGGAAGGGCATTATGTGCAGAGCAGCAAGGCTGCTGCATCAGAGGCTGCACACACATGCCTGTGATTCTTCCTACATTCACTCTCACTCTTCACGAAACTTCATTTGAGAGCACCCCTGTGCTTGGCTGTTTGGAGGGAAGACCTGTGTCAGGCAGAATTGTAAGACAGCCCCAAGATCCCTGCCCCTGGTGGGAACACCCTGCAAGCTTGCGAATATGGTGGATTTTTTTCCAAGTGTAGATCATATCACATGGCACAGTTGACTTTAAGAAAGGAAGATTATCTGGGCTGGGTCTGACCTACTTAGGATAGTGCTTAAAAGGGACTGGGTTCTTCCTAGAAAGAGATTTGAAGTTGAAAGTGACTCAATATAGGATCTCTGTTGTGGTGTTGAAGATGGAGGGGGTCATGAGATGAGGAATGTGGGTGGCCCCAAAGAGCCACCTCACTGACAGGTAGCAAGGATGTAGGGACCTCAGTCCTTTAATTGCAAGAAATTGAGTTCTGTCACTGACCACATCAACTTGGAAGAGGACCCAGAGCACCAGGTGGCACCTTGATTCTGGTCTTGTGACACTTTGAACAGAGAAACCAGTTACAATGTGTCTGAACTTCTAACCTATAGCACTGTGAGTTAGTGAATTTCTGTTCTTTTAAGGCACTAACTTTGGGGGCATTGGATGCAAAGAAACAGAAAAGGAATATCTTGCTCTTTCTTTCACCCGCTAGTGGGGTAAAGAATGAAAAGACCCTAGCGCCCTTCATCTAAGTCAATAATGCCAAATCCCAACTAGTTTTTATAGATATAGATTGGAAGCAAATGGTGGGTTGATGGTAGCAGGGTCAAATAGACTTAGAGAAGTGTCTGGCTTGCACTGGAATCTACTCTCTTTAGAAATTTAGGGGTATCTCCTATGACTATTTTCAACTTTCAATTTGGGCTATAATTCCCAGACAACAAAAAAACATTCTGCTTGATGTCCTACTACCTAAAGGAAAGGTAGTGGTCTCAATGTCTTTGCCCCTTTATAACCATTACATCAAACAAGTGGGACTCCAGGGTGTAATTATTAAGAGATTTTATTTTTGTCTCCTATTGCTCCTTTATTCCATGGAGCTAATTAGTCTCTTCCTCCTGGATGACCATGACTTTTATGGTCACCTTCAGGTAATGAAAGGTCTTCTAATCAGTAATTAGTATGTCTAATTTGGAGTCAGAGCCAAAGCTTTCAACTTCTTTCAAGGTTACAGCTATACCTCTTTCCCAACAGCTCTAGGTAGAGGGAAGCAGGGGAGTAGTTGACTTAGTTTTTCTCCATCTAGCACTTTGAATCACCTGCTCCCTCTCCTGTACTCTGTGATGTTGAAGGAAAGAAGAGAGGAAGGGGAGAGGGTTGTCTCTCAAGCTTGTCTATACTGCAAATGAAAATTCCTCATATAAATGGTGTCTCTATAATGTGAGAGACCTCATGAGTTGCCTGTAAATCCTGCCAGGTCTAAGAGTGACAAGTCAGCCCAGACAGAAGCAGTCACGTTGGAACTTTTCCTTCCCTTCTGGTACACCTTTTATTTATTATACCTGCCACCTCCAGCAGCTCCCTGATCCTGTTCTGTTGCTCCATCTCTGTCCTCTTCCTCTCTCACCCTTCAGGGGTGAGTGTTGCTCAGGTTTTGCCTTGGGCAGAACGTTCTTTTCTTCCTTTTTTTAATACTTGTTTTCCTTCTCCTTTTTTTTTTTTAATACTCTGGTCGAACTTCTTCTCTGAGCTCCAGTTCTGATTCCAATTGTCTGCTGGGAATGCTGGTTCGAAAATCTCAAAGTGAACCCACCCCTCCCCTGTGCCTCTTCCCCTCCCTCTGACTTCCTGTTTTTCTTACCTGCACCACTGGTCCTGCCTGCCATCTTTGGTTGCTCCTTCCTCCTTCTGTACCTCAAACCTGCTGCCAAGTCCTTCCATTATACCTTCATAGTAGCTTTTGAACAGCACCCTCTTCCCACCACAGGGGCTTCTCCTTCAGTTCCACCACATGGGGTAACAACGGTTAACATTTTGGTGTATGTTCTTCTGGTCTTTTTTCTCTCTCAATATACGAAATAAATGTTATACATATATTTTTCTAGAGTAGGATCATAGTGTTCACATTGTTCTATAAACTTATTTTTCCCACTTATCAATATGTTGTGAAAATCTTTCTACATCATATTCATCCACTATATTTTTCAAATATTATGATGGCTAAGGACTTTGGGTTTTGACTTCTATTGTTCAGACAGAGTGCTCACGGCCTTTTCCTCTTCTTTTTTAGTTAGTGGTGAACTAAATTTCTGTGGAAGAAAGAATAAAAGAAAATTATGCTTAAGAAATAACATCTCCTGTCCCCGGTGAGCCAAATCTCATTGGGAACCAGGTGCAGAGTGAAGTAGACCTGGACATTGCCTGACTCTTCATGGGCGTTTCACAAGTGTATATATAGAATGGGAGAAGGTGACGAAGGAGGATTTACATGCAAAGCCTGGTTGTGTTGATGAAAACTATCACAGGCTCAGACTATGACAGGGAATTAGAAATTGGTTTTGACAAAAGCACTGTTACTTCATTTGGTCCTCCAGTTGCTCAATAGGTAAAGTGTGATAAAAGTTTGGCATCTGTACCTTCATTTTGTATCTGTTTCCTTTGTTATCTTAAACTTTAGATCAGTTTCCAGCTCAGTTTTGCACACAGACATGCTAATACAAGGTTTATTAGATCCGAATTTACCTTGTTTACCACATTCCCCTTCAAGACTGAGGACATTAAAATAGAACTAACTAAGTTATTTTCAAGATTTTTAGGGACATTCAACTGACTGCTTTTACTTTGTCCTCCATGTGTCTCTAGTCATTGTCCTATACCTTCCAAGAAAAGCACAGGCAGATAATCCTATGATGAGACTGTGCCCATATGAAGGAGTAATTTTCTCATGGAAGCCAGCTTACCTCCCCTTCCAGGATCACAAACATCCAGCAAAGCAGATGGAGATTCCCCCCTTAAGTGATAAGGACTTCTCAATAGCTACCTAATAGAACGGAACTGAGATAATGGTCAACCAGATCAAACTATGATTGTTTAACTATGCATGCCACTCATCCCCTCACCTAATTTTTCCTCTGTTAAACCTAAAGCTCATGTCAAGCCGGGCACAGTGGCACACACCTGTAATCCCAGCAGCTCAGGAGGCTAAGGCAGGAGGATCTGGAGTTCAAAGCCATCCTCAGCAAAAGTGAGGTGCTGAGCAACTCAGTGAGACCCAATCTCTAAGTAAAATACAAAATATGGCGGGGGATGTGACTCAGTGGTTGAGTGCCCTTGAGCTCAATCCCTGGTATCACTGCTCCCCCCACCACAATAAACAAAAAAACAAAAAGCAACAACAACAAAAAAACAACTCCCTATGGTTCATGTCAATACGCCCAAAGATAAGGCTGAGACTCTTGATCTCACCTGTCTTCCCAGTATGACCATGTTGATTAAAGTTCTTTTCCTGCTTCTCACTAGTACTTTTTCCTTTTGGTTCTTTTGGGGAGTGGCCACACCTGATTTGTTGGATCCCCAGAGTCAGGTCTCTGGCCTAGGACTCTCCTAATAAGACAAGGACAGCTCAGGGACAAGTCATTCCTCAAGGACAGTGGAGTTTTGATGAGGATACCCTACCAGTCTTGTTTCCTTGACTGCGGAGAATCATTTAATGATTGGGTAATAAAAAGCCTTGGTCTGAGAGTTTTTCCAAGATACAGACTATCTGTGCCAAAATGATTTTCAGTGTGAAAATGGGACACTCCTGGGCAAACCAGGACTGTTGGTCATCCTACTCAGTGAGTTCCATCCTGTGTTCAAATTCTCCTCCCAAAGGATATAGATTGATTCCAGAACCTTCGAAACCATTGTCTCACCCCTATTCCTGAAAGAAGATTTTCCAGCCAGAATGCTTTTATGTGTAAGAGAAATAAGTGTCTCACATTTTTATACTTCTGTTATTTTGGTTTCTCTCTTACTAGCAGCCAAGTCCAGTTCTTCCTGATAAACAGTATAAATGTGATAGCAATTAAATTTATTTGCATAAACTTACTACTTTAAGTCTTAATTACTATAATGTATAATACTGAAGTATGTACTCCCAAGTACTACACAAAGTTTTATTTGATTATAATGCTAAACTTAGTCTGTAGAGATGCTTGATTTTTTTCAGTAGATTTTTGATTCTATAATATGATCATCCTCTGACTACTCCTTCCTTCTTGCATGGGAATGGTGACTGGGGCACTAGGCTCCATTACCTAATGTGAGTAAATAGTGGAATAGCTTTTGAACAGAGTGTGAGAGACAGCATTAACATACACCTCATGGCCAAAGTGCATTCTACTTGGCTTTTACTGCATGTAGTTGCTTTTAGAGACACAATGTGACTTTTGGTGCATCTGCATCTGTGAAATAGTAAGCCATTCTTTAAATCAAGATTTTGCAGCATTACAAATGCTTGGAGAGGGTTTTAAAAATTATTATTCTAGTGCTGGTCTACTTCCCTTCTTTCTCTTAAATAATCTTCTCTAGACATTCCAAGGGTCTACTCATCCCAGGACATGACTAGAGCTAATTTGCTGAGAGCCTCTGAACATACCCCAAGCCTGCTTAGGCCATCTGCAGGGAAGTTAAATCATTTTAAGTAGAGGAATTATCTAATGTTTTCCACTAGGGGAAAAAAAAAAACCCTGTGAATCTTTGTATTCTGCACCAGTCTTTTAATGGTGGAAACGAGTTATGCTACAGATATACAAAAGAAAAAATAAATCCATCTTATTTTACTGGGACCTAGACACTTTTATTTAGAGAATTTATATTTCTGAATGCTTCCTTCATACATTACAAATGCATTTCAAATGTGATTCCATTAAGTTAGTAATCTGCTCCTTAAAAACTGATCAGGGAGAAAGTAAGGCGTGGGGCCACTTAGAAGTAAGAAAGAAAGAAGAGAGAGGATCTATCTAACGATGAGATGAATTGAAGAGTATAAAAAATCTTTTTCTTGCAAAAGCAGAGAAATTCTAACATGCCTGAGAAAATTTGAATAGAGAAATACATTCTTTCAAATTACTTTCCCATCACCACCTATCTACCTAAGACTTTATTGTAGAAAATCTAAGTGGGAATTCTGTGTAATGAATCATCATTCACTATATATCAGTTATAGATGAACACACACACACACGCTTCTGAATTGTAGCTTCAACATTGAATGCTATTTGCTATTACATAGGATAAACTGGTGAGGAGGGGTTATTTGCTGGGAGTAGTCAATGAGATAAGATGTAAGTGGGGTAGATTCTCTCTCTCTCTCTCTTTTTATATGGTGTTAAGTATTGAATCCAGGGCCTGGTGTGTGCTAGGCAAGCACTTTACCACTGAGGCCTACCCTAGCATACCTGTGAACTAGATTCAGAGTGGCTTTCAAATAAGTGCTACAGAGAGGTTTATGAAGCTGAGAGAAGGGTCATTTTGAAGGAAATAGGCAGAACTACCCATCTTCATCCACTCCTGGTCCTTAACAAAAGCCAAGTTATCTATTATACAATTTACCTATATTTTTGTGCTGGGACATGGTAAGGCAGAATCTACCTCTGGATGTAGACATTGCTGTGGGGAATTAAAATAACAAAAGAATATGTGAATGAAAATGAAACCCATCCTTACTAATCTAGTTGCTCTTGTTCTTCTCTTTTATTAGCCATGTTTTAAATCTCTGTTTCCTGCCATGGAATACTATAAACTGAGATATAAAGTAAGATACAGATGATTCTGGATTTATGATGATTTTACATATGATTTTGGACTTTATGATGGTGCAAAAATGAAACGCATTCAGTAGAAACAGTACTTCAAATTTTGATTTTTGCCAGACTAGAGATATGTGACATGAAACAGCAGCAGTGACTTGTAGCTCCCAGGAAGCCACTTGATCACAAGGGGGGACAACCAATACTCTGCAGCTCTACTGTGTGGCTGAGCTCCAATATTTGGTGAGTTAGGTGTATTTAATGCATTTTTTACTTAGGGAATTTTCAGTTTACCGTGGGTCTCTTAAGTCAAGTAGCATCTGTATTCTGAAAATGTGTGTGCTTGGAGCAGCATGTTTTTTCTTTTCTTGAAAAGCATCTGGCAATTGACTTCTTCATGTTACTCAATCACTATCAGAAGGAGTGAATGAGGACTCAGCCTTTTCAGCTTTTTCAGGCTGTAAAACCCTCCTAAATGCAGTGTGGTTGGAACCCCAGTCCATGAATCAGACTTCAGTCTTGCTGTGTCAGATTCTGGGAATGCTTAGGGTCTCTGTTAATTCATCTATAAAATAATGATCCAGAAAAACTGAACTGCTAGCTGAGTCCCTTGTCATGGTGAATAAGCATCATGTTCTCCTTCCATGCCAGGTGGAATTATTATTACATTTCACATCCATTCAGCTAGAGAAGGATTTGCCTGGAGGTTTCAATCTTGCTCACATGGAGAGTGCTCCAGTGTGACAATGAGCCTGTTCTCCCATGGGTGGGAGATTGTGATTCATGGTCTTGAATACGTACAACCCTGTGCTACTCCTTCTAACTGATTTCTCTATTCAGCTAATTTAGAATGCAGAATTTCATCTTGAGAGAAAGTCCAACATCTATTGTCCTTTACTTACTCTCCATAGGGTGATGCATTAGACCAGTAGGCCGCTCAACTTCAGTGACAATAGAAGTGACTACAGCTTGTTTGCACAGCTACTATATTTATCCTAAGAAGGATATAAAATGCGCAACATCCCCCATGCCTACCCTTTCTCACAAAAGATCTGTCAGAAAAAGTAAAGTTCATATTACCCCTAGAAAGGTCTTAAATTGTTTTGTTTCTGGTTTCTCATTTCCTGAGTCTTTGAGGAAGTTTGACCCAGCTTTTTTTATTTTTTATTTTTTAATATATTTTATTGGAAAGAGAAGGTGGCATTCTTGTCACTAAGCAACATGAATAGGGAAGAGAGCCCAGGGTTGCTTGTTGTATAAACAATCCAATAATGAAGATAAGAACTGAAATTCTGACCTTTTTCAATTCCTTCATAAACCAGTGCAAAATGCCAGCTCAGTGTCTGAACACGTTAACACAATGGGAGAGACTCCAGTCAAGCCCTGAACCTTGACCTTCACAGACAGGGGAGAATGCTAGTGCACTAGCTGTCTGATGAGAATGGCTGACATGATTTTTATCAATAAGTTAGAGGTACAATATGCCTGAGAGCTCTACTTCAGATATTTATTCCAGAATTTTGTTCTCTGGCTGGGTTTCAAAAGGCTACTTGACCAACTATTTGGTGCTAATAATTTAAAACTTTGGCTTTGTTTTTCAGTATAGGGAGGCACTTAAAGATAGAGAAGTACATGGATCTGTTTTCTTATTCAAGAGATTAAAAAAAGAGAGGTTAATTGGTTTTCCTGGTGTCACCCCATTGAACAAGCTCTGGGGCTGTCACTAGAATTTGCTTGTGTTAATATGCAAAACTTAGCTTAAATAATGAATTTCCCACAGAGAAATTTCTTCTTTAGAAAGATAGTAAACCTGGACATAAGAAGAAAAATAAAGGCCTTAATTCAATATTCATTCCTTAAATATTTATTGTGGTTATCATATACTATCTGGAAACTAGTAGGAGTAAGGTCTTCTGAGGTTCTAGTATGCTTTTGGGACAAGACTTCTCTTTTGCCTCATAGTCATTTTTCTTCACTATTCTCTAAGCCATTCATCCATTTAACCAACAGATATTTATTAAGTGCACATTATTTGCTAGGTGTAAGTTGGGAAATGAGAATACATGGATTCTGAATAGGTTAGTATTTACTTTGGGGAGTTCAAAACCAAATAAAAGAGGGAAGAGCATTTTAACTTGATATGTAACATTGGGACAATGTGAAAGATGTCATTAATGCACAAAAATGTGTTTATGGTGAAGTTCAAGGAGGGACTGATGATTCAGGAAAGACTTTCTGGAAGAGGTGACACAAATTGTGCCTTTTCAAAAGGTGTCATCTGTGTGGCTATAGAAGAAAGGGAAGAGGAGAAGGCATCTGGGTTCAGTGAAAAGTCTGTCAAGTAGGATCTGGTGTGCCATGTAACCATGAGCCTGGTGTTGGTGAGAGAGAGAGAGAGGCAGAATAAGGTAGATGTTGAAAGTGTGCCCAGCATGGACCTAACAGAGTCCTTGCCTGAGGAAAGCTCTGGCTCTGCGTTTCAGTGACAGCCAAGGGAGAAAAAGGGATTTGGAAGGATTGTACATTACCTATCAAGTCTTCTATTTGGAGGTGACTTATTAGTCTCCACATTTCATTAGTCAAAGAAAGTCACATTACTACACCCAACTTCCACTGGGACAAGGAAGTGCAGTCCTTCCATTTGTCGAGGAGGATGAGAAATGGAATACCTGTGATTACCAAGGCTACTGAACTTGCTGGACATTATTAGAAAAACTAAAAAATTAAAGCTATTATATTTGGTAGGTATAACCTATTTTTAAAATCTGTTTCATTAATAACTGCTCTGAAAAAAATGTATCTTCATGCTCTTCCTGGTATCGTATTTCCCAGTTATTTTGCAGGTTATCTGAGGGAGCAGTCCTTCTCAGAGTGAAATGTTCTGTTGGTATGACTAGTTTGCCTGAAGTGGTCATCAGGTTCTACCTATCTAAAAAATCCATCTGTGGTCATGGTATTTTACTAGAATGTTGGGACCATGGTCTTCCATGTTTTGAGCATATACAAAAAGAAGTCAGTGAAACTCCCAGCTCATCTGTAATGGAAGATAACTGACAACAACATTCTTGCCATTTACCAGAGAAATCATAATTATAAACATATCTTAATTATACAAATTAATGAGATTCATTGTGATATTTCCATAGGTGCATATATAGTGCCTTGATCATGTCCTTTCAACCTTCTATCTTCTCCCTTCTTCCCCTCTCCTCCACTTCCCCTGACCCCATCCCAGGTCCTAATAGTCTCTTCTACTGTAATTTCAGGTCATTTAAAAAAAAAGTTTGGGGTGATCCAAGATGGCAGACTAGAGGGTGACTGCTTCTCCAGTCGCTGCAGAACCCAGGATTCAAGAAGGGGAGGCATTGAGAGACTCGGACTAAAATAGAGCCATGGGGTAAGTCTCCCCAACCGGGTGAAGCTCGGCCTGGGCGGCAGGCCCAGATAGGGGCAGTTTATCGGCCCAGGGCAGGGAAGCTAGAGTCTTCCCCAGGTAGCCCGGCTCACTCCCGCGGTGGGCTCCTCCCACACAGCCAGCTTCTCGGAGCAGGCCACCCAGTGAGAGCCTTTTTGCACAGAACCAGCTCCAAGTCCTGCCAGCGGTGAGCTCTGGCCTGCAGACAGATTCAGGGACCAGAACAGGGCAGCCAGGGACTTCCCCAAGCAGCCCGGCTCCCTCCGGCGGGAGACACCTTTCAAGGCTAGCTTCTCCGAGCAGACTGCCCAGTGAGAGCTTTTCTGCACAGAGCCAGCTCCAAGCCCAGGGACCAGTAGCGGGCTAGGGGCAGCTTTCTTCGGAAGCATTGCATTATCAAGTTTCTCCAAGACTTCTGGCTACTGAAGGCTGGGAGGTGATACACTGGAAATCTACAGGAACACTATAAGCCAATAGAGGAAATCTGCAATATCTCAGAGTCCCACTGACATCTGACCACTATGAGAAAACAAGGGAAGAAAATGTCCCAAACAAACCTAGATACTATATCAATAAAACCCAATGACAGCACAGCCGAAGAAATGTCAGAAAGGGAGTTCAGAATGTGCATAATTAAAACAATCAGGAAGCAAACAAGGAGATGAAAGAGCAAATGCAGGCATAGAATGATGAGATGAAAGAGCAAATGCAGGCATTGAATGATCACACCAATCAACAGTTAAAAGAGCAAATACAGGAAGCAAAAGATCATTTCAATAAAGAGTTAGAGATACTGAAAAAAAAATAAACAGAAATTCTTTAAATTAAGGAAACAATAAACCAAGTTAAAAACTCCATAGAAAGCATAACCAATAAGATAGAACACTTGGAAGACAGAACCTCAGACATTGAAGAAAAAATATTTAATCTTGAAAACAAAGTTGACCAAACAGAGAAGATGGTAAGAAACCATGAACAGAATCTACAAGAATTATGGGATATCATGAAAAGGCCAAATTTAAGAATTATTGGGATTGAGGAAGGCTTAGAGAAACAAACCAAAGGAATGAACAATCTATTCAATGAAATAATATCAGAAAATTTCCCAAATCTGAAGAATGAAATGGAAAACCAAGTACAAGAGGCTTATAGGACTCCAAATATACAAAATTACAACAGACTCACACCAAGGCACATTATTATGAAAATACCTAACATACAAAATAAAGACAGACTTTTAAAGGCTGCGAGAGAAAAGAATCAAATTACATTCAGGGGGAAACCAATAAGAATATCAGCAGATTTTTCAATCCAGACCCTAAAAGCTAGAAGGGCCTGGAACAACATTTACCAAGCCCTGAAAGAAAACGGATGCCAACCAAGAATTTTATACCCAGCAAAACTTACTTTCAGATTTGACAACGAAATAAGATCCTTCAATGATAAACAAAAGCTAAAGGAATTTACAAAAAGAAAGCCAGCATTACAGAACATTCTCAGCAAAATATTCCATGAGGAAGAGAAGAAAAACAACAATGCAAATTGGCAATGGGAGGAACTAGCCTAAAGGAATAGCCAAATAAAGGAGAAACCAAATCATGTCAAAAAACAAAAATGAGTCAAATGACTGGGAATACAAATCATATCACAATAATAACCCTGAATGTTAATGGCCTGAACTCATCAATCAAAAGACATAGACTGCAGATTGGATAAAAAGAAAAATCCAACAATATGCTGCGTGCAAGAGACTCATCTCATAGAAAGAGATACCCATAGACTAAAGGTGAAAGGATGGGAAAAAAACATATCATGCACATGGACTCAGCAAAAAAACTGGAGTATCCATCCTCATATCAGATAATGTGGACTTCAAGCCAAAGTTAGAAGGATTAAAGAAAGACATTTCATACTGCTTAAAGGAAGCATAAATCAGCAAGACATAAAAATCATAAATATCTATGCCCCAAACAGTGGCTCATCCATGTACATCAAACAAATCCTTCTCATTTCCAGGAATCAAATAGACCACAACACAATAATACTAGGCGATTTTAACACACTTCTCTCACCACTGGATAGATCTTCCAAACACAAATTGAATAAAGAAACCATAGATCTCAATAACACAATCAACAATTTAGACTTAACTGACATATATAGAATATACCATCCAACAAAGAACGAATACACTTTCTTCTCAGCAGCACATGGATCCTTCTCTAAAATAGACCATATTTTATGCCACAAAGCTACTGTTGGCAAATACAAGAAGATAGAGATACTACCTTGTACTCTATCAGATCATAATGGATTGAAATTAGAAATAAATGACAGAATAAAAAACAGAAACTTCTCCAATCCCTGGAGATTAAATAATACACTATTATATGATGAATGGATAACAGAAGACATCAGGAGAGAAATAAAAAAATTCTTAGGAAGTAAACGAGAACAAAGACACATCATATCAAAATCTCTGGGACACTATGAAAGCAGTACTTAGAGGAAGATTTATTTCATGGGGCGCATTCAACAAAAGAAGTAGAAATCAACAAATAAATGACTTAACACTACAGCTCAAAGCCCTAGAAAAAGAAGAGCAGACCAACACCAAAAGTAGTAGAAGACAGGAAATAGTTAAAATCAGAGCCGAAATCAATGAAATTGAAACAAAGAAACAATCAGAAAAATTAACAAAATAAATAGTTGGTTCTTTGAAAAAATAAACAAAATTGATAAACCCTTAGCCACACTAACAAAGAGAAAGAGGGAGAAAACTCAAATTACTAAAATTCGGAATAAACAAGGAAATATCACAACAGACAGGAGTGAAATACAAAACATAATTAGAAGCTATTTTGAAAACCTATACTCCAACAAAACAGAAAACCTCGAACACATCAACAAGTTTCTAGAGTCATATGAATTACCTAAACTGAACGAGGAGGACATACACAACTTAAATAAATCAATTTCAAGCAATGAAATAGAAGAGGTCATCAAAAGCCAACAAAGAAAAATCCGGGACCAGATGGGTTCTCAGCTGAGTTCTACAAAAACTTTAAAGAAGAGCTCATTCCAATACTCCTCAAAGTATTCCCTCCCAAACTCATTCTATGAAGCCAATATCACCCTGATACCTAAACCAGACAGAGACACATCGAGGAAAGAAAATTTCAGACCAATATCCTAATGAACATTGACGCAAAAATTCTCAACAAAATTTTAGCAAATCACATACAAAAATATATTAAAAAGATAGTGCACCACGATCAAGTGGGTTTTATCCCAGGGATGCAAGGTTGGTTCAACATCCAGAAATCAATAAATGTCATTCACCATATCAACAGACTTAAAGTTAAGAATCACATGATTATTTCAATAGATGCAGAAAAAGCATTTAATAAAATACAGAATCCATTCATGCTCAAAACACTTGAAAAAATTGGGGTAGTGGGAACATTCCTTAACATTGTAAAGGCCATCTATGCTAAGCCCATGGCCAATATCTTTCTAAATGGTGAGAAACTGAAAGCATTCCCCCTAAAAACTGGAACAAGGCAGGGATGCCCTCTTTTACCACTTCTAGTCAACATCGTCCTTGAAACTCTAGCCAGAGCAATTAGACAAACCAAAGAAATTAAAGGGATACGAATTGGAAAAGAAGAACTCAAACTATCCCTGTTCGCTGATGACATGATTATACATTTAGAGGAACCAGGAAATTCCACTGGAAAACTTTTGGAACTCATAGGTGAATTCAGTAAAGTAACAGGTTACAAGATCAATGCTCATAAATCCAATGCATTTTTATACATAAGTGATGAATCTTCAGAAAGAGAAATTAGGAAAACTACCCCATTCACAATAGCATCAAAAAAAAAAAAATACTTGGGAATCAATCTCACAAAAGAGGTGAAAGACTTCTACAATGAGAACTACAGAACACTAAAGAAAGAAATTAAAGGAAACCTTAGAAGATGGAAAGATCTTCCATGTTCTTGGATAGGCAGAATTAATATCGTCAAAATGGCCATACTACCTAAAGTGCTATACAGATTCAATGCAATTCCAAGTAGAATCCCAATGATGTACCCTACAGAAATAGAGCAAGCAATCATGAAACTCATCTGGAAGAATGAAAAACCCAGAATAGCTAAAACAATCCTCAGTAGAAAGAGTGAAGCAGGGGGTATTGCAATACCAGATCTTCAACTCTATTACAAAGCAATAGTAACAAAAACGGCATGGTATTGGTACCAAAATAGACCGGTAGATCAATGGTACAGAATAGAGGACAGGGACACAAATCCAAATAAATACAATTTTCTCATACTAGACAAAGGTGCCAAAAATATGCAATGGAGAAAAGATAGCCTCTTCAACAAATGGTGATGGGAAAACTGGAAATCCATATGCAACAGAATGAAATTAAACCCCTATCTCTCACCCTGCACAAAACTCAACTCAAAATGGATCAAGGACCTTGGAATCAGACCAGAGATCCTGCATCTTATAGAAGAAAAAGTAGGTCCAAATCTTCAACATGTCAGCTTAGGATCAGACTTCCTCAACAGGACTCCCATAGCACAAGATATAAAAGCAGAATCAACAACTGGGATAGATTCAAACTAAAAAGCTTTCTCTCAGCAAAGGAAACTATCAGTAATGTGAAGAGAGAGCCTACAGAGTGGGAGAATATCTTTACCACTCATACTTCAGATAGAGCGCTAATTTCCAGAATCTATAAAGAACTCAAAAAACTCTACACCAAGAATACAAATAATCAACAAATGGGCTAAGGAAATGAACAGACACTTCACAGAAGAAGATGTACAAGCAATCAACAGATATATGAAAAAGTGTTCAACATCTCTAGTAATAAGAGAAATGCAAATCAAAACTACCCTAACATTCCATCTCACCCCAATTAGATTGGCTATTATCAAGAATACAAGCAACAATAGGTGTTGGGGAGGATGTGGGGGAAAAGGTACACTCATACATTCTTGGTGGGGTTGCAAATTAGTGCAGCCACTCTGGAAAGCAGTATGGAGATTCCTCAGAAAGCTTGGAATGGAACCACCATTTGACCCAGCTATCCCACTCCTTGGCCTACACCCAAAGGACTTAAAATCAGCATACTACAGAGATACAGCCACATCAGTGTTCATAGCTGCTCAATTCACCATAGCCAGATTGTGGAACCAACCTAGATGCCCTTCAGTTGATGAATGGATAAAGAAACTGTGGCATATATATACAATGGAATATTACTCCACCATGAAGAATGATAAAATTATGGGTTAGGGTTAGGGTTAGGGTTAGGCATTTATTAGGGTTAGGGTTAGGCAATTATGGCATTTGCAGGCAAATGGATGAAATTGGAGAATATCATGCTAGGTGAGATAAGCCAATCTCAATAAGGTAAAGGACGAATGATGTTGCTGATAAGCGGATGAGGACATATAATGGGGGGTGGGAGGGGTTAGCATTAGGGTTAGTGTTTGGTTTAGGGTTAGGGATAAGGAGGGTGGTAAGAATGGAGGAAGGAAGGACTGTATAGAGGAAAAAGGGGTGGGAGGGGTGGGGGGGAAGGGAAAAAATAACAGAATGAATCAAACTACATTACCCTATGTAAATGTATGATTACACAAATGGTATGCCTTGACTCCATGTACAAATAGAGAAACAACATGTATCCATCCCATTTGTTTACAATAAAAAAAAGGAAAAAAACGTTTCTGCAAATGAGAGAATGCATGCAATGCTTTTTGTGTACTTGGCTTATTTTGCTTAACATGGTGTCCTCCAGTTCTATCATACTGTTGCAAATGACAGAATTCCATTCCTTTTTGTGGCTAATACTCTATTCTGTGTAAATACTATCTTTTCTTTATCCATTTAACTCTTGATAGGGACTTACCCTGATTCTATATCTTGGTCATTGTGCATAGTGCTTTAATAAACATGGGTATGCAGTTATCTCTTTTGTATGCTGACTTCATTTTCTTCAGATACATACTCAGGAGTGTGATAGCTGGATCGTATGGTAGATCCGTTTTTATTTTTATTTTTTGAGGAGCCCCTATTCTGTTTTTTATAGTGGTTACAGTAATTTACATATATATGTATAATCCTATATGCATATAGATACATGTATACATAAGGGACTTATTATCAAATATTTTTTAGAGTATTGATCAATATTGATAACTCAGCTGGCTAAAGTTTACCAAGCCTGTTATTTTCCTTAGGCATTCTAAAATCCACACCCTAAATAGAACAGGATTAGTTGGAACCTGAAAGTTTGCATTACACTGTAATGCCCCTCTAAAGAATTGTTTCTTCTGAAGGGTATTTTGGTGTAATGCAGAGTCCTAAAAGAAGCAGGTTATTGTAAGACACAGCCCTATATAACTTGTTATGAATCTGCGGTAAGAACGTTGTCCTACTTAGAAGGAACACACCTATTTTCTGGGGACAAAGTTATACTCATCCTTAGCAATGCTTTGTTTTTAATGTCATGGGCACTGTAAATCACGCTTTTATCATTAGCTACTGAAAAGCATAGAATCTCCCTTATAAACGAGCAGTTGTAAGTGAAGAATTAATTATGAAATGTCTATCGTCATAATTCTTAGTTCCATTTAGGTCACTTTCCTTGTTTTCTTTCTTCTATTCTTCCCTCTTTTAATTTACCTTACCCTGTATTTTGGATTTTCTTTACATTCTTACTGAAACAAGGTAGATCATAAATATGTAACAGAAGAAAAATTACATTTCTTATAGTTGACCTCTTCTGCTCTGGAACCCCTGTGAGTGTGAAAAAACAAGCATCTCATTTAAAGGTAGTTCAGCCTCCTTTAGTAAGAATATCTCCTTCTATGCAGATATTTGGTGTTTCAAAGTACGGAATTACTCTGAGAGCTGTTTCTCTCACTTTAATTGCTCACTCCTTCTTTCTTTCTCTCATCCTTCTTCAAATATTGTCTAGGGGCAGGAAGAAGGACCTTAGGGAGGGAGAAATAGATTTTACTTTTGTTTTAGTATGCACCTGTGTGTCTGTCTGTCTGTCTGTCTCTCTCTCTCTGTATGTGTGAGGGGCACAGAGAAAATGGGTTCAAATAGTAGTACATTAAGTTGGAACTGCCTGTGATTGAACCAGGAGGCAGTTAATTGGCATCTGAACTTAAAGTTCAACAAATTTCTGGTCAGACATTTTTAGACATTATTACTTTGCCTAGGGAGCTAATATGACCTAGGTAGTTTCACCAGTGGGACAAATAGGCAGCCATCTTTATAATGCCATAGTCCACCCTGAGCAGTCCCAGCATCCCTCTGGCTTTCATCTAGATGGATCTCTATTTCCCTATCTACTTAGTTCTCATTTTCAAGTCACTCATTTGTATATCAAAGTTTAAGCACAAATACGTCCATGGAAGATGTTTTAAAAATAAAAGCACATACATTAATGAGTCATACCAACAAGCTAAAAATTCCCTGAGAAAACTGACCTCAGTGGCTGGCACTCACTGTAGGCTCTTGTGTGTGAAAGTGTCAGGGTACGTCTGGATTAGGGAGGGCTTTGTTGGTGAGGTGAGGAAGCAGCGTTCCTCCATAGCCAGATGTCAGAACTATTCATTTGAGAAAGGCATTTTGAGAAAATGAGGAAAGATGTGAAAGGAAAAGGCAAGAGATGCCAGTTTTGCTGAGGATGATGACTGATCTTGGAGCTTGCCTTTTGGATGAAATAGGAAGGTTTTTTGGCGAGAAGGTGTTTTCCCTGAGATGAAGAGAAGAGGGACTGCTGCACCTGAGAGATACGTTACTGTATGAATGCAAACTCTCGGATGCATCCGAGTTCCACCAGTTTCCTAAAGGAATGACATTAGCTTTCAATGTCAGCTGCAGTCTCCGCAAGCCTTAGGAGTGGAATTGATGTGAGGTGCTCTGCAGAAGCAGGACTGAATGCTTCTGCTCTTTTGGCAAGTTGTTTTCATCAAGTCACAGCAAGTATCATGTTTGGAGCCATCATACAAGACATTCTATAAGGGACTTGCTCATTATTTACTGAGCATGTCAAAATGTTGGCTGCCTTCAGGGCTCTCAGGGGAACACATATTTGCCAGAATACCTCCATGATAAACACAAGCAAAATCCAAATTTACTCCTCATTTTCAGGACTTTCAGTGAGAACACATATTCTGTTTGCTCCCTCTCTTGCTAAGGCTTCTGACTACAGAGAAAATATCACCAAAAAAAAAAAAAAAAAAAACCTAAAACTGCAATATCAGGGGATCTTAGCCAGGGTGATTGTGCATTGCACCTAAAGGTCCTAAAAAGGATCTCCTCTCTTTTGTGTTTTCAGTTTGTGACTTCATCCTCCACAGATTATAATAATAGGAAGACCAGTATCTTCCTCTTGAGATTTACCCCTGTGAAGCTGAACTGTGCAAAATCTGAGGGTTTTGGAGAGACTGTCTTTGAATCTCATTGCCACAGAGAGCTTCTGTGGAAGGCTTGGGCTCTGCAGGCTGACAGGTGAGGCTGGTCTATTTTGCAATACTGTTCTGGTGGCCCAGATGCCTATAGATGTGTGCTAGACCTCCCGTAATCTTCCCCTTTCAGAAACATGATTCTATTCTTCTCAGAGTTAGAGTAGGCCTTCCTTACACTTGGGCTTTCTAGGTTGTCATTCTTTCTGTTGAACTCACTTAGGAGCCAGCTCACAGGGATCTAGCTGCTGCAGAAACACAGAATGGGAACGAATTGAGCATCTTTCCTTTGCATCCTGGACACATGATCCTCTTTTCCTCTACCAAGTAATCACCCTCAAGGCCTTATTTAGGCAAAAATGTTCAACGCTCTGAGGAAGCAACAGTTTCAGAGACAGACATGATCACTACTTCTTGGGGCAACTTACTGAATAGTTGGGATTAGGGAGGTAGAGTGAGAAGAGAAATGGGTATAGGGTGGAGTAACCTGAGGGTCAACATGAAATGGATGGGTAGGGGAAGAGGGACTTTCAAATAGAATTGAAATGGAGTTGAGGAGAAAGTCAAAGGAAGTAGGAGGTCAAAAGAAATAGGAGAAAAATTTAGAGAATATGGGCTAACTAAAGAGAATATATGCTTTAAAAAGGAAGATTGGTCAACATTGATAAACACTACAAAGGGATTAAGACAAATAAGCACCCAATGCATTTAATAGTAAGAGGTCTCTGATGGAAACTGGTGAGATTGATCTTCCAGGAGTAGTGTAAATGGAGTCAATGGGAAGAGAGGAAGTAGATACAAAGGGATGATAGTCCTCAGGTTTTCTGTGGAAGAGAGAACAGAAATGAAATGATAGATGGAGAAGGACACTATGTTAAGGAGAGTTTTTGTTGTTGGTTTGTTAAAATGGGTTCATCTTTGGTATTTTCAATGCTGATGGAAGAGAATCAGTTAAGTATAAACATGGTAGATGCAGGAGAGAGAAGAATCAACAACAGGGTCCTCATCTGAGAAGGGCTTTTGGGGCTGGGAATAGGGTGTGAGTTGGGGATGAGGTTTATGAAGAAGGAAGAGTGATTTTGAAGCAGGAAGGAAGGGGAAATGAGTGGATGCTGTACAGCTGAGTTTGCACATTGGGTATGCGGAAGCCAAGGAAGTTTCAACACATCAGCAGATAGGAGAAAAGGTACTGTGCTGAGAGCGAGGGCTCAGAGCAAGGTGGGCCAAGGGCCTGGGCTCCATTTATGGTACTAAGAAGGCTACTTCAGACCCAGCAGAGGCCTGTTGTTGACCTTTCTCCATCCAGTCCAAGCCTCCTCAGAATGTGAGATGGTTTATTCTGGGACTTAGCTTTAAATCCACGAGAAAATTCCAAATCTCATATTTATTCTCTGACTCTCCCCTATCACCCACATATTTGGATTTTGTTTTTTTCTTTAGTTAGTGAATTCAGTTTAAAAACTGTTTATTAGACATATACAATAAGCCGGGATTTGGGGCTACAAAAAGGAGTAAATAATTATTCCTGCTTTTAGGGAATCTTCTCATCTGTTGACTTGATAAAATGGGTCTCAAAGGGATACTGGCCTTTTAGAATTGAATTTTAGATTATTTGTTTTGAATATCTAGTCCATGATTTCTTTTAGCAAGCAAAAAAGACAATTAATTACGTTTTAGAAATAGTATGCTTTGCTAAGATGATAAAATTTCATCAGAATTACTTAAATGATTTTATATACTCATGTGGAACCTCCTGGCTATGTAGTAGTTTAGTTTTCAAAATGCTTTATTTTTATGTTATAATAAACCAAGCATTTATAATAAAGAGAACACTTGCAGGTCTACTATTTTAATGTATTAGCATATATCATTTAGTAATCATGGCAATAAATCTTAAAATTAATGCTTAGTACTTCACATTAACAAAGATCTAACATTTGTTTTGTACCCCAAATGTACCAGGCACCATATGATTTTATTTAAACATTACAAAAACCCTACGATGCTGGTATTATCCCCATTCCTCAAACAACAAAGTAGAGGCTCAGGTTTTAACTAAAGCTATTTAGCCAGGGACTATCTGGAGTTCAAACTTACACTGCTGATGCTATGCTACAGCTCCTTTACTTTCTGTCATGCAATACTTTTTTAGGATGATATTAAAATAGCCTCTTGCATCTTTGCAGCTACCCTGAGAAGTAGGTAAGAACACCAAACGGTTGAAAGATTCATTCTGGGCAGAGGCCAAGGCAGGAATAACTCAACTCTAGGATTCTGGCTTCTAGTCTGCTTTCTCCCCCATGGTGACTCTGTATTGAATGTCACCCTCTTCCCACCAAACGTTTACCTAATAGTGACCTATGGAAGTATCTACCGCACTCTCTAGGAAGGTTTCACGGGTCTGGCCTCAGGGAGCAAGTGAGTCCCTGGGAGAATCTGGCTCACTGGCCTGTTATGTTTTTAGCATCTGGATTCCTGCTGCATTTCTGTGCTTTCCAGGCATTAATATTCAAGCTTCCTTCATTCCTTACAAAACAGACAGGTGAGTCAAGGGAAAAAAACAAATGAGAGATGTTTGTTAAGGGCTGGGGAAATATTGACAGATTGTGGCAAATTTCAGAGTCACAGAAGTGATGAACGATCTGCAAGGACAGATTCATGAAGGGAAAATGTAAAAGCAGAAACAGCAACAATACCAGCAATAAACACAGACCAATAAGACAAACCTCAACAATGTATTTCTTGGCCAACAATGGGAGTAAATGTGGTCCTTTCTGAGGCCAAATGCCAGCATATTTGAATCCCAATATAGAAGACTAAGCTGTAAAACAAATTAATAATGAAATGATATTTAGGCTGAGCATTAGAAGAAGCTTACCTGAAAAACCTGAGGGAATAGATCAATCTTCTTATGAACGGATGTGAAAACGCAAAATGGGTTATATCCCCCCATAGGAGGCTTTTCATATTACAGCAAATTATTAACTGGTGTTCCACTACTTTGAAATGGGTAAGAATTCTGACAACAACTGAACTGAGCTGAGCTGAAAAATAGGGAGGGTCCTAGCCCTCCTCACCTATAGTTCTTTGTTTTCCTCTCCTTATGTATCCAGGGTCTTCACCCTGTCCTCTCATGGTCCCCAGGTTGGGACTGTCTCTTGGATTACTCAATGCTCTTTTTTCAAAACAAGAGTCTCTCATGTTTCCTCTAACTTTCTTTTATAATGAAAGTAACCTCATTCCCTGCTATTTTAGTAATTTATTAATTATCTAGTGTATTGTTCTGATTTCCATCACTGTGATAAAATAACTAAGAAAAAAAAACTTACAAGGAGGAAAGTTTTGTTTTGGCTCAAGGTTTCAGTCCATGGTCTCTCACCCTGTTGCTTTGGGTCTCTGGTGGCACAGAACATCAACAGAGGGAGCACATGGCAGAGGAATCTGTTCATCTCATGTGGGAAGCAAAGAGAGATAGAAAAAGGGTTCTAATATGGCTTTCAGGAGCATGCTCCCAATGACCTAACTTCTTCCCACTAGATCCCACCTCTTAAAGATTCCACCACTTCCATTAGCACCACAGACTGGTGACCAAGTCTTTAATAGATAGGCTCTGGGGGACACTCAAGATCCAAATGGTAGTATCTAGGAATATTTTCATTCTAAATAAGAATTCTTCTATTCTGTCCCCTTAAGAAAAGGCATCAAAGCCTTAAGCCAGAAAAACAGTTTGAAGAGGAAAGCTATCTTGATTTTTCTCACACTGATTTCCTAAAGGCAAATCCCAGCCTCTGAGGTTCTGTTTACTTAATTAGTATCACAAACAAAATAGACTGTAGGATATTTATAATTCCCTGAGATACAAAGCTTTCAATATACTCTTAAAACTGTAGGAGCAAATCTTTGTTAACAAGTAATTTATTTGCCAAACAGCTCATTTTAAATGTATGTTTCACATAATTTTCTTCCAGGAACCAGAATCATTCCAATCATTTTGTACATTTAAAAAAATAATACTGCATTTAGAAAACGATGCATAATTCAGTATTTTTATTAGTTCAGATTTTACCCCCACATCACCATCTGTTTGAATTATGATTTGCTGTACATAGAATAAACATTACTATGGAAACAAATGTTGCATTGGGACAAAATATAAATTTGAGGAAAAGATCTCTATATGGTATACTTTTGGGTCTTTTGTGTTTTTCTATTTTTGTTTGTTGTTGTTGTTGTTGGTTTTTTGTTTGTTTGTTTTATGTTGCCCATAAACATATGTTGGTCATTATGTTGTTCAGGCTGGTCTCAAACTCATGAGCTCAAATGATCTTCCTACTTCCAAAAAACTTCCACTATTAAAACACAGAGACTTAAATAGAATTCAAGTTGCAAACTCAACACCTTCAAAAGTGAAATTCCTAAGGAAGTACAACCAAATTTTGGCTTATTTTATTAACCCATGTTGCAACTTTATTATATGAAGATGAGCCTGATCATGTCCCCCTTGGATACCACTGGAACTTACTGTGCTTTCCCAAGGAGGCAATTCCATTACATACAAGGCACATATAAAATGAGACTTGTAATCAGGAAAATCACAGTCAGACTATCCTAAAGAGTAAGATCTAATTCTTGCATTAAATTTTTTTCTCTGCAAAATTATACAAAATGTCAAATAATAATATACAGGATGAAGCAATGTCTAGGTTTGAAATATATCCATAGCACTTACATATATATATACTATATATATTATAATTATATATTAAACACAATGTATGATCATCTACAATACACATATTATATATAGCAGAGTGGAGCATATAGTTTCATTTCTCCTTTTGCTTAATTTCTTCCTTTACCTCATAATTTTTTTGCTCACTTTGAAACTCATTAAATTTTAGTATAACAAGATAAGTTTTATTCCTTATTAAATAGGCAATTCACAGAGTATTATTAAGATAAAATTTTAAATGATTTATTTGGAGTGTCCTTTTGCTACCATGTCCCATGTTTCTCTCAGCATAGTGGGGACACGGAAAGTTGACTGGAGATCATGCTGAGCTGTTATTCATTTTCATTTCCCTATTTTATTTTTGTAAGTCTATTTCATTGGCTAATTGAAGACTTTAGATACAATTAATTAAGTCACAATGAGTAGTTGGTGTAAGAACAATAGGAAGGAAAAGGGGAAGGTTGAAAAAGTTTGTAAAAAAGAGCAGAGATATAGAAGAAAGGGTAGGAAAATGGAGTGAATGAAAGAGTAGTCTCAGCAAAGTAGCTGATAAACAAAGTCAGGTGTTGAGGAAGAAAATCTTGCTTTCCAGTTCAGCTGTGCTCCACAGGAAGCTACTCTTTCATCTGGACATAACCTCTTTGCATAGGTAAAATGTCTACTAAGGATTTAGAAATAAACATGTGCCTGTTACTTCATTATGAGAAGGGTGTCGTTCTCTCCTGTACCTATAAATGTGTGTAAGGAGCAGATCTGAAGCCTGCTTTATAACAGATCTGCTTTACAGTGAAGTATGTCATATTGAGTTCTATCCAACATCAAATTCCGCAGAGCTTGAGAAGCCAATACAATGGAGAATCTGGCATCTCTAGGTGTGGCTGCATCTGCTTATGCATTTGGATTTCCTTCACATGTATGTTGTGGGAGGTGCTGTTATGCAACACTCACCATTATGGGTTGTGAAGTCTGAGAAACTCAGGTATCAGAAAGCCACAGCCCTGCCATATCTTAGATATGCATCCAGGAAAGAATTACCTAATCTCTTGCTACCTGCAGGGTACTCATGCACTGTGCATGGAGAAACCATGATACTTACCTCACAAAGTTGTTAGAAAGATTATATGAGCAAAACCTTTTTAAGATGTTGCCTGGTGCTCAATTCACAATAGCTAGATTGTGGAACCAACCTAGATTCCCTTCAACAGATGAATGGATAAAGAAAATGTGGTATATATTGTATATATACACAATAGAATATTATTCAGCCATAAAGAGGAATAATATTATGGCATTTTCAGATAAATGGATAGAATTGGAGAATATCATGCTAAGTGAAATAAGCCAAGTCCCAAAAACCAAAGGTCGAACATTTTCCCTGATAAGTAGAAGATGATACATAATGGGGGTGGGGGTGGGGGTAAGAGAAGAATAGAGAAACTTTAGATTATGTAGAGGGAAATGAGATGGGGGAGGGGTGGGGTATGAAAGATGATGGAATGACAGACATCATTACCCTATACACATGTATGATTACACGAATGGTATGAATCTACATCGTGCACAATCATAGAAACAAAAAGGTATACCCCATTTATGTACAATGAATCAAAATGCAGTCTGTATAAATAAAAAACAATGACAAAAAAAGATGCTAACTGGCATGCAGTAATTATTGTATCAGAATATAATTGTTAACTCATATGCTTTATAGTTTTAGAAGAACTTTCACATATATTTTCTCATTTGATCCTCAAAGGTGTATTTAGTATTACTGTTATTTAGTATTTACCAGTATGTTGTCACAGTATATTTAGTATTAATAGTATTATACATTTTATAAAAAAGTTATTTAGGCTCACAGATGTTGAAATAATTTGTTGAAATCCCTCAGCTAGTAATGGGAAGGACTTAACTGGCATTTGCTTGGGTCACATGTGTCAATCAATTTTTAATTTTAGTCTCTTGACCCGTCTGAAAATCTTTCATCTTAACTCATTTATATACAAAGGGCCTAAGATATGTCATATCTTCTCTGGTATGGTAGATTAGTTTCACTATTTTGGTATCTCAATTATGATTTCACATTTCATGTGAATTTACACTATGACTTTTGAATTAAAGCAGAGCTTTAGATCTTGTGATTCAATAATGGAGAATCTGAAGATATGATCATTTTATATTTAAAAAATACTATGTTGATGTAAAGTGCAATAAATTGTGCATGTAGTAAGTATAACACTTAATAACTTTTGACTTAAGTATATTCTCACAAGACTGTCAATACAGCCAAGACAAGGAACATTTTCCTCATTTCCAAAAGTTTCTTGTTGCCCCTTTCCCTCCTCTCATCCCATATCCAGGAAACGAGTTATTTGTTTCATATCACTACAGGTACATTTGTGTGTTTTGGAGTTTTATTTTAATGAATCATACACAATGTACTCTTTTCTGCCTGGTTTCTTTTGCTCAGCCTAATTGTTTTCAGCTCCATTCCTATTGTCACTTGTACATTCCTTTTTATTGTTTATCCATTAGCTTATTGATGGACATTGGATTCTTTCAGCTATTACAAATAAAACTACTCTGAACATTCATCTACAAAGCATTGTGTTAGGTGGGTGTATTAATGCAAGAAACTATTGAGCTTATTTTCAAAGTGATTTCACCATTTTACATTCATGCCAGTGGTGTGTGATAGTTTTAGTTTCTTCACATTTATGATCACTTCCACTTCATAGGTCAAGTTTTTAATATTAGCCATCCCTGTGGATGGTAGTGGCATCTCATTGTGGTTTTGATTTGTATTCATTGATGATTAGTCACAATCCTTTCATGTACCTAAATGCTACCTGTATATCTTCTTTGGTGAGGTGTCTGTTGAAATCATTTCTTTTTTAAATTGGGTCATTTGTCTTATTGAATTATAGATATTCTTTCTATATTCTAGATCTTCTTGCCTTATTCTATTTTAATTGCTACATAATAATTGTACATATTCACAGGGCACAATGTGATATTTTACTACATAGATAGAATACTTAAGGATCCAATTAGGATAATAGCATTTCCATCTTCTTAAATATTATCATTTCAATGTTTTGGGAAGAATCAAACTCTTACTTATTCATTTATTATTGGAGGAACTGTTTATTTAAAAAAGTCACTCATCAATATTCAGTATTGATTAAAACAGTTGTGCTACTGGTTTCTCTTTCTCTCAGCTGTCTCCAAAGAGTCCACAAAAACAAAGAATACTTTTGGAGCTAATAAACTGTAGGATGTACACCTAAGAGACCTCACAGAAACCTCATCTAAAAGTGGGAACTGGGTGGGGAAAGAAACACCGAAAGATCAGCACACTACCAGCCCAGACGACTGAGAACTCTCGCAGCCAGATGGGGTAATCAGGGACCCTCGACTTCAAAGAAGAAAAGCCTCAAATAGGCTAAAATATAAAAAATTTGTACATAGCTATTTAAGATTTCTCCAGCACTGACTGAGACAAAGCACAGTGAGGTGATACTTTTAAAGACAGCAGCTTCAGACCCAGCAAGGGTGATGAATGAGTTTTCTACAGCTCCAGCAAAAACATAATTTTCTTTCTTTCAAGAAGGCAGGAGAGCAATTAAGTCATCTCCTCAAGATTAAGGGGTCTGCAACCATTCTACGAACAGCTGGGAAGGCGGTAAGAGATGGGACAAAAATTTGGTCTCAAGGCTGAGGATATGGTATAGAGCACTTCCTTAATATGTTAGGAAGCCCTGGGTTCAATTCTCAGCACCATGAAAAACAAACCAACAAGCAAAGTCAGTTCTCAGCCTCTTAATTTGGGCATTTCTGATGAAAAAAGCAAAACACAAAATAGTTGTTCAAAGATAACTTAGAACTAAAAGAAAAAAATAAACCAACCCCGAAAAGCATGGGTTTTGTTTTTTGGCTAACTCCTCTTGGAATCGCCTTTCTCGTTTGGCTGGTACTTCATACAGAGCAGTGGGGTTTCCCACAGTGGAGCCTTTCCCTGGGCTCTGGTTGTCTCTTTTTCCTCCTCTAGTGGAGAAGACAATATAGATGAAGTTGAAAAGTTAACTTCCAAACGTGGAAAAGGAGTTTGATTACTGCTTCAGAGCTGTGGGATTATTTGGAATGTTTCACTAATGGTTGCCATAACAACAAAAAGTAATTACAAAATGGGAACATCACAATGTGCTTTTAAAGACACTTCAGATTTTGCTCACATTCCCTTAAATGTTGTTGCCAAAGCTGCTCAACCTTTAGCCTAGCTGGAATTTCTGGAAAGAGGCAGAGATAATTTGGTGAAAAGGAGGGAAGAGTTAGAGGGAGTGTTCAAAGGAGAAAGCAGCCTTCCGGTTAAAGATTAGTCCTCAGTTTCAAGGTCATCTTGAGGCTGGGGTTGGCTGGTTTCTGGTGGAGTCAGGATCAGAGGAAGGAGCAGCAGCAGGGCAGGATCGGGGGCTGTACATCTCATCCAGGTCAAGCAGGATCTGGTCCAGAGTCCTGGGAGTACCAAGATGCTCCCCTCTGGTGCATTTCAACTTATCTTCCAAATCATCAATTGTCTTTTCCAGTTTGGCTCCTGATCTCTCAGCAAACTCAGCATGGGTCTCGGCCTCCTTGAATCTATCAATAAGAATCTCCCTCTCTTCCTCTTATTTGTCTTTTTTCTGGGAATACTTTTCTTCACCAGCTCTCCGGCACTTTGGGTTCTGGTCCGTCAGTTGACGTTCATCCATCTTTTGGCAACAGGACTCAGCCAGCTCAGCTTGTTCCTCTGAGCACTCCAAGTCTCCTTCAGTAAATGCTAACTTACCAGCCTCCTCCTCCCATTTCCTGTCCACTTATTGTGGGAGGTGCTGAGCTTCTTTGAACTAGACTTGTTGCATCTTTTCTTCATTTTCTAGGTTTGCACTGGCCTCCATAGCTCTCTCACTGTTATCCTGTCTCTGCAGCTTTTGCAGGGCAACGGCTAGAAGCTCCTGAGCAGGGTCCAACTCCTCTTCAACTAGTTGGATCCTACAGTTTAAGGCCACTGCAGCCTCGGCATGTTCCCAGGCCTGCCTTGTGCCCTCTGCTTCCTGCTGGATGAGTTCTGCTCTCTCCTCTGCATCACTGACTGCAGAACCTGGATCTTGCACTTCTCTGCCTTGATGGTGGTGATCCCAGTCATTACACCCACCCAGCTGCTTCTGGGACTCTGGCTTCTGCTTCTCTAGTTATTTTTGAAATGTATAATTAATTGCAGTATAGTATAGTTACCCCTTCCCTTCCTAGTCTCTAGTCATTTCTATTCTACTTTCTACGTCTGTGTGAATATCTTTTCTAGCTTCCATTAGTGACTGAGAACATGGTATTTATCTTTCTATACCTGACTTATTTCACTTAACGTAGTATCTTCCACTTCCATCCATGTGGCTATAAATGATATTATTTCATTCGTTTTTATGGCTAAATAATATTCCACTGTTGTATACAAACCACATTTTTAAAAAATCAACTTATCTGTTCATGAATACCTAGATGGATTCCATTTCTCAGTTATTTTGAATAGTGATACAATAAACTTGGGAATACAGCTATCTCTTTGACGTATACTGAGTTTATTTCCTTTGGACATATACCCCATAGTGGGATGTTAGATCATAAGGTAGTTCTATTTTTAGTTTGTTGAGGAACCTATAAATTGATTTCCATAGTGGTTATACTAATTTAAATTCCTACACACAGTGTATAAATTTTCCCTTTCTCCCTGTTCTTGCCAGTATTTGTTGCTTTTATATATTTGATAATAACCATTCTACCTGTGGTGAGATATCTCATTGTGGTTTTAATTTGCATTTCCCTGATGACTTGTGATTTTTGAACATTC
Source organism: Sciurus vulgaris (assembly GCF_902686455.1). Classification (NCBI taxonomy): domain Eukaryota; kingdom Metazoa; phylum Chordata; class Mammalia; order Rodentia; family Sciuridae; genus Sciurus; species Sciurus vulgaris. The sequence goes on along the minus strand of NC_136473.1, from coordinate 40,629,503 downwards.
TTTTTATATACTTTTTGGCTATTTATATGTTTTTAGATACAAATATTTTATTGAATAAGTTTTACAAATTTTTTCCCCAATAGGTGGCTTTTCATTTTGTGACAATAATGAATAGGTATTTTCCTTCAGAGTTTTTTCACCCTTGGACACCCCTTCCTTTATTTTGAATCTCATTGCCAACTGCTTGCCTGAAATATCACACATTGCTAAGTTTTTTGTTTGTTTGTTTGTTTTTGTACCAGGGATTAACCTCAGGGGCACTTAGGCACTAAGACACATTCTCAGCCTTTTTTTGTATCTTATTTAGAGACAGGGTCTCACTGAATTGCTCAGGGCCTTGCTAACTTGCTGAGGCTGGCTTTGAACTAGTGATCTTCCTGCCTCAGCCTGCTGAGCCCCTGGGATTACAGGCACGTGCCACCTCTCCCCACCCCGGCATATTGCTGAGTTCTGTAGCCCTCCTCTGCTCCCTACGTGGGATCTTCTTTCAGTCCTTGTTTGGTGGTCTCCTGCTTCTTTTTAACCACATCTTTGATACCTCATGTCCATTTGTAAGAATAGAGATGATTTTTGGCTGAGTGCCAACATTAGTGATGCCTTTTTGGAGTTTTGCATCCTGTTTTTTGCATGCAGTTTTGGAGTTTTGCATAGACTTCGGTGAAATAGATACATTCTTAAGAACCCTAAGCATACTCTATCAAAAATACTATCTAGGGGACAAAATGAGATACTGCTTATTTCGTTGTGTTGATGAAGAATCTAGTCAAACAACCACACACAAGAGTAAGAGTTTCTCTATAATTTTAAACATTTTATTTAAAAAATTTTATGTTTTGATCGACACATCATGTTTGTACATATTCACAAGGTATAGTGTGATATTTTGATTCATGTATATATTGCATATGTTGGGCAATGATCAACTCATGATAATTAGCGTAACCAGCACTTAATTTTTAATCATCATGATGAGTGCATTCAAAATCCTTGTTCTAATGTTACTTTGATATGTATATACATATGTATGTGTATATATGTATTGCATTATTTTTATTATATATATATGTAATTCATTATTTTTATTATATTTACCCTGCTGCATCACAGGACACCAGACCTTATTCCTCCTATCAGTTGCCTTGTACCTGTTGACCAACCTCTAGGATTTTAATGTTCAAGAAATAATCTAATCAGCTGACAACAGATTTCAGAAGACCAACAATGTCCCCTGACTCCATGATATAAACAGAGGCCCTGTTAGTGTGACCATAAAAGGTATACATGATGTTGTTAGATACAAAGTCCTACTACATTTAGTTCAGAAAACTTTCAGAAAGGGTTGACATCACCATTCAATAGTTCATGCTATTTCCCTCTAACTTGGGACTCTTCATTCATCCATTCAGAATACATATGAATTTCTATGATCTATGCACCTTTCAAGCACTCTATTTTCCTTCTGAGTTCACGCAATTATTAAAGGGAAATTGTTTATAGTGGTTAAAAGTATTAACCTTCCTGTTATTCAGTGTCAAAATTTCAGACTATGGAATCTCAAATGGTGAGAACACATTTCAGATTGGGGTAAGTGCAATTAACTAAATCAGTTAATTCTTAGGACCATCTTTTTCCCATGTTCAGAAATTTCTTGGAGTTCACTTCACAAGCCTGCCCTCTCACCCCTGCCCTTATGAATGGTTAATTCCAAATGCAGAAGTTGCCTCTTCAGGATAGATTCTTGGCAATCCCTACCCCTCCTTTTTGCCTCAGCAATAGGAAAATTCCAAGGATCAACTCCTTTGTTGCCCCTACAGCCTGTCCTGGTAATCACTACTCCTGGAAGGCACTTAGCCAGCCCGAGCAGGGACAAGTTCCTTGTTGTTTCTGAGAGGATCTCTTCTTGGGACAGTCATCTGTGCTTTCCTTGAGTCATGGGCCGACATGCTGGTATTTGCCTTTCTTTTTGTACAGAGTTCAATAGTCCATTGTTCTTGCCATCTGGAAGCTGCTCACTAAGAAATCATGGAACAAACAAGATTTCTATTTTTAATTTCTTAGAGTTTTAAAAAGGGGGCTGGGGTATATGAAGCTCAGTGGTATAGTGTGTGTTTAGCATGTGTTACACTCTGGGATCATTCTCTAGCACTGGAAAAAAAAAAAGAAAAGAGAAAAGAAAGAAAAAGTTAAAAAGGCTCATAATGGCATTTTTAAAAACCCAGGTCTAAGTTTATTTTTTAAAACAGAAATTGTTCCTGTTGCTTCCAACCCTCCTTCCTAGATACCTATTACATGGTAGAATCAAGGGGAATTCTATCTTATCTCATTCTATAGAAATTAGCTGTTTTTTGTCACAATGTGGGCTCTGCTTTTTGTGGTGAATATTAGTTTCTAAAACAGATCTTTGTAAGAAATGAGTAACTGAATAGAGAGAGAAACCTAAATAAAAAGCTAGTGTTGGGCTTCCTGAAGGGAGAAAGATTTAACATGAGAGGGTGTGAATCATAGGGAAGGCTGATAATAAAACCAGGAGTCTGCAGGAAATAGTCCTGGAAGATTTTGAAGGTAAATTCCAATTAGAGGATAAAAGAAAAAGAAACCTATTGCTAAAACAAGGTTGTGTGATGATATTTGCAGCTGGGAACATGATTAGAATGTAGAGGTGATAATAAAACACAAGTGGGGGAGGGAAACTTTAAAGAACCAAATGAATAAAGAGGTAAGGTAAAATATTTTAAATCATGTTTAATGAGCTTGAGATAGAACAAGCCAAAAAGCTGAACCGAAATGCACTGAGAAAAAAATTAAAAAGAGCTTGAATATCTTCTTCCCTATAATGAAGTGGGGGATGGAAAAGGAAAAGAGGATCTTACTTCACAAAGGGCTGCCATCAGGGGAAGTCAAGGCACAGCATCCTGTAGCAGGGAGATGGGAGAGAATGGGGTGCTTCCCCTCTTGCCTCACCACCCCCCATTTTGTTGTAGCCGATTATACACATATAAGTGCCTCAGGTCATTTTCAACACCAGTCAACTGACATTCTGACTCATGTCACTGTGCACTGTGCTGTAGCTGGCAGACCAGAGTGCAGATTAACATCGTGACACACTGCTGATCGATTGCCTACTCATTTAGTACTTAATCACACTTGGCAGCATATGCTACTTCATTTTCAAGGTTAACAGGTTTGGTTTCACCAGCAAGGTTGTAAGCACTGTGAGGACCAGGACTCTAGTCCATTCCTCTTTGATTTTCTCACAGTGCCCAACCAATAGCCATGAAAATAGAAAGCAGCAATAAATATAGATAGGATGGTGAACCCTGTTCTATAGCTGTGAAGGGCTTGGAAAAGTCTTTTAAAAATGCCATCTAGCTTGGGGGCCATCTCCAGCAATTCTTCAGTCCTCAGGCTCACCCTAATGGTCTTACATGTCAGGGGCTGAACAGGGAGAAGCCGATGCACTGTGAGCTCCCATGATTGCAGATGGTAGTTGCATCTCACCAGCATTTGAGTTGTCATTATTTTTCTATGTGATTGACTGAGAGGCTGTTTGTTCACTTCCCCATAGTTGTGTACAGTCAGTTGTGCCTCAGTGTTGATGGACTCAATGTTGCAGAGGAAGTGATAGGGGAAGGGTGTGAGTCACAGCTTGATGGGGGGTGGTTCCCCGGAGCTGGTTATGCAACTCACATCTCTATGTCTGGACCCTTCATAGATGAGTTTTTATCACATGCGGTGTTTTGGATTCAGATACGTGTTCTTTTGGAGCTAGCAGCTCTTCTTCCCTGTGACTGGGGTTAGTTTTCTCTCACAGATTGGCATTTCAAGTCAGGTTTGGTTCTTTATGAGCCTCGCTCAACCTTTTCTGTTTTTTTTTTTTTTTTGTTGTTGTTTGTTTGTTTGTTTTCCATTTATTTTAAACATTTTAATATGAGTGCCTCTCATGCCTTTTACAAGCTCAGTGCCTCTTCAAAGATGATGCTGGACATGCTATCATTGCTCTATGAGCCAGAGTTGATATGGATGTTACCATCTCTGTGGTTATTTTATTTATTTTTTTGTCTTTCTTGTCTTGAGTCTTACTCTTTCAGTCTTCTCAATTCTGGAGTCTTCCAACCACAGCACAACCTTGAGTGATTACTGGGCTATCAGAGAGAAAATAGGAAGGAGGTTTGTGTTAATTTGGGCTGAACTCAGAAGGTTGGATAGGATTCAGATAGGTAGAAAGGAAGAGAATATGAAGACACTTTTTAAAGGGTCGGTTGTGAACTCAAGAGATTGTAAGGTGAGAAGAATGGAAAATCGACCTGCATCTGGGCCATGGAGAAGCTGGATGCCAGGCCTAGTGTGGAGATGCTCTTGTTCTAATGACCTGGTGAAGGTGTAAGCCGGGTGAGGTTATGCTTTGTGTAGGGGGGCATGAAAATGAATTGGTGTGGAATTTGTTTCTTTAAATCCAACATCACACAGATAAGATGTCCACAAAATAGTCAATCTACAGGAGATTCTTTTTCTAGCTCAAATTCTGACCTGACTTGAAAAATTGGACAAGTTTTGCTGTGTTTTCATTCAAAGTCTGAAACAATGTGCATTTGAAAGCTCCAACTTTACATTTCCTCTGTGATACTAAAAGGACTATTGCCCTGTTATTAATATTTGATTTATATTTACATGTGTGTGTGTCATAAGGTCCCTGTTGCCTGACTCTAGGTGTTTGTAGGATTCTCTCCACTTGAGCGTGAGCTAGTATCACAACTTTTGCCAAATAGAATATGGCAGTAACTATAGTCTGTCAGTCTAAAAGACTGTGTTTTCCATTTGGGTTGACTTCTCTCACATTCTCTCTTGAATCCTCACTTTGCAGAAAACAACCTACTATGTTGTAAACAAACTGGGAAGGACCATAAGAAAAAAATTGGTATCTCCAAACAAAAGTCAGTGGGGACTTCATGCCTGCCAGTAACCACGTAAGTGAAACAGGAAGTAGGTGTTGTAGCTTGAATCTTGAGATGATGTAGTCTCAGCCAACACCTGGGCAACCTTGGGAAGCATCTGGAGCCTGAGGCCCAACTAAGTTATGACAGAAACTACGAGATAATAAATGCTTACTGTTTGAAATAGCTAAGTTTTGGGGTAATTTATTTTACATTAATAGGTAACTAACACATCCATTAATAATGTTTGTGGTATTAGATTATGGTATATTTATGTGATAGAATATAGGCCAGTCAGAATAATGAAATAGAACATTTAATAACATAAAAAATATTCACAATATATTGTTATTTGATAGTAGCAGATTGTTATTACATAGTTTATATTATATGGTCTGATATGTATGTGCATGTGTACATTTTGGTATTATATTCACCAATGTGTATTAAATATGGAATGTGGTATTTATAGTTCAGATATTTTTATTTTACAACTTTCTATAATGAATATATATGACTTTTAAAACCAGAGGAAGTGAGTCAGTGATATAGCTCAGTGGCGGTGGCCTGCTTGCTTAACATGCATGAGGCCCTGGGTTCAATCTCCAGCACTGCAAAACACACACACACACACACACACACACACACACACACTCACACACACACACCAAAAACATCCTAGGGGGAATAAAACAATGCATCCAATCTGAACACATAGGACACACCTTAAGCTTGTTCCTGGTACTGTTATAGTTGGAGATACCAGGACATTTAGGGGTAGGTTTCTAACCAACTGAAGGCAAGCTGATGGCTAGCACCACATTAAACTCAAAATTCACACTGCAGATGGGTAACTTGTTTATAATAAATATTCATTATTTATTGGAATCAAAGAATTCTTTCTTCCATAGGTAACATTCATAATGTAAGAATTGTCCTTGAAGCTCTATTTAAATTGGTTACTGTCCACAAGGATCAGACACTATATCGGCATCTGCCTAGAGAATTGGTGTAGCTGGTAAGGATAGTACTCAGATCCTAGCTGCTCAATCAACAAGATCCAGAGACTGTCTGGAAAGATTCAGTGCTTAGGTATTTAGGAGTTGATTTTGAAAATGCTTTACAAACTTGACAGAGTCTTAACATTTTCCATACAATTCCCATACTAGTTTTCTCAAAGTAGTACAACACTGGAATCCACTGTTGTAGTGGAGCTGACATCTGTGTGACAGGTGAATACCTGTCAGGGGAAAGAGAAATGACCCTCTAGTTTGCTTCTAAGTTTGGTTATAAATTGCTGTAGGAGTTCTTCAAATTTGGGGAAGATGGCTTCTGGAAACAGATATTATGGTAATTTGGTTCAAAGAGAAAAGAAAAATCATTGAGAAAATTAGAATTTTCTTCAATTTTGCATTTGTTAAAATTAAATGTAGGTGTACTTTAAATTGATGGGGTCTTATCCTCATCCTTAGGGGGAAAAACACCCAACCAAACAGTGTTCTTTGTGTTTTATTTTAATTTTTCCGAAAACACTAAGCAGAGTCCCCTACAAACAGTAACAATCTGTAGGATAGCAGAGAACTCAGACTTTGATATCACACAGCCTGAGAATATTCCTAAATTTACCAATCAGTAAGTCTGTGACCTTCAAGTCCTCACTTTCCCTTGTTCGTATTAAAAGCACTGCTTCACATAATGTTGGAAGGATTGATTGAGCTCATGCTCTTAGAACTGTGTTGGCTAAGAAGTGAAGGAAATGGAGACTTACAAAACCCTCAGGGAAAAGGGAGCTGAATCTGACCTGACACAATCTCCCTTATCTGCCCCCAGTCCCCTGGCTCACCGAAAGTGAGCCCACCAAAAGTAACTGAGCAACTCCTCCCATGACCTGGGCCTGCTAAACCCTATAAAACTCAGACCCTTGTTATGGCCCATCAACATTTTCCCTCTTGAAAATGTGCCTCTCCACTGCTTCATAAAGCATTGCTGATCCCTTGAGGTCTGCTTCCATTTCTTTTTCTTTTTGTATTCTCTTTCATTTGCTTTCAAGAAGTATGTCCTCAATAAACATAACTACTTTGGAGACTTTGCAATACATTCTTCCAAAGAAGGACTTAGTTTTAATGAGTAGTTTAATCAAGGAGAAGTGTTTTGTAGAAATAGAGGATTTAAGACATTCCCAGATTGCTAAATGGTATATGATGCATTGACAGAGAAAGCCAAGTGTAATGCAGCCTTTACTGGGGAGAAAGCCCAAATTCTAGAGTTTTTTGGAAATGGGAAGCAGGGCCCTTAAAGCTCATTATCATGGATCTGGGTGGTTTTTACAATTCCCAGGAAGATTCAGAGGATGGGATGGCTATTAATGTACCTGACCCCAGACGACCCTGACCCAGGAAGTTCATAACAGCCTTACAGTCGGATCGGGTCAGAAGGTCATTTTTTTTTTTTTTTTTTAGAGAATAGGGAAGGCGCTAATGTGGGAACTGGTTAGAAGAGCATCTGGTCATTGCTATTCTTAATTCTTCTGGAAGGGAAGAGCAGAACAATTGAATTACTTTAATGAGGGTTGCAAGTTTCAGAAGTTAAACCAACTTCTGCATCTGCAAACCCATGTAGAATACCCAGGAGGTAGAGAAGGAAGTCTGGAAGACAGACGGAAGAGAACTGACTTCTTGGCTTTATGTCCAGTCATTTTTGTCCTCTTGTACTCTTTCAAATCTTCTTTCCAGTTTCCTTCTGGGAATTTATATAAATTTGGCATTGGGATATGTCCTTACCAATGGGCCAAAGGACACCAATTGCACCAGATACAGACTCTGTATCACATGTCTCCTAGTTATTACCTCAATTAATCTTCCCAATAACTGTGAGGAAGACACTTGAACCTGCATTTAAGAGATGACAAACTGGAGGCTCAGAGAGGGTAAGCTCTTGGCTTAAAGTCACATAGTTCGGGTGCTCATGGTTGAAATTTAAATACAAGTATGCTAGAGTTCAATGCTTAGCCATGTTCCTCTATTTATTCCAGGGTCTCAGAGGACAAAAGTTTATATAAGAGGAACTTATTTGTACAAGATGTGACTAAAATTTTGTTTTATTGCCCTTATTTCTAAAGCTGGGTCAGTTCACAGTGTTCCAATTGCAGATAACTGGGTTCTGTTTCTGAATGGAGAACAATTAGAGTAGCTTCAAAACCACCTGAAATGTAAGGGACTTTAGGGATGGAACCTTGAAATGTTTTGTGGTTACTAGTCAGTGTAATAGATAAACCAGTGGAACCCATTAGTAGGGAGAAGTGAGAGTGTCCAAAATATAACTTTTGAGAGGTAGGAAGGTCTAGGAAGGCAGTATACCTAGTTCTCTTAGGGATGTAATCAATATTTTTTTTTCTTAAATGAAGGCAAGTCAACTACCTTTAAAAAATATCATTGTATTTTTTATTCCTTTATTGTATTCATTTATTTTTATGTGGTGCTGAGGATCAAACCCAGTGCCTCACATACCAGGCAAGCACTCTACCACTGAGCTACAACCACAGCTATCAATTTGTTCTTAACTACAACACAGTTGTATTAAGCTTACAAACATGTGCATATGTTCATATTTTTCAAAAAAAATTTCTTTGTTGTTTTTGTTAGTTTGGTTTTGTTTTGGTGCTGGGGATAGAACCCAGGGCATTGGGCATGCTAAGCACGTGCTCTATCACTGAGCCACATTCCCAATTCTGTATATGAATAGTTCAGAAGAAGTTAAATTTGCTCAACTGTAGCCAGGTGCTCCAATCTACAGATGGGCCAATTTCTGTGTGGAAACGAAACAGTTATGTAGAAATTGCTGTAATTTAGCTCACTCACTACCCAGACAGAGACTGCGTATATTAAGTTAGGGGTTCAATTTTCTTCTCTATTTTATTTCTATATTTACTTTATCTCTTCCAACTATGTGTAACCAAAAGATTAGAAAGGACGAATAGAAGGGAGGAAGGAAAAAAGAAAAGAAGGAAGGAAAGTAAAACAGAAAAGAAAGATATTTTCCCTCCTCTATGTAGTGTGTTTTATCAGCATAACCTCAGTTTGAGATCCCTTGGGAAATGTGCTTCAAGACAGGCAGAATGATGTCCTTCCTTCCATAACATAATTTTCTGGCTGCCAGGGGAAAAGTACATATTGTACCCCAAACAACAACCAACACTGAACAGATAATAAGTACTCCCTAAGGGTACTTGCTTCAGCTTTCTTAAGAAAGGGTTGTTGAAACGATTTCGAAGGCACTATTAACTCTGTATTTTAAAAGAGACAAAATGAATTCCTGTGCTGACTTACTGGAATGGCTGGACTGCTTTCTGCAGGAAGGGTCTCCCTTTCTATAGGGCACAAATGCTGTAAAAGCATGGGAACAGGCTGAGCCGGGACAGATCACATCTGGGCTAAGATTAACCTTTGTGGAAGAAGAAGTCTGCAGAGAGATTCAAATTTCTTTATTGGTCCTCCTCCCAAGATGTGCTTGTCAAGTGGAAAAATTCTGTGATCTCCCCAGCAACATGTGTAAAAACCACATGTTTTGCTGCAATACCACTATACCCAGTTCTTATTTGGAAGCTTATAAGAAATTCATGCAATTTTCATAGAAGCACCTTGATTCGATGCAGGGGTAGCCTTCCCAATACTCAGACACATGAATCAGGTGTGACCCAATCCCTCAAGTGGCTTCCAGACAAAAACTCAAGTTTCCCTTTATTTCATTTCTTTTTAAGAAGCACCTAGATCTACATCCTAAGGTTTTTTCAAGCCATGACCCTGAGTGGTTTTGCCTTCTCACGCCTCCCTTAATGAAAACCTTCTTGGAGGACTCATCTTGAACTGTGGCAGGCATTGCTAAAACTTCTCATCAACTCTGCCAGGGACTTCTGAAAACAACCAATCAACGACACCAACAAAAACCCACAACCAGAAGTGGTTGGCACTATTTTTATCAAAGGCAAATAGAAAATAATAATTTCTTTCAGGATATACATCCTCTAAGAAGAGAAAAAGAAATTTCTCACTTTGATAGAAAAAGGAAGTGTCAGTTGAGATTCTTCTTCATTTTTACATTAGTTCCTTTCCTCCAACCACAGGAGTGCGGAGACTCCTACACTTGAAAGGGGTCTCTCAAGTTTGTCCAGTTCTCTCCCCATAGCTTTAATTCCAGCAGATAAGAATCTATCTAATTTCTAAACCTGCCAAGAATGGAGATTGCCCCAGCTCCCTGAGTGCCTCATTCCAGGGTTTAACAGCGCTCACTGTCAGGAAATGTTTCCTGGTGCCTAACACAAGCCCCCAGTGGTGTTGGCAATTTGTGTCTATTTTCTCTTGACACATCCTTACGGAGGCAGAGTCCATCTCTTCAAAGTCGCCTGTGTGTCAAGGTCCTTCACAGGCTTGGAGACTCAGAGTCAATCACTTCTCACACTTCCCATTTCCAGAGCAAAACCAGAAATTTTCTTTCTTTAACTTCTCTCTTTGCATCCTAGGTCTAACATGTTTTTGGCTTGTCTCTGAACACATCCACATTCTAGTTCTGCCTCTTTACTTCTGAAGAGAGCAGGTCTTAATGGGAAGGTTGCCTTGAGGTCCCCTAGGCTGCAATTTTCAGATTTATAGTTCAGGTCCAGAAATAGCTCAGTTAACTCAGGGTCACAGAAAAAATTTTGGACTTACTCCTAAAAATAGTACTAAGAAATATTTTTCAGTGTTGTGCACCTCTGGGAAATTAGCTAAAACTTCCCTTGCAAAATGTATTAAAAACGACTAGAGGCCTGAATCATCTGTTTTCTGGTCTATATTATGATTAGATTTTTAAAGATGAAAAATAGTTATGTTTACAATTAGTATCAAATTAAAAAAATCATCAGTAGCATCATATCTTGTTCTGCTAATGTTAATATGAGAAACAGAATTTATTACTCTGAAATATTAAAATTCCACATGAAAGTGTCCCCCATGTGGATTGATGAGTTGATTCAAACTGAAGGAAGGAAATCACATAGTTGCTAAAGACTCTCCTGAAGTTCAGTGGGGCCTTCCAGGGTCTATTCCAATGAGTTTTTCATTGATGACTAGTGAAAGCCCAGTGGTCACCCACCATGCACATAGCTATATTCCGGAGATGTGCTGGATCCTTTACCCAATTTTTGAAATATGTCTGGGTAGTCCTACCACAGCATTTTATATTCTATGAAATTTTGTTCTGCATGTACAGAACAACTGCTTGGCATTTACTTTTCATACATGAGGTATAAATTACTGCCATGCTGAAAAGATCCTTTAGGCACAAACTCAGTTTTATTTCTTGGTTGGACACCCCCACTTTAGAAATAAACCAGTGAGACCATTCCAGATTTTTCAAGCATCTTAAATAAAGGACATTCCAGCTGGCCATGTGAAATCCTTTGGTGGAGAAAAGGAAATGGTTCAAGCTGGTGACTTATTCTGATACAGGACTTGTAAATTCAGAAGAAAAAAATGAGAAGGATCATGGTTAAAGAAAAGTGGTAATTAAGCAATGAGTCACAGCATACTCAAATATTCTTTTTTTGAGGAGGAAGTTAACTTATATAACAGCACCAAAAGTTGTTAGGTCCCTGTTTTGCTGTTTTCAGAGTCAATATTAGTTGCATTTTTAGAAAATTTACTTCCATGGAATAGAAACCTTAAGATGTGCTCTAATTAATTTTCATAAGTGAGATCTTATGGGGCAAGGGGTTTATTGGAAAACTTATTGCTACTCACGAATTCATAAAAATGAAAGGGATTTAAGAGAGTTCTCTAAGGTCACAGATGACTCACTGGTGGGGTGATTAATTCACACCCACGTGGGAGTCAGGGCACTAAACTCCTATACCTCTTCTAAAACATATGATCCAGGAGGCCTCTGTAGACCACAGGCTCATGAGACGTTTCTGATGCCTTTCGTTCTCCACTGTCATGTGGGATGTTTTCCATCCAAGAAGATAACATTATAGAATATAAGGACCGAATGAATCTTAGAGAGAGTTGATTTCAGCCTTTTTCTTTCTGAAGATAAGGTACATAAGGCCTCTGCAAGGTTATCCAAAATCAGGTACACTTGCTTAAGAGCCACACAGTGACCACGACACATGTCCAGTGACTCTTCCACTGTACTACCCAAAAGTAATAAAGAGCACGATTTCAATGACTGTCATAAGAGTTAAACTCAAAGTGCACTGAGGCCAGGACAACTCTTTCCTCCTTATGCTTGACATTTTTGATTCCTATTTTGAGACTTACTTTCAAAACTTTTAAAAATATAAAACCCAGAACTTTGCACATATTGGATAAACACTCTACCACTGAACTAAATCCCTAGCCTGGGGCTTAATGTTAAAAGTGTTCATGCTTTACGTAGGTACCCTGTGTTTCTTCTGGTAAACCCGAAGTAATTTTTATGGTATATTTGGAGAAAGATTTCATCTACCAGCATAAAACAATATAATAAACTTCCAGTCAACCCTTTCCCCCTGTCCCCAACAAAGGCATTCCAAACAGCACATTGTGGGCAACTGACTGCAGAGAACAAGCACCATGTGAAAAAGTAATTACTGCCTTGCCTAAGGAATGAAACCAATTCTATCAGCACGTCTAGGCTTTTGCAGATAACAAGTGAGCAAAGCCATGGCTTACTGAGAACAATGTCTTTTTTTCACCTTTTGAAAATTCATTCTTTTCTAATGATTAGGTATGGAAAAAAATGAGTTAAGTACTGCTTGACAGTTTGCTCAATAGAAGCTCAGTAGTATCACATCTCATCATCTTCTTTGATATAGAACCAGCCATCTGTATCGACGACTTCTCTCTCTTTAATAAGTTGTAAATTGAGCAACATAATTTTTACCATGTCCAAGACTAGTCAGCCAAAAGACCATGTTCAGAAATTGGCTAACTGTATGTAATAACTTGTCTGTCGTCACTTTCTTCCATTACTGTTCTGTGGTTTGTTTTTGTAGACTTTAAGGACCTATTTGCCTAGGGATTCACTTAATTTGGATATATGCTACATGATATTCTGTGCTTGTGTTTGACCAAAATGTCACATTCCACCACTGTATGGAGATGGTCACCAAGCATGTAAAAGGCTCTGCTTGGGGGCTGGCCAAAGCTCCTTCCGTAAGACTTCTCTTTTCAAAATTATCAAGGCTGATCAAATCTCTTAGCTTCTGTCTGTGGTGCCATTATTTCATAGCAATAGCCTAATTTTGAATGACATGCTCAGTCTTCTTTTACTTGTGAATATATCTGAAATGAGCACTCCCTAAAATAAAAAGTCCAGCTAAAGAATGGCCTTTCCTTTTGTTTCTTCATTTAGAGCACTTCGAATTGGAATAGACAACCTTTTTAAGAGAGAGACTTTTTGCTAGTGAAAATATTATAAAGAGAATGGATTTCTATGTTAGTTGGAAGATTGGAACAGGGGCTTTCTAAACTCCTTCTGAAGCTAAGATTTGTTGAACCTTTTCTCAAATGCTTCTCTCAACGAAGGGGAGCCAGAGGAAGCTTAAGAAATACAAATGGAAAAGATTTTGTTTTGTGATTATCATTATTAGTTTTACTCGAAAGGAAAACAAATGTTCTTTATGGTTTTTTGTTGAAAGACTCAAAAGGGATCAATGTTTTATTTTAAAACAAAAGAAGAGTAGTTTAGTTTGTTTGATGTGTGGGGAATCATATTAAAGTGGGGCAGATACTGCAGATTCCTGGGTAGCTGTAGCCTGAGACTGTTTTTATCATTTCAGTTAGGAAGCAGGTGCCACTGTATTACTAGTGAATTTAAGACAAAAGTGGAATGTGTCAGCTACACAGATCATCTCCCCATATTTTTATGAAGAAACTTGTTTTTTCTGAAGTCTGAAAAAAACAGCTAATCATTGCATCTCCTAGTTGTGGTGGTAAACAACTTGGTAGTTGATAGGTAGAGCGCATCTGTGGGTTTATAATGCAAGTCAACCATGCAGGGAGGAGGGAAAGAGAGGAAACAGTTTCATTTCCCATGAACTCTCCTGACCTGAATTAAGGTAGGAACCGAGGAAAACACCTGTAAAAATATCAGCACACAAACTTCACAGCAGTTTGTGGTCTAAACACTTTCTGGTTATTATACAATGTGAGGTCAAAATCCTCAACGGCGAATCACAGCGCTAGAATTTTAGATAGTTTCTGCATATGACAATAGAAAAAGAACAATATCCACTATTTCTCACAGCAATTTAATAAAGCAGCATGACATCTACCTGCCTGAATACCAAAGACATTGGCAACTTGATGGGAAGGAAAAATCCAAATATTCATTCTCACAGAGTCATTATTTCATTGACTAGATTAGTATCAGATACCTTCAGTATAATTGCAGTACATATTTGAATGTACCCAAAACTCAAAATATCACCTCTAAAATTTACTGTGAGCAGTAATAAATACAGAGAGTAATAAAGCAATTTTGAGGAACTATTATCCTAAATTCTGTGATCCACATGAATATAAATTATGAACATTAAATAACTAAAACTTATATATTTGCCTGCAATCATATAGAAAAGGGTGGGACACAGCTTAGACATTCTAGAAAAAAACGTAAGATTTCATGACTTTCCTTTATTTATGTGATGATATGGTGCCAATTCCTCAGTGTTCTCAGTTTTCTGATCTCTAAGACGGTGGCACCAAGGTCTGTCCTACCTTAATCTGGAGCTCAGAAGGCCCAGAGGAAACCATGCTTGTGAAAGTGTTAGTCAATCATTTGCATTCTTGCATGTGGCTTGCAAGAAAGTTAGATAACATGAGGAGTGAGCGAGTGAATGTTAAAGTAAATTACCAAGAATACTGGTGCTTGGAAAGCTTTTGTGTGGGTAGAGCTGCCACTTTTTCTTGTGTGTCCCAACTCTCCCTAACCTCAGAGACCTGCAGAATGCCCCATGTCCATTGAGCCATGGCCAGCCCTACGGTGAGCAATCCTATCAAATACAAACATCCGGAGGGTTTCAACTCTCAAGTGTCTTACAGAAAATAGAGCCAGGAGCTCCATCTGGCACTCCATTTGCTAAATGTCCCATTGATGTCAAATACCAGGAAATGTGGCTGTTTAAAATCCCAGGGAATAAGATTTCCACTCAGCAGCTTTCTAATGGACACATACCACATTCTGTGAAGCAAAAGCCCTCTGCTGAGCGGTCTGGTCACAGGCCCTTGCTCACAAGCTCTCTGGGCCTCTGCTGTGATGTGCAAAGACGTGCAGATGAGGAAAATGAATCTAGCCTTTGTGGCTTATTAATATGTTGAGTGCCAATAGAGGGCAGTGTTGCATATCTGCAAAAACTCACACCACAGCCTAAGACCACCAAAGCACCTTCTTCCACTCTCAGACATCAGTTTAATAATGAACAGGAGCAATTAAAGCAGCTCCCCCATGGAACACATGGCTTCTGGTCAAAGCTCATTATTGCTTCATCACTACTTTGATATTTGCAAAGGGCTTCATAATCATTTTTAGTCATTATTCCTCCCCAGTACTTTTCTGCTATACGCCAGATCCATTAGCCTCATTTTTCAGAAGACTGAGATACAGCAAGGTTAACTGAATGGCTTTAGGTCATTCAGCCTAGAGCCAGAGTTAGAAAGAAAACTCAGAGTTCCCACATTCTGTGCTGGAACCTTGAATGAAAATCATCAGCTTTGGTTTGCTGTTCATTCCTTAGGGATGATCAACCTGGGGGTTAACTAGGATTCCTGCCCCTACCATTGCTTAACTGCTATTTATCCCAGTGGAAGTTGATAAGTGATAACCAAACCAGTTAATTAGGTCAATTCTGCAGCTCAAGGAAAGAGACACGGAAAATCTGGCCAAATGGTGAAAATGATTCAAGTGCTTTGGGGTATTGGTGTTTCATCCTTCAGTGTTCCCTCTCTACTATTCGATAACTGAGAACACATTGCCAAGAGCCTGGGAGCTGTCAGATTGCTCTCTTTCACTCTTTTGCCATTGACCCCTGACTCTCACAGAATCTCATTTTGCATCCCACATTCTGAAGGCATTGAATCATTTTTTTTGTCTAAGCACATATTGGCTTCAGTGTCACCTAACTACTGAGACTGGATGCCTCATTTGAGACCTGGTGACATGTTCTATTATATAATATGTTGGCAGATGAGGAACACTCAAATCCTTCCTGTTATGTATTGAGCGTCATCTCTAAAGTGGAGGCTATTTCTTACTAAATGACACTGATAAATTGATAAATGAAACCAACTGACAACAGCCCCATAACAATGTGGTATCTCTTATTGCCAATTTATTTCTAAAACACCATTAGGCAAAAGAAGGCTTTATGGCCTGGGGAGGGTGTCTTTGCATTTTTGGTGCACTTAAAAAAAAAATGGTACTTGGGGATTGAACTCACAGGAGTTTAAGTTATTTCCTTAGTACTTTTTTTTTTTTTAGAATAATCTTGCTAAGTTGCTAAGGTTGGCCTTGAACTTGCAGTCCTCCTGCCTCATCCTCCCTAGTGGCTGAGATTATAGCTGTATACCACCATGCCTGACTCTTCACGTATTTTGGAATGACAAATTAAGATGATAAGGATTTATGGTCAGGCCTTGATGGAAAATGTGCCCTTGTTTCTTGATGCAATGTGGTCTGGCAGAGCATAAGGGTCAGGTTCAGATGCTTAGCACATTGGGCAGCTGAAGTATCTGGTTTGGGGTTGTGAAATTCATCTAGGGTGGCATCTCTCTGTCTGGCACCTCACTCACCCACCTAGAAAAAACTGTTGGTCCCTAGATAGGCACGTGTTACTTTCGGTCTTAGTAAGCCCTGTGCCAGTCTTGGGGCAGTCGGAAAGGGTGGAGGAGAGCATGGTGTTTTGATGGCTCTGACCTGGTCTCAAGTGACACACCCAAGTCTGAAGGGTTTGTGCCCACATCCTTTCCACTACAGCAGGGTAGCTGGTGGCGGATCGCCTTCACAAGAACTGGTATGTGTGGTTGCTTTTGCCAGTTAGAATATGGATCTTGATATAAATGATTTTGATCTTGATATAAATGGGCTATATGCTTATTGTCCCAGCTACCTTGTAAATCAATCTGAGATATTCAGAGACCACTATAAAACCATTTGGTCCAAAGTTTGTTCAAGTTTCTGTGATCCAATATGGCACCTTAATATCCAGCTGCCTTTTTCTTGGTGGGTTATGATACTGAGGATTTAACCTATGGCCACTCTACCACTACGTTAAAACCCCAGCACTTTTTACTGTATTTTGAGACATTGTCTCACTAATTTCTGATGCTGGCCTAGAACTTATGATCCACTTACTTCATGCTGTGATTACTAGAATGTGCCACTTTACCTAGTTGACACATTTCGTAACTTTTTGAGTTGTCGAGTAGATGGCGTGAATGAACACTCATATTTTAGTGTGCCTCAGAATTGCCTGGGATATTGATTAAACATGGATTCTGGACCCCTCTACTGTATCAGAGATTCAAGGTGGGTTTCCATGGGCCATTCTTTATGGAACACTGTGAAGACATATAGGAGTCTATTATTTCTTAGCAGCATGGACTTCAGTCAGTGCTCTTTCTACTTTTCAACTTCTAGTCTCATTTTGGCCATTGACAGTTATGCTCCTGAGAATGTAGCTTAACTTTACCAAGTAAGAATAACTGCCAATATCATTTGCTTTATACTCCCTACTGTCACTCTGTCTCTTCAGGTTCATCCAAACTCTCTCTTTCTTTGCTTTCTTTCAGGACATAGAAATATACATTGTGTCTAACTGCATTTTGTTGTTGTTGTTTTTTCTTAAGTGGAGAATAAATGTGAATTCATACCACTTCAAAGATCATTATGCCTTAACTTGCTATCACTGCCATAGGATTAGACAAAGGTGAAACTTGTCTTGTTGATGAAGATGTTACGTAGTATCCATAAATTCTGGTGCATCTTTAGGGCCTAATTACATTATTCATGCAATAGAACATGTTTGTAATTAGTGTTTAAGTACAAATGCATGCACGTGTTTAAGGCCAACATAGTGCTACTCAAATATACTTTATTTCTATACCACAACAGATTTTCCACAATTTTTAAAGTCGATGACAGCAGTGAGAAGAAAATTCACTGTGTAGTTTTCTGTTGTGCCTACAATCTGAGTTATTTATGTTTAAAATTATATATTTCAAAATATTTCAACACTGCCCAAATACTTTATAAAGACCCAGTATTCCTTTTCTTTAAGAAGTTCTGATTTTGTTTATTGAAAAACCAAAATTATAATCAAGGAACATTGAAGAGAAAATAATTCACTATTCAAAAACATCAGCTGATCTTATTCTTTTCCATTTTCTTTCTGTGTTTGTCCATATACTTGCAATTCAAGGAGGTTTGTTTTCTAATGTCAGCTCAGCCATTAGCAAGTATGATCCTGAGAAAGGATTTTAACTTTAATAAGTATGAATAAGTATGTTACTCATTCATGTCATTGGGTAATTATGGGGATCCAAAGATAATACAGGTGAAAATACTTTGCATACCATAAAGTGACTTACATGCAGAAAGGATTGTCATTTTGATCTAAAGCTCTTATTATGTGACCATGTCTTTTGTCTCTCCAAAAGCTGTTGACATCTGTTTTTAGAGAGTGACAAATACAAATAAAAGGAAGAGAGATAAAAGAATCTGCAAAGATTTCAGCATGTTTGACCCAAAGCTGAAAAGCTAGTTACTCAATATCTTCAAATATGCAAAGTCCTCTGATAAAGTGAGAGTGGGAACCAGCTGCTATCCTTCTCTCCAGATGTAAATAAAAAAGTTATGGCTTTCAATTGAAGAGGGAATTTAAGTTATCCTAAGATCAATTTCCTGAGCATGGGGACTGCTATTAATGAGAAGGGGCTAGGTAGAATAGGCTATTCTGCTTTTGAACTTGAAGAATGTTACATTTGTCTTTTGTCACATACAGGTATAAAGTAAGCTGCTGGACTCTGTGGCTCAGGAGTCCAAACAGAGCATATGGGGAATGGCTTATCACTGTTCCATAGTGACTGGTACTTCAGTTGGGAAGACCAAAAGGCTGAGAGTCACTTACATACAGGGATTTGAATCACATGTAGGTTTCTTCACTGATGTATCAGATGCCTAAGGTCATATTGGACCTCTCTCTCTATATGTGTATCATATCTAACTGCTTGAGTCTTCTCCAACATGGCCATCTCAGAGTAGCTGATGACATCTTCCATTATTACCCAGGGCCCTGAGAGTAACTATGAAAGTTACATGGATTTTTAAACATTTATTTATAAAAATCATAAGACTATCTTTTTTTGTCTTATTTTCTAACAGATTTATTGAGGTATAATGGTCATACAAAAAAAAAACTATAAATATTTAATGTAAGTGATGAGTTTGAGCCCATACGAACATCCTTGATACCTTTGTCATAGTTAAGGCTATAAACATATTTAGAATCTCCCTCATGAGATCTACCCTCTTCACAAATTTTGAAATGTACCATATCATACTATTCACTATATGGGGCATGTTGTGCAACAGATCTCTAGAACTTATTCATCTAGAATAACTAAAACTTTATACCCATTTCCCCCATCTCCAATTCCTGGAAACTGCTATCATATTCTCTGTTTCTATGGGGTTGACTATGTTAGATACCTCAGATAAGTGGAACCATGCAGTATTTGTCCTTCCTTGACTGACTGACTTTACTTAGCATAATATCCTCTAGGTTCAACCAAATTGTTGCAAATGGAAGAATTTCCTTCTTCTCAAAAACTGAATCATATTGCACTGTGTATATATATAACATATATACACATATCATATTTATATAAATATACCATATTTTCTTCATTCATTTCTGTCAAGGGACCCTGGGGTTGTTTCCACACCTTAGTTATTGTGAATAATGCTAACATGAACATTGGGAGTGCAGATATCTCTTTGAGATCCTGATTTCAATTATTTTGGATATATACCATGAAGTGGGATTACTGGATCATATGTCAGGTTAATTAAAATTAATTTTTTTTGAAGAAACTTTATACCATTCTCCATAGTGTCTATATGACTTTATATTCCCATTACCAGTGGACAAGTGTTCTAATTTTTCCACATACATACAAATGGCTAACAGGTATATGACAAAATGTTGATTATCATTCATTATTCAGGAAATGCAAATCAAAAGTATCATGAGATATCATCTTATACCACTTAGGGTAGCTACGATAAAAAATAACAAGCGTTGGCCAAATGACTGACTTTTATAACTTAGTTTTGGAATCACAGAGTACCACTTCTAAAATAGAATAGAGGAAACAATTACAAATTCATCCACTGTTAAGAGAAAAGATGAAGACCTTATCTCTCAATGTAAGTTAAACAACTTAGAAGCCCATGTTTGGAAACCACCATAAAAATCAAACTGTAACTCGCTTACTTATTTAATCAATTGGCATTTATTAAGCTAGAAAAAGTAAGAAAAAAGGCAGAATGTCTTACCTGCCTTGAAGAGTTAGTGGTAGTGATAGAGAAGTTAGCCAAGATTTAAGGTGATATCTTTGGGGAAGGATTTTGTGAAGCCCATTCAGGTTTTCTGCCACTAAGATACTTCTTTGAAGGACTAAGAAAAAATTCCTACTCCTTCTGAATCCAACTAACCCAGGTAGCAACAAGTAGTTTTCAATTTGTTTTTTATTTCTACCCCTCGGCCTGTGTTTTCTGAATTGTGGGCACTGGGATTCCTAATCTTTGGCAGTGAGTTCCATTCTAAATGTAAACAGATGGAGAAAGTGTCAGCATGACAGAGTGTAATACATTCTATTGCAATAACATGCTGATGCTGGTTGGGCAAATGTGGCTGCATTAAAGAACTGTGTTTGCTGAACCCTTTCCATAAGGGCCTAGGAGTTTCACATGGGGGAGATGCACAGCTAATGCCTCTTCCAGGGTCCACCCAGGAGAGCCTGGGCAGCACCAATTCAGTTCAGCAGACCATTAGAGCAGCAGCCTGTTTGATTATGAGCTTTCAGGGGAATGTACCAGGTTGGCCATAGTGACTTGTAATCCTTTATTTCATGTTCTCCAGCTTTTGAATTTGTTTTTGCAGGGCAGGGCAGACAGTATAATTAAGAAACCTCAAAACCAACCTCCTTTGCTACCACCTAAAATAACTTCATGACTGAAATAGGTCCCATTGCCAGGTTGACCACATTTGACTCAGAATCAGTCTGCTGTTTGCTCTGCCCTTCCCCAGCCTGCCTCCCTTGGCACAGAAAAAGGCTGAATAAGCTCAGTCTACCTTCCAGCCCAGTAGCTGGTTTTCTTTACTTTGCTTTTCTTGGTCAGGGTAGAGGAGGTAGCAATTCATTGCTGACACAGGAGGGGTGCCCACAGAATCACTTATTCAAATGTATCTCTCCTTCCATCCTGAACAAAACCATCTATTACTATTTTGATAGCTTGTGACACTGACTCTAGAAGATTCAGTAAAACTTAAATGTTTTCTGGTTCTGTGTATTGACTTAAGAATAATAATGACCATAATAATCAGCATTTATTGGACAATCAGTATGTGCCACCCACTTTGCTGATTTTTTTTCTTATAATATCTCGTGAAGTCCCTACTTAACAAGGGACAAGGAATCAGTTACTGTTAATATTCCCATATCATTGATAAGGAAACCGAGGCCTCTAGGACTTAAGCAACTTGTCCACAGCAAGGAAATATCAGAGCCAAGATTTGAACCTAAGTCTGTCTTATTCTAAAACTCTTAAACACTGTGTGTTTATACCATGCATGAAATGTAGGATCCTGGGAATTTGGGACGCCTATATGTTTTCAATTACATTACATTTATAATATATTTTAGTGGTGGAATCTGGAGTAGGGGGAGAAAAAAAATCTCTTTCTTAGGAAGAACCCTCAGGACACTGAGAAGATGCAAATATAGAATGTAGGGGGATACTAAGCATAAGCCTATACATTAAGGATTTATTGCATACCTACTATGCATGGAGAATTATACTAGGGGTGTGGGGCCAGTCTAGTCAACCTACAGCTCAATGTCCTTCATATGCTCTTCTTTGCTGACTTTGGGTTAATGCCAGGGAATACAGAAGGGATTTCCAAGCTGAAACAGAGTTGCCCTATCCTAAGTTCACCTTGTTCCTTGGCTTTCTGTCCACTGCATTTCCCTGCCATTTCCCAGAGACATTGCCTCATCCTTGGTGCCTAGGCCTGATATTGCTTTGTCAAAAAACAAACAAAAAACCCAAAACAAAACAAAAATCTAATGATAATTGCACCAACAATAATAGCTTGTATTATTAGCACCCACCAAATGCCAGGCACTGTTTTAAAGTCTTTATATATATCTAACCTTCTTTAATAATTCTGGAAGGGTTTAGAGACATGGTTAGTTCTTTAATTGGTTGAGATTGGTATTGCAGATCATTTCCAGCAGTATTTTATGTCCCTAAAACAGCAAGGTGAGTTTGGAGGAGTTACTGACACTGAGGTCGGGGTTCTGTATAGGACCAGCAAGGAGTGAGCAGGACAAGATGACAACCTCTAGGCAGCCTCAGGAAGAGCAATGTGGATGTCTTGCACTCTGGAAAATCTAACCACTCATGTAGGTCAATCACACTGTGTAGAAATGACAGCACTCTGGGGATCTGCACTGAACCTCCCAGACCAGCTTCACTCTCAATCACCTTGATGTAGCCCCTGAAGTCCCAGAAGACCCAAAAATGTCATTTGTGTTTGATTGTAGCATGGACACCCAGTGGAAGAAAATATGATGGAAAAGCAAGACCCCAGGGTCCAAGGAAGCAAACATCTTCAGCAAAGCAGCTCCAGGGGTTTAGAAAACCATGAGAGCCCCTTATACGAGTAGTGGGAGCTTTGCTGGTGACCCAGTGGACATAGAGCAGCTGGACTCCCTGGATGTTGTCATCCTGGGCTTGTCCCTGATGGACGGGAAGTACTTTCCTCAGTGAGCACTTAGTGCTGGCTGAGAGAATCGATGGGAGAGAGGGGGCTTGAAGGTGCCAGAGGAATCATAAATATTTTATACTGTCGAATCAAATGGAAAAGGCAAAGCTATTTCTTTTTCAAATGGAAGTGGCAGAGACTTCAAGATTCCATTCAAGATTAATAGGCGCACTGCCCAGTATTCAGAGCTTGGAGACAAAACGAAAAGGACCAGTTGAAGTTGTGAAGAACAGAATTGGAAGGGATTCCAGGGCTGGAGAGGGGCCTTAAGTCATGAACCCCTTAAGGATGGCTGATCTGCAAATGTGTCTCCCTTTATACATTCCTGGAAATAGTGTAAACTGGAGCATTGTTTTCAATACATTCTTATGGGTTTGGCTTGAACAATAAAATCAGAATGTACATGTGCAATCCTGGGGATGGGTGAAATATCATGGTTGGCCTTGTTCTTCCCTTGCCATCACGCCTTGAATCATTCCAGAGTGCTGAGCATCTAGGCTATTTGTAGAGACTGACGGGGACAGATATCTCACCTCTTGCTTTGGGAATTTCTTTCATGTTTAATAGACCCTGAAGGCAAATGGAAGGTGATTTTCAAAGCCATTCCCTTTGATTGACCTAGTTCCAAAAAAGGATGTCTCTACCCCTGTTTCCTGCTCATTTCTGTGGAAAGAGTATGCAGTGATGCTTCTCTACAGAGCTGAGAGCCTATTTCTCTCTTTGAGATCTGAGACATTCTTAGGAAGTCAGCTCAGAATTTATAGTCAGGGCAAGAGGTAGATCAGCCAGTTCTTTTGGAGTAGAAGAGAGTATAGCTGACCATTTGGGGATTTTCCCTGGCCCCAGAGAGGCTTCCAGGAAGCAGTGCCACTCAGACTTTTTAAGGCACAGATCTAGGTTGGTCACATCCTGTGTGGGTCCTGCCCCAGGCTGCATGAGGAATAAAAGATAAGCTCACATTTCCTGCCTGCCAGGGACACACAGTCTTTCAATTTTGGTTTCTTGCTGTCATGGCTCTCAGTTATACCCAGGTCTCTGCTGAGCTCACACTAACTCCCTGAAGGGAGTCAGGCAACCTGGGTGAACCCATGCAGCTCCAGAAAGCCGGAGCATCAGTCGGATGGCTCTTGACCTCAGGAAACACATAATCTAATTTGGTAGTGAGGAGGAGAAGCAATTAGCAAAGCAGAGCAAGACAGAATATTTCTTCTAATCCCTTATAACCACAGCCAACCTGTGACCACTGCTGACACACTCACCCCTTAAGCCACCCTTAGCCAGGTTGTGAGGACTTTCTCTTTGCCATTCATCCTCATTTCTAACCACATGTCCCACTGGTCTGTCTGCAAGAGAAATGGAAGGCACTATTCTGATGCCTTAGAATGTGCTGCATTCTGGAACTTCCTGTCCCCTACGCCTCTCCACACTGCACCTGTGGGGCCCAAAGTTACTCCATTGCCCACAGCACCTCCACAGCAGTGTTTCCTCTCGGCTGTCACTGAGTGCCTGTCATCCTCTGAGTAGCCCAGTTGGGCACCAGGCTTTAAGACAGCATTGTTCTTTCCTTCAAGGTCAATGAATCCAGAAAATTCTTACCATGCATCACTCCCTTGAAAACAAAACAAGACAGTACCCCTCCCCCACAAACCTCAAATTCACACTCCACCCTAGCCAAAAAAATGAACCTTGAGACTTAGGAAATTAGAGAAGCAATGTTAACTCATTTTTGGAGTGCTGCCTTAATTTTTTATTTTAAAGTAAATGGAAGATTCAGGGGTAGGAGCCTCCCCCACCAAAAAAAAAAAAAAAAAAAAGAAAGAACATCACCACGTTCCCCAAGATTAACATTTCCTTTGCTTTTGTTCCCCTCTTCCCCTCTGCCTTTCACTTGCCCTGCCAGCAACTCTGTGCCGGGAATCCAATGGGCATTCCCGACACCCTGATGTGTGGCACTTAATTTATGAGTTTCCATTCGCATTAGAGTGGTGACTGAGTTTGAGGTTTCTCTTGAAGCCTTGGGTCACCTTCCCAGGTGAGGTCAGCCAGGCCACACACAGGTAGCCCGGAGTGGTCAACAAACCATAGACCACTGTCAGGGACATGAATGCGTCCTGCCCTTGTGATGATTTATTTCCTCCTTCTGTCCTTTTTTTGCCACCTTCCCCTTTTTTCTCCTGCTTGCTCAATGTTTCCTCCCTGGGTTTTTGGAATTAGAAGACATGTTTTTCTCTCACTCACTGTGACCCCTTGAGACTCACTGTCTTCATGTGTAGAAACAGGAGGTTGGTCTATAGTTTAGGAAGATGTCACGGGGACAGATCTAGTTGAAATGATGACCATGGGCCTGCAGTCTTCTTCAGACGCTTTTGCCGGCCCACCCAGTGCAGCTTTTAATAGGGTTCCTGAGGGCCTGCTGGGCTCCCCAATGTCAAACTCTCATGAAAGTCAGCTCTGTTAGTCAGCAGACTCCCTTATCAGCACAAGAACCCCTCCTGGATGCTCAAAGCCACAGATTATACCAAACCCTATATATACTGTTTTTTTTTTTTTTTTTGTCCCCTGTCATACATACATACCTATAATGAAGTTTAATTTGTAAATTAAGCACAGTGGGAGATTACCAACCATAAATGCTAATAAAATAGAACAATTGTAATAATATATGGTACTAAAAGTTATGTGAATGTCTGCTCTCTCTCTTTCAAAATATCCTAATATACCTTTTCACTGATAACAAGCACTTTATAGCTTCTCTTTGGCACTTCCAAATTGCCAACATCAGTATGCCTATGCTTTGGTGCCATTATTAAGTAAAATTAGAGTTACTGGAACATAAGCAGTACAACACCGTGACAGTTAAACTGATAACTGAGAAATCTACTGAGTGACTAACAGGAGGGTAGTGCATACTGTGTAGAGATGCTGGACAAGACGTTTCACATTCCAGGCAGAACCAAGCAAGACAGCACAAGATTTCATAATTTCATAATGCTACTCAGAATAGCACTCAATTTAAACCTAATAATTTTTTTTCTGGAGTATTCCTTTTTCAGATTGTGGTTAATGACAAGTAAATGAAACTGCAGTGAAATTGTGAACAAGGTGGGGGCAGTGACGGAGGCAGGGGAGGGACTGTTGCATGTTTTTTTTCTCTCCTGCCCGCATTTGGCACTGTGGCCACAGGAGGAAAGCAGTTGCTAACTCCATGCCAAGCTTCCAAGGCAGTGTTTCCTCTCGGCTGTCATTGAGTGCATGTCACCCTCTGAGAGGCACATTTCTGCCAATGCAGGGTGTGACCTTGGCCAGCTCCCCCAGTGCTCTAGCATCTGAACCAAGCCAAACGGGAGCTATAAAAGGGACTGCAGGGGCCAATGAAGTCATGTCTGAAAATGTTTGTGAGATCTTTGGATTTCCAAAGCATTTTTCTTTCTAGAATGAGGCTCTCTTTTTTAAAAAAGTAAAATAAAATGCCATTTGTGGGGTGAATTTTAATACACAGTGTACAATAATCCCATCATCATGCTGTGGTTGAGCCCACAATCCTGAGGCAGGGCCAAAATGTAACAATTTAAATTATTTATCAACGTTTTTTTCCCTCATCCCCGCATGGATGTTGAAATAGTTCTCTAATACATTTTTAAAAATATGCTCTAGGTTCATGACCTCAGCTTCAGGGAATCATTACATCTCATCAGTTGACAGCACCAGTAATCAGCTCCAAAGAGCATGTGTGCTTCAAAAAGACTGACTCAGATCAGCCTCCGAGGATTCTTCTGTGGGGTGCAGGTCTGGGTTCAAGCCAAGTTTTTCAACACTGGGCAAGGTTCAGGGATTGTTTCGGGGCTGGGATTATGGTGTGGTTCTTGCAATTAATCTCTTCCACAAAAAAATACAGGAAGTTAATGTGGATTCCCTAGAAGCTGCTGAGGTTTAAGATTCTTAATTTTAGTGAGAATTTAAAAGGAAAGGCCCATCAGGAACATTTGCCATCAGATATGTGACCTAATCATATCGATTTTCTTATGTCCGCAAGACTGGGATCCCTAGAAACACTGACGAACTTTCCAAATTATTCATAAGGCTTATAAGTTTGTCCCAGCTAAGAATGGGCCCTTAGAATATTGCTCCATTAGGAGGAAATATAAAGATATTGACAACCACAAGCTGAGCCTCTTCAGAGGCTACAGGATTGTAGCACATAGTAGGAATTCTTTAAACTGAGCCCTCAGATCAAAAGGGCTACTAGCTTGAAGTCTACGAAATTGTCAGTAGCCAACCCTTTCTTATCTATACAAAAGGCTGTTTCATATGGTGAACTCTTCAGATGTGATTGTGATTTATTTCACAATAGAAGGAAGACCCTGTGTGGACTTTGGAATAAACTCCTATGTGTCTTCCCAGGTCCAGTCTGATTCAGAGCATCTTAAGCCTCTGTGAAGCCCCTCCTGATTTCCCACTAGTCCAATCAGATTTAGTCCCTTTTATCCTAGGGTTTTGCTGATAGCTCCATAACAATATTTATGAAACAACAGACATTTAGTTTACAGCTATTTGTGTTTATGAAGACCCTTTGAGGATGCAGGCCACCATATACACTGTTGTAACTTCTAACTGCTTTTCACATAGTAGGTGCTGTTCATTTCCTTGTGTTCTTCATTACTCCCTAAATCTAGCAAAATTGACTACAATAAGTGACTGCTCCAGAATTTGTAATGAAGCTACAGTTTTTGTTCCATGGGACTTTTTAATGGTGATAATCTTTTATACTGGGATTTGAAAAACATGTTGTCTTTTTAATCTTATGACCTCAGTAGCATTCCCATGTTGTATACAACCACATGGCCCTTGCATTGATGTGAATTCAAAGAATACATTAGATCAAAGATGACCAGTTTTCTCATCACTTTCCTGTGTTCAAACATGAATACACTACCAGTGAAACTCCACATCATGTATAACCACAAGAATAGGACCCTAATTAGAATATGTTATACTCTATGTATGTGTGATATGTCAAAATACACTCTGCTGTCACATATATCTAAAAAAACCAAATAAAACAAAAAGGAAAAAAAAAAAAAACACAAAGATGACCAGTTTTCTCAGTCTCACACTATACTGATCTGCAGTTCATCTTGCTGTGTCCCCCACTGAGGGTAGTGGTGCGGGGTCACATGGGGCATGGAGGGTGTTCATGACCCAACCATGTTCAGCTAAACCACATGTGTGCATGCTGCATATGGTGGGAAATTGAGGAGCCCTGAAGCATCAAATTCAACATGTGTCAAATGGAATGCATCATCACTTCATCCTCCATCCTGTTTTCCTTCTGTCAACCTGTTCCCATTCTTGTGTGTGTAGCCACAGTGAGGAGTTCTGATGTTGCCCACATACCCAAGTCAGAAGCCCTAGAGACCAAATCCACCTCCCACCCTTCACCAGCCCTCTCATCAGAATGATCATCTCACTGTTTCTCTGTTCTGTCTCCTTTCATCATTACCACCACTGCCTGGGGTTCAAGTGATTCACCTTTCTTTCCCTGGCTTGCCTACTGACTTTTCTACTTCCTCTCTTGCCTTCTTTGCTTTCTCTACCAAAATAAGTTTTAGAAACTTCACTTTTGATCACGCTGGTCCTTTGCTGAAATTCCTCCATGCAGGTCATTGTAAGCCTTCCTGACTCAGGGTGACTTGTGCTCTAGAAACCTGGCTGTCTGTTCCCCGCCTATACAGTTATAATGAACTATCTTCCCAATTCCTCTTCCTCTGTTTTTGTCTTTGCTGCTTTCTTTGAATGATAAACTCACACCTTCACATTACCTGGCCAACCCTGGATCAACTCAAGGATCACCTCCACCATTCACTCAGTTAGGCTGGGTTTGATGTCCCTCCCTGGTTCCCATAATGCCCTCAACTTACCTTTAGCAGGTTAATGGGGGATTTCAGTCCAGCAGCAACTCATCTTGGCTGATGATTCAATGTATTTCCTGTGCCACTCCCTTTGCTTTGCTTATGTGATGCTGCATGATTCGCAGATTCTTGTTCTGGGTCTATTCAATAATTTGCTTTCCTTGGATAGGTCAGTGAGTAATTATAAAGATCAAGCTGTAGTTCTTGATATGGTAATCCTGCACCTTGAATATTTCTGTACATGACCTGTTACCATGGGCACTAATTTATGAATGGCAGAGGTCAGGCACTGTGCCTTTTAGTTAAATTTAAAAAATCTACCACCATGGTCCTTTCCTCTTGAAAGTAAAATACAAAGGGAGGGAAAAGATGACATGCTGGTCATTGAGGGCAAATCACCTGAGATTTCAGAGTGGAAATCTAGTGACCAAAGAAGGAAAGAAATAAACTCTCCAGTTGTTAGATTGACCTGGTCACTTCCTTCCTAATTAGAGGCAGTGGGTCAAAGAAGTCCTACCTGAGTTTTAAGCAAGACAATAAAATCCCAGACCTGGGGCTTATAGCTGAAAGTTGGCAGAAGCTGTGACTCACCCTTACTCTTGCAAGTCTAGTCATTTCAAGGCACAGTCATGCCAATGCAACACCCAGTAATAGTTTCCAGTCGACAAGCATCGATAAACAAGAGATAATCAGTCATCTCTAGATTCTGCATGGAGCCTCTGCTCTGAGGCTCAGCCAGCACAAGGGCACTGGAGGTGACACAGCAGTCACCTTCATTTCCAGTGTGCACATGCCCTGTGGCTCAGCTACTGCTGATGCTGCTTCTTGGCACTGAGCTAAACTTGGGGGCTTTTACAGAGTGTGAATTTCAGAGTTTAAAGACTATTACATAATTGAAACAACATTTTTTAAAAACCATGTAACTTGGCTCTATTGGGTGCAGCTAAAATTAGAGGGCACTATTCAAGTGAGATATAAACTATGGAAACCCTCAGGAGAGTAGCAGACAGCAGAGACAGCTAGGCTTGGCCCAAACTGGCCAGTATTCTCAAAAGTTGTATCCAGAGGTGGCAGCAGCCAGGCAGGCCTTTGAAAGTCCTGGCTTAGAACTTGGCACGGCCACTGTGGAGATCGTTCATGCTGCAAATTCAGCCATTGACACAAGGGCAGAGCAGAAAGGCAGGGGGAGTGGGTGTCTTACTGCTAATTGATTTAGTCTAAGCTCAAGTCTAGCCTTCTTTGGCAGACACAACCGTTACTATTAAGACAGACTGAAACTAATCAAAGCTATTTACGTGGATGTGCCAAGCCGTGGAGACGATGCAATTATGTGCACAGACCCATGTTGATGAGTCGTCTGTGGCAAACTCCGCCGCACAAGAGGGGGTCATGTAGTAGCAAAATGGGAGTGTTTCGAAGAGAAAGCCTGCTAATGTAAAATGAAGAGCTGACTCAGATACAACATGACAGGAGACAGGTGTGTGCTCCGGGTGCAGCCTCTCCATGGAAACTGGAGCTCAGCAGGCTAACTAAGCAATCTGCAGCTCACTCACAGCGGCTTCAACCCAAACAGACCCAACCTCCTCTACCTTCCATTGAGTAATCCATCAGAATTTTACAATAAGAATGCTTGCTTCTTATTCATTCTTTTAGTTGAATGATGCAGTGATATGACCAAGGAGTGGAGTGGGGCAGCTGGGGAGGGGAGGTACACACAGATTAGTTAGAAGCCAGTAAGGGAGATTAGCCTATTTCTGATTTATCCTTTTAATTTTTTTGCAATGTTTACATAAAGCTTTGCATTGATAGTAATTCTAACAGAAATCCTGGAGATGACTTTTTCTCCTGTGCTCTTTTGCAGATGGGAGAACTATATAAATAAAAGAAGCTAAGTGAGTTGCTTTAGGTTAAAGAGCTAGCATAGGAAGGAGACCTACTCAACTGAAGTCCCAAGTCTCCAAACCTAGTGTTCTTTCCTTAAAAAAATGTACTATCTTTCTTTTGAAAATCATGCAGATCATAAGGAGAAAAATATGCTTCCCATGATTAGTTGAGCTCTGTGTGCCTGCTACATGTCACCTCTGGTTCTCTATGTATTTGGTCAGAATGTTTGTTCTCCTGCAACCGGGGATCCCAGGGTCCTCAGGAAGAAGCTGTGAAGGTGACTTTGAGATGGATTGCCAGGCTCCTGGTCACTGGGGAGAGACTTGAATCAAGTGAGGAATGTGGCTCTATTTCCTGAACCAACATGGGGATGGGGGTGGGATGCCCATGCCACCAAGCAAAAAGAAGTGTACAGAACTGGGAGGAGCTAAATTTAGGAATTCTCTTGACCTCCTCCATAGGTCAGCTCCTCAAGAGCCTGGGGAAATTCCTTGATACTATGGAGAAAAATGAGTAAAGCTCTTTTGTGGACAGCAAGATCTAACATTGCTCAGAAGCCAGAGAGTTGGGGGCAATCCATAGATGCTGAGAACAAAATTGCATTCAGCTACCCTTATTGATCACTTGCTATGATCAGACAGTAGACATAAACACACAACAGGTGTCAGGAGCCAGGGGATGCAAACTCCCACACACACGTCCCATGTCCACAAATCCAGTCTAATCAGGGAGATGAGCTTGTAACCCTGGACTTTGTCCACACACAATTCCCATGAAGACCTCAGGGAGAATCTCTGGGGCTGGACCTCAGGGTGCACACTGGATTAGATCCCATGTCATCCTGATGTGTGCACATGGGGTTGGGGAATGCTAGAAGTGCATCCAGACTGTGAGGGGAGACTAAGGAGCAGCTGGCCCATGCAGAGGGCAGGAAGGAAGAGTGGGGAGAACCAGGAGAGTTAAGTGATGAATCCACTCATTCAGCATATTTTACCGAGAGTCTATCATGTGCCAGCTATTCTTCTGTGTCCTGGAACTATCACAGTAAACAAAACAAATTAAAAAAAAAAAATCACTGTTCTGATGTGGGTCTTGATCTACTTGAAGAACATCCAAACTGGTGGAGAAATGAGGGAGGGGAGGGACCTCCTATTCTCAGAGGGAATTTGAGGAAACTGAAACTTTGCCACTTACAAAGTGGTGGACCTAAGATGCAAACACAGGCTGTCCCAATTCCACCAAGTACTGCCATCTACACACAGAAGGCTCTCCTTTAGTTGGTCCCAAAGCCTTGTCAAGGAAACTGCGTGGATGCTGGCACTAGAAATTAATGTTGCTGTGATTGTATATGTGGTCCCTCAGTCATTTTCCTTTCTTCTCCTGAGTTTCTGGGGAGACAAGGGTTACACATGCATCCGTCTTTGGTCAGCAGTTTTAGTATCAGCTTCCAGGTCTATTGGATAGAGATATTCATCTACACAAATAGCATAACTCCCTTAAGGAATCCAAGACATTTTAGAAACTGCAATCAAATTTGTAAAATAAGGCAAAGCAAAGCATAACAAAACACCAGCAAAAGAGTTATTTAACCATTTTTTTTTTTACACAAAGCTATAATTAAGAACAAGAATTTAGCAAATATATAGGGCAAGGGAAGAAAGTTTATTGACATATTATTTTCAGGACAAAAAATAATAGCAAACTGGGACATTTCAGGGGTTTTTATGTGCATGGTATTCCCAAACCAAGACAGAAATTCCTGTATTAACAGAAAATCACTACTCAGCTAGAGGAGTAAAGCATGGAATAAATTGTCATTTTCTTGCAATTTCTTCTTCCTTTCAATTTCATGCTTGTTACAGGAAAGAATATACTTTGTTAAGGAAATTCATCAACAGCTTGGTTTTCAGAGGAAAATTGCTATATATATATATATATATATATATACACACACACACACACACACCCATGGTTACTTCCATTTAAAGAGAAAGAAAACAAACCCCAAATGCTTGGAGTGACAACAATGGTTGGTTTTACTTCACAGCTGATATAAAATTTATCCTTTCATATGTAGAGTATGCAAAACAGTGCTGTGTGTTACTTCCTTTATAGTGAATGGGCAAGTCCAGGACTCTCCTCAGAACACTGCACTTGGCTTGACCTCCCAGCTCCCATGATCTTGATCTTAACCTCCACTTCAGTATAGCATCCCATGGTCCCAACCTAGATCTTGCCATCATCCACAATGTATTCTGCAGCCCATATTTTAACCTCCTTAGCCTCTTGATTCTTCTTTCTCTTCCTCCCAAGACTGTTTCTCTGCCTATTCAGCAGAAGCTCCAGTCTTTGGACTCCTCTTTCTTCCCCACCTGTCCCCTTTCCCCTACATTCTTGTTCAGTAGAGCCATTCTTCAACTGCCACTCAAACTTTCTCTCTCTCCTTGCACTACTGTTTCCTGTCCTTAGATACATTTTCCCTCACTCGCTTCTCCACCGATCTGAATGCTCTTCAAGGAGATCAGGATCCATCATCTTCATAAAAACGGGAATTTTAAAATCTTATTTGTTCACTGTCACAGTCCTAGCACACAGGAGACCCTTGAGGCTCACTAAATATCTGAATGAATGAATGAATCAATTACGTAACTCTCCTGGTTCTCCCCACTCTTCCCTCCTTCCCTCTGCATGGACCAGCTGCTCCTTAATCTCCCCCCTCAGTCTGTATGCACTTCCAGCATTCCCCAACCCCAAGTGCACACATCAGGATGACATGGGATCTAACCCAGTGTGCACCCTGAGGTCCAGCCCCAGAGATTCTCCTTGAGGTCTTCATGGGAGTCATGTGTGGGCAAAGCCCAGGGTTACAAGCTCATCTCCCTGATTAGACTGAACTTATGGACATGAAACGTGAGTGTGGGAGTTCACATCCCCTGGCTCCTGACAACTATTGTGTAAGTGTTTTCTGAATCAAGTGCAGGAATGACTCCAGCATTTTGAACAGGTCATATACTCTGTGTGTGAGTGTGTATATCTGAGGAATAAGCTGTTAGAACTCTCAGTCCTTCATTTCCTTTGTCACTCCAAGACTCTAGCAGCTTTTCTATGGGAAAGCATGGTAGTCAGTATGTGGAAGGTCACATCTGAAATCCCACTGGACTTAAAGTCCTAATATAATCCCATAGCTGTGTGCCTGGGCCCTGAGCAATACTGGGCCTAAAGCATAGCGCAAGCCATCACTGATTCATTTTCCTCTTCATGTTGGTTTGCTAAAGAACCTGGACTGTTCAAGAATCTTTGTTCATGTGCTTTTCACAGATGCTATTAATCTGCTCAGCAATGCAGGTCGTGGAAAAAGGGCCAGCAGCTGTAGGGAGATTGCAGCCCTGGAGGGGTACTGCCTAAAACCACTGCCTTATCCCCACATATTATGTTAGGCCACCTGGACCACTGAAAGTAGGTTTTACTTAGTCCTAAGGATGTAGAGAAGCCACAGTGCCAGGCCTGGTTCCCTGCTTAAAAAAAAAAAAAAAAAAAAAAAAGGTCTTGTCAACAGGGGCTGGTCCTTCAGAGGAAGCTTCAAGGACAGGGATGGGTGAAAAGAGGTTTCACACATTGACAAAGCCTTTACAATCCCCAGTACTATTAGGAACTAGTGAAAGATGAAGGAGGCTGAAAATGAGAAACTGGCTTTTGGCACTTCTGAGTCTCCCCAGCTGAGCACAGTCACCCAAAGCCTTTATCACTTCTCCAAGGTTAGCAGAGTGTTGGAACCAACAGGGAGGGAGGGAGCTGCTGATGGAGGAGAAGAGGGGAAGGAAGGGAAGAGAGCTAAGCAGAAGGAAGGGGCTGGGAGGGGACTGACAAAACCCAGGCAAGTCTGCTCCCAGGGGCTGAGGCTCTGGAA
Organism: Sciurus vulgaris; assembly: GCF_902686455.1. Classification (NCBI taxonomy): domain Eukaryota; kingdom Metazoa; phylum Chordata; class Mammalia; order Rodentia; family Sciuridae; genus Sciurus; species Sciurus vulgaris. Next base: position 40,594,808 of record NC_136473.1, on the reverse strand, counting down.
AACAAATTTGGAAACATTATCCCACAAGATCTCCATTGAAGACATTAAGCTCAGAGGCCCAAAGGGACCCATTGAAGAGAGGAGGCCAGAGCCAGGGATCTCAGAGGCTCAGCCTGTTTTAGTGAAATCAAAACAGTGTGAGCCAAACAGCTCATGAAGAGATAAGGGATTAGACCCAGCTCAAAACCATGTAAAGATGAGGGAATCTCTAACATTCTTGAGTTCCCCATAGAAAAGGGGCTTGTTCAACTCAAGAATGAACTGTAAAAAGCTGGATTCTACTCTGGGGTCTCTGATGAAGCATAAAAATTGAAAAACAAAAAAAAAAATTCTCCCACAGGTCATTTGGGGGAAATGACATGTGATCCCATTCCAGGGTTGGTAACGAAGAGCAAAGCCCACAGACCCACCTTGGTGGAATGGCAGGGAATTATGAGTTCAGAGGATTTGGAATCCACTGACGAGAGGAGTTCTTATTAAAATTCAAAAAGTAAGCATGAACCAGGGACATTTTTATTGTTGTTGTCCCTTCGTGGTAAAGCATTTGCATCTTGGATTGGATTCCAATTGTTCCATGGGAAACTGTCATTCAGTCTTAAAAATAAAAATAATTTTTCTCTCTAATTAAGCAAAGAAGACTTTAGGCAGTTATGAGTAGTAGAGGTGAGAGATGCCACTGGTAAGGAAGTGCAGTAGATGTGGGATAGGTCCCTTGGTGTTAGGGGGATGCATGGGTCAGGTATCAGGTCGTAGGCACTGATATTTATGCTGAACATATTTTATGCTGAATACTCAAAACTTCACTTCCTGGAACCCAGCAGTTCACACCAAGATTCTCCATTCAGGGCATCATGAACAAAATCTGAGCTCTGCAGAAGGATTTCTCCAATTATTCCAGATGTATTTCAGGTCTAGGAAGTGAATTTTAATACTAGGCAGAGGGCAAGGCCTTTGGGACCTCTTAGAATTCTGAAATGCTAAAAGAGACCCTCTGAAACTCATCATCCACCTCCCTCAGCACTGAGGCATATTTATATTTAGAAAGGAGCAAGTGTTCTCTGCATTTGTGTTCCCAGTGTTAGGAATGAGCCTATAGGATGTTATATTATTATTGGGAGGATTTGGTGCCCTATGACCCTTCAGAACCAGGAAAGTTGGAAGGTACTTGTCAATGAAGAACTCAAGAAAGGATCACTAGGCTTAGATCATTAGCCCTGGGATATAGTGGTCAAGGGAAGATGCTGCCCTAAACCTCTAACCCTTTTAGCTCACTGTCAGCAGAACCCATAGGAGTCAGAGATCTGGTCCCTCTAATCTGGTTATGGAATGGCCACATTGTCAATAAGGTCTACTCCGAAAGGTCCATGAGGTTTCAGTTTTCCCACAAGGTTGCCCCTGGAGTGATGCTTGGAAATTCAGTTTGGTGACTGATGCTGGTGTTCTCCCTTTCCTCTTGTCCTAGACTAATGCTGCCATGTCATTGAAGTGTTGAGGAGGGATAACAATGGTGAATTCTGATCTTCTCTTTGTGCTTACACAGAATATTCCAATTTTCTAAGTATTGTCCCTCTGATTATATTTATCTATTGATGTGAAGATAACAAAACAGAAAATCAAGTTTGTGACAACAGTTAGTGTTACTCAAGACAACTTAGAAATTAAACAAAAGGATTTGAAAATTGGGAACAAATTAGAAAAAAAATCAGCTGAGCAATTCTAGATGCTGTGAGTATAGAAATGTTAATTTTTAATGGTTTCATGCATAGGAATGTATTTCTAGCTCTTGAACAGCTTGATTGATGGAAGACTTGTCATGGTGTGGCAATTGGGATACTTGTCACCTGCCATTCTGTGGTCCAGCTATCCCTAGGGTCTCAGGGAAGGAGAGTATATGGAGAAGACATCCCCAGTTCTTAAAATGCCTCAGGTTGGAAGTGACGCAGATCATTTCCACTCGTATGAATATTCTGGTTCCTTATTGATGCTTAAAAAGTCACCTCAAATGTAGTGGCTTACAAAAATGACAACATTTGTTTTGCTCATGGATTTACAATCCGGCAGGCTTAGTAGAGACAGCTTACTTCAGTTCCATTGGTATCTCATGGGCCAGTTCTTTGGCTAGGGACTGCAGTTGTTGGACAGTTCAGCTCTCCATGTCAGAGGTTAGGGTTGCTGGTGTGTCAGAAGTGACTGTACATAGAACATCTATACTTGGATTTTCCATGAGGCTGTTGGGCTGCCACATGGCATAGTCGCTAGGTTCCCAGGATAAGTATCCCAAGAAGAAGGGTTGGAAGTTATATCCCGACTTGGGCTGATGAGCACCACAAAACCACCCAGATTAAAGGGAGAGAGAATGTAGACTTACCTGGTTGTCTTTTGCTGATTTACTGTGCAGCAGTATCTGTGGTGAGAACTAATCAAATGAGGAGAACTAGATGCAAGATAAGATAGAATATATAGCCCGAGCTGGACTATGACTTCAAAGGGACCATGATGGTAGGAAAGACTATTTGGTTGTAACTAATGACCTCTGCCACATGCAGTAAGGAGCTTTTACATTTAATGAATGGGACCCTTGTAATTCTCACTGGTCAAATGGAGACATCTGCAAAGACATTTTGTAGGGTGTTGGCAGAGAAAGCAGCACCATGCTGTGAATGCTTGAGTGTCTGCTTGATGGGAAAATGGGACCATGTGGTTCCCAGATGGCATCCTGACACTCTCCACATTTAACACATTCCAGTGGATCCTGGCCAGGCCAAACAGGCCTTGGGTTCAGTGTGACAGCTTCAGAAACATAGCAAGGTGGTCACTTGATCACAGGTTCTGCCCTCACCAGCTATTATCTCTGCATATCCTCAGGCTCTCTCATCCATACAGCTTCTCTGACTTCTGTGAAAGGAGGGCATTGCCATGGTGAAAGTTAACAGATTTAACAAATTTAATGAACATCTACTATGTGCTAGACACTGTGCTGAGCTCCGGAGGAATACTGAACTAGACCAACAGAAGGGCAAGTTTATCACATGGCAGGATTTGTGCGTGGTTTTACCTACAGCTCAGCATGACTATGCTGCAGTGCATACAGACAAGGTGAATGAGGAACAAAGAGAGTAGGGACTCCCGAAGCATGCTGGTGGCTGCGTCAATTAACCTAATTAAACTGCCTAACTGGCTAACTACATGCTCCCCATGTCAGACATGTAAATCAGTGATGGAAGATGAAATGATAGGGATATTCTTGCCGTATACTTATCCAGGGGCAATTAATCATAACAGCCTGGAATGGCATTTGTGTCTTGGAATATGGAGGCAGCTGAAAGAATTATGTATGTACTGCTGCAACTAATTTGCATTTAATTGTAATCGGCATTCACTTAGGGTCCTGGCAGCTGAGCTGCACTGTGTGTCAGCCAGACACTTCAGCAGATCATGAAGTTACCCCGTGAGTGTTTCAGGGACGCTGACTGCATTTGTAACAAGTGGCATTTGGCATACAAGAAGTGTCTTTCCTCAGAAAAGAGACAAACCATGAAAGAAATGTCAAAATCAGGAATGGAGAAAATCGCTGGGTACCTTTGGCAAGATTTCTCCCCACCCACCCTTGAAAAAAAAAATTCCCAGACCCTCTTTTATCCTTCCTTTCAGCTGCAGCAGTAGAACTAAAGCATGTTTTTCTAAATTGGCAGAGAATGAGTGGTATTTGAACAAAGAACACATCAAATGTGGGACAACTTCATAGGAAGAGATTAACAGAAAGAATAAAGAATGTAGAAGCCCCAACCCTTGCTGGTTTTGACGGCTGTCAAGGGAGAAGACTTCATTGGTCATTTGGGGAGATTAATCCTTGTTTTTTAAGAAGTTGGAAGCCACCCTTTAGGATACACCTCATTCGAGTACATGAGTTGTGACCACTGAATGAAAAGACTTAAAACATATTCAGGGCTTCTGAATTCATTTGCAGCTTATTCCTTTGGAAGAGCTTACCTTGGGTGGCTCTAGACACAAGCTGCTACAATGTTAATCAAAACATGCTTGGAATTCCTCTGAATAGACTAAGGCATATTTTTTTGAGTACCTTAGTTCTAAAATAATTTAACATCCAATCTGGGGAATAAGGTAGATATGTAAGCTAAATCTAATATAAATGTGCCCATGTGTTTGCTTTTGTAATCACAAAGGAAGTGTGCCATAATGCAATCAGAATGGTTTTCTTATGTGCATTTTAAACTGGCTCAGAAGTCATTTCTTGGAATGCTGTTCAATTGTTAGAAAAACATTGGCATTGTTGGAAGATGTCTGTGACTGTTATGATGTCCCCCAAAACTCATGTGTGGGACAATGCAAGAAGGCTTAGAGGTGAAATGATTGGGTTATGACAGCCTTAACCCAACCAGAAAATTAATCCCCTGACAGGATTAACCGAGTAGTAATTAAAGGTAGGTATGGTGTGGCTGGAAGAGGTGAGTAAGTGGGGGCATTTGGGGTATATATTTTTTTATCTGGAAAGTGGAATCTCTCTGCTTCCTGGAAAAGTCCTGAGATGTTTTCTTTTACCACACTTTTCTGCCATGATATTCTATCTGACCTCAAACCCTGAGGAATGGAGCCAGCTCTCTATGGACTGAGGCCCCTGAAACCATAGGCCCCAAAATAAACCTTTCCTCCTCTAATTGTTCTTGTCAGGTCTTTTAGTAACAGCAGTGAAAAGACTGACTAAAACAGTGACCTAACACTTGTCTTTTTGGTCATGGAATTGTTTCTTTATATGTCTTCATTAACAACCCAGGTAAACACTTGTTTCCAAAACATCCTTTGAAAAATGTTAGACTGCAGTAACCACAGTGAAAGAGACATGCAGGAACACTAAGGAAGATAATAGGGACTTTTGGTAAGACAGCATACACTGACCTCATATATCTCTTTTTTTTCATCCCAATGGGCCAGCCTAGGAATAAAGATGAAACAAATTCTCAAAGGCAGTAGAAGATAATGGTAGGAAAGGAATTACAAAAGTTTCCCAGAAAATGAGAAGCCCGTGGACATCAAAATGATTTAGGAAAATGGAGGGAACTAAACCTAGATGTCTGAGAAGAGATAGTATGAAGGGTGAGCAAATTTACCCCTTGACATCCAGGGAGGCTCAGAACCTGAAGGTCCAAGATATGACTTTGAAAAATGTTTTTAGATGATGTGCTAAATAAAGAAGCCAGTGGAAAATCTACCTGAAGAAAGGATAGGTCTCCAGGTGAGATGTCTTCATGCTCCTTTCTTATCAGGAACTAGAATTCCATTTGTCAGGAGAATTGAACCTGAAATGGCTATTATGAAAAACAAAAGAAAACAAATTAAACAAAAACCAGAAAATTAAAAATACTGGTGAGAATGCAAGTGTCGCAATGCCTTGCAACCCCTGTGCATTTCTGGTGGGAATGCCAAACAGTACAGTCACTGTGGAAAACATGATGGCAGTTCTTGCAAAAAATTAAATGTGGAGTAAATATATGATCTAGAAACTCCACTTCTGGGTATATACCATTGTGTTAGTCAGCTTTTCATCTCTGTGGCCAAAACACCTGACAAGAACAATTTAGAGGAGGAAAAGTTTATTTTAAGTTCATGGGTTCAGAGGGTCAATTCATGGTTAGCCAACTCCAGTGCTCTGGGCCCAAGGAGGAGAAGAACATCATAGTGGAAGGGTGTGGCAGAGGAAAGCAGCTCAGCTCATGGCAGCTGGGAAGGGGAGAGGGGGAGAGAGAGAGAGAGAGTCCAAGACAAAGTAAGAACAAGAATTAAGGGATGAAATATAATCCCCAAAGTCATGCCCCCAGAGATCTACTTCCTCCAGTCATACCTCTCCATAGTTTCCACCCAGTAATCCATTCAGATTACTAATCTATCAAATGGATTAATCCACTGATTAGGCTACAGCTTTTGTAATCTAATCATTTCATCACTGAACACTCCTGCGTTAACTAACATGAGATTTTGGGGGACACTCACATCCAAATCATGACATCTTGCCTTTGACCCCCAAAATATTACGTCTATCTCAAAATGCAATATTCATTTAGGACATCTCAAAGAGTCCCTATAATCTTAACAGTTCCACCATTGTACAAAAGTCCAACAAATTCTCCTCCAGGACTCAAGGCAGAGTCTTGACTGTGAGTCCTAATAAAAATCAAAACAAGTCACATATATCCAATATAAAATGGCACAGGATAAACATTCCCATTACAAATGATTAGGGAAATAGAATGAAGGGATGGGATCAAAACAAGACAAAAACCCAGCTAGACAAATAAGACATGCAGCATCTGGAGGTATGGTGGTGAGATATGATCTCCAAGGGACTCAAGCAGCCCCACCACTTTGGCCTTGCTAATTGCAACCCACATGGCCTCTCTCTTAGACTAGGTATGTTTGTAACTAGCATCTTTCCTCAGCAGAAATTCCATATTACTTGCATTTTTTAGTCCCTGGGATCTCCATTCCAGCTTCAGCTTTCTTGTCACAGTTTCATGCAGTGCCGTTTTAGTCACAACCTGCAGGGATTACACTTTGTCTGGTCTCCCAGGCTTCCTGTGAAATCTCAGTGGAAACCTCAGTGATTCCTTAATTCCAGCATCCTGAATTCCTGCAGAATAAGTACCATGTGGATGACACCAAGCTTAAGAAGTAACTGAAGCTCCTTGGACAATGATTACAGTGTCCTCTGTGTCCTCTGAAGCTAAGTGTGATGGTTTGACATATTTGACTCCATGGAAATGTTACGGGCCAGGCTATATGCTCAATGACTAAACAGACTCCATTTTACCTTGGACTCCATGTTATATAGGAAATACTTCTCCCATGGGAACACCCTGCCTCTGTACCCATCAATCAGTTGCTTAGCGTGACATGTTTGGCAACACAAAATGGCAATTCTTATGTAATGAAAAATTGTTCTTTTTGATGCTTATTTTTCTTCAACAATGTACCATCTCAACAGTGATGTCAACAGTGATTATCTAGATGTTAGTAACCATTCTTTAATTTGTACCTAAGTAAGGTCATTTTGACCCACTTCCCCCTTCTGCTAATTATTTTAGATCTCCTGATGTTAGTTTGTAGTTTTGAATCACAGCAACAGACACTTATGATTGATGTAGTGACTAATGGTATAAAAACCCCTGTAAACTTATGGTCAGGGCTGTTCTCCCAATAGCCATTTTTTGGGTATTGTGTGAGACAGTCATTCAGCTGGCTAATAAAGTCTCTCATATTTGGACTTCTCAGTGGTGATCGGTCTGTTCTTAAGTTGCATCCTATAACACTAAGAACTATGAAATGAATCCTGGAGAAAACTTTGTAGGCCTCCCTTTGTGATCAGTGTACCTCAAGTTCCTTTAAATGAGTTTTAACTTTTATACATTTGAACCTGCAAAGGGTGAGGTCTTGCTGATTCCTGAGATGACTTCAGGTATCTTTCTTGTTGTTGATGTGCACAGTACTTAGCTTCTCTTCAGTAGCAGTGGTCTCCTCAGCAACTACATCTTCCACAGTCCCAATTTTACATATGCTTATTCTTCCACCAAACTAGAAGTTTTTCAAATCTTAACTCTGATTTTTTGCTCTAGATTCTGGCAGTAAAACTGGCTAAAAGCCAGCAGCCATACCCATGCCACTACCTGAATTTTGTGCTGTCTTGAAATTTCCTCTACCAGATTAATTACTTCATTGATTTTTGAATTCAACCTCATACAAAGTCTCAAGACATGGGTATCATGTAAAAAAGGTTTTTTTTTTTTTTTTTTTTTTTTGCTAGAATATAACATGGTTGACCTCTAGTCCAGATAACAATAGAGTTCTTTTTGTCCCCTGAAACCTCATTATCATACAGTCTTTACTGACCACATTCTTATTGACATTTTGGTATTCTGAGTTCTCATGAGAATAACCCATGAAACTTGGCTTACACATTTCAAAGTTTCTCCAGTCTGAATCTCCATGCTTTTCCAAACTCCACGTGTAAACCAGCTCCAAAGACTTCTGAATCACATTGTCATTTGAGTTACAGTAAAGACCTCACTAGTGGTACTAATTTTTGTGTTAGTCTCTTTTTTTTTTTTGTCACTGTGACAAAAAACCAGATAAGAACAACTTAAAGGAGAAAATGTTTATTTGGGACTCATGATTTTAGAGGTTTAGTCCATGGTGAGCCAACTCCAGTGATATGGGCTTAAGGTGAAGCAGAGCATCATGGTGGAAGGGTATAGCAGAAGAATGCTGCTCAGTTCATGGAAGCCAGGAAGGGAAGGGAGGGAAGAGAGAGAAAAAGGTGTGGTGGTGACAAGGAATGAAGTACCAATCGTCAAAGTAATGCCCTTATTTCCCATCTGCCTATAGTTACCATGCAATAATCCATGCAAATCATTAAGTATCAAATGGATTAATCTGCTGATTAGGTTACAGCTTCATAATCTAGTCATTCAGTCATTCCACCTCTGAACACTTCTGAATTAACTAGCATGAGCTTTGGGGGATACCTCATATCCAAACTGTAACAGTGCTACAAAATTAAAAGCAGAGACTCGAACAGGTATTATACAACAATAGTTATGGCAGCATTATTCATAATAGCCAAAAGGTAGAAATAACTCATACGTCCATTGATGGATAAATGGGCAAATAAAATGTGCTATAATGCATCCTGTGAAATATGAAGTTAGGATACATGCTACACGTATGAACCTTGAAAACATTATGCTAGATGAAATAAGCCAGACCCAAAGAAATATTGTATGATTTTGTTGATATGACGTACCTAGTGTAGTCAAGTTTACAGAGGCAGAAAGTAGAATGGTGGTTTACATGAACGGGGAAAAGGAAAAATGAAGAATTATTGTTTAATGGGCACAAAGTTTCAGGAGGCTATTGATGAAGAAGTTTGGGAATAGTTGGGAATGGTGATTGTACAACATTGAAGATGTACTTAATATCATTGAATTATACACTTAAAACTATCAAAAGGACAAAGTTTATGTTATGTGTATTTCACCAACTCTTCAAAAAAAGAAGTGGGAAAGGAAAATAATGAGAGAACAAGAAAGCAACTAAATGGATTAAAAGTAGAACATCACTCTTCCAACATTCCATTAGAAAGACTGGAGAAGAAGGAAACATCTCAGATTCAGGGGAGATGATATAAAGGACAAGTGGAGAATAGGAAATGAAGAAGTATAAAGCTTTAGATTCATGATGAAGTTCAAGATTTGACCAACAGGAGTTCCAGAAACAAAAAGTTCAAGTTCTGACCAACAGGAGTTCCAAAAAGGAAAAATAAGAAAATAGAGAACCAGACTGTATAGAATTATCAAAGGATTGATACAAGAAAATTTCCCAGAGTTGAAGGACAAAAGTGTACACATTGAAAGGGTCCATGACATGCTCAGAATAATATACCAAAGGCTGAGGAAAGGCCCACACATGGGCATAACATCATGAGACTTGTGATAACAAAATAACCCTAAAAGGTTCCAAAAAATCAGGTCACATATAAAGGATTGAGAATGAGAATAGCATTGGATTTCTCAATATCAGTACCATAAGCCAGGAGAAAATGGACCAATGTCTTCAACATGCCAAAGGGAAATGATTTCCACTTAAAATTCTATCCTCACAAACAATCAATAAGAATATGCTGGTAATCTTGTTGCAGGCTGCATTGAATTCATGTAGGATTATTGGTTCCCTAAGGTCCTGCTCTGTAGGCAGTCAGAATAAGAAAGAATCTCTGCTATCAAAACCTTGTTTAAAAGCATTTTCAGTTTGTTCTTTAGTACAGATCTTGGGGAGGCCTTCTCATAGCAGAGAAGGAATTCAGTCTACAACTCAACTTCCTTTTGCCATTACCCTGTTTGTGAGCCCTTGCATCCTAGATTCTGTGACCTCTTGATTCTTGATTTCCTCTCTCATTTGGCAGGTTCACATTTCACAACAGTTTTAGGGAAATTGAAATAGCTACATACCTGCATATCAGCAAATGTCTTCGTACCTGCATATCAGCAAATGTCTTCATTCTGCACTCAAGTGTGACAGTAAATAATCTAAGACATAGAGAGGGAACTAAAGATACTCCTTTCTTTTCCTTTTGCTGATTAAAAATTACTCTACAAGAATATTCTGTGGCCTGACACCCCCATCTCACTAGTCTATGTGTGGTGAGATCCTACTCATTACAGGGAACATCCCTGAAGTCTGGAAGTGATGGGAGGGGCAGACTTTCAGGGAGTCTGCTCAGGTGAAGGCCACGGTGTGGGTTCTACAGTTCTTCCTGCCTCAGGTTGTTCATAACCTTTGGGACTGTCTGCGGCAGCGGCAGTAGGTGGAGATGCAGCAGGTGGCCTGAGCACTAGGCTCTGAGTGAGCTGTCGGTTGAGAGCCTGGGAGATAAAGAGTGAATGGGGGAGTGGGGACAGCAAAAACTGGGGTGTACATCAAGTATATTTCTCTTCCTATTCCCAACCAGCTGCACCCTCTGAGAGGTAACCACTATACACAGCTTTGCTGGTAAACATCTGTGACTCTGATGATTACTCAAGAAGCATATGCCATCTTTTTTTCTTTTTGGTTTAAACACAGTCCAACAAAATCTCTCTCAGTGAAGGACAAACAGCCTTGATAGATGGGTTTATTGGAAGACTATAAATACCTTGAATGCCTTTTTATTGGTTACCTCTTGTTTTAGTCATTTTTTTTTTTTTTTTTTTTTTTTTTTTTTTTTTGCTGCTGTGACTAAAAGGATCTGACCAGCACAATTATAGAGGAGGAAAGGTTTATTTGAGGGCTCATGGTTTCAGAGGTCTTAGTTCACAGAAGGCAGGCTCCATTCCTCGGGGTTCGAGGTGAAGCAGGACATCATGGTGGAAGTGCATGGCAGAGGGAAGCAGGTGGCATCATTAGGAAGTGGAGAGAGAAAGTCAGTCTCCACTCTCCTGATACAAAATATATACCCCAAAGCCATGCCCAATTCCAATCTCCTCTAGCCACCCCCTACCACTTCAATTAATCATATCAGGGATTAATTAACTGATTGGGTTAAGACTCTTACAACCCAATCATTTCTCCTCTGAACCTTCCTGCATTGTCTCACATGTGAGCTTTTGGAGGACATCTCACATCCAAACCATAACCCCTCTGTACCTGGCAGTTGGTAAAATTTAGTTGAATGGAAAAGTGAATGACTGTTGAACATCAAAACATTCCCATCACTGCAAAAACCAAACATAAAACAAACAACAACAACAACAAAAATTCTCATGGATTCATTAGATCAGGAGACCATACAGAAAAAAAGATACATCTCACCATGTCAATTAGTCATTCTTCAAACCTTCACATTCACAAGCATTATGCAGGGGAACTTGTGAAAACCGCACATCCCGGTTTCCCATGCTAAGTTTCCAATTCACTTGATTTGGGGTGGAGATAAGAATTTGCATTTTCAAAGAAACTATCTCAGGTGATTCTGGTGCAGGTGGCTGTGTTTCACATTAAGAGGAACGCTGCTGGCAGGTCTGGTGACTTGTGGCAAGTTACCTGATGAATCTGAACAGTAGCAAATGGCCATGTTTTAAGTTTACTTGTAGCAAGGGCCACACCTAGGGTTCACAGCTGCAGATACCACACCTTCCTTCCTTAGTTGTACCATTTTTGAAGTGGAACTTTCTACAGAAAAAGGAACTTGATCACTACAGTAACAAACAACGTATAAACATGTAAAGCGAGTTATCCAAACAGTATTGGCTGAGAAGGGCCAAAGTCCCATTTCACTCCCAAATAGCCCTCATTTCCTAGAATTTCACTCCAAAAGCATTTGCTAGGCACAAACTTTGTGCCTGGTTTTGGAGACAAAAGATGTTTAAGTCAGGAAAGTTTTAGAATCTTAGTGTCTGTCTGTACCTCCTTTAGGTAAAATGTAACCCTGGTGTCTGTGGATCCAGCTGTGAGATCAGTGAGGCTGAAGCAAGCAACAGGGAGTAGATAAAGGTAGGTAGAAGGTAACAACCTGCAAAGATCACTTTTGTTCATGACATCAGTGAAACTGTGCTGAGAAACCATGTTTTTTAAAAGACCCAATGTAGTGGAAAGCTTTCTGTTTGATTTGATTCCATGGGAATTAATATCCCACGTTTGCCTGGAGGATCTGAGACTCCTGGGTCAATCTGACATAGGGAAGTGGCCTTGGTTTCCAAACCAGGCGATAAGGGGTTTGTACACAGCATTCCACAGTTGGCTTAAACTTTTCAGTTTCCAAGGAAACAGAACCCTGAGTCCATTCCTTAGACCTGCTAGTAATCAGACCATGATGTTTCTAACAGTATCTAAAAAATAAAAATAAAAAAAGAAATAGGCTTCTGATGGGACATGATCAAGGCCACATAAACAGCCCGTCCCCCAAGGCCATACCACAGCTTCAAAATGATGGGCAACCTTTGTCCTTTTGAGTGATTACTGCTTTCTTACCTAATGGCAAGTTCTTTCCCAATGACTCCCTCAGCTCCATTTCAGTCTTCCTCCACTAGAATAATGATTGCCATGTACCCAATTCTTCAGCTGCCTCTGCTTAATGGCAGCATCCCTGGTCTCTCTTAAAAATCATTCTGCACAAGCCCAAATTCTGTAACGACTCCCCCAACTCTCTCTCAGTGAGATGTCCCACAATACCTGTGGTGCCATCACCCTTGGTGTAGCAAGTTAATAAATCTAATCATGGGGGGCACAAATGGCTAAATGGGGTCCTTTCCCTTCTGGTTAAAGTTTTATAGTTAAATCTTTGAAAGGATTAGTAGTAAAAAGGCCCTGGTTTATAGTATCTGCCAGTGTCTGTGGTGGAAATACTCCCATTCTGTTTGACTTCAAGCTTCTAGCATGACTTCACTGAACACCGAGCTGGAAATAGATGCACACAATCAACTTTTGGAAGTCGACTTGAGTTGGCTGCAACACATCACTGCCCTTTCCTTAGTCATCTTCCTCAAATAAGAACTTTTTTTTTTTCATTGATTTTTTCCAGAATTTTCTTTTTCCATGGAGTAGTTCATGATTTTTTTTTTTTCATCCTGAATTTGTGCAAAGAATTGGGTAACTAGCTGATTTATAAGCAAGTTCTGTGGAATGTGATGACAGAGATAGAAACTTTCACAGAGACACTTCATATGAAAACTGTCAAATGGCAAACAGCCCAGAGTTTCAGAGACCAATAAATGCCCATAGTTAATGTCACTTACTTCATGGGAAGTGGCTTCATGACTGGGCAGAGGCCTCATGGCTTCATCCTAGAGAAGAGAAACACCATCTCTTAGATATCAACACCAGCAAATCTTGCTTTGGTCTGGACTTAATCTATAAAGCCTTCAGAAAGACCTAACTTTTCTATTTTATAAAGAAAATTATCTTTGTGGAATACTCCTGAAGTAATTATAGATAATGGTCCAGGATCTGGCAGCTACAAGTTCAGACTCTTGGCTGAGAAATGAATTCCCTATCTGCTACTACAAGACCTCATTATGTGCTGTGCTGACGATTGATAATGAAAAGACTTAAAATGTGTTTGATAGCAAAGACTCTCCTTCCTTAGCCTGACTGGCCTTTAGAGTAGGGCCCTAGGGAACGGACAACTGAACTCAATGCAAATTTCAAACGAGATTACCAGTGGCTTCTTATCGTCCCCTTGGAACTTTGGGAATGTGGAAACTGTGAAAAGACAACAGACAGCATGAAAATACCATAGTTAAAGGTGTGTGTGTGTGTGTTTGTGTGTATGGTGGGGGCTTTTCAGTTTGAAGGAGAAAGACAGAGAAAATGGCTTAGGGAAGTCTAAGATGGTTGCTCTTATTTTTCTATAAAGGCTTACGCTCCTTTGACAAGAATATAAGGAAAATGAATCTCACTTTGAGTATTCTACTCAACAAGTATATGTACTTTATTTCTTGTGCTGTAGAGACCAAAATGAAACCCACTGTCTACTGAGGGAGTCAGGTCTGAGAGCAAGTCATTTGCTTTTTTGACGCAGACTTAATCCTTAGACATTTATCCAAAGCTGAATATCCTGGGTTAGCACATGGCTTGGGGGCCATGTTGAAAGCAGTGAAAGCACTGGCTAGAGATTGGAGCGTGGGCGTTAGGAGATGCCAGGATGTTCATCCCCATTTCTCTCTGTTTCGGTTGGTGGCCCAGAGGTCTTAGCTTGCATGGACAAGATCTGGCTAGGGAGCTTGACTTTTAGACTCTAAATTATCTTTGATCTTCCAAACCTGTGACAGCTTCCCAAGTCTAACTAAAATCTGAAATATTCCATTGTTACTTTTTGGCTTATCAATACTTTCATCAAGTCTCTCAATACTTTGGTAATTAGCTTGTTGCATTAAATTCTCCTGTTGAAGTAGATGGAGAGGACTTTATTTGATTTGCTATAGGTTAACTAATACAGAAAGTAAACAAATAGTTACAAAGTTAATGTGATACTGCTGTAAACAGAGTTTGTCCCTAGCCTTTTGTGTACATAGATGGCAGCTCTCTCTCTCTCAATTATGGGGACAAGGAAGTCCCACATGGAATGGAAATTTGGGTGGGAAATTCCAAGGCAATCAATTAAGGAGGGAGAACCAGAGGAGAGAAAGTACTCTAGGCATTTGACAAAAGTATAGCACTTTGACAGAATATGGAGTTTCAGGCAAGAGTCAAATACTCAAGAAAACATTGACTAATAGGTCAAGCACAAAACAAGTACATTCCTCAGGGCTGATATTCAGATTCTGGTTTCTTTGATGGCAGATGTCACTTACAACTGCCACAGAAGCCCCAGGTTCCTCAGGACATAGAAGACCGGAGGAGTCACCTGATAATAACTGGAAAAATTAAGACTGTGTCCTACTTTACCAAGGGAAGTCATTGTTTGTATTATCAGCTTCCACTGGGGAAACTTTAAACCATGTATTTGCATATGATACCTGTTACCTAAGGTCTCTAAACTGCACGATTCCCTATTGTTGAAAATCAGACAGTCACATTCTGGAGATTCACTTATTGTTTGCCTCCTTTCTTCTGGGAGGGGTGGTGTTTGGAGAATTCTGGAGTCACTGATGAACGAACTAGAACCAGGGTTTGGAAATCACCCAGAGAATAACAGTTTAATCTTTTTCTTTGAAAGAATATTATTTATTTTAAAAATTTAATTAACACATAGTAATTGTACATATTTTGGGGTTAGGTACAGGGTGACATTTGAATACATGTACACAATATGCAATTATCAGATCAAAGTAATTGGCATCTCTGTCACCTCAGACATTCATAATTTCTTTGTGTTGAGAGCATTGAAAAATCCTCTCTCCTAGCTAGTTAATAATTTTCTTTTGATATGTTACAAATGATGTATAAAACTTAATCGTTACTCCCTTCCTAAAATACATACATTTACAAAGCAATGGTGTCTGCTAGGGTGTCACAGCTTCCAGTTCAGGAAATGGGAGTTGAAGAGTGCTTCAATACCTTTCTGATTAAAGCAGAGTGACTTACTTGCCTTCAGGGATTGTATTTACACCTCTGTGTTCTAGTGCATCTTTGTTTAGCAGCACAGACTGGTACATTTTCAAGGATGTTTCCTATCCACTTACCACTCAATGCTTCCACATTAACCTGTGGGACAGCTGAATAGAGAACTCAGTTACTTGCTCTAGCATCTCCAATAGACTTATTAAGACCAAGAATGGCAACCTGGTCTCTATGTTAGGCAGAGGCACTTCCTGCCATTCCATGGTCCTTGTGGGAAAGCTGCTCTTGGGCAAGTTTATGAACTCCAGAACTTCAGAGCCAACATTCCATTACAAACACTGCCTGGTGGGTCCTGGTGACATTTATCTCTTAAGCTACATTTAGGAGACACGATTCAAGGAGAGATGTTCAACCCAAGACAATGCCTATAGGGCTTTTATTTATTTTTTTCACTACCAACTGCTTGACCCTAGAGAGAAATGCCCTTCTGACCCCTACTGGCTAAGATGGGGCATAAGCCAGATAGAGAATGCTTTGAGAGCTGATGTCAGAGCACTCTCCAATCACGATTGGATAAGAAGGTTAAACACAGGGAACATTGACTCAATACTGATTAAACAGGCTGGAAAGACAAAAACAAATAATCAGCCTGTATGTAGCAATAATGGGACAACAAAGCAAATATTAAGGCAGAGACTTGCTATCAATATTTAACTAGAGGATTAATGTACAGAGGATGCACTTTGGAGAATATAAAGGTGACCAGAGAGGCGGAAATGGCTCAATTAGGATACACGGGAACAGTCGGGGAGGATAAAAGCTTGGTCTGTATCGTGGAGCCTAAAATTATGAACACACAACAGAGGGAATCATGATGATTAAGCAAGGAGATGATGATGAGCGATAATGTCGAACTCATTAGCACAGACAAAAAGAAAGGGATGGGGAGCAAGTGGTAATTCTGATCAAGAAGCTTGCTTGACATTCTTCTACATCTGAATCCCTCATATCAATATTGCTCTAAGACATTTTAATTATTGATCCTTTATTTGTTCAATTAGGCCAAAGGCTCTCAAGGATCACTTCCTCACCTTCTGGGACCATGTTTCCAATCAGAAATGACGGAAACGATGTTCTTATCGTTCATTGATACAGTCAAATATACTTCTTAGTCTCTTACTATCTAACCTTCTCTCAGATGGGGATGCTATCAAAGTACTGCAAACAAACAACCTTTTCCAGGGACAAATAGGTTTGGGGGATTCTAAATTCACATGTACTTCAGCATATCCAAGCAACTTTAGAGTGATTCTTCAAGAAAGACACAGTGGTATATAGCATTTCTCAAAAGCATTAGTCTATAGAATGTGTTTAATAGAAATACTTCAAATAACCAAGATTCCTTAGGAGACTCTTGATAAAGTTTAGTAAATTTCTGTTCCTGGGTTTCTTCTGCAATAGTTTGTCCATCCTTGCTTTGTGTTCAGGAGGAGATGGCTGCCAGTTGGTTTTTTGAGAATCTTTGTATGATGAAAAATCCCTGCAGGATCATCTAGAGACTCAATCCTCCCATGTGGTAAGTGACTACACACTCCTGAGTCTTCTCTAATAGCTATGATCCCTCTGGTGCATTTTTATCCTGACATATTAGAACAGTATGCAGACACATTGGCACTGAATAAATAAAAATCATTATTCCCCAACAGGAAATGACAGAGTTTCAACCCCATTGGGAATGTGTTATATTCTGTCACCATTTTTTGAAGAGCTAATGAAACATGAACCAAGATTCCAGCAACTTCAACAATCACATCTTTGTGATTTAATATTGCAAGATCCCTAGTTTTCCTTCTGGTCCCCACTGAAATCTTGTTCCCCACTTGGTTCTGTGTCTCATTTATAACTCCTCCTTGAGCTGTGCAGAAACAGCAAAGATTTGAACAGGGTTTAGTGAAAAAGGGGGTTTAAACAATGGGAGTGAATTTCAAGTGTCAGTTTTCTCTGGAAGGAGCTGTTCTTCTTTCCTGCCTGGGCCGCTGTGTCTGGGGGAACTTGATCAGGTGGTCACCATCTTTCTGCTTTCTCTCTCCAAAAGGGATCATAGCACCACACCAGGTTGTTAGAAAATGAGTTTGAAAAGTAAGTTGAAGCCACAAGAACTGAGGTCATAAAATAATTGAAAACCGACAGCCACAAACATTAATAGGGTTCGTTTTTTTTAGCTTAGCACATTGATTTTTTTTGAAAAAAATTGTTCTTTTTAGATATATGTAACAGCAGAGTGTATTTTGACATATTATACATACATGGAGTATAACTTATTCTAATTAGGATACTATTCCTTGTGGTTGTACACGATGTGGAGTTTCACGGGTCCTGTATTCATACATGAACGCAGGAAAGTTATGTCCAGTTCATTCTACTGTCTTTTCTATTCCCATCCCCTCCCTTCCCTTCCTTCCTCTTTGTCTAATCCAATGGACTTCTATTCTTCCCTCCCGACCCCTTATTATGTGTCAGCATCCACATATCAGAGAGACCATTCAACCTTTGGATTTTGGGGATTGGCTTATTTCACTTAGCATGATAGTCTATAGTTCCATCCATTTATCTGCAAATGCCATAATTTCATTATTCTTCATGGCCGAGTAATATTCCATTGTATATATATATACCACATTTTTCTTTATCCATTCATCAGTTGAAGGGTCTCTAGGTTGGTTCCACAGCTTAGCACATTGATTCTTTCCCTAATGGTAAGAGACATGAGCATAGGTCAAATCCTTTTACAATAAACTGTAGGGCAATGCATCTTTTCAGATGAAAATTAATGGATAGCATGGCTATGAGTCAAGCTGAGTCAAGTTATATTGAGATTCAAACAGGCAACAGTCTGATCATGGTTATGGGGAGAGGGGTCTCCACTGTTTCCTTTACATTTTTCCTTGTGTCTGAGTAGTTGTTTGCTTGACCCTAGCTTGAGAGCAGGGGTCAGGGAGGCTTGAGAAGGAGCCTTCCCTGCTAGGGAGAACAGAAACAGGTAAAAATTCATTCAGGGAAAAGACAGAAGAAGTTAATAAAGGATATCAGCTGAAGACCTGAGACCTTGTCTTGCCTTAAATAAGCATGAAGCAGGGACAAGAGAAAGAAAGCTGAATTGCTGAGTACCAACAATTAGGAGTTTTTAGTTTGGGGCCTAGAAGGTCAAGAATACGTGTAACAGCCTCCAGTCTGGCTCGGTAGGAGAGGTATACACCATCATCTCAGACTCAGACTCCTTTTTCTGATCCTGTCTATTACACATACTTGCCTGGCCACCTTTGTCACAGTCCCTCAGCATGGGCCTCAGTTTCATACTTTGCAAGTAGTGATGATAACGATACCTAACTCATTTACATAGGATTAAGTGAGGCATGTGCAGGCAGGAAGTGATTAAAATGGTAGCAGGCACATGGCAAGTTCTTAAAAATCAACTACATTATCAATAATTAATAAATATCAACAATTATCAGGGTTTGAATTGGGAAGGAGGAAAGTATGAAAAATGCAAGAGAAAATGATCTAAGTGTCTTCTCAGCAAACTAGCATCAGTGTTATATGAAGCTTGATTTTTTTTTTTTTTTTTTTTGAGGGGAGAAGCCCACTGAGATGTCCCCAGTGTTGGAAGTAGCTGTTTATGGATGCTTAATGCATGTGTCATATTCAATTCTATTTTAGGTCACTTGAAAATGTGCAGCTTTGAATAGCTCCTTGGTCAGCTCCCTATGAACCCATTCCCCAACATACACACTTCACTACCTAACTTCAAGTAACTGCTGTAAGCAATAACCCGTGTGCACAGTTGCATGGGGGAAAAGGTACCGTGTTCCCTATTTTGGTTGATATTGCCTATACAGCAAGGTGTGGTGTGATGTGGCAAGAATAAATCAGACTGGGACACGAAGCTCCAGAGAAATTCAGCAGAAGTGACATTGAATCGTAGGGAGAAGAACCTCAGGAAAAAGCAGGGGAGAAGAAGAGTGGATGATGCTGGGAATTCCACTGTATGTGGGATGGGGGTTCTTGGAGCTTTTGTTAATGTGATACCCAAGGAGGGAAGACCCCTTACAGGTGATGATGTGGCTGTTCCAAGTCCTAGTTTCTTCCTGGGAACTGTGTTTCTATCTTTCAGCCTGTCCTGAGGCTGGGTTCCCTCTTTGGCCTTACTGCGTGGGAACAGTGACCTCTTGGTCCACTTGCTCTTTCAAATACTCCTTGTTCTCTGATCTCCTGGTCACATGGTCCACACACTGCCGGCACTGACTCCTGCTCCTCAATTCATTTTTGTCACATCGATGCCCTTCTGAGCGCTACGCCCACATACTCACTGCTGCTAGACCTCACTTTCTTTGGGTTATTCATTCACACGGTTTTTGAGGACCTACCATGTGCCAGGTGCTGGGGATGTGCCAGGTGCTGAAGAACACAACAGATGGAATCACTGCTCTCATGACTTAGTGGGGGAGGTGGAAATGAACAGTTACTCAGATGAATGTATAATTGAAACTAACCAGGACAATGTGGGTCAAGAACAGGGACTTCAAAAAAGAATAATAGAGGACCAAATTTAGATAGGGGATCAGGGAAGACCTCTAGAAGAACATGATGTTTAAATTGGGACCTGAGGCAACTAGGTAAACAGAACATGCCGAAGAGAGCTCTCTAAGAAAAGGAAGCACACATAGTGCTTTCTGAGGCCTGAATTGTTTGACTAAGAGAAATAAGCCAAGCACAGGACAAATGTTGCAAAGGCAGAACCTAGGAAAGCTGATTTCCTAGAGGTGAGAGTAGCGTAGTGGTTCCAGAGGTGGGAAGGATAGGACAGGGGGAGGAATGGGGAGGCTGGTCAGCTGTTAGGGGCTGGGGGTGTAGCTCAGTGGTAGAGGACACACAGCAGGTTGTGGGTTCAATCCACAACACAAGAAAAAGAAGGAGGAGAGGGCAAGAAAAAAGGAAGTTACAGTTAGGTAGGAGGAAAAAATTCTGGTATTCTATGGCACACCTGGGTTACTGAAGCTAACAGTAGCATAGAGTATGTTGCTAAAAAGGAGTTTGAATGTGCTCACTATTAAAAAATGACAAATGTTTAAGGTAATGGAGTTAAGCTCATTTCCCTGGATACATGATATATACATGTATCAAAATATCATATTGTACCCCATAAATATGTATAAATTTATGTAAAATGTGACAATCAAAAACAAATTTCATATATATAAAGAAAGATCAATGTAGCTGGATCTCAGTGAGCAAGAGGTAAGAATGACGGGAGATGAAGCTAAAGAGATGGGAAATCTCTATTATGGTATTGATATAGCTATATCATTGTGTCTATAAGAACTCAAGTCACGCAGAACTTATTGACCATATCCTCTGTTTACCCTTGCCTGGGCAACAAACTACCTCAAAACCCAAACTTAGTGGTGTAACACAAGAATGACACGTTCTTGACTGGATCTTCTGCTGCATTTAGGGCCGTTGAGATCATTTGTGGGGCTTCATTTATCTGAGAGATCAGCTGGGTCTGTCATGTCCTAGGTGGTCTCTTGTATTCCTGGGTCCTGTCTACATAGCTTCTTACCATTCATTAGTCTTTCTGGAGATTCTGGTGCTAATAAGGCTGCTATTTTTCAGTCAAATTGATAGTCAAGGTGAAAATGAAATATTATTTTATTGTGATCTCAAATTCAGTATGTCCAAAATTGACCTCTTTTTCCTCTTGCTCCAAATTAACTAGCTACTAACTCTATGTGTGCCCCTATCAAACTACTACTGAATTAATCTTTCTAATCAACCTAAGTGATTTTTCTGCCCAAATTTCAAATGTATCTTCATTGGAATAGATAAAAGCAAATTAAGGAGTAGAGAATGTGTTCAAGATCAGCTCATCTAACTCTGTTCTTATATTGAGGAAGAGTTTTGGAACCTGGAAAGATTATGTGACTGGCCCCACATAAAACACACAGAAGAGTCAGAATAGAATTCATTGTACAACTTTTTAAGTGTTTTAGGCACATTTCTGATTTATTCTTCACAACCAATCTTTGACTCATATAGTATTATTTTCATTCTTATAGTGAGTTAGCTGAGGCTCAATAAAGTTAAGTAATTTGAATTTTACATAGAGAGTGAACAATGATATTGGTATTTTCTTCTATTGTTGCTTAGGTTTCAAATTTTCCTCATCTTGTCACTCATATTTCCATATAAATCTACAAGTCCCTTAAGGGCATGATCTGGATCTTATGTACATTTTTTCTATGATGTAAAACCTTTTGCAGATTTCTGATTAATGAATATGTATGGGAGAATGGATGGAAGGAAGGAAAGAAGGAATGAGGAGGGAAGAAGAGAAAGGAGGAATTCAATAAATACTCAGGTCTCCAGAGGCAACGCCTTTGTCCTCTCCACTATACTGAACAGCATCTGGAATATTACTGATCACAACAAATGCAAATTATAGGTCTACATTGAATTAGCTCAATGAATTTCTGTTCTCATTCTACTTTTATATGAGGAAGTATGAACATACTGATTTAAAATAGTCTGTGTTGGTTTGCAAGTGACCATGAGTTATGAAGAGTTAATGCAAAGTTTAATACAGAAATTTGTCTTCATGCTCAGATGGAAGTGAATGAACTTGAAAATAAGATTTGTGCAATGCAGATCATTCAGGAGACCTAAAGCTAACTAGGTAGGGAAATTGACTGAATTTGTTCAAGGGTTGCTTATACAAATATTAGCATTTTGCAGTGTTTTATCTCATCTAACATCATTTATTTATTCCAGAAGTTAAATGAAATCACTTGAATTTCTTTGAGAGGTATAGAACTCTAGTCTATTTAAATAATAGATCATTGGACTTGTACCTTTTTTCTCTTAAGGTGTGTTCCCAGCTTATTGCCAAGAATGGGTTGGAGGGACTTAATGGCAGTGTTTAACTTGTGCTTTGCACAGAATGCTCTCTGGAACGCAGAGTAAGGGACTGAAGTGCCTGTGACAGATGACAGATCAGCTGATCAGCATTAGGAAGTACACGTACCTTCTGATTCCCTAACAAGACTACAGATGTCAATCTGTAGATCTTTATTTCATAAACATTTGCTCCATCTCCCTGTCCCCTGGGACTGAGGAATGGCTTCCCAGGAAAGCAGGCACATTACATGTTGGCCTAGCCCTGTGCTGGAGCTATTCCTTAGAGGACTTCAGCTAACTTCAAAGGGAATTCAGTGTTACGGGAAAATTGGACTTAATAATAATAATAATAATAACATTTCCTTTCAAAAAGTTCTTTTTCCAAGGTGCTTATCTGCAAAGTGCTTTGCATATTATGTATTCCCATAAGTAAAAAGTGTGTAAGTGCAGGAACTTACAAGGAGGAGTTAGAAACCAGAATGTCTTTGTGGGCTACCATTGGCAGATGAAGAGATAAATAATGATATTTTGAGGATGATGTTGGAAGCCCAAAATTCTGCCAGGAATTTGATAAAAGAGATGAGGTAATGGGGAGTGAGTTTGGCTGACTGGTGCCCTTTTTAACCTGGAGAGAGTCTACAGGGGCACCAGCTATAGGTTTTCAAGTGTATACTGATGGAGAACTGGTGTCATGTTTCTGGACTCTCAGTAGAGGAAGACAGGGTTGAGCCTGACCTACTGACTTAAACACTTCTTTCCAGAGTGGGTTGCTTCAAGGTAGTTTCTAAAATAGAGAGGCTATTGAAGTCTTTGGGTATTTTTGCACTGGGGCATTTTTTAAGCAGTTGTTGCCTTCTTGTGATGGACATAGGTCAATAGCTTTAGTTGGCCAAAGATAATCACCTAGACTTCACGTCATAGTACCTTAAATTCTGTGGGTTAATCTATTTTCCAATCATTCATTCTTCATCCATATGTCATCTCACTGAGTTTTCTTTGTGCCAGGCCATTCGTATACTTTGACTTACCATGTGATTCAGCCATGGAGTGACAACTTACTGATTCAAAAAAGTCATCTTTCTAGTGTGATCTATTTCTGAAATGAATAGCTCAGTAATTTGGCTTTGATTGTCATGCATCCTTCCATTTGGTGAAATCTCTTTCTTTTCTTTTCATTTTGTCCTATTATCCAGGTTCCCTTGATCCAACATACCTCTGCTTTCTTCCCTTTCCAGAATATCATATCAAGCCAAAGTTCCACACTAGTCTTTTGTGGGTAGAACCAGGATAATGAGATGAACCAATGCTGCCAATGTTCTGAGTAGCTAAAGCCTTATCTTAATAATGCAGATGCTTCAAGAGGAGAGCTGACATGTGGAATTTAAATTTATTTTAAAAGTTTAAAATATTTTTAAAATAAAGTTGATTTATTTAGAAAGTAATAAATATTTGCTTACATTTTAGTTTAAAACTCTCTTATTTTAAAATTTCTCATGCCTCTAGGCACGAGGAATTTTAGGCAGACTGGGAAACCTATACCAGTGGATTTCAATGCCATGGGAATATATAGAACCCAGAGACCTATCTTCCATATCCAGTATAAGGGAATTTCAATCTTGCCATTCCATGCTCCCTAAATCTTTTTCCTCTCGTCGCTCATTGTGAGATATTTAACATTGATCTTTCAATGGATTTATGTTTTTATGAAGTTGACTTCAGCTGCTTGTCATCAAGAAAAAATGCTAGAGGCAAGGAATTACAAAGCTAGTGGCTGCCTGGTTTAAAATGAAGGGGAAAGCAAAAATATGTAGTGAAACAAGCACACACAAAACTATTCAATCAATTTCCTTGACACATCTGTTTTTTCCATCAGTTTGATAACAGTTTCTTGTGTTACTCTGAAATTTTTTAAAGTACAGAAAAACACAAGTAAAAAAAACCCCATCAATATGTCTATTATTAAAGCAGTTGAAGTATAATATAGATTGAAAATGGATCGATAAATTATTTTTATGTAAGTGGAATTACATTATAGAGGCATTTTTAATAAAAAACAATTATAATGATAATAAGAAAACTATACTAAAGTAAGATGAAGGAAATGTTGAACTTCAAAAATTTTTCTTTACTATTGACAGTATTAGTTACTAAAAGATCGCTTTATGTCCAACAAAGGAGATTAGGAAAAATTTTTGTGTTCAAATTTTTAAGGAGAAACAGGTATTCTAATTAAAAACAATACAGACTGAGTCCCTGCTCTGAAGGAAGAGGACATCAGAAAGAAGAGGACATCAGCACTCTCACTTTCTCTCACCTCATTTTCCTCACATCTGATAAATATATTTAGACATACTATTATTTTTTCATTAGTTAAACTTCTCACATTCACGTTGTGTAATGCAAATTTGGTTCTCTGGGAGCTTAGTATTCATCCTTTTATCATATGCTTCATTTTTGGCTTCCTTGTTTTCAGTTCATCTCTGAATCGTTTGAATTTGATCATCAAGTAGTTCTTTCAAGAGCAGTTCATGAGTATTGTACCTCATGAGTTTTTCCTTGCTTTTAATAATGTCTGCCTGATTTCTTTGTTTTTTAATAACATCCTAGGTTGGCAGAGTTTTCTTGGTATCAGATTCTATTTCCCTTGGAACTGTTTAGATTTGATTCCACTGTTTTGAATGGCATCATTTTGGGGAATATTCAGGTTAGGCTGACTTCCCTCCCACCCCCTTCTTAGTAATTTGCCTTAATTGCTTGGACGCCTGAAACATTCTTTAGCACTCTAGTGAGTTTAGTAGCCTAACTCACATATAGCTCAGTGCTGAATACTTTCCTGAAACACAGTATTTTTTTCAATCATTAGATTCAGTATAATATTTGTCTTAAGGAAATTTTCTTGCATTACATCTCTCAATATGTCTTCTTTCCTTTGATGAATTCTTTAATTCAAAGACAAATAGTATCTTTATGTTATATTGATTTGCTTTTTTCATTTACATTAGTGTTAATAAAAAATGCTTTAATATCTTTTTCTTCATTATCTTCAGTTGTTATAATTATCTCAAGCCTTTCCTCTTATATCAGTAATTCTATTTTCAACCCTATTTTGCTTGCTTTTAAGGTTGTTTATTAAACCCCTATCTCTCACCCTGTACAAAACTCAACTCAAAATGGATCGAGAACATCGGAATCAGACCAGAGACCCTGCATCTTATAGAAGAAAAAGTAAGTCCAAACCTTCAACTTGTTGGCTTAGGATCAGACTTCCTTAACAGGACTCCCATAGCACAAGAAATAAAAGCAAGAATCAACAACTGGGATAGATTCAAACTAAAAAGCTTTCTCTCAGCAAAGGAAACTATCAGTAATGTGAAGAGAGAGCCTACAGAGTGGGAGAATATCTTTGCCACTCATATTTCAGATAGAGCGCTAATTTCCAGAATCTATAAAGAACTCAAAAAACTCTACACCAAGAATACAAATAATCCAATCAACAAATGGGCTAAGGATATGAACAGACACTTCACAGAAGAAGATATACAAGCAATCAACAGATATATGAAAAAATGTTCAACATCTCTAGTAATAAGAGAAATGCAAATCAAAACTGCCCTAAGATTTCATCTCACCCCAATTAGAATGGCGATTATCAAGAACACAAGCAACAATAGGTGTTGGGGAGGATGTGGGGAAAAATGTACACTCATACATAGCTGGTGGGGTTGCAAATTAGTGCAGCCACTCTGGAAAGCAGTATGGAGATTCCTCAGAAAGCTTGGAATGGAATCACCATTTGACCCAGCTATCCCACTCCTTGGCCTACACCCAAAGGACTTAAAATCAGCATACTACAGAGATACAGCCACATCAGTGTTCATAGCTGCTCAATTCACCATAGCCAGATTGTGGAACCAACCTAGATGCCCTTCAGTTGATGAATGGATAAAGAAACTGTGGCATATATATACAATGGAATATTACTCCACCATGAAGAATGATAAAATTATGGCATTTGCAGGCAAATGGATGAAATTGAAGAATATCATGCTAAGTGAGATAAACCAATCTCAAAAAACTAAAGGACGAATGATGTTGCTGATAAGCGGATGAGGACATATAATGGGGGATGGGAGGGGTTAGCATTAGGGTTAGGGTTAGGTTTAGGTTTAGGGTTAGGGATAAGGAGGGTGGTAAGAACGGAGGAATGAAGGACTGTATAGAGGGAAAAGAGGTGTGGGAGAGATGGGGGGAAGGGAAAAAAATAACAATATGAATCAAACAACATTACCCTATGTAAATGTATGATTACACAAATGGTATGCCTTGACTCCATGTACAAATAGAGAAACAACATGTTTCCCATTTGTTTACAGTAATAAAAGAAAAGAAAAAAACTAATAGTAATAATGTTATTCTGTTTCTCAAGTTTATCTTTTCTGTAAGCCATATTTTGTCATATCCTGTTATTTTACTGTTTAATTGTAGGTTTTAGTTTATTATATTCATACTTTCTATACATCAAGTATTTGTGAGTAAATCTCATTTGTTTCTTGATTTATGTCTTCTTCTTGATTATGTTATTTGTATTTCTCCTGATATTTTTGTCTTTGCTATTACTTGTTTGCCTGTAGCCACGATACTTTTTTAAAATTTTGTTTATGCATGGATATACAGGAAGTTATTCTTGACTCTTTTCCCTCTGTATTTGATTTATAGTTTAAGAAATGAGAAACAAAGATTATCTTAGTTGGTGTGCAGTCTTTGTTAAACTATCTCAATTCTCTTCTAGGATTTTGTTAAATGCCCTAAATTAGATATCTAAATGTGTATTAGATGTGATATGGGTTTGGACACAAAGGACAAAACAACAGTGACTCATAGGACATAGAAGTTTATATCTCCTGTATTAGAGAGTCTGCACATCAACAATCCAGGGCGACAGCATAGAGGGTGGCAGCTTCTTGGTGTCAGAGACCCCTGACTCCTGTCTGGTTGCTTATCAAGCGTTCTATGCATTAGAGTCATGTTCAGTTTCTAGCAATTGCACACCAGTCAGTGCAAAGGGAAAATGATAAGAAAGGGCAAGATCTGTTTTGTTTTGTCTTTTAAAGACTTGAACCTGAATTCCAAGCACCGCTTCTGTCAAATGACGGCTAGAACACAGTGATGTAGTATCAGTTAGTAACTTGGGGACTTGGAATTGTAGACTTTAGTCTGCGAAGTAGTGTGTGCAGGTGAAATTTGGGGGATTCAATCATTGAATAGATTGGAGAGCCAGATAGCTATACCTCACCAGGTTTCCCTTAACCTAACTGTGGGGTGTAGCTCTTTTCCAGGGTAGGGGAAACCTTGAGCTCAAATTGGGCTTCAGATTAGACTCTCCCATTCAGAGAGCTTTATGGGGACTTCCTCCCACCTCATCAGTTTTCCCAGTCATTTTTCATATCTCGATCGGAAAAGGAATGAGGGCATGCTTTCGTTTAGTGTAACTCAATGAGAGGTTTCTTTGGGGTTTCTTTGACCCATTGGTATGTGTCTGGCTAAGGGGTAGAATTCGACCACAACCAGGCTGTGCTGCACCTCCCTGCTTGCCCTGCACCCTTCTGTTCCTCTGGTTTTAGAATATGAAGTTTATTGAAGTAGACCGTAGCCATTATGGCTTTGGGGGACGGGCTGTTTATGTGGCCTTGATCATGTCCTATCAGAAGCCATTATCTTTTTTGGTTCCTTTTTGGTGATTATTTTAGCTGTTCTAATCACAATTTTATAATTATCAGGAGAGAGAAAATGTGTGATGTAGGGTTTTTTAAAAATTATTGTTTCTCCTTTTATCTTTTGCCATTTGTAACCCCCCTTTTACCATTTCAAGTCTCTCTCTTGTCTTAATTTTCTCCCTTGCACTTATGTGGAACAGTTTTAATTCGGTATTTTAGCTTGAAATTTTCATAGTCTGTTTCACCCATTTCCTATGAGTATTTTCTTAATTTTTCCATTCAGCTGTTGAACTTTATTTCTTAGTTCTATGAAAATTGATTTTATTATTTATTGTTATTATTCGTAGTGTTAGTATTTTGTGGTGCTGGAGTTGCCAGGGTCTCTAGTCAAATGCACTCCTGATGAGCTACACTCCCCAGCCCCACAATTTTATTATTTTGAAAATATCATTTTTGTCAATAAAATAAAATCTTGGGAGGAAAAATGTTGGTTCATGCTTCACCCTTCTTTTGAAATCAGAAGCAAAATCAAAGTTCAGTGTTTCAGGAATCCTGTCACCATTTAGCAAGAGGTCTGCTTCCCTGAATGATCCTGTGGGTGACCTAGCTGTGTTCCACATATCTGCCCCTAAAGTTGGCATCCCAGAGTGTTAACTTTATGTGTCACTTCCTCCAAGATATACAGAAAGCTCATTTTTCTGTAGTTGTTGGGAGACAGACTGCAATGAGGCCACAGTGATCTTGTACTTGGTAAGTCCTGTGTGGTAAGGATGTTGCTCATGGATAGAGATAGGAAAAGGAGGATTTTAGGCAGGAGGATTGCTTGCCTATGTGGGAGAGACAAGAATTAGCAGACGTGTCATCCTGTCATAGAGAAATTCCAGAACATGCAGGGCATGAAAGACATTTTTTAAGAACAAACCCCCATCAATTTAACCTCTAAGTTCTTGTTCCAGAAAAAGAATTTTCTGGTAAGTTAAACCTGCCTCCCAAATTTGTCTCCTGATTTCCCATTTCCATTGAGGAGCTCTTATTTTGACTGCTCGCCACAGAGTTCCTTTTTTCAGTAAATATTTATTTAGCAACTACCAGGTGCCGAGCACCATTTATTCTATGTTCTGGATACTGCACTGAATACTTCAGTGAACTAAACAGATGTAAATCACTGGCTCATGGAATTTGCATTCTATTAATGTAGATCATGAGAAGTATGTATATAGTGTACTAAGAGATGACAAGCTTTTTTGTGTGTATTTTTTTGGGGGTACTAGGAATAGAATTGAAGGGCACTTGACCACTGAGTCACATTTCCAGACTCCAAAATGACAAGTTTTAAGAAAACAAAACAGAGAGTCGACAGAGATAGGGCTGTGGATATTACCTGACATTTAAAATTATGTTTTGGCAAATATATGGCCAGACATCTTTCTCCTGTCTCCCACTTGAATAACTGAGATGAATGGAGACTTTAAAAATTACTAAATATTATTAAAATTACCAAATACTAAATGACTCAATATCATGGGAAGTTCAAATAGAAATAGAAAAGCATATATGAGAAGGGTAAAAAGTGTAAAAGTTTGCTTCCAAGACTCAGAGCCTGCCCCATTTCATATACTGACTCCTAGGGTAACATGTCTCTGAATCAAAAGTGCTAACACAATCCCACAGACCCTTAGCCTGGGCTCCTCACTTCTTGTCTCCTGACCTGCTTGCAGATGGAGGATGTCCTCTCACGATCCAACATTCAGGAGTCTCATCTTTGAAGAACCATGGCATCTCATTTGACATTTCATTTGACTGTTTCCCCTAAATTATGACTGGTTTCTAGTCTGAGAGGTATGTTACTTCCCCACATGACAGGCCTAGCAAATGATCTCATCTACCTTTCCCAGAAGAAGTGTGACTTTGCCTTTGCAAGTTGTGGCAGAGACACTCACCTCTCAGAATATATAGGTGCTCCTCACTTTTCTCAGAGCCCTTGAAATTTGATAGGATCCGTGTCAACTTCAGGCTGCAGGATCTAAGCGATGCATCTAGGGGATGATTAGCAACCTTATCCTCTCCCTTGCACAGAGACCAGAAGCCACATGATTCGGTTGGTAGAACAGCAAGAAGTTATCTGTTTGGATCCTTAAATCACTGGTTGAACTGGAAATTCCTGCAGTGCTACTGGACCCACATTAGAATTTGTGTGAGAAAAAAAAAATGACATCTTTGATTTTCACCTTTGTTGAGAATCTTTGTGGGTTTATCTTTTACTCCAGTAAGCAATCATTAAGAATACAAATAACAATAAATGCTGGTGAGGATGTGGGAAAAAAAGAAATTCTTATACAGTTTAGGTAGGATTGTAAATTAGTACAACCACTCTGGAAATCAGTAGGGAAGCGCCTCAAAAATCTAAAAATGGAACTACCATATGATCCAGATGAACCACTGCTTGGTATTTATACAAAAGAATTAAAGACAGCATGTCAGATTTATAGTCATTCTCATGTTTTTAGCAGCACAATTCACTATAGCCAAATTATGAAATCAGTGTAGGTGTCTGTCAACAAATGAATGAATAAAGAAAATGTGGTCTGTATAGAACAATGGAATTTTATTCAGCCATAAAGAACAGAATTATGTCATTTGCAGAAAAACACTTGGAACTGGGTATCATCAAGTTAAGAGATTTAAACCAGGCTCAGAAAAATAAGTGTCACATGTTTTCTTTCATAAGTGAAAGTTATAGGGAACATAGGGAGACCATTAGGATGGAAAAAGGAGATCAGGTGAAAGGGAGAGGGAGGGCAAGGGGATTAAAATAGATCAAATTATGTTATATGCATGTATAAATATGCCAGGATGAAATCCATTTGGTATAATTAATATGCACCAATGATGAAATTTAAAAATACACCTTTATGGGTTAACCCACTAATATTTGGGGGTTTATTTCCTCCATCCTAATCTAACTAATATCAATTCAAGTGAGATCAAAGTACAAAATATTCCAAAGCATTCCTGCGATTGATCTGTGAAAAGAAGACTGTTCTTGCACACTGCTGTGGCAGCATGGAGGAGCTGTTAGGATGATCAGCTTTGTAGTAGACAGACCTGGGTTTGAATCTTGGAAATGACCCTTTTTAACAGGCTATCTGACAGTAGTTTCATTTCTTAGCCTCTCCGAACCTCAGTTTTTGTTTCCTCAAACCATAAGGTAGCTCTAAGGATTCATTGAGGCACCTAGTAAAATCTGGTATGCAGTAAGGTTTGTAAAATGGTCATGATGTGTTGAAGAGTTAAGAAACACATGCAGAGTAGGTTCAATAATGTACTTGCTGATTAGTTGAAATGTACATATCTAATGTAGTGGTTCTGTGAATTCACATATTAATGTAAGAATCAGAGAAGAGGCCAAACTGGTGCCACTCCATGGACCTCTCCAATCACAAACCTCTAATACATAAAGGAAATTAATGATTTGTCATTTATAACTATAGGTAGAGACTCGCTTATCTAAAATGCTTGGGGCTAGAAGTATTTCAGATTTCAAAGTTTTTCATATTTTGGAATACTAAACTTTGGATCTGGAATGCCCCCCAATGGACCATATGTGGAAGACTTGATCCCCAGCTATCAGGAGGTGGTGGAACCCTTAGGAGGTAGGGCATAGTGTAAAGGAAATATTAAGACAGCCCTTTCTGTCCTTCTCTTAGCTTCCTGGCTGCCATGAGGTAAACATCCCTCTTTCATCACATACTTCCTCCATGATGCACTGTACTGTCATAGGTCCAAGTGCCCATGGACAGAACACTCTGAAATTGCCAGCCAAAATAAACCTTTCTTTCTTTTAAGTTGATTTGTCTTGGATATTTGTTACAGTGATGGAAAGCTGATTAATATGGATACCTTGGTGATGGGACTGAAATCTAAACACAAAGTTCATTTATGTTTCATATACACAGAGCCTGAAGGTAGTATTTTTATGGCTCTTGTGTTTTGACTGTGACCCATCACCTGAGGTGTGGCTTCAACTTGAAACCTCATGTTGGCACTGAAAATTTTTTGTATTCTAAAGCATTATATATTTTGTATTAAGGATGCTTAACCTGTAATAGGAATTTGGGTGACTTAAATATAGAGGAAATTAAAAGTTAACCTGAGAAAAATTATCTATAAGACTCTCAAAGTTAGAGTCTTTTAACAGGAGGGTGTGAATCACATCAGAAGAATTGCACAAGATCTGACGATAATGAGTTGAGTCTGCTTTAAATATATCCTCAAAGTCAAGACACAATTTAATCAACGTTGAAAAGTGTTGGAAGTTGGCAGAATTAGAGCAATGACAGATCTAATAGGGGTTTCTGACAGGATTACATCAAGATCATTAGCCCTGACAGCATCATATCTCTTAAAGATGATGATGGGGCCTTGGAGAAAGGGCATGGAATTGGCTCATGTCAAAAACAAACAAACAAACAAACAAACAAACAAACAAACAAAAAAAAAAAAAGGTAGGTGGGGATGCCCAACCACTGATCAGAGCCTTACAAGATACAGAACCTACTCTCTGTCCTCCTGAGTCACTGTCTCATGCAAGCTGCCAAAGGTAGGATTCAGTGGCACCCATCACAGGACAGTGTATCCATTTCTGATCCAACATTCTGCCAGAGCAAGCTATATCTCATCTGTGATAATAAAACAGTAACAAAATTAGGTTTCTTACTATGAATATTATCCACCTGTTGAGTTTCTACATCAAAATAGGTACCACTGCATTAAGATGTAGGGCTGACACACTCTCCATGTAAAGTTGCTATTTAATCACAAAGTTCTATTTGATCCTTTCTCACTTATTTGCATGGACCCAACGGAAGGAGATGACAAATCAGGAAGTAGGGATCAGGATTTGGGTCTTCATACAGTGGTAAACCATGTGGTATTGAGCCCTCTTCTTTGCACTAGGAGGATTTGGCTCTTCACAAATTGGTGTTTGCCTTTGTTCCCAGCCACACTATGATGACTAACAAAGGGTTGTCTCTGCTTCTAGAACTCTTCAGGATTTTTAATCCAGTAAAATACTGCATCAATATCTCTTTCCTCTCAGAAAAGTCCAAGTTCAGGCCCCTCACAAACCATTAGACAGACTGATCACAATGCTTCTGGGTTAAGAAAGATTTAAAATTTACTAGTTTTACTTTCTGTTTTCTACGTTGCTCTTTGTTCAGACTCTCCCAAAAAGTTCTTTGTGAAGCCTGCAGAGACATCTCCCTTTTCTCTGAATGTTCAGAAACCACCACCAGAAGAAACATGCACCTTGTTCAGTGTAGCAGCAGACTGTGTGGAGACTTCTGACATCTGAGTGTGAATGCAGGTCCTGGTTATCTCATTAAACTTGGATTTGGTCATTGCACAATATACATGTGTCAAAATATCACATTGGACTCCATAAATGTGTACAATTATTATGCGTCCATCAAAAATAAAAATAAAAGGGAAAAATGGACTCAGTCTAGGGTACTGCCTGAGATTCTGCCTCTCTAACGGACTTCCAGGTGCTGCTGCTGCTGCCTCATGGGACACACTTTGAGTAGCAGGGCCCTGGTGAACACCTTGCAAGCTACTGCCAGCCCATGAATTGGTGGGAGAAATGGAAGGGGAGATGAGATCAAATACATCCTGGATTCATCACCTAGACTCTCTTTAGATTCCTCATTTATAAGGTGGAATCAATAAAATTATAAAATTTATATCACAGAGATTCTGTGAAATTAGCTAATGCTCTCGAAAAACAAGGACAATGCCATCACCCTAGAAAATCCCAGTCCTAAATCCCTATCCTAAAATGATAGGGCCAGTTCATAGGGTTTTTATTGCAGGCTGAGAAGTTACGTATATGTGATAATGTGATGTTCTCTTCTATATTGTCTTGAAGTGTTTCAAAACAGGCAGTTATCATGGTTCTCATGTGCTTCTGGATACTAAGTTTCATGCAATGTAAGGGTCCCTTCATTCAAATTTTTCAACCCCCAAGTTGCAATTCTGCTTAAGATCCCTTGGTGGATATAGTTTAGGGAAAAGAGCTACTTCTTGGCAGAAAAGATTTTTAATACAACATATACAGTTATAATTTCCATTGGGATGTTGAAACATTACAGAATGGAATAATTAAGGCATGACTATTTGATTTGCACAAAGATGCAGTGCAATTCAGTCCCAGTAGCAATGAGTTATCAGGAAAGACAGGAGACAGGACAATAAATAATTTTCATGTTTTAAGTTAAATGTACAAATCCTCATAGTGTGATCAATTCCTGAGTTTGGGAAGTATTATACAGTGACTTACCTTGTTAAACCTAAGAAAAGCTTGGCTTAGCAGTTAACTAGGGATAAGGAATGAAAAGCATCCATGTTTAAACTCAGACAATGAAACAGAGAATATTAGTTCATGGTCCTCAGCATTTTTCAGAAAGTATGCCTGGATTTTTATAGATTCCTTGAAGGTCATTATGTTTTCTGGAAATATCTATGAATGTAAGTAGGATTTAAGTTCAGTGAAGTGATGACCTTGCTTTATCTCTATCCTTGACTTTTCTCAAAGCAAAAAGACCTAAAAATCTTCTCAATAAGGAATATTTTCTATTCTTGGTTAAATCTTAGGAGATGCCGGAAGTGTCCAGAGAAAAGTAGAAAGTGGAGGAATTACTGATTCAATAGGAGGAGCAGTCCAGAGCAGTCTACTCCCCATGGAGTCCCTGTGTTTTCTGGACTAAGTTTTTCTGCAACCAGAGGAGGGTAGAGAAAGAATTATTGGTCTGTGGATAGTGGGATTTGGGCTGGGCCAATTTTGCTGTAACAAATTTCCTAAAGGGTCCTACACCACCTGCTCTGGATCAACATTTCTGCTGTCTTTGCTTTTGTTATTATTTTTCAGCTTATTTCGGTCCCAGATGGATTAGACATTTTCTCAAGAATTACCAAGTAGCCAATTGTAATGATAGTCTCAATTTTTCCCTTTACCTAAATTCAGCACAGGTGCATGCATAAACAGAATTATCATTTATATTCTATAAGACCAAAACTTACCAGCAGTTATTTGGGAATGTCATAAAACAAACGTTACCAAGCGGAATATAAAGCATTGGACACACAGTGTGGGAGTGAAAATTTCCACTTAGAAGGCCAAATTCTGAATCCCTTGTCTTCACAGGGTCCAATTTGGTTTCATATTCTACTTTCAGGAAATGTCTTCTTAATCTTTGCTCATTATGAGGATACTTTAGAAAGGGAACTTAAGAAGATCTTCAAAGTTATTGGATGGTGGGATGACACCAACTTCTTCAACAAGAACTGAGCTAATATAATAAAAGCCATCAGGTTTGGGATATTTTATGAAAATGTTTAATTCAACTGTTTCTTTGGAATGTAGTAGTCATAGTTTGGAATTTAAGTTACAGTTCAGTTTTATGTGGTTTTTATGCTACTCAGAGTCTTAGAATACAAATGTCATTTAAAGTTAAGGCTTTGCTGTTCATTTTGAAACAACAATTTACAAGTGTCATATTGTCATAGAAAATAAAAATTTCTGTAAAAAAAATTTGCACAAAATTTTATGATGGTACAAAACATGAAGCAATAATATACCAGTAAAATGAAAACATTTTACTACAGAAAGTTTTATAGATCTCAATAAAGAAAAAATATGTTATTTTACACCTTTAAAAATTACGAAACAATCTAAAACAATATAAACTGAACATTTTGTAACACTGCCTTTACAAATTAATAACTTTATAAACATATAATTTTTAAATATATTTATCAGTGCAAGATACTTTAAAATTTAAAGTTGCAGTATCATTTTTCCTTGGCTAAGGACAACTTTTAAGTCTGTTGCCTTAAAACACAAAATCAAGTCTTACTTAATGCTTTTCTCCTGGTATGATTATAACAACTGAATGAATGCCTCTGGGAACAAAACGCTATTCTTCTTTCTCCATGATCGATACTTTCCTGGAACCAAAAGGCATTCTCAATCCCATTAAACCAAGATGAATGGGACTCTGGCGTCCATGATGCAAATGTGACTCCCAACAAATGTATTTGAATGAGCCCTGCAGTAATGCAGGAAAGGAAAAAGATCTAAAAATTCTTATCCACAACATGGTGTGACAAAAACACACCAAAACAACCGAAGCGTCTTTCTGTTCATTAACATGCTGCCTGTGAGATATTTATTTCTTTGTGTTCTTAGGGGCTTAGATCTTGCCAGCCCCAGGCAGGCTTTTTCTTTATGAGCTGCTGGAAGTTTCTAGAAGCATTCATTCAAGTCTATTTTTTTTTTTAGAGTTGCCGATTGGGTTTTCTTCAAACATTTTTTTTGACTGTAGGTTTTCCCCACCCCCCTTATATTAAAATACTTTGCCCCTGGGCATCAAGATTTATAGTTTCTTTCTTAAATTAACTTCTCCTTTCCACTTCCCTTGACTGACTCACTATCAAAACATGAAGGTTCACATGGATCATTTTTGCATATTCGGATGCAAAAATTTCATGTTTTTTAGATATTTGGAAGATTTTATTTCAGTCCCTCCTTTGGCTCTCATTTGAAAGCCAATTAGTATTACTTCTTCCCTCAACTTATTACTCTTTTCCATTAAACACAAACACCTCTATCAAATCTCATTCTGATCAGAATAGACAGACAAATGGCTTAAGGAAAAAAGATACTGTCACTTTAACCAGTTAACGAGAAAACCAAAGTCAGACTTTGGAGGGCAAAGTTAGGAATTTCCCTTATTTATTTATTTTTAAACGTAAAGTCTAGTAAAACCGTTTGCCATTACCAGCAGGTTAAAGCTGCAAGTTTCTTTTCTGGACAATGGCAAATGCTTAAATTCTAGGAGAGAAAAAAAGACAGAGGAGAGAAAGAGCAAAGAGTTTACATTTGAAAATACATTCCATATGAAAGAACAATAAGAGAGAATATTGCAGCTTTATACAAAAGGGTCAAGAGACATGAAATTGAACTACAGACAAAGCAGAACAATTAAGCCACGTTGCCAAATCTTCAGAGCCCTTGCCTTCCCGGGGGGCTGACGTCTCACACTAAAATATACTTTCTTCTTGGTCAGTGGGCCACCAGGTTTGATTAAAGAGTAGGGCTTTCACCAGTGAGAAACAGAGTGGGTCGTTAATGTAACACAATGAACCAGTACAAACAGAAAGGCACTTGAGAGGACATAGACTAGCCAGTGCCAAGGATTTTTGTTGCAGTTGTCAGCAGTACACTCAGTTGCCAGCAGTGTTTGGTGATGGCACGGTTTCCTGTATGGAATTCACGAGCACGAGACTTAGTACAACACTGGAAAACATCAAGAAAATTTGACGGTATTGCTTCGTAAACAGAGCTGACACACTATATTGGTACTGAGGCTACAGTACTTTCAAAAGAAAACATCCTAATCCTTCTTTGCCTATGCACAACGTGGGCAATTATACACAAGAACAACTTCAGGAGTCCACCGGAATGCAGTTATGCTAATATATTCTGGACACTGGGGTACAGGTAGCATGTCCATCAAAAGGGCCCCACTGAATACACTTGGTGCCAGCATCTTGGATTTTGCACAGTTTCCAAAAAGAATCCATCAAAGGAAGAGGAGAGAGAGAAGGGAGAAGGGGGAGTGGAAATGAATCATTAAGTCAATCATACTTGGTCTCAACACCAGCATCTGATTATTCAAATTAAACCAACAGAAGAAAGCTGACTGTACATGATTCCGATCGTTAACACAGCTCACTTGTTCATGTCTGTCGGCCATACTCATTGAAGCTCCTGAGAAAAGCCTGGCTCAGTGTCATCAACGCACTTCCCAGCCTGTACAGTGAAAGCAGATCAACAGTTCCCCAGCACGCTCAAAGTAAGTCCTTCCCTTCGATTCTCTGACTTGTCTTTTCACCTCCGTCCGCCTTCATGCCTCTGAATAAGTACTCTGTGTATTCAGTTTGTCTTTTTTCAACTTCACACCGTCCACGAGTTCAAAGTTATAGTTCTCCAGGGCTGACAAGTTTCTTTCTGACATCCCATTGTGCCAACAAGCACAGTACAGCACGACCCCACAGACAGCCCCCAAGAGGACCCCCAGGGCACTCATGGCTATGATGGTGATGAGGATGGGATCCAAGGTCTTCAGCACATTACCGGGCTTCCTGGAGATGTTCTTGTCTCCTTCTCCCTCGTGTTCGTATCCTGGGGTGCTGCCTGTGGATAAAACAAAATTGACTTCATGAGCACCGTGGATGGACCAGATGAGAGCAGACAGAAAAATCCAGAAAAAGAAATAAGAGTAAATTCCAGGCTCCAGCTTTGCCTGTCACCTTTGACTGGTTTTGGGGAGTGAGGTGTGGGAGGTGTGCCTGACCACAAACCAGGCACAAGGACACCTTCAGCACTTTTTAGGGCCATTCCTGAGTTAGGCTCAGTTTACCCATGTGCTTATGCTCCCACCTGGGAAACTGGCAAGTCAAACAAGTTTTCCCCAAGTCTATGATAGTTTCACTGAAGAAAAACAGATCTTTCAGAACAAGAATGCTTGTATAAAAGGGTTTTGTGGCTCAAATCAAGAAATTGTGTCTGTGTCATGCTGAATTGAAGACATTTAATAATCAGCATCTCTACAACCCTGGTAGGTTCGCTGGAGACTGTCACACCACTCTGCAGCTGAGTCACTGGGGACATGTTTTCTTTAGAGTGGAACAGGAGAAATTATTAACATGGGAGCTTTGAGCCTAATTACCTGCTACTAGAACAGGACTAAAATGTTAATGTGCAACATGCGTGGTGTTTACTTAATGATGTTCTCATCAACAAAGATTCCAATCAACAAAAACTAAAAATATGAGATGCAAGTCCCTAACCAGGGGAAAACAAACCTTGGGGGCATATTAATATTCTCTCCCTTGATGAAATATTGTTTTGAAACAACGTCTAATAAAGTTTACATCTCTGTGTGGACTTGGTAATGTGTTAATATTTTCAACAGCATAGAGTCATGTTTATTTGTCTCAAGTCCACGTCTGGCTATCTAGGACCATGTTTCTAATGGCAACAGCTGGTGATGAACGCTGAAGTTCTGGGTGCAGTGCTGCCTGCAGCAGCTGTGAGTAATGTTGGGGCAAGTGTTCAACAACTCACAGTGCCAGGCAGGGGTGCAGAAACTTCTGGGAATACAATAACACCAGGCAAAGCCTAACTCTGATCAAATGTCTTGTATTTGATCACAAAGCAATGGTAAATGAAACACATTTTAAAGGTAATCAGACTAAAGTCCAAGGCTACCATCTAATTAGCTGTATCACTTAAGTTCTAGTCTCATCTATAAAATACAGATAAACACACCCAGTGAAGTTGCTGTGAGGTTTAAATTGGATAATGTATGTGAAGTGCTTGGAACATAGTGATTCTTCAATAAATCCTTATCAACAGTGCCATCGTCATCATCAAACCAGGTTCCAGTACAGAAAGATGGGAAAAGATGGATCAAAGACTACAGATTATCCTAGAAACTGGGTTCCAAGGTCTTTATTTGTTTATTTATTTTTTGGTACCAGAGATTGAACTCAGGTGGACTTAACCACTGAGCCACATCCCCAGCCCTTTCATCTTTTATTTTGAGACAGGGTCTCGCTAAGTTGCTTAGGGCCTTGCTAAATTGCTGAGGTTGTCTTTGAACTTGCAATCCTCTTGCCTCAGCCTGCTGAGCTGCTAGGATTAGAGGTATGTGCAGCTGCATCCCCCATGACTGTAGACTCTAAAGGATTTTACCTGTATATGAACTAAACACAAAAATTTGAGTTGGTTTCAAATTATTGTATGGAAATAGTCTTCACTAGTTTTCTGTCTTCATGATTATAAAACGACAGCATTTCACTTGATTTTCTTTCAATAATAAAGCTCAGGCAGGCAAAGGCCGGGGTGAGCAGCACTTATATAAGCCAAGCTGTCATGGAGGCTCTCAAAGTCCTATGGGCAGCTTAAGAAAGGGCACTCTGTGACAGCGATCCAATCTACCATCTCAGTGCCTCAGGCAGACATGTTTATTTTACTTGAACTGCTTTGATATGTTAGTGTATTAGAGTTCCAGAAAAGTTTCTTCACAGACAAAATGAAAGGCATAGGAAGTTTAAAAATAATTTGTCCACAAAACATACTTACCCGTTTCATCAATTTTAATTTCTGTGTTCTTTTTATCCAGGTCTGTTGGTTCTGATAAGTCAAACAAAATTGAAAAGATACTTGAACTGCCAACAAAATAGAATACACACTAACAGCACAGACCCACAAATATGCATATGGGCACACACCTCTGCTAGGCTTCCTATGGAGTTTTTAGTATAATCCAAATCTACCAAATAACACTCTTGAGCAATATACAGAGTTATGTGAAATGACTGTGAAGTTGGCGACATAAGGTGTATCACTCTCTTTGAAATCCTGTCGACTTGGCTATCATTAGAGAGTGTTGTTTTAGAAGAGAAGGTTGGAGAGACATGGTTTGGGCATCTGGAATGTGAGAAAATCTGGCTCTGGGGAAGAGCAGTGGGGTCCTGTAGTTTGTAGATAACTGCTTCCTAAGTTTGGTGTGTGTTAGTTTGGCTTCATAAATAGCAAAAGACTGTATCATGTGTATTATAAAAAATATATAAAATAAAATAGAATTCTCTGGAAGAAGTGGAGTCCTGCTATCTTTCATGGTCCTGAGTATAGGGGAGGTTAGAGTTTGGAGCATTTTGTTCATTGCTATAGAATACTGTCTAGAATTCAGAATAGTGTCTAGCACATAATAGGGGCGTTAGTAAAGTTTTGTTGTATGATTGAATGAATGATTAATAAATAGTTGATACTGTAATATCACCTGTGGCTAGATGTTCAAGAATATGTATTTGAAGAATAATTATATAGTTATCTTTGACATATAAATAAAGTGCTCCAATGGAAATCTGTCATTTTCTGAGAATAACAGCTGCTGGCACCTACAGCTAAGTAGGTGAATCACACGAAAAGAAAAAGGCTCATAGAATTGTCCTAATCTACACTCACTGTAGCACTTGGCATATAGTATGTGTCAGTTAAAGCTTGGTGAGCTGAACTGAATGTGTTTCTCTGTTTTAGTTTGTGGAGTTTGCTCTCAAATCCCTAAAACATCACCATCATCGCTCTCAACTTGGAATGGGAAAACAATGATATTACATGCACTGTATATTTACAGGAAATATAAATTTTAATTGCAGTAGTCTTGGACATGGATGATTTGTAAAACTGTTGCAACTGAAATAGTATGCTGTAGAATTTTTGCAAAGATTTGCTAGGGCATATGGCATTAAATAGATTTCCTTACATACAATGAAAAACAGACCTTTATTCACTCTTCTTTTTTTTTCCAATTTCTTCAATTGACCCTATCAAATTATTGCTACTTTAGGGATTACACATATTCAATATTGTATAATAAAAGCTTTGTAGTTGCTGAAATGACCAAAAATCCATTACAGTCAACAGGCCTCCTTTGTCTTAAATTTGCCCAATAGGCTTATTCCATTTTCTTATAATTAACGTCCTATTATATAATGATATATAACAAAAGTTTAAGTGTAGCAAATGGAGCTTAAGACTAATTACTGTGCTATTACATAGCCATTAGTGATGCTATTTGTAATTATATATCAAGAACTAGGGAATATGAATTGGTTTTCTATGTCAGATTTTTATGCATATAGTACCAGACCCATGAAGACCAACACTGAAATAGTAGGCAGTCCCTGAATTGCATTTATCCTTCAAGTCATTTCAACTTTCTTTAAAGAGTCAGAAACATCTTATTTACAAAAAAGCAAAGAACGTTGGTTTCTATGATTCATTAACAACATTATCTTAATTAAATTCACTGTGATCAAAATTTTCAAAAGCCTGCTGTTTTGTTTATACACTCAGATATTTGAAATTATCCAGATGTCTGAGCTTTCCACTTTTCATCAAAATGTTTGGGTATGCCATATATAGTTTGTAAGCTGAGTCTGCTGTGATAAAATCTTTGGAATCCACATTATTGATCAAATTTTGGAGGCACCAGTCAGACATTCTAAATGAACCAGGTTAGGTGAGGGGGTAGCTTATGGGAGAATGGCCCAATTTTAAACCCATTGCACCAGAATATGCTTTTCATATGATATGCCTACAGACAACACCAAAATTTTGGTTCTAAATGAGCAAGACAAAGACTATCAATGGCAAGTGTTCATTGTTTCTACATCAAATCCATACTTACTTGCACAGTCCTCTTGTGAAATGTGGTTATTAATGCTAATGTCATCCACGGCAATCCCGCCGAGGTTTCCTTTTCCGATTTCACCCTCAAAAATCACCTAACAAAATGAGATCATTTTCACAGCATTTGAATGCTCATCCCAAATAGCAGTGTTTACAAATGCTTGTTCAGCTGAAGCAATGGCACATAAATTAAATTCATGAGATTTCGCATAAGCACACACTTTGCTCATCAATCCATATCAACTGCCTGGTGATGGCAGGAAACTTCTCCTTACATTCTCTTTCTATAATACGAACTTTAAAATGAGGGGAAAACAGCAAATAAAAGGAATGATATCTTGCAACCACTCAGAAATAGATAACAAAGAAGCCTTTCCCCTTCTTTCTCAGCAAATTGCTTCTCTTCCTGCAATCTAGGAGACTGTGAAATGTGCTACGGAGATGATTATCCCTGCAGCAATAGCTCAGGTTTGGGAAACACATAAAATCATTTTTTGGAAGAATTCCTGCATCTCATTTGCATAACCTTCCAAATATTATCCCAGCTTTCTGAACCTACTGCCCTCTCCAGCCTAGGAAAGGTGGGGTCATACTGATAAAGTTTCAGAGACTTGTGGAGCAAGACACGTCCTTCCTTCCAGTGGTCTCCTGATGCCCGATGGCCGTCCAGACAGCTGATCATACCTCTGGCTTCTGGTAACGCAGTTGACCCTCAGTGGTGCCCACATGGGAACCAGGACATGTGTACCAGAAGGTCATGCAGTGGGCAGAGATTCTGGGATAGACCACGGGGCTCACCGGCGGGCCACTTTGCCCTTTTGATGTTCCTCAGCTTGGGAATAGATGAGTTGCCATCTCTGCTGTGACAAAGAACGTGTTAGGGAGTGTGGCTGAAGTGTGTGTCCTTTGTTTCTTTCCTTTTTCAAGATCCACAATCAACATTTCTCTTCGAGCTGAGCATGAAGAACCCAGATATGTAGTTAGAAATGAAATGCCCAGGAAGGGTACAGGGTTCCTGTTCTAAACTTCTGCATGTTGACATTCGATTGGGGAAGGCTGAAAAGCCATACTGATTTGAATATTACCTCTCTGGAATGCATTGGTCAGATAGACACAGGTATGATGCAAGTGACCTTGGTACCATGCAGGAGATTGGAAGCACAATTGTACCCAGACTGCATAAAAAATGTCTCACTAAGAAAATCTATTTTGATGTGACATTAAGATCACTTCAGCAGCAACCAGGTGGACCCAGACATTAAATGGAGTTGTTTAGATGTCTTCATATTCATCATCTGAGCAGCAGGTCTTCCGGTTGGTTGATGGTGCTTTGGTCACAGTTGTTGCTTGATGATAATAAAACTATGGTTTTTGCAAATAATCTAGCAATTCTTTTTGCTTATTCTTTTTAAATTTGATTTTATCTTAGTTTATGTTAATGTTTCTATGAATTCCTTAAACACACTCTGAGTCCAGCTTCTCTTTGATGTACTTCGTTCAAGGAGAAGCAAGGTTGCATTTTTGAGGCTCATTAGAACGTGCCATTTTGGCAACATTGACACTTGCAGAGTGGTGAGGACTGACTCTTGGCTTTGCTGTTAATTACCCCCAGTGGGAACATTTCCTCCTGCCACCACCTGGTCTAAACACACAACTCATGTTTCACTGTTTGCTCTGCAAATAGAAACCACCGACTCTTATGCCTCACCTGATGTAAGTGTGAATGTGATGCTTTACCTCGGTGGACAGCAGGATGTTTTGTTTGCTGCCCAGGAGGCTTATGTGTTTGCAAGGTACTTATTCACTGTGCATATGTGGGCACATCCTCGTGTCTCGTGGCCTGTATCAACAGTGTCTGGGTGAAAGTGGAGGGTAGTGGACAGCTTTCTTTACCTGGCTGCCTGAATAAGATCCCCACCCTGCCTCCCAACACTCTAATTAAAACTAAATGGATGAAAGAAGGGTGTAAAAAAGTCAAAACTCTAGCAGTATGTATGATACTGCTGTGTATC
This sequence comes from Sciurus vulgaris, assembly GCF_902686455.1. Classification (NCBI taxonomy): domain Eukaryota; kingdom Metazoa; phylum Chordata; class Mammalia; order Rodentia; family Sciuridae; genus Sciurus; species Sciurus vulgaris. Next base: position 40,550,265 of record NC_136473.1, on the reverse strand, counting down.
TCTCTCACTCTGTCCTTGTGAAGGTTCCCCTGTGTTCAAGCAGATTCATTTATTTCTGGGATTTGTTTTGCCCCACTATTTTACCAAACCATGGTCACCTGCCTATATGATAGTGCTGTGACAGATTGGTCCATCCAGATGGATAGGGAAAAAATACACCCACTCTGCCTCTGCTCCCCTAACCTATGGAAAAAGACTGAAGTTGGCAATGCTGCAGAGAAGAAATGCATTTATTAAGCCCATTTACAAGCTTCTTTTCTGATGTTTACTTAGGCTAGTTGGAGAACAGGTGGTAGAAAGAGGGAGAGAGCTGGTCATTGGTGGAGAGAGGAAGGCTGTCTGAAAGTGCCTCACAGCTCTGCTCTGATGCCTTTGAGGTCTTTTAAAAATGTCACTCCTCTGCTTAAAATTCCTCAGTGGCTCTCTCCTGCCTTCTGCCCATCCAAACTTCTTCACAGCACTTGCTCTGCCACAGATCTAACTGCTGCACATGAAGCATCTGTCCAAGCCACTCCAACTTGTAACTCATTACAATAGGCCTAGCTTAGCCAGTCTTAAGACAGGACCTCTTCCTCTGACCCCTTTCACATTATCTTCTACCATTGTTGCTCATCTCTGCTACTGGACGCCTTCACTCAGCTGCACTGTAATGGTTCCTCTCATGCTACCAGACAGAGCTCCTCAAGGGTAGGAATGCCCTTCTGTATACAACAGTCCCTCAGAATCAGCAGTGGGGTACGAGGACTCAAGTCCCTTGTACAAAATGGCGCAGTGCAATCTGCCTTCTTCATCCATGAGTTTCACATTCATAGATTCAACTAATCTATGAATGAAATGAAAAGAAAACTGCATCGTAATTGAACTGGTATAGACTCCCCCGCTCCTTGTCATTGTTTCCTAAATAGTATGGGATAAAAATTATTCACATAGAACTCACTTTATGGTAGGTATTATAAGTAACTCAGAGATGATTTAAAGTATACAGGAGGATATTGTTAGGTTTTGTGCAAATACTATGTCATTTTATATAAAGGACTTGAACATCCATAGATTTTGATACCTATGGGGGTCCTGGAACCAATTCCATGTGAATATGGAGGGATCTAGGACTATATTTGCATACAGTCTACACACAGCCCAACACAGCTTCTGCCATGTAAGAGAGTTACCCAAAAAGTACTTGTTCAATGAATGAGGCAAAGAGGCTAGACTTCAGGCACCTTCTATAAAGAAGTACATAGTTTTATTCTTATAATATCAAACATAAAAGAACAAGTGGAATTCCTTTAAATACAAAATTGGACATTTTAACTAAATAGTAGTGGTAGTAATAATAATACTAATACCCTTACAGTCTGATTTGCAAAGTTCCAAATAGTATTATTAAAAATTGCTATATACTACCCAACGTCCATTGTGAGTGCATGTGATCTATTTGTACAGCTCTTTTTATCTAGATTTTTTTTTCTTGTTAACAAGTTCCTGCCTTTCAGACATCAGGCTCACCCATCTCTCTCAGACAATTGTATTTCTCATGCTGTGGGAGGCTCTTTCTAGTCAGGGCAGACCTGGCACAACAGCCAAGTAAATCTGGGTGGCTGGGAGAACAAAGGAGCCAAATCCTTCTGAATCACACTTCTCAGCTGTTAATCTAAGACAAGCCCTCCTTCTCTGATACTCCAACACATAAAACGCTGATATTTTCCCTTTCAGGGGTTTTATCACAGCTCTGGGTCGGGAACTCTGTCTTCATTTTCTCCAATTAGCACTTACTTCTGCAAAGGCCTTTTAGCTTTTGTCTCTGGCTAACATAGCTTTTAACCTCCTTTGAATGGTCAGATCCTACTGAGCCATTTTGCTTCACTTTGCATCAATTTTTCCACCATTACTGCCTTCATTTCAGCTAATTGCATTTAGTTAATTTGATGCCATTTATATGTACAGTGCCATTTACAGTCAAAGTATTTTAAGTTTTCTAAAACTGCTTGTCTTAAGATTTCAATGGAAGTGTCTCAGAATTGAAGGAGTCCAATTTTATCCAATTTCCTTGTCATTCTCATTAGGCAAGGAGGTAGCCGTGTGGAAGGAGGCCTATTCTAACCTACTTAATGTTATGTTCACTGAGAAAAAAGTGAACAACGAAATGGGAAAGGCATGAAGAGTCCTCTGCCCAGCCATCAGCCCACAGACCCAGTCATCCACAGCACCAGTCTGGGGAGAACTTAATGAGATTTCTCAGCATCCCCAAATACCCCTCTGGGGGACCTTATGGGAAGTCAAAACTTGAGTAAGCAGTCTTCTGAACCACTGAGTGGAGTAGGAGTTTTGGGTTGAGTGTTGTGAGTGCATTCATGTAAGAGTGGTTGTGTGTGTGACCAAGAAAAGTGTGAGACTTTTTTAGCAGGACCCTACTGGTTCTTTATATGGTACCTCGAAGTTGGGTGATGAAATGATTAGGAGGGAAACAGGATGGGGGTGGGAAAACGAGTTCACTGGAGCAGCTGCCAGCTCTCTTTGCTTTCTAATTCCTTCCTCACCAATTAATCTTAGGAGAAAAACATGGCAGGAGGTGGCATGGATTGCGAGTGGGGGTGTAGTGAGGTTCCTACCTGGCAGGAGGAAATGGGCTAGACTTAAAAGTCTTCCCCAAAAGAATAAGAATCTCACCCACTTGGTAAGCATTGGGCTTACTTCTTGTTTCTTTAGTTGTAAAATCAACGAAAACACATAATGCCTTGACAAAAGGTAATCCAGAGATAAATAATCCAGAGTCAGGGATGATAGAGATAAAATAAGATTCTTATGATGTGATTATTGTTGAGTAGAGTTATGCTCATATAGTGTTCACTATTTCATTTTCTGCTGTTGAATATGTTTAAAATTGTTTCAGGAAAAAGTTTGGAAAAAGTATAACACGAGAATGAATTCATTCATCCTTGGCCAGTTTGTTGCTCTTAAAGGAGGTCAATCATTAGCCAAATTCAGTCATATTCCCTCTATTTGCCCAAAGTTCATCTTTACTAGAGAATGACACCTTGTTTATTCAGAAAATGAGCAAATTATTATAGTATTTTCTAATGCCCCTAAATTCACAAGTAACAGAAACCCTCCCAGTTGTACCTTCTCTTATCAAAAAGGATTTGCCACACCCTTAGGCCACAGTGCCCTCCCCTTTACCTGTATGATCCTGTATGGGTCCTGTTTTGCTGGTGAGGACACTCCATTTGAGCTGCACGTGATTATCATGTTCCCAGTGGCAGAATGTCTTGTGAGAGCCCCAGCCAAACTCACAGTTAAAACCATATGTTGAAAACTCTTCAGTGGGTGGGAAGGAAAAACAGAGAGAAGCAGAGAAATACAAATTTAATCATTCAGGGTCAGAAAGACCTTTAATATGGTCACAAACAGCATGATTTTTATAACTTCATGTCAGTTCAAAAATTCTGGGAAAGCCACAAAATCCAGGATTACCAAGAAACCAATTGATGTATGGAGATGTCAAAATGTTTGCAGAATCACATTTAGTATTACTATTATTTTGTATCCAGCTTTAAAAAGATTATGGACTGCCTGTCAAATTGGGTTTACATAAAACTTCCAGGAAGGCTACTTTCCAAGGCATGGATATTACATTTGCAGAGTTCTTCTTATTTCCACAATATTTAACATGAAAGATACCCTCTTCTTGAGGATGAGTCATATAAATTGATATCCATCAATGAGAGGAATGTTATTAGAGATTGACTCCAAAGTCTCAAAAACCTAAAGACGAGGGTTGAATGAATACCTCATTCTGGGGGTTTTCTCTGTTCTTACCCCACCAGCTGATGTTTCAGGTCTTTAGTGTCAGTCAGGGTAGAAATCTTTGTAGCATTTTCTTAAGATTATATTTTTTCCCCAGCTTTCCATCGGGTCAATTAATTTAAGAATAAGTTTCTGCTTTTTTAGTGAATTTCTAAATTTGCATATAAATTGTTTGTTCCACTTAAAACCCCAATGCAAGGTCATACAAAGCCAAAGCACATTAAAATAGCCACCGATTTTAATTTTTTAATCTTCAAAATGCTTCCTTTGGAAGCTGAAAAGAAAGCATGAATAGATTCACAGAAATGATTCAACTTATGGGTTCTACAAGGTGCTGATTATGGTTGTGTGCTAAAACTCATAGCCTTATTTTTTTTACCTCTTTTTTGAAAGGAGGTAGACATTTTAAAAATGGAAATTATGAAATCATTGATACTTGATATTTGTTTTGGTAAAAAGTAAGCTAGCGATAAGAATAATTCTAAAGATGAAATTCTCCTGCTTCTGTCTGTCCCACACATCCCCCCAGATGAAGAGAAAACATACAAAAGGGATGTTTTCTCCAAGGAAGGAGGCCCTTTGTGTCTCCTGAGTTCAGGCAAGCCACAAGATGGCAGCATTGAAACGAATAGAAAGACGAGGGCGTCTAGCCAATTGAACTTAAGCCTCAAAAGAACTGCTATGTACAATAATGGAAATCTGGTATTAGTGCTGCCTTAGGGTCAGGCTGAGACAAGATCTCATTTTAAGCTTTTCTTTAACTTGCCCAAGTGTTTAACACAAGGTTTCTTGCTTTCCCCTGTGTCTGATCTCCACTGCCCCTTCCCCCTGCTTTAACAATGGCCAGAGGAATTTTAATGGAAAGATTTATTGAATAGATAAGGATGATTTACTCCACATTTTTCAAGGCTAATGTCAAAGTTTGGAAGGAACTTACTATATGAGTAGTCAAAACTGAGCAGGATGAATTCTCCCAATAATAATGTGACCTCCCAAAGGGTTGACAGGGCCAGTTTGGAAAAGTGAAGTAAGTCATGAGATGTATTTAATGTGAGCATGTTCAGTTAGTGCAAAAGGGCTGTGTTTTACAGCTATAGTGTCATTGGAGAGGTGCATTTCATGTCTAGTCTACCATAACCATGAACAGGACTTCTAAAAAAATTTTTTTTAGCAATTTTCTTCTTTGATTTTTTTTTTTTACTCTTGTCAGTTTTGTCTCTTTTATTTGTTTTTTATTTAAACTGCATTTTGATTCATTGTACACAAATGGGGTACAACTTTTTGTTTCTATGGTTGTGCACAATGCAGATTCATATCATTCATGTGATCATACATGTACATAATAGGGTGATGAGATTACGTAGAGGGGAATGAGGGGGGAGGGGGCAGGGCATGAAAACAGGACTTCTTAAGGGATGAGAAACTCTCCTCCAAATTGAGCACAGTTTGCTGCAACAAGATTGAATTATGCAGAAGAAATAGTCACCTAAACAGTGAACCCATGGTTAAGCAACTTTGGATGTCAACGTTCATGGCCCTGGAATGTACTGTTGCATAATCTTAAGTTAGAAAATGTTAATAATGGAAAATGTTACTGTGAGTGTGGTTTGGATTCTTCTCCTGAAATGTACTTTATGACACACATACATACAGGAAGCCAGAAAGTCATTATAGCATGCACATTTCTGATTTTATCTGCCCTGTTAATAAATTAAATTTATAGTATAGTTCAGAGAACCACATCATCCATTATTTTGACTATTCATATTCTAATGACATGAAGTAGATGAACTTGGATATTCTTGTAATGACCGGAGAAGGGGACAGCTTTGCTGGAAAGATGTTTCTAGCATTTCTCATCACTACAGTGAAGGGCATTCCACCTTTACCTTCCAAAGGCCTTTCCGATCCTGTGAATTTTACTAGGGGAACTGCTCTGACTTTTTCTACTTTGCTGGACTTATGTCTTCTTGCCTTGCTCATATAACTGATGAACACCTTGTTTATTTAAAAGAAATGTTATTAAATCAATGCATTTTGGGGGAGAAGGCTTTGGAGTATGTAGCTCAATGCTGACAATTCAGGCCAGAATAGAAAGGCAATTAAACACACAAAACACCCATAAACATTTATAGGTAGGAAAAAGAAAGCCAGAAAGGGAGAAAGAGAGAAGGCCAGAAGGAGAAAGAAAAGGGCAGAGGAAGGACAAGAATAAAGGCAAATGGACAAAGGAAATAAATATATAGGACCATTGACCTTTAAGTTTTCAAAATATTACCCAGGCCCTATAACCGCACACAATTCTCATTAAATTCAATGGGAATAATCTGGTTAAATCCCTTCTTGACTCTTAAAAATAGCAGGAAACAATATTCTGAACTTAAAACAAATTTATAGCCTCTGTAAGCACCAGCTGCGCTTGTTGAACCTATCTTGCCGGCAGATGAATCATTAGCACCATATATGCACAAGGATTTAATTTTTAAATCTGGTATTCAAAGCCTCTATTGAGTATGTTCACTGCTTGCACATAGACTGGTCTTTCAGCCCAAATAAGTATAGGTGCCAAGGCTCATGTAATCATAAGTTACAAACACACAGTGGGCTGCAGGGATGTCTGAAGAACTCTGATGGGAAGAGCCTTCCCCAGAGAGAGCAGGATTAAAAAAGCAGGTTCTCATCATTTTCTGGAGGAACATTAATAGGTTTTTATGCATCTGACCAGAACCCAGATGGTATATGCATATTGTGTGCCCACTGAGTTTATTTTATTGATAAGAATCCTCAAAATGAATCTTAAGACTTAATCTGAGTCTATAATGGCTCCAGCAAAATTGAATTATGATGAAAGTTTAGCAGTCTGATCTTCTGCTGCTTGTGAAGATGTCTGAATAATCTGAGGCCTGCAGAGCAGTGTGAATCAAGGTATTGGTTAGAGGAGCCCAGTCACTGGATGAATACTCCAGAGTTAGCCAGCAGCAGAGGGAACCCCAATGCAAAGCCTGCTTAGGTCCTTGTGAAGTTTTCTAAGAACGGGCTTACCAGAAGGTGACTATCCTCCAAAGAGGATTGAACAGTCCATTACCCACCAAGGAAGACTTGGAGACAAGATTCATAACACAGACAACATAAAAACAGGAAGCCAAGTCCTTCTGTAAAGGACTGTGGGTTGACTGAAATTCCAACGTTTTCCAACCACCCTATCAGCAAGTGGCATGGTTTGAACTATCTTGTTCAAATGGTAGTAGCAGTGGGTCTCACTGGTTTGTGCTGCCCTGACCACAGCAGACCCCATATGAGGGGTTCACCTGGCTCCCTCAGTAAAGCCATCCCATGAATGACCTTGAGGTCATGCATAAATCAAGTGGGTTACCCAAATCATTCCTGCTCTGATAATGGAGACCTTCCACATTTAGAGAGAATTTCCAGTTTCAGAATTTGATGTACTTTTCCATTTTCTCCACAGCTGTTGCTCACTTTCATTTTTAAAAACGATCCCTACCGTTTTTAATAGGCAAGAAGAGAGATGAGATAAAGCAAATGAGTTGGCAACTTCATAGTGGCTTTAATTACTTCTCTGGGAAGAGAAGAAACTATAACAACAGCTAAAATGTGTGTGACATTATCAGAACTCCATTTATTCACCTCACTCCTCTTCCTGATTGCAGAGGGTCATACCTAGAGAGGCACCTGCAATCACTATCTCTTCTCCACAGCAAACCATGCTGAGGGCAGAGAACCCTCAGGAAAGGTAGGAAGCCAGGAAGAAGCAGTACTTCCCTCCATTTCCTCTATCAGGGGTGGCTGCGCAAGCCCTAAAGGCCACATTTTATAATTTGGAAAGACCTGGGTAAGACTATGAATTTTCAGAATTTAGGTGCTTATTCTTCTGTTAAACCTTTTAGTGTCTGGGGATGTGTGAACTGTGTGGCAAGAGGAATTTTGTCAACCTGAGCATACCAAGGGAAATCTGGGATTAAGTTCAATGGAAAAAGAAGTTTGTTTTGCAGTTGAATCAGGCCAAGAGTGACAGCGTCCTTTAAGGAAGCATACTAATTAGAGCGGCTCTTTCTGCTTTCTGCCTCGCTGGGGAGTGTCGCACTGTTGAGGAAACATTAATACACACCACACGCCCCATTAATAAATGACTGTGGAGGCCAAGGCTGACTGAGCTTCAATAAAGGAAATGGAAGAAGCTGGAAAACTGACCTGTTCACCTTACTCTAATGATTAACTTTAAAGTATTTAAAACCTCTGATTGCTTATACCGACTGTTTCCCTTCGTGAGTGCCTGTGGGGAAGAATGTCACAGAATACTAACAAAAAAACAAAAGAGACTGCGAGGGAGGCCACGGAGGCACTGTGGCACCGGGGTTGGCCTCTGATAAACAGCACCACCAGGGCTTTAAAAGTCATTAGCCCTCTCTATTAATAAAAGGATGAGGGGACTGTTCCCGAGGGTGCTCCTCTCCCCGTGAAAGATCATAAACCGCGGTTTCCTGAGCCCCGTTGCGTGGCACGCCCACTGCAAACGCTGTTGTACGACTGCCAACTCCGTGGCCAGCAGAACTGACAAACTTTGCGCGTCTCGGTTTTGCAGAATTGTGATGAAAATAAATAGTCAGGCTGCTGCTTGTGAGAGTTCTTTCTCCTGTAAGTTTGCAAACACAGTCCATGTCCTAGATGTGCTGTGTTTAAACAAAGTATGTTACTCAGTTCCTTCAGTTGAGAGCTGGGATTGTCACCATTTGGCAATTACTGATGGAGAAGGAAATCTCACTCCCTGCTGCATATACATGTGGATGAAAGGAAAGCAATATTTATGGCTCATGCTTGGAGACCAGATGCTGCGTGGCATCTCTCCTTCTAGGACTTTCAAGGAAACCAAAACCACAAAGCACAGTGATGCACTATTTTGGGGGGGACACTGGAAGGGGCACCAGGAATCTACCACACTTTATCTTTTATTTGGTACCTGATTGTATTGTGCTGTCTATGACTGTCGGCTTTTCTGTGGTCAACACGGTGGTACCACCTGAAAAACAAAAGCAATAACATTCAAAAATAAGAAAATGCAAGATAATTTCCAGCTATGTATGGTTACATCAATCAGAGGTAAACATTTTCTACAGAAAATCCTTCTTTAAGGTAACAATTCCAGCTGTAACAATTATTTCACGAAATTTTGCCCATCATAATCAAATGCAAATAGATTACTTTTCACCTAACACATTTGTGTTTTAAAATATTTTGCTAAATCAGTAAATAAACATTATTTAGATTTATGGTGTACAACATGATGTTTATATATATATGTATATGTATATACACACACATTGTAGTAAAAGCTAAATCAAGTTAATTAACATATGCATTACCTCACATGCCTATTTTTTGAGGTGAGAACACATAAAATCTATTCTCTTAGCAAATTTCAAGTATGCAATATATTCTAAATTATTATAATGTCATAAAGCATGAGTTTAAGACTTTGTTTCAATGACATGCACTGACTCCCAGACTAAGTGCAACAAACAATCACAACAGTGAAAGACAAGAGCTCCAAATATCCTCGATGACTTGAGTATTAAACTTGACCTAGACCTCTAAGCTTCAAATGGTTTCCAAGGTTTCAGATGTGTGTCTTTAGGGGTGTTGCAAGGCTAGTCTCCACAATCTATTTAGAACCCAGAGGTTTAAAGTGGATGGTAGTTGTTTCTCTTCCCCCACCTCCTTCTCTTTCTCTCCTTTTTTCTTTGCTGCTGTAGCTGTTTATTTTTCTCAAGGACAAATATTCTACCCAGTATGTGGTTTGGAGAAATGGCAGGAGGCAGTGAAAAAAGGGGAAGGGGCTATGTGTTTCTTCATAGTCTCAAGGAACTGGAAGCTTGAACAAATAGTACCCAGAGCATTGTAAACTCTTAATGAGTTTGGATTTCTTTGGAATTCCTGGTCAGGCGACAGGCTACCACCTTATGGAGACTTAGCCATACCTCTGCTTCTAATGTGTCTCAGCTCTCCCATTTTCCACACACCATCAAACTTCTGTTATAAAGTAGTGTTCTTAAACTTGTCCAACCTTAAGAATGACCTTGATTGCTTGTTGCCATTGCAGTTTCCTCTCCAACCATCCTTTCCAGACATAACTAGGAATCAGACTCTCTAGGGGTAAGCCCGAGAAGTTTGTCTATTTCCAAGATTCTCAGATGGGTCTTATAATCCATTAAATTTGGGATTTGCTTTTGATCACTTAGGTGCTTAAGAAGGTTGTTTTTCCTTAAGTGTATCTGCCATGTAGATTATGGTTGGAGGAAATCTATCTTTTATTCCAAAAGATAAAGTACTGGGCCAAGTCAGGGTAAGAGAATGGGGATGGGCCAAAGACTTATGGGAAATTTCAGAGATAGTTTTAAGGTGCTATAAGTATGAATCTTCCAATAGTATTAGATTTGTGATGATCTTTATTCAGGCCACGTTTATCCTGCAGATCCCACAGATCAGAAATCACATTATATGCAGATATCATGAATCACAGAGATGTAAAATTTGTGCTCTTGAAATGGTCTAAGATTTCTAAGTTAATCAATTGCAGCACCAAATTCTCTCAGTAAAGATACTGCATCAATGGTCACATGTGTGTGTGGCCTCAGTAAGGCAGGCACTAGGAAAAAAGAGTTATATATATTATGGGTTAAGAAGGTGAGTCTATAATGGCAGAATTGGAGAGAGGCCAGAACACATTAGCATTCTGTTCCCAGTGGTCTTAGAGGAGAAAGATTCAAGGTGAAAATTCACTTTTTATGTCCGATATGCATTATCAATTTTGCTATAGGGTGGGAGCCAAATTCCACTGATGGGTACACAGCTCCCATGTGAAATTTGGCCTCCTGGTGCCTTTGAAGCCAATTGTATTATCTAATGACTTCAAAGGCATTTGCAAATGAGTAACTTCAGGGGTGAATTTTCACCTTAGTGAGCAAGCATGGTAGAACAAATGCTCTCTTCATTTCTACATACTGGGTCAGCTCACCCAAAATTCAGTGTTGTTAACAAGTAATGAGCATTTTTTCTAGAGTATTTCTCCCTCTTTACACAAATAGGTCACCCTAGGAGCAGAAATTAAATAGACACCATCTGTGTTAAGAAACTGAACACCACCAAAGAAAGCATTGGTCCCAATTTCCTCATTCCCACCTATCAGGGTTAAAGTGAGAATGCTCTTGGTTTGGTTTTATTACAGGGAACATCCAAAGTTTATAGCCCTGATAATTAGCAAAAGGGATGTGGAATGACATGTGAGCAGAAAAGGTGCAGTTTTTAGATATAAAAAGGTGCCTGGGTTAGGCGATGTTTTTGCTCCTTGCAAACAATTTCATAGGAGCACAACCTTTTCAAAAAAGAATAGCACATAGTTTCATAAAGAAAAATACACTTTTAAAAATGGAAAAACTGACCTTGATGTAAGAAATGAATATGAAGCATGAGAATATCTTTTAAAATCACTTCTTGATGAGGATGTGGGTGGGTATTATCAGCACTATCAGAGGTTCTTAATGTATGCATGTGTTTATAGAATTGTTGTTGAAATAAATATACTGACATGAGAAAACTCTGCCCCCCTCTATGGCAAAATGTAAAAAGAAATTAGGATTATTTTTTTCTCTCTCTACTCATGAAACAATCTTAAACATTGTAGGTAAAGCAAAACCTTGTACTTTTAAAGGGTTGTCAGTGTTTCCACTATAAATGACCCATTTTCTGTGGTTTGTGAGTCCCTGCCATACACAATTTGCTCCAGGCTAACATACTTGCCCTATTTCATTCAAAGGCTTCAGCTTCAATTGATTCAGTCATGAACTAATGCAAAAAATGAGAAGGTTGTTTGTTCTGATATAAGGACTAAATCTAAGGCTTTGTTTCTAATCAATATTAACGGACCACTTTAGGGTTTATGAAGAAAAGAACCCCTCCACAAGAGGGCAATTGAAAAGGGTATATTGTGATACTGGGATCATTCCTTTTTATGAGAAATTTCACTACGGATGTGTGACAGGGTCTTCATAATCCTGAGGTTTGTGGCAGAGTGTTTACAGGCAATCCTGGGAAGGTTCCACAGGACCTGGCTCATGGAATGGTACCGTTTTTTATATCAGCTATAGGGTTTTCAACTTGAACTTGACATCTTACATAGAAAATGCCTCTGCATTAATTAATTTTCATGGCTTGTGGTTACTTATATATAAGATTTACATTCAAAAGCTCATAGCGATGTAATACTTATTGGTTATGTGGATGTAAGTGATAATCCTTAAAATCTGGGGAGCAATGGCTTTAGGAGATGGGATTAAAATTTAAACCCAGTTCACAGGACACTAAATTTATGGGATAGATTTTTTTAACCCTTTATTCCATTATAGAGTACAGAGTCCTCTCACTTCTGAGAGAAGAGTTTCTGTAAGTAATTGGAAATGATAAGACATTCCCTAAATTTTGCATTATTGTATTAGCCAGTAGTCTTGTTCTTTTTATAAAGTTATATGGTAACGACTTCAGTTTTGACTGTGTAAATTAATTATGTGGGCTATCTGAGTTCCTTTTGGGCAAAAATATAGACTTGCATTGAAAGACTCAAGCTTAATCTAGCACGGCAGTCAGAGGCTCTATGAAACTGCAGTTTTGACCCAGGTAGCAGTGAAGGTCCCATGATACCTTTTGCAACAATCTAGTGCAAATTCTAGCTCCCTGGCCAATTTCCAAATCCTGTTTCCCCACTTGCCTAATATTTCCTCAGTCATTCCAAGTGAAAGAGAAGGTCACTTTCTAGCTTTTAGGGTTGTAGGCGATTTGGGGTAATACTAGATTAGTTACGAGGCATTTGGCCCAGACCATCTCTGAAATATTTGCCTAGTGGGTGGTGATGTGAAATAACAATTAATTCTGCCTTTGTAAATGTTCATGTAAAATGATTTACAGAATCCTAACTTAAAAGCTGCACTTCAAATCTGTCTAATTGAATCAATCAGTTAGAGAAAGGCTCCACTCAAAAATTTTTTGTCCTTATTAGGAAAAGAAAATGAACATTTTGAAGTGTCTAGCTATGAATGGGTGGTGTGTGATGTTATGGCAGGAGGGAGTTCTGAAGACGAGTATCCATTTAGCACATTCAGTCTTGGAGAAATTCTTATTTAATTCAGCTGTTAACAGTTTGGTTACTTGGAGCTGTGTGGAAATGAGGATGCTGTGGTCAGGCTGCCTCTACTCCTAGGGAAGTCTTGCCATCACCCTCATGCCCACCACTATGAGGTGTTTGGAGAACACACACAGACATTAGCCTGGCTCAACCACAACATGAACTGAAATGGCACAGCAATGGGATGAGGATGGTTTCTGCACCTGTGAGCTGGAAGTCATCACCTGTTCCACTGTGGCAGTTGGCCTGGTCATCATCACATTCATCCACTGGGTTCCCATTGGGAGTGGTGGGTCCAGCTGTAGGTGCTGAAACGAGATTCAAGGATTACTGTCTCACACCTCTGAAATGTATTCTCAAGGCTTGAGCTGTTGAATCTGCTAAAGCTTTTGCAGAAAACTTCAAACTGCAGTAAGAAGGCCCGGGACATGCTTTGTCTCTCTTTCAGGAGGCTAAATGCACTTTGATTTTGGAGAATGCACCAGAGTTGCTTGATATTTGATCCATATCTGCTGAGTGAAGCTGGCTGCCTTAGCGTTTTATATATTGTTATCTATATAAACATCCTCTTTCAGAAAAGCTCTTGAATTCTCACTGGCCTGGAGTGGAGAACTTTTATGATAGAGATTTTGCTTGAACTGTTATCATTTTATTTTCAAGGTGCTAGAGAATTCACTAGTCATTAATTCTTTTGTATCCTTAAGATTGACCAAGTTTGTTAAGTTTATGATTTTTCCTCAAAAGGGAGCATCAATATTCACACTTAGAATCACATTGTTCTTTTTTAAGAGACTTATTCCATTTCTAAGTAGCTTCTCGACCTGTGAGCCCTCTTGCCAGAGCAGGTGTGTGAGAGGAGTTGTCTCAGATATCCTGAGGTCATGTTACCTGGACTCCCAAGGGACTGCATTCCACTGTTGGCAGGTATTCCCATATCTTTGAATTTGTAGTTGAAAGGTAGCCAACATTAATCAAAGACTGCTTTTGAAGTCCTTTAAATTTAGCTCAGTCTACTTTTTTTTTTTTCAGCCTGTTACTCATTTTTGCAATCTGTTTAATATTTTACAGTTTTCAGCATTGCATTTCACTTTATGAGACTTGAGATAAGGTACAGTTCCCTTGATGTTTGAAAACCATATAAGATGCTGAGAGTTGGGGGCCTCTTCTCTTACAGCTTCTGGCCAGTAGAAAGGTGCCAGTAACTGCTGCTTTCTCAGTAAAAACTTGACTTTGTTTGTTTTTGTGCTTAAGTACCGAGCAGAGTTACCACAAATGCAAAAACATAGCTAAGTTTCAACTTCTTCAGCTTCCCAAATACATACACTAATGATAACTCAGAAACCGTCACGTACAGATAACATACATGCCATTTAGACATGCAATGCAGACTTTGTAAAATGCACAGACACGTATCCTGGGCTCTATTGCCACCACTGAATCAGCAGAACCCTTTCTGGCAATCCACATAATTGTTTTCCCTAAGCTGTCCTTGATAATATGTTACTTTGAATATTTTAAACTATCTATTCATTTTACTGCTTTTTCTGCATTCTTGATGCTATTTAAAAAAGAGAAGTTCCATGTTGAAAGTGATTCAGGATAGCACCTAGATTCAATTGCAAAATGTAGGAAGAGAATGATTTTCGTGTTCCAATTTTCCTACTTGAAAATATTTTACCTTCTGTGGTTCTCTGTTTTGTCAATGTAAGTGTAACTCAAAATAGGATGGACACTCATGGAAGACTGGATCCTACCTCATCTTCTCTCTGCATCCCATAGAACAAGATGCAAAGTATATATTTAATAAGTTTAAGGGGTACAAATTATAGTTCCTTTCACCATTTGTGTTAAAAAACTTTGCATTACTTTCCCCAGATGTTGGTTTCTCATATGAATTGGGGAGACTTCCTCATTTTTGTGAGTACTTGGAAACATCTGCAGGCAAATCCCTTCATCAACGATTTCTAGTTCACTCACTACTGAGTTGACACTGGCAAACTGCCACAAGGCTCAGGGTTTTCAACTGTCCATTCATTCCACCTCCTAAATCGGTGTTGCCTTCCAGAATCCAGGCTAAAAACCCACCTGGTAGCACCAGCTTCCCTTTTCCAGATGACCACATTTCTCATATACTGAATGAATGTGTCTATACTAGGGTCTATTTGTCCATCTCTTTTTTCTCTTGGCATCTTTGCCAAAGCCTTGGCACATGGTCATTCTTTGTTTACGCTGATAATGACTGGATAATTCAGAGGTCTGGGACATAGCTACAGATAAGGAAACAGTCACCCAGTAGAAGAGTGGGAGATAATAACCTACCTTTAAATAAACACAGAGAAAAGTAGCTATTTAATTATTCAGTAGCATAGTGAATGATAGCTTAAGATCCTATAGTGCAGAAGAAAAGTTTCATGGCATTTAATGTGCTCAGGAATGTAATTACATTTGGTTAGCTCAAAACACAAATAATTTTGAAACCCAAACAAAGTGATATTAAAAAGCACCCTTTGAAACAACTATGAGCATATGCTCAATTGATTAACATCTGGGTACCAACAATAGCCATTCTTCGAGCTAACCTGGAGAAAAACCTCTATGGGGCTAGGCAAGCCGGTGTAAGGTTACTCATTTATGCCCAAATCTAAGGCAGATGGGAATTGTAATGCACAAAAGCAGTAAATGATATAATAACCAACTCAAAACATCCATCCATTCATTATATGTTAAAAGAGAGTGCAGGCCTGAGGTTAGTATGTGCACTGGATTTGTCCTTGTTATGACCTTCATATGACCATCTAAATGTATGCAGTAACATTTTTAAACAGACCCAACCATACTTTCATACACATAATACACGTAAAGCTTTGTTTCTTTGCAGCAGACTAAGAAATTCATCAAAGATAAGTTTTGATATCTTGTCAAATGCTGCTTCCTGCTAGTGTGTGACAGTAGTCAATATCACAGACAGAAACTTAGATCTGATAAAGACCTTTAAACAATATTAAAAAGTCAAAGGACTTGGTGGGTTAAGGAAAGGGGAAATGGAAGAGAAACTGCTTAATGGGTAAAATGTTTACTTTGTAGTAATGGAAATGGTTTGGAATCTGAAAGACATGGTAGTTTTACAATTAACTTACGAAGGTTATAAGTGTCATGGGGTTGTTCACTTTAAAATGGTGAATTTTATGTTATGAAAATTTCACCTCAAAAAATATTTTTATAAAGTCAGGAGATACAATTCTATAGAATCTGAGGAGAACTAAGTAGCATAAAATGAGGATTCTGGAGGTACTGCTTAGTGGTATGTGCTAGAATGTTGGGCCTCATTGACTGACAGGCAAGGAGATGGAGGATCACCTGGGAGAAAAGGTGGCAGTTTTGAACTGTAACATCAGAGGCAGAAATGCACGAAGAAGGAAATTTTAAAAAGGAGAAAACTAGGAGACATTCTGAAGATTGTAATTACCTTCCACTTCACAGCCCAGTAGCTCCATTCTTAGCCCTAGTCCACCATGAGTGGCTCTCTCGGGATAGATTCTGATGAATCGTGTGGAAAGAGGTGGAAAAGTCCGTAGCTCGGGTGTGTCATAGTTGTTGTTGCCCTCAAAAGACTGTGAAGCATAAACAACACCAGGTATTAAAAAAAAAATAAATAAATAAATAAATACATAAGACCTCCCTTTTTGTTGTTTTTTACCCTCTGTTGGAGAGTGAAAAACTTTTCCTCTATGTTTTGAGGGTTCAGTAACTGAGTCTATGAAATAAAGTAACAGTAGAAAGATTGAGAAAAGATGTATAAATTTATTACATGTACAGAGGTAAAACATGCTAGAAAAGTGACCATCTGAATTCTCAGTAAGATCTAGAAGTTTATATATCCTCTCCATAGGTGTGAGAGGAGTAGTGTAGGAAACTTAGGGGTAAGTAAATGACTCTTGGGAAAGAGTAATGGGTTCTTGGAAAAATAGCTGATGATATGTCTGTCTGGGTGAGGTATTAACCTCTGTTTTCTTCTGTAATTGACCTTGATCTTCTCTGGTGAATGAAATTCCAGGGACAGGATTCATGGCAGTTGAGTTCCTTTGGAGGATATCTCTCTAGGCAGATAGGGGAAGTACAGAGAAATTCCTTCCTTGCATTTTATGTGCCCCAAGTCCCCTTATTTGAAGTCCAAAGGGGCATATTTGGGGGTGGCATTTCTGAACTCTTTCACCTCCTTTAGTACTCTTCATAGAGCAGAGAAATAGGTCTCATTCCACCACTTTGAAAATGGTGGACATTTCTTTCATAAATGAGAAAGGAGAAAACAAACCTTCTCTAATAAGTGACAGATGTCATTTCCCAGGAACCTCATAGTACATACTGAGGCACTGAGGCTATAACAGAAACTGAGCATTTAATGAGACATATTTCTGAATGACATGCTGACATGCCTTGGAGAGGTGACACTTTTATCATTTTCTTGAGGTGGAGGAAGATAACTCAGGAAGAGAACTAGCTATTTTCAGTCTGTAACAGATAACCACATTTTAAAGAAATATTACAGTTATATTCACTTAAATGGGAGGATCCTAGTTTTGGTAAAACTTCATTCTCTGGAAGAAGAAGATTTAAATTCTTGAAGTAGGAGACATTTTCTTTTTTGAGTGTTGGGGACAGAACCCAGGGACTTGTCACATGCCAGGTACTCCCTCTACCACTGAGATATACCCCTAGTATAGAGATAGTCAATTTATGGAGTGCAAAGGCTGCTTATTAAGAACATGGATTATTTCAACCCACTGAAATTCTTAAGCACCACCTGTTGGAGTCATGTATAGATAAAAGACCTCATCCTAGGAAAATAACAAGGGTCCTGACAACTAAGGAATGCTCTGATTCCTGGTTGAATTGCAGTATGCATTGGCACCTCTTTTGAAAAGCATGCATGCCTAGCATGATGTCGCTGTGACCATTTTCAGGAGCTAGGCCACCATTGCCAGTGCTATTGCTGGGTTAATATATTTCCCTTGTTACAACAATAGGAAGGTCAAAATCACTGGGTGGACATAAGAAACTGGAATGAAAATTAGGCCTAGTTACTTTTTCAAGAAATGAAGAAACCTCCAAAAGGCCTTTGCTCCCCTAAATCACTCTTGATTCTGTTGAAAATGGAAGAAGGGGAGAAAGATTAGAGAAATAAAATTCTTATTGTGATGTTTATTGGTGTAATGCACTAAGTGCTTAAAATGTATTAACCTACTTAATCCTCAAAACAACTCCAGGAGGTAAATTCTATTACTGTTCATCTTTCACAGATGAGGAAACTGACCACAAAGTGAGCAAGGAATTTGCCCCAGCCATATAAACAGTAAGTGGCAAAGGTAGGATTCAAACCCAGGCAATCTTAATTGGGATTAAGATGCCCCTGCTCTTAGAAATCACATTTTCTAGACTTAGACTTGTTTGTTTGTTTATCTATCTATCTATCTATTTATTTTTTAAAGAGAGTATCTTGGTATGTTGCCCAGGCTGGTCTTGAACTTATGGACTCAAGTGATTCTCAGTTCAGCTTCCCATGTAGCTGGGATTACAGGCACAGGTCACCACAATTGACTTTTTTTTTTTTTTGATTCTAATGTAATGTCAATTTTTTTGGTATAATTTTAGATTACATATTATAGTTAATCTATAAGGAGCTACTAATTTGTTAATTCAATTGAAGGATCAAAGACGACTATTCAGAGATATTTAAAGGCTATTAATATATTCCTCCCTTTTAACTTACATATACGATGTGTGGTACTGGATCTTTTTCATTTATTTCAACCACAGCAACATATCAGGAAAAATAAAAAAATTGATGTTTTAGTCTACATTTTAATAGTTGAGAACACTGAGTCCCAAAAAAATGCCCATGCCTAAGGAAAGAGTTTCATTAATTTGTACTTTGCCGATGCAAATCAGCTACTAGAACTGGTAGCTCAGATAGAGTGGTTGGCCAGCCAGGCCATGCCAGGCATGAGTGGGAACCAGGCCCAATAGTTGGTCAAGACATCACAGAGCTGTCAAGGATGTGATCTTTTAGTGGTGGAAATGCTATGACAAGAGAGTGGAAGCATGTATGAGGGGACAGACAGGATGGCCTGTAATGTGACCAGGGTGTTTCTGAGTTCTAGAAGTAAACCGAATGGTCTTTTCCAACTCAGAAAACCCAGTAGGAATCTGAAAATGCTAACGTAGAGCTGCCTCTCACAATTAGTTTTCATCTTCCTTCTTTTTTTTTTTTTTTTGAAGAGTGAATTCACTATCAGAGTCCTGCACTCCTGATACAACTGCAATTGCTGCCAGTAATTGAAAATCTGACATATATTATTGTTAGACCCAATTAAGTTGTTGTCAGTAAGATACTAATTGTAATGAAAATACCATTGCACATGTGCAAATTCTGTCTAAGTTAAGATAGCTCCAAAGATCACAGGAGAAAAGCATTGGTATCTCTGGAATCCCAGGCTCCTCTCTTAATTTTAACTTGAGCATGGAATTGACATACTGTAAATATATTATAAAAGCTGTCAGTAGTGTGCTCAGAAGAATATTCACAACTCAAACCCATATGGACCTGGACTAATTTTGATAGCAGAAACTTGCTTATGAATTACCATTGTGTTCTGCAACTAATTATATTTTAGAAGATAAGGGCTTCGTTTGGCTCTATCTGTTCCTGAAAGGTCTAGTTAATTGAAAGGCTCAATATATTCTCCATCATGCACTGTTTGTGGGTAGGAGTAAGGAGAGGGCAAGAGGGTATACCTATCAAAGCACTGTTTTATTTTATGAAACAGACTGCTCATTTTACTTTTACATAAAAGGTACTCGGCATCCTAAGCAGGTAGCCTTCGTATGTACGATAAAATATGTTTTAAATATCTTTATATAATTAAAACTATGTGCTGCTCTAAAATCGAAGGTTCTATCAGTTTCCTTTTTCATCTTAAGAGATTTTATTTGAAGGGCATGTTAGGAACCATGGATTAGTCTCTACATAAACAATTTACAAGCTTTCATGGTTTTAAATATCATAGGAAGATGATAATGATGGATATTTTAGGAATAAAACCCAACACATTCAACCAATCTTGAGTTGAGCATTTTGTTAAAGTTGAAACACATGCGTGGGTTTCTTGTGGAATTCTATACTCAGTTTACTACAATAGAGTGATAGCTTTAGGCTCGATTGCAGACGTGTGGATTAGATAACAAAGAAGAGAAGCATATGATGTGTCCTATCAAAAGCATATGGTGATTTGTTTTCTGTCTCTCTCAGAACTCTAGTGTTGAAGAATGTGTCACAACAGCACACTCTGCCATTGACAGCAGCCCCGGGAAGTTGCTGATCTGCAGCATATTCACACTCTCTGATGAAATCACAAAGCTCCCTGCTCTTCAGAAAAGACCAGCTTATAAGAATCTCCAGTTCTGATGTTTATTTTACTTTTTCAGTCACCAGGATGAGAGAGGTGGACATAAAGGGTAAAGTGAATGGACACAAAAAAGAGGGTAACCTCACAAAGGTAAATATAACACTGAAAATTTTTAGAAACCACAAGTTAACCCAGGGAGAGATGAGGGAGAATTTCTTACACTTCTGAGAGTATCAGCTCTGTCGGTGGCCAGCTCCTCAGATGCTGACCTGCAGCCTGTGGGGGAACAGGGAGTTCTTCTCAGAGCCCCCACATCTGGAGGGAGTGGGAGTCGGCAGCACTAGCCGGGGTTATATTTCCTGCCGGCGATGCCTGTGGCCTGAATCGCCATACTAAGCCATATTCCCACACTTACTTGGAGTGGGAGCAGGGATAAAGCAAGGATAACATTCCCTCCAATAAGCTACATTTTCTTCTTTCACGAAGGTCCTGGGTAAAGCAGGGATGGAAAGGCTGAGGCCAAAAGGCCAATTGTGTTGGTGTGAGAAGTATCATCAGCTGAATGCAATTCTCATATTGAATCCAGAAACCAAATTGCTGATTGTCTGTGGGTTGATCCTTGTTTTAATCCTAGACCCACTTCCGGGCCACCCTGCAAACTCCTGGGGATCTTTCCAAGTTGGTGTTGTGTACTCAGAAAATGCAAATGTAACCATCAGCCTAAGTAAAAGTTGATTACTTAAGCATATCTGTTCAGTTAAAGAATTAGGCCACTTTTTTTTTTAATATTGGAATATTTTTATCTTGAGATTCCCTTCTGTTTTCACTGGATTATCAAGAGTAAACTGCATTTTAAAAGGTTCCAAGTGCATAAAAATATATGCTTAAGCATTTTTTGCAGAAGTTCAAAGATGGAAGCAACCCATGTGTCCATCCACGGATGAATGGATAAACTAAATTGATTTACACGTCCAATGGAATATTATTTAGCTTTCAAAAGGAATGAAATTCTGACACATGCTGCAGCATGGGTAGAAACTGGGGGACAGAGTGCCAAGTGAAATAAGCCAGTCATAAAGGGACAAATACTGCATGATTCTAGTATGATAATCTAAAGTAGTCAAATTCATAAAGACAGAAAGTAGGATGGTGCTTGCCAATAATTGGGGAGAACAGGAAATGGCGGAGTTGTTATTTAGTGGGTACAGAATTTCAGTTTTGCAAGATGAGCAAGTTCTAGAGACTGATTACACAACAATATGAGTTTATTTGACACTATTGAACTGTATACTTAAAAAGATTAAGATGGTATATTTTATATTATGTGTGTTTTATCACAACTGAAAATGTAAAAATAGCGACTGGGTGTGCAGTTTAGTGGTAGACTGCTTGCTTAGCATGCCCAAAGCCCTGAGTTTGACCCCCAGTACTGTAAAAATAAATTAATAATTACAAAACTGAACACTTCATTCAGGGGTAGATGAGAGAAGAGGAAAAGACACCCAATAGACAAAGTGGAGTCTCTAGAGGGGATATGAGTTTGCATGGGATGGCTGTCGTCAGCTCCCACTCCACTCCTGTCCTCTCCCATCTCTTTGTTGAGCTGAGACTTTCCCGGCAAAGAGGGAAAGGGCAGTTTTTTTTTCCCCCCATCTTTACCTCAGACATCACTTTCATCCCTATAGTCTCGTTTTCCCTAGAATTGTGGTCCTATCTTACAAAATTAAAATGTGCCCTTCTTCAGGAAAAATGCCAGAGGTCCTTGATTTAAATCAGGGGTGTGAGGAAGGACTTGCACACTGGGAGGCTGCTCCCTCTGCTGGACCTCACCTTGGGCTTGCGCTTGCTGTCGTCCATGATCATTTTCCAGTCAGAGCCGTTGTTGCTGTACCCGATCTTGAACTTCCTCATGAACACCTTGTTCTCTCGGTGCTTCCCACCCTGAATGATGATGCCCCTCACGATCTTCTCCTCCCCCAGGTCCACCTGCAACCACTCATTGATATACGAGTGGGGTGCAGGTGGCAGTGCCCAGCCAGAGCGACTGGTTACCAGGCGGATGTTTTCAGGCATCCAGTTTCGCTCCGCTTGATTGGATGCTGTAATCTGGGAGTCAGAGATGAGTCCAGACACCATGCCGAGCATTCCAGAGCAAGGATAATCTAGGAGGGAGGAGGAAACAGATAATGTAAAATTATTTTCTGGGAAAATATTTTCTAGAAAGAAAATGCAGGCATTTGAATAAAGACATTGTTATACCCATTCATATAATTTCAGCCTTTGAATTGTTTTACATTAAACCACAGCCTTCCGTCCTTTAAACCTTTCTCCTACTTTTTTAGAATTTCCCCTTCTACATTCATATCCCAGTAAAGAAAAATTTTAGTAAGACACATACTCCCTCCCCTTGCTTATTTTTAGTTCTGCTACATTTATTGAGAAATTCTTGAGGGTTCAGTCCCCTTAGTTTTCAGAAGTTATTCCCAGATCAAGGACAGGTGCTACCCAAAAGAAATTCAGCGTTTACCATCAGTTGGAGATACGTAAAGAAGTAAAACCAATGTTGAGAAAGTTGCTAAAACAAAGAGAAGAAGCTGATAAGAAGGTGAAGACACAGAGTTTGACTGAGCTTACAGGGAGAAGAGGGGAGCTCTGGGGAAGAGGCATTTGGGATGAGTGTTGAAGGATAGTAATCATCTTCCCCCTGGTCATCCCTATTTTTAATTGTGTTGGGAACTTTCCACATGAATATCTCCTTGTCATCTCAAATATGCCATGTGCAGACTAAACCAGTCCTTTCCATTGACACCAAATCCCTTTAACAGAGCCCTGAGTTTTAATTGGTGGCATCACCAATTACCTAGTTCCTGCCTGGTCATCTTGTCTTTTCCTATTTTCCATTTTGGTTTTGCTGTCAAATCCTCTCATGATTTCATTAACAAAACAAAACAAAAAAAAACAAAACAAAACGAGGTTGCCTCTTGCAGTTTTCATTTCTTTGGGCGTCACCCTACTCTGAGTACCCATAGCTTAGGGGGCTAAAGGATAGAGTGGTTGGCCTCCTACACCCAAGTTCTACATCTAGATTACACTAACTTCTAAATATAAAATTTCGCGAGATGTTGATTTTGCCATGTCATTCTCTTGCCCCCAAATCTCCTGCTACCCACTAGAATAAACCCGGCACAAAAGGACAAGTTCTGCATAATTCCAACTGATAAGGGGTTTCTAGAATAGTCATATTCATAGAGACAGCAAGTAGAATGACCATTGAAGGGGCTCGGGTGGAGAGAGAAAATGGGAGTCAGTGTTTAGTGGGTAGAATTTTAATTTAGAATGATTAAAAAGTTCTGAAAATGGGTAGCGGTGATAGCTGAGCAACAATACCATTGTACTTACTGCAGCTGAGCCGCACATTTAAAAATGGTTAAAGTGGTAAACTGTATGTCATATATTTTACCATGATAATAAAGAGAGGTCTTTAAAATATATACCATGGCTCTCCATTATTCCTAGGAAAATATAAAAAAAATCTCTATCTGGGTTTCAAGACCCTCATTTTGGTTTTACCTCATTTTATCTATTTTTATCCAATTACACAACATATTCCAGTTAATTCTCTTTTCATGTACCACAGATATAATCCCATCACCTCCTTTGCTCAGAGTGTTCCTCTCCTCCTCTTGACAGAGATTATATTCTGCCCAGACCTTAAAATCCAGCTTAGACTTATCATGGAAATTTCTCAAGATACTCTAGTCTTCATTCTGAGGCTTCTCTCCTCAGAAAAACGGTGGCAGGTGTGGAAAGTAACACAGAGCCTAGCACGGAAGTATATTTGTTTATCTACAGCAAGACTTTAAGGTCCTCAAAGGTAACGAACAACATCATAGACCCTTTCACGTCTTCTACAGAAACTCAAGTGACTTTTGAGCATAGAGCATCAGTTATTGATTAATTGATTGGTGGCTTAATAACCAATTGTCCAATGCTTCAGTTATTCTCCTTTTAAAATCATACATCTCAATCAAGGACCTGCCTAGGGATGATAATCTATTTTTCTTTGAAACAACTCAATTCCTCATGCTACAGTAAAAATTTAGTCTAAAAATAAAACCATCCTAAGCAAGAGGCATGCTTCTAATGCAATTAAACTACACTCATGTTATCAGCTGACCCTTAAGAATTAATTACTCAGATACTTTCCACATGAGTTGGACAGTTCAGATCAAGTCAATTCTTCAGTGCCTGCTTGTCTAGGAATTATGCATGTAATTTTCAACCAGGCATGCTAGCTAGGCCTTCTACCTCACATTCTTACAAGGCCGCTCCTCATTTACCCCTTTTTCTTGAGCCAATTGAGATGAAGTATTTCCTGTCCTTAGGGAAAGCTTTCTCTCATTCATTCTTTCCACTAAGAATTCCCCCATTATTTTGCCATTTCCACTATCTGATCTGCATAAAAATAATGACTCATTTTCAAATGCCACATCATTTATTCAACATTTTGAATCTCTGCAACCGGACATAGTTTTCCTTTTCTGGGATTCTTCACAATGTTGATGATCGTTTTCAGTTCTTTAAATTGCTGCTTTTTGCCTCCTCAGATTTTAATTTCTTTGAGGGCATGAATCAAGTCTTTTTTTTTTTTTTCCCTTTGACTCTTTGTGCCCTGTTTTATACAATGTTGTCCTCAGCAAATATTTGTTGAATGAATCGACTTATTAATACAATAAAAGACAGCTGTCATTTTCTCAAGTACCCTTTCCTGTAATTCAGCCACAGTATTTGCTCCAGGCTGGGATCTGGAAACCAAGAAAAAAACTCCATAGGGATTAAAAAAAGATTTACAAAAGCTATGTTACTGAGGGACTATGAAACTATAGTGTTAAAAATAGAAGTCACATATTTTGGCCACTGTGGTCACACCTGCCTGATTCAAAACCAGCTCTTATAAAGTCAATGTTCAGTTGGTAATGGGGACCAGATGTTACCATTTGGACAAAAACATAATTAACTTGAGTATTGTAAGGAGAGCAGAACCTTCACCAGATCAATGCCCTTTATCTAATGCTGAGTGGGCTTGGCAGAGTTTGTATCTCCACAAATCTAGTTCTACTGAGCCACCTTCAGCTAACATAACATTCATAGTGCAAAGTTGACCTGTCATTTCTTCCTTATGTCCACCTCATCCAAAATAACCAAGAAGGGCCACCTTACTTTGCCTTTGACCACAAACTACGTAACTTACTTTTAATAATTAGGAGAAAAATTATGTTAGCAATTCATTCAAGGCTTGACCGAAATGATAGTTTCAAACCGCATCCTTCCATACAGGCTGGTTCAGATGTAGTTGAGCCTAAGTATACAAACCCTTTGGAAGTACTGTTGCTAGATTTAGCAAACAAATAACAAAAGAAGAAATAGAATGCCCAGCTAAATTAGAATTTCATAGAAATAATAATTTTTTTAAGTTTAAGTATATCTTATGCAATATTGAGGATATACTTATACCAAAAAATTCATTACTTATCTGCACTGAACACACCCCATTTTACCCAGCAACCCTGCTGGGAAAGCTCAAAATCAATCCTGGATGAAAGGGAGAAATGAATTTTATAGTAGGGGATTGAGGTGGATATATGCAGTGATTTTTTTTATACAGTTAGATCTCTGTACTTAGCTTTAATGGAAAAACTGAGACATCTTGGTAAATCAAATATCCATTTAACCAGTTTTCAAAGACTGAGAAAGTAATAACTGCATTTGATGGGAGGCCCTAAATGAGAATAAGTTACTCTTTCCTCAGTGACACAGGAAGTGTCTCTGGCAGCTGTGACATTTGAGATGGTCATTGTGAATTTTGATTGACTTCAAAGCACAGGAATATGTGCTGAAGCTTCGGTTAACAGACTTCTGATTACCAAGCACAAGAGAATAAAAGTTTAGGGTGTGTTCTCATATATAAAGCAGTGACCTTCCAACATTATCTTCATCAATTTCCTCCTTTGCCAAAATGATGAAGCCCACATTGTCAAAATAATGATACTGTTCCTTTATTAATCATCTATAAATCAGGATGGTTTGCTCCAATCTCATTTTCTTTGCCTATCTACGAGGTGACACATCATTGTATTACTCTGGATTTTCCCAGGATTACTATATTTCTAAAAAAATAATTTCTGGATCCAAATATTAGATTAAAATTTGGGGATCCCGAGGCTTTGGATGTCAAGTGATGTGTTCACAGAGTAATTTTTAACATAGTAGTTTTTTTTTTTTTTAAATCCAGGCTGTTAGGGTCTGCCTACTCCATAGGACAGGCTAAAAATTTGAGGTCACTTACTTGTTAGAAGGCATGGATAGAACTGCATATTCATTAAAAAATAACCATAGAGGCTTATTGTGTTATAGGTACACAGGACGCAATGGAAAATATGATAAGCAAGGCCCTGCTCTCATGGATCTTCTAGTCTAGCAGGGATATTTCAGTTCTACTCTTTCATTAATCTCCATGCTGAGGGGACCAGGGCCTCAGCAAGAAGAAAATTCTCTGTTTTGGTAACTAAGAGGAAAACACGGATGCCATCTTATTAAAAGGTCTCTATCCTGGAGCTTATTCTAGCTTCAATTCATGGAATACCACATCCTGCTTTAAATTATAGGGTACCATTTAGTGAGTGCTCTCTCTAAGCCAGGTATATTGCAAATATGCTTTCATTTAATTCTCATTACAGCTACATTAAAGATAATCTTATAGACCAGAAAATGGACATCAGAGAAACAAGATGTCTTGCCCATGGTCAGACATTTGCTAAGTGGACAATCCTAGATATTATATACCATGTGATCATCACTCTAAAATTCCGACCTCTCAAAAAACCTTTCCAGATCAGTTATTTTGAGATTATAGCTATCTTACTAGAGAGAAAATATTTAAATTACACTAGGGATCATGTTTAAGAGACTATGAGCCTAAATGCAGTACTTCATTTGCAAAACAAAATTAGCTATTTACAATAATTATAAAATAGACTATGTTTAGACATATTAGAATATGCTATTTTAGACATCTACTTTTAAATAAAAAGGTCATTTAACCATAAAATCCAATAAATTATTTGCCTTCTTTGTTCAAATTCCTAGGATTTCCTCTTGGGAAAGTCTTGATGAAAATTAGAAAGGACAATTTGGGTTCAAATAAATATTTTATATAATGAAAAGAATGTGACATAAATCTTTAAAAGGTTGGAAATTCATAGTTCAGACCAACATACTGGAGTCTTTATGAAGTTTACTTCATTTATTAACTACAATGATATAAGGTTGGAGAAATGGGCCAGAAATTTCTACCCAGACCTCAAGTGGCCTTGAGCCTACAAATTTATGGGTAGTCTCTCAAATTTGTAATGCTCTGAAATGATGTAGAACTTTCTGACATTTAACTGCTGATTAACAATAAAGCCAAGGTTATGTCTAATTTTTAGTGTTCTTTTTTCCCCAAACCCCTCTCCACCCAATTCCTGCCTCCAAGGTCTTGAACTTTCTAATTCTTAGATCCTAAGACAATAAACAAGTCTGCCTCTGAGATGGAAATAAATAAAAATTTGGTATTTAGTCAGATGTGGTTTTTTACTCTGCAAAATGTACTCTACTTTCCAAAAAGAGTAAATGTAGTTTCACCCCCTTCATTAGCTTATCTTCAAATTGCTTGTACTTTCATGGAAAGTTCTCCAGGTGACTTTTTTTTCCTTCAAAAGTTAGTATTTTTCTTCTCTAAAAAGAATCATATTAAGAGAATAAATATAAAAATGAAATAAAAAGTTAAATACTCTAAATATGTACACTCACATAATATTAAAAGATAATTCACAGATAATTCTGTTTTAATTACTTTTAAGTGGATCATCTACTGATCTGTTTTTAA
Source organism: Sciurus vulgaris (assembly GCF_902686455.1). Classification (NCBI taxonomy): domain Eukaryota; kingdom Metazoa; phylum Chordata; class Mammalia; order Rodentia; family Sciuridae; genus Sciurus; species Sciurus vulgaris. The sequence goes on along the minus strand of NC_136473.1, from coordinate 40,521,941 downwards.
ACTTGGAAGCTTACTATGAAGATTACAATTGTATTGGTTTTTGGATTGCCATTGCTTTTTTAATGAAAGCTTTGTAATGTATTTACTTAAGCAGTAAGGAATTCCAACATGACTGTTATCTACATCAAAATACAGAATAATTGTACAATGAGATCAATGGACAAACCCTTGCAGCATTGATGGAAACACAGAGAGAATCCCAGTCAGACCACTCTGTCCTGACCTGACCCACTTCTTTGCATCACTTGATCTCTTGCACTTCACCTTCTTCATCTCTCAGATGGGAATAATCCACCTATTTATTCCACATTTAACAGGTACTTTTAAGGTCATATTGATGTTTGAAGAAAAAAATCAAAATAAAAACCAAAATATTTATGAGTTGATATTCAATTTTAGTATCTTAGTGTATTTGTTCAACAAAAAAATAAGAGAACTGTCTGGATAGTTAATGATTACATGGAGAAATTCTCATCAGTTATATTCCTTAACTGAGGCTTATCAGTATCAATTAAATTCCTAGGCCATCTCTAGGTTTCAAAATTAAAAAGCTAAAGTCAGTAGAGAACATTTCCTGGAACAGTTATTTGCTATAGATCTACTAAGTACCTATCGATGAGGGGCACACCTAGGAAGCAGAGATGAAAGGCAAGCAGCTTGTCTTCATGGAGCACACGGCCTAGTAAAAAAGGTACCAGTAAACAAATCTCTGCCATATGCCAGGCTGTGCTAAATGCTTCATGTCTATTATCACAAGTAGCCTGCATGGTGTTCAAGTTCTGCAACTAGTTTTCAAGTGAGATTACTTAGGATCTGAAATATAATGATATTGTCCTAAGAAACAGAATAGTGAATAGTAAGGATCCAAAGTGTATGCTCTTAACTACTAAGTAAAAGTGACCACATTAATACCAAATTATTCTCCTTGCATGTAAAGGTTTGTACCTATCAAAACCAGGCAATCTTCAAGCTGGAGCTTACCTGTTATCTTGCAGCCATATACTTCAAATCTCATAGATATGCCAGTTTCCCAAGTCATGGGTTTGATTCGGACAAATCGAGTTATCAGTGGTTTGGGGAAAACTCCAAGGGCAACATCTGTGGGGTTGGTGTTTCCCTGAAAGACCTATATGGGAGAAGAAAGTGTCCTTTATCACAGAAATTTTGTATTCAAAACAAATAAAAAAATGTTTTCACAAATGCTTGTAAAAATTATTTACAATTTCAGCATTGTCTATCAAGTTGAAGTGGTGCTAATAACTTGTCATGTTATTTTTCCAAATCATGGTAATCAGAAAGAATCATGTCAAACATAAAATGTTTTTCTAATTATCTATTCAATTTTTGGAAAGGCTACAACCTCTAAAAGTACTTATAAGGATGATATTTATTAAAAGACACATGCTTTTATCTTAAAAAGTGGGAAATTATTAACTTTGTCAGAGGACTGCTGAATACTGCAGACTGTTTGTGGGACCCTCTCACTATGTTCCTTTCCCAGGGATTCCCCAGAAAGAATGCTTTTTGAGTTCAATGTAGAGCATGGCTTTGGAAGTTCTAGGTTATATAAGTCAGGTACCATTCTCCTTTTTGACTCTGTCCCTTGATGAAAGAGTTCACCCCAGACATGAATTAATGACTTTAATTCTTTTGGATCTTTGGTAAAATTAAGTTTTAGTGGCCAAAGTCAAAACTGAGTTACAAATGCCTTTTTAACTAAAAGTCAGCCTTTTTGGGGTTTCTACTTCTACTTTTGAAAACGAATCATTTTAGGTGGGTACAGTGGTGCATGCCTATAGTGACTCAGAAGGCTGCAGCAGGAGAATTGAAAGTTCAAAGCCAGCCTCATCAACTTAGCCAGGCCCTAAGCAACTTAGCAAGACCCTCTCTCAAGACAAAAATATAAAAAGGGCTGGGGATGAGGCTCAGTTGTTAAGTGCACCTGGGTTTAATCTTTGGTACAAAAGAAGAAGGAGGAGGAGAAGGAGGTGAAAAAGGAGAAGGAAGAGGAGAAGGAGGAGGAGGAGGATGGGAAAGAGTCATTTCAGTCTAAGAAAGATGAGCTACATGACTGCAGATGTAAAGAGTATCAGGCAAGAACCAATTTCCCGCACGTATCCTTGGGTCTTTCTGCCTGGCCATGAGGCTGTGGCAGCATTTTCCAAAAGATCTCTGAGGAATGAGACTATTTGCCTCATGGAACATTCTGGGACTAGACTGGTCTTGGGCATAAATGAAAGTCTCCAATACCTGGGATTTTAATGTTAGTGCTGGGTCAGGGAAAGGCCGGTGCTTTGTGTAGGGTAGCGCTGTGCTCCTCTGCACAACCTCTGCAGCATCACTAGAGCATTACTGGGCCCACCACAGGTGTGCACATGCACTCAAGCTTTCCAGATAAGTATGTGGAGAAGAACCATGATCTCTCAAAGTTTGTTCTTCCCTGCCAGGAGAAAGAGCTTGCAAAAGTTGGGCTGGTGTTTTTGCCTCATTTTAGTTTTAGGGGCTTGCCTAACCGAAGGTAGTCAAATGTGTTACCAAGTTGGTTGTTTGCATGAGCCTCTCCAGAGACAATTTAACCTCAGAATTTATCCTAGCCTGCGATGGCCTTTAGATTTCTGTCCTATTGCAGCATTCCTCTCTGGAAAAAGTATGTGTGGGAGTATTTCTGTGGGACCGAATATAATGGGTAGCTGCCGGAAGGGGAAGAGCTCCCAAAGTTGCTGTTCTCCTTACAAAGTCAATGAGCCCCCTGCCAGAGAGACCAGAAGTTGGTTGGAGGTGCTGAGTGCACACCCAGGGGGTTCACATTTTGCTCAAACTGAGGGAGTTTCACGTGGCTTGAGGCAAACCCCATAAGCACACACATTCTGTGCAGCTGGGAGAGGCCTGCCAGACTTGTTACTGGGCGAAAGCTGATCTTGATGAGGTGCAGCCAATGCTCCATGAGAACATAAGAAAGGTTGTAGAAGGCTTGGACTGAAAAGCCCCAAAGTACAGAAAAAAGGAAAGGTAACAATAATTTGACTCCAGTTGGATGTTTTTGTTTCATTTAGATTCAATCAAACTACTCAGCCAGGCGGCAAGTCTACATCTCTGCTGAATGCCTCCTGACCTCTTTCTGTTTCCAAGCCTAGAAGCCCTGCTGTGTGCCAGGGTGTTCCTAGTATGAGCCATGTACACTTTGAGACACCCCCTCTGAGTCTGGGTGGACTCTCTGACAACCCCTTCAGAACCACACAACCAGTGGACAGTGGCTGAAGAGAACAACTAGGAGAAATGGACCTTATTTTATTTTATTTATTTATTTTTTAGGGCCTATAGCTGTAAGGTCAGTTCTTAACCCCTCTCTCTGGGTTCTTTTTGTTTGTAAGTGTGTCTAATAGTGGGATTTTGTTTGTTTATAACTAAAGCACATCTTCAAAAATCTACTCTAAAATAAGAAGTTGAAATTTGAGGCCAAAATTGACTTGCTTAATCTCCATATGTATTGACTGAGAGGGGTTTTCTTCCCCAGATGGAGAACTGGTTCCACGTCCTGCAGGGCTAGACAGGCCTTGACTTTGTCTGTCCACAGAGGCTTCCTCCCACAGAGCAGCTGTCCACCGATCTCTGCTTCCATCTTGCCCGCCCAAGTGAGAGTGGGGGATTCTGCAGCTAATCAAGGGAATTACTGGTTTTTCTCGAACTTCAAACTCCAGAGGCTTTTCTCAGTTCCAGACCCAGAAGGAGAAACTCAAGGCCGTGAATACTCAAAAGTGAGACAAGGACATCTTAATTGGCCTCTTTCCAAGACCACAATCGCAAGTTACCTGGCTCTTTGCTGCTATCCCTAATATAAATTTTTGTTTTTTGTTTTTGTATTTTACTCAGCCTCCAGGGTAAGCTTTTAATTTGGGAGAAACAGCGAATATGAATTCCCAAAAATCTTTTGATTAGTAAATCAGAGCAAGTATAACTTCAAATAAACAGGCAGACCGAGAAAAACAGACCTCGGTTACAAATGAATGAATGCAGAGAGCCAGAAGACACAGGGTGGTCTATGTTGCCTCCTTGGTTGAAAGCAGGAAGAGGGTAGTATGTCATTTGTGTGATGTGAGGGAACACAGTGAATACCTTTAGTTCCATCTCTTCTTACAAGATGCAGCCAAATGTACTTGTAAATTAGTTTGTGAACCATAAATGTAGATGAAAAGATGGTTTCTAAAACCTGCCCATTACAGAGAGAAAGAATGAACCTAACCTGCCAAGGAGAGGGAAGAAAGAACAACAATAAAACTCTTAAGATTCTAAGAGGACAGTGTTTACCCTATGCATTGTCTGTGTTCCCGTGGGAGGTTTAAAATGATTCTTGAGACTGTCACTTAATTTGCCTGGTATTGACTTTTCTTGGAAACATCTGTATAATTTCCTCTTGGCTTCTAGATCTGGGAACATGAGACCCCTTGGTCAGATTTAAACCTCTAATTGCGCTTTTCATTTTAAATCAATTCAAAAATAAACCAGGCCAGACAGAAAGCTCCCAAACAAACAAGTAAAAATTGATCATCCATTTAAGAGACTGAATTGCTTGAGGGGGTGGCAGCCAAACTTACAACAGGTTTATTTCCTTCTTTTATGGTGATCCAGTCTTCCCCGTTGGAACTAATGTCTATTCTGTAAGTCTTGACATAATATTTCTTCTTGGTTTCCTTTGAAATGGCACCTTGTGTGCCGACAGCAGTGACGAAGCGCAGGAGGCCCAAGTCCACCTACAAGAAAATGGTAAACTGTGGTCAGTGGGCCATCCCTGCACCACCATAACCCAGAGCATCTTTTGCTGGGGCTGCACATGGTAGTTTTTATCTACCAGGGACCAACAGGGCCTTATTCCATCTGGCCCCAAGTTCCCATTCCATTCCTTCTACAGAAAGGCAAAGACAGCAGTTCCCTGGGCTGTTTTCTATCGTTAGGAGAAAGAAGAAACCTGTCACTTCTACAACCAAGATGGCTTGAGGCAAAGGAGAAAACTGGGTTTAATATCATGTCATTATATATTTTAAGACATTAAATACTTTCCAAAGAGCACACTAATAATGTCATTTTACAAATAGTAAGCCAAGACCAGATAAACACCCACAATGACCACTGGAGAGGCCTGCACTAGAATTCATGTTTAATAGGATCAAAGTTCTCATCCTTTTTTAGGATCCTCTCTCTTTCCAATAAAATGCAGACTGAAACAATACTGATCTGAAGGCACTAGGAGTGTTTTGATTTGAGAACAGGCCACAGACTTAGAATCTGGAATGGAGTCGAGAGGAAGAAAGCACAGCAAGAATTTTTGTTTCATCTTTAAATTCCTTCCTTCCCCATATCTTCCTGTTGTTGTGCTTCATTCAGCTCAACTCAAGAGGCAGGCAAACTCCAAGGCATCATCTGAGAAGAAATAATATCTCTGTTCAACAACTGCCAGGACTTGTGAGTATCTACCAGGAAGTTTCCAGTGGAGAAGCTCCTCAACACAACAGCCTCACCTTCATCTCTCACTGCCTGAGCTCATAACCCTGCATGGTGGGCCATTTAGATGGCATCACAGGGATGACAAGTTTTTCTCTGTCACATACTCCTACCTTGATGTGCTGCCTTTCCACAGGCCCCAAACCAACTGACTGATCAATCATGAAACTTCTAAAACTTTGAGTAAAAATAAACCTTTTATCTTTATAAGTTGATTATCCCCATTATTTGTCATAGTAACAGAAAGCTAATTAACACAAGTGGAAGATCCCTTTCAAGTCTGACTTCGAATAAATTCTTTTTTTTTGGATGCCTTACAGATATTTCCAGTAAAGTCAAATAGTTCTTCTTTCTCTAACTTTCCTTATTTCCACCATTAATAGCTAAATATAACCTTTTCTTTTCTTTTCATGGCGCTAGGGATTGAACACAGGACTTCATGCCTGCTATGCAAGGATCATACAATGGAGGCACATCTGTGGCTCATAAATATAATCTTAAAATAAAAGTCACTACTAGTTTCTATATGTTAGAAATATTTTCATGCCCTTTTATTAGCACATGTGATTGTTACTATAAAATTGTTTCCCTTCATCTATTATCTGGGCAGGATTTAATAGAAAGAAACAAAACGTGTTTCAATAAATGAAATACAAATATATGGCAAAGGTTTTTTAAAGGGCACAGAAAGTAATTGCACAGTACAACTGATTAGCACTGATAAAATATTTCAATAGTGTATTTATCATTAAGAGGCAATAAGAATGCCGTTTTCCTTGAAAACAGCAACAAAAACAAAGCAAAACTAAATGAAACCCCTAAACCCATCCCCAATTTTTGAATCTTGCTTTCTCCTTGCTACTTGACAACCCAATTTCCAGAAAACAATATTTCAATTAACCCTCCAGTGCCTACAGGCCATGAACACCTAAAGAATTTCCATATCATGCACAGCCTGCCTCGTGAAGAATGACTATTGTCTTTCATGAATTGCTTTTTTCCTGAAGGCCCTTGGAGTAGTTAAATCAAGGAGTTACCAATGTACTTCAAAAGTGAACCAAGAGTTACATTCAGGAAGCAAATTAAGTTACACAATTGTACAATAGTAGATTTCCTCTGGAAAGAACGGGGATGCCATCCAGTGCAAAACAATCTTTTATTTTGTCTCCCTGATTTTAAAGATGTGAATTCTATGCTTTGCATGCTTTTACCAGGTTTAAGAGAAAAAGATTCACAATTTCACTAGAATTAGTATTTTAGGATGATAATGGTAGATAGTTTAAATTTTGATTCAACAAATAAATATTTACCCAACACAATTTTATCAAAGGCACAACTTATTTACTGAAATTTGCATTTTTTTTTTTCAGAAATGAACCCTGGTAACCTTAATGAACGTTTAAAATTTCCCCATCCCCATTTTGTACAAATTTAGAAAAGAAGAGGTGATCAATGACTGTCACACTTAGCAAACATACATATAAAAGAGTTAAATTTGAACTTCAGATTTAAAAAAAACAAATTTAATTATGTCCTTGCAATATTTGAAACACGATTATACTAATAACTGATTCATTGCCCCGAATTCAAATTTAACTAAGTGCTCTGAATGTTATCTGACCACCTTAATCTCAGTATATTCCAGATAAATAGGTACTTTTAAGTTGCTGCAAAAACTCTGATTTCATAATTCTGCAATCTGAAAGTTAATGGACACTCTAGACATGGCTGTGTCGAACAATTTCAATTGTTTTCAAATGCTCTCAGAACACTTAGTGCTTTTCTGACTGTCCATAGAGTCATGCCCAATGCCACATCCACTTTCAAGCTGAAGGGTCCTTAAAATCTTGAAGTCCAAGGGAGCATGAAGCAGAGCTATTTAAATAAACTCTTCCTGTCAAGCTTACAGATGGCTCTTCAGTTTGGAAAAGATTAAATGCCCAGGAGTGCATAACTCAGCTTGAGTTGATTTGAAATAACTCTAGGACTTCATTCCCTGGTTGTCCTTTTCCTATTTTTATAATTATTTTTTTTGAGTGTGATTTAGCAAGTAGGTAAGAAAGAAGCTATTTGGTGGTCAATTAGAAGAATCCTAAGCATAAGAAAGAGCTAACTGTAGAGTAAGGAGCAAGGGACAGGAATTAACTAGTATTCAATTCAGGATAATGCCCAAGGTCTCAGCTATAAAAGTTCCCCCAAACCTGTGCATGAATCATTTAAAAAAAAGAGAAGATATTTTCTTTTCTCAACAGCAATGAAATGCATTAGCAACATCTCCTTGTAATTGCATAAAGTTTCCTGCTGTGCTTTAAAACTCTGCAGATTCTCTTATTTGCCACACTGGGACACTTGAAATTTCATTTCATTTTTCTTCCTAGCATTACTGCCACTGGGTTTAGGAAAGATGGATGACAACCTCATAAAATGATTAGGGCTGGGACCAAAACCAATGCAATTAAAATCGGATGGTACCCAGAACTCTAACAAGACACAGCCTCCCGAGCACTGTGTAGTCTCACTTGAGAACCCAGTCCTTTCTTTCCAAGTGCCTTTGGGGAATTCTCTGGAATGGCATCCCACATCCACCCGTAAGTGCCTGAGCAAGTTGGGGAGGGGACAGAGCCCGGCTCAGTCAGGGGACCCAGAAGGACTTAATGCCTGAAGGTTTGTATCAGAAGGGTTTCAGAGTAGGTCACCCCAAAATGTGCCACTTTGGTGTAAAGATTATTTTGAACTGAAGGCAATTGAGAATGAACAGATACAAGAAAATTTCCCTCCCCTCCCTTTTTCTGCTAAAAGCAGAACATTCATTTCCCCTTGTGAAGAAGGCGTGAATTTCCCCTCTCTCCTGTACCAGGAGAAAGCACATGACCCTATCACTGCAGACTGAAAGAACTGAGAAGCATTTGCAAGAACAAACCTTACTAAAATAACTTTCATTTTCCTTTAGTTCCCTTCATATGTATACTAGTCACTTGCCCACAGTTTTTCAGCCCTGGAAGCCCAAATCCCCTCTCTTTTGTCAAGTCATTTATCTGTGGTTTATCTGCCTTTGTTGTAATGGTAATCTGACTGCTTTTTGGGGTGTTTACCTCTTTTCTACAAAGTCCTGTTAACATAAATTTAAAATATTAATGGAATTTGTATGTTTTATTTCTGATTAATCTATCTTTTGTCATTTTGTTAATCCCAGGTAGCTACCTACCAGCCTGAGCAGGTACTCTGGTCTTCTTGAAGTCAAAATGATCAGTAGTATGAAAACCATTCAAAATCAACCACTGGTCCATCCTCTTGGTGGCTCAGCTTTTCGAATTATGAATTACATACATGGGTACATATGTGAAATATATGTGAACACTTGCACGTATTATCATTATAAAAATGAAGCCCAATCACCTCTATTCTTGATAACCTTCCCTTTTGTTTAATTTTCTGCATATATTTCTGTGCCAAAAACATTCTTCTATATTACCACTTTAAACTGTGTCATGGTATTCCATTACATGGTTGATGTAGCATGGTCCACTTAGTCTATTGAGGTACTGAATTTTACTCAATTAGATTGACTTTCACTCAGTGGACACCAGTGCTTCTCTGCTCAGTTCTGTAATAGACGGTTAAGATATAAAGAAGAGTAATAGTGTGAAAATCGAACCCATGATTATAGTATGGGGTGATATACATGAAGTGCTGACATGGCCCAGAGGAAGAACGAAACAATTCATCAGAGAATTGGAGGTAGAGGGAATGGAGACATTTCACAGTTGAATTTTATGTCTAAGATGCATATTGAAGGATAAACAATAGGAGCTTACAAGTGGACACAAAGAAAAAGAATGTCCCAGAGGAAAAAAGGAGCAGAGAAGTGCAGAGGGAAGCAGGAGGGAATGAATGAATGAAATAATGGATGCTAAGCAACCTACCATGCTTCCCTGACTAGTAGATGTGTCAAAATATGTATTGACCTTGAAAGAGCATGTGCGTGGTCAGAATGATTATCAGTCCTGAAAACCATTAAAAGTAACCACTGGCCATTCTCCTGGTGGTTTAGCCATTTGAATTATGATGAGTTCTCACCAGCTTCACATTCTGGTAGAAGTGACTTAGTGACTAAGAAAAGCACCTGGAAACCCAAAGATACTACCCTAAAGCACTCTACATAATGCCACCCCTCTGTGTTTTGGAGCATTCATGGTACTAAACAATACTTCCTTTTTTTCCATAAAAATCCAGACACACAATAACCATAATTAAGTAACCTGCTTTCTCTAAACTCAATCTGCTCATCTCCACTCACCATTTTCTGATTTTGAAAGAATATCGTTATTTCCCAGCTGTTTCATTTTTAATTAGAAGATGGCTGCGATTTCATATCTGAGCTTGATAACTTCTAATTATTTTTAATTAGAAGATGGCTGTGGTTTCATATCTGAGTTCCTTAACTTTGTGTTAAACAGCACCATCAGCAGAAGTGACCCAGGTGACACCTGTTTCCAATGTCAATATAAAATTGTAAGCTGATGTAGACTGTCCACCCACATCTTACTTTCACTGTGTTCTGCACACAAAGAGAAGGCACTGTGATAAGACACAGAAGAGGACATCCTAAGCTCTTCATTGTAGGTGGAAAGAAGGGCCCTTGTAGAAGACAGTTATCCTTGTCTACTTCCAGGGGCAGGAAGTGGTGGCGTAGCAGGTCCTACGCACTGAGGAGCTTCCATGCCTCTGGATCCTGACCATGCCCCTGACTTGCTCTTTGTTCTAAGATGTCTACAGGAACAGTCCACACATGCTTTATGGCTGTGGTATTGTCTAAGTAATGGCAGGAAGCACATTCCCCAGATAAAGAGAAATGAGGAAGAGCACACATTTTACTGAGAATCACTTGGGGACAAAGCAGCAGGTTTTAGCATTGCGTAGTAAATCATGCAACAAATCTTTGCAAACTGCTGGTTAAACAGCAGCATGCAGCCTTCGAGCCATGAAATGAATATCATTGCTTCCTATAATAATACATAACCAGCTATTGGTAATGTCATAATGTGGGAAGCCTCATTTCTAAAATGAAAATCTGTCTTGCTCAATAAAATACTGCCCATTGAGCTAGCATTGGCAAGGGAGCATTTACCCACTTTTAACACTCCCTAGGCAGGTCAATACAAGAGCTTGAAAAAATAAAGGACAAAAAACTGAGTTCTGATTAAAAACAGGAAAATATTTTTTTTTTGGGGGGGACTATGTTGAATTTTCTTTAGAGCATCTTTGATGACTCAAAGAACAGTTTAATTCATCACTTGACACTACAAGCTAAAGAAAATATTTTTTAGCAGTTGTCTCATTTCCTTAGATAAAACAAATGTTTTTTGACAGAGTCTGAGCCTGTGAGCATCAGTGCTATTCTAGCCTGTGTGGGCTGACTTCATAAGCACCTGACATTTGTGTTTCTAAAATTTAGGATCTTGGACTTAACAGTTACAAATCAGAATATAATCACTATATAGTTAGTAACAATTTTCTTTCTCTTTATGTATTTTGTCATTATTATTGTGTTACATTGAAAATGTTGATAACTAGATTACTCTTATTAATAGAAAATGCATAGGTAGACCTTTATGTTATGCATTTTATTAAGGGCTAAATTTATAAGCATTCTCCCTTTCAATTCTCAAATCAATCATACAAGACAGGCTTTATGGAAAAATAAATTGAGGAACAAAGTGATATGTGAACCTTGTCCAGAGTCACATAACTTATCAGTGGCTGAGCTGGGACTTGTCTCCCAGGTCAAATCAGTGGCCCAGTGCAGTGAGCCACTGCACCCATGGGTCCCCCAATCCATATTTTAAAACCATAATAACTAGGAAGACAATTTAGAATTTCTTGGTCAATAATCATGAAATCCAATAGCAGTAGCTCTTCTTTTTGGAAAGTAAATGTTTTGTACAATCATAGGATGTATGAAATCATTTGTGACTACTTTGTTTTTCAGTTTGAAATGTATACCAGCTACTGGAAAGTACAACTTTGCAAATGATTATGTTTGAAAAAAAGATGATGGTTATGGATCATTTTTAGCAAAGCTATAAAGAAACATTCAAAAATTCTAGTAAAGAATAAAAAAATCCCAAGTATGCGAAGAGTGCAGTGATGGGAAAATCTCACCAATTTTATTTTCTCATCTTAATTATCTGAATCAAATCCTTTTTTCCATAGTTAAATTAAAAGAAAGTATTTTCCCAGGTGGAAATAGACTGTTGGTTGCTAGAAAACCCTTTGCTGATAGTGAAACAATTTTAAGTGAATGGAGAGATGAATTTTCCTACCAGAAGACTTGAACCAGCTGGTTAGAATAACATTAGATAAGGCTATGATGGCCCAGAGGCGCGGGAAAGACTGGCTTCCCTGATTGCCACTGCACTTACAGAAAAAGAACAACAAGAAAAGGGACAAGAAAAATGAAGTCCCCCAACAAGGGCCGACCTTTGCTTGTTTTGTCAGATAAAAGGAGATAATGCTCCTGTGGGCTCCCGTGGCATCTGGATTCATGGCACATTCTTCTATTTTCATGTTAATTTCTTTTGCATAAATCAGAAGCAACTAATTAAAAAAGAAATATTTAATTCTGACATGTTCTTTGAACTGGAGTTCCATCTGGTTCTATTTGAATAGTGAAATCTGCTGTTGTTAAAATTGTAAGGAAACAAGAGGGTCTCCATGCAGCAGGTTAATATTCTAGCATCTCAGCCAGAGATATTTCCAGAATTCAGCTACAGAAATCACTCCAATATGGAAGCCATCAAGATCAAATGAGGAGGAGAATGCTGTTCTAGGGTGGAGACTCCACCACTGGTCTACATTTCCTCAGTTTGATGGATGTGCAATTAAAGCTTCAAGTGACCTTTGGTTGAGAGCAAGGCATACATCATGACAACTTAGCAGAAAACGCTTATTTTATAAACACATTTAAGATAAATATGGAGAGGCAGCATAACATATTCTATGCAAAACCTAAGGAGTTTTCTTCCATATTTTTAGCACAGATATAATTGTATTCAGAAAAACTAGACGAATATTCCATTTTAATCCTCTCTTACTTGATAAACCTGTTAACTCTGGACACCAGGACACAAATACATTCTGATAACAAAGGAGGAGAAAATGAAATAGCATTGAGGCTTTTATAGACTCTGGGATACAAGTAATCAGCATTTAAGGCAACTTGAAACTCATGTGCAGAGATAAAAAGAAAGGCTGATTAAGTCTCAATGCTTAAGAAAAGATTGTTTTAAACAATTTCACGCCTGCTCTTTGAATCTTTTCTTCTTTAAAATTAAGTAATTTATTTCAATGGCATGCTAACTTGCAGATGGTACCTCAGAAACCTTTAACAGCTTGTTCAAGAAGATGACATTTAAATGGTCCCCTCTTCCAACTAAGACTCTCAGGAGTTCTGGCTGGACAGTAAAAGATTCAGAGACAATACTTTCAATGAACATTTTGTTTTGAATGTTTATTTGTAAGTTACATTTCATTTCAAACCTGATTCCAATCCTTCGATCTGGAACGAGGACAAGTACAACAGATCTAATGTAATCCCTAAGAAATTAGCTAATAATTTAACTTAAAAGCTCCATAATAAAAATGGCCTAACTGTATATTTATGTAGAACTAAGAAGTCCTAGTGTGCATAGTAGGGTGATTATATGCAAGGATAATGTAGTGTATATTTCAAAAAGCAGCCAAAAGAAAAATTTTGAATGTTTTTATCTCCCAAATGATAAACATTTGAGGAGATAGGTTAGTTAACCCTGATCTAAACATTACACAATACATATGTGTCAAAACATCACTCTCTTGATATGTATAATCTTACATTTTTATATATCATTTTAAAAAATACATCTAAATTAAAAAAATTGTCAAACTAGATTTTTCTTTTTATTCTTTTGGTACCAGGAATTGAAATCAGAGGTGCTTAACTGCATCCCCAGGCCTTTAAAATATATATTTTTTTACTCTGAGACAGGGTCATAGGGCTGGGGATATAGCTCAGTTGGTAGAGTGCCTGCCTAGCATGCACAAGGCTAGGGGTTCAATTCCCCAGCACCACCACCAACAAACAAGTAAAAAGAGACAGGGTCACACTAAGTTGCTTAAGGCCTCTCACTAAGTTGCTGACACTGGCTTTGAACTTATGATCTTCCTGCTTCAATTTCCTGAGCAACTGGAATTACAGGCACACACCATCACACCTGCCTGAAATTTCTTAGCAGCAAGTATGTTTTAGATTGAAAACAATTGTAACCAGTCTCAGATCTACGGAAGGGGCATGCAAATTTCCCAGTCAAGTGCCTCATGGGGAGGGTACAGCATATACTCTTACCAGTTATATTTACTTGGTAAAGAGGTAGTGAGTACCTACTGCATGGAGGTCATGGCTGATAAATCCTCTAATGCCCTATGGTTCCACACTATTTTTGTATATATGTAACCCTCCCTAGCAGACGACCTACGAGTTAGGCACTACATTGGACAGGTGGGCATGAGCAAGCTTATGTGTCAAGAGCTATTGGTGTAGTAGTTGACTGTAAGAAGACAGCTTTAGATATTCTGGAACACTGAGTAGATTGTATACACACGTATCTAGCTCCTGATATTTGTTCCTGCCAAATCAAAAAGGGTACAGAAATGGAAGAATGGAGAAAGGCTGGCCTGGATGACAACCACTTTATAATTCTCCAGTAGAATTTATTCTGCCTGCACATCATTTTGGTAGGACTGTATTATGTAGCTAAACTAGTGATCATTATTATTGTTGCTGCCATTATTATTAAAAACATCTTTGGAACAACCACTATGTGGCAGGTATTGTACTAAGTGCTAAATTTCTATACATCATCTCCTTCAATTCTCATACCAGTCACATGAAGCAGGTTTTGTAGACAAGGAGACTGAGACATAGAGCAAGCATGACACTTGCTAATAAACTAGGTAGTCAGGCACATGCTTGCACAGCTGTGTCCTAGAGCCCCATCATAGTACTTCAGACATCATATGGGCTCAAAATAAAGTGTAAAATTAAATGGAAGGCGATCAAGTGTCCAGATAAAAACATTTAATCCATTAAATTCAGTCCACTTTTATGAATGCCAGGCTTTGGGAGCACATAGGCCTATAAAGCAATAATGCTATTATCAGACTGAAAGTAAAAAGTGCCAGCCTCGTGAACAATGGGATTCAGGAGAAGGGAAAGTTACTTGTGGAAAAGCGATAGAAAGGGATTTGTGGAAAAAAGGTCACTTGAACTGTTTGAACTGGAACTCATCAGATGGGGTAAGCCTTTGGCTGAGCAAGTAGCCAGGGCTGATGAGCTAAAGGCAGAAGGAATGGGGAAGAAATCCCACCCAATTGCCTACATTTGAAAATATTTGGTAAGATGAATATTTCCCTTCTATCTCATATCTCTTGGTAAAATTCTTTTAGAGAACAAGGATAAGTAAACTTCTCTTCCCTCCCCACCACCGTATGCACACACACACACATACATCCTCCTCTGTGTGGACCTTCAAGTAATCCAACAGTCTAGACCATGAAGTGTTAGGCTAGTGACAGACAATGGAATCTTAATTGTAATTAAACTCATGATCCTGCACTGCACTGCTGAGGTAATTCTCCTGAAATGTGTACTCTTACTGCCTCTGGGAATCCAGGCATTCCTAGGAATGAGACTAGCATCAATCTGCATGAGTCAGAGAGAATACTCGCACCTCAGGGCACTCTGCAGTCCTAGCCTATGTTCATGTCTATGTTGAAAATAAAAATAAATAAATAAATAAAATGAAATGAAAAAAGAATAAAAAAAGAAAGAAAGAAAGAAAGAAAGAAAGAAAGGAGTTCAATGAAATAGCATAAGAACTGTGTGAGGTTTTCTTCAGGGATGCTCACCGCCATCAAAATCACACAGTTGACTCCTCAAACATCCAAGAAGAGGTGCAGAGTTGGGAACATGAGCTTATAATGATAGGTATTTGTGTTTTGAATACCCATCCCATTGTGGAGGGAAGGTAATGATTGGCAATTATTCATTTATAACACAAATAAGTGCTAGGTGCTTGGGTGAAAAGAAGAGAAGGTTATAAGTTTCTTATCCTCTAGTCAAGAAAGGAAAAAGTCAAATAAAAAAATAAATCCCTATATAAAGTGCATAGATTGCATTGAAACTACTCTGTACTTTCGGGTACTGGTACTAGAGGGAGACAAGGTGGGTGATAGAAGCAGCTTGTGGTCGCTGAAGAGCACAGGCCCTAGAAGTAGCTCTGTGGCTTTGACATTAAGGAGTGACCTGGATAGTGTTAAGCAAGTTAATTAGCCAATTCAAGCTTTAGTTTCCTCCTCGCTCCAACAGAAAACCAATTCCTGGCCCATTTAGGTTATTTGTTATGGTTATTATGAAGATCACAATGACGCATATATACACACATTAACCATGAGAATGTGACTTAATATTTTTTTCCCCTTCAGTCATTTGGGTAATTGGAGTTGAGTGTGTGTGTGTGTGTGTGTGTGTACTCGCACGTGCACACATACACAAGAAAAGCTTTGCCCAAAATGCCTAGATTATAATTCCTTTGAAGAAGGGACAGAGTTTTCTGCACTTTATATTCACCTATCCCCACATATCCTTAATCCTTAGCAGATGCTCCATAAATGTTTGTTGAATTTAAATTCAATGCTATGTTAAGTCCAGCACTGCTGGCAAGATCTAAAACTCCTTTCTTCCAAACAAAAGCCAACTGCCTGTCATTAAAGTCAACATTAAAGTGTTTGGGCAACTAACTTGCACTCTTAAACCAAGAATGTGATTATTCTTATCCTGGTATTTCTTACTGCAAATATTATAACTAGCCATAAAATTTCCAGTCCTTTTGAAAGGGCCACTACTTAAAACTAGAGTCTCATTGAGTTTCATTGGCCAGGTCCACCCTGTGTCAAATATTCCTTTTTTATTTATTTCTCAAGTGAACTCTCATTAACTTAGTAAATGTCTCTCCTGGAAATTACCCCACAGGGCAGCAGGTATTAAATAATTTTTCACTTTATCCATCATAGTCTCAAAGACCTAAGCCCAACTTCTTCTCCAACTTCCTATTTCAGAGCTAAGCTAGTGGCAAGCATGACATCCACAGGATGGTTATGTGCAAGATGTTTATGTGTCTGGGAATTTACTTCTTCTGTACCCTTCCTGCCTGTAAATTTGTTTTTGTCAGTGCTGGGGATTGAACCTAAGGGCCTGGCGCATGCTGGGCAAATGTTCTACCACTGAACTACATTGCTAGAGCCCTGCTTCCTGTATTTTTTTTTAAAAAATATAAGCATTATAATCTCATTGCATCACTGTAGGTCTCCATGGCTTCATCCCAGTCACCTGTAATCTTTATAAGAAGTTGGAACTATAGCTTTGTGTGGCTAAGAAATGAGTGCAGATTTCAGACCCTAAAAGATTTTTGTATTTCTTTGTCTCTTGGTCTCAGAGAAGCAGCCCACTAGCAAGGCCCCTGGCAGAAGTACAGGTGGCTCTGTGGTTGGGCAAAGCAGGTTGACACCTTTCTCAGGTGCAGTTACGGTCACACAGACATCATTCTGTGTCTTGACAATTTAAAGTGATTTTCAAACTTAACACACCAAGAAAATATTAAATTGTATGCTTAGGTAAGGTATCTTTCTACTCTACCCATAAAGTTTTATCTGCATTGTTGGGATGATTCCTAAATGACTCAAGATAAACATACATTTGTACCTAGCATCTGTCTACTTTAGCACAGACAAATGACTTGTTGATTATTCATTTTCAGTAAGTCATGCCTTTAATTCTTCTCTTCCTTCTTCCTAAAATCTTGGTTTTGAAAATAAACACAAGGGTGGATTTCTGGAAACTAAAGACTTGCAGATGGGGGTGATGGTCTAAATCAGTCACTTGGCCTATAAACTTTGACAGCATCCTTGTACACCGGTTTTCCATGTATTTCTCAGTAATCTAGGTGGGCCTCTCATGGTAATGAGAGTTTCATGTGTTGATGGAGAATCTGGAAGTGCAGGTGTCCAAGAAAACTCCTTTACTTGGCATTAAGAATCCTGCAAGGAGCTGATGGGATTACTGAGATTAAAGTCGGCCACCCGCCTAAGGTTATAAGGAATGCTACCCCAGAGACAAAAAGAAGAGAAAGAACAGGCTGCCTAGGTATAGCTGGTTGTCAGAAATTGTATGTAAATAGTCAGTCTCTGAAGGGATGCCATTCATTCCTGAGAATAGAAGAAATGAGCTTCACAATTAATATTTGGTCAATTGTGTTTTCCCTGTTGGAAGCTTACCATGCCTTTGGTACTGCACACTGATTCTTTTTTTAAAAATCATTTATAAATGGAATGGGGAAAATCTTGGGGGGAAATTAGAATTCATGATTAGTGATCTAGACTTTTGAACTGAACGAAGGTCGGAATAAAGCAGGAGGAAGACAATCCAGCTAGGAGCTCCATGAATGGAGGCGCAATACGGAAACAAGGAAGAGGGAAGTGATAAGGAAGGAGCTGCGATTTTCTCATTCCACCCAGAAGACAGAGAAACAGAATGATGTCACTTTGTGCTCTGAAGACCGTGTGTCCCCTTTGCCATCCAAATATTAGCAGTCAGTGGACGGAACTACAAA
This sequence comes from Sciurus vulgaris, assembly GCF_902686455.1. Classification (NCBI taxonomy): domain Eukaryota; kingdom Metazoa; phylum Chordata; class Mammalia; order Rodentia; family Sciuridae; genus Sciurus; species Sciurus vulgaris. The sequence continues at coordinate 40,503,741 of NC_136473.1, read as the reverse complement.
TTGTTTTCATGTTCTGAAAAAAAAAATCCATTTTGCTAATTTCATGCATTGCAGCCAGGGTCACACAATGGGAGAATGCATCTGCGTGACAACTTTCAAACCACGGGAGCATAAGCACAGATGTCACAGTCAGCACAGCCTGTCATTGCTCCCCTCACCCGGCCTGAAGCCCATCACACAATGGAAGCAGTAACTTGCATTTATTCACTGGAACCATCCTTAATACATGGTTGGATGCATCTAATTCAACCACATACTTGGCAGGGACAGGGGTGAAAAGTCTGTTGGGGAACAAGGCCATGCTGTTGTATACATGTAATCAGGTGCGCTAGGAGGGATCTTGTTGGCAGAAAAAAGAGAGCTAAGGCACATATTGGAAAATGCTTCCAAAGGCATTCTTTCCATACAACTTTGCAAGTTTTCAGAACAGCAAGAATCCTATTGCATTGCCATTGTGCTTTGAGAAACAAAGTTAAGAATTAAAGCACATGACTTTGTATGATGGTAATACAATTGCCAGGATTTAAAAAGAAATGGTATGAGCTGATTCTTAATCTGTTTGAATTACCTTTGATAAAAAGATTTTAATTGAGATGAATCTTATATGAGAAACACACATATTCTAAACTAGACATTCTACAGAACAATAAGTAAGTGAACAGATGTTCATATAGTCTCTTCTGGAAAATCAGCAACATTCTCTCACCAAAGGAACTGGATCACTGTATTACAGACACTGATACTGAATTTCTCCATATAGAGGTGGAAGCGCAAATCACCTCTGCCTGCTCCCTTTTCCTTGTTGTTCTACTTCCTGGAAGTCTCAGGGAAAGTCAAAATTGAGGTCAGACAAGAGAATTTCCATGTTTGTCTTAGAAAGTGACATTCATCTATTTATTAGTGATTGATTTTAGAAGGCATATCATATTAAAGGCACAAAAGTGTTGACTGATTTTTTTTCTGTGGTAAATATTTGTTAAATAAATGAATTTTTTCACCTTGGCATTGAAGCCTTCCAAATAAACAACAATATCCTTATAAATACATACAAAAAGGAATGGTATAATATGTGTGCTATAAAATGTTGATGATTGAGAATATGGATTTTTTAAAACAGTATTAAAAATATTCAATAAGATTTGGCACACTACATCTTCATTTTGTTAAGATTGGGAACTTAAAATATTATTTTTTGTTCTCATAAAGTTCTGTGTGCCTCCTGAAATATCAAAAATAAATGCCATCAGGATTTCAGATTTCATATGATTTTCTAACTTCTTTTCATTATCATGAGTATTTCCCACTGGAAATTTGATATTTCATTTCCAGATCTTCAGACTTAAGGCTCTGTCAAATTTCTTGCTCCTGTAGCTATTAACCTGTGCACCTACTTGGGTCTTGGTCTTTCTCTCTTTTCTATGATGGGATCTACAGGCATCAACATTAGCCCTTAGTAAACATATAGTCTAGAAGCCTAAGACAACCGTAATGACTTTCTTCAGACACTGGATCCCTGGTGCTGCTTTTTTCCCTTCATGTTTCGGAGTAGTGTTAAAAGTTTATAAAATCCTCAGAATTGAACGTGATATTTGTCACTTTAAGGAAGGAAAAAAGTCTGGATATTGGCAGGATTTTAAGGTGTGAACCATCTGTCATGGTGGGTAAGCCCCTGCCTTATGGATATTTCCTTCAAAGATTGGAGAGACATGAAAGATGAACTGTCTGGGCTTCTTATCTCCCTTAGTGGGCTGCACTTCCCTACAAGCTAGCACAAAAGAACCAAGGAAAACAGGCCCCACTAAGTGAAGTTTCGATGTATAATTCTCAGATAAGCGGCATGGTGAAGCCAACCCAAACAATTATTTGATCTAAGGGGGAAAACAAAAAGGAAAGAAAAACCTACTTAATGGAAAAAAATCTGCTGTGCGCTGCCTCATACCATTATCAATAGTATTTAAAATGAATTTCAGCTATGCTCCATATATTTATATTTTATCTTAGGCAAGCTCAGGGCACTAGCTGATAGAGTACATTTATTTTTAATAGAATCAGGGAATCTTAAATGCTTGAAAGAACCCGAGAAGCTGTCTCATCCAATCACCCACCCCTGGAAGAATTTCATCGATAGCTCTCTCAGTCTTACTAAAAGAATAAAATAGGGTTTTGTTGTTGTTGTTGTTGTTAAATCCATAAAATGTAGTTAGAAGTTTAAAGCATTAAAATTGTGAGAAAAATAAAAGTGTGGTAGAATTAAGACTTCATTTTCCTGAAGGGAGGCAATTAAGAGAATGCCATCAATGCATTTTTAACCCCTTGAGGCAAAGAGAGCTGAAAAGAAAATGCACCAGTCACTTGTACAAGTACATATGTGATTATTCTGAGTCATAACATGTGCAATTAGTTTCCAATGCTTACTCTGTTCAATAGTTGGAAATGTAAAAGCATAATGCATTTTATTACTATTGGGATTTATAGAGCATTTTAAAATTTAATCTACTTTCCTCTCCTTATTTGAACCTAGAATTGAATGAGATTAGATGGTTGAGGGAGGGAAGAAGGTGGAGAAAGGAAATTGTGTGTGTGTGTGTGTGTGTGTGTGTGTGTGTGTGTGACTGTCTCATTTTCAAGTCAGCATCCCAACATGCTATTTTGATGTGGATCAAAATTGCCATTCTCATGTGGAGATTTCAAATCCTGCATTAAATGACAGTTATGAGAGAGAACAGAATCTCTGTCCACACCCAAGCTTCGAAATTTCCAGGGTGCACACCTTTCACTGCTGGAAAAGTTTGCTGTGGATAATTCAGAAGTTTTAAACTATGGGTTCTGCCAATTCTGAAAAACACTTTTTTTTTTTTTTTTTTTTGCTCTGGGATTTTCAAACTGCAGTATGAAAGTTATTTAAAGCTTAGGAGTGGGTGTGTTACATTACACGCTGCATAAACGTAGCCATTGCTCCTAAATGTGAACATTAATGCACTCTGTAAAAGGTACAATTATTACCACGGGGACAGAAATCAACAAACCCCACCAAAGGAATTTCTTAAAACTGCTATCATAAAATCTGTGCATGTTATGGATTTCATTAACATTTTACTCCCTGAGGATTCCCAATTGTATAATAACAGAAGTTCTTTAAATTTTAAATACCACAGACAGGAATAGCCTTTCACCCAAAACAGATGTGAAACCGTCAACCTTGCCTTCTTATTGGTCCACAGATATGAAACTGGTTGGTAATTGATGGCTCTTAATGTGTTGTTCTTTAGGTTATAGAAATGGAAACTTAATATTATTTTTCCCATAAAAAGATAAGTTAATAAGCAATAGAGATGCTTTTCAACCACAGCGTTTTTGCTTTTGATTACATTTGAAATTAAGAAACAATAATCACCTTTGATTTACATACTGCATCGAAACTAAAATAGAAAGACAAAGGCTGGTGACCCTCAACGGTCATTCATAAGGAGTTGATTTCAGTCTTATTTTGCCTTCTTGTCAATGATGACTTGCAATTTTATCCTTGTGTTTCCTTTTTTTAATCCCATCCTTATCTCTGCTGATTGCAAAGTTGTCTAAAATAACATCTGTATTTATTTAACTAAAAACAGCTCATTTTTAAAAGTTAAAAATAGTGAAGCCTAAGATAAATAAGCAGGGAGGTTTATGATACGATTTTCCTGCATAAGGTAAACAAATACATCTGTATTTTTGGAAAACAAAAGAACTATGGTTCTCTTCAAATAATAGCTGCAAGTGGTTGAAAAGTAACCACTACTGCCAAGAAAAAAAAAAAAAAAAAAAAAGAAATCAGCAAGTTACTGTTTTCATTCAAAAGACTGAGTGATTATATTAAAAATGACTTCATTAGGAATTAGAGCATCTTCTATAGCAGTGGTTTTCAATTGGGGATGATATAAATGTCTGGAAACATTTTTGATAGTTCTAACTAGGGTGTGTATGAGCTTGGCTATTGCTAATATGCTGTTTTAGTTAAGACACTCATCTGAAAGGTGCATAATTTGCTTTAAAAAAATTCCCTAGGTGAGTCTTTGGTTATCTTATCCTGATTCTGCATTGGCTTCCACTGGGAAGAGGCCAGGGATGCTGCCCAGTACCCTACAATACCCAGGACAGTTCCTACATCTAAGAATTATCCAACCCAGAATGTGAACAATGTCCAGACCAAGAAACTATTTCAGATATGGTTTATTTGTTTAAATGGTAGCTTCTCTAGGACTCTTCTATTTAATAGACATCATCTACCAATCAGCAACTTAGTAAGGAGAGGTTGGGATTTAAACCTACTTACTGGTCTTCAGGATTCTACCCTCAAAAGGAACCCAAATTCACTTTACACATTTTGTTAACAATTGAGTGAGAACAAAAATTTTAAGATTCTAGCCCAGGTTCTGTCATTAATTTGCTATGTGGTCTTGCAAATCACTTAACCTCTGAACCTATGCAAACTAAGGGATTTAAACAAAGACGTTTGCATCCACTTTCAGTCTTGCAGTTGAAGTTGAGATCTCCTAGGGGAAAAATAATTCTCTCCTAGAATATAACTATGGATGTTGATTACAAATAGACATTGGCATAAACTAACGAGAAACCAAAACTAAGAAAAATGAAATGCTCATACTACAAAGATAATTTTTTTAAATGCAATTCTATCTAAAGAGTTGTGGTTCATTCAATATTGTTTTCAACTGTTATGCATTTTCTTTAGGGTGTGTTGACATGAAATATTAATTAGTAAAATCATTTGACTGCTTTTTAAAACTGAATTAGGTGATCCATTTGACCCAAATGGTTAACATCATTTTAATAATTTCTACATGACAAAACAATTGGTTAAAAATATCCAAATAATTACTTGTCACATGTGCTTCTGGTTTCCCCAAATCATATTCTCCTTAAAAACATTAAAAACCCCCAAAACTCTAAATTTAATCTGTCCCTATATATTTCCTCTAAATGACTTTACATACTGTGAAAAGTCAATGTCCCAGAGACAGCATTATTAGGAAAAGTGCCTCAGGAGATGTGAAATTTGGGAGCACATACTTTCTGGGTAGAAACATAGGTAACAGAGATGTGATGTTCTAAGGGGTAGGATATAAAGCATTTATTTTATGGAGGAAGTAGAAGTCAATTCAGAATCAGGATAAGACAACCAAAGACTCATCTAGGGAATTTTTATTAAAGCAAATTATGCACCTTTCAGAGGAGTGTCTTAACTAAAACAGCATATTAGCATGTTAATATTTGTTGCCATTAACACACGCGCATGCACACACACACACACACACAGCACACCTGGAAACACATTCAATTGAACAGCTGTATTTTTCCAAAATTTGCCAACATTATATATTACATGCATCATTCCACATTTGGGTAAACCAGGGAGCTATTTTTGTCAGTTCTCTAGTTACAGATTTATAAAGTATCATTTTATTGTAATTTCAGCAATTTACTAATGATCTGAATGAGTTAATGCATCCCCTAAAGTGTCTGGTTTATAAACACAGAGTGTTTACAATCAGGATAACCTGGCTCTGTATATTTTCTGGATTAGTCAATTTAGCAGATGGAACTGATTTTGAATATAGCATTACAGGTTATAAACCTTCTAGAAACTGGAAATTTTGTAAAAAATGAAAAAAAAAAAAAAAAAAAAAACCAGTTTCATAGGAGATGCCTATTCCACACTAAACAAGTATCAGAGAGCAAAAGGTTTGTCCAGAAAGTCTAGGAGGACATAAAATACTGCATGAAACTCATTAAAATAAATGACATTGTATGCCTTTAAAATGAATTACTTCCATTTCTACTTTCAATTTGGGGAGGCTAAAGATTCAAAACAAGGGTTTTAAGTAAAAACAAAACAAAAATCTCTTCTAATCAAATAAGAAAGCATTCACTTTTCCCACCTAAAATATGATTAAAAGGAATAATATAATGATATTATTGGTCAGAGGAACTATTTCCAAAGATTCATAAGTTATTTTATTCTCTTTGTTGGTTAAAGGAGGTCTATCTGGTTCCATTTTAGCTCATGAAATCAGGTCTAGGCTTTAAATTATCTTTGGCCTTCAGTCTCAATAAGTTGTAACTGAGTTGTAACAAATCAAGGTTGGAATTGTGACAGAGCCACTTTGGAGGTTGCTGGTAGCAACAATACATGGCTCTGGATGGGGATGGGCGAACAAATTGATGATAAAGCTTGTTGGAGTCCTTGGCCACACAAAGGAGCCTGGGAAATGAGGGCAGGAACCTATTTGAGTCAGAGTCTCTTTTGTGATGCATAAGCCCTCACTTGGCTTGGTCATCTTTCCCTGAACAGTTGGCACGAGGGTGTCAGCCCAGCATGCTCTTGTCAGTCACAAGAGCATGAGGTGAAAACTCTGTTAGAGTGGCCAAAGAGTCAGGTGAGCATCAGCTACACCTGGTCTGTGTCAGATCCAAATACAAGTGGTGATTCACCAGCTCTCTGTGGTCTGGACTTCTCATTCCCTGCCCACTAACTTGCTTCACAAGCATGAGGAAGGAAGTCCATGTCAATGGTGTTAAGACTGAGATATTTCCCACAAGGTATATCTTTTCCTGAAGTTGGAATTTCGGTGAACTATTGTAACCTCTCTGGACTTCAGCAGTCTTACATGAACAGGGACAGAAGAATCATCTGCCTTATCTCACCTTCTAAAGCTAAGATGAGATGTGTATGAAAAGGTGCCTTTATAGAGGAACGTGCTATAGATATGTTAGACTATATTGTTAGAACATGTCTCACAATTTTAAAATCCCTAAGGCACCCAAAAGTCTACTTGGATTTGACCAGCTTCACTTGATGCATCTATAAGAATGGCATTTCTTTTTTGGACATTATCATTGCAAGGGAGTGAACATGATTGTGTGTGCATTGCTGTGGGTATGTTTTTATTCATTTTAGTGTATCTGCCTCCCTACTACATTAAGGGATTTTGATATTGTGTCTTCTTTCAAAGGTCCTTCAGGGAGCAAGTATGGAAGACTTGAGTGTTATCTGAGAAATACATATCAGACAATAGAAAAACATGGAAACAAGTTTCCTCAGAAGGTTAGCTCTAGCTAGTCTCTTCTGTAACTTTCCTTCTCACACCTCAGAATGAACATCTGTTCTAGAAAATGCAATGCAGAGAAGGTACTTTTGCTTTAGGGGTTTGCACATATATTCGTATAGTTACAGACTGTTTTCCTGGAGGTTTCCTTCTTCTGTGTGAATAATCCATAATAGGGCTGATTTACCAAACCAAACAGGATGTGGTTGAGAAGCCAACTGTTTTGTGCTCCTCTGAAATAAGTGGAGGCATAAATAATCTAGTACAAAATTTTTTCCACAAAAGACAATGCCCTCAAATTTGGAAAGGAGTGGAGATGCAGTCTGAGTTGGTTTGTCAAATCTATTTCTAAAGTCACTGGAGGGTGTGGTAATCCATTAGTCCCTGGTGCCATTTTGATTTCTCTGGATCAACAAAGTTCACATCCCACCCAGCCATTGTGTGTCTTGATTTTTTTTTCTCCTGGCATTTTAATCAGGGAAAAGTCACAGTTGTTTAGAGGAAAGCACTCCCAAGAGCTTTAATTAAACCTGGAAGGATAAATCTGTTTACAGTGTGGAGAACACTATCATTAATAAAACATTGGAATAATTAACGAATTAAATTCTGCTTTGTGTGTGAATGGCTACATTTAGGATCTATGAGGATATGTTTCCTGAACAGATAGAGTATGCTATGTATTAGGTTTTAGAGAAGAAAAAGAAAAGAGTCTGCATTTTTTCTGAGATTCATAGTATCATAGACTGCTAGAACTTGGAGTGAAGGTCACATTATCTTTATTTTATAGGAAAAGAAACTCAGTTTCAATGAATGTAGTGGTATGGGCTCCAATGATGCATTTAAGAAGAAATTTTATTGCATGATGGATGCACTGAGACTCTGAATCCTTGATTGTTTCACTAGAAACAAAGGAATAGAGAAAAATAAAAGTTTAAAAAGAATAAATTAATAATATAAACAGCTCTAAGACACAGAATGGAATACTCTGGGGAAAAAATGAACAAATTTTAGAGTGTGATCAACTGTTCATTGACAATCAAGAGTTTTGTAGCCACTCGGGACATAAGGTGGCCTTCTAAGCAGGATGTGGCCATGTGTAAACCTTCAGATTGGGACTTCCCTTCGGGTCCCTTCTTACTGAAAGACTGGCTCCTCAACTTGTTTTTAGGCTTCCTGGCAGACAACAGATCTCACAGGAAGCACCAATGTGGACATTCAGATCTACAGCTAATGAGGCATTGTTTTTCTATGTCACTCAGTAATTTCCTAGAGAAAACAATGGGAACCAAAGACTGTTCCTGTCTTGAAGGAAAGTCAGCTTCCAACGTTACCTTATTAATTTAACACATGCAAGTATTTGTCCTTATTGTTGCTACAGCAACATGTTTTGTGGGATATATTTCATGCAAAATGGGAAAAGGCTGGAAAAGAAAACAAATGTCATCTGCATACTTCTGTGCATAAAAATAGAAATGCATGTGTGCTAACATTCCTGTGATTAGAGGTCTGTGCCTCTTGCCCTCAGTCTAAATTATACTGTACTTGTTGGTTAATTTCTAAAACATCTATGCTATGCAAACAACAAGCCAACCACTTCCAAGGAGCTTCAGAAAAACTGGAAACACATGAAATTATTCATAATTAGGTGATTGGTGGAAGATAACAGTTCCTGTCATGTACACAGACACAACAAACATGTAAATGAAGCCACTGAGCCCCAAAGGGAAATAAAGATAATTTTACTACAAGGTGAAACAGAAGCTAAGCTTTTGTGACAGTCACGCCTCAAAACGACTGAGGAGCAAGATCCCTGCCTTCTAGATTTAGAAACAGTAGGCACCCAACCCATCTCAGTGTGAGCCTTCCCAGCTCAAGGAAAAGTGTAGAGTATATTCGAAGATATACTTGAATTCATAAGAGTGGTTACAAATGATAAAGATACTGCACAATGTCATTAAAGAAACAGGTGTTGGAATCCAACAGATTTTGTTTCCAATGGTGTCATCATCCGTGACCTTGAACTTTCAATAATTTCTCTGAACCTCAGTGTCCTCATTTTTACCAGGGGGATAATTACATTCCCTACCCAGCATTGCGGTGAGGATTAAATAAAAAAAAAAAATGTCAAGTATGTAGCACACGTCAGGCCACATAATAAGCTCTCAATAAATGGTAAGTGATCTGTGAATGGTACAATTGCCCTTCGAGCTGTTCATCAAGCATTCCCCACTCTGTTCCCTCCAGCGCATGTCAAACTGCGCCTCCCCACTTCCCTTTTGGTTAAGTATGGCTGAGTAATGTGCTCTGGCAATGATATATGGAAGTGCTCTGGGAAGGAAACACAGCATGATTGTCCACACCTTCTTTCTCCTTCTGCCTTGGTGGCAGCAACATTTCAGAGGATGGCATCTCCCTCAAGCCTGGGTGCCAAAGTGAGAAGATGTGGAGCAGACCTCCAGCTGGCCCAGTGCTGGAATAGCATGAGCAAGAAGTAAATCTTCATTTTGGAGGAACTTGAGTTACACCTCACTTCTCCTGATCATGCTATTCCATGAACAGGAAGAGTTGGATGAATTGATATATTTTTTTCTTCTGCAGCAATCTCAAATTGTGCCTAACTCTGAAGAATGATATAAAATCCTCTCCTCTTGACAAATGCTTTGTGAGAGTCCATTTAGTCTCCAGGTTTCTATAGGCATAGAATTGCCTTGCACAGAAGAATTGCTAGAGTTGCAATTTCAGAACTCTTGCAAGACCACTGGCCCTACATTATTGAGTGCTCTCAGCATTACCAAGAATAGGACTACATTACCATGCAAACATGCTTAGCTCTGCAAAATGTAAACTTTCCTCTAGAGGCACATCTGTCAATCATACTGAACTGCTTGTTGGTTTGGAGATGTGGGAAAACAAGTTACCAAGAGCTATTTTGACAGAGGCAAATTCATTTCGTTTCTGGCTAATCTAGAGCTAGATTCAGTAATCCCAAGGCAAAAGTCTCATCTTTTCTCACCCTCTACACATTGCTCAGTGTTATCATTTAGAGGTTAGCATGAGTTCAGTCTCTCGTAATAGGCTATTTCACTTTAAGTGTATGTTAAACTAATATTGACCTTTCCAAAGTAAAACAAAATCTGGTATTTGTGTTCAAAAGACTGAAATAGCAATAGATGTGGAAAGGAGAGGATAAATCATCTTGGTTTTTTTCTTGCTTAGAAACTCTCTCTGAGAATTAGTCATTTTTATATATCTGGCAATGAGTGTAAGACAGGCTCTGGCTACTCTCCTGGATAGGAAACCTGGATCCCTTAGCAAATACCAGTTTGTATAATTTGAAGTTTAACACAAAGATCCAGATATGGATGTTTCATTTGACAGTGGGTGAAAAATTCAAGAATGCATATGTCGGGCCTTGGTAGGAACATCCAGATGTCAAATCTGGGCAAGATCAGGCACTGGGGATGAGAATGGGGTATGGTGGACTGCTAGCAAACAGTGACAATGGATGGGGAGGGAGAAGATGAGGAGGGATCAGTGGGGTATATAGTTGTGGCAGGGAAGGTCATGTCAGAACAAAGTAAGAAGAAGCAACATCATGAATGAGGTCAACAATTGTACATCCTACACATTTTACACACTTCTATATATTCTATACATTTTATAAGTAATTGACAGAGATTTAAGCCCTCAGTTAAACCCCTTCCTGGGTGTGTGCTCCATAGACCTATATGAAAAATGCACCCCAACCCTACCTTTCTTCAACTCTGAACAAGCAGAAAACCTGACACTTGAAAACAGCAATTTCATGCACAGTTACAAGTAGAATTCATATATTTCATCATGGGAATCAGAATATGTCAAAATAGGAAACATGTAGAAAGCATATATTTGTTGGAAAAAAATCAGATCTTTTAGTTTGTTATCAGCCAACTGTATTGAAATTCTGTGAAGAGCAGCAAGTGAGGATCTGAGAAGGTAAGTGGATTTTCAGGGGGTTCTGAACCTGCCCTCCTGGCTGTGTTGTGAGGGATCATTCTGCAGGGACCCTTCCCCATCTCTTCTCATCTGAGAGTACTTTGCCTGACAATGCTTTTTCAACAGCTATTCAAGGCAACTGGAACCATTCTCTACCCTAGCTAGCCATGTCAGGTCTTTGCTGCCATACCTGTATCCACTCTCTGTAGGAATCTTCTCCAGGAGTCCACCCATTCTCAGGGTAGTTCAGGCGGGAGCGCTCTGCAGACCAGTTGGTACTATACTGGGAAGATGCTGTGATTTGGTCAGAATGGATCTCTCCTGATTCCATGCCCAGAGCCTCCATACATTTGAAATCTGGAGGGAAAATGTGACCCAAAGTCATCAAAACATAAGGGATCAAAGATGCAATTTTCTTTAGAATCTGGCAAACTAAAGAGTTCATTCACTCAGAGTCTTCCAAAAAGATAGCGGCAAGGAACTTCATGAAATACAGCATTGATACATGCATTTTCATGGCATTATTTAAAAATAAGGCCATGAATATCATCACAGTGATTAATGATTTTCTCAAGTAGGTCTAGGTTAGGTTGACAAGAATAATATTTGAAAGACTTTAGGAAAGGGTGGAGATTCTGATTTATTTCCAAAGTTGAATGTGTATATGTGTGTGCATCTGTTATACAAGTACACATCAAAAATTCTATTTAAATAAAATTTTGGTTTGGATTATTTTCTCTAATATCTTAAAAAACTGAAAAAAGACTCTGTGTCTATTTTGAATTCATATGCAGTAGACAGTGGATTGGAACTCTGTCTTTCAGGCTCCCTGCAGTTGGCACCAGGTCACTTCTCCCTGACTCCCTTTGTTCTCATGCCCCTTAATCCTGGAATGGGCATCATTAGTAACATTCTCAGTTATTTTATTAAAATGTGAAAGTATATATTAGGGCTAAACTACAGTATCATAAGACCCAAGAAGCATCACAGTTTTATAGCATAAAACTAATGACCACAAATCATCAAAATGTGTATTCCATTAGACCTAGCATATTTAATGATATTGGGAAGAAACTAATCAATTTTAGAAAAATGTCAATTCAAAAATGAAAAAAAGCTTTAGAATTTAAATGGAAGTTTCTCAACCATCCAGAAAAATTCCAATTTCATAGTTTGGATTTTTAGACCCCCAAAGATTCATGTATTAAAGGCTTGGTTCCCAGGGAGGCACTATTGGGAAGTGGTAGGACCTTTAAGAGGTGGAGCCTGGTGGTCTTTAGTCATTTTGGGTGTGCCCTCACAGGGAGTGCAGGACCCTGAACTCTTTTTTACTCTCTTGCTTCCTGCCCATGAGGTGAGTGGCTTTGCTCTACCACGCACTCCTGCCATGATGTGTCACTACAGGCCCCAGAAGAAAGTGGTCAATGGGGCATGGATTGCAACCTCCAAAACTCTTTATAATCTCTTTATAATTACAGACTTTTTATAATTTGATTCTCTCAGGTATTTGTTATAGTAATGAAAATGTGACTAATATACTAATCGAGGTTTCATGTTTTCTCAATTTTCTAACTTAACAGATAAGGTTTTATGACAAAGGGTTTTCACCCCCACTGGTCTCATACTCACAGATTAGGTTCACTATTTGTAATATAAATATTATTTACTGGCACAAAATAGTCTAAGGTTAATTCATCAGTCAAATATAAGATTTTCAAATGTTATTGGTCATTCTATTTTCAAGTAAGATCTGGTGGAGAAAACACTAGCATCTTTTGAGATAGGTCTCCAAATATCCCATGTCTTCTCACTAAATGACTTTTTGATTTGGTGACCAGAACTGATGACATATGAAAATGTAACTTTGTTCTTCCAATTTTTTTCTCTGACTCTTAAAAGAGGTGGAAACCACATAAAATTTGAGAAAGGGTTGAGTTAGTTGAGTACTTTAATAGGATATAAAAATGTTACTTTCTATTTTTGATGGCAAGGCATTAACAAAATTTAAAATGTGTTTCTTTTACATGAATATCCCCTTTTACTCAGGTAAGAAAGAAAATATAATGGCTTCCCTCAGGGTCCTCCACAATCAACCACCATGCACTATTCATTCTGTGTGACTGTTCCACTGATCAACTACCTCCGATTTATCCTTATCATCTGGGAGCCAAGCCTCTCCTTTGATGATTCTTAGTCTATTATGCATTTGAGGGTGCCAGGGAGGTGGTCTGGCCATATTTCATTGTTTTGAGGTACTCCTGCCATTTCCCACTTCTTACCATAATTTCAGAGGCTCATCCACAATTTTATGGAGAGAGCACACCAAATAGGTTTTCCTATTGATATTCACACACACACACACACACACACACACACACACACACACACATGCGCACACACACACAATAAAAAAATTTTAAAGAGAAAAACAAACACTTACCACCCCAGTTCACAAAACATCGCTTTCACATTTCATGTGGCCGCAGGTATGTGAAGACGAATAACAGGGAATATTTACCACAGGGCTTTGCAAGATGAATAATACTGACCTTCTGAGACACTGCTCTGCAAGACACTGTAGTTTGCTGAGAAGCCTTCTTTTGCTATTGCACTGTCGGTATAAAAAACCATAGACAGAATGCCCGATGAGGAACGAATCCGACCTGGTGTTTTCTGTCCACAGTAACGCCCAATGTGAGGGCCAACTGGAAACACAGAAATATAGAGAATGTCAAAGTGTCTTTTCTTCTACAGCAGATGTAAAAATAATCATTTACAAACATGGGTCTCAGTAGAATCCAGAAGTCTATTCTAACCCAAAGCAAGTCTTCCCTAGTTAATTGGTTTGCAGCAAACATATTGGATCAGGTTTGCAGAGAGGATTTTAAAGTGTACTCGGAAGGGCAGTAACAGGCATAACCACATTCCCCAGTGAGCAGGATCATTTTCAGGAACAGAATCGAAATGCTTGCTTTGATTGCAAAGAATGAGATTTGGGCCGTCAAGTGGCACCTTGGCATTCATCTCTAGGGCCAAGTTGTACAAACAGTCCACTGAGTGACTCCAGCTAGACTGTTCTCACTGAGTTCTCTTGGATTTGCCTGTCCTCACTTCTCTGTCCTTGGAGGCAATCCTGTAAAAGACCTATATCCTGAAAAGCAGAGCAGTATCAGAAGTCTGTTCTAAGACTATGGAACCCCAATTTCCTTCTTCTTTCCATCTTTCAGCCCTGGAGTCTAAATATAATCCACATCACAGACATAGGTGAAAGACAAGAGATCATATTCTACTCAAGACTACATTTGAAGACTAAAATATAATTGCCATGATTTAAAATTTTAAAAACTATAGATGGCAATGATCTCTACATAATAGTAAGTTATAATCAAAATGAACAGAAACTGAGTTTTTTTGACTTTGTTTTATTTTCTCTTCCAAGCCTAAGAGAGGTGACTATATTGTACTGTCTGGTGGCCAAGAAATGGCCCACAGCAGCCATTTGACTATGCACAACAGAAGAAAAAGTGTACCTGAGGCAATGGACAATCCAGAACATTGACAAATGTGTATTAAAGTCCAATTGTTAGGGGTGGGAGGGGTGGGGGGAAAGGGAAAAAAAATAACAGAATGAATCAAACAACATTGCCCTATGTAAATTTATGATTTTTAATAAAAATAAATAAATAAAGTCAAATTGTTAGTTGACTTAAGCTGGTCACACCTTTGTTAAAGTGCTTTAGACAAACCTTGGCAATGAGTAATTATATGTTTCCTCATGAATAATGCAGAAGTCCCTTGCACTTTGAAAATCTTTCCATTTCCCCACCTAGATCACCAGCAACAGACACACACACACACACACACACACACACACACACACACACACACAAAGGAAAAATAAAAAACATAAAAACTTTCTCTCTAGGTTTTTTTTTTTTTTTTTTTTTTTTTAATCGCACATATGGTAAAAACACACCAGATGGTTTGGACTTAGAAGAACAATCTGGTATGGACTGTTTTCCCCTCCCAGAAATACATGGTTCTGTGCATTTCAACTAAGAATTATTGCTTCATTTAAGAAAGCACAGTAGGTGGATATTTCCCTGGGGGAACAGGACTTCAAGGGGTCATGGTGTTCCAAGGCCTGTGTATGCAACTTGGATGCACAGGACAGCTGATGAGAGGTGAGAAATGTTTCAAGTGTGATCACAAAAGCAAACCCCAAGAAAACTGATCTTCCTGCAGTCCAAAGTACCAACTGAATCCCTAATAGTCAGCTAATCCTGAACACCTTCCTTTTTGGAATGTGTAGATCATTTGCTGATAGTTTTGCAGCTTAGCCAGTTCTCTTAAAATAAGCAAACAAACAAACAGACAAACAAGGGCAAAAACAAAAGTAAACTAAACTGAAGAGGTTCCTATCTTTGAGTTCCTACAAAATAGTTACACTGAATTCCTGAGAGTGCCTCTATGCATTCAAAGTAATTGATATGTCTGAATTCAAAGACTGTTCTCTCTACTATAATCCTCTCTCTCTGGTAACCAAGTGTATGCAGATTGTTTTACCAGGAAGAAAGCAAGGAGGGTCCCCCAATGAGGGGGACTTATACGGATTCTGTAAGGGTCATGATATTGTCGTGGATAATCACTTTGCATTATGGGAAGAGAATTTGGTAAAATGTACCCAGTTCATAGAAGAAAGTATCTCAAAAGATAAAACTTACTATCTTTTGCTTCTTTTCAGGTTAATCTTGGCCTCAAATTCTTCTACAAATGCTAATTCTTTGCTAGATTTGGTTCAATCCGGATGTGGTCCTACCAGTAATTCATTATATAGATTTCTTCCCTGAGGACTTCCATCTTGCTCATACCATATCCTGGAAAACATCCTGCTAGAGCCACAAACTCAGGTCTTTCCTTCCCTCAAAAAGAATCCCACTTCTCGTCTGTAATTATAAATGGGATCTTAGAGTCCATTCATCTTCCCTCACGTTTCCCCCTCATTTAAATTCCATTAGCATGGTTTCATAATCTTTTTCTTTAGTTTGTGGGCAAACTTTTACAACTCTAATCCTCAGGGTCGTTCTCTGATCACCACAGACACTGACCTTCTCAAGAATATGGCAAGGGAGGCTGTGAACATCCCATGGAAGCTCTGGCAGCTGATCCTCCCCCTCTGCTATCATCCCATTCCTTTGGGGAGGGGGGGAGGGGGAGTCTCTTTGAAAGAGGAAACAGAAGAGAACTTGTCTAATGCAGACTCATAATTTAGAGAGTCTCCATGACTCACTGGTTTATAATGTTTAAGACATGCTGGGTAAATCTGCCTTCTGTCCTTTAGAACATTGCCCCCGGACAGCAGCATGCAACTCTCTTTAGGAGCCCTCAAGATAAGAGAGTGAAAGGCTTTTGCCACGATAATACAAAGAGGTATTGAATTTTCCTGAACAACAGCGAGACCTTAGCCTAGCAAGCTAATGCAATATTGATCTGAACCAGAGTGGGTGAAGTACTCTTATCCGGCTCGTGTGTGCTCATTTGTGTATTTACATGAAGGCAGCTATTGGATTTCCTCTTTGTTACGAGGGACCTAAAGGCCAAGCACATGAGTGAAAACTCTCACAAAACCACAGTATAATTCAAAAATTGAATTATTGAAGAATTTAGGCAGACAAGATGTACAAAGCTATCATTTGGGGGAGAACAGAACTGTAAGGATCATACCTTGTCAGGTATAAAATTTCGAGTATTGGTGATGTTTAAAAGATACACTGGCAACAGGGGATGGCAATAGCATGCTGTTTTTGTTTGTTTGTTTTGTTTTCCCAATAATTTCTGCAATAATTACAACCCTACCTCAGAACCAAGACAATTTGGTTTTCTACTACTTCCTTATGAGGGAAAAAGAAAAGATTGACTATGAATGAAGTCATGCTTTTAATGAAATATTTTGAATAAATTAAAAGTGAATCATTTCGAAGGTATAAGATAGGCCATCTACACCTTACATAAACTAATAAATCTTTTGATGGAAAATATCTAGATTACTAACAATACATTTTGCAACTTACCTACCTCTAATAGCACATTCATGTCTATTCCTGTGGTTTAGAAGGTTAATTTAAATGTAAAAATAAATAAGAAACAGAACTCTTTTTCTTTCTTTTATGAGACTTATTCCTGATATGGTTGATCATTTGGAGAGGTAGGTAGCAATGACAGTTCCATTCTTTGTTCCAGTTTAGGTAGAGAGTTGACTGCATCTGCTCCTAAGCGCTGTGAGCTACCAAGCCCTGTGAGCTAAGCATTCATCTCTTGCCCCACCATCAGCACAGGCTCCTTTGCAATGTCCATCAGGGCAGCATGTCTGGCTATTGGCTCAAACCATAAGTTAACTTCCACCAATGCCTTTGGAGTGGTTACTTGAGAATCCATAGAGTTTCAAAGAGAGTGATAGATGAAGATGTGTGATTGACAACATGCATGCCTTGAATTTTGAGTTTTGGAGTAAACTGTTTTTCTTCAAAGCCAATTTGAATCAATGGATAGCTTTCAATTACTTAGTCATTTAATTCAATGTTTATGATAAAGTGCAACATAAAAATCTCTTGCT
The DNA here is from genome assembly GCF_902686455.1 of Sciurus vulgaris. Classification (NCBI taxonomy): domain Eukaryota; kingdom Metazoa; phylum Chordata; class Mammalia; order Rodentia; family Sciuridae; genus Sciurus; species Sciurus vulgaris. The sequence continues at coordinate 40,486,050 of NC_136473.1, read as the reverse complement.
GGTTAAAAGCCTTCAGCGCCTTCTGGTTGTTGTTTTTGGAAAAGATATCAAAGGCTAAAAGCAATTTTGTTGGCAGAGGAAGTGTATGTGTTGAACTACTATGAAAAAAATGTTTCTAGTCCCACTGACAAAAATTGAGGGAGGACAGTTTCTCATTTTGCCTGTTACACGAGGTTAGCTGGATGGGGCCAGGTAAACTGTAACAAAGATACCTACATTTCTTCATAGTCCAAAGCCAGTTTTCTCTGGGAATAAGTGAAACATATCATAGTTCAAAACTTGGGTGAATTGCAAGGCTGATAATGCTTATTGTTAATTGTCTTTGCTTCAACTCAGTGATTTTCTAGAGCCAGAAAATTACTACTTTGGAAAACCCTTGGCACTAATAACAATGTGCTTCTTTCTGAAAATATTCTAAATAACTTGGTTGATTGGACCTTCTCCTCAGATGTCAATTTAAATGAAAGTTTCAGAAAGGAAGGCTGCAAATTTGGGTTATGAACAAATAAACCCATTATTAAATGTCCCAACTGTTGATACAACACTATTATAACATTGTTTTCCTAATTATTGTATTGAATACTTGGAAATCAGTCAGAACTGTGTTTAGGAAAAATTTCATTACTTAATGAAGTAATTGCTGAGATCATCATAAACCTGTTTATAGGTGAAAGATCAAAGAAGATATTAAACTAAGGTTAACTCACCCATTTACTCCAATGACAATATAAGGCTTCTCTAAAATCAGTTTTTCTCTAATGCAATTTACTGATAAAATTACTTACAGTTGTAACGTTATTTCAAAGACTAAGGCAATCTCCTTCACATTCTACTTGTTCTTCATTTATAATTTATTCTAACAATCTTCCTTCCAACCTGAGAATAAACTCCAGCTCTGTTTTATAGATGGTTATACATCTCTAGCTGCATGACCACTAAGGACTCCCAAGTTGTCCTTCTATCTGTGTAGTGTGTGTACTATGGAGAAATCTTAATATTAAACCAGACTAAACACAAGAAAAGCAAAGCAGTTGCAACACATTATTTGATACTATCTCCCTCTGTTCAGAATTTGGTTATGTACTTTTGCCAATCAACCCTTCTGATTCACTGGGATTGAATGGAAAAAACATTCATTAGATATCCACATGGATAGTTTCCCCATCTCCTTCAAATATTTGCTCAAAGGTTACTTTATTGATATGGTTTAATCTGACCACACTATTTAAAATTTTAATCTTTACTCCCGCCTCCCCTAACTCCTCATCCTTTCATTCTACTCTGTTCTTCCCTCCTTTACTTCCCTGTGTATCCCTCCCTTCCTCTGGTCTTCCTCCCATGCACATAATCGATGCCCTATTTATTGTCTGACTCCCTCTGGAGGAACATGAATTCCATAAGGACAGCCACCTTTGATTGTTTTGCTTATCAAGTCACTAGAACAATGCCTACTACATAAGAGGTATTTAATAAATACTTTTTTAGAGGTAGGAATTAATTCAGATGATAGGAGTGAAGAATGTAAATGATGTATTGAAGTGACTTAAATTGCTAAACATGAAAATTCCGTAAGTAGCAAATTAGGAATCTAAATTAATTAGGAATTAATTAATCAGGAATCTAATTATCTAAATTAGGAATCCCCAAATAATCTCATTCTCTTCTTAAATGTCTAAAAATAATTTAAAACTATTTAAACTGTTTGATTCTTAAGTCTGATTTTTAAAACAAGTGCTCTCCTAAGATCCTATCCTCTGACAGTTTATAAATTAATGACCAGTAGGTAGATCAGTGAAATGAGTAAAATGATTTAATCAGGAAAAGTATGTGTTGGTTCTAAAGACCTTGCATAATCCTCTACGGCCTCAGCTTCCTTATCTATAAAATGAAGTATTTGGACAGATAATTACTAAGGTCTTCCTGAGCTCAAATACTTCAACTCTGGTTCAGCTGAGAGTTGCCATTTTGCTTTATTTTCCCTTGTCCTTTTGAGCTATTATTAAAAAAAATAAAAGATGCATGTATCATGACACTTGTCAAAGAATCTCCATACCCTTCCCCCAGGTCCTTCCTCTTCAGGGAATGCTTCCTACTTATCTTAGCTCTTACCATCAGGGAATCCATCCCAGATTTCTAGTCGGTCATAGCGACAGAACATCCCCCCTGGAGGATTTGAGTCAGGCTCCAGGTCAAAGCTTTCAAATTCCAGGATAATCTCGGACATCTTTGGTGCAAAGATAATGTAAGTGCATTCAAGGCTGTTTGGATATTTTTCAGGGAATCCAGGGGACTTTATCACTCCACTAGGTGTTGTGTAGTTCTGGGAACATTCAGGACCTATGAATAAATGAAAAAAAAAAAAGAGGAGAGTGAAAATCCCACTTAAATAACTTTATTGAGAAATAACCTGGGCAAAGACAGAATATTTTTCTAATGAAAGCCCACCATTATAATCACTCTCCTAATCATGCATTACTCAGCCTTTTCATATTAGTGATAGGTATGGCAAGTCAAATTCAGATTTATTGTGCTCTCTTTAGTTTTCCATTTATGTGGAGCAATTTAAAGCCTTCTGCTGTTGCAGGAGAAAAAAAAAATGACAAATATAAAATCATGTGGGAACAATGAATGAGTAAGCTGCAGAAATCTCGACAGAGCCCTAGAGAAATAATTATAGCCCCTTCAAGCTTAAATCTTTAAATCTTGAGGCTGACAGCCCTTTATTGGTGAAATAGAACATTTACAAAGGCAAGGGAGAGAATTCTGCAGAGGGAGTTTGGGTTTCAGATTCCTACACCAGTGACTCAGTAACTCTGCCAGATGTGACCTATGCCTCTTTGACAAACTAAATGTGAAAGGTAATTCGTACATGTACCCAGGGCGAGTGACTCATTCTGAGTGGTGTTGACACAGGTGTGCTGGTAACGTGTGGCTGTTAGTGAGGGCACGATAAACTGTGATTACAGGCCATGATGCTGGAAGTCAGTCACCTGATATCAATGTCGACATCCTAACCTTCCCCAAAGTATCAGCTACAGTACAGTATACCATTCTAAAATTGCTTGTTAATGGATGTGTGTGTATAATGTGTGTGTGTGTGTACATAAATTTATATGATGTATAATTTTAATGACTGTTCAGTATTATTTAGACTTCACCAATTATAGTGATTTGTAATTGAAAATGATCAACAGCATTCATGCATAGTACAGGTTGACCTTATGACTGTATGAATGAGCCCAATTTCAATTCATGATATCTAGCACTGAATAGGTTGGAACTGACTATAGCACCAAAAAACCACCTATCTACACTGACTTGAGCATATCCACTCTGACTTTTATTACCATCACCACTAATATGATTTTCAAATCACTAAAGACTCTGTGAATCATAGATGACTTGACCCTTTTGAATCTCAGGATTAAGGCTTGGTGTATTTGATTCAACAATTTTTTTTTTTTCTCCTGAACCATTGTCTCACTGTGGCTTACAGGTGGAAGCGGTGGGCCCCTGCAATGGCGTGCAAGGATTCAGCTCCAAGGAAGGTGGTTTATCAATATTGCTCTTAACTAAATATCCTCTCCAGGTGACTAGCAACCACTGGTAACTTACTAGGCATAAATGCAGATTAAATTTAACTAGCAGATCTCTGCTTTCAGTGGCTCAAGTCAGTAAGCTGAATCCTCATCTCGGCTCATCTGGCAGTGTACTGAGAAAACTCTCCCTGCATACATATGAGCTACCCGTGGCACTGGAGAGGCAGAAGAATAGTATTTGCTATATGGGTGCAGTAAGCCTAGCATGCAGAGGTCTGACTTGTTCAAAATAGCTCCCAAACATTCTTGACCCATGCTTCACCATGATGGCCTCAAATGCTTATCTGTTTAATTCTGGTTAAAAAGTTATTAACATGTTGCATTTTACCAGGTCAGTTCTAGGTAAAGGTTTAAAAATCCATTTCTAAATTACTCTGGGGCTCCTGAGATAACAGTGACTTTGACAGTTTCAGTCACTATTCTTACCATTAATTCACAAAGAATAGCTATCAATTGATCCATCTATCCATCCATACGCATGTACATGTACCTATCTAGCTATCTATAGATAGAATGTTGGTAACACCTTAGAATTTTACTTTCAAGATATAGTATCAGTGACCCTGGACACCTCCATCCTCCTCTCTGGGGGAAATGTGTTGGCTTGGTCTTGTAAGACAAAGCAGACAGCAAGGTTGAATGCAATTGTTAATATTCCCTCCTCAAAAAGATAAACTCATCCACGTGGGATTAAGACTTAATAAGGGAAAAAAAGTGACAGAAACTACAGGCATACTTTCAAAACTAAGTGAATTTCAACATTTCCACTGGGGCCTTGTCATATCACACACCGTTGGAAGCTATCCCAGGTTTTCTAATTATCTAGACCTGGTGTGGTGAAATTTCTTGGGGTAATGGAAAAGAACCAGGTTGGGTGCCAGATCTGAGTTCCAGCTCTGCCTTTACCATTAACATGCTGTGCAGCCCCAGACAGTCTCTTAACCTTTCTGGTTCTGAAATTCTGTGCATAATATGAGTCAGGTTTTGGATTTGAAAAAAAAAAAAAATGTCTCTTCTAACTTAAAGATTCTGAGGTTTTATATTTTCTCCATTGCACATCAAAATTTGTTTCAATATTTTAATATTTATCTTAGTCACTGTTGCATCACTTGTCACAGAAAAACAAGTACTTCCTTCAAAAAGGACAGTGGTGGGAATGGGTTCAGGAATTCTGTAGTGAGGACCCAAATGTGAGGCCAGCAGCCTTGTGTGCCCAGGAGCAAGTGAGCTCCAGATGTGACAGCTGCTCATGTGTATATCTGAAGACAGTAGACACCATGCTTTTGATATTATTTGTAAGATTGAGAGTACTTGTATAGTTACAAGTTGTTAATGATGATGGGGGCAGAAAATAATATTAGTTTGAAATTATTATTAAATATATAGACTCCTTTTTTTTTTTGGTTATTGCTTTTTGTTATTAGGGATTGAACCCAGGAGCACAACCACTGAGCCACATCCCCAGCCCTTTTTTTTTTCTATTTTTTTATTAAAAATCATAAATTTACATAGGGCAATGTTGTTTGATTCATTCTGTTATTTTTTCCCTTCCCTCCACCCCTCCCACCCCTCTTTTCCCTCTATACAGTCCTTCCTTCCTCCATTCTTGCCCCCCTCCCTAACCCTAATTCTAACTCTAACACTAACCCTTCCCTCCCCCCATTATGTGTCATCATCCACTTATTAGCGATATCATTCGTCCTTTGGCTTTTTGAGATTGGCTTATCTCACTTAGCATGATATCCTCCAATTTCATCCATTTGCCTGCAAATGCCATAATTTTATCATTCTTCATGGCGGAGTAATATTCCATTGTATATATATATACCACAGTTTCTTTATCCATTCAACAACTGAAGAGCATCTAGGTTGGTTCCACACTCTGGCTATGGTGAATTCATACATTGCTGGTGGGGTTGCAAATTAGTGCAGCCACTCTGGAAAGCAGTATGGAGATTCCTCAGAAAGCTTGGAATGGAACCACCATTTGACCCAGCTATCCCACTCCTTGGCCTATACCCAAAGGACTTAAAATCAGCATACTACAGAGATACAGCCCATCAATGTTCATAGTTGCTCAATTCACCCAGCCCTTTTTATTTTTATTTTGAGACAGGGTCTCACCAAGTTGCTTAGGACCTTGCTGAATTGCTGAAGCTGGCCTCTGAACATGATTGTCCTGCTTCAGCCTCCTGAGCCATTGGGATTACAGGCGTGTGCCACCAGAACCAGGTTAAATACTGGTTAAATAATCGCATAATGTGTAGCAAGTGGCCAATCCTGCTTTCAGCGAATGGCACCCATTCTCCATGCTGAGACCCGCAGAAACTGCTACAGCCTCTTCCAGCCTCACACCCTGGATGACACAATACAGAGGGAGGGACAGGGATAGAGTGACAGGCAGGGTGGCTGAGGGGTCCCAGACAAATTTCTTTAGGCAAATGGGGATAACTGTAAGACTGGTGACCCAAGCTTTCAACATGTGGGAAAGCAGATGGAAAGGGAATCTGGCCCTTCCGAGGAGGAATCGGGGTGGTCTAGGATGACCCAGGAGGAATGGTAAGAGGTGGGGACTGGCTTTGCTGACTGTCAGGGAAAGATGGGCCTCCAGGGACTCAGAAATGGCCTAAATCTCTTTTAGAACTGTAATCTTTTGAAAAATTCAGGGTCATCTGGTAAAAGATTAATTTCCTGGTTGCATTAAATCATGACTGGTATAATTTGTGTGTTTTGAGAAAACTTGAAATGGCTGCCCCTGAAAGAAGAGCTATATTTTCAAAAGAACAGAGATTTACAGTTTCTATAATATTATTAAATGGCTTTGGAAGTAAAAATATTCATGACCTGCACATATATGCATAAATGTATTTTTTAATAATTTGTATGGTGTATGTAATAATTTGTGAGGGGAAATAATGTGTTTTTTGCGCTGTTCAAGTAGTAGCCATTTAGTTGGGAAGCAAAACACATGAAATGAAATAATTTGAAAATATTAAGGAGAAACCTGTTAGTGAGTGGAATGTGTGTGTGTGTGTGTGTGTGTGTTTGTGTGTATTCTATACTTGTACACATACAAAAAATATTCCACATCCTGTACATAGTATACACACACAGAGATAACAACTTTAGTGTATGCATTTAAAAAATCAAATAAATTACAAAGAGATTTCTGAGAAAAATGTACCTAGAGTCAAATTCCTGAGAAGGTAAAGATTATACTGGAGAGAACAAGTGCTCTGCCTTTTGAAGGCACTATCTTTATCCATAATCACTGTTACAGTATTGCCTAGCAAACACATCGTCAGTGGCAGGCATCTGGCAGGTTATGTGTTTTCCATGTTTTCATCTGATTTTCACAAGGAGTCTGGGTATAGTTTCCATGTTTTATTTGTTTGTTTGTTTTGGGTTTTGGGTTTAATTTTTTTTTCAGGTGAGGAAACTGAGGCTCTGTGCATTCACAATAGCCAGGTAAAATTCAAATTTACCTTTTGTTCTGTTAGATCTACCCAGCGCCTTGTCCTGCAGCAGGAAGACAGGCTGCAGGTCTGGGAAAACTGCAGGTGGACAAGTTCAAGTACAGGTGTAGGTGGCATCCAACCTTAAGAACTGAGAGTTAACCCAAAAGGTGTGGAGACTCATTATAGATGTTCTAAGTACTGCACTTGAGGTCTGTTTGACAAGTTGTATAGAGCATTAAGTAACATGGGAGAACCAAAATATGTGCCTATTTGGTTAAAGGCAGTGGACCATAAAGGAAGTTGTGACTTGTTGAGACCTTTGGATGAAGAGTAAGAACTAAAAGTCATGCTGGATGTAGAGTCTAGAAGAAAAACAACAGAAGTCTTTAAGTCACAAGGATGCTGTTAGATAGCAGAACAGTGAAATTATGGTGCATCTGAGACTAAAGAGTGTAGAAAACTGAGTTCATCCGGATTCTAAATGAAGAATTCTTTTTTTATTAAATATTTTTTTAGTTGTGAATGGACACAATACCTTTAATTTATTTATTTTTACATGGTGCTGAGGATTGAACCCAGTGCCTCATACATGTGAGATAAGTACTCTACCTCTGAGCCACAACCCCAGCTTCCAAATGAAGAATTTTTTTAAAGAAATTTGTTTATTTTCTTCTGTATTAAAATTTTTATTTATTTTTTAAAAATTTTATTTTTACAGGCTGCATTTTGATTCTTGACGAGCAAAATAAAAAAAAAAAGAGTCATTAGAAGTTTCTGGAAATAGTGATATTTCTTCAAATTTCAGTGATATCTGTTGTGACAGATCTTTTATTCTTTTGATCATCTTCATGAGAAAAACTGAAGACTAAACCTATTCTTAGCCTTTTTCTGAAACTTTTTGCCTTTGTTAGTGTTCCAGGCAAGTAAGCAAGAAGATGTAGATGTGCATGTGTATATACATATACATATACGTGTAATATGATTCATGTAATAAATCAAATAGCTTTCAACACAAGAAAATATGTACATACATAAACATCTGCTCATGCTGATGTCATATGTGTACTATCATTTGTACTAATGGTATTTATTCTACACAAATTTCTGAAGAAAGTTCTCTCTATATGGGGCAGAAACAGATACCATAGAAATTTAACACAGTTGTACCAGTATTCCCCCAAACTTCCAGGGACTCTACTTTTCATTATTCTCAGTTGACACTCACCCAGAGAATCTAAGATTTTCAAAATGGTGTGGCTAAATTTTTTTCTATTAAACCAACTTTCAATTATACTTCAGCACTTTCTATTATACTTCAGGACAATATAGTCGAAATCTGGGCCTCTATCCCTGGATTGCCAAAACATTAATACTAACTTCAAAATGCAAGGAACAGAAAAGGCTAGATTTAACTTATAAGAGGAGTCTATAGTGACTTCCAAATAAAGTTCCCTTGTCTATTTATTGACAAGGGAATAGTCATAGTCATAGGGAATAGGAATAGTGATAGTTGGATCTGAGTGTCCTCCAAAGGTCCATATGACAAAGGTTTAGTCCTCAGTTTGGCACTATTGGAATATGGTGGAAACATTAAGAGGTGGGGCCTAGTGAGGGGTCTTCCAGTCATTGGGGGATTATGGAATACTAGCCCTTCCTCTCTCTTTTCATGTCCCAGCCATGAGGTGAACAACTGTTTCTGCCTTGCACTGCCCCACCAGGATGTGCTGCCTCACCACAGGCCCAAAAGCAATGGGGTCACTTGATCACAGACCAAAATTTTGAAAACTGTAAGCTAAAATAAATCTCTTTTTAAGTTGATTTCAGGTATTTTGTTACAGTAACAAGAAGGCTAACTAATACATGACTGATATGTGTATTTAATGCCTCATGTCTGGGAGCCTATGAATAGATTGTATCCCAACCCAATAGACACCATTGCAACAGAGGATAGGTAAGTGCTTGTATTAGAGATGGTAACTGATATTTCATTCCTGGGGGAAATGCCACTGAAAATATGGCACTTTTGTTTTCCATAAGAGGTTCTTCACCCAACTATCCTCCTTTTAGTAGAAAGCCTCTTCCCCCAACTTCCATCCAAGTAGTGATGGAAACTATAAGACTGGTGGGCAGTTTTGCTTTTCCTGAGAACTACCAGTGTTGAATTTTGCAATAAAATAAAGGAAACAGGATGTACGTGGCTTTAAGATAAGAGGGAATAACACATTTTTCACACATTAAAAAATCAAACTCTGAGAGTAAAAAAAGATGCTCTTTAAAGAATTTTATGGAGTATATTCCTTATAAACATTGGTGAATACATCAGAATCATGCAATTTTGATTCTTAAAATGCTTCTGTTTAATTTTAAATAAACTTCCTCTATACAATGGGTAGTTTTATTTGATGTATTTTTCAACATGTTGTAAGGAGAAATTACATTCCTTAGGAAAGAATAACAGTATTGCCTCCATCTTTCTTTTGACTTTGTCTTTTGTAAAATCAATGTTAAATTATCTTTTAAATTATCATACTTGTTCTGTCAGTTACTCACCTCTCTTGAAAATTTCATAACGTATGGAAAATCCTGCACCATGAGTCTCATAGTCAGAGACAAATTTGATAAAAAGAAATGGCCCTGAAGACACCACAGGAGAAGGGGCAATCTTTCCACAAAACTTTCCCCATAAACGTCCATTTTCATTTTCTCCATCAATGACTTCCACATAGTCATACCTAGCACAAAAACAAGGAAGGAGACATTAGGTTTGCAAGAAGTGCTCTTTTAATTTCCATAATTCAGAAAGTTACATTATGTAGCACAGTCTGCCAAGAGAAAAAGTGCTTTCTGCATTCACCACTGCTTTACATGGAGGGAAAAATATCTAGCAAAATGAAATAATTAAAATGGACTACATCATGTCTGTATACATCATCTGGCAACACAGAACTATTAAGAATAATGGTGTCCATTATACTTGCAGACAATGTCAGTTAAAGTAACCAATTAACAAGAAAAAGAAAAATCTCATGAGCACAATTCTCTATTATTAAATTGTGTTCCTTTGTCTATGGTGGTGGGGTGTCAATACATAATGCTATGCATTCTTTTCAAACTGTGAAGTTCTTTTATGAATTCAAAATGTCTCCTTAGCTGGAGCTCTCCATGAACAATACTTTGATTTCTGTGAGCGACCCTCTAAACATATGGCCACAGAATAATAAACAGATTCTTTACTATTTAACTCAATTCTGTCAAACTCCAGACTTCTTAGAAAAAAAACTCTCTCAGTGGTCACATTCAATGGTTCAAACACAGATTATCTTCCCCAAACTATGCATGGATCATAGAATATAAATTTATTCATCAAAAAAAATTTATTCAAAAATGGAAAGTCACATTGTCTATACTCACCAGTCTGAATGATTCAAGAAATAATATTTGAAAAAGAAATATGATACACTTGAAATAACCAAAGTGATATGCTTGAAAAAAATCTGGTTTAATAATGATACACTGAAGAGACAAGTGATAAAGTGACAATAAAATATTATTCTAAAGATTACACTGAGATAACTGATATGCTTGCAATTTATTTATCTTTAAAAAGTAGAAACCATCACTAGTGTCCTTGAGGGAAATAAGGAGATCTTTATTTATTTGGTATTACATATTTCTTAGTATCTTGCTCTTTTCTTTCTTTTTATTTGCCAAGTCACATAGGAGTCAGAGGATCTGATTTGTTTCCATTTTCCTCCTAGAACTAACATGAACACATTATAATCCATTCACTTCGAACCTTTATTTTATTTCTATACTTCCCTAGGTTCAAAAATCCTGATATATATTAATTTCAGGTATGGCTAAAATATGGCAGTCACATCAACTTTATCTAGCAATTTAAAAGAAATCAAAGTGGGGAGAAATCTTCACGATGACCGATGTCATCCTTAACAATCCCTTTCAAACTGCCCAGGACACATTACTTACGTTTACATAAAGTCTCAGGAGACAACTGCAAAGATGATATCACTGGTTAGAGTGGACAGCTTAAGGCTTTCTAAATTAAAAATGACATTACCTCATCAGTTAAAATTGTGTGCCAGCTTTGTGTATATCAAGAAGAAAATAAAGCTGACATTGATGGAACTAAGCATTAACATATGTGAATTATTGTCTAAACTGCATTTCCTCTATTACATCTGATATTTCCAGGAGTAATCACTTGGCCTGCTAACATGGCTGTCCCTTTGCAAAACTATGGAAATACACAGAGGAATTGTTCCTTTCTCAGTACTTAGATGTTTTGCATTTAAAAGAAGACAAAGGAAGAGAGGGAGGAAGAGGAGGAGGAGGAGGAAGAAGAAAGCTTTATGGTCAAAATCCTAACCAGCTTTTACAGTCAACTGGGGGCAGCTGGAAAGAACACTGTCTCTGTATTCATTAAAGCCCCCAAGTTGGCATTTATAGAGTAATTCCTTTTATCTCTACTGCTTCATTGACAAGACAGGTCTGCATGCTCTGCCCCACGCTTTCTTATAATCTAACTGTGATTTGAACTGTTGACTGTGTTTGGTCTGGCAACTGTGCATCCAGCTTTGCAATATAGGCTTTTTACTTGAATCTTGACATGGTCTGAATACTAAGTGGCCAAATCCTGGTGCATGTTGCCTTGCAGGCACAAATAAGAGAGGTGGGTCAGGCATTCTGAAGAACTAAGAGCATTTCTCTCTCTCAGGTATTAGCAAGCACTGTTAACGTAGTGCCAATGAAATGTTAAGAGGGAAAAAAGCGAGTATTTTAATTCACATATCCTCCTCTGATAGTAAATACTAGGCTCTCCTCTTGGCAACAGTAAAAGCTATTTTTAAAAGTGAAGGGGGATTAGAATCCCTTTCCAGCACAAGATAAGTCATTGCATAGTTAGGTGCCAATTTTAGGAAATTGAATTATTCAGGGATGCTATAGTTACATTTGTAAACTGGAAGTCTGCTATCATTTTAGCACTTCCCTTCAAAGTACCATCCAACCAGACCCCAAAGAGTATCACGAATAGTAGTTCTTGTAAATATGCAGGAGGGTGTACTACGCACAAGTTGCAAAGTATAGTATTGCCAAAGAAGTTAAGGAAGCAGCTTGCATCTCCCTCTGGAGTTGATACCAGTTCCACTCCACAAGTTTCTCACTGGCAAACACAGTGCCAGGAATGCAGCTGGTGTGCCAGCATCCCTCCCCAGAGACTAAACGTGTCACCACAGCAACGCAACCAGCCTGCATTGGCCTGAGGCCCAGGATACTGAGTTTGCAAATTTTGATCCCCCAGCCGGCTGCACATTGCTCTGTTGCTGCTGCCAGTGTGGCAAACACCGCATTGCTTGTGATGTTAAGATCCCCAGCGGCGACAACAGAGGCCTGCAAAGGTGAAAGTGAAGGCACCTGTCTGATTCACTGAAAACAGCCGTGTTCTAGTTGCTGGAAGAGAACTGGGAATTGCATCCAAGGAATCTAATTCATAAAAGCTAGAGGAGATCTTATAAAGTCTAAGAGTCCTCCTTCCATTTGGGTCCCTGCTCTGGAAAAAGAATGCTCCAGGTGACAAAGGTGCCTGCCTGGGTCCAAAGAGTATCACCATTCTAGGCAGGGGTGTCTACTGCTCCCTGCTCATAGTACAGATGAAGCCCATCCAAGGAAAGACACTCCCCACTGATCATGGGAAATAAATATAATGTGGATATTTAAAACGTTCAGAAGGCAACCAACCCCTCTTCCCTTAGACATCCTCCCAATCCTTAAGTCTTCTACGTTCAAGCTTTTCTACTGTGTAGCAGCAATGGTGAAACAGGTGCACATTTTTTATAAAGTAATTCAACCTTTTTGCAATTAAAAGATACCTTTCCACGATGTCCATGTTAAGGTGAAACACCCAGGTGGCTCTTCCCACGAGTGGCCTGGCTTTAGAGTCCATGCTCCCAAAGCCACAGGCTTTTTGCTTACATTGCTTCTCTACCCACAGAGTGCCAGCTGTATGTTGGTGCTGAACCATTTTAAATCCTAATAGTAATCCCAAGTTAGGTTTCCCATAAGAACGATGAAAGAATAAAGGTTTCCTTCTAAGAATTCTTCAAAGGATCCCAGAGATTATTTTTTTTCCTTTTGGAAAGTTTGAATTATGGTTTTAGGAAAATGGCCAAGTAGGGAAAATAGTGATGGGAAAATGGAAATGTATTTAGTCACTAAAGAGCCATTTCGAACACTTTATAGGTATGTGGTGCTGAATAGATGAATGGTGTACTTTACTTAAGTCGGGTTTCTCTTGTGACTACAAATGACCCCTGACTCTCTTGGTGGAGAGAATGAAATGTTAAGAAAGCTAATCCTCCACAGGGTGTTGTCTGAGACAGTGAGCTACTGTACCAAGCCCTCAAGGCTTCTGGACATTCTCAAATGATTAGGAAGGGGGTTTTTAGGTGGTAGTCTCTTTTTAATCTTCTCCCAAGGGGATTCACCCCCATTGACACATGAACATTCATAATGAAGAAATTTGATAGCTGACATCATACACCAGAGTGAGAAATGATGTTGGCTAACATCATTTTCACCTGCAAAAACGTGTTTCTGTGGTTCTTTGGTTTATTTTGCACAAAGCATTTAATAGCGAGCCCAACTAAAAGCCTGTAAACAATTGCTGCACTGCTAAGAATTGTCTTAGATTTTACCCAGAGTCTTAGAAAGAGGATTTGAAAATAAAAGTACATAATGATGGATGTAGGAGGAATTAATTCGCCTTTGAGCATTTTTATATGAGATTTATCCCCCAACCGTTCTGGTTTGCTTGCAATGCTCTAATAAAGATATATGAAGAACATAATGATGGTTTACTTAGTAAAAGTACTTTTTAGAAATCTACTCTAATAACCAAGAATAATATCAAATTTTATATACAATCACAATATGGAATAATATGTAGCCATTAAAAAGCACATCCAACAGAAGTTTTTCTTTTTAACATAGGAAAAATGTTTATATTATAGGTAAAAAATAGAATATAAGCCCCTATATACAGTATAGTCTCAGTTCTTATTGATATGCAGAAAAAGAACTCGAAGAAAAAGCTGTAATAAATGATGATCGCCAGGTAGGGACATTATGTTCCTATTTTATTTCTGTATTTTTCAAAACTTTTACAATGGACAAGTGTTTCTTCATAATCAGATAAAAGTTATTTTGAAAAGCACTAACTACCAATATATAAAGTGATAAGTCAATATCTGTTTGCCTTGCTAACAATTTTGTATTTCTTGGTCAGAAAATGCTATCTTTGTGATGTTTTATATGAAAGTAAATCAAAGACTTTGCCTTTTTTTAAACCACTGGATCAATGACACTCTGTGTGATATATTTTTCTTATGTTCCAGAAAGTTAAAATGAATTGGATTTGATCTCATACTTTCTGAAAGGCTGGAAATAATAATTGACATTCTACAGTATTTTCTGTGTTACAAAATTTTCTCACATGTATTAGCTAATTTATACTTGACAGGGATCCCAGGAAGGCAGTTGGCAGGTGATATCATTCCAGAAGGAGCCTAGAGTTGGGGAGCTGACCTGAAGGAGACACATACAGGAGAGAATTTGAATCCTTTTCACATTGTCTACTTTGGAGCAAACTTGATTCCAATATGCACTATTTTTTTCACTTGTTCTAATTAGTTCTATATAACAGTAGAGTGCATTTTGACACATCCTACATAAATGGAGTATAACTTCTAATTCTTCTGGTTGTACACGATGTAGAGTTATACCAGTCGTGTAATCATATATGCACACAGGGTAATAATGTCTGATTCATTCCACTGTCCTTCTCAACCCCATGACCCCTCCCCTCCCTTCACTCCCCTCTGTCTAATTCAAAATCCCTCCATTCTTCCCTAGGGTTCCTCCGCTGATTGTGAATTAGCATCAAATATCAGAGAAAATATTCAGCCCTTGGTTCTTTGGGATTGGCTTATTTTGCTTAACATGATATTCTCTGGCTCCATCCAATATGCACTCTTGTTACTACATTTCTTATATGTTTTGTGAAATTTTTTTAAAAAAATTAGTTACTAACAATTGCTAATTTGTTGTCTTTTGTTCAGTTGGTTATTTTGCTAGAAGAGTACCCCCATTAAATAATACTTCACTGTCTTTTCTTTATTCTTAAAATTTTCTAAACAAACCTCTTTGTGTTAGCTATTCAGTACTGTAACAAATACCTGAGATAATCAACTTATAAAGAGAAAAGGTTTATTTTGGTTCACAGTTTTAGAGGTTTCAGTACATGGATGGTTGGCCCCTTTGCTTTTGGGCCTGTGGCCAGGCAACATATCATGGCAGTAGTGCATGGTACAGCAAAGTTGCTCACCTCAAGAACAGGAAGCAAAAGAGAGGGAGAGGAAAGGGCTGAAGTCCCATTACTACCCCTTAAGGGCACACCCCCAATAACCTGAAGACCTCCCACTATGCTCCACCTTTTAAAGGTTCTGCTGCCTCCCAACAACACCACACTGGGGACCAAGCCATCATCAAATAGACCTTTGGGATACACTGAAGATGTGAATTATAACAATCCTGGTGTGTACAAAGGTGTGCATGCACGTGTGTGAGAGAGAAAAAAGAAGAGGCAGAAACTGGGGCCTCTTGCCCTCCAGGGAGACACCGGAGTTGAAAGTTTCAGTGAAATTGATGGTAGTCATTGAATGAGCTTCCTGCCACAGCTGTCCTGGTCCTCTTGCTCAGGCTGGATATTCAGGGACCACATGTTACCTGGGCAATAGAGATGAAACCAGGGTAGGGGCCAGAGGAGAGCTGAATGGCAGCTATGATTTAGCTTTCTTCCTACTGCCTGCTGCCTAACCCTAAACACAGGCTGCCCCAGCATGGGCAGAGCAGAGGTGAGCCTGCACCACACCGACCAATCCCCTATCTGCAATAATAAGTAAGTGGGAAGGGCTGAACCCTCTGACCAGCATCAGGGCGGAAGCCAGCCAGGCTGGCAAAGCCCCAGATGTGGAGCACAGGGGACCTGCACTTGAGGGCCCTGACTGTGATTTCCTAGACCCTCTCCAGAGAAACAGAGGCTTGGGGTGTCACCTGGCTGCTCTCCTCTCAGTTTCTAGCCTGTGGCCACATTTCTGTGAAAACCATTCTAAATCTGTACAAATTTGAACGTTATGTTATTTACAGAATCCAGTCTCATTTATTTTATTGTCATAGTGTGTTTTAAAGTTTGTTTCAATATTTAGAAAGTAATTTTCCTCCTTTAAAGTCAGGTATTTTCTCATGTATTATGTTCATTTCTCTCTCATATACTTTTATGTTTCTATATACACTGTGTGTTATTATCTGAATTGTGGGACACTAATCTCTGATTTGGGGCTCATTTTGCTTATGACACTCAGTTTTTTCTTATTTCTTTTCTATTGGCACTTTAAATACATTCCCACAAATCTAAATTTTCAACGATTGCATTATTATCTCTATACCAGTTATATGTTTATGCATATTTGTTTGAAGTAATTTGCTATGCATATTTTTTTCCTATTGGGGTAACTATTTATCACACATTGATAACCTCATTCATTTCAGTAGGATAATGATTATTTTAGTAGCCTTTCCACTTTTCTACCACGAACTTCCTAGCATTCTAATCACCCAAACTCAGGTTCCATCCATGAGTAGCCTGAGGGACTAAAGGCTTGTGTTATCTTCCAAAATAAACACAAATTCCTAAGTTCAGGGATGATCTACTGGACTGCTGGACTCAAGTCACTGGGCTGTGAAGCACACAGAGTTGAAAAGAACAGGGGACTTTGCATCCATCAGTGACTGCTGGATACACCTAAGCCAAATCTCACCTCCAGTGAGCTTCACTGATTGTAAAAGGGATGCTAACCCTTCACTTGTCTTGAAACATTAAAAAAGGTTTTCAGAAATTTTAAAGTTATTTTGTAATGTCATTGTCCTTATTAAAGGACCACATAGTGTTACTCTTGTACTTGTTCAAAATCTTCCAGATAATTTTCCTCCAAGAAATTCCAACACCATATAGTCCACCTAATATTGTTCTCACAATATGGGCCCTCTGAGGAAGTTTAGGAAAGATTTCCACATGTATCATACTCAAATGACTAGTTCTGTAATAATCAAAACACAGTGAAGCTCACAAAGCTAATTTCACACACTAAAAATTTAATCTTTAAGCTTTGTAATGCCTCAGGGTCATAATGACTATCCATAATTTCATTGCAGCTATAGAAAACTGATGATTAACAGTTTAGATAGGAACACATCAGGTACATGAGTTTACAGTCCCAGGAAATAAGCTCTTACAAAATTGAAGAAAGAAAATATTAAAGAAAAAAGTTTTACTGGAATAAAATTAAAAGAGATATTGGGTGAGGGCTACTATGGGTCATAACCTGTCAAGAAGAAAAGAAATTGAGACAATAAGCATCTAGCTATTATTTTCTATTGTGGAGGGACAAATTATCACCAGCTTAGTGGTTTACAGCAACCCACAATTATGAGCTGACAGTTCTATGACTCAGAAATCTGGTATGGCACAACCGGATCTCTGCTCAGGGTGTCACAGGGCTGGCTGCATCTCACTGGAGCTTGGTGTCCTCATCAAGCTCTCCCTGTTGAGACAGAATTCATTTTCTGGCAGTTGTAGGGCTTCAGGGTCCATCTCCTTGCTGGCTGCCAATGGGAACTGCTCTCAGATCCTAGGTACTACCTGTGATCCTTACATGTGGGCTCACCATCTTCAAAGTCAGTGATAGAAACACATTAAACTTCCCAGGGCATTTAAAATTCTTCAGGAAAAGCTTAGTCCCTTTTCAGGGTTACCTGATTAAGTCCTGTTGACCCAGGACAATTTCCCACTCTTGAGGTCCACTGAGTTGGTTCTTAATTAGACCTACAAGATCCCTTTGTAGATTGAATTAATTAATTAATACCTAATATTTAACTTAATTAGTAGTAATTAATACCTAGATTAGTAATGAATACCTAGATTTAGTATCTGACTGAATAACTGGGAGAAGGTGTGTGTACACCAGGGAAAGGGGATCAGGGGCTTCAGATCTTACTTAGAATTTTGCCTACCAAGTAGAACAAGCTCTAGTAGAAACATGGGGATAGGACATTGTAACTGGTATCTGAGGTGGGGGTGATCATCTGGATAGGGCAGAGAGCAGTAGGGTCCAGGGTAAGGCTAAGGGCAGAAGTGGAAAGGGAAGTGATGGTGGAGGTCATTTCCATGTTCTCATGTCATACAGGCTGTTGGTTTGGGATCCCCGAACTTACAGGAATCACTCACAGTAAAAGGGAAAGCAGGTTCCTTAATTGACCCAGACTTTCCCTGATTGAAGTAAAACCAGAAATTCCAAAAATTGTTCCAGACACATGTCTAGAAACTAAAAAGTGATAATAACAATTCAAAAACAGGTATAAAAGAATTCAAAGCATGTGGTGCAAAATAATGATCAAACTATATAATTTTAATAGAGAATATTTGGAGCTTTAATTTATTGTTTCTAAGGAAGTTGACTTCATAATTACAACTTATTGACAAGAAAGATTAAAAAAAAAAAAAAAAACCCTTCACATGGGAAACTAGTTCTCTGATCTGATTCAGATTATAAAACCCAAAGATACATTTTAAGTGGAAGGGAAAGGACGTTTCCCTTAAAACAACTGTGCTCCAGAAGTGATGAAGTCTTCCAGTGTCAACCATATAAGGTTCAGTATTTATAGAAAATTCACATGCCTTTAATTACAATAAATTCAGTTCCCAAGGAAAACTGTACCATCTGGAAGATATTAACATCATTTACAACTTGTTCACCTCCCTGTTTCATAGAAAATTTTTATTTCTTGCCAATTTTCCACTGTTCTCCAGGAAAAAAAGAAACAAAGTTTCATGGGTTGCCTGAAGTTGGGTTTATATGTTGGCTAAAGTCATCAAGAAAGGACAGTGGGGCATTTTGGACATTTTTACTTCTTATTTACTTTAAGTCTTGATTTTTTTTTTCTATAAAGAATATTCTCTTCTGTCTGCTACTTTCTGTTCAGCTTTCCAAAGTGGTTTTTTTTTTTTTTTTTTTTTTTTTTTTTTTTTTTTTTTTTTCTTTTAAGGTAACTGAGTCTCTTTTAACTTCGTCCATGAAGGGACAAATGGAGCAGTATGAACTGAATTCTGGTTCCCATTCTGAAGTTCAGGAGCCATTCCTGCACCTTTCATTAAAGCAAAGTTTTCTCTACCAAGAATTGTCACTGCAAGAGTTTGGATCTGGAATTTCCCCCAGAGGACTAGTTGTAAAAGTTTGGTACCCAGCCTGGTGATATTGGGTGGTAGGCCCTTTAAGAGGTGTGGCCTAGTGGGAGGTCTTTAGGTTATTGAGAGGTGTGACCTTGAAGGGCATAGTGGAACCCTGGACACTTCTTCCTTTCTTTCACTTCCTACCATGAGGTGAATAGTTTGGCTTCACCACACACTCCCACTATGATGTGTTGCCTCTCAATAGGCTCAAAGCAACAGGGCCAATCAATCATGGGCTGAAATCTTTATAACTGTGAGACCATATAAATCTTTTTTCTTTATAAGTGTATTATCTTCGTTATTTGTTATAGTTACAGAAAACTGATTAACAGTCACCATTTCTAATATGCCACAAAATGTCAAAGGCAACAATGAGGCAAGAAAATGACACTTGCCTGAAATCAGGAGGTCAATTTAGTGAAACTGCCTGAATGTGATATGAGTCAATTTGTCCTCACACTCTGCCACTGAATATTAGAGAGCCCTGACCAAGTCACTTATCTAATCCTTCTAAGTTGCTAATCTGTGAAATGGGAAAAATGATAATTAACTTGCAGAATCATAGAGAAAATCAAATAATATATGCAATAACCTTTGTAGGGATTTAAAATTCCCCTTCCAAGCGAGGTTGGAATATGGAGAGAAGGAGAGACAAATACACAGAACACTAAATGGAGCAGATGCTTGTTTTCTAAAATGTATACCATCCTACCCTGTTCAAAACAGGCCACAGTGTAGTTAGTCTAGGAAATTTAGCTATTGTTATCTCCATGGATATCTGTCAATTCTAGATGACTAACTCTTGAAGATGACCTTAACTTGGTATTCTGAAAAATATTGCTTGGAATGATAATGGTCTTGCCTCAATATTACTGCCAAATCAATTAAATCATTACTGAATTACATTCAGTAATGGAGTTAAAGAAAGCAATTTATATATACCACAGTATGTTGGTTTTTAAAACTTTTTTTAAAAAATCACTAAATCCGTTAAGTGTTTCCATTCATGAACCCGACTGATTTAATGATCTGCAGTTGCACTAGTGCTATTATCGTGCAGGACTGAATTTGCTCACAAAGCTCCTTAATTGGTATGGGTGGAAACACCAGGGTGCGACTTCCAGTTCTGGAAAGGCAGGGACTCTGGCTTACAGCATCATGAAATCATAATCCTCAAATTTTCTTTCTAATTCCTTGGAAAGAAGAAATAAAGCAATAATTCTGTTCCAGGCTATAGGACCTAATGTGCTAATTTTAAAAGCTTTAAAAAAAAATCCTTCTGATTAATTAGTAATTATTCAGTGGGGATCTAGGTAGTTTGCTAATCAGAGCTGCAGGAACTAAAGTTGGCAAATACTTGTTTTCTTAGGGCTTTTTTTTCCTCCCCCCTGTAATTACCACAGAACCTTTTCAGCACCAAGTAGGTGAGATTATTCATTCTGCTGTGGGGAAGTTCCTTACCTTGAAACACCAGTCATCTTTCCTGTAAAAGTGGAAAGCAGGAATCGCTGAAGAAAATAGGTCTACTGACACAGATTAGATGCCTCTTCCTTTCAGTGACACCAGAATTTAAAAAAATAAATAAATAAGAAAGGTTGGGCAGTGAGCACCGAGAGAAGTCAAAACTGTGTCTTTCTGTTCTGCAGATCCTTCAGGTTTACTTAAAGTACATGCCACTGAGTTAACCACAACCAAGGAGCAAGGATCTTTTAGATATGGGCCTAATGTATTTATGATGCTAGAATGAAATGCACATGAGCAAAATAGATCATGTCATAGAGAGATGTTCTTTTTCTTTAATCCCTAATGTTTATTGAAAGCAGCATACTGTTTGCTGTAAATCATCTTTGGAGTTTCATGCATTCATGCTTACATTATTTTTTCTTTTTCATTTTTACCTTATTTGAAATTCTATGCAGTCAAAAGGTGGGTGTATCCAATAGACGAAGGGGCCACTAGTAGTCTAATTGCCACCCAGGCAAACATTCTTCATATGCCCCAAGTAATCTATGCTCAAAATTAATTCAAAATGTGGTGAATGATTTATATAATGAGAAATATCTCTGTGGACAGGTAAACTTCAAATGTCAACTGCAGTCTTTTTTTCTCCATATGCAGACTAGTGAAAGACAAAATAGAGAATCATGGGTTATCATTTAACTACTAGGTTATGTGATGTTTTCCTTTTCATTGACTTCAGATTGAGTACTTAATTGGTGTGCAAGTCTTTAACTCTTTCTGTCTCAGGAGCAAGCTCATAGAAGAAAGGGTTTTAATGACCTAGGTGGCCTCATGATTTATATGGAACTTAAGGAGTAATTGTGTGTTTAGAAGCAAGGCAAGCAGTGGCCATAAACCTTACTGGTAGCCTCCAAACCGTGGCACCTCCCTGGCTAAGTTTAACCATATGACTACATACCAGGCCAGCTTGTTGAAATGGGCTGTATGATCAGAGCATGGATTCAACTCGACCATGAGAACACAGACCCCCCTATCCTACTATCTAAAGCACTCATCAGTCCCAAGATCTTTATGGCAAGATTACTAGAAGAAAAAGGGAAGAGGTCGCTGAGGCAGGAGGATCACAAGTTTGAGGCCAGCCTTAGCAACTTGGTGAGATCCTATTTCAAAATAAAATAAAATAAACCAAACAAACAAAAAGAGTTGGGGAGGTAGCTCAGTGGTAGCACACCCCTGAGTTCAATCTCCAGTGCCTCAAATAAATAAATAAAAATAAACAAGGGAAAAGAGAATATGGTCACGTTAACTAAAATAAAATGTATCATAAATGAGTATTTTCAAATGCACTCTTCTGGGAAGCACAAAGTAAGTTAGAAGAAAGTATAAAAACCTTCCTCCATCATACTGAAGGCTCAGCTATAAAAACAAGACAGGCTAGCAGAGAGGGAATGCTGTGCTTCAAAAACTTCCCTTTGACCAAAAAACTTTACTTTGACCAAATGTTCCATAATGAAAAGGGCAGTATTTTTTAAATTATTTTGATTTTTACTGAAACCATAATATGTAAAATGATTTAACCTTTCCTTCTATTTAATGAATTGGTTTCTTAGAACACTTTTAATATAGAGGGCTAAAAAATTTATTAAGAGAATTGATAATGTTGATAAAAATCACAGGGGATTTCCTCACAGAAATAGGAATAAGCTGGCTTTTTGGCATTTTAGGTCTTGAATTATTTAGGGGCAAAGGAACCCTTACTTACAAATATACAGGATACCAGATCTTTTGGGAATCCCTTCAGTGGAAAATTATTAAAAAAATCACAGGTTCTTGGAATTGTCATATTACTTTTAAAAATAGGCCTTATTTCAGATTTTTCATTAACTTTGATTGCCTTTTCCTTTAATTATGGAAAACAATCTAGATCATATTATTATTTTAGACACTTCCTAATCAGTTGTGTTTATTCCTTTTTTAAAGTTGGAAGTAGAAATAATACAAAATTAGATTTCCTAAATTAGGTTCCCCAGAATACCAGTCTTATGAAATGCTTCAAGGAAAAAAAAAAAAAATTTCCCAAAATAATTTGGGAAATGCTGCATATAATATTCCTTTCACAAATATTCAGTTTATATCAGCATATTAAAGACTAAAAAGTCCCACGGTTATGAAATTTTGATTCGATTTAGTTTAACTCAACATATGTCAATCCCATCAATCACAAGATCCTTTTATTATGTAATACCCATGGAATTAGTGTGCATCATAAAGCACTTTCTATGTGCTATTTTGAAAAGTCACTTATTTTTCACTAGCACAGATGAGAAGAAATAAAAAATAATTTAAAGAGGGAATCGACTTAGTAAATGTTGACATAAATTTGGGAAGACAGAGATGAATTTAGGAACCTAATTCCTTCTCCTATTTGGCCTTAAATGTTAGGAATTTAATTTGAATCAGGGCTTTTAGAAATGATTTTAGCAACTGTTTCTGGCTAAACAAACATGATGCTGATACCTAAGACTGCCTATACTTGGTCAAATGGCTCAAACGCGGCTGACAAATGCAGTTTGCAAGGCGTCCTCTCATTTGTCTCTCTCAGGCAGGAATTAAAGAATGTCTTGGTTATACCACTTAGAGTCAAGATGACAACTGTGAAGAGAACTAAGCAACGTTTCACACTGGGAAGATATAATAGAACGATATTGTGGGGGTTTTTTTTCTTTTTAAATTTTTTTAGATGTTGATGGACCTTTATTTTATTCATTTATTTAGATGTGGTGCTGAGAATTGAACCCAGTGCCTCACACATGCTAGGCAAGTGCTCTACCACTGAGCCACAACCCCAGCCCCGATACTGTGTTTTGTAGATGAGAAAATGGAAGCCCAAAAGACTTTAAGGGACTGAAACAATATTTCAAATCCAGTTACTAGAAAAACCAGCACTATCCACTGTTCAAATGAAAGATCAACTGCTACAGCTCATTTTTAGGAGATAATGTAAAGAATTCTTTGTGGTCATTGGGACCCACTTCTAATTTGAGATTACTACCAAGGGATTGCTCAGTCTTGCTAAGAAACCTACAGGAAGTGGAAATGGCCCTGAGTCCAGACAGGGAATCATCCCCTTTGATGCCCTGGTTACAATTCCAAGTCTTCTTTATTTTCCTTGGATCTATCTGTTCCTTCAGTAAACATTTCTTCAGTGTTTAGTGAAGTTTCCACTCATCCTAGGACCACCTATAATTCCTCTTCCATCTGATAGCCCTTCAGCTATCAGCATCTAAATTTTTACTTCCCCATGCATTATAAGTCTCTTTTTTTGGTATTTTGCTAAGAGAAAATATTTAAATCATTAATTAGACTGACACCTAAAAAACAGGCACAAACATGGATAAGTAAAGTATAGTTGCTCAAAGGTTGCCAAGGTATCAATATTTAACCAAGACAGGGATGGAGGGCCCTTTAAAAAAGGGCAAAAGTTATTTCAAATGCTCTTTAATAATCTGTGTTGAGAATTTGCCAGGAAGAGCAGCTAGATGGTTGGAATTCTGTTCTGCTATGTGTTCTAAACACTTCCATGCCTTCTTTCTCCCTCCCTTCCTATACCTTCCAGCCTCTGCCCTTCTTGTTTTGGAACTAAGTGATCCAGAGGTTGAGTCTCCTCAGGGGAATGATGATATGCCTATCACCCTTTGGAGCAAGGACCCAAGAAATGGAGAGAGGTACAGGGTAAAAGCAAAGGATTGGGTCCAGGTCTTCCCTAGATGGGCCCAGGAGGCAGAGGGTCACAGAAGTGCCTGGGTGACAATTTTAACATGAACATTTTTTATTTCTATTGTGAGGTTTGTCTTTCTGATGCCAAAGAAAGAATTTAACTTATCTTGCTGACTTTTTCTTTTACAAAATAGGCATGGTAGCTAAGAACTTCAAATTCTGGACAGAGAACATTTTTATTTTTGTAACTTTAATTTGTAAGTTGCTTTTTTCTCTTGCTGTCTCCCTCCTCATGCTACTATACAATGCCATGTCAAGTCCTATAGTTCCTTTAACATTTCTTTCTGTGTGTAATATAGTAAGACTATTGCTAAACTGTAAAAATGTCATTGATTCAGGATACTTCTTTAAAAGACTCAGATTATAATAATCCTCCTTCCCAGACATAGGCAAAACACCCATTTTCACTAATTAAATGCACACATAGCCTTCATAATTTTTTAAATCTTAAAATAGGCTTTTGTAGATTTATAAGTCATATGGCCTTCATATCAATTACTTACCAAAGAATTCCCCTAATTATTCACGGATGAATATACACTCAGAAACAGGTTAATAGTTTAAATACTACAGAAGCAAAAGTCATGTTGGATTTGGCAGTCATTTAAAATAATAACTTCAACTTCATGTTTTTCTAATTTTTCTTCTTTAACATCCAATATCTTCAGAAAAATAACTTTCTCCCTAATGTGTGACAGACATGTTAAACACAGGCTGTGCAAATCTTGGAACAGTAATAATATTGATCTCTTCTGTGGAAATTCTCCGGACGAATGGAAGAAGACCATTAGCAAAAGCTTTGATTTTTACTCCCTTTATGGTTTGCAATTAAAGAGGAAAATATTCCTAGCATGTGTGATTATATACATGATTTTCTGTGAAAAAAATAGTAATATCTTACATTTATGTAGCAGTCTCTACTGAAAAGCCAAAAGAGCTTTATGCTTGAAGAGAGTGGACAGGTAGTGTCCTGTTATATTGAGAATGTCTTCATTGCAGCTGTGTCCACACTGCTACTGGAACAGCAAGTTGATTTTGTAAAACCATTGGTTCCACAGGCAATTCTTTACTAGATTGACTAAATTAACTCCTGAATTTTTCATCCAGAGTTTTCCACAAGTGCCTGGACTCGCATGGATGGCCTGAGTAATGGCAATGCTGACTCCTCATCTTTGGGTCTGTATGTCCCTGTCAGTGCCTAGGAAGGGAGTCAACCGCATACATGCTACAAAGCAGGTAAAAGAAACAGAAGTTGTGCTAATGGAAGATGATTTTAGGACAGTTCTCTAGCAACTGTCTACGGTGGTCTCCTAAGCATCCTCTGCTCATTCACAAATGCAGAATTGTTTCAATGTGGGTGTAAGCTAAGCTTTCTGGGTTGCTTACAACACAGAGCATTTCCTTCTTATTTTAGCTCAGACTTTAACAAAATAGAATTTAAATTTAACATGAACTTTGATGATAGTATTATTAAAAAGATAAAATATAGTTCCTGGTAGATACATGAAACAGTAAAGAAAATTAGAAAGGGCAATTTAGAGTTTAGGTATTAGTCACAGGATTTTAATTTTAAAGCACAAATAAAAGTCATCCTCTGGGAAGTTATGAGAGTTCCTGTCCCTATTCCTTGACCAGTTACCATCTTACCATCCTAGAGAGAGAATTAGTACTTCTGAGGGGCAGAGACAACTGCCTTTATGTCCCTCAACTAAGGATAACTGCACAGATTTTTTTTCCTGACATCTCTTTTCTAGAAATTTCTCTTTTTTCTGCTGATTCAAATTCTGTTCTTTCAAAGCTCAACTGAAGATTCATTTGTTCTGTGAAGTTTCTCTTCTACTCAATCACTTCTAACTCTGCCTCCAGTTAAACTGATGAAGCTCTCAGACAGTACAAACTGAGCAATTACAGTCATGCACCACAAGAATGTTTTAGTCAACAGGATTCACAAACGATGGCAGATCCAAAAGATTCTACTGCTTAACACTAGTGCCATAGCATCTTAGTGTGTCAGAGTACACTGTGTGGTGTTCACACAAAAACAAAAATCACCTAACCATGCATTTCTCAGAACATGTCTGGTCATTAAGTAGCTCAGAACTGTTTAGGTTCGCCAAATATTACACTGGAATTAATTTTTAGGTATTACCATGCCTTACTTATTTTCCTAACAAAATTTACATTTCTAGTAGGTAGGCTCTCTCTCTCTCCATTTACCTTGTATTTTTCTGAGAATCAAATATAATACTGTTTCCCTGGAAATGAGTTTATGCTTATGGAAAAAAATGAATCTATAAGAAAAAACTGGAACAGATATCTCATAACCTGGGGAGTCAAACTATTTTATATTAATACTTTTAAAAACATTTAAGCCAAGTCTTCTAAATTGTTTAGTAAGTAGTTCTGGAACAGAACCCGTTGTAGCTTCAGAATTTTTTTTTTTTTCTTCTAGAAATCATGTAAAGCACTTTTGGGAAAACTCCAGGCACACTGTGCATGCTGCTTTTGTTGCAATTACATTAAACCTTATTAAAATAGCCATCATGACAACAACATCTCGTCAGAAGAGCACGCCAAATACTTAGGGGCATAGTCTCAGCTAGACGTCTTGGGATTTAGGTACTGAAAGCCTATTAGTGATAATAAGTATTACGTCTATAAATCCCTAGATGCTTATGTCAATCCTATCTGTTTCAGTTTCCACAGGTGGAATGATAGTTCTAATGAGGTCTGTGTCCTCAAGATTTCTGCTTAGAAAATAAAATGTTTAGATCTCAACTTTTCTGTTCATTCCTGGCAGGATTATAGATAAGGGTGACATTTACACATAATTGGATGTTGAAGAACTGCAAATCATTATCTTTTATAGAAATTTGATCCACATTGGAGTCTCAATCCAACAGACATTAGTGTGTGTTAGAAACATATACAAATGGTAAATTTTGCCTAATGAAGCTGTTAATTATTTTCCCCTTAATGTGTGCTGTTTGCATTATCACTCTCCTCTACTTCCTCCAATTAGGCAAAAAGCATCATATGGTTTCCTTTGCTTTATCTTTATCCTTATCTTCTGAGTGTGCTACATGTAATTCATTCTCTTCTTTAGCACATGAAAATAAAAATAAACTCTCATTTGTACTTAAGGTCACTATCTACAGAGGCCAGTGTTTTAGACTACTTGTTTCATCATTTGAATTTCAAATTCTTATCCACGAATGCTTTTTACTTCTTTGCAAAATCCAAAGCTTAAGAATAGTGCATACTGCTCTACTAATCTTTGTCTTAAGAGGTGTGAATTACAGGTTTCATTCTTTCATTTCTCCTTTTTTTAGTATTTAACTTCCATTAAATGGGATATAAATCCAGTAGTTATTTTGCAACCCAGGAATATATAATGTCTATGTGGGATATGTCTCTATCTATGTATATTTGTGCATGCCTAGGCATTAATGCAAAATATTATAACCTTATTTGTCAAAAGAAGGTTAATTCACAAAATAAAAAGATTCCAAAATGTGCACGTTTGCACAAAATGTTGCCATTTGGAGTTCATTTTGTGTGCCTCTATTAAGATTTTCTTGTCCATACAGGCCACCAAGGCATAAGGTGATGACCGACCTTGGTTAATCCAAACCACAGGACTGACAAGTGATTAATTCCAGCCGTCAGATGATTAGCTGTAGTCCTCTGATCACAACCCTGCTTGTCAGTAACTCACAACTAAACTCTTTCAGGAACAGTAAGGAAACTTGTGCACACCATTTTTAAAGACAAACTATGCAATTGTGATGGATCCTGTATTCTGTGCTCAGCTTCTCACAGTTGTCCAATTTCCAGTTTTTGTTAAATTAGTTTCATATCAGTCAATACTTGTTTAAAAACATGTCATAAGTCTCTGTGGCTTGTGCATGCTTCAATTACCTCTGATTATTACATCAAGATTCACAAACAAGATACCAGAGTCACTCCTATTTACTGGAAAATGCTATTGAAACAAACCGAAATTCAATTTTAGAACAGATTGCAATAACCCGTCAAAACATCCAAGTGGAGAGGAAGTTGGCCTCGAGGTGTGCCGGGCCATTGTTAAATGCAAGACGGCATCTCACCTAATAATTTAAACATGGTCTTGTGGCCTGACATTTTTAATGCTTTCTTGATTTCTTTCTTTTGGCTCTGTGTGTTCTTTGCCACTGTAGGGTGCAGTGCATAGCAGGTTATGGATTAAATACCAAGCCTCATTCTGCCAATAGCACTTGTAGGAGGGGAAATAACTGGGTACTTTTATAAATAGTCCCGCTGTAGGTGTCCACAGAAAGCAACCTTTATTCAGGGCTTTTAAAAGCTGCCTGCATTTTAGATGCAAACCAATCCATAAAACTACCAAGTTCGAATTTTCAGCTATTATCTGGGCAGCAAATCTCAGGCACCTGGGTAGGCTGATTTGACATTTTTGTCAGCACAAATTAGGATCCAGGTTTAACTAGTGCAATCTGGTCCTAACAATTAATTTAACCTGCACAATCCTCATGCTATTCAGCCCATGGTTCATATTTACTTTGTGACTCACTGCATTTGGATTAATCTAGAGGGTCAAGAATTTTATGCTCGAGGCAGCTCTGACTCTGAAGAACAGAAACAAACACATATTTCTCCCATCATTTGTTGCCTTGGGGCAAGAAAAAAGAAAGCCACTATATTTGGAAACAAGACTTTTCCAGACAACTACAAATACACAACCATAGTTCCATACTAAAACAGAAATGTGCTGTGGAAATCTAGACTGCAGTTAAGAAATTAGTAGGCACACATAAGGTGGATACAAATACAAAATTATCACAAATAAAACATATAAACTCAAGAGATGGTGAAATTGTATATAATAAATACTTAAAGCACAGATTAAGTGTTTCCTGGAAGCAGAGAATCATTTAAATGAAAAAACATTTAGAAGAGTCATAGGTTTTGAAATTAACTAAGGTTCAATATACTTATTTCTAAATATGGAAACAGGCCTAGAGAGGTCAAGTGACCCAAGAATTAGTTTGAATGTCAAAAGATCCAGACTATCTAACTCCCCTAACCAAATACTTTCCTATGGACTTCCCAAACATGTTTTCCCATACGTATGTTAGAAATGCAAAAATTCTATGTTAATTTACTTACTTTTCAGTTTTAATAAAGAACAGAATTTGACAATGTCAAACTCCCGATTGTGGGCCTTTTTGTCTTTCTGATCTATTCTGAACACTAAAAAAAGTGATTTTTAAAATATTTGCTAAATTAAACACACTCTTCAGGGGTTTCTGATGGACTTGGCTCAAGTAAAGGTAGCGAAGAAATTAAGTTTTTTTTTTCGTGTGGGAGCTCCTGTTTGACCTTGACACTGGCACTGATAGGCAAGAGAGAGGATCCTGAGCACTTTGGTGGGACTCATGGCATCAGGAGGCCTGAAAGGTCCGTGAGAGTTCATTTGTACATCTTAATCCAGTTCAGGCAGATGAGCAGACTGTGTCTGTTTTGTTTCTAAAATCCGCCAAAGAAAGAAATTCCAGAGCCTCCCTGGTAACATTCCTGTACTCCATACCCCTATTTTCTAGAAGAGTTTAAAAAACAGTTCCAATCCATCTTGTTTCAGTTTGAGACCATTTCCTGTTTCTTTCCATTTGTCCAAAAGCAAGTATGCCCATGTACTAACAGCATAATCTATTTTTCCCCAGAATATTTAGATTACCTATTTCTCTCAGACAAAGTAAGAAATGTTTATTGCATATTAACTTCAACACAATAATCCAGCAGGGACTTTTTCCAGGCTTTTTCTTCCTTGAAATGTTAGGTCCCATAGACATAATTGGTAATGTTTTTAAGACGAATCTTGGTATCCAGGGCACAAGAAAACAGAAACAGGAAGCTTACTGAGGATCATACTATTTGCACTATTACATCTTTATAATAGGAACAGTCCTTGGCTTTCTTTTCAAGAATTCAAAGCATACAATTAATTCCATAGTACTAGAGAAAGAAAACTATCAAGAACCAAAATCACAGAGGGGAATTGGAAAGGCATCTTCTCTAAGGCCTAAATGTTACCAATAAAGAAGCAGAACCCCTGGTGAGTTTTGTGGACAACCAACAGCCCACAGCAAAGTCAGTACAGAATCCTGGAATCTCTGTTCTAAATTCTGAGCTTAAATTAAAACATGTTCACTCAATATTCAGCAAGGAAGGGAGAAAACCGAAAACATGTTATCTCTGAAGGAAGAATGCTTGCATCTGATAAAAGCACACTTACGTGCTCATAACCCACATGCTCTTAAAACATAGCTTTATCTGCATAATAAAGATGTGGCACTCTGGCACAGAGAGACAAATACGCCATGATCTTACTCATGTGAAATCTAAAAGAATTGTTCTCAGGGCTGGAAGTATCTCAGTGGTAGAGCCCTTGTGTTTAAGCCTCAGAGTTCCATCCTCAGAACAAAACACTGACCTCACAGACATTTAGAGTAGAGTGGTGGTTATCAGAGACCATGGAGAGTGGGGGAGGGAAGGATCAAGAAAGATAGGTCAGTGGGTACTAAATTATAGTTAAGAAGGGGTAAGAAGTTCTGGTGTGCTATAGATAAATCTATAGTAGAGTGACTATAGATAATAATTACTGTACATTTTACGAAACTAGAAGAAAGGGTTTTGAATGTTCTCACCATAAAGAAATGATAAATGAGGACATAAATATGTTTAACCTGATCTAAACACTACACAGTGTATACTAATATCAAAATATTACATTGATGTGTATGATTTTGTTTCTGTTTATCTGTTAAAAATAAATTCAAATGAATTAGTTAATAATTAATTAAACAAAAGATGTGGCACTATTACTACACTGTGGACTTATAACATTTTTTTTTTTTTTTTTGTCTTGGGGGAGGGTACTTAACCACTGAGCCATATTCCCAGCCCTATTTTGTATCTTATCTAGAGACAGGGTATCACTGAGTTGCTCAGCACCTCGCTGTTGCTGAGGCTGCTTTGAGCTCACCTCCTGTCTCAGCCTCCTGAGCTGCTGGGATTACAGGTATGCACCACTGTACCTGGCTGGACTTATAATGTTTGCATAGCTGTGTGAATGAATGAATTTCACTTTTCCATACCTAATGTGCATTCTTTTGTCCCTTTTTATTTTATTTTATTTTATTTTTTTGGTCAATTATAGTTTCAATAATCTTTTTCCTTCAGAATTCACTGTAGAATGACCCAAGGAAGTCACTGAGAGCAATTAAATATGCTCTTTATTTCATGTTACCACCAAACAATGCCATGAGAGAGCAAGTTCATCTAAGTAGAACTTGGGGGTTTGCATCTCAGTTAAAAATTAATGCATTTTCTTCAAAATAAGACAGTGATCCCCTATTGATTTTTATGTGCACATACAGTTTTATGCAGTGGAAGTTCCCACAGACCTCAAATGCTTTAGTGAGTGTTGAAGCTGGGATGAGCCTTTATGATGTAAGAATGTGGTAAGTCTAGTGTGACATTTGTCTTCCTACTAACTTTCATCGTTTCTCGTCAGGGAGTTGGTATTTTTACAGAATAATGTTCAGCAAAGCCTATGTCTAATCACTGTACTGAGAGATACAAAGGGGCCAGAAGAGTAAGTATTTGAATGTTAATGAGGAAGAAAAGAACTAGTATGCCATTTTTGTAAAATCCTGATAGGTTCACCCTGCATAAATGAACCTGGGAGAGAACCGATCTTCATTTTGTATCTGAACAGCAACAAACAGCATTAAACAAGTACCATTTACTCAGAGCCATCACTACCAATCTGCAAAGCTGCCAGGTTCATGGCCCAGATGTAGCAAATAGCTGTGATGACATCACCTTGGCCAAGAAATAAGGAGAGCAGAGATCTAAATCAGACTCTGCCACTGTAACAAGTAGATAATGCTGGCACTCACTCTAACTCTCTGGGCCTTTGTTTCCTCATCTGTAACCTGAGAGGACTGTCCTAGAAGATCTTTAAGGTTGTTTCCACTAACAGCACATCATGATTCAAAAAGTCACACTGAGCTTTGGTTTCACCATGGCTTTTCCTCATAGCCCAGGGCCTTTGACAGGCCCTGATACCATCTATGTCAACTTGGGGCAGTGGATCTCAGGCCAGGCATTCATTAAGTGGTCAGTGGTTATCAAAACATTCAAAAATTTTGGCTTTCATCTTGATGATTCTATTTAAAACCAACAATGTAAATACATCGTGGACACCCTAGATAAGTTCCATATAAAGAGCACTGCCATGTCTTTTTGTAGCCACACGTGTATTTGTGTTTAGGACAACGACTGCCAAGTGAAGGTCATAGGAAAACATGAATTTGATGAGGAATGGTTTCCCAGTTGTTGAAACGGAACAAAGTGGTGGGAGAGGTGAGTCATCACAGGAGTAATAGAAAACTGCACTCAGAAGAACCAGCATTCTGGCTATTGATACCATGTTTAAGTATTTGGGGAAATATTTGATAAGCAGCAGTTCATTAGTAGTGAAGAAGTTTTCATGAAAATATTTTTTCCGATATTATAGTTTGGAGATATGCCATTATATTGACCCATTGATGGCAAAAACTAATTAAACTATAGTAATCTAAAAATCCAGCAAAGACAATGATAGTTGCTAAAAGGGTTATCCATTCTGCTAAAACTCAAGGGAATAAAGTTACTCAATAACAGGAATTTTGTTTCTACAAAATGCCATCATTCAGCTTATCAAATTGGTGTTATCTGTTTGGGATTGGTGTTTATGTTGGGATTAATACGTAAATATGCTTTGCTTTATTTGTTTTATGAGAATACTAAAATAAGGCATAAGTGAATTTCTTTGTGTACACATAATAAGTAAGATTGTAAAAAAAAAATGATTTTCAACATTACAGGTCCTTGGAAATGTTTTCCTTTAAAAGAGCACCGTATAGTCCTTAAATATGAGAAGCCCTTTCTTTTCTTTTGCTCTATCCTCAGGCCCATCGGTGAGGAAAGAACCAGCAGCAAGACAGGAAATGTCTGTTTGAATCCAGGTTGCCTCCTGGTCCACTGACCTTGCTAACAAGTTTGATTGTTCTGGAACTCTGTAGTCTCCTTTGCTTTGAGTTACTTTAAGTGGATTTATGATAAATGATCCATTTCATCTTAATCCTGCTCCTGGAATCCTGCTCCTGGAATCCTCAGAATTGACTTGTTCTTTGATGAGGAAAAGGACAAGATGTTTCTGGATCCTCACAGGAGGTCTGGGTGCAGACAGATCACTGGAAAGGTGGATCCCGAGCAATAACTGCCCTGGTGGAGGAATGAGGGGCCCTTTCTGATCTTAGAATTTGAGGGGTAGGAAGGGAACAGATAATTGACAACTATGTGCTAAGGGTTTTATACACAGGTTGGTTTAAGGAGTCAGTGAATTCACTGAAAGGTACTGGGCCAACAAATCCAGACAGGATTAGCATTTTTGTCTTAATAATCCAATTTAAACAAAAAATATTTCATTCAGTACTTTAAATAATTACAAATTGATTATAAATCACAAGTTGGAAGCCAACACAAGCTCTAACACAAACAAAATACTAAACACTAATTCTCTTCTTGATGCAAAATAATTTATGGCATGGACCACATGCTTGATTATAAACAGCAGCACACTTCTGAGGGGTATATTTCATTCATAACCTATGAGTCAAATGGCTTTCTCTGTGGATGTTCCAAGAAGCCATTTACTAGAAATTTCTCAATTTCTTTAGGTTAAATATGAGGATTCCAGAACTTTGCTGGGCCTCTGCAAATTTTGCTCTGTACTACAGGTGTTATGTGGTCAAAGTATACCTAGATCCAAGGAAACTGCTTTTCCTTCAAACTCTTTAGGGCTAAAAGGTAGGATTTACTGCCACTCCCTTGATGATTTGCTGGGATCCTGCAGTCAGATGGGACATTTTCCTCAGAGCCCTAAGAAATCAGACTCTGAGATGCGATTTGAAGTAAAAAAAAAAAAAAAAAAAAAAAAAATCCTTGGAATTATATTATCCTTTGAAAATGAGTGCCACATCTTCTGTTGATAATACATTCATCAGCTATAGTTCACAGTCAAAATTCATTTATCCTGTTAATCTTGCTCATTTTGGCAACCAGGAACACCCACTTATATGAAGCTAACCAGGTTTTCAAGATTTTGAGATCCTTTGGGAATATTTTACCAGTTGGTGAAATAGAACTTATACCAGAGCATGATACTTTTCAGTACTAGTCCCAAGAACAGCTTGTGAAAGTCACATTAAACTTATATCTATCCTGGGTGACTGGGAACTCTCTGTGGGGCAATCAGAGATGCAGGTGGACCTATATAGTCTCTGCTTCACAGGGACTTGTGCCCAGGCAGACTAGAGTCTCATGGATACAAAGGACAGGCTGTACACACAGTTGGGTCCCACCCCTCCATGCAGCTTCCGTCTCATTCTTCACAGACGCTCCACCAGGAGAAACGCCTCATGAATTTTCCTCCTTGAAGCTGAAGGACCCATTTAATGTCCTAACTGCATATAATGCTTGAATTCCCCAAATCTCCAGGTGCTGTTCACTTACTCTCTGAAGAGAATCACAATAGTTTCAGTTATGTAGACAGGGACTGTAATTTTCATTTTGCTGGCCGGGCACCATTCTGAAGTGGGATGGTTTTGGTGTCACAAGGACCTGCCTTTAAGCTCTTTTTCTGCCATATCAAGTTCTGCATTCTCAGGCAGATCTTTAATCTTTTTATTCTTTGCTTCCTTTCTTGCAAAATGAGATGATCATATCTTGCAGCGAGCTTGTGAGTATTAAAGATTATATTTATAAACATCCCACTAGACACACTGTAGACACCACATGAATTGTAGCTATTATTTATTCTAGGTCTAGGCTGGAAATCTGCCAGAATGTAAATTCTATATTCTTCCCACAAATCAAAATACTCTCCCCTACCACAACTATTGCTACTACTACCAGGTGTTCATTGAGCACTTATTTGTGCCAGAAAGCTTACTAGGCATTTTTGCTGCACAGTCTCATTTTTACATTCCAATAACTCCACAAATTGGGCACTATTTTTAGCTCCACTTCATAGTTGAGAGAAATGAAGTTACATTGTCCAAGGTCACAGAGCTGGGATCTTGTCTAACCCAAACTTGAGACTCTGAAAAACATGTCATTCTTTTTTCTAAAGAGTAAGTCAAGCCTGTCCCACCTCTCTCCACAAAATAGTCCACAACATCCCTTCCGAACTACCTTTCCTTTCTCAGCATCAGCTCTGAAGCAGGGTTCCATGATTTCTGCAGACAAGGTGCAACACACTAGTCAATGGAATCAGACACATGGAAATCTGCTTTGCTCACCAGAATTGCCTCTGATCTTTGCTAAGCACCATCCCAGGATTTCAATCCAAGATATCTGAGGAAGAGCCAGTTGTAAGCATTTTCTTTAAATTCCTATAAGCAATTGATTCAGAGGTGTAGGTTTTTTGAGAATCATGGATAGATCCTGGTTGTCTTGAGAGAAGATGTAGAATCTTAGGAGAATCTCTGGGCCATCCCATTCTCCACAGATGAACTCTAGGTTATTAAATATTCTGTACTTCTCATAAATAGAAGGCTATTGCTCATGCTATAGGGATAGAGCCACATCAATGTTTACAGTAGCACTATTCACAATAGCCAGGTTACAGAACCAATCAAGGAGTCCTTCAATAGATGAATAGATAAAGAAAATGTGGTCTATAAACACAATGGAATATTACTCAGTCATAAAGAGGAATGAAATTATGGTACTTGCTGGTAAATGGATGGAACTAAAGAACATCATGCTAAGTGAAATAACCTAAACTCAGAAAGCCAAGGGTCAAATGTTTTCTCTGATTTGCAGAAGCTGGTCCAAAACAAGAGGGAAAAAGAGATAGAAATAGAAAGAGAGAAAAGGAAAAGGGAGGTGGATTCCATCAAAATAGAAGAAAGGTCAGTAGACTAGATGAAGGGGTCTGAGGGAGAGGGAGAAGAAATGGAATAAGAGAAGAACATCAGAATGAATCTTACCTAACTTTCCTATGTACATGTATGAATGTACCACAGAGAGTCTGACCATAGTGTACATCTATAAGACACTATTAAAAAAAAGTCCTAGAAGCAAATAGCAGAAAGATCAGTAAAGGGAAGGGAAGAGGAGGAGGGAGGGGGGAGGGAAAGGGAAAACACTGGGGACTCAATTAGAACAAATTATATTCCCTGCTTTTATATTTATGTCAAATAAATCCTAATGCTATGTATGACTTAAAAGAACGAATAAAAAATGTTCTTTAAAAAAAGAGAGAAGGCTATTGTTCTAGTTTGGATTTGGAATATCCCTGGCGGCCCCAGTTTGGTATTATTGGGAGGTGGTGGGACTTTTAAGAGGTGGGGCTTAGTGGGAAGTGTTCAGGTCACTGGGAAAGTGTCCTTGAAGGGGCTTATGGGACCTCAGCCTCTTCCTCTCTTCTTGTCTCTCTGGCCCTGAGGCAAACAGTTTAGCTTCCTCCATGATGCGCTGCCTCTCATCAGGCCCAAAGTCATAGGACCAACTCACCCACCTGGGACTGAAATCCTCCAAAACTGTGAGCCTAAACAAACCTATTCTCTTCATGAGTTGTTTGTGACAGTGATAGAAAGCTGACTAGCACATGTAGCCAACAAGTGGCTGCAATGGCCAGCTTTTGAACCTAGCTCCACGTGGCCTCGCATGCTGCGCCATTCTCTCTCCCACATGAGCTGAGCAAAGTCCAACACAGGACGTGGTTAGTACGAGAAAGAACATGAATGTTGTATTATTTGGATAGAAAAGAGGCTCCCCAGCATTCTTACTTGAGGTAACGCCTGTGGCTGAGACAAGCAAGGTTGTCAGAGATATGTGTGTGGGGAGCACTAAATTTGGAGAGTTTGAAGCTTTTTTTGTTTAGCTCCTCTGACCTAAGAGTTCACTCAGGATTTTCTCTTCAGTCTGATGTTTAGGGGGTAGGTGGAACAAGGCTGACCTTTGGAGTGGGATTTTCATAAAATAAATAAACTGGATGACAGAGTATAAAAGTTACAAACCTCTTAGAATGCCATATGTGAGCGACTTGTAAACAGTCCATAAATATCACCTGCTGGGTGGAAGTCAAGGAGGCTGATGTGGAATTCTGTACGAGCACGTTTTCAGCAACACTGAACCATCTGGTAATGACAATTTATCCTCTAGTTGGCACAGGACTACAATTATAAAGCATGCTACTACTGACTTCTGTCTGGAAACAAATGAGCAGGGCTCACACTGTAATGTGGATATAAAGCTGGTGGGTGTGGCTCAGCCATTCACATAAGCCTGGGTGAGGTCAGGAGAGGGATTAAGAAATTAGAGAATGGGCCTGGGGATGTGATTCAGTGGTAGAACACACGTTTGGCATGCATGATGCTCTTGGTTCAACCCCCAGAACCAAAAATAAAAGAGGGGGGTTTTTGCAGAGATCCCCCCACAAGTGAGATATGAACAGCAGCCCCTACACGCTGCACACACACACCCTAAGTTTTTGAAGTTAAAAAAAAAAAAATTGTTCCTTTCATAACAATGTCTAATTCATGAGCACTTAAAACAAGCAAACAAAAACAATTCAGAAACATCTGTGTCATTCTTGGGAACTAAGTACAGAAAAGGCATACTAAAGAATGACTTTATCCTTTACCCCTTTTATTTTCGATATTTTCTAACTACTAGTTCTAAAACACTTAATCCTACAAAGGATAATGAGGTTGTTCCCAGGTTTTATTTCCTGTGGAGGAAAGAGAGAGGGGGAGGGGGAGAGGGAGAAGGGAAGGAAATTTTGAATGTTTTTCTTCCAAATAGACTTAGCACAAAGACTCTGTACAGAAAAAAAAATATTTCAGATTTCTCAAAATGGATACTAATGTGATATGGGAAACTGAAGGAGAAAAAGTGGACTAATGGCTTTATTGTAGCAACACGTACAACAACTAGACATATTTTAATGTCATTATCTTCTCCCCACCCAAAACAAACCTTCCAATTATACTTTTAATCAAGAATTCCTTCAAACATGGTTACTTCCTGTCCTTCTGGGTTCCTATGATATGCAGTTTCCATCCTGACTTCATCCTGTTTGGCCTCTTTGCATAAAAGCTAAGGAGCCTGGCCCACAGCCTGCCAGGGCTTTTCAAAGCCCGCAGTCTGTAAACAGGAAAGATTTCCTCTGAGGTTGTGGGCCCCTCCTTGATCAAAAGATGGCTCTTGGATAAGGACTTCCCCCATTGCCAGCCCCTAGCACTTTCTAGGTCAGATTCTCTTGGGGGACAGGTCACCAGGTATTCACGGCAGAGGTGCTCAGCATCTTGCCAGGAGTCTGAGGGCCACATAGAAATGGTAGGAATAAGTTGGACTTTGTTAATGAGGAGGTAGGACTGGAGAAACACAAAGATTGCCTCTGAGCCATGGCCCAAGCTGAGGTCCCCTCCTTGTTAACAATCATGGAAGGTAAGTGGATCAGACTTCAGTTCAGAGTCTGAGAGGGGGACAGGAGAGCTACATGAGGTTCTTTGGTGACTTTGAGGACAACAGGGTTTGAAAATAAGAATAATGACCCTTGACAAAAGGAGTGGTTTTATCCCCATGGTTAGTGAGTAACCTCTTTTGAGAAAAAGGAGCATAGTCAATGATTTACTAGTTGGAGACATCATCCATGTAAAAGTACTGGTTATGTCTGTTTTCAGGGTCAGTTTTCTTATGATAGAGTTACAGCTCATACTTTTTAAAATTGGGTACTTATTCGTCCAAAGCAGCTAATATTCTTCATATGATTTCATTAGAACTATCAAATTCAGGGAAAATCTGTCCCTCCACAGCCACAATATTTTGCATTCTTTTCCGGTTAGTCACACCTGTCTGAGAACCTGAGTTTGCAAGAGTGAAGCAAGCAGAAGCCTTCACAGCTTATCTTTTATCTTCTTTCTAAACTACACAAATAGATCAAAGTGTTGCAAAACAAACAAAATTTAAAAAGACTTTTCCTGTACAGATATTCTCATCCTGGGAACTCATCCTCCTTTTGGATTACCTGATAAGAAAATGGGGTGCTTCGATTTTTTTTTTTTTTCAGTGCTAGGGAATAAACTCAGAGCATGGTGCATGCTCGGCAAGCACTCTATCACTAAGCTATATCCCCAGTCCCAAATTCATACCTCACTCAGTATTTGGGGTACCAGTCAGCAGGCATTTAAAAGACCATCTTCTTCTATTGGCTATCTTATTATTGGAATAAACTCCACCTTCTAAAGTAGATAGAATATTTTAAAATTCCATGGATTACAATATAGGTCTTTGTCTTTTCCCTTCCACAATCCATAGGTACTAACAGGTCAATAAGAGTTTCATGATTAAACTCTACCTTAGTTCATTTCCAATTGACATTTATCAGGGTCTTAATTCATTTTAAAAGGAAAACGAAATGATGAGGTCAACATTTGATATTGTGAATGGATGTTAAATTTTTGTGTTTCTAAGTCACAGATTGGTGATTAATGAGAGCAAAATAAAATGTTAAAATATGTATGGCACACACAACCAGATTGGGTACCAATTTAGAAGATATTTTATTTACACTTCCATTATAGTAGTTACCACCATAAGCTGTCAATTATCTGTTCACTAGTCTGTCTTCCCATACTGCAACCTCCTCAGGGACAATAAATCAGGCATCATTCTTCTTTCTATGCCCAGTATCCACTGTGGCACTGGTGCATAATATAAACTCAAAAAATTTGTTTTCCAAATAATATTAAATATACCGGCATGATGATAAGAAAGAAAAAATATACAGATTCTAATTTTCCTAAATATTGAAAGTCTGTGTTTCCTTCAAGATATAAATGGGGGATTCAAATCACATGAGGGAGCAAGTATTTCCTGTGAGGTACTTAGTTGTCCTTCGGAAATAACTAAATGTAATTTGATTAACACATAAAAGTCAAGGAGTTGAAAATAACCGAAACACATTATAATAATGAGTTTAGGAGTTGACCCAAGACATGTTCTCATTAAAATTCTTCCTATTTTTTGGTCTCAGTTCCCTCCTCTCGTACTGATTTCCTTTTCTTTTTTTGAGTGGAACTCCCAACCCTAGAAGTAAATATCATCATTGCAAAAGAAAATGGAAAAAGCTAAGGAGACAGTGGGGAAGAAAACAAACACCAGAAGAGAATCTGGGAAACATTTTGCCTTCTATGGGTCCTCTCTCAGTCATCTGTGACCTGCTCTACAAGATCCTGTTGGCTGGGAGGTTCGCTTGTTTGATTGACTGCCAGTTATTACCTCACTGGTCCTTTATGTCTTTAGTAC
This sequence comes from Sciurus vulgaris, assembly GCF_902686455.1. Classification (NCBI taxonomy): domain Eukaryota; kingdom Metazoa; phylum Chordata; class Mammalia; order Rodentia; family Sciuridae; genus Sciurus; species Sciurus vulgaris. The sequence continues at coordinate 40,444,969 of NC_136473.1, read as the reverse complement.
CCAGGGGCACTAGAATGCCAGGGCACAATGATTGTCCCCTAGCAGCTATCCCAATAACATTATCCAATTCAAACTTAGCCTGAGATAAGCTTTGTCTTTCATTATGTACCCTGGGGAATGAAATGAAAATTATTCCATCTAAACCAATGGTCATGAGGTTGGCACTCAATAATCTACTTGTCCCCATTTATTTATGGATCCAATTCCATCTAGGTCTAAGTCTTTACAGCAATGCGTGGCACTCTGCTTAGATGGCATCTGGCCACCACTTGAAAGCTTCTGGTAGAAGGGAGCTCATTGCTTTCTGAGGCAGTCCATTGACAGAGTAGAAATAGAGTAAAAAACCACATGCCTTGAATGTACGCAATGAAACCCCAAAAAGCAAAAGCATCTGTACAACCAGACTGACCTAAAGTAACATAAACACTCAAATCCGTTTTTTTGTCTTTGAAGAATGATTTATGATTTGCTGCAGAACAATGTGCTCCATGATGGTGTGTTCTGGAAGGCACCCTGTGCTACTACAGTGGACCAACCCACAGCATGCAGGAAGGACAGTGAGAATCCATGAAGTAGGGTGATCTGCTGTAACTCGGTCCTGAAGATTCACTGTCATATATTTAGATGGAGAACAAGTGTTATAATGAGTGAACTGCATTTGTACAATCATGTATCATCTACTGAAAACCATTTTTTAAAATTTTCTGCCCCTCTCAAGTGGAAATAGCTTGACATTGAAACTGGACATCCCAGGGAAATAACGTTTTATGAAAGTTGGAAGGTTTGTCATGGTATATTAGGACTATAATTTCTACTCTTTGGTCCCTGCTCTACCCCATGGATGACACAGTGTAAGTTATAAACTCCCTGGATGACTAGTTACAAAAGAGGTACATGCATCCCACAGTTCCAAATCATGAATATGCACTACCTGGAAAAAACAAGCAGAAAGAGAAATGTGGTTGAAGAGGAAGTGTGATTGGGAAGGAGATCAGTGTCCTGGGGATCCTGAGAACCAACTTCTCACTACAGATCCACTCTCTGGGCAAGTCCCTCACTGTCCAAACTTGCTTCTTCATCCTCCAAATGCAGAGATCAGAGTACAAATCTGGAGCTATCTTCTCTGCTAGCTACCAAATAGTATGTGTGTTTATAAAATTCTGTACATTTAAAAAATGTGTATGATGCCTAAAAGCTAATGATGATGGTAACACAATTTGAGGTCTTTTAGTAACAAAATATTTCTAACCAAAATTTTTTAACTCCAGCTGTGTATGTGTCTGTGCGTGTGCACGTGGGCACGCATGCACATATGTGTGTGTGAAGGAAAGTTGTTGTTTATATTAATTTGCAAAGGTTAAATTCATCTTTTCCCAACTCTTTGTTGCTTGCTTGGGATAGTCAGCCAACACACTTCTATTATTGGCAGAAAGCTGTCTACATCCAGTTCACATTGTTTGTCCAACATAAATAAATCAGGCAGGAACAGTTAAGCATAAAAATCACTGCTGGACTCAAATACAGTATTTACGAAGGCAGCTGCCTTTGCATTCTGGGGTCAGAAGGGTGTGTGTGTGTGTGTGTGTGTGTGTGTGTGTGTGTGTGTGTGTGTGTGTTTGTGTATGTCTATTCAGCCAATAGTCATTGAAAGCAATTTTCCTCACCCTATATTTTGATATAAAGATTGTGAATTCCATGTTCTTTTGGAAGCAACAAGAGAACAAGGAGGGGGGCAAGCAACCCCTAAATCACTAAAATAATATGGTAAAACATATTTCATGCCTGTGGTTAGGTTACACATTTCCTTGACAGATAAGTGCCAATTATTGACAATATGGTGAGCATTGTTTAGGAAACTATAACTTGTTTTTTAAATTTCTTTTGTGTTTCACATGTTTGTTAAAGGTAGTCAATGATGAGTTTTAGCTGTTCTACAAAGGGTCACCTAAGGAAAAGCAATTGTACGCTTAACATCTGGGAAAAATAGTTCCTGTTGGGAAGGTTACATGAGAACAAGGTTCTTTCTTAGAAAAATTTTTTTTTCCCCTTCCAGCTTCAAACTTTGTGTTCCTAGGAACTGTGTGGAGATTCTGGGATTAATGAGTGACTGAGGCTTTGACTGAATCAATATTAGGTGAGATTAGTTTGCATACATGGATGCAACCAATTTTGCGGGAGTTGGAGTGAATTTCTCAAAGCACAAGAAGAAAAGACTGGGGGCAGAGCTACAGCTGCCTGCCAGAGGCAAACAGAAGCCTGATTTTATAGACTTCTCCATACTCTACATATGTTGGAACAACAGGCTGATTCATAGCTTCCTTGCTCAGTTTCCAAATCGCTTTGCAACAAAAGCAGATTTCCTCCTGTCCCTACACTATAACTGGGGATTCAGACTTCCACAAGCTCAAATTTTTACAAAGGGAACATTGCAACACGGGTTCCCAATTCTCAGCAGCCACAAATTCAGATGTTTCCACAAAACAGCAGAAATTTCAATTAAGATAGAGATCAGCAAACTAAAGCCAGCAAACCAAACCTGACTGCCTGTTGTTTGTAAATAAAGTTTTACTGGAACACAACCATGTTCATTTATGTGCCTCTTGTTTGTGGCTATTCTTATCTTTTAATGGTGGAGTTGATCACCTTAGGTAGAGATTATCTTGCCAGCAAAGCCTACAGTATTTAGAGCTTCACTCATTTCACAAAGTGTACTAATTCCTTCTTTAAAAAATATCAGTTTATATCATTAAAATTTTACTGCTTTCTTTGAAAACATAGATGCAGTTTTAACATATACCTTACCAACCTCTCCTACCCCCAGGAGTTGCCTGCTAAGGCAAGCTAGTAATATGCATCTGTCCTATTCTTTGGCCCTCACCATACTTCTAGAAAATTCTTCTAAAGAAATTCCAAAACACATAATGACTGCTACATACAGATGTTCATTCCATCATTGACAATTATTTGTACTTTAGAATAATTGAGAACATTTCAATTATCGTAAGAAGTTTGAATAAAAATAATAGTTTTGAAAAGACAATGCAGTTTATAAAAGACATGTTTGAAAAATACTTAAGAGTCTAATATAATGCTTATAATGTAATTTTAAGAGACAATGGTAGGGTAAAAGCTGTCTACTAAGGGAATTATCTCAGTCTTTTAAATATATGCAAAATTCAAAGAAAACAGACTGTAGTATCAAAATATACATAGTTGTGTTTGAGTGGTAGGATTGTGGGTGAGTTATTTTCTCAAAGCTTTCAAATATTTGTATAAAGGAAAAAATGCAAAATAGTTCCATCACATATGTGCAACCTTGGTGTGTGTATACGTCTCCATAAAATGATTATGGTGCAAAATAAGGAATTTGCAAAAGCAAAGAGAAAATTTTTATTTAGAACTTCAAAAACAGTAACTTTTCAAATGTTTATACACTTTGAACTTTAAAAAGTGATTCCATAGATTATGTACTTTAGACTTTGTTTAAAACAAAGAAACTAATTGTCATTGTACTGAGTTAACAATCGATTTTAAAGTTTATTTCTGATAACTCCATGTTCAAGAAAAAGAGATGCATTTTTATTTAACTTACAAAAATATTTATCCCAAATAATTGTTTCTCTTACCATTCTTTGGTGTGCCTATTTCCAAAAGAGGTCACTTTTACATATGAATTAGAGAGGGTAGATTTGAGTCGCTTATGCTATGATTTCCCTGCAAGTTCATGGCAGGCATTGCAACCCATTTGGATCCTCCTATCTAAGCAATTCTCTCAAACATACTACAAATGGCCACTGCTAGAAAATCAAAGGTACCATGTGCTAGGAAACATATTTGCTAACCTAGACATGACTATGTCATAGGTTTGGTAAGTGGATTCTAGTTTTCCTCCTCTCAAGAATAAAGGGTTAAATATATACATTGTTTTTTCTTTGTAGTACTGGGATAGAACCCAGGGTCTTGCACATGCTAAGCAAGTAGTCTGCCATTGAGCAGTATCCCATCCCTTTTTATTTTTTATTTTGAGGCAGGGTCTTATTAAATTGCTGAGGCTGGCCTCTAAATTGTGATTCCCCCTACCTTTGCCTCCTGAGTAGCTGGGATTACAAGTGTATACCACCATGCCCAGCTCTGTAAAAACACTTTTGAACTTGCCCATCTTGCTTTGAAAATAGTCAAATGTTCTAAGGATAGTTCTTTCAAATCCAAAGTAAAAAGAAGGGTTTACCGTCATGGTCTGTGTTTTTCCACATGCATTCAATCCCTGATGCTTTGTGTTAGGACATGTTTTTCCCAGAGCTGAGTGAAACTACCTTCTCCAGAGTCCCATGAGCCCAGGTCCTGAATCTACCATGCCCACCATTTATTTTACAATCTGATATAGGGAACCCTTCTCCCTTTTGGAAATGCTCATCTTAGCCAGTCACTCCCCTAACTCTGGCACCTCTCTCTTAACTCCTTACCCTTCTTCTTTGAACATGCCTCCCAAGAAGGAAACTTTTTCTCAAGGCCCTCATTTCTTTCATTTCTCTGCTCTTGCCATTCTAAGAAATGCTGTCCATTTTTTCTACTTCAGCCATGAAGTGGGCCCCAAACCTCTACAGCCAACTGTGTCCAGTTTTCTATTGCTCAAGTTTCTCTTTGGACATTTCTAAAATGCCCCAAAGCACCTCAAAATGTCTGAAGTGGGACTTGCTTGTCTTGCTTTTTTACTATTTATGTGACTGGCAAAATTGTTCTTTCAGACCCAAAGATAAGACATCCATATAGCTATTAACATCCTAGTCTCCATGTCTCTTCTCAAATTCTATCACTGGGTCACTTCTACCATGTCTCCTTGAGATGTTTCTTTCTTTTTGGCTCTACTGTTGCTATCCACCTTTAGAGAGTGGCTGGGGATCTTAAGTGGGAGAAAATGAAGACAGAATGGGAAAATAAAGCATCCTACACTTTCTTTTAGTTATTAATATTTATTGCATAATTATTATTCTTGGGATATGAGGAAGAAAAGGTTTCCTCAGTTCCTTTTAACCTTTTGGTATGATTTATGCCACTAGAAAGTCAGTGACATGGCTGCCAAGACCATAAACCAACACTGAAAATTGACAGTTGACTGTTCAGTACCCCACTAGGAGATGAGGGCTGAGGGTTAACTGGGTCTTGCAATTATAGGCAAAGAAGACAAGAACTGAAGTTAGATCTTTTCAGTGAGTGTCAGATACAGAGAATAAGCATATGCTAGTCCAACATTCAGGGTTTGGGGATAGGTATGAACTTGGGAAACCAAAGTAGCCTGATGGAGGGGCTAGAACCCCAGCAGAGGGTTACACATAGAGAGTACCAGCAACCAGGAGCCAACTGGATGCCCTGCCAATGATTGCCTCATTTTCAATGCATCTTGTTTAGACCAAGATCCAGTTCCCAAGAGGGCCTGACTCGGCACCTGCAGGTAAAGACAATGAGGATCAGCAAGCTGGAAGGGCATGGAGGAAGCCCAGAGGAGAGATCCTGAAGTAATAGATTTCTTTTGTTTATCATGCTATTTCTAGAATAGAAAGACCAGGAGGGCAAGGAATGATGTTTGTTTTGTTCACTGCTCTGTCATGAAAATGATGATTAGTGCATCCTTGGTGGTCAATAAATACTTGTTAAACTAACAAATGAATGAATGAGGTAGAAGGCAGCAGCTGAAGTTTTCAGAGAAAGAATTTTGGTGACCCAAGCAGCAACATTTGCGGAGATACCTGAATCTCCTCCAACTTCCAAGTTCATGCGTTCTGAATTTATTGCTACACGTATTTTTTCTAAGTATATGCTGTGATGAATGTTTAACAGTGAACTCATGTTCACCATCAATCTCAGGGTTTGTATAATATTCAGTACATAAAGCAATCCCTAAAACAACATTGATAAGAAACATGGATAGTTTAAATCTCAAGGTTAGTCTCAGGAAAGATGTAATAACAAAAATAATGTGGGTTGACAGTTCAAATTCTTTTTTATCCTGGTGTTTGGAAATACTAGACATTTTCCAATTAATGCTGGGAATAACCCAAATAACTTTAGATGTTAGTCCATAGTTGATCATTTGCTTTAAAGAAAACATGGCTCAGGAGAACCAAATAGAGAGAAGTACAATTAATATGTTCATTCATTTCACATCCTGTTTACTTCAGTATCTTATAGGACTTGTGTTTATGGTTTTTTTTTAATCAAGTTTCCCATCTGTAATAGAATGATTAATAGGACATTTTAATCTTATTTGGTAACACATCTGTGTTCAATTGTTCAGGAGTGCCTAGTCAGATGTGCTAAGGATAGGCTTAGAAGGACATCAAGTTTTAAACGCATCTCTATCCTTGTTTAGCCTTTGTCAAGTTGCTTTATCTTTATACATTTTAGTTATTTCATTTCGAAATGGGTCTGGAACAAATAAACAATTTCCTAAGGAAGTATGAATTAACCAGTGGTTATAAAGAGCTTTGAAATGATGATGTGCTATCAATGCTAAGTCAAATTATGAAATTGCACCTTTGCAAAAATGCTATTGTGGGAATAAATGAATCCGAACATTGTATTTACAGTGTGATTTGCCTCTGAAATAGAATATTCATAATGGGACTCGGCAGGCGACAACAAAGTGCCATCTTATCTCCTGTTGATAGACCACAATTTCAGAAAATTATTTTTACAATGGCATCTGAATAAGATCCTTAATTTGAGGCTGTTTTACAAAATAGATACAAGGCTTATTACATGGTGTTCGCTGCCTTGGAGACATAAAGAGTGAGGTGGGATTCATTAACAAAATCCCTGTTGTCATTCTTTTGTATTTTTTTCAGTGTAATTTCTATTCTTTACAATCTAATTTTAATGTTTTGTGGCACAAAAAGATAAAGTAAAAGCTACTTTTGTGTTAGTGATCAAATCTGAGTTTAGGTTAATACTCAGGTTATCAACTTGCGTATTGTATTAAATTACACCTCAAATTTGGCTTGCAGCTTATCTTGTTTCAAGACCAAACCACTCATTCCTACATAGAATTTCCGAACCGAAAATGTTATATTCCACAGGAGCAGAACAAGTATGTCTGAGGGCCACATTCTCTGTTCTTCGAATATCTGATTCGGTATAATGTACCTGTTTATTTATAAGATTAAGGTCTTGGTGAAAAAGTGGACATTGCCTTTAAATAGATTTTGATGAAACAGCATGTACAATATCCAATATAATTCAGAGGTAGAAAACTGACATAAAATATGCATCCAGGTGTGCTAGGTACCGTGGTGCACACATACAAGCCCAATGACTTAGGAGGCTGAGGCCAGAGGACTGCAAGTTCAAGGACAGCTTCAACTATGCAACTTAGCAAGATACTGGCTTAACATAAATAATAAAGACTGAGGATGTAGCTTAGTGGTAAAGCACCTTTGGGTTCAATCCTTAGTGAAATAAAAGTGTCCAGGTGAAATAAGAATAGAAAGGGGGTGGGAGGACTGGAGAAAGGTGGGCCGATGGCTACTAAGAGCTGGATAGGAGTAAGAAGTCCTGGCAAGCTACTGCACAGGAGGGTGACTCTTCAGTTCCACGATTCTGCATCCCATATTTCGAAAAGCTAGAAGAAAGAATTCTGAATGTGTTCACACAAGGAAATGGTAAATGTTTGAAGAGAAAGATATGTTTACCATGATTTGAAGATCATACAATATATACATGTATCAAAACATCACATGATGCCCCATTAATATGTGCAGACATTTTTGTTTTTATGTATGAGTTTAAAAGTAAAGAGTTTAAGAAAAAAGAAGAGAATAGGGAGGGGTAGAGGGAGAGGTAGAAAAATCAGGGATAAAGTAGTAGATCCAGGGAAAAAGAAAGAAAAGCAGGGTTGTGCATGGTGGTGTGGTTGCAGGGGGTCGGGTTTGGGGGCGGAGGGTGGTGCTTAACAAAGACTAAAGAAGACCCAAGGATCAATGCCAGGCTAAACTGCCAAAACAGACATCTTTGGAATATGATTTATGGCAACAGGATTCTCTTGGAGAAATAGAACCTCCTATGTAAGAGCCAAGAGGCGTTAACAGAACAGAGCCCATTTCTCTCGTTTGACAGATAAGAATACATAGGCCAGGAAAGATGGAATACGCAAGACACACAGCTCACAGAACTTAGGGTCATAATGAGTATCCACAGCATCATCATAGACCAGACCATGAACCAAGCAGGGTTCTCAAGAGAACTATGAACGTGGTCAACAGAGAAATGGTACAAAGCAGAATAAGCTGAGGGTCTGGTTAGACCATGCATCTGCCACTGCCCCAGCTAATCTTTTATCTCCATGGAAACAGAAGAGTTTAGCACTGAGTCATTCTGTTCTGGGGTTGTGGACAAACAAGGGGTAAGAGAATGAGGAGAATGAGGCAGCACTATTCTTCTTTTTTGTTGTTGTTGTTGTTGTTGTTGTTTTTGAGTATAACAGAAACATTTGGAAATACTCTGGAAAACTAAGCGTGAGGGAAAGGCATGGGAGAGTCAATAAGAAAGATAAAAATGCCACTATAGTGACGAGGTTACTTGCTTTTATAGGTGTGATCACGCATCTGCCAATTCCTCACCTCTTCTTCCTGGGCTGACACCACCTGCGGTACCACATGGCCTTACGACATGGTGCTACCGTGGGAGAAGTGCGAGCCAGGTGGGCAGATGAAACCTATTGCTGATCACTTCAGAAAATACTCCACCACAGCCACCTGGCAAGCTAAGTCACCACTTCTCTGGGAGCATCTTTCCCAGGACATGGATCTTGGTGTTTTCCTGGTGGTATGAATTGACATGTTTACACCTTTCTGCAAGAAATACAGCCCAGGCCACCTTCTCTAACGGAGTTCACTTTGTACATCTTCCCTGGCAAGCCTGCTCCAAAGTTCACATGTGCATTTGCTGAGGTTGCCAGCTGGAACGGAAGAAGGCTCTCTCAATTTTATTTGTGTTAAATTTATGTAAAGGTGGTTTGGATGTGAGCCCAGATATGAATATACAATAGACCAAGTTTACAGAATCGTGACACAAAGTTCCAGGAGTTGTGGAGATGTCAAAAAATGCTCAGCGATCAGGATATGTGCCTGCAATGTCGACACACTTTATCCCTTTAACTCCAAAACAGATTATGGAGATGACTGTGAGACAGAAAGAAAAGCTTTCAGTCAAGCACCACCTCTGCATATTTTTGGAAATTTAGCTAGTTACTCATAGATAGAAATTCAGGCTTTTGGAAATAGAGGTTTTTAAAGGAAAAATAAGTCTCATTCTCCTACCCAAGAAAATGAAGGGTTTAACCACATCAATGAGAACTGTAACTGTGCATGTTTATCATCTCAGTTAAACCCTTATCCAAAGAGATCTGACTTGATCATCTCGTGCTAGATGAACAAGCTGGAAAAGACTTGGTGGACATCAGTTGGTCAATTCAATTTGGCAAATATTATCTGAGCAGCTACTACAGCAAAGCACTATGATATGCCCCGAGATTGGTAGACTGCTATATCCATCCCTGTTTGTAAGTATATAGTGTAGTTGGGTGAACATTAGAAGAATATCAGTGATTAAAACACAATGCAGAAAATCAAGGAAAAAACACCACATAAATGCAATCCTTAAAAGTTGGAGGAAGACAGAACACATTTAATTTGTAGGTAGCCATCAAAAATGACTTTATGAAGAAAGCATTATTTCAGATGGAACTAAGATGGTGTACAATATTTTGACAGGGAGACACAGGTGTATGGTCCTTCATATGATATTACGCACCTGAGTCTCCTGCCAAAACACTGCACACCATCCTAGTTCCATTCAGTGCTATTGGACAAGGGCATATACTCTTGAAACACCTGTGAAGAAAACAATCTAAGCCTTGGGAAAGCAGGTGAGTCTGAAGGTCTACAGGATGACTGTTTCTGCTAGAAAGTACAGGAAACCACAGGAAATAAGGCCAGAGAGACAGATGGGAGTTACTTTGGGGAAGGCTGAGAAGCACAGGCTGAAGGAAGACATAGTGGGGGCACTGCATGTTTCTAAGCACAGAATGAGAAGGAAGAAAGCCCTTTGAGGAGGCCGGAGCAATAGCACCAGAGGTAGGCTAAAAAGGATTAGAATTCAGATGGTTGCAGAAGAAATGTCACAGAAAAGGCACGAGAAAGATTGCAGATATGTAGTTTAAAGACCTTTAAACTAACTAGATTGGGGGAACAAATAAGAATCAGGAGATGTTCTAGAGTTCCAAGTTCAGATAAGTAGGAAATGAAGGGAATCAATAAGAGAAAAAGCAAAAGAGAAAAGCATTTGCGAGGGAAGGTGCAGAGTGTGATTTTTCAGTTGTAGAAGTGGTTGTTCATTTAGGTAGTCCACATCATTCAGAAAGTGTTTAGAAACTTGAATTCAACAATCAGGTCAGATATGGGACTCACCAGAAATTTCAGGTGTTAATTTGAGCCAAGAGGCTAAGATCAAAAAGGTTATTCATGGAGGAGAGATTTGCAAAGGCAGAACCTGGGCAAAAACCTGTGTTTTAGGGTTGAAGGAGAAGCAGAAGCAAGAGAAGCTGTCAAAGAGATGGGGAGAAGGCTGAGCTGATGCAGAGTCGTAAGATGTAGGAGAGAAGCAGTTTCCATATATGGTGAACAGTCAACTGTGCAGAGTTGCACAAATGCTGAAGAAGTGAGGACCAAGTTATGGTAAAATGTTTGGAGCAACAGAAAAGTAAATGAAGGAAGACATGTGAATGAGTAGTTTCAGTCCAGTGGAGGAGACACAAGCTAATGCTGAAGAGAGAGGAGATGGTGGAGCTCCAGATCACAGTCCCACTTTGAATACTCTTGGCAGTGACAGAAAAGAGAGATGAAATACTTGTTTGCAGGGTTAACAAGGCCAAAAGAGGATTTCTTTTCCTCATAAACAGGAAAGCCCTACAGAATCCATTTGACCCATGGAGGCCCGCAGTGGTTCCCCTAAAAGGAAAGCAAATCCCTTCTGTGGGATATCCCAGACACACCTATAGTCATCAAATGAAAAAGAAGTTCAGAGTACTTTGAAGGCTGCGGATATCATTGATTATTCATAAGGGTGAAATGGGGAGAAGGAACTAAAATAGTAATCTGTTCTCTGTCACTATTCCAAGGTTCTTCCTGCAAATGTGCTCGTCACCATTGGGAATTCCCCTGTCACTGTTAGGAAGTCTAGCATACCCAGAAATGGGAGAAAGAGATCGAAAGGCTAGAAGACCTGGGGCTTCAAGAAGAAGAGGGGAGGAATAGAATGTGATGGACCATCAGTTTAAAAATACTTATTTCCCCAGTTGCCTTTCCTGATAAATGGATGCTATAAAATTCACGTGTTTCCTCTTTCTTGGAAACAAATATAATGATGCTGTAAGCACAGGCTAGTTTATTGTCTGAGTATACTGAACATATTTGCAAGCCCATGGGAAAAGAATGACTTTAAAAAAAAAAAAAAGCCATTCATGCTATTATCATCAAGTCTGTGACACTGAGATAGCATCTTCCATGAGATTTTCCAGAAACTACACCCATCCAGATTTTTAGAAGATGGTGATTATAACACAGTCAACTTATTGCAAGGAAATCCAGAAATTCTTGTTGTTTGAACACACGCTGAGCATTAGATGCTATCTTTACTGGGGGCATGCACGGTACTTTTGAAATATTTGTGTCTACTCCTGAGGATGCAGATGTTATTGTTTACAGTCTGAACTTATTTTAAGGAACAGACCCTGCGGATGCACTTCCTGTGATACCTAGGCTTTGTTTCACGTTATTTGTCCTGTATTCATAAGACAATTCCACCTAGAGCATCTCACCAACACTGAATTATTGAGATAGGCAGAGGAAGAAAAGCAGTACTGCTTCCAAGAGAGAAGGGGAAAAGGCGAATAAAAGCTGCATGCAGGTAGTGTTGCTCTGCCAGACCTTCAAGTAGGCAACCTGGTCTTTGTTTTACCTTCCCAAGTTGCACTTGTTGACATTCTCAGAGTGGCAGCATTAACTGTGCCATAATTATGCCACTCATATAATTGTGACCTAGTCCATATGACCTATCTTCTGTCTCACAGATGGGAATGAATGGCAAAGGTGCAATTATAACTCTTGTCCCTAATTCTCACTAGAACACTTTTTCCTAGGGAGCTGCAAACACAGTCCCCTGATAATCAGGAATTCCCAGCTCACGTTAATGAACCAGCACACACATCAGGTAAGATGCTAGGACAGTAGGAAAGACAGGTGTGCCTTGGAGGACTGAACCAATATATCCTAATCATTAATCAGCACTGTTCCCAGCTGTGTGGACAAAGAAATTGGCTTTGGAATAAGAGGTAAGGAAGATGCAGAACATTTTCCTGGGGAGGGGGGAGAGAAAATTCTAATCAGTGCTTTCAAAAAAACAAAAACAAAAACAAAAAATACCCCTCAACCTTCTCTCAGCCTACTAGTGAAAAATACAATTATGAGCTACCACCTGTGGAAGGGAAGAAGCTGCTAGGGATGGATGTGGTCAGATTTTCTGGATGCAGAAATGCATCTTTAGGTCCAGAGAGTAGCCTCCATAAGTCCTTCCTGAAAGACTGTCACTCAGCCTTTGAGCAGTTACCAAAATTGCCCCTTTGACCTTTTCTGTGGAACTTTGCTGGTCCCTTCTTCATATTGCCTACTGTGAACCACAGACTGCTCAGTGAAATATGTGGTTTTTTTTCCACTCCTACTCTTCACATATCGGGTTTCCATTTCAGTAAAAGTGCCAGTTGTTTAGTTGAGTTACACTAGTGCAAAGCATTCTGTTGGACTGTGGAGGGTGGAGATATAAGGAAGATATAGCTACTGCCTTTGTGGAGTTCTACCAATGAGGAAAAAATGCTTGCCTGTATAGTTAGAATCAAGAACCTCCAGAGATGGGTGTTAGACCAGATGTGCAAACAGAGTGCTATGGGGGAGGGGGGACGTCAGACTGTCAAATTAATTGGTATTTGTCATTTTTACTGGCTGTCATTTTTCCAAAAGACTGGTTCAATCTAGAAACTTAAAGTTTTCTTTATTTTAATGATCTTTTATATAACAACATTTAATGAATAAATTAAATGGATAGATAAGTATGAGCCAAGATAATAAAGAAAAAAGGGTAATGGCAGCTGCCTATAATCCCAGCTATCCAGGAGGCTGAGGCAGGAGGATTGTGACCTCAGCCTGGGTAACTTAGACCCTTTCTCAAAATAAACTCTTAAAAAGGACTGGGAATATAGCCCCATGGCAGAGCACTTGCCTAGACTGAGTGAGATCTTGTGTTCAATTTCCAGTACTGAAAAAAAAAAGGTAAAATAGTAATCTAATCTATCCATCTAAAAACAACATAATTCCTTACAAGACCAAGTGAGCTTAAGTGCTACCAAGTTTGTGGAACTATGCAGGGCCCTTTAATCTTTATCTTAGCATCAAAAGTATATTCTTCATGTTGGGGAAATTTCATGCTTGAAAAATGTTTACATTTATTTTCTTCAGACTAAAATTTTTGCTCAGATCTTATTTTTTTTTTTCCTCATTATTTCCCTGATAGCTTGCATCCTGCATCGTAAGCTGCCTTGCACATAGTATCTATTGGTCGGAGAATCAAACAAGGACTTGGAATTGTGACTATATTGGCCTTTGCCATCACTGGCTGTTCTAAAGAAATTCAAGAACTTGAATAATGAGACATTTAGCATCCTCTTTCAGGCTGGGACTGGAAGCTGTCTTGGTGACATGCCAGTCTATCACAGAAGCTACAAGTAATCACCTCCAACCTGTCTCAGCTGCTTGTACAAAGTATCTACCCAGATAAAAACAAAATACTTCACAGCATCTGTTTTTCCTCAAAAAACACTCCTCTGCTTCTCATAGGAACCCAGCGCCTGAGCGAGCATTCCCACTTAACCCTTACAGAACCGCAGCATCAACATTTTGGGAATCGGGGAGTCATTCTTTCCTGAGATTAAGAAAATGAGCAATACTTGGAAGGGAGCACACTTTACTTCTGGACCTGGGACTAAGTGCTGGATACAGCTGGTATCTCAAATGTCCTTTTAACCCATTGTATAATCCAATCCATGAGCGGCCTGGTTGTCAGGCTTCAAATAAATAGTGTGTTTATATGTGCTTTGTGTTTTCAAGTTCCATCAACCAAAGGGACCAGAATTTAGATATTTCTCACATGGGATTTCCATTTCTAAGTTAATGCAAGTTTTGATTGAGTAGAAAATCACCAATTGGTTGGGAAAATTTTGTACACCATTTACACAAGTGCTTACTTAACGTGAACCAAAAGTTGAATAATTAAGTTCTCCCTCAGAAGTGACTGGTTTATGTTTAAACTTTCATGTGAGATAGTTCATTGGAGGAAGATGGCTATTAGAAAAAATAAGTCAGCAGCATTTCATGAAAATTCTCTCATTTCAAAAGACACATTCCAAGTGTGCCTTTGACCACAAAGGTAGAAAGGTGTAGAAGCTGAGAATTTGGGCATTTAACTTTCTTAAACTTCAGGACTGTCACCACTAAAATAGGTATGACAGGAAGATCAAGTGACATCATGTGCCTGTACTTAGCACCATGATGGGCACACATTGATGACCCATCAACATCATTCAACATCATTTCCTTCCAAACATTTTATGATTCTTTAAATTAAAGGAGAATAAAACCATATAGACTAAAGATAATACAGCAATTCATACTCAGGCTTTAAGAGGAGGAAAAACATGTTATAAGTCAAAAGTTCTCCCCAATGAACTTGAACCTCTTTAAGTAACTGAGTGGACAGAAGTCGGAAGATGGTTTGTCTTCCATTTGCCTGTCTGCAGAATTTAGCAGAGTTCTGAATGAATGCACTCCATTTTCTAAACTATCTGCAAAGACTCTGAATTATTTCAACCATAAGACAGTAGTTATTAAACTAGATATTAGACATGGGCTAATCAAACAGAATAGCAGAACAAACCTTTCTTTGAGGCACTATGTACTGCCAAATCACTGACTCTTACAATTAGGATTGATTACAAACAACCAATTAAGGGACATTTGGAACCTGATCTGAACACTGATTTTGTCTCTTTTTGGGCTTAATTATCAGGCTTGATGGATACTACAAGTGCAATTAGTTAAGTTTAGTTTTTGGCCTCCTCTACATACACATATGAGTTTGTGTGTGTGCTTCTTGCTGAAGCATGTTATCATGCACATGAGTATCAAGTTTTATGCTGGAAAGAAAGGAACTGAGAATATGCATGTCAGCTGAAGGCATATGTCTCACTTGGATCAATTCTTAAGTGCCTGTGCCCCAAAGAGAAGACTGGTTGGAAATGTCATACACATGTTGATTCAATTTGATAAAGAATCTCAACTAACCTTCTCTTTTCAGCTTCTCAAAAAGGTTGCTTCTTTCAATGACAGAAGTGCCTAAGACAAAACTACCTTGTCATACTCAAAATTTATTGTGATCAAATATAAGTACGTAGACTAAATAATAACAAAAAAATTAGCTTTATTAAACAACATAGGGTTATGTTCAAATTAAATCAGTGCTAATGAGAAAAAAATATCCAAAGGATGAAAGTAGATAATTATCTGTTTGAGTAATAACCAGGGATGCTGCAGGAGGTAATGACATTGGCCAGCATTTATTCTAGAAGGGTTTATTCTTACCCACCCAATACTCGTTCAAATGAATTGAACTTGGTAGTGGAACCCTTAGATTGCCCACACAGGGAAGTCTCCCACGATAAAACCAGGAATGAAAAGATAAGGGAAAGTGTAAGAAAAGCTTTTTCAGAATTTGCCTTGCATATAAAGCATATAAAACTTTTTGTCTACTTAAACATAACTGTGGTATATAAAACAAAGACAAGGTATTTCTACAGTAGCCACTGGAAAGAAATAAAAAATGCTTCAATAGGACTCTGCTCTCTTATCAGAAGGGGAACAGTATATATTTTCTCTCTCTACTTCAAAAAAAAAATGTCACAATGTCTATTCAGAGCAGAGCTCACAGAGACTCCTAAGACTATGGTTGAGTTTTGTCCAGTTTTGAAATTCATACAAATGGAATCACATGAGTTAGAACTGCCCTGAAGGGCAAAGGTTAGTGACTAAGAAGACTCCAGGGGTTTTCTGGAAGATGGAAAAGGCTGCTTCTGGATTAGTTGCATGCATTTGCTCATCTTTCAAGACTTTATATCAGCTTTTACACTTAGGTTGTATATTTTTCTAGGTACATTATACTTTAAAGTATATGCGCTTCTTATTTTACATAGAAAATGAAGAACTATTTTCTTAGATGACTCAATGTTTTCCATGAAACAAGAATTAAAAAAAAATTCTAAGTGATGCTCTAAAATATAAGACTAGAATGAGACACTTGCCTTTGACACAAAAGCCAAAAACCTTAATAATCAAGATAAACAGTATTTTAATGCAATGTTTAAAAAATAAAAATTAGCACAACCCCCCCCCCCCATGCTGAACAAAAGAACGGGAAAAGAGTATCAAATTACAAAATATTACTCAAGAAACAATAAATGAACTGTATAGTCCCCAAAATAACCAACTAAATGACTGTGTGACCGTTATAAAATGGAATTTGCAGGAATAAAATCAGATTTGAGAAACTAATGGCTGATTAATTTTCATTCGGTGACTTTATATTCCATGAAAATGAAGAAGATTAGTAGTGTTTAATGTTTGTGATAATTTAGGCAATTTGAAAAGTAGCATTAAGAAACAATGTGTGACCTTATTTCAATAAAATTCCAAAACTTCATTATCATCTCTACTTAATTATGATTTCTCTGTGATTAGACTTCATTTGAAGTTATAAGAGTGAAACCTTCCTTTGAATGCACTGAATTAGGGAAAACACATCTATTATTGGTTACATAAAGATGAGATAAATAGTAAATTATGGAAAGAAAAGCATCTACACTATGTTATGGAATAACACTGTCAAATCACAGTGAAGTCAGGATCTTGTCAGTAAAATAAATCCACTATCAGGTTTTCTCTCCTCAACATTACCTTTTTAGACTTCCTTTCCCCGGCCATTTTCTTTTCTTTTTTCTTTTTTTTTTTTTTTTTTTGAGCTTCACATTCATTTTCTTAATGTTTTTAACCCAATGTCTGTGAAATTTTTATTGCTCCCCAGATGACGACATCTGATCTGAATGTAACCACACACCTCTTTGCTCAGCAGTATTTGTCACAAACCATTATAAATTATCATGCTGATAGTTTGCATTGCTGGGAAACCGGAAAAGTTTCATAAATTCTAACTACTGTATCAATGACATTCTTGTTTATTATACAGATATAAAGTTTTATGAGATTCAAGATGTCTGCCTTTACCACTGAAGAAAACTTTAGTGAAGTAAGATCTAACTAGTTCCATGTAAATACTGGAAACCATTTACAACATACAATGAACACTTCTTTCTAAGAACACTTAGCTGTTCAGTTTTTTCTTTTTGACTTATCATAGTACTTTCACACTTCAGGAGTATGCAGGATTTAGCTTATACAAAAAAGAGAAATCATCCATTTCTTCAACATCTTGTACTTTCTGAACATTCTCTAGTGTTTTCTCATACATCAACAAAACAATATATAGATAGAAATCCTAGCCCTAGTTTAGCCCTGTGGACAGATGCTCTGTTGTTCTACTGATCTATTGACTAATAGCACACCTTGCTCAATAAAATAATTGAAGGGGTCATATTGCCATGGTTTTGATGTTTATTTATGATGAGCCTGAATTAAGTGGTGCATCAACACCAACTGCATTTTCAAACTATCCTAGATAATTCACACATTTATTTTCCCTGAGGAAGTTTCCTGCCTCTATTACCACCATGAAAATTTAACACTCATTTTGTAAAGGAGGGTTTATAGTTTACTTATGAACTGGGTTGGTCTTAACACTATTCACAAGAAAAACTCTAATTATATACTATGTTGTTGAAGCCGATGAAACGATGTTTTTTTTCATAACTATAAACAAAACAATAAAATTTAAAATAAAACGATTTTTCTGCCAAAACTATTCAGCTGGTCTATTTAATAATGTCATCCACCCTAAACCCTGGGAAAGAAAAATCACTTATTTGGATCTCAAGGATGTTTCTCAATAAGCAAATGTGCTAAGAAATTGATTTCTTGAGTTTTCTCACAGTGAGAGTTGACTGAACAAATACTGAGAATTTCAAGAGAAAAAGAAGAGTGTATTCTGTGGCAATCATCCCATTAATGGATCAATATATTCAGTTTGACATATGCTTAGTTTTCACATTTTCAAATTGTCTAACAATAACCAAGTTGTTAAAGACATTAATAGTAATGATGAAAACTTATTTGGTGGACAGCTTTTAACTTTTCAAAGGACTTTAAATCTGTGATTTCATTTTATCCTACCAGCTACCTAGTGACATCAGTACAGTAAGTACTTTCTGCTGCTAATAGACATACACTGTAGCTGCAACAGGGTAAAAATATTAAATATTAAATATCTCAATAAGATAAACTGCTTGTTAGGAGTGATAACTAAATCTTACCAGCACTCTTAATGTGATATACTGAATCAAGTTTTGTGTCACTGCACATCTATTTTGTAAATCACCTATACACACTACAAACAAATTCCAAATCAAAACCAACAAAACCCCCCAACAAAACAGCAGGGACAATCAAAAGCTATGTTTTTGGGCACCTAAAATAACATTGGACTCTCAAAACTTGTTATTTAAAGAGCTTTTGGATTTCCCATTTTTCCATAGAATTTTAATCACCTGTAGATTTTAAAACTGTGATACTTCTCACAGCCTTACAAAAGGAGGTAAGTAGGGGGGCCACATTTGAAGAATCTCAACTGCAGCCTCAATAATGACCAGGAGTCATTATCGGATCCTCCTGGAAAGACAGTGAAGGCAATGCCTAAAATCGGTCTTTCTATATCCTTTTGGAATTTTTCTTGATTAAAAAGATAAGGTAGCAAAACTTTAAAATACAGCACAAAGTATTTTACATGAGCATAAACTCTATTGACTTCATTGGACTAAATGCATCAGTCTTTCGCCCCTGGCCAGGAGATGGCAGCTTCACAGAGAACAGAGCCTCAGTTACGGTAAGTAAGAAACCACCTTCCTCCACAGCAAGCAAACAAATAAAACCTCACAAAAAACAAAACCAAGCAAACCTCACCATCATATGATTGTTATAGAAACAATCTTCTTAGCTTTGTTACTTTCTCTAATATCTTGCTGATATCATTAAAATTGTCTATCTATAAATTACCATCATCCTTATGTTATCTTTAAAAACAAAAAACAAAAACAGTGCTCTTCCAATCCCACCCTACCTTGTCCCACCCCATTCTATGACAAATCATGATTTATGGTTTACTGTGGGCCAAACACTGTTGTAAGCACTTTACATAATTAGTTCATGCAACTGGCTTGCCTTCCATAACTTCTACTCCAGTTATGTGCTGGACCTGGTTTGTACTAGCTCACGAGAAACCAGTTGTGAACGTCTCTTCTCAAGTGTGTGCATGATGACATCATATGGGGAAGAACCAGATGTTAAACATTTACCAGCACACCATTGCTAACAACCAGTGATGATTCTAAATTCTTTATTCTAGTACATATATACATGGCCACAATTTCTTGATCAGGAATGAGTAAACATGAGTTACTGAAATCTAGTAGCACCTTATTTTTTCTGTTTTACCCAAGTTTTCTTAAAACTATGTTTTACTAGAGTTTCTTAAAGTTAATGGGAGTTACAGTTAACTCCTATAGCAGTTAAAGCATTGAAAAAAAGCAAAAATTAATTAATTAAAATGAAAGACAAGTCTCCAGGTCGTCTATGTGGTTGACAAAGGAGTGTAGCTCAGTGGCAGAGTGCTTTTCTAACATGTGTGTGAGGCTCTGGGTTCAATCTCCAGCAACACACACACGCACGCACGCATGCACACACGCACATTAGTGAAAAACAAAAAGAAAATACAATGGATTCCTGTTTCCTAGTAGTCACTGGAATACTCTATTAATGGCAATTTCCACACAAAATTAAAAATCAACACCATGCCCTGAAGCATTTCTGAATCACAGAATAAAGATTAAATTGGAATCAGCATAATTTTATCACATTGCAATATATGCTGATTATTTAGAAACCTATCATCAGTCTATGCATGTATACTGATTCTCTAGGCACCAAAATGTTGAGTTAACTGGATGACCTAATTTCCCTGACCACAAAGAGTTAGTGTACTCCATCAACTCAACAGGTTGCTGGATGCTTCCTACAGGTGGGAATGTTTTCACATTATTCTGTTCTTTTCTAAAGAAACGTATGTGCAGATAGAATATCTTTAATAACAAACATGCCTCCATAAAAATGTTTATGTTCAATGGAAGTAGTAACCTATAGACATTGATATAGGATTGGATCAAACTGAACCATTTTAAAACTTGCAAAAACAAGTCCCTGAGGAATACTTCAGAATTGAAAATTAAGGAGATTATTTTCTTTTTATAAAACTGCTCATATATATGTATATATATACATATATATACACATATACTTATATATACTACATATATACATATACACACACACACACACACATATATATATATATATATATATATATAAATTCATAAGATCGATAAGCAGGTTCAAGTCTCTGGGGACCACACCATGTTTAGTGTAGCAGAATGGAATTATGTGGACAGGATGGACAGTTGGTGTGCTGAACATCAAGAGAGATTAGCAAACGTGAATCTGAGTGGACTGACAAATGCAACGTAAAAACATAATTTCAATACTGTGGAAAGCAACACCAAAACACTTGTATTTTCAGGTAAGGTAAGAAAATAATTTGGGTTTCTCTATAGAAAAATGTATTCTTAGTAGCAAAATATGACAGAGTGATGTTAGTAACTTAACAATAGAAGAAGAGAGCCAAACTAAGGCAGATAGATGGAAAATAGGTATATTTGGGTTTTCATTGGATTGACTGTAACTTATTTTCTAGCACTTTTCATGGAAGTCTTCCAGTCATTAGTCTACCATTTTAAAAACCTCATCTTATACTCATCTATATACTTTAACTCCTATGACAATTTGCTTTTCTCCGTGTTAAACTCAATAATATAATTCTTACATCATATTATGTGCCACAACATTGTTTTAAAAATATCCAACCCCATCATATGTGTATAATGTGTCCTGGTGACCCATGATATATTAAAACTGTGAGGAAAAGTTTGGCTTTTTAGTTCTCCAAGTCCTTTCCAGAAAGAAAAGAGTCACTCATTCACATTTCTTAAAAAATTTCCAAAACCAGAAGTGTTAACAGTAAATAGTATCGGAGATTAGACATTTAAATATCATCTTCCTATTTTTAGGAACTCAGAAACTTAATTTAGTTTCTATACCATAGACAAATGATCTGTCCTAGATTGGAATCCCTCCTGGATCCATTTATATCTTACACTTTACTGCATAAGATTTCCCCCGTGGACATGCATGACCACTAGATGGTGCTGTGGTGCCCTGTTCAAACACGTTTTCACTCACTTGCAATCTCTGTCCTCCAAATCGAAGTGAGGGTTGAAGTTGATCATAATTCTCTGGTATGGGTCCGGTGCCTGAATCAGCCATTCACATTTTTCACTCGGGTGATAAGAATGAGGATAACCGGGAGATGTAAGGTACCCGGGACTTTCAATTTTTATAGCCGCCACATTTATCTGTAATAAATATAACATTTTAGTAGAGCTCTCCCTGACAATCAGCTAGGTATTTTAGTTTTATGTATATATATTACCAGTTAGTAAACATTCCATAACTTTTTAAGAGGGACTCCAAGAGGTCTCCACAAGTCCTCAGGTGGCCCTGAGAGCAACACTCTACTAAAGAACACTCTTTGAGCTCTGGGAGGTTGGCTCAGGCAGAAAGCAGATTGAGATTTGAGAAGACTGTCCACCGCAAATTCCTGCCCAAGAAAATCCAGGCGGCTCTACTAGAAATGGAAGCAAAAAGGGCTTCTAGCATTAAAAACGTTAAATCCCCTCAATTGATGTTAACATGGTCCCCTGGGAGCTTCTGCTAGACTTAATTATCCCCCAAGAAGTGTAATCACATTAAGTAGCAAGTTCTAAGTGGAAGGTGACTAAAAGAAGCTGTTCGACCCCTTGTGTCGCTTTTTGATGATAAGCCTGGTCTATGTCATTGATCAGTGGGGATTGTCCTCCAAGACTTTGATTGGCTTAAAGCCAAACTCTTTTTTTTTTTGTTTTATCTGCCCATAAATCTAAGTGATTTTGAGTTATCTCTGCTCCTGAGATCCAAATCAACAGAGAACAAAGTATAGTTGGTGAAGCAGAAATATACTGCTTTACTTCTCCAAGTTGCTCAGGCTCCAAGGCCAGATTAAAGCAAATGGGGCAGAAAGAAAAATAAATAGCCACTGCACATTAATTCTAATTACCTAAATGTTGGAGGGGAAAAAAATCCACCACACTGATGTCTGTGTACCACGTATAGTGAACCACATTCTCACATTCTGGAAAAGGTGAGCTAACTGGTTTGAGCCCTCAGTTTTAAAAACCCAAATGCTGAAGTGATTCACACAAATAACCAGTCTCTGGGTTGGTTATTGTTCGGCATAGATCCCTATTGTCACTATTTATGATGAATTTCATACTGGAGAGCCTCAGCCTGGAATGCTGCCACATTTATTGATGCTTAATTTTAAGCAATAAAAATTTGGTGCATATACTATGTAAGAGAAACAGGTATGAAAGCAGTGAAATAATAAGCCATCAATCACAAATATTCAGTAATGGATATATAGATTTTAATATTGCATCTAATAGATTCCCTGTGGAAAGAGAATGGCATTCTTTGCTCTCAGCATGAATTTATAAATCTACAGAATTTTATTACAGGAAAACCAGGTCAAATGGAAATGAAAGATGAAGTGCACATCAAAAATGCATAAAGCTACATGCATTACAGAAGTCATTTTCCCATAAATTAAAAAGAAGACAATATAAATATTTTATTTTTCTTCATTTGCTAGATGTGTCTGACTTTGTTTCTTAGATTGGGGATGGTCTTATACTGGTTTCTTTGCATTGGCTTTTAAAAGCTTTATGTTTGCCAAGAAGAAATGATGTTGCAACTGGCATTCAGAATCTCAGCTAATGATCATACTGGACTCTGTTTGTGATTCTACTGAGACTCATGCATTATTTTAAATGTGCAGAAAACTTGGAAAGTGAACCTGTCTCATTAAGTCTCCTCCAGCTCTGTACAAACATCATGGCAGTGTCTGGCATCTGTTAGAAGAGTGACATAAAACAGCACTGCTTCTAGTCACTCGACAGAGTCACTTCAGAAGACATTTAGGTGGACTTGGTACCACACCAGAGCTCTTTATCTGTGACTTCTGAGAAAGTGACAGTGTAATAAGATAATGTGGACTGCTAGACTCCCTGGCTCTGTTAAATCTCTCTAACAGTTGATTAAGAAAGAGCAATTTCTAATGACTCTAGACCATTAGTCCTAAATAAGGTTAATGAATTAATTTAGCAGTCACTGGTACTCGGAGGAGGTGGACATGGCTTTAGGAGGACTGCTAACTTACTGAGGCATTTACTCGCTCTGGTCACTTCAAGCAGAGCAACATGGCTTTAGCTAGTCAAACTCACTGACTGAAGCCCAGATTCTCAGCATTCCCAGATTTCTGCTAAGGAAATTAAGAAATGCGTGTGTGTGTGTGTGTGTGTGTGTGTGTGTGTGTGTGTTTGTGGAGTTCAGAACCTAAAATCTTAAAGCTCTTTGAACTAGCTTTCAAATCCGTCATGTGAACTACCCCCACTATGAATTTAATCTCAAAAGTTGTGAAGGACATAGGGTGAATTACTGTAATTTTAAAAGTCTAACCATTGAGCTTTTTCCTTTGGAAGAGAATGTTGTTTTATTCCCTCCAGATTATACAAAGATGCCATGAATGCAGGTTCATTAATAAATCGAACTTCACATTCACAATTTTTTGAGTGTTTGCTTCCCTGCCAGATTACACAAAGATGCCTCCAATTTAGGTCATTAATAAATTGAGCTTCATCCTTTTCACAATTTTTTTTTTTTTTTTTTTGGCTTATCTGTTAGAACACTGCTTGGTACCTGTGGGGGCAGGGGAATCTATTGCTTAAATCACAAAACCTCAAGGAAAAAGCACATTAGAGAGATTAACTTCCATCATAAAGACGTGATTTAAATTCTTCTTGCTATGAGCCTCTCCACTTGAGTCTCTCTTATTAAAACAATATACCATAGTAAGTAGTGGATGTTCTTTGCTTCTAATTACTTTGAAATCTAAGCCAGACAAAAGTAAATATTTGATCATTAGTTAATAATAATTGCTGAAGATTTACTGTAAAGATATTTCATGCTCTCGCTCTCACCTACTTTACAGTGTAAATCCACATGCTTACAACCAGATCATATTTTAAAACACATTATACAGGTTTCATGGCACTGCTTATACCCTAGTACAGTCTTTCATTTACTTAACAGTGAGCAGTTTTTAAAGGCTAAGTGGAAGCTGCAACTAGGTAGAGATTTTCATATATGATGGTGACTTTCTGTACTGTATATCATGATTCCTTTATTGACACTATGTAACTTTCATTCATACTCCAGACGGATCAGGGACGATTTACAAAGGCGGGGGAGTTCCAGCAACAGACAAGACAAACCGCTATCTCTTGCAGTCGCCCACCAGAGGAAACAGTTTAGGGAAGCTGAAAGAACCAGGAAGTTCTCCGGGAAAAGTGTTCATTAACTTTCAACAGCCATCAGATTTTTTGAAAGGAGTTCTCATTTAATTGCCTTTGGAGGAAACATTATAAGATAATTGGTGTGCTGATCTGGGAAGGTAGGCAGCTCTGCCTACCTCCAACTCTGCAGGAAAAAGCCCTACAACCAAACAACCAAGTTCAGGAAGGAGCAGAGGACTTGAAATCCCCCTGCCCTAAACCGACTGATCTTTTTTCTTCTATTTTTCCGCCCGATAAAAGTTTCCTACACCCGGGAGGTGGTTATTCCTGGACCTCACAGCGGCTCTGCGTGAGTCGCGTAGCTGAGGCGGGAAGCCTAACCCAGGCGGGTCCCGGGCAGCTGGGAAGCCCGGGGCACCGCGCTGTCACACGCGCCTCCGCCTGTCACTTACCGTTGCGAAAAGCGCCGGCCAGGGCGAGGGCGAGGGCAAGCGCTGCGCAGAGGAGCGGCAGCCCCCTCTCCATCCTCCCTTCGCCGGATCCCCAGGCAAACGCGGGAGAATGAGAACGTGCAGGGGAAAACACAGCAAAGAGGGGAATCTAAACAATCCGAGGCGCTCCAACTGCTCCTAGAGCCGTAAAATCCTCAGTCCGTCTTGGGGAAAGGAAAGCCGCGAGGCAATGCTTGATTGGAGAGAAACGCGTCTCTTTTTGTGTCTCAAGTCGCCTGCATCCTGTCATTTAGCTCCGGTTTCCTCTCCCTTTCCCACACTTGTTCCTCTTCCAGGAGCCACTGCCCGGCCATGTCTCAAAAAAAAAAAAAAAAAAAAAAAAAAAAGGAGATGGGAGGGGGAGGAAGGAGGGAGGTAGGGCGACGCACACCAAAAGCCAATTTCCAGAAAGAAAAAAAAAAAAAAAAAAAATCCGGTTTGTTTCTGGACCGGTTGGAGCCGAGGAGCTGGCGCCCAGGGGAGGTCCGGGTTGTCTGCGGAAAGGAGAGGAGCAAGCAATGAAAAGATGAGCGGGAGACAGAGGAGTTTCACTAACTGCACCCCCGCCTCCCCCACTCCTCCGTCCTCCCCCTCCCTTCTGGACCCTTCCCTCGCTTCCTCCCCCCTCCCCTCTCCCCGCACAGGCTCGCCAGTAATTGCCTGACAGGAGACTGGAGGAACAAGTTTCTCTTGGTGTGCTTCCCTGTCCGTCTGTCTGTCTCTCTGGAGGCCCTACAGGGAGCTCCACGGGAAAAGGCTCTAGGAGTCTGCGCCCAGGGCGTGAGGATGTGTGTGTTTCAGTAAGGGCATCGAGATCGATGCCAGGCTCAGGGTCCGCTGGCCTACCTCGGCGTACTTGCTCTGGAACCCCGGGGGGAGAGCCGGGCAGCTCTGGGAGGCGAGGATCTTGCGGCGGTGGAGAGAGGAGTGCCCGGGAGGTGGCGGCTGCTTCTTGAAACTCTAAATCCCGGCCGGTGGCCACCGCGGTGAGGAACTTGGTGCCAACCCCCTGTCACTCTCCCACCATGCCACCCTGAGACCTGTGGTAGAGAGCAGCCCGCGCCCTGGCCACTTCAGGTCAGGATTGTAGAGCCAAAAGGAGAAAACAGGTTAGATCGAGAGATGCACCACTGAGCCGAACGAGCGGAGGCAGTGTCCTGCCCGTAAAGCCATGTTGGACCGCCCTGCCGGGCGAAGCCGGGCTTCAGCTTCACTCTGCCTCCGCCCGGCACCAAAGCGCGCGGCTGGGTGTCAATAGCGCCCGGGTGCCCTCCACATGCTGCGGGCTTCATTGTTCCCCGAGATTTGCTTCTCTCTCTCTCTGGGTCAGAGGGAACCCGAGAGGGTGGGAGGTGGTGGGCCTCCTAGCTAGGGGGCAGCCGCCGACAGACACTGTCCGGCCTTGCTTGTTTCAGAGCCCAGAGCTCCAGGGAATTGTAAATTAGGAATCCAGTGGCCCGTTTCTGTGCATCCCAAGGAGGGAGAGAGTGGAGGAGAGAGGTGATCTTTGCAGGGCCCTCACAGTGCCTGCTCCGTGTTGGCCCCCCAAAACTCTTGCCCACCCCCACCCCCAGGTCGCGCGTCCTCACTGCTACTGGAAGCCCCCCAGTTCCATCCCGAGGGCTTTCCGGGAACTGCTGCAGGAGGCGTATGCGGATATGAATAGCAAGGACAATTTAGGGAACAAACAGGTTGTGGCCACCGATCAGGCACTAACAGGGCTAAATGCCCACGGACACGCTCCGAAAGAGTTCTTGGGGGAGGTGGAAAGGTCATACGCCTTCTGGGAAATGGCGTTTATGTACACACCGCTAAAGCAGAGCCTGGATCCTACCTGATGCAAAGAGCTGGCAAAGGAGATTTAGGAATGTTGGCAAGGAGACTGGTCAAAGGTTTTGGCGGAAGAACTAGGGTCAGACAGGGAGAAAGGACGCCCGAGGCGCACAGGCCTCTCTGGCCAGGGCTCGGCACTCGCCGGTCGCGACTGGGCGTGGTGACGCGTGCCCTTCAAGGTGCAGGAGGGTTCCGGGCGGCGCCGAGTTGCACTCTCGGAGTCCGCACTCGCCGCTCTCCTGCTCCGGGTCGAGCCTTCTTTCTCTAGTGCGGAGTCCCTGAGGCCCTGCAGCCAAGCTGCAAAGCTGGAGACTCAGCCCTCTGGGCTCCACGAGCCGGCCCTGCCCCCGAGCGCCTCCTTTCCTTCGGCACTTTCTCCTCTAATGCTCTTTCACTCTTTCCCAGGCGCGGGTGGGGGGCACACAGAAAGCCCGGGGGTCAAATGCCCGGGGAGAGCGAAGAGATCGTAGCGGTGCCGAAGGCAGCCCCCCGGCTGGGGCAGGCGGGCTGGTTGGAAGCAAGGCGGGGACGCCAGCCGCGCCCAGTACAATCCCAGGGGAGCGAGCCGTTGGAGTAAGCCCCGGCGCTTGGTTACACCCGCACGCAGAACCGCCTGGGGCTGTCCTCTGTAACTCGGCGCAGCCCCGCCAGTTTCCAGCTGCTCTGGGCAAGCGGCACCCATCACATTTAGGGTGACCCGAGCGACCTAAGTCCTGGACTCAGAGGAACAGGCGCCTCTCAGGACCTGGCAGGTTGACAGTGAAGGGGCCGGGCGGAAGCAGCGACCCGGGCGTCCTGGAGTCGCAGATACTTGTTATCTTTCTAGCGGTACGCGCTCGCGCCCGACGCGCTCGCTCCGGGGAGCCAGTTTCTACTGTGTGCCTGAATGGGGTGAGCTAGGGGCACAAGCAGGAGACTTGAGTTGCGCTGTTTTTTAGAAAACTGCCTCCAATCTCTCTTCCCTTTTCCCTGCTGAGTATGCATTCCCAGCATAGTACCTGCCAGGACAACAAATACATCCACTGATCGCAGCACCCCGGGAGGGACAGTCCCGTAGCCCCCACCATACCCCGACCTCCCCCCCCGGTTCCTCCTGCGGTTCCCAAGAAGGGCTGGCTGCTCCAGCGGTCAACTCTCAGAAAATGCCTTTCTGACTTCCCCTGAGCACTTTTGCCAGCCTTTCTGCAACCAACTAATAAGACATACACTATGTACACTTGGAGAGATGTATTTATGTTCTTCCTCTGATATTCTGGTTCTAAGGTTATCTGCGGCTTTCCTAGACGCCTTGGTTTCCACACACAGTTCTGGGTAATGGAGCCCTACCACACTGATTGATAATTGCTGCCTGGTGCATTGGTACAGAGCAAATTGTCCTTGCTAACAACATCTTTCCTTTGCTGCTGGATTCCAGTAGTGGTGAAAAGGGTCAATTTTAGATTTCCCCAATTCCCCAGCAAGGGAGAGACCGACTTTACATGAGAATAAGTGATAGACAAAGGAAGAATTTGGCAGTATTCCTAAATTGAATTTATTTTGGTCTCCTGAACACATCACTTCTTTTATACCACACTTCCCTATATTAAATAGGACCCAGTTTCACTGAAGGGAAGATTCATCTATCGCTCTCCCAGAGGGCCCAGCAGAGGCCCTTCGTGGTCAATACCTAACCTCATTGAGTGGGGTTCCGAGGCTGCTGCAGAAGTGAGGCCCATCTGAGGAAGGCAGGAACAGTGACCCATTATAAGAATGGGCTGGATGGTAAATGTGCCCTTTCTTTCATCAGGTTCTCATCAATTTGTCAGAAATAAGATGAGATCCATTGCTCCCAGAAGGCCATTTGAGCAACTAACTTCCTCAAAGTACTTTAGATTGATGCAATATGGAGATTCATGTTGCTTACCCCAAACTGTATCAAGTATAGTCAAGTTTTAGTTTGTTTTAAAAATGAAACTCATCAATGCCCAAAACAATACAGCAACATATTTTTAATGGGAGCAAACCAACATTTGACATGTAAGTATAAAGGAAGTGAAACTAGGAAAAGGTAAAAATGAAGTGTAATTATTATTTAAAATAATTCTTTTAAGAGTGGCCCTTCTGCCTTTCTTCCTCTATAGTACAAAAGGTGTCTTTTAGGGCCTCACAGCTATCTCCTTAATTTTTATAAGCAGAGAAATAAGTAAATAAACATGAATCTTTTGTTTCTGATTCTTCATTTCTAGATCTTTAAAACTTACCTTCAAAAGTCTTCACACATTGGACAAAAAATGCCATCTGATATTTTAAAACAAATGTGAAGTTCTTGTAATACAATGTATTCAATAACAAACAAGAGGAAGGAAGACAACTAAATTTTGTATCATGCTGGTGGGTTCAAAATGTTGGTGGCAGAAGTTAAGGCTAGGTTTTTAAAACAGTATACCATTTGTCTGAAAGAATTATCCTACATTATTCTGCTTTTATTGACTTACTAAATTAAGAAGACTAAAATAAAAATAACAGAAACAGCAAACCAATAAAAGTATCATTAGAGAACATACTAAGGTTTTCTAAAGGACTATCTTTTTGTAGAATGATCTTCAAATGTAAGTTGAGCTTTAAAAAAAGAGTGGCTACTTTCTTAAAATGTATTCATAGTTTTATATAAATCGAGAACTAAACTTAAGGAATCTTAAAAGAAGTCAATAAAATAATTTAAAAATATCAAATGAAGTCTTCAAAATCACAATAAGAACTGTTTAATTTATTCTAAAATAACTTAATTTTATGGTACTTTTATTAGATGAGTCTGACTATTGTGTAGAGAGTGGGTTATGAGTGGAGTAAGGGAAGAAGTGAGGAGATTGGTTATGAAGTAGCAACAGTGGAATCTAAATAAGAGCTTGAATAAGGACTATGGAAGTGCAGATTGGAAAAGGATGCATACTACATGCATTTAGGAAATATAAATAACAGGATAGAGATGGATATGTGAATGAAAGGGTGTTGTCAATGATGACCCTTAAGATTCAAGCTTTTGTAATTAGATATGTAGTGATAATTTCACATAGACAAGGCATAATGGAAGAAGGTTTTAGAAGGGTTTGCAAGGGGGAATTTCCAAATGGAAGTAGTGGACAAGAATTGAGTACTGTGCTACTCAGCTTTCCATCCTTCTTATAAAATACTCGAAACAACTTAGAGGGAAGAAAAGTTTATTTAGGCTGATGGTTTAAGTCCATGGTCAGTAGGCCACATTGCTTTGGTGGCACAGATATCATAGAGCATGGTGGAGGAGACCTCTTCACCTCAGGGTACATCTAAGCAAAAAAAGAGAAAATATTGGAGTCCCAATATCTTCTTTAAGGGTTCACCTAACTTCCTCCTACTGGGCCTCACCAGTAGGTTCTACTACCTGCCAGTAGTGCCACAGGCTGGTGACCAAGCCTTTAGCAAATGGACCTGTGGAGGATATTTAAGATCTAAACCATAGCAATAACATTGAGAGTTCTGGCTGGACGAGGACTAAAATGCAATTGTACTTACTGGTGTTACAGGTTACTGAGAGCTGACTTTAGCAAGAGTGAGGGAGGAGCAGGATTAGAGGCCACATTGGAATGCACTAAGGAATCAGTGGAAGGCAAAGAAATAAAAACAATGCATGAAGAAAATTTTCTCTGGGAGTGTCTACTGAAGGGGAGAAAAGAGACAACAGTTTTGGAAAGAAGAAATGTGAAGGGAGGTTAATTTTTGCTTGTTTTTAAAATGGGGTCCTTTTAACATTCTTAAACATTGATGGATAGAGTCCAGTAAAAGGAAGTGTTGAGTTTAAAGCATAATAAAGATAATCAGCGTGTAAATAGCCTGAGAAGGCAAGAGAGGATGCAATCTCAAGCCCAGATAAATGAATATGAAAAGATACAAGCAGCTTTCTGTTAGAGCAATAGGAAAGGAGGAGCTGATGGGTATACATTCCAAGTAGGTTTGTTATTTTAGTTGGGGCCAATTTCTCTGTACTATTCCATTTTCTCAGTTAAGTACATCATGTGATGAAAGTAAGGATAGAGGAAAGGTGCTGAAGGACTCCAGTGAGCAGTGAAGTTTGACATGGAAGACCAATCTCACTACAGAAGTTATTGTCAACGCTTTTATAATTTTCTAAGTTTAAAATTGAGCAAGTAGCACATTTTGTGTAGAACATATTTTCCTAGCAAAGTTGGCTAGTTTTTCATAGATTTCACAAAAATCTGCTTAATTCATAATGAAGCAGTAACAATAATATTAATGGTATTATTTCAGCTTTAATGCCTCAAATTAGAGGTTCAATACATTTGTTTTTTAGATAAGGAATTTTTCTAACAATTATTTACAACAAATTAATGAATATATCAACTGATGTACAGGGAAAGTGTCCCCCTAATAACTCTTTGCAATGAAAATGGTTTTTTTTTCCATTCTTTTCCTTGTTCTTTATCTTCCCAGCAATAATCAAAGGAGAATTAAAATTCTTTCTTTATAACCTATATCAGACATCCATACACTAATTTTGTTTGGATAATTGATACAAAATATGACTAAGGTACTTTCTAGTCTACATTCAACATCATTACTGCACACATTTTCATGGGTACTTGTGACTTTTTAAAATTATTTCATGATTTCTGGCCTTAATAGTTCAGTCTAATGATTTGGTTAGGTTTTCAATGGGCATTCTTTTTTATAAACTTTTTTACTTCAATTTATTATGCTAAGCCATTAATTATCAGAGTGCTTTCCTCCTTTGTAGGAGGTGATAAATTAATGTTTGTTGCTTGATTTTCATCCACAAAATAATTGTTTCAATGGACCTGTTCTAATGCCACACAAAAGTTTATATGATATGAGGAAAGTGTTAGCCTTCGTCTCTGTAACCAAAACACCTCACAAGAACAAATCAGAGAAGGAGAAGCTTAGTTTGGCTCACAGTTATAGGGGTTCACACCATGATAACCTGCTCCATTGTTCTGGGCCCAAAATGAGGGAGAATACCATGGCCAAGGATGTGCCAGAGGAATGCTGCTCCACTCATTGTGACCAGGAAGGAGGTGGTGAGAGGGCAACAAGGGACACAAGATAAAATCTCCAAGGTCACACCTGTAGTGACAAACCACCTCCAACTTCACCCACCTGCCTAGAGGTACTGCCCAATATAATAGTCCTTTCAAATTATTCATCCATCAAATGGACTAATCCACTGATTAAGTTACAGATCTCATAATATAATCATTTCACCTCTGAATGTTTCTGTATTAATATAGGAGCCTTTGAGAGGGGACACCTTATGTCTAAAACTTAACATTTCACCCAGCTTTAAAAAGTTCATGACCATCGCACAGTGCAAAATACATTTGGGCCATCTCCAGGAATTCCCACAGCCTTAACAGTTCCCACATTGCCCAAAAGTCCAGGTCCAAAGTGTCATGTGAGACTCAGGCAAATTCTTGGCTGTGAGACTCGACAAAAGTTAGTTACATATATCTGAATTTTAATAGCACAGAGTAAATGTTCCCATTCGAAAAGTGAAAAATAGGGGTATAGAAAGAGAGGATGGTACCAAAACAAGACTGAAACCAGCTGGACAAACAAGTCCTATATCTCTGGAGCACACGGTGGCAATACGTAATCTCCACAGGCAGTGCCACTCTTTAGCCTTGCTGTTGTAGCACTCATGGCCTCTTTCTTGGCCTCTCTCCAGAGTCAGCAGCTTTCCTCAGCAGATAATCCACATTATTGGCATCTCTTAATTCTTGGGGTCTCCATTCTAGCTTCTGTTTCACCTTTACAAATTCATGCATCAAACTCTCAGGGGCAGCCTGCAGGGATTTTGACTCTTATTACCCTTTGTCTGGCCTACCATTCCTTCCTTTTAAATCTTGGTGGAAGGTTCCATGACCCAGTTCCAACATCTTGCATTCCTGCAGAACCAGCACCATGTGAATGACACCAAGTTCTGCCACCAGCTTGAGTAGTGACTGGGCCTCCTGAGACTATGGCTGCAGTGACCTCGGAATGTCTGGATGACTAAGCATAGTGGAACAACTTCCTAGAACACCCCCACCCATGAGAGCACGGTGCTCCCATTGTCTCTTCTTAAAGAATTACTTTTACACCATTGAGCCTGCCAATTCCTGAGATCCCTTCAGGTGTCTTTCCTATTGTCTTTGTGAAAAGTACTTATCATCTCTTTAGTGGCTGTAGTTACTTCAACAACCACAACTTCTTTGGCCCCAGTTGTACTTGTATTTTTTTTTTCCACACTTCAAGTTTTTAAATCCTTCTCATTTGCTTTTTGCTCCTGGTTCTAAGAGTAAACCTGGCTAAAAGTTGATAACAATATCCATGTCACTGAATAAATGCTGTGCTGCCTTGAAATTTCTCTGTTAGATTAATTAGTCCATCATCTTTAAATTTGGCCTTGCACAAAATCTCACAATAGATAAATTGTTTGCTGGAATACAATACAAATGGTGCCTAGTCTAATTCTGCCTTCCCTTTCGAAACTTCATCAGGACAGTCTTTACTATCTGCACTCCTATTGACATCCTGGTGTTCTGAACTCCCACCAGAATCATCTGTTAAGCTCTGCTCACAGCATTCTAAGACTTCTCTGCCCTACATTTCCAAACTTTTCCAAACTCCTCCCACAAACTAGTTCCAAAGGCTTCTGAACCACATAGTAAGGTTAGTCACAGCAACAACCTCACTTCTTGGTACCAATTTCTATGTTAGTCAGTGTTTTAATCAGCCCTTTTATCACTGTGACCTAAAGACCTGACAAGAACAATTTAGAGGAAGAAAGTGTATTTTGGCTTACAGTTTCAGAGATTTAGTCCATAGCTGGCTTGCTCAGTTGCTCCAGGCCCATGCTGAGGCAGAACATTGTGGAAGAAGGGTATGACAGAGAAGTGCTCCTCTGCTCATGGAAGCAGAGGGTGCAGGGAAGAACAAGGCGAACAATGGGATGATCCCCAGGGCACACACCCAGTGAGCTACCTCCTCCATCTACACCCCACCTTGCCTAGAGTTATTCCCTAGTATAGTAGTCCTTTCAAATTATTAATCCATCACATGGGATTAAATCCACTGATTAGATTAAATTTTCATAATCTGATCTTTTCACCTCTGAACAGTTCTGTGATAACACAGGAGCTTTGGGTGAACACTTCATATCCAACTATAACTAGGAAGTCATGCATAACAGCACATGAAATTTTATATTTTAAGAAGCTTATTTTTGGAAATTTTTTATAATTTAGGGAGGCTTCAGGCTTGTTAGGACAACAGGTTAGCTTTGGCAGGCACATTTTCCTCTTGCTTAAATGATATAAACAGTACAGCAGGGATGATACATAGCAATGCAGACAGCAAGGAAAAATGTTTGGTAAGAAAAGAAAAATACTCATGAACATTCTCTTCTTGATTTTTTCCAGTATAAATTTTACTTGCAGGCACTGAAAAGAAAAGAAATGTAAAAGTTAAGATAGTAAAGTTGTATTGTGACAGATGATAAAGCAAAATATATCAGTTTGCATTTTTAAATGCACAATCAAAAAGCAAGCACATATTGGGATTTTTTAATTATAATTTGCATTCACAGAGGTTCAAAACAGACTGGAGTTACCATCCTCTGAAGTTATTATTTCTCCCCCTCATGCCACAGGTGGGAGAACTGAAGCATACTGAGAGTTCAAATGCAGAAATTCTGTGATGGAATAAATGTGAGAAATGTATGTTTTGAATTTGTGCCTGTATCTTAAAGTAGGTGCAATTAAAACTTTATAATAAATAAAGCTAAATAACACAATTGATTCATTGTCTTGAAAATTCATAGGAATTTTCCATTAGTTTGTATTTTATGAGGTCAGATGGCATCCTTAAATTCATATGGTGATTTTCATCTAACCTGTTGTGCAAAATCACATTCTCCACTGTAGTTCGTTTTCTGAAAATTTAAAACCCCTTTGTGATTTCACAGGTTTAGTAATTATGTTGAGGCATGGACTAGGATGTAGCCAACATACTCAAATTTAAATCACACTCAAATTTACTCAAACATACCCAAATTTAATGTTGTCTGCCAAAGCAAACTCCTGTCTCATTGATTTCCAAGACTCTTAGGACCTTCATTTGAGAATGTCCGCTTTTGGTTTCAAAATACTTATTCACCTTAGGTATATCAAATCTCATTTTGGTGTATTGTGATATTTGTTCTGACCATGTCACTGAATACCTATTATTATGCAAATATATGGCAGCAATTTTCACATTTAAGAGGAAGTGTCTTATAAAGTCCCCATACATGATTGAGTGGTGTCAGGGTTTGTTGGTTGTATCAGGAAGCACAACCTGGATTAGTTTAAACAGTAAAGTGATTAAATGGTCATGACTTGGAAAACCAAGGAATAGATATGGCTTCATGCATAGCTGGAGCCAAAGGTTCAACTAATGCCAATCAGCACAATGTCATCCATGTTTTCTTCCGACCTGGTTTCCTTCTCAAGGAAGTGCTCTCCAGGCTGTGTCAAAGGTGATAATGACAGCTCCATGCTTAAGTGGTCCTTCAAGGTCATGACCACAGAGAAAGGATTAGAGGGACAAGGTGATTTCTTCCCCAGAATATGTAATTATCTTTAATAAAATTCTGATTTACTCCACTTGAATGATGGATTTTGTGCCTGTTCCTGGACCAATTGTTCAGGAAGATAGGTTCTCTTATCAGCCACCTGGATGTGGGCATGAGAATGCACAATAGACAGAAGCAGAGAGGCAACCAAGAGAAAAAGAAAATCTGGATTTTGTTACCTGAAGAAATGGGAAAGGATGCCAGACTGTCAATAGACATTGCAGTCTACAATTCAACAGCCCCTCTATTATCATTAGTTTTTCTCAAATGAGTATATATGAAACTTTTGGTTCTTAGTTTTTATTATGGTTGGCATTCACAGGGTGTGTTTGATTTCTATGTTTTTAGTGTTTTTTTTTTTTTTTTTTTAAACAAAAAAATCCAGATAGTATGAACCTATGGCATTTCTGTCAAAATCTAAGGCAATTATTTCATTCAGGGTCAGTGGTCAGTAAAATTATAAAGTAGGCAACAGTTCATTTTTTAAATTTCATTTTCTTTTTGGTGTATAGTTCTCATTATTATTCTCTCCCCCTGTCCCCTCACAATGGCCTTTGAAGAAATTTATCACTGGAAGAGTGCAATACTTAACCCATTTTAGGTGCCAATATCAGTAAATGGGGAAGGTTTTTAGAGGCTAGGAAATTTGTAGAAATTTCATATAAGGACTCTGTATTGAGGAACATTATAAATACTCACATTGGAGTATACCATTGGACTCAGAAATTTTAAACTATCTTTGAAGGGAAAATGAGGCCTGGGGAGATTTCCATGCAGTGATGGCTTGAGAATCATTTGTAAAACAGTAAGTTTTCTTCAACAAGTATTTTAAAGGGATCATAATTTGTGGGCTCCCAATGTGAAGTTCACTAAATAGCAGAAATTGATTGTAAAAGTAAATACTTAGAATGAGGGGTTTTTCTGCACATCAACTGAGATATGTTTTCTTGAGACATGTTAACTATTGAAACAAAAGAATTACTTGACTATATTGAGATATATTTGAAATAGGCCCACACACATCTGTGATATAGTTTATTCTTTTGCAAATGTAACCTTTTTTGAAAATTTAAAATGCATGCTTCAATGGGGATGGGAACATTATCAAGGAGTCTTGTGTATGAAAGTGTATAGCAGAAAGCACAACCTACTTTCAGAGCACTGTGCTGGGTGTCCAGTTCCCACATTACTACAACTCTGAGCAGGTTGTTTTTCTGTATTTCCTCTAATTTGGTCTTGAGGTATCTCCTGGAGGGTGTCTAGCCCTGCCCTGGTAGGTTTCCAGGGGAGGTGGTTCTGGATATTTAGATATTCTTTTCACTGGATATTTATTTATCTTGGTAAACACCTAGTGTCTAAATATCTGGCCCCTAAGCATGAATTTCTCTCATAGAAAACTGGTTTATCTTGGCAGATGCTCTTTATGGCTATTGTCTATTCTATGTTCAGTTTATTCCTACCAAGAATAGCCACACTCTGGGAGGACTCTGACTAAGGAGAATGTTAGGTTCAGGAATGACAATCAGGTGAGACACAGAGGAGGTAACTCAAAAAGCTCAGAAAATAACAGAAGCATTTTATTACTCATAGGTCCCAGACATTCTTACTTGAGGTAACGCCTGTGGCTGAGGACAAGCAAGGTTGTCAGAGATATGTGTGTGGGGGCACTAAATTTGGAGAGTTTGAAGCTTTTTTTGTTTAGCTCCTCTGACCTAAGAGTTCACCTCAGGATTTTCTCTTCAGTCTGATGTTTAGGGGGTAGGTGGAACAGGCTGACCTTTGGAGTGGGATTTTCATAAAATAAATAAACTGGATGACAGTATAAAAGTTACAAACCTCTTAGAATGCCATATGTGAGCGACTTGTAAACAGTCCATAAATATCACCTGCTGGGTGGAAGTCAAGGAGGCTGATGTGGAATTCTGTACGAGCACGTTTTTCAGCAACACTGAACCATCTGGTAATGACAATTTATCCTCTAGTTGGCACAGGACTACAATTATAAAGCATGCTACTACTGACTTCTGTCTGGAAACAAGAGCAGGGCTCACACTGTAATGTGGATATAAAGCTGGTGGGTGTGGCTCAGCCATTCACATAAGCCTGGGTGAGGTCAAGAGGATTAAGAAATTAGAGAATGGGCCTGGGGATGTGATTCAGTGGTAGAACACACGTTGGCATGCATGATGCTCTTGGTTCAACCCCCAGAACCAAAAATAAAAGAGGGGGGTTTTTGCAGAGATCCCCCCACAAGTGAGATATGAACAGCCAGCCCCTACACGCTGCACACACATACACCCTAAGTTTTTGAAGTTAAAAAAAAAAAATTGTTCCTTTCATAACAATGTCTAATTCATGAGCACTTAAAACAAGCAAACAAAAACAATTCAGAACATCTGTGTCATTCTTGGGAACTAAGTACAGAAAGGCATACTAAAGAAAGACTTTATCCTTTACCCCTTTTATTTTCGATATTTTCTAACTACTAGTTCTAAAACACTTAATCCTACAAAGATAATGAGGTTGTTCCCAGGTTTTATTTCCTGTGGAGGAAAGAGAGGGGGAGGGGATGAGGAGAAGGGAAGGAAATTTTGATTGTTTTCTTCCAAATAGACTTAGCACAAAGACTCTGTACAGAAAAAAAAATATTTCAGATTTCTCAAATGGATACTAATGTGATATGGGAAACTGAAGGAGAAAAATGGACTAATGGCTTTATTGTAGCAACACGTACAACAACTAGACATATTTAATGTCATTATCTTCTCCCCACCCAAAACAAACCTTCCAATTATACTTTAATCAAGAATTCCTTCAAACATGGTTACTTCCTGTCCTTCTGGGTTCCTATGATATGCAGTTTCCATCCTGACTTCATCCTGTTTGGCCTCTTTGCATAAAAGCTAAGGAGCCTGGCCCACAGCCTGCCAGGCTTTTCAAAGCCCGCAGTCTGTAACAGGAAAGATTTCCTCGAGGTTGTGGGCCCTCCTTGACAAAAGATGGCTCTGGATAAGGACTTCCCCCATTGCCAGCCCCTAGCACTTTCTAGGTCAGATTCTCTTGGGGGACAGGTCACCAGGTATTCACGGCAAGCTCACAATGACGCCAGTCTTGCCAGGAGCTGAGCCACATAGAAATGGTAGGAATAATTGGGACTTTGTTAATGAGGAGGTAGGACTGGAGAAACACAAAGATTGCCTCTGAGCCATGGCCCAAGCTGAGGTCCCCTCCTTGTTAACAATCATGGAAGGTAAGTGGATCAGACTTCAGTTCAGAGTCTGAGAGGGGGACAGGAGAGCTACATGAGGTTCTTTGGTGACTTTGAGGACAACAGGGTTTGAAAATAAGAATAATGACCCTTGACAAAAGGAGTGGTTTTATCCCCATGGTTAGTGAGTAACCTCTTTTGAGAAAAAGGAGCATAGTCAATGATTTACTAGTTGGAGACATCATCCATGTAAAAGTACTGGTTATGTCTGTTTTCAGGGTCAGTTTTCTTATGATAGAGTTACAGCTCATACTTTTTAAAGTTGGGTACTTATTCGTCCAAAGCAGCTAATATTCTTCATATGATTTCATTAGAACTATCAAATTCAGGGAAAATCTGTCCCTCCACCACAATATTTTGCATTCTTTTCCGGTTAGTCACACCTGTCTGAGAACCTGAGTTTGCAAGAGTGAAGCAAGCAGAAGCCTTCACAGCTTATCTTTTATCTTCTTTCTAAACTACACAAATAGATCAAAGTGTTGCAAAACAAACAAAATTTAAAAAGACTTTTCCTGTACAGATATTCTCATCCTGGGAACTCATCCTCCTTTTGGATTACCTGATAAGAAAATGGGGTGCTTCGATTTTTTTTTTTTTCAGTGCTAGGGAATAAACTCAGAGCATGGTGCATGCTCGGCAAGCACTCTATCACTAAGCTATATCCCCAGTCCCAAATTCATACCTCACTCAGTATTTGGGGTACCAGTCAGCAGGCATTTAAAAGACCATCTTCTTCTATTGGCTATCTTATTATTGGAATAAATCCACCTTCTAAAGTAGATAGAATATTTTAAAATTCCATGGATTACAATATAGGTCTTTGTCTTTTCCCTTCCACAATCCATAGGTACTAACAGGTCAATAAGAGTTTCATGATTAAACTCTACCTTAGTTCATTTCCAATTGACATTTATCAGGGTCTTAATTCATTTTAAAAGGAAAACGAAATGATGAGGTCAACATTTGATATTGTGAATGGATGTTAAATTTTTGTGTTTCTAAGTCACAGATTGGTGATTAATGAGAGCAAAATAAAATGTTAAAATATGTATGGCACACACAACCAGATTGGGTACCAATTTAGAAGATATTTTATTTACACTTCCATTATAGTAGTTACCACCATAAGCTGTCAATTATCTGTTCACTAGTCTGTCTTCCCATACTGCAACCTCCTCAGGGACAATAAATCAGGCATCATTCTTCTTTCTATGCCCAGTATCCACTGTGGCACTGGTGCATAATATAAACTCAAAAAATTTGTTTTCCAAATAATATTAAATATACCGGCATGATGATAAGAAAGAAAAAATATACAGATTCTAATTTTCCTAAATATTGAAAGTCTGTGTTTCCTTCAAGATATAAATGGGGGATTCAAATCACATGAGGGAGCAAGTATTTCCTGTGAGGTACTTAGTTGTCCTTCGGAAATAACTAAATGTAATTTGATTAACACATAAAAGTCAAGGAGTTGAAAATAACCGAAACACATTATAATAATGAGTTTAGGAGTTGACCCAAGACATGTTCTCATTAAAATTCTTCCTATTTTTTGGTCTCAGTTCCCTCCTCTCGTACTGATTTCCTTTTCTTTTTTTGAGTGGAACTCCCAACCCTAGAAGTAAATATCATCATTGCAAAAGAAAATGGAAAAAGCTAAGGAGACAGTGGGGAAGAAAACAAACACCAGAAGAGAATCTGGGAAACATTTTGCCTTCTATGGGTCCTCTCTCAGTCATCTGTGACCTGCTCTACAAGATCCTGTTGGCTGGGAGGTTCGCTTGTTTGATTGACTGCCAGTTATTACCTCACTGGTCCTTTATGTCTTTAGTACCCAGGGGCACTAGAATGCCAGGGCACAATGATTGTCCCCTAGCAGCTATCCCAATAACATTATCCAATTCAAACTTAGCCTGAGATAAGCTTTGTCTTTCATTATGTACCCTGGGGAATGAAATGAAAATTATTCCATCTAAACCAATGGTCATGAGGTTGGCACTCAATAATCTACTTGTCCCCATTTATTTATGGATCCAATTCCATCTAGGTCTAAGTCTTTACAGCAATGCGTGGCACTCTGCTTAGATGGCATCTGGCCACCACTTGAAAGCTTCTGGTAGAAGGGAGCTCATTGCTTTCTGAGGCAGTCCATTGACAGAGTAGAAATAGAGTAAAAAACCACATGCCTTGAATGTACGCAATGAAACCCCAAAAAGCAAAAGCATCTGTACAACCAGACTGACCTAAAGTAACATAAACACTCAAATCCGTTTTTTGTCTTTGAAGAATGATTTATGATTTGCTGCAGAACAATGTGCTCCATGATGGTGTGTTCTGGAAGGCACCCTGTGCTACTACAGTGGACCAACCCACAGCATGCAGGAAGGACAGTGAGAATCCATGAAGTAGGGTGATCTGCTGTAACTCGGTCCTGATGATTCACTGTCATATATTTAGATGGAGAACAAGTATTATAATGAGTGAACTGCATTTGTACAATCATGTATCATCTACTGAAAACCATTTTTTAAAATTTTCTGCCCCTCTCAAGTGGAAATAGCTTGACATTGAAACTGGACATCCCAGGGAAATAACGTTTTATGAAAGTTGGAAGGTTTGTCATGGTATATTAGGACTATACTTTCTACTCTTTGGTCCCTGCTCTACCCCATGGATGACACAGTGTAAGTTATAAACTCCCTGGATGACTAGTTACAAAAGAGGTACATGCATCCCACAGTTCCAAATCATGAATATGCACTACCTGGAAAAAACAAGCAGAAAGAGAAATGTGGTTGAAGAGGAAGTGTGATTGGGAAGGAGATCAGTGTCCTGGGGATCCTGAGAACCAACTTCTCACTACAGATCCACTCTCTGGGCAAGTCCCTCACTGTCCAAACTTGCTTCTTCATCCTCCAAATGCAGAGATCAGAGTACAAATCTGGAGCTATCTTCTCTGCTAGCTACCAAATAGTATGTGTGTTTATAAAATTCTGTACATTTAAAAAATGTGTATGATGCCTAAAAGCTAATGATGATGGTAACACAATTTGAGGTCTTTTAGTAACAAAATATTTCTAACCAAAATTTTTTAACTCCAGCTGTGTATGTGTCTGTGCGTGTGCACGTGGGCACGCATGCACATATGTGTGTGTGAAGGAAAGTTGTGTTTATATTAATTTGCAAAGGTTAAATTCATCTTTTCCCAACTCTTTGTTGCTTGCTTGGGATAGTCAGCCACACACTTCTATTATTGGCAGAAAGCTGTCTACATCCAGTTCACATTGTTTGTCCAACATAAATAAATCAGGCAGGAACAGTTAAGCATAAAAATCACTGCTGGACTCAAATACAGTATTTACGAAGGCAGCTGCCTTTGCATTCTGGGGTCAGAAGGGTGTGTGTGTGTGTGTGTGTGTGTGTGTGTGTGTGTGTGTGTGTGTTGTATGTCTATTCAGCCAATAGTCATTGAAAGCAATTTTCCTCACCCTATATTTTGATATAAAGATTGTGAATTCCATGTTCTTTTGGAAGCAACAAGAGAACAAGGAGGGGGGCAAGCAACCCCTAAATCACTAAAATATATGGTAAAACATATTTCATGCCTGTGGTTAGGTTACACATTTCCTTGACAGATAAGTGCCAATTATTGACAATATGGTGAGCATTGTTTAGGAAACTATAACTTGTTTTTTAAATTTCTTTTGTGTTTCACATGTTTGTTAAAGGTAGTCAATGATGAGTTTTAGCTGTTCTACAAAGGGTCACCTAAGGAAAAGCAATTGTACGCTTAACATCTGGGAAAAATAGTTCCTGTTGGAAGGTTACATGAGAACAAGGTTCTTTCTTAGAAAATTTTTTTTTCCCCTTCCAGCTTCAAACTTTGTGTTCCTAGGAACTGTGTGGAGATTCTGGGATTAATGAGTGACTGAGGCTTTGACTGAATCAATATTAGGTGTGATTAGTTTGCATACATGGATGCAACCAATTTTGCGGGAGTTGGAGTGAATTTCTCAAAGCACAAGAAGAAAGGACTGGGGGCAGAGCTACAGCTGCCTGCCAGAGGCAAACAGAAGCCTGATTTTATAGACTTCTCCATACTCTACATATGTTGGAACAACAGGCTGATTCATAGCTTCCTTGCTCAGTTTCCAAATCGCTTTGCAACAAAAGCAGATTTCCTCCTGTCCCTACACTATAACTGGGGATTCAGACTTCCACAAGCTCAAATTTTTACAAAGGGAACATTGCAACACGGGTTCCCAATTCTCAGCAGCCACAAATTCAGATGTTTCCACAAAACAGCAGAAATTTCAATTAAGATAGAGATCAGCAAACTAAAGCCAGCAAACCAAACCTGACTGCCTGTTGTTTGTAAATAAAGTTTTACTGGAACACAACCATGTTCATTTATGTGCCTCTTGTTTGTGGCTATTCTTATCTTTTAATGGTGGAGTTGATCACCTTAGGTAGAGATTATCTTGCCAGCAAAGCCTACAGTATTTAGAGCT
This sequence comes from Sciurus vulgaris, assembly GCF_902686455.1. Lineage (NCBI taxonomy): Eukaryota > Metazoa > Chordata > Mammalia > Rodentia > Sciuridae > Sciurus > Sciurus vulgaris. The sequence goes on along the minus strand of NC_136473.1, from coordinate 40,401,342 downwards.
TCACTCATTTCACAAAGTGTACTAATTCCTTCTTTAAAAAATATCAGTTTATATCATTAAAATTTTACTGCTTTCTTTGAAAACATAGATGCAGTTTTAACATATACCTTACCAACCTCTCCTACCCCCAGGAGTTGCCTGCTAAGGCAAGCTAGTAATATGCATCTGTCCTATTCTTTGGCCCTCACCATACTTCTAGAAAATTCTTCTAAAGAAATTCCAAAACACATAATGACTGCTACATACAGATGTTCATTCCATCATTGACAATTATTTGTACTTTAGATAATTGAGAACATTTCAATTATCGTAAGAAGTTTGAATAAAAATAATAGTTTTGAAAAGACAATGCAGTTTATAAAAGACATGTTTGAAAAATACTTAAGAGTCTAATATAATGCTTATAATGTAATTTTAAGAGACAATGGTAGGGTAAAAGCTGTCTACTAAGGGAATTATCTCAGTCTTTAAATATATGCAAAATTCAAAGAAAACAGACTGTAGTATCAAAATATACATAGTTGTGTTTGAGTGGTAGGATTGTGGGTGAGTTATTTTCTCAAAGCTTTCAAATATTTGTATAAAGGAAAAAATGCAAAATAGTTCCATCACATATGTGCAACCTTGGTGTGTGTATACGTCTCCATAAAATGATTATGGTGCAAAATAAGGAATTTGCAAAAGCAAAGAGAAAATTTTTATTTAGAACTTCAAAAACAGTAACTTTTCAAATGTTTATACACTTTGAACTTTAAAAAGTGATTCCATAGATTATGTACTTTAGACTTTGTTTAAAACAAAGAAACTAATTGTCATTGTACTGAGTTAACAATCGATTTTAAAGTTTATTTCTGATAACTCCATGTTCAAGAAAAAGAGATGCATTTTTATTTAACTTACAAAAATATTTAGCCCAAATAATTGTTTCTCTTACCATTCTTTGGTGTGCCTATTTCCAAAAGAGGTCACTTTTACATATGAATTAGAGAGGGTAGATTTGAGTCGCTTATGCTATGATTTCCCTGCAAGTTCATGGCAGGCATTGCAACCCATTTGGATCCTCCTATCTAAGCAATTCTCTCAAACATACTACAAATGGCCACTGCTAGAAAATCAAAGGTACCATGTGCTAGGAAACATATTTGCTAACCTAGACATGACTATGTCATAGGTTTGGTAAGTGGATTCTAGTTTTCCTCCTCTCAAGAATAAAGGGTTAAATAATACATTGTTTTTTCTTTGTAGTACTGGGATAGAACCCAGGGTCTTGCACATGCTAAGCAAGTAGTCTGCCATTGAGCAGTATCCCATCCCTTTTTATTTTTTATTTTGAGGCAGGGTCTTATTAAATTGCTGAGGCTGGCCTCTAAATTGTGATTCCCCCTACCTTTGCCTCCTGAGTAGCTGGATTACAAGTGTATACCACCATGCCCAGCTCTGTAAAAACACTTTGAACTTGCCCATCTTGCTTTGAAAATAGTCAAATGTTCTAAGGATAGTTCTTTCAAATCCAAAGTAAAAAGAAGGGTTTACCGTCATGGTCCTGTGTTTTTCCACATGCATTCAATCCCTGATGCTTTGTGTTAGGACATGTTTTTCCCAGAGCTGAGTGAAACTACCTTCTCCAGAGTCCCATGAGCCCAGGTCCTGAATCTACCATGCCCACCATTTATTTTACAATCTGATATAGGGAACCCTCTCCCTTTTGGAAATGCTCATCTTAGCCAGTCACTCCCCTAACTCTGGCACCTCTCTCTTAACTCCTTACCCTTCTTCTTTGAACATGCCTCCCAAGAAGGAAACTTTTTCTCAAGGCCCTCATTTCTTTCATTTCTCTGCTCTTGCCATTCTAAGAAATGCTGTCCATTTTTTCTACTTCAGCCTGAAGTGGGCCCCAAACCTCTACAGCCAACTGTGTCCAGTTTTCTATTGCTCAAGTTTCTCTTTGGACATTTCTAAAATGCCCCAAAGCACCTCAAAATGTCTGAAGTGGGACTTGCTTGTCTTGCTTTTTTACTATTTATGTGACTGGCAAAATTGTTCTTTCAGACCCAAAGATAAGACATCCATATAGCTATTAACATCCTAGTCTCCATGTCTCTTCTCAAATTCTATCACTGGGTCACTTCTACCATGTCTCCTTGAGATGTTTCTTTCTTTTTGGCTCTACTGTTGCTATCCACCGTTAGGAGAGTGGCTGGGGATCTTAAGTGGGAGAAAATGAAGACAGAATGGGAAAATAAAGCATCCTACACTTTCTTTTAGTTATTAATATTTATTGCATAATATTATTCTTGGGATATGAGGAAGAAAAGGTTTCCTCAGTTCCTTTTAACCTTTTGGTATGATTTATGCCACTAGAAAGTCAGTGACATGGCTGCCAAGACCATAAACCAACACTGAAAATGACAGTTGACTGTTCAGTACCCCACTAGGAGATGAGGGCTGAGGGTTAACTGGGTCTTGCAATTATAGGCAAAGAAGACAAGAACTGAAGTTAGATCTTTTCAGTGAGTGTCAGATACAGAGAATAAGCATATGCTAGTCCAACATTCAGGGTTTGGGGATAGGTATGAACTTGGGAAACCAAAGTAGCCTGATGGAGGGGCTAGAACCCCAGCAGAGGGTACACATAGAGAGTACCAGCAACCAGGAGCCAACTGGATGCCCTGCCAATGATTGCCTCATTTTCAATGCATCTTGTTTAGACCAAGATCCAGTTCCCAAGAGGGCCTGACTCGGCACCTGCAGGTAAAGACAATGAGGATCAGCAAGCTGGAAGGGCATGGAGGAAGCCCAGAGGAGAGATCCTGAAGTAATAGATTTCTTTTGTTTATCATGCTATTTCTAGAATAGAAAGACCAGGAGGGCAAGGAATGATGTTTGTTTTGTTCACTGCTCTGTCATGAAAATGATGATTAGTGCATCCTTGGTGGTCAATAAATACTTGTTAAACTAACAAATGAATGAATGAGGTAGAAGGCAGCAGCTGAAGTTTTCAGAGAAAGAATTTTGGTGACCCAAGCAGCAACATTTGCGGAGATACCTGAATCTCCTCCAACTTCCAAGTTCATGCGTTCTGAATTTATTGCTACACGTATTTTTTCTAAGTATATGCTGTGATGAATGTTTAACAGTGAACTCATGTTCACCATCAATCTCAGGGTTTGTATAATATTCAGTACATAAAGCAATCCCTAAAACAACATTGATAAGAAACATGGATAGTTTAAATCTCAAGGTTAGTCTCAGGAAAGATGTAATAACAAAAATAATGTGGGTTGACAGTTCAAATTCTTTTTTTATCCTGGTGTTTGGAAATACTAGACATTTTCCAATTAATGCTGGGAATAACCCAAATAACTTTAGATGTTAGTCCATAGTTGATCATTTGCTTTAAAGAAAACATGGCTCAGGAGAACCAAATAGAGAGAAGTACAATTAATATGTTCATTCATTTCACATCCTGTTTACTTCAGTATCTTATAGGACTTGTGTTTATGGTTTTTTTTTAATCAAGTTTCCCATCTGTAATAGAATGATTAATAGGACATTTTAATCTTATTTGGTAACACATCTGTGTTCAATTGTTCAGGAGTGCCTAGTCAGATGTGCTAAGGATAGGCTTAGAAGGACATCAAGTTTTAAACGCATCTCTATCCTTGTTTAGCCTTTGTCAAGTTGCTTTATCTTTATACATTTTAGTTATTTCATTTCGAAATGGGTCTGGAACAAATAAACAATTTCCTAAGGAAGTATGAATTAACCAGTGGTTATAAAGAGCTTTGAAATGATGATGTGCTATCAATGCTAAGTCAAATTATGAAATTGCACCTTTGCAAAAATGCTATTGTGGGAATAAATGAATCCGAACATTGTATTTACAGTGTGATTTGCCTCTGAAATAGAATATTCATAATGGGACTCGGCAGGCGACAACAAAGTGCCATCTTATCTCCTGTTGATAGACCACAATTTCAGAAAATTATTTTTACAATGGCATCTGAATAAGATCCTTAATTTGAGGCTGTTTTACAAATAGATACAAGGCTTATTACATGGTGTTCGCTGCCTTGGAGACATAAAGAGTGAGGTGGGATTCATTAACAAAATCCCTGTTGTCATTCTTTTGTATTTTTTTCAGTGTAATTTCTATTCTTTACAATCTAATTTTAATGTTTTGTGGCACAAAAAGATAAAGTAAAAGCTACTTTTGTGTTAGTGATCAAATCTGAGTTTAGGTTAATACTCAGGTTATCAACTTGCGTATTGTATTAAATTACACCTCAAATTTGGCTTGCAGCTTATCTTGTTTCAAGACCAAACCACTCATTCCTACATAGAATTTCCGAACCGAAAATGTTATATTCCACAGGAGCAGAACAAGTATGTCTGAGGGCCACATTCTCTGTTCTTCGAATATCTGATTCGGTATAATGTACCTGTTTATTTATAAGATTAAGGTCTTGGTGAAAAAGTGGACATTGCCTTTAAATAGATTTTGATGAAACAGCATGTACAATATCCAATATAATTCAGAGGTAGAAAACTGACATAAAATATGCATCCAGGTGTGCTAGGTACCGTGGTGCACACATACAAGCCCAATGACTTAGGAGGCTGAGGCCAGAGGACTGCAAGTTCAAGGACAGCTTCAACTATGCAACTTAGCAAGATACTGGCTTAACATAAATAATAAAGACTGAGGATGTAGCTTAGTGGTAAAGCACCTTTGGGTTCAATCCTTAGTGAAATAAAAGTGTCCAGGTGAAATAAGAATAGAAAGGGGGTGGGAGGACTGGAGAAAGGTGGGCCGATGGCTACTAAGAGCTGGATAGGAGTAAGAAGTCCTGGCAAGCTACTGCACAGGAGGGTGACTCTTCAGTTCCACGATTCTGCATCCCATATTTCGAAAAGCTAGAAGAAAGAATTCTGAATGTGTTCACACAAGGAAATGGTAAATGTTTGAAGAGAAAGATATGTTTACCATGATTTGAAGATCATACAATATATACATGTATCAAAACATCACATGATGCCCCATTAATATGTGCAGACATTTTTGTTTTATGTATGAGTTTAAAAGTAAAGAGTTTAAGAAAAAAGAAGAGAATAGGGAGGGGTAGAGGGAGAGGTAGAAAAATCAGGGATAAAGTAGTAGATCCAGGGAAAAGAAAGAAAAGCAGGGTTGTGCATGGTGGTGTGGTTGCAGGGGGTCGGGTTTGGGGGCGGAGGGTGGTGCTTAACAAAGACTAAAGAAGACCCAAGGATCAATGCCAGGCTAAACTGCCAAAACAGACATCTTTGGAATATGATTTATGGCAACAGGATTCTCTTGGAGAAATAGAACCTCCTATGTAAGAGCCAAGAGGCGTTAACAGAACAGAGCCCATTTCTCTCGTTTGACAGATAAGAATACATAGGCCAGGAAAGATGGAATACGCAAGACACACAGCTCACAGAACTTAGGGTCATAATGAGTATCCACAGCATCATCATAGACCAGACCATGAACCAAGCAGGGTTCTCAAGAGAACTATGAACGTGGTCAACAGAGAAATGGTACAAAGCAGAATAAGCTGAGGGTCTGGTTAGACCATGCATCTGCCACTGCCCCAGCTAATCTTTTATCTCCATGGAAACAGAAGAGTTTAGCACTGAGTCATTCTGTTCTGGGGTTGTGGACAAACAAGGGGTAAGAGAATGAGGAGAATGAGGCAGCACTATTCTTCTTTTTTGTTGTTGTTGTTGTTGTTGTTGTTTTTGAGTATAACAGAAACATTTGGAAATACTCTGGAAAACTAAGCGTGAGGGAAAGGCATGGGAGAGTCAATAAGAAAGATAAAAATGCCACTATAGTGACGAGGTTACTTGCTTTTATAGGTGTGATCACGCATCTGCCAATTCCTCACCTCTTCTTCCTGGGCTGACACCACCTGCGGTACCACATGGCCTTACGACATGGTGCTACCGTGGGAGAAGTGCGAGCCAGGTGGGCAGATGAAACCTATTGCTGATCACTTCAGAAAATACTCCACCACAGCCACCTGGCAAGCTAAGTCACCACTTCTCTGGGAGCATCTTTCCCCAGGACATGGATCTTGGTGTTTTCCTGGTGGTATGAATTGACATGTTTACACCTTTCTGCAAGAAATACAGCCCAGGCCACCTTCTCTAACGGAGTTCACTTTGTACATCTTCCCTGGCAAGCCTGCTCCAAAGTTCACATGTGCATTTGCTGAGGTTGCCAGCTGGAACGGAAGAAGGCTCTCTCAATTTTATTTGTGTTAAATTTATGTAAAGGTGGTTTGGATGTGAGCCCAGATATGAATATACAATAGACCAAGTTTACAGAATCGTGACACAAAGTTCCAGGAGTTGTGGAGATGTCAAAAAATGCTCAGCGATCAGGATATGTGCCTGCAATGTCGACACACTTTATCCCTTTAACTCCAAAACAGATTATGGAGATGACTGTGAGACAGAAAGAAAAGCTTTCAGTCAAGCACCACCTCTGCATATTTTTGGAAATTTAGCTAGTTACTCATAGATAGAAATTCAGGCTTTTGGAAATAGAGGTTTTTAAAGGAAAAATAAGTCTCATTCTCCTACCCAAGAAAATGAAGGGTTTAACCACATCAATGAGAACTGTAACTGTGCATGTTTATCATCTCAGTTAAACCCTTATCCAAAGAGATCTGACTTGATCATCTCGTGCTAGATGAACAAGCTGGAAAAGACTTGGTGGACATCAGTTGGTCAATTCAATTTGGCAAATATTATCTGAGCAGCTACTACAGCAAAGCACTATGATATGCCCCGAGATTGGTAGACTGCTATATCCATCCCTGTTTGTAAGTATATAGTGTAGTTGGGTGAACATTAGAAGAATATCAGTGATTAAAACACAATGCAGAAAATCAAGGAAAAAACACCCACATAAATGCAATCCTTAAAAGTTGGAGGAAGACAGAACACATTTAATTTGTAGGTAGCCATCAAAAATGACTTTATGAAGAAAGCATTATTTCAGATGGAACTAAGATGGTGTACAATATTTTGACAGGGAGACACAGGTGTATGGTCCTTCATATGATATTACGCACCTGAGTCTCCCTGCCAAAACACTGCACACCATCCTAGTTCCATTCAGTGCTATTGGACAAGGGCATATACTCTTGAAACACCTGTGAAGAAAACAATCTAAGCCTTGGGAAAGCAGGTGAGTCTGAAGGTCTACAGGATGACTGTTTCTGCTAGAAAGTACAGGAAACCACAGGAAATAAGGCCAGAGAGACAGATGGGAGTTACTTTGGGGAAGGCTGAGAAGCACAGGCTGAAGGAAGACATAGTGGGGGCACTGCATGTTTCTAAGCACAGAATGAGAAGGAAGAAAGCCCTTTGAGGAGGCCGGAGCAATAGCACCAGAGGTAGGCTAAAAAGGATTAGAATTCAGATGGTTGCAGAAGAAATGTCACAGAAAAGGCACGAGAAAGATTGCAGATATGTAGTTTAAAGACCTTTAAACTAACTAGATTGGGGGAACAAATAAGAATCAGGAGATGTTCTAGAGTTCCAAGTTCAGATAAGTAGGAAATGAAGGGAATCAATAAGAGAAAAAGCAAAAGAGAAAAGCATTTGCGAGGGAAGGTGCAGAGTGTGATTTTTCAGTTGTAGAAGTGGTTGTTCATTTAGGTAGTCCACATCATTCAGAAAGTGTTTAGAAACTTGAATTCAACAATCAGGTCAGATATGGGACTCACCAGAAATTCAGGTGTTAATTTGAGCCAAGAGGCTAAGATCAAAAAGGTTATTCATGGAGGAGAGATTTGCAAAGGCAGAACCTGGGCAAAAACCTGTGTTTTAGGGTTGAAGGAGAAGCAGAAGCAAGAGAAGCTGTCAAAGAGATGGGGAGAAGGCTGAGCTGATGCAGAGTCGTAAGATGTAGGAGAGAAGCAGTTTCCATATATGGTGAACAGTCAACTGTGCAGAGTTGCACAAATGCTGAAGAAGTGAGGACCAAGTTATGGTAAAATGTTTGGAGCAACAGAAAAGTAAATGAAGGAAGACATGTGAATGAGTAGTTTCAGTCCAGTGGAGGAGACACAAGCTAATGCTGAAGAGAGAGGAGATGGTGGAGCTCCAGATCACAGTCCCACTTTGAATACTCTTGGCAGTGACAGAAAAGAGAGATGAAATACTTGTTTGCAGGGTTAACAAGGCCAAAAGAGGATTTCTTTTCCTCATAAACAGGAAAGCCCTACAGAATCCATTTGACCCATGGAGGCCCGCAGTGGTTCCCCTAAAAGGAAAGCAAATCCCTTCTGTGGGATATCCCAGACACACCTATAGTCATCAAATGAAAAAGAAGTTCAGAGTACTTTTGAAGGCTGCGGATATCATTGATTATTCATAAGGGTGAAATGGGGAGAAGGAACTAAAATAGTAATCTGTTCTCTGTCACTATTCCAAGGTTCTTCCTGCAAATGTGCTCGTCACCATTGGGAATTCCCCCTGTCACTGTTAGGAAGTCTAGCATACCCAGAAATGGGAGAAAGAGATCGAAAGGCTAGAAGACCTGGGGCTTCAAGAAGAAGAGGGGAGGAATAGAATGTGATGGACCATCAGTTTAAAAATACTTATTTCCCCAGTTGCCTTTCCTGATAAATGGATGCTATAAAATTCACGTGTTTCCTCTTTCTTGGAAACAAATATAATGATGCTGTAAGCACAGGCTAGTTTATTGTCTGAGTATACTGAACATATTTGCAAGCCCATGGGAAAAGAATGACTTTAAAAAAAAAAAAAGCCATTCATGCTATTATCATCAAGTCTGTGACACTGAGATAGCATCTTCCATGAGATTTTCCAGAAACTACACCCATCCAGATTTTTAGAAGATGGTGATTATAACACAGTCAACTTATTGCAAGGAAATCCAGAAATTCTTGTTGTTTGAACACACGCTGAGCATTAGATGCTATCTTTACTGGGGGCATGCACGGTACTTTTGAAATATTTGTGTCTACTCCTGAGGATGCAGATGTTATTGTTTACAGTCTGAACTTATTTTAAGGAACAGACCCTGCGGATGCACTTCCTGTGATACCTAGGCTTTGTTTCACGTTATTTGTCCTGTATTCATAAGACAATTCCACCTAGAGCATCTCACCAACACTGAATTATTGAGATAGGCAGAGGAAGAAAAGCAGTACTGCTTCCAAGAGAGAAGGGGAAAAGGCGAATAAAAGCTGCATGCAGGTAGTGTTGCTCTGCCAGACCTTCAAGTAGGCAACCTGGTCTTTGTTTTACCTTCCCAAGTTGCACTTGTTGACATTCTCAGAGTGGCAGCATTAACTGTGCCATAATTATGCCACTCATATAATTGTGACCTAGTCCATATGACCTATCTTCTGTCTCACAGATGGGAATGAATGGCAAAGGTGCAATTATAACTCTTGTCCCTAATTCTCACTAGAACACTTTTTCCTAGGGAGCTGCAAACACAGTCCCCTGATAATCAGGAATTCCCAGCTCACGTTAATGAACCAGCACACACATCAGGTAAGATGCTAGGACAGTAGGAAGACAGGTGTGCCTTGGAGGGACTGAACCAATATATCCTAATCATTAATCAGCACTGTTCCCAGCTGTGTGGACAAAGAAATTGGCTTGGAATAAGAGGTAAGGAAGATGCAGAACATTTTCCTGGGGAGGGGGGGAGAGAAATTCTAATCAGTGCTTTCAAAAAAACAAAAACAAAAACAAAAATACCCCTCAACCTTCTCTCAGCCTACTAGTGAAAAATACAATTATGAGCTACCACCTGTGGAAGGGAAGAAGCTGCTAGGGATGGATGTGGTCAGATTTTCTGGATGCAGAAATGCATCTTTAGGTCCAGAGAGTAGCCTCCATAAGTCCTTCCTGAAAGACTGTCACTCAGCCTTTGAGCAGTTACCAAAATTGCCCCTTTGACCTTTTCTGTGGAACTTTGCTGGTCCCTTCTTCATATTGCCTACTGTGAACCACAGACTGCTCAGTGAAATATGTGGTTTTTTTTCCACTCCTACTCTTCACATATCGGGTTTCCATTTCAGTAAAAGTGCCAGTTGTTTAGTTGAGTTACACTAGTGCAAAGCATTCTGTTGGACTGTGGAGGGTGGAGATATAAGGAAGATATAGCTACTGCCTTTGTGGAGTTCTACCAATGAGGAAAAAATGCTTGCCTGTATAGTTAGAATCAAGAACCTCCAGAGATGGGTGTTAGACCAGATGTGCAAACGAGTGCTATGGGGGAGGGGGGACGTCAGACTGTCAAATTAATTGGGTATTTGTCATTTTTACTGGCTGTCATTTTTCCAAAAGACTGGTTCAATCTAGAAACTTAAAGTTTTCTTTATTTTAATGATCTTTTATATAACAACATTTAATGAATAAATTAAATGGATAGATAAGTATGAGCCAAGATAATAAAGAAAAAAGGGTAATGGCAGCTGCCTATAATCCCAGCTATCCAGGAGGCTGAGGCAGGAGGATTGATGACCTCAGCCTGGGTAACTTAGACCCTTTCTCAAAATAACTCTTAAAAAGGACTGGGAATATAGCCCCATGGCAGAGCACTTGCCTAGACTGAGTGAGATCTTGTGTTCAATTTCCAGTACTGAAAAAAAAAGGTAAAATAGTAATCTAATCTATCCATCTAAAAACAACATAATTCCTTACAAGACCAAGTGAGCTTAAGTGCTACCAAGTTTGTGGAACTATGCAGGGCCCTTTAATCTTTATCTTAGCATCAAAAGTATATTCTTCATGTTGGGGAAATTTCATGCTTGAAAAATGTTTACATTTATTTTCTTCAGACTAAAATTTTTGCTCAGATCTTATTTTTTTTTTTCCTCATTATTTCCCTGATAGCTTGCATCCTGCATCGTAAGCTGCCTTGCACATAGTATCTATTGGTCGGAGAATCAAACAAGGACTTGGAATTGTGACTATATTGGCCTTTGCCATCACTGGCTGTTCTAAAGAAATTCAAGAACTTGAATAATGAGACATTTAGCATCCTCTTTCAGGCTGGGACTGGAAGCTGTCTTGGTGACATGCCAGTCTATCACAGAAGCTACAAGTAATCACCTCCAACCTGTCTCAGCTGCTTGTACAAAGTATCTACCCAGATAAAAACAAAATACTTCACAGCATCTGTTTTTCCTCAAAAAACACTCCTCTGCTTCTCATAGGAACCCAGCGCCTGAGCGAGCATTCCCACTTAACCCTTACAGAACCGCAGCATCAACATTTTGGGAATCGGGGAGTCATTCTTTCCTGAGATTAAGAAAATGAGCAATACTTGGAAGGGAGCACACTTTACTTCTGGACCTGGGACTAAGTGCTGGATACAGCTGGTATCTCAAATGTCCTTTTAACCCATTGTATAAATCCAATCCATGAGCGGCCTGGTTGTCAGGCTTCAAATAAATAGTGTGTTTATATGTGCTTTGTGTTTTCAAGTTCCATCAACCAAAGGGACCAGAATTTAGATATTTCTCACATGGGATTTCCATTTCTAAGTTAATGCAAGTTTTGATTGAGTAGAAAATCACCAATTGGTTGGGAAATTTTGTACACCATTTACACAAGTGCTTACTTAACGTGAACCAAAAGTTGAATAATTAAGTTCTCCCTCAGAAGTGACTGGTTTATGTTTAAACTTTCATGTGAGATAGTTCATGGAGGAAGATGGCTATTAGAAAAAATAAGTCAGCAGCATTTCATGAAAATTCTCTCATTTCAAAAGACACATTCCAAGTGTGCCTTTGACCACAAAGGTAGAAAGGTGTAGAAGCTGAGAATTTGGGCATTTAACTTTCTTAAACTTCAGGACTGTCACCACTAAAATAGGTATGACAGGAAGATCAAGTGACATCATGTGCCTGTACTTAGCACCATGATGGGCACACATTGATGACCCATCAACATCATTCAACATCATTTCCTTCCAAACATTTTATGATTCTTTAAATTAAAGGAGAATAAAACCATATAGACTAAAGATAATACAGCAATTCATACTCAGGCTTTAAGAGGAGGAAAAACATGTTATAAGTCAAAAGTTCTCCCCAATGAACTTGAACCTCTTTAAGTAACTGAGTGGACAGAAGTCGGAAGATGGTTTGTCTTCCATTTGCCTGTCTGCAGAATTTAGCAGAGTTCTGAATGAATGCACTCCATTTTCTAAACTATCTGCAAAGACTCTGAATTATTTCAACCATAAGACAGTAGTTATTAAACTAGATATTAGACATGGGCTAATCAAACAGAATAGCAGAACAAACCTTTCTTTGAGGCACTATGTACTGCCAAATCACCTGACTCTTACAATTAGGATTGATTACAAACAACCAATTAAGGGACATTTGGAACCTGATCTGAACACTGATTTTGTCTCTTTTTGGGCTTAATTATCAGGCTTGATGGATACTACAAGTGCAATTAGTTAAGTTTAGTTTTTGGCCTCCTCTACATACACATATGAGTTTGTGTGTGTGCTTCTTGCTGAAGCATGTTATCATGCACATAGTATCAAGTTTTATGCTGGAAAGAAAGGAACTGAGAATATGCATGTCAGCTGAAGGCATATGTCTCACTTGGATCAATTCTTAAGTGCCTGTGCCCCAAAGAGAAGACTGGTTGGAAATGTCATACACATGTTGATTCAATTTGATAAAAATCTCAACTAACCTTCTCTTTTTCAGCTTCTCAAAAAGGTTGCTTCTTTCAATGACAGAAGTGCCTAAGACAAAACTACCTTGTCATACTCAAAATTTATTGTGATCAAATATAAGTACGTAGACTAAATAATAACAAAAAAATTAGCTTATTAAACAACATAGGGTTATGTTCAAATTAAATCAGTGCTAATGAGAAAAAAATATCCAAAGGATGAAAGTAGATAATTATCTGTTTGAGTAATAACCAGGGATGCTGCAGGAGGGTAATGACATTGGCCAGCATTATTCTAGAAGGGTTTATTCTTACCCACCCAATACTCGTTCAAATGAATTGAACTTGGTAGTGGAACCCTTAGATTGCCCACACAGGGAAGTCTCCCACGATAAAACCAGGAATGAAAAGATAAGGGAAAGTGTAAGAAAAGCTTTTTCAGAATTTGCCTTGCATATAAAGCATATAAAACTTTTTGTCTACTTAAACATAACTGTGGTATATAAAACAAAGACAAGGTATTTCTACAGTAGCCACTGGAAAGAAATAAAAAATGCTTCAATAGGACTCTGCTCTCTTATCAGAAGGGGAACAGTATATATTTTTCTCTCTCTACTTCAAAAAAAAAATGTCACAATGTCTATTCAGAGCAGAGCTCACAGAGACTCCTAAGACTATGGTTGAGTTTTGTCCAGTTTTGAAATTCATACAAATGGAATCACATGAGTTAGAACTGCCCTGAAGGGCAAAGGTTAGTGACTAAAGAAGACTCCAGGGGTTTTCTGGAAGATGGAAAAGGCTGCTTCTGGATTAGTTGCATGCATTTGCTCATCTTTCAAGACTTTATATCAGCTTTTACACTTAGGTTGTATATTTTTCTAGGTACATTATACTTTAAAGTATATGCGCTTCTTATTTTACATAGAAAATGAAGAACTATTTTTCTTAGATGACTCAATGTTTTCCATGAAACAAAGAATTAAAAAAAAATTCTAAGTGATGCTCTAAAATATAAGACTAGAATGAGACACTTGCCTTTGACACAAAAGCCAAAAACCTTAATAATCAAGATAAACAGTATTTTAATGCAATGTTTAAAAAATAAAATTAGCACAACCCCCCCCCCCATGCTGAACAAAAGAACGGGAAAAGAGTATCAAATTACAAAATATTACTCAAGAAACAATAAATGAACTGTATAGTCCCCAAAATAACCAACTAAATGACTGTGTGACCGTTATAAAATGGAATTTGCAGGAATAAAATCAGATTTGAGAAACTAATGGCTGATTAATTTTCATTCGGTGACTTTATATTCCATGAAAATGAAGAAGATTAGTAGTGTTTTAATGTTTGTGATAATTTAGGCAATTTGAAAAGTAGCATTAAGAAACAATGTGTGACTTATTTCAATAAAATTCCAAAACTTCATTATCATCTCTACTTAATTATGATTTCTCTGTGATTAGACTTCATTTGAAGTTATAAGAGTGAAACCTTCCTTTGAATGCACTGAATTAGGGAAAACACATCTATTATTGGTTACATAAAGATGAGATAAATAGTAAATTATGGAAAGAAAAGCATCTACACTATGTTATGGAATAACACTGTCAAATCACAGTGAAGTCAGGATCTTGTCAGTAAAATAAATCCACTATCAGGTTTTCTCTCCTCAACATTACCTTTTTAGACTTCCTTTCCCCGGCCATTTTCTTCTTTTTCTTTTTTTTTTTTTTTTTTTTTGAGCTTCACATTCATTTTCTTAATGTTTTTAACCCAATGTCTGTGAAATTTTTATTGCTCCCCAGATGACGACATCTGATCTGAATGTAACCACACACCTCTTTGCTCAGCAGTATTTGTCACAAACCATTATAAATTATCATGCTGATAGTTTGCATTGCTGGGAAACCGGAAAAGTTTCATAAATTCTAACTACTGTATCAATGACATTCTTGTTTATTATACAGATATAAAGTTTTATGAGATTCAAGATGTCTGCCTTTACCACTGAAGAAAACTTTAGTGAAGTAAGATCTAACTAGTTCCATGTAAATACTGGAAACCATTTACAACATACAATGAACACTTCTTTCTAAGAACACTTAGCTGTTCAGTTTTTTTCTTTTTGACTTATCATAGTACTTTCACACTTCAGGAGTATGCAGGATTTAGCTTATACAAAAAAGAGAAATCATCCATTTCTTCAACATCTTGTACTTTCTGAACATTCTCTAGTGTTTTCTCATACATCAACAAAACAATATATAGATAGAAATCCTAGCCCTAGTTTAGCCCTGTGGACAGATGCTCTGTTGTTCTACTGATCTATTGACTAATAGCACACCTTGCTCAATAAAATAATTGAAGGGGTCATATTGCCATGGTTTTGATGTTTATTTATGATGAGCCTGATTAAGTGGTGGCATCAACACCAACTGCATTTTCAAACTATCCTAGATAATTCACACATTTATTTTCCCTGAGGAAGTTTCCTGCCTCTATTACCACCATGAAAATTTAACACTCATTTTGTAAAGGAGGGTTTATAGTTTACTTATGAACTGGGTTGGTCTTAACACTATTCACAAGAAAAACTCTAATTATATACTATGTTGTTGAAGCCATGAAACGATGTTTTTTTCATAACTATAAACAAAACAATAAAATTTAAAATAAAACGATTTTTCTGCCAAAACTATTCAGCTGGTCTATTTAATAATGTCATCCACCCTAAACCCTGGGAAAGAAAAATCACTTATTTGGATCTCAAGGATGTTTCTCAATAAGCAAATGTGCTAAGAAATTGATTTCTTGAGTTTTCTCACAGTGAGAGTTGACTGAACAAATACTGAGAATTTCAAGAGAAAAAGAAGAGTGTATTCTGTGGCAATCATCCCATTAATGGATCAATATATTCAGTTTGACATATGCTTAGTTTCACATTTTCAAATTGTCTAACAATAACCAAGTTGTTAAAGACATTATAGTAATGATGAAAACTTATTTGGTGGACAGCTTTTAACTTTTCAAAGGACTTTAAATCTGTGATTTCATTTTATCCTACCAGCTACCTAGTGACATCAGTACAGTAAGTACTTTCTGCTGCTAATAGACATACACTGTAGCTGCAACAGGGTAAAATATTAAATATTAAATATCTCAAATAAGATAAACTGCTTGTTAGGAGTGATAACTAAATCTTACCAGCACTCTTAATGTGATATACTGAATCAAGTTTTGTGTCACTGCACATCTATTTTTGTAAATCACCTAATACACACTACAAACAAATTCCAAATCAAAACCAACAAAACCCCCCAACAAAACAGCAGGGACAATCAAAAGCTATGTTTTTGGGCACCTAAAATAAACATTGGACTCTCAAAACTTGTTATTTAAAGAGCTTTTGGATTTCCCATTTTTCCATAGAATTTTAATCACCTGTAGATTTTAAAACTGTGATACTTCTCACAGCCTTACAAAAGGAGGTAAGTAGGGGGCCACATTTGAAGAATCTCAACTGCAGCCTCAATAATGACCAGGAGTCATTATCGGATCCTCCTGGAAAGACAGTGAAGGCAATGCCTAAAATCGGTCTTTCTATATCCTTTTGGAATTTTTCTTGATTAAAAAGATAAGGTAGCAAAACTTTAAAATACAGCACAAAGTATTTTACATGAGCATAAACTCTATTGACTTCATTGGACTAAATGCATCAGTCTTTCGCCCCTGGCCAGGAGATGGCAGCTTCACAGAGAACAGAGCCTCAGTTACGGTAAGTAAGAAACCACCTTCCTCCACAGCAAGCAAACAAATAAAACCTCACAAAAACAAAACCAAGCAAACCTCACCATCATATGATTGTTATAGAAACAATCTTCTTAGCTTTGTTACTTTCTCTAATATCTTGCTGATATCATTAAAATTGTCTATCTATAAATTACCATCATCCTTATGTTATCTTTAAAAACAAAAAACAAAAACAGTGCTCTTCCAATCCCACCCTACCTTGTCCCACCCCATTCTATGACAAATCATGATTTATGGTTTACTGTGGGCCAAACACTGTTGTAAGCACTTTACATAATTAGTTCATGCAACTGGCTTGCCTTCCATAACTTCTACTCCAGTTATGTGCTGGACCTGGTTTGTACTAGCTCACGAGAAACCAGTTGTGAACGTCTCTTCTCAAGTGTGTGCATGATGACATCATATGGGGAAGAACCAGATGTTAAACATTTACCAGCACACCATTGCTAACAACCAGTGATGATTCTAAATTCTTTATTCTAGTACATATATACATGGCCACAATTTCTTGATCAGGAATGAGTAAACATGAGTTACTGAAATCTAGTAGCACCTTATTTTTTCTGTTTTACCCAAGTTTTCTTAAAACTATGTTTTACTAGAGTTTCTTAAAGTTAATGGGAGTTACAGTTAACTCCTATAGCAGTTAAAGCATTGAAAAAAAGCAAAAATTAATTAATTAAAATGAAAGACAAGTCTCCAGGTCGTCTATGTGGTTGACAAAGGAGTGTAGCTCAGTGGCAGAGTGCTTTTCTAACATGTGTGTGAGGCTCTGGGTTCAATCTCCAGCAACACACACACGCACGCACGCATGCACACACGCACAATTAGTGAAAAACAAAAAGAAAATACAATGGATTCCTGTTTCCTAGTAGTCACTGGAATACTCTATTAATGGCAATTTCCACACAAAATTCAAAAATCAACACCATGCCCTGAAGCATTTCTGAATCACAGAATAAAGATTAAATTGGAATCAGCATAATTTTATCACATTGCAATATATGCTGATTATTTAGAAACCTATCATCAGTCTATGCATGTATACTGATTCTCTAGGCACCAAAATGTTGAGTTAACTGGATGACCTAATTTCCCTGACCACAAAGAGTTAGTGTACTCCATCAACTCAACAGGTTGCTGGATGCTTCCTACAGGTGGGAATGTTTTCACATTATTCTGTTCTTTTCTAAAGAAACGTATGTGCAGATAGAATATCATGTTTGTTTAATAACAAACATGCCTCCATAAAAATGTTTATGTTCAATGGAAGTAGTAACCTATAGACATTGATATAGGATTGGATCAAACTGAACCATTTTAAAACTTGCAAAAACAAGTCCCTGAGGAATACTTCAGAATTGAAAATTAAGGAGATTATTTTCTTTTTATAAAACTGCTCATATATATGTATATATACATATATATACACATATACTTATATATACTACATATATACATATACACACACACACACACACATATATATATATATATATATATATATAAATTCATAAGATCGATAAGCAGGTTCAAGTCTCTGGGGACCACACCATGTTTAGTGTAGCAGAATGGAATTATGTGGACAGGATGGACAGTTGGTGTGCTGAACATCAGAGAGATTAGCAAACGTGAATCTGAGTGGACTGACAAATGCAACGTAAAAACATAATTTCAATACTGTGGAAAGCAACACCAAAACACTTGTATTTTCAGGTAAGGTAAGAAAATAATTTGGGTTTCTCTATAGAAAAATGTATTCTTAGTAGCAAAATATGACAGAGTGATGTTAGTAACTTAACAATAGAAGAAGAGAGCCAAACTAAGGCAGATAGATGGAAAATAGGTATATTTGGGTTTTCATTGGATTGACTGTAACTTATTTTCTAGCACTTTTCATGGAAGTCTTCCAGTCATTAGTCTACCATTTTAAAAACCTCATCTTATACTCATCTATATACTTTAACTCCTATGACAATTTGCTTTTCTCCGTGTTAAACTCAATAATATAATTCTTACATCATATTATGTGCCACAACATTGTTTTAAAAATATCCAACCCCATCATATGTGTATAATGTGTCCTGGTGACCCATGATATATAATAAAACTGTGAGGAAAAGTTTGGCTTTTTAGTTCTCCAAGTCCTTTCCAGAAAGAAAGAGTCACTCATTCACATTTCTTAAAAAATTTCCAAAACCAGAAGTGTTAACAGTAAATAGTATCGGAGATTAGACATTTAAATATCATCTTCCTATTTTTAGGAACTCAGAAACTTAATTTAGTTTCTATACCATAGACAAATGATCTGTCCTAGATTGGAATCCCTCCTGGATCCATTTATATCTTACACTTTACTGCATAAGATTTCCCCCGTGGACATGCATGACCACTAGATGGTGCTGTGGTGCCCTGTTCAAACACGTTTTCACTCACTTGCAATCTCTGTCCTCCAAATCGAAGTGAGGGTTGAAGTTGATCATAATTCTCTGGTATGGGTCCGGTGCCTGAATCAGCCATTCACATTTTTCACTCGGGTGATAAGAATGAGGATAACCGGGAGATGTAAGGTACCCGGGACTTTCAATTTTTATAGTGCCGCCACATTTATCTGTAATAAATATAACATTTTAGTAGAGCTCTCCCTGACAATCAGCTAGGTATTTTAGTTTTATGTATATATATATTACCAGTTAGTAAACATTCCATAACTTTTTAAGAGGGACTCCAAGAGGTCTCCACAAGTCCTCAGGTGGCCCTGAGAGCAACACTCTACTAAAGAACACTCTTTGAGCTCTGGGAGGTTGGCTCAGGCAGAAAGCAGATTGAGATTTGAGAAGACTGTCCACCCGCAAAGTTCCTGCCCAAGAAAAAGGTCTTCTAGCATTAAAAACGTTAAATCCCCTCAATTGATGTTAACATGGTCCCCTGGGAGCTTCTGCTAGACTTAATTATCCCCCAAGAAGTGTAATCACATTAAGTAGCAAGTTCTAAGTGGAAGGTGACTAAAAGAAGCTGTTCGACCCCTTGTGTCGCTTTTTGATGATAAGCCTGGTCTATGTCATTGATCAGTGGGGATTGTCCTCCAAGACTTTGATTGGCTTAAAGCCAAACTCTTTTTTGTTTTTGTTTTATCTGCCCATAAATCTAAGTGATTTTGAGTTATCTCTGCTCCTGAGATCCAAATCAACAGAGAACAAAGTATAGTTGGTGAAGCAGAAATAATACTGCTTTACTTCTCCAAGTTGCTCAGGCTCCAAGGCCAGATTAAAGCAATGGGGCAGAAAGAAAAATAAATAGCCACTGCAGCATTAATTCTAATTACCTAAATGTTGGAGGGGAAAAAAATCCCACCACACTGATGTCTGTGTACCACGTATAGTGAACCACATTCTCACATTCTGGAAAAGGTGAGCTAACTGGTTTTGAGCCCTCAGTTTTAAAAACCCAAATGCTGAAGTGATTCACACAAATAAACCAGTCTCTGGGTTGGTTTATTGTTCGGCATAGATCCCTATTGTCACTATTTATGATGAATTTCATACTGGAGAGCCTCAGCCTGGAATGCTGCCACATTTATTGATGCTTAATTTTAAGCAATAAAAATTTGGTGCATATACTATGTAAGAGAAACAGGTATGAAAGCAGTGAAATATATAAGCCTATCAATCACAAATATTCAGTAATGGTATATATAGATTTTAATATTGCATCTAATAGATTCCCTGTGGAAAGAGAATGGCATTCTTTGCTCTCAGCATGAATTTATAAATCTACAGAATTTTATTACAGGAAAACCAGGTCAAATGGAAATGAAAGATGAAGTGCACATCAAAAATGCATAAAGCTACATGCATTACAGAAGTCATTTCCCATAAATTAAAAAGAAGACAATATAAATTATATTTTTTCTTCATTTGCTAGATGTGTCTGACTTTGTTTCTTAGATTGGGGATGGTCTTATACTGGTTTCTTTGCATTGGCTTTTAAAAGCTTTATGTTTGCCAAGAAGAAATGATGTTGCAACTGGCATTCAGAATCTCAGCTAATGATCATACTGGACTCTGTTATGTGATTCTACTGAGACTCATGCATTATTTTAAATGTGCAGAAAACTTGGAAAGTGAACCTGTCTCATTAAGTCTCCTCCAGCTCTGTACAAACATCATGGCAGTGTCTGGCATCTGTTAGAAGAGTGACATAAAACAGCACTGCTTCTAGTCACTCGACAGAGTCACTTCAGAAGACATTTAGGTGGACTTGGTACCACACCAGAGCTCTTTAATCTGTGACTTCTGAGAAAGTGACAGTGTAATAAGATAATGTGGACTGCTAGACTCCCTGGCTCTGTTAAATCTCTCTAACAGTTGATTAAGAAAGAGCAATTTCTAATGACTCTAGACCATTAGTCCTAAATAAGGTTAATGAATTAATTTAGCAGTCACTGGTACTCGGAGGAGGTGGACATGGCTTTAGGAGGACTGCTAACTTACTGAGGCATTTACTCGCTCTGGTCACTTCAAGCAGAGCAACATGGCTTTAGCTAGTCAAACTCACTGACTGAAGCCCAGATTCTCAGCATTCCCCAGATTTCTGCTAAGGAAATTAAGAAATGCGTGTGTGTGTGTGTGTGTGTGTGTGTGTGTGTGTGTTTGTGGAGTTCAGAACCTAAAATCTTAAAGCTCTTTGAACTAGCTTTCAAATCCGTCATGTGAACTACCCCCACTATGAATTTAATCTCAAAAGTTGTGAAGGACATAGGGTGAATTACTGTAATTTTAAAAGTCTAACCATTGAGCTTTTTCCTTTGGAAGAGAATGTTGTTTTATTCCCTCCAGATTATACAAAGATGCCATGAATGCAGGTTCATTAATAAATCGAACTTCACATTCACAATTTTTTGAGTGTTTGCTTCCCTGCCAGATTACACAAAGATGCCTCCAATTTAGGTTCATTAATAAATTGAGCTTCATCCACTTTCACAATTTTTTTTTTTTTTTTTTTTGGCTTATCTGTTAGAACACTGCTTGGTACCTGTGGGGGCAGGGGGAATCTATTGCTTAAATCACAAAACCTCAAGGAAAAAGCACATTAGAGAGATTAACTTCCATCATAAAGACGTGATTTAAATTCTTCTTGCTATGAGCCTCTCCACTTGCAGTCTCTTATTAAAACAATATACCATAGTAAGTAGTGGATGTTCTTTGCTTCTAATTACTTTGAAATCTAAGCCAGACAAAAGTAAATATTTGATCATTAGTTAATAATAATTGCTGAAGATTTACTGTAAAGATATTTCATGCTCTCGCTCTCACCTACTTTACAGTGTAAATCCAACATGCTTACAACCAGATCATATTTTAAAACACATTATACAGGTTTCATGGCACTGCTTATACCCTAGTACAGTCTTTCATTTACTTAACAGTGAGCAGTTTTAAAGGCTAAGTGGAAGCTGCAACTAGGTTAGAGATTTTCATATATGATGGTGACTTTACTGTATATATCAGATTCCTTTATTGACACTATGTAACTTTCATTCATACTCCAGACGGATCAGGGACGATTTACAAAGGCGGGGGAGTTCCAGCAACAGACAAGACAAACCGCTATCTCTTGCAGTCGCCCACCAGAGGAAACAGTTTAGGGAAGCTGAAAGAACCAGGAAGTTCTCCGGGAAAAGTGTTCATTAACTTTCAACAGCCATCAGATTTTTTGAAAGGAGTCTCATTTAATTGCCTTTGGGAGGAAACATTATTAAGATAATTGGTGTGCTGATCTGGGAAGGTAGGCAGCTCTGCCTACCTCCAACTCTGCAGGAAAAGCCCTACAACCAAACAACCAAGTTCAGGAAGGAGCCAGAGGACTTGAAATCCCCCTGCCCTAAACCGACTGATCTTTTTTCTTATATTTTTCCGCCCAGATAAAAGTTTCCTACACCCGGGAGGTGGTTATTCCTGGACCTCACAGCGGCTCTGCGTGAGTCGCGTAGCTGAGGCGGGAAGCCTAACCCAGGCGGGTCCCGGGCAGCTGGGAAGCCCGGGGCACCGCGCTGTCACACGCGCCTCCGCCTGTCACTTACCGTTGCGAAAAGCGCCGGCCAGGGCGAGGGCGAGGGCAAGCGCTGCGCAGAGGAGCGGCAGCCCCCTCTCCATCCTCCCTTCGCCGGATCCCCAGGCAAACGCGGGAGAATGAGAACGTGCAGGGGAAAACACAGCAAAGAGGGGAATCTAAACAATCCGAGGCGCTCCAACTGCTCCTAGAGCCGTAAAATCCTCAGTCCGTCTTGGGGAAAGGAAAGCCGCGAGGCAATGCCTTGATTGGAGAGAAACGCGTCTCTTTTTGTGTCTCAAGTCGCCTGCATCCTGTCATTTAGCTCCGGTTTCCTCTCCCTTTTCCCACACTTGTTCCTCTTCCAGGAGCCACTGCCCGGGCCATGTCTCAAAAAAAAAAAAAAAAAAAAAAAAAAAAAAAAAAAAAAAGGAGATGGGAGGGGGAGGAAGGAGGGAGGTAGGGCGACGCACACCAAAGCCAATTTCCAGAAAGAAAAAAAAAAAAAAAAAAATCCGGTTTGTTTCTGGACCGGTTGGAGCCGAGGAGCTGGCGCCCAGGGGAGGTCCGGGTTGTCTGCGGAAAGGAGAGGAGCAAGCAATGAAAAGATGAGCGGGAGACAGAGGAGTTTCACCAACTGCACCCCCGCCTCCCCCACTCCTCCGTCCTCCCCCTCCCTTCTGGAGCCCTTCCCTCGCTTCCTCCCTCCCCTCTCCCCGCACAGGCTCGCCAGTAATTGCCTGACAGGAGACTGGGAGGAACAAGTTTCTCTTGGTGTGCTTTCCCTGTCCGTCTGTCTGTCTCTCTGGAGGCCCTACAGGGAGCTCCACGGGAAGAAAGGCTCTAGGAGTCTGCGCCCAGGGCGTGAGGATGTGTGTGTTTCAGTAAGGGGCATCGAGATCGATGCCAGGCTCAGGGTCCGGCTGGCCTACCTCGGCGTACTTGCTCTGGAACCCCGGGGGGAGAGCCGGGCAGCTCTGGGAGGCGAGGATCTTGCGGCGGTGGAGAGAGGAGTGCCCGGGAGGTGGCGGCTGCTTCTTGAAACTCTAAATCCCGGCCGGTGGCCACCGCGGTGAGGAACTTGGTGCCAACCCCCTGTCACTCCCCACCATGCCACCCTGAGACCTGTGGTAGAGAGCAGCCCGCGCCCCTGGCCACTTCAGGTCAGGATTGTAGAGCCAAAAGGAGAAAACAGGTTAGATCGAGAGATGCACCACTGAGCCGAACGAGCGGAGGCAGTGTCTCTGCCACGTAAAGCCATGTTGGACCGCCCTGCCGGGCGAAGCCGGGCTTCAGCTTCACTCTGCCTCCCTGCCCGGCACCAAAGCGCGCGGCTGGGTGTCAATAGCGCCCGGGTGCCCTCCACATGCTGCGGGCTTCATTGTTCCCCGAGATTTGCTTCTCTCTCCTCTGGGTCAGAGGGAACCCGAGAGGGTGGGAGGTGGTGGGCCTCCTAGCTAGGGGGCAGCCGCCGACAGACACTGTCCGGCCTTGCTTGTTTCAGAGCCCAGAGCTCCAGGGAATTGTAAATTAGGAATCCAGTGGCCCGTTTCTGTGCATCCCAAGGGAGGGAGAAGAGTGGAGGAGAGAGGTGATCTTTGCAGGGCCCTCACAGTGCCTGCTCCGTGTTGGCCCCCAAAACTCTTGCCCACCCCCACCTCCCAGGGTCGCGCGTCCTCACTGCTACTGGAAGCCCCCCAGTTCCATCCCCGAGGGCTTTCCGGGAACTGCTGCAGGAGGCGTATGCGGATATGAATAGCAAGGACAATTTAGGGAACAAACAGGTTGTGGCCACCGATCAGGCACTAACAGGGCTAAATGCCCACGGACACGCTCCGAAAGAGTTCTTGGGGGAGGTGGAAAGGTCATACGCCTTCTGGGAAATGGCGTTTATGTACACACCGCTAAAGCAGAGCCTGGATCCTACCTGATGCAAAGAGCTGGCAAAGGAGATTTAGGAATGTTGGCAAGGAGACTGGTCAAAGGTTTTGGCGGAAGAACTAGGGTCAGACAGGGAGAAAGGACGCCCGAGGCGCACAGGCCTCTCTGGCCAGGGCTCGGCACTCGCCGGTCGCGACTGGGCGTGGTGACGCGTGCCCTTCAAGGTGCAGGAGGGTTCCGGGCGGCGCCGAGTTGCACTCTCGGAGTCCGCACTCGCCGCTCTCCTGCTCCGGGTCGAGCCTTCTTTCTCTAGTGCGGAGTCCCTGAGGCCCTGCAGCCAAGCTGCAAAGCTGGAGACTCAGCCCTCTGGGCTCCACGAGCCGGCCCTGCCCCCGAGCGCCTCCTTTCCTTCGGCACTTTCCTCCTCTAATGCTCTTTCACTCTTTCCCAGGCGCGGGTGGGGAGGGCACACAGAAAGCCCGGGGGTCAAATGCCCGGGGAGAGCGGAAGAGATCGTAGCGGTGCCGAAGGCAGCCCCCGGCTGGGGCAGGCGGGCTGGTTGGAAGCAAGGCGGGGACGCCAGCCGCGCCCAGTACATCCCCAGGGGAGCGAGCCGTTGGAGTAAAGCCCCGGCGCTTGGTTACGACCCGCACGCAGAACCGCCTGGAGGCTGTCCTCTGTAACTCGGCGCAGCCCCGCCAGTTCCAGCTGCTCTGGGCAAGCGGCACCATCACATTTAGGGTGACCCCGAGCGACCTAAGTCCTGGACTCAGAGGAACAGGCGCCTCTCAGGACCTGGCAGGTTGACAGTGAAGGGGAGCCGGGCGGAAGCAGCGACCCGGGCGTCCTGGAGTCGCAGATACTTGTTATCTTTCTAGCGGGTACGCGCTCGCGCCCGACGCGCTCGCTCCGGGGAGCCAGTTTCTACTGTGTGCCTGAATGGGGTGAGCTAGGGGGCACAAGCAGGAGACTTGAGTTGCGCTGTTTTTAGAAAACTGCCTCCAATCTCTCTTCCCTTTTCCCTGCTGAGTATGCATTTCCCAGCATAGACCTGCCAGGACAACAAATACATCCACTGATCGCAGCACCCCGGGAGGGACAGTCCCGTAGCCCCCACCATACCCCGACCTCGCCCCTCCGGCTTCCTCCTGCGGTTCCCAAGAAGGGCTGGCTGCTCCAGCGGGTCAACTCTCAGAAAATGCCTTTCTGACTTCCCCTGAGCACTTTTGCCAGCCTTTCTGCAACCAACTAATAAGACATACACTATGTACACTTGGAGAGATGTATTTATGTTCTTCCTCTGATATTCTGGTTCTAAGGTTATCTGCGGCTTTCCTAGACGCCTTGGTTTCCACACACAGTTCTGGGTAATGGAGCCCTACCACACTGATTGATAATTGCTGCCTGGTGCATTGGTACAGAGCAAATTGTCCTTGCTAACAACATCTTTCCTTTGCTGCTGGATTCCAGTAAGTGGTGAAAAGGGTCAATTTTAGATTTCCCCAATTCCCCAGCAAGGGAGAGAGACCGACTTTACATGAGAATAAGTGATAGACAAAGGAAGAATTTGGCAGTATTCCTAAATTGAATTTATTTTGGTCTCCTGAACACATCACTTCTTTTTAATACCACACTTCCCTATATTAAATAGGACCCAGTTTCACTGAAGGGAAGATTCATCTATCGCTCTCCCAGAGGGCCCAGCAGAGGCCCTTCGTGGTCAATACCTAACCTCATTGAGTGGGGTTCCGAGGCTGCTGCAGAAGTGAGGCCCATCTGAGGAAGGCAGGAACAGTGACCCATTATAAGAATGGGCTGGATGGTAAATGTGCCCTTTCTTTCATCAGGTTCTCATCAATTTGTCAGAAATAAGATGAGATCCATTGCTCCCAGAAGGCCATTTGAGCAACTAACTTCCTCAAAGTACTTTAGATTGATGCAATATGGAGATTCATGTTGCTTACCCCAAACTGTATCAAGTATAGTCAAGTTTTAGTTTGTTTTAAAAATGAAACTCATCAATGCCCAAAACAATACAGCAACATATTTTTAATGGGAGCAAACCAACATTTGACATGTAAGTATAAAGGAAGTGAAACTAGGAAAAGGTAAAAATGAAGTGTAATTATTATTTAAAATAATTCTTTTAAGAGTGGCCCTTCTGCCTTTCTTCCTCTATAGTACAAAAGGTGTCTTTTAGGGCCTCACAGCTATCTCCTTAATTTTTATAAGCAGAGAAATAAGTAAATAAACATGAATCTTTTGTTTCTGATTCTTCATTTCTAGATCTTTAAAACTTACCTTCAAAAGTCTTCACACATTGGACAAAAAAATGCCATCTGATATTTTAAAACAAATGTGAAGTTCTTGTAATACAATGTATTCAATAACAAACAAGAGGAAGGAAGACAACTAAATTTTGTATCATGCTGGTGGGTTCAAAATGTTGGTGGCAGAAGTTAAGGCTAGGTTTTTAAAACAGTATACCATTTGTCTGAAAGAATTATCCTACATTATTCTGCTTTTATTGACTTACTAAATTAAGAAGACTAAAATAAAAATAACAGAAACAGCAAACCAATAAAAGTATCATTAGAGAACATACTAAGGTTTTCTAAAGGACTATCTTTTTGTAGAATGATCTTCAAATGTAAGTTGAGCTTTAAAAAAAGAGTGGCTACTTTCTTAAAATGTATTCATAGTTTTATATAAATCGAGAACTAAACTTAAGGAATCTTAAAAGAAGTCAATAAAATAATTTAAAAATATCAAATGAAGTCTTCAAAATCACAATAAGAACTGTTTAATTTATTCTAAAATAACTTAATTTTATGGTACTTTTATTAGATGAGTCTGACTATTGTGTAGAGAGTGGGTTATGAGTGGAGTAAGGGAAGAAGTGAGGAGATTGGTTATGAAGTAGCAACAGTGGAATCTAAATAAGAGCTTGAATAAGGACTATGGAAGTGCAGATTGGAAAAGGATGCATACTACATGCATTTAGGAAATATAAATAACAGGATAGAGATGGATATGTGAATGAAAGGGTGTTGTCAATGATGACCCTTAAGATTCAAGCTTTTGTAATTAGATATGTAGTGATAATTTCACATAGACAAGGCATAATGGAAGAAGGTTTTAGAAGGGTTTGCAAGGGGGAATTTCCAAATGGAAGTAGTGGACAAGAATTGAGTACTGTGCTACTCAGCTTTCCATCCTTCTTATAAAATACTCGAAACAACTTAGAGGGAAGAAAAGTTTATTTAGGCTGATGGTTTAAGTCCATGGTCAGTAGGCCACATTGCTTTGGTGGCACAGATATCATAGAGCATGGTGGAGGAGACCTCTTCACCTCAGGGTACATCTAAGCAAAAAAAGAGAAAATATTGGAGTCCCAATATCTTCTTTAAGGGTTCACCTAACTTCCTCCTACTGGGCCTCACCAGTAGGTTCTACTACCTGCCAGTAGTGCCACAGGCTGGTGACCAAGCCTTTAGCAAATGGACCTGTGGAGGATATTTAAGATCTAAACCATAGCAAATAACATTGAGAGTTCTGGCTGGACGAGGACTAAAATGCAATTGTACTTACTGGTGTTACAGGTTACTGAGAGCTGACTTTAGCAAGAGTGAGGGAGGAGCAGGATTAGAGGCCACATTGGAATGCACTAAGGAATCAGTGGAAGGCAAAGAAATAAAAACAATGCATGAAGAAAATTTTCTCTGGGAGTGTCTACTGAAGGGGAGAAAAGAGACAACAGTTTTGGAAAGAAGAAATGTGAAGGGAGGTTAATTTTTGCTTGTTTTTAAAATGGGGTCCTTTTAACATTCTTAAACATTGATGGATAGAGTCCAGTAAAAGGAAGTGTTGAGTTTAAAGCATAATAAAGATAATCAGCGTGTAAATAGCCTGAGAAGGCAAGAGAGGATGCAATCTCAAGCCCAGATAAATGAATATGAAAAGATACAAGCAGCTTTCTGTTAGAGCAATAGGAAAGGAGGAGCTGATGGGTATACATTCCAAGTAGGTTTGTTATTTTAGTTGGGGCCAATTTCTCTGTACTATTCCATTTTCTCAGTTAAGTACATCATGTGATGAAAGTAAGGATAGAGGAAAGGTGCTGAAGGACTCCAGTGAGCAGTGAAGTTTGACATGGAAGACCAATCTCACTACAGAAGTTATTGTCAACGCTTTTATAATTTTCTAAGTTTAAAATTGAGCAAGTAGCACATTTTGTGTAGAACATATTTTCCTAGCAAAGTTGGCTAGTTTTTCATAGATTTCACAAAAATCTGCTTAATTCATAATGAAGCAGTAACAATAATATTAATGGTATTATTTCAGCTTTAATGCCTCAAATTAGAGGTTCAATACTTTTGTTTTTTAGATAAGGAATTTTTCTAACAATTATTTACAACAAATTAATGAATATATCAACTGATGTACAGGGAAAGTGTCCCCCTAATAACTCTTTGCAATGAAAATGTTTTTTTTTTTCCATTCTTTTCCTTGTTCTTTATCTTCCCAGCAATAATCAAAGGAGAATTAAAATTCTTTCTTTATAACCTATATCAGACATCCATACACTAATTTTGTTTGGATAATTGATACAAAATATGACTAAGGTACTTTCTAGTCTACATTCAACATCATTACTGCACACATTTTCATGGGTACTTGTGACTTTTTAAAATTATTTCATGATTTCTGGCCTTAATAGTTCAGTCTAATGATTTGGTTAGGTTTTCAATGGGCATTCTTTTTTATAAAACTTTTTTACTTCAATTTATTATGCTAAGCCATTAATTATCAGAGTGCTTTCCTCCTTTGTAGGAGGTGATAAATTAATGTTTGTTGCTTGATTTTCATCCACAAAATATATTGTTTCAATGGACCTGTTCTAATGCCACACAAAAGTTTATATGATATGAGGAAAGTGTTAGCCTTCGTCTCTGTAACCAAAACACCTCACAAGAACAAATCAGAGAAGGAGAAGCTTAGTTTGGCTCACAGTTATAGGGGTTCACACCATGATAACCTGCTCCATTGTTCTGGGCCCAAAATGAGGGAGAATACCATGGCCAAGGATGTGCCAGAGGAATGCTGCTCCACTCATTGTGACCAGGAAGGAGGTGGTGAGAGGGCAACAAGGGACACAAGATAAAATCTCCAAGGTCACACCTGTAGTGACAAACCACCTCCAACTTCACCCACCTGCCTAGAGGTACTGCCCAATATAATAGTCCTTTCAAATTATTCATCCATCAAATGGACTAATCCACTGATTAAGTTACAGATCTCATAATATAATCATTTCACCTCTGAATGTTTCTGTATTAATATAGGAGCCTTTGAGAGGGGACACCTTATGTCTAAAACTTAACATTTCACCCAGCTTTAAAAAGTTCATGACCATCGCACAGTGCAAAATACATTTGGGCCATCTCCAGGAATTCCCACAGCCTTAACAGTTCCCACATTGCCCAAAAGTCCAGGTCCAAAGTGTCATGTGAGACTCAGGCAAATTCTTGGCTGTGAGACTCGACAAAAGTTAGTTACATATATCTGAATTTTAATAGCACAGAGTAAATGTTCCCATTCGAAAAGTGAAAAATAGGGGTATAGAAAGAGAGGATGGTACCAAAACAAGACTGAAAACCAGCTGGACAAACAAGTCCTATATCTCCTGGAGCACACGGTGGCAATACGTAATCTCCACAGGCAGTGCCACTCTTTAGCCTTGCTGTTGTAGCACTCATGGCCTCTTTCTTGGCCTCTCTCCAGAGTCAGCAGCTTTCCTCAGCAGATAATCCACATTATTGGCATCTCTTAATTCTTGGGGTCTCCATTCTAGCTTCTGTTTCACCTTTACAAATTCATGCATCAAACTCTCAGGGGCAGCCTGCAGGGATTTTGACTCTTATTACCCTTTGTCTGGCCTACCATTCCTTCCTTTTAAATCTTGGTGGAAGGTTCCATGACCCAGTTCCAACATCTTGCATTCCTGCAGAACCAGCACCATGTGAATGACACCAAGTTCTGCCACCAGCTTGAGTAGTGACTGGGCCTCCTGAGACTATGGCTGCAGTGACCTCGGAATGTCTGGATGACTAAGCATAGTGGAACAACTTCCTAGAACACCCCCACCCATGAGAGCACGGTGCTCCCATTGTCTCTTCTTAAAGAATTACTTTTACACCCTTGAGCCTGCCAATTCCTGAGATCCCTTCAGGTGTCTTTCCTATTGTCTTTGTGAAAAGTACTTATCATCTCTTTAGTGGCTGTAGTTACTTCAACAACCACAACTTCTTTGGCCCCAGTTGTACTTGTATTTTTTTTTTCCACACTTCAAGTTTTTAAATCCTTCTCATTTGCTTTTTGCTCCTGGTTCTAAGAGTAAACCTGGCTAAAAGTTGATAACAATATCCATGTCACTGAATAAATGCTGTGCTGCCTTGAAATTTCCTCTGTTAGATTAATTAGTCCATCATCTTTAAATTTGGCCTTGCACAAAATCTCACAATAGATAAATTGTTTGCTGGAATACAATACAAATGGTGCCTAGTCTAATTCTGCCTTCCCTTTCGAAACTTCATCAGGACAGTCTTTACTATCTGCACTCCTATTGACATCCTGGTGTTCTGAACTCCCACCAGAATCATCTGTTAAGCTCTGCTCACAGCATTCTAAGACTTCTCTGCCCTACATTTCCAAACTTTTCCAAACTCCTCCCACAAACTAGTTCCAAAGGCTTCTGAACCACATAGTAAGGTTAGTCACAGCAACAACCTCACTTCTTGGTACCAATTTCTATGTTAGTCAGTGTTTTAATCAGCCCTTTTATCACTGTGACCTAAAGACCTGACAAGAACAATTTAGAGGAAGAAAGTGTATTTTGGCTTACAGTTTCAGAGATTTAGTCCATAGCTGGCTTGCTCAGTTGCTCCAGGCCTATGCTGAGGCAGAACATTGTGGAAGAAGGGTATGACAGAGAAGTGCTCCTCTGCTCATGGAAGCAGAGGGTGCAGGGAAGAACAAGGCGAACAATGGGGATGATCCCCAGGGCACACACCCAGTGAGCTACCTCCTCCATCTACACCCCACCTGCCTAGAGTTATTCCCTAGTATAGTAGTCCTTTCAAATTATTAATCCATCACATGGATTAATCCACTGATTAGATTAAAATTTTCATAATCTGATCTTTTCACCTCTGAACAGTTCTGTGATAACACAGGAGCTTTGGGGTGAACACTTCATATCCAAACTATAACTAGGAAGTCATGCATAACAGCACATGAATTTTATATTTTAAGAAGCTTATTTTTGGAATTTTTTATAATTTAGGGAGGCTTCAGCTTGTTAGGACAACAGGTTAGCTTTTGGCAGGCACATTTTCCTCTTGCTTAAATGATATAAACAGTACAGCAGGGATGATACACAGCAATGCAGACAGCAAGGAAAAATGTTTGGTAAGAAAAGAAAAATACTCATGAACATTCTCTTCTTGATTTTTTCCAGTATAAATTTTACTTGCAGGCACTGAAAAGAAAAGAAATGTAAAAGTTAAGATAGTAAAGTTGTATTGTGACAGATGATAAAGCAAAATATATCAGTTTGCATTTTTAAATGCACAATCAAAAAGCAAGCACATATTGGGATTTTTTAATTATAATTTGCATTCACAGAGTTCAAAACAGACCTGGAGTTTACCATCCTCTGAAGTTATTATTTCTCCCCCTCATGCCACAGGTGGGAGAACTGAAGCATACTGAGAGTTCAAATGCAGAAATTCTGTGATGGAATAAAATGTGAGAAATGTATGTTTTGAATTTGTGCCTGTATCTTAAAGTAGGTGCAATTAAAACTTTATAATAAAATAAAGCTAAATAACACAATTGATTCATTGTCTTGAAAATTCATAGGAATTTCCATTAGTTTGTATTTTATGAGGTCAGATGGCATCCTTAAATTCATATGGTGATTTTCATCTAACCTGTTGTGCAAAATCACATTCTCCACTGTAGTTCGTTTTTCTGAAAATTTAAACCCCTTTGTGATTTCACAGGTTTAGTAATTATGTTGAGGCATGGACTAGATGTAGCCAAACATACTCAAATTTAAATCACACTCAAATTTACTCAAACATACCCAAATTTAATGTTGTCTGCCAAAGCAAACTCCTGTCTCATTGATTTCCAAGACTCTTAGGACCTTCATTTGAGAATGTCCGCTTTTGGTTTCAAAATACTTATTCACCTTAGGTATATCAAATCTCATTTTGTGTATTTGATATTTGTTCTGACCATGTCAACTGAATACCTATTATTATGCAAATATATGGCAGCAATTTTCACATTTAAGAGGAAGTGTCTTATAAATTCCCCATACATGAGTGAGTGGTGTCAGGGTTTGTTGGTTGTACATCAGGAAGCACAACCTGGATTAGTTTAAACAGTAAAGTGATTTAATGGTCATGACTTGGAAACCAAGGAATAGATATGGCTTCATGCATAGCTGGAGCCAAAGGTTCAACTAATGCCAATCAGCACAATGTCATCCATGTTTTCTTCCGACCTGGTTTCCTTCTCAAGGAAGTGCTCTCCAGGCTGTGTCAAAGGTGATAATGACAGCTCCATGCTTAAGTGGTCCTTCAAGGTCATGACCACAGAGAAAGGATTAGAGGGACAAGGTGATTTCTTCCCCAGAATATGTAATTATCTTTAATAAAATTCTGATTTACTCCACTTGAATGATGGATTTTGTGCCTGTTCCTGGACCAATTGTTCAGGAAGATAGGTTCTCTTATCAGCCACCTGGATGTGGGCATGAGAATGCACAATAGACAGAAGGCAGAGAGGCAACCAAGAGAAAAAGAAAATCTGGATTTTGTTACCTGAAGAAATGGGAAAGGATGCCAGACTGTCAATAGACATTGCAGTCTACAATTCAACAGCCCCTCTATTATCATTAGTTTTTCTCAAATGAGTATATATGAAACTTTTGGTTCTTAGTTTTTATTATGGTTGGCATTCACAGGGTGTGTTTGATTTCTATGTTTTTAGTGTTTTTTTTTTTTTTTTTTTTTAAACAAAAAAATCCAGATAGTATGAACCTATGGCATTTCTGTCAAAATCTAAGGCAATTATTTCATTCAGGGTCAGTGGTCAGTAAAATTATAAAGTAGGCAACAGTTCATTTTTTAAATTTCATTTTCTTTTTGGTGTATAGTTCTCATTATTATTCTCTCCCCCTGTCCCCTCACAATGGCCTTTGAAGAAATTTATCACTGGAAGAGTGCAATACTTAACCCATTTTAGGTGCCAATATCAGTAAAATGGGGAAGGTTTTTAGAGGCTAGGAAATTTGTAGAAATTTCATATAAGGACTCTGTATTGAGGAACATTATAAATACTCACATTGGAGTATACCATTGGACTCAGAAATTTTAAACTATCTTTGAAGGGAAAATGAGGCCTGGGGAGATTTCCATGCAGTGATGGCTTGAGAATCATTTGTAAAACAGTAAGTTTTCTTCAACAAGTATTTTAAAGGGATCATAATTTGTGGGCTCCCAATGTGAAGTTCACTAAATAGCAGAAATTGATTGTAAAAGTAAATACTTAGAATGAGGGGTTTTTCTGCACATCAACTGAGATATGTTTTCTTGAGACGTGTTAACTATTGAAACAAAAGAATTACTTGACTATATTGAGATATATTTGAAATAGGCCCACACACATCTGTGATATAGTTTATTCTTTTGCAAATGTAACCTTTTTTGAAAATTTAAAATGCATGCTTCAATGGGGATGGGAACATTATCAAGGAGTCTTGTGTATGAAAGTGTATAGCAGAAAGCACAACCTACTTTCAGAGCACTGTGCTGGGTGTCCAGTTCCCACATTACTACAACTCTGAGCAGGTTGTTTTTCTGTATTTCCTCTAATTTGGTCTTGAGGTATCTCCTGGAGGGTGTCTAGCCCTGCCCTGGTAGGTTTCCAGGGGAGGTGGTTCTGGATATTTAGATATTCTTTTCACTGGATATTTATTTATCTTGGTAAACACCTAGTGTCTAAATATCTGGCCCCTAAGCATGAATTTCTCTCATAGAAAACTGGTTTATCTTGGCAGATGCTCTTTATGGCTATTGTCTATTCTATGTTCAGTTTATTCCTACCAAGAATAGCCACACTCTGGGAGGACTCTGACTAAGGAGAATGTTAGGTTCAGGAATGACAATCAGGTGAGACACAGAGGAGGTAACTCAAAAAGCTCAGAAAATAACAGAAGCATTTTATTACTCATAGGTCCCAGAGGGAAGAGAGCAGCATGCCTCATAAGACAACTGGGAAGGGGAAAACTGTCAAGGATACACATGCATGCTCCACTGGTAGGTGGGGAACGAAAGGAAGAGAGGCCTGCATGCCACAGCCTTTATTGGAGTCCAGGGCCTTATCCAAGTAGGTTTCCTGGAAGGTGTTTCTACTGGTGGGTTTAGAGCAGGCAGGCATGAGTTCCATGTAGTACCACAGTGACTGACAGAGGGTTACTGTGGCGTATCTGTGCAGTCTATTTCAGATGAGGGAATCTGTAGGGTAATCTAGTAGCTGACATTTAACTGTTCTATGGGAAGGTGATCACTAGGAGGTGGATGTATAAGGTAGATCTCTGGATCAACCACCTTGAAGAACAGGGAGGAAGTAGAGAACTAGAAATTGAGTTAAAAGTGACTAAGCCCTGCTTCTGGTATGAGAAATCCAACTTACATTCAAAGTGGATGTTGAAGCAACATAAAACTATAAATTCGCAACTTGCTTCATTCTGTTGGGCTTCCAGTGCTTTCATCTGTAAAAGACAGGTGTTGAATTAAGTGATCTTTCGGAACATTTGCAGATGCAAAACTGAATGATTCCACTGTTTTTTGAGCAGCTAATAAAAAATACCATTATCATGGGCTTGCTAACCATCCAATTTTGTGGAGACCCTGAATGTGTGGAGTACGGTATCAGGATGTACATGGGGTAGCTCTCACTGACACTGACCCTCTCTGATATTTGGAATCTTCTAAGTATATTTTCTTTCTGAATTGTCTGTTTTCTAACACAGACCATGAAGCTCTGAAGTGTACATTGAGACCGTGTCCAATATACTGAGAGTTGACATTAAGTCAAAAAATATGATAACAAAATAAAGCACGGTCAGAGGAATGACAGAGAATGACCAAGACCATAAAAGGAACAAAGAATCTATAGAGACCATGCAGACAACCTTCACCAAAACTCTTCCCTGCCTGATTAATTTTAAGTATAAGGCAAGTCAGTAGGTATTCCTATTCATCTGGGAGCAGGAGCATTTATTTCATGAAGGGTCTTTGGAAATTAACTAAATCGAAACTTTAAAGGAAAAGATTTATTGAAAAGATATGGGTGAAAGTACACCCATTCCTCTTTGTTTCTCTTATCATTTGCTTTTGTGCTACTGGGAACATCCTGCCTCTCTGGATACTGTTGCCAGTGAAAATAGAATGTGCCACGATCTAGGTTTCTTTCTGCTCCTTCATTCCCAGGTCTAATCAGAAGGGCAGGAACAGAGCACTGTTGGTGGTAGATCAAGCAGAAAACAAAGAATAACACACTTCAGTGACCGCTCTCATTTTATGTTATCTCTAGTTTTGGTAGGAGAGGTATATTATTTTTTCAAAATATTTTTCAGACCAATCTTGGACTTAATTGCCAACTTGCCCATGAGATTGTAAGCTCTACATAAAGAGTACCATGTTTTTTGATAGAGAAGGCTTTTGGGCAATTTTTGATTCTTCATAGAATGGATGGGTTCATACTGATTAAGCTGTGGCCACAGCAAACATTCTCAATATTATGAAATCCAGCAGGTGGATCTTGTTGCTAACATAAAAATATTCCTCAGCCACATGCTGTTTCAACACACAAGGGGGGAGTCAGATTGGAGCTTCTTCATCTATCTAACAAAAGATATATTTGCTGCAATTTTGACAACCAGATCAGTTTGTAGAAGCTGTCTTTAGAAAAACAACATAAATAAAATAAAGTTTTATGAAGACTCCCAAACATTCCACCTTTTCCTCCTGAGGCTATAATGACTATTCTGGTTTTAAGATCCTTTTTCTTATTCTTTCTGAGTTTTCCTATTTCATGCTCCCTGGGAGTATCTCTGTAAAATAAGCCTGTAGAAAATGGGTAATGAGGAAATCGTTGCCTTAATTGAAGGTCACATCTACAAAGGTCCAGGTAGGTGTACTTTGGCTGATGGAAAAATCCCCCAGAGTGATATCCTGCTGCCCTAAAATAGAGACTCAACTGTAATTTGTTAGAACCATATTGGCCCTTGGTTGGCATCTATCGCGTCTTTCTTAATCTTTCGACCAGGTAATTTCCATTACTGATGACTTCCCACATTTGAAGGGGGACACGAAGAGCCCCCAAGGGTTTCTATGATTAGGCACAAACATTTTGTAGTATTAAGTCAGAGTCACACAGCTTCCAAATCCTTTGGTGTTGAGTTCATACGTTCTATACAATTGTGACCTTTAGTATGTCCCTTTCAATTCCAGCCAGATTAGTACTGAGACAAGGCCTTGTTATTTTTTCTTTCTCCCCACATGCGATGTTTTTCTTTTTTTAAAAAGAAGAACGATGAGAGGGATTTGTTTGTTTGCTTGCTTGCTTTTCTTTTCTGTTTGTTGTCAACATGTGGTTTTGACAATAGTTTTAGCCCAAAGCAAAGGACATTCTCAATACAAAAGATACTATACTTTCAATAACTCAATTTCTGAAGCCATTGGAGGATTCTGGGATCAACTTACTGAAACATAAGCATATTATAGGGATTCCCAGGACATCATTATTTGCTAGTAGTTTCACCTAACAGCCTTCTTAATTTCCTTTCCTTTTTTCTTCTTTCTTTTTTGGTCAATAGGCTTTCTCTTTCTTTAATAAGACTATTAAATATACATTCTCAATATTTTAGTTTTTCTTTTTTCCAAGTAGAATATTTTCAATTCTATAATTTCAGCTTCTGCTGCTTGTTTTGGTAGATTATTATGCATGGTCCTTTGCCTAGGAATTTAGATATTTGTTCCAATATCAGTTGGTTGGAACTCTACATGGTTCCCCACGGCAATGACATCACAAAGGATACGTCATATAGGACAGTCCACCAAGACACTTTAGACTCATACATAGTTGAGCTTTGATTATTGGAAGCTCTGAACTGTGAGATCCCTTATGACCTTGACCCTAGTTATTTTTGAGAGGGGTAAGGAAGGCAAGTCAACCAGTTGCTGATAGGGATAGGTTTTGAAAATTTTGTCTTTGGCAACTGGCTTGCTTTCATGGGATTACAAGGAGGAATATTCTCAATAGTCAGGCTCTGAAGTGGTAGCTAGACTGGGGTCTTAACAGTGTGCATAGCTCCTGACAGGAATGACCCTAACAATTGAGGTCATTGATTGGAAGAGGGTCATAGGCAATGGGTGTCTTCAGTGGGGCTGGGATGGTTTGGGGGACTAGAGAGGGCAGCTGGTTAAGTAGCAATTGATTCTAATTTATACATGGCTTATTTAGAAGTTAAGACCTATATTATTCAGTGAGAGCAAATTTATGACTCTAAAATCAGCCACATTTTGTATTACTGGATCATTTGATACTTTCAAAGACGGGAGGTACTCTAATCATTTTTTCCCTAGAAACAAGGGCACATATTTCTCTTTTCTTCAAATCATATCTTTGTATTTTTGCTACTGGATGAAAATGGTTATGTACAACAAACTCCTTTTAAATTGTCAAGAGTAGATTTGGAGGGCTATTATCATTATCCTATATGCTTCCTTTCAGGATACAAAAATATTTTTTGCACTTTCACTTAGCCTTAAAAAATAGAACAATGCATTCAAGTATAAAGTCAATTGCTAAGTGACCCATGTAGTTTTTGCTTGAAAATTATTTTATTGTGATATTTATAATATCAAATAGTCATTGTTTGGAGGCAAAATAATCATTTCAAAGTATTCTTAACACTCTAGGAGATATTTAGGAACTATTACCTGCAATCCTGCTGTAATTTTTCAGTTGTGTTATTACTGACAATTGTTTAGTGAAATCTTTATGATTGCTTCTCTTGTCTTGTCTTTGAACAGTATAGTCTAGAAATATTTAGACAGCTTGCTGTTATGACTTCTGTATCCTTGAGGCCATCAGAAAGCTAGCTCCTTTACCAAACACCAACTTGATATTTCTTATATCCAGGATGGAGTTCAGAAGACCTGGGTGACATGATCAATAAGCCATTTTGAGAATTGCTCAGAACTTCATTTTATCTTTCTTTCTTTCTTTTTTTTTTAAACAACCTTTAAAATCAGAAATCCTGGCATAGCACTCTCCAACTGTGCCACAGAAGGACATAAGGATGTTGGTGCTTTTTCCTGTCTATTTTTGTCCTCTACCAAATCACAGCCCTAGAAGGGAGCTTTAGAAGTCATCAATCTGTTCCGTTGCCTTCATGCTCAACATCACAGAGGAAAGATAATCGACCCTGTTCTAAAAGGCTTGCCGGTGGAAAGTATTTCAAAATTAACCAACAAATATTCTGCTTACTATGTACATGGGACAACATGGAAAGAACATGAAAAACTACATGGCATCATCAACATCTCCAGCAATCTTACATTTAGTTTGAAGAGAATAGATACCCAAATGCTTCCAAAGCCACCACCAAAAGTTCCTAAATCTGGAGATCTTGATGGACTAACTTCTTGACCATTGAAAATATGCACTCTTTACATTCCTGCCATTTAATTTTATCACTTATCATAGGAAAATTCTAATTGCTAATAAATTCCTCCCAGTTCTAAATTCTAAAGTCTGTAATGCATGATTGTTAGATCAGCAGAGGCTAAATGACTATTTTAGAAATAGCCTGGATAAAAAATTTGTCTTTACCAATTCAACAGTGTGACCTCAAGCAAATTACTTAAATGTTTTTTGCTTTTAATTTCATATGTGTAAAATGGCAAAACAAAATTATTATCTACCTCTTGTGTTGGGAGAGTTACATGCTGAATTTTCAGAAGGGCACCTGATATATAGGATAAGTGCATATCACCTTCATGGTATCTGTCCAACAGTCATTCCCATATTTGACTTTACCTTGAAAGTCTCCATTCCCCTGCTCCTCCTGCTTGCTCTTTTCCAGGTGAAACCTTACCATTTGTGTAATTAATGATATAACTGTTCAACTATTGGTCACAGGATTTCGTATCTGACTCAGTCTTCCTCATTGCTTTTTAATGTTACCCTTACTCCAAATATGGTGTAAATTGAAAAAGTGACTCAACTATTATGTTCTAAATAGTCCCAAGTTCGTGAGATGTTCCAACCAAAACGGTGAATAAAGACACCCCCTACCCCTCAAAGATTTTGTTATGTGAAAGACAGACACATCAACAACTTTCTTATTTACTAAGTGTGAAGAGGCAAATGTGGATCGCCACACATTTGAGAAAAACCTGTTGTTGAAAGAGAAACAGCAGAAAGGAAGAATGATCCCCCAAAAAAAGAGATATTTCAAGGAGTGAAAGAGAACTGTAATGGACACACTCTGAGACACTTGAGAAGATACTGTACCTCAGGATGGGGACGTGCACAAGAGGGGAAGTGACATGATCTGAGTATCAAAGGTCACTGAAGTCATATAATAGGTGGCTATTTTATCAGTAGTGTTATTCCGGAGTTCAAGTTTGTTCTGAAATTTAACTTCTAATTTTGTGAAATTCTTCAGTTGGCCCATGACTGTGACCATCATTCCATCTCCTATGTGTGTTCTTTCAGGAAACCATGGTCATTGGTGAAGTCCTAGTGTTAGCACATTAATTTCACTGGAACATCTTCAGTTTCATTTCTTACTGGAATGCTGTGTCAGTGGGTATGTGCCTGCACATCTGTGTAGAAACACAATATCATGGTTCTGTTCTGCTTTAGAAATTCCTAGCTCTTTAGTTATGAACACACTGTGGCATATAGGATCAAATGATTTTGGAATCTGAGAACTGTAAAAAATGATCTCAACTTATTGATAAGAAAACTGATGTACAGAGATGTTTCCAAAGGTTATTCAGGAGTCTAACTTAGGTCTATAGGCTTATACTAACCACGAATAGGACTAGAAGAGAAGACTGTACTTTCAGTAGGAAAGGGCCTTCAAGGATGTGTGGTAATTGACATGGCAGAGTTCGTTTGCTTCCATTTGTAGGTTATAGGGAATTTAGTCAAATGTCAGTATGCTATTAGAAGCACAAATGCTTAGGGTTTGTTTGATGACAGTGAGCAGATAAGAGAAATATTCCTAGAAAGAATATGAGACTGTAACTTGCATAAGAAGGGTCATTAATGTTAAAAAAAGAATTTTATACTTTGTCCTATAAGCAATGAGGAGTAACCTAGGGTATTTTTCAGTAAGAAAGTAACATGTATGGTAGAGTTTCAGGAAAATATATCTCATGTCGTTAAATGGGATTGATTGTGTTATAAAATAGGAGACACAGAAAGGTTAACTGGTGCCTTTAGAATTGTCTAGAATGAGAGAGACTAATATTCTCTTCAGGAATTGTTTTTCTATTTGGAACCAATACATAATAAGACATACGGAAAAAAATTTCAAAAAGACATTTGCCTTGTTTTTTAAGTGACTATAAAAGGAATATAGTGGGTTTTATTTTTTCCCCTAAATATGTTTTGACCTTCTTTCTGCTTAAAGCACAGCTGGTCTTTTCTGGCTTCCCAGACATTCTTTTTCCTAGTTCTTTTTCCAACTGTATTATTGATATCACCTCTTTCTATCTCTCTCTCTTTTTCATTTTCATGCTATGTTCCACACTGATCCCTATAATTCCACCCTTAGTCCTCTTTCCTTCCCTCTCTAAACTCTCCTGGTTGAACCTGGTCATTTCCTGGGCTTCAGCTCTCACCTACTCTCGCTGATTCCTCAGTTCATCATGATCTCTCAACTGAACTTCTGATTCATATTTTTATCTCCATGGACCACAGTCCATTCAAATCCAAAAGGTCTCAAATAATCTCACCTCACTCTTAATCCACTTGTCCTAACTTTTCTCCTTGGTGTCTTCATGTTGGTTACAATTTCCATCAAAACTGTCACCAAAGCTGAAACCATGGTGGTGTCTGTGGATTTTCATCTTCTTCTCTGTTTCCCCTCCTCTCCTACATTTGTTACACCCCATTGTATTACTTTCTAAAATGTCGAATCTCCTGGAACATCATTTAGTGGTTTCTCCCTGTATATAGGATAAATTCCACACCCACTGTAGGAGAAATACATTCTTTAATAGCCTGGTCTTGTATTCCTTCTAGATCCATCCTGTGATAGACACCCTGAGCCTCCTCTTCTTTTCTCCATGGCTCTGTTACTTGTTCACAGGTCAACTTCTTCATTCTTCAAAGACCAGCTACTCTAACAACTCTCCTGCAAAGTCTTCCCAGACCACTGGCTGGGCTTAGTCCCCCTACTCTGCTCCCTGGTATTTTGTTAATTCTCCTTCTTATTTGGTGTTCTGATGATGGATATGGTTTCTGCTTCCTTTATAAACTTGCAGAATTCTTGAGAAAATAAGCCTTATCTTATTGTCTGTACATCTTAGAACCCAGCAAGGTACTATATACAAGTTTGTTACCTTGAATAAAGAAATAAGGTAAAAGACTGGGTGTGACTGTGCTTGTCTGTAATAACAAATACTTGGGAGACTGGGGCAGAGGATCACAAATCTGAGTTCAGCCTGAGAAAA
Organism: Sciurus vulgaris; assembly: GCF_902686455.1. Taxonomy (NCBI): domain Eukaryota; kingdom Metazoa; phylum Chordata; class Mammalia; order Rodentia; family Sciuridae; genus Sciurus; species Sciurus vulgaris. The sequence goes on along the minus strand of NC_136473.1, from coordinate 40,359,040 downwards.
TTAGAATGCTCCTGTCTCAAGGTAAACAAACAAACAAACAAAAAAAAAAACCAAAAAATGTGTTTTTAAAGCACTTGCCTAGCAAGTACAAAGCCCTGGGTTTAATCCCCACTAGAAAAAAAGAAAGAAAAAGAAAGAAAAGAAATAAGAAAAATGAGGATATTTCATTTCTGATAGTATTATCTTAATTATTGGAAGGCCTTGGGGGAGAACTGATTTATAATGAGCATCTACTTTGTGCCATCTACTACTAAATGTGGTTTATATATTCTTTCATTTGATCCTTGCAGGGATTTTATAAGATTAGTATTATTATCCCCGCTTAAATAAGAATAAAATGAAGTTCAGAGAATTTGAGTCACTGGCACACTAATTTATAGATTCCAGGTCTTGGAACTCAATGAACACTAGGACAAGGACTCAAATTAACTTGATGTTACCCTACAGCCATACACATATTTAATGAGAAAAGAATGTAAAGTGGTTTGAGTTTTATGGAAAAGCTATATAAATATGTAATGCCATTCTCCCATTCAAAACCTGTTCAATAGCATTGCTTTTGCAAACAAACTAAATTCCAATTCCTTAGGCTTGAATTTAAGAACCTCAAAACTGGGCAGTGCTTGGCATTTCTGTTCTTTCCTCCCATTACTTCTACCTAAATGTTGTGTCCAGTTGCACTCTACTCTGGACACCCCTGTCTATCTTTGCTTATTCTCTTGTCAGGAATATAATTGCAATGTTAACTAACTTATTTAGGCTTATCATAATTAAGTGTATGGTTTCCTTAAGCTTTTCAAAAAAATTGTCATTATTATTTTTTTGTACGAGGGATTAAACTGAGAGGTATTTAACCACTGAGCCACATACTCAACCCTTTTAAAATTCTTCTTTAGATACAGGGTCTCATTAAGTTGCTTAGGGACTCACTAAGTTGCTGAGACTGGCTTTGAACTTGTGAGCCTCCTGCCTTAACCTCTCAAGCTGCCACTGTGTCTGGCAAAAAATAAAATTTTCGAAATACAGTTTTTGTTTTGTTTTGGTGCTGGGGATTTAACCCAAGACCTCATACATGAATAAATACTTATTCAACAACAGAGATATGCCCCAACCTGGAAAATTAAATTCCTTTTTTTTTTCAAGTTTTTTTTTCTTTTAAATTATTTTATTTGGTAAATTATAATTACATATGATAGTGGAATTTACTATGCCCTATTTGTGAAAAATTAAGCTCTAAATGAGCCATCATTGCAAACTCTGGCTCTTCGGTGGCTCTAGAGTTTATTATTATTGTTGTTGTTATAATTTTTACTGTCATTATTATTACTGTTATTTTACAGTGCTAGGATGAATCCAGGTCCTCACACATGCCAGGCAGGTGTTCTACCACTGAGCTTCATCTTCATTCCCAGAATCTTAAGCTAAAAAAATTCTCCAAGAAAAATATATTCATTTCAGTAAATTAAAAAGAAGGTTGAAATCTCATCAACTCCTTGGAATCATTGCCCAGACTTAAGTATACAGAGAGTTAGTTTCTCTGGTGTTCTTTCTTTCTTTCTTTTTAAGCAGCCCATCCTAAGGAATTACTCCAAACAAATTTGCCACATTCATTAACTTCCTAATCTAAAGTTTCACTCAGCTGATTCTTTTATTTACCCCTCAGTTCACTTGCCCAGTGTAGTTAGTGATAGCTCTGGTCTTGCCAAAATATCAGACTTGTCCCATTTATCTGCCTGCTGGATGGAGTCCAGGATTAGCCACAACTTTGTTTAATCCAGTTTTCAGTCAATCTGTGGCCCAGCATGTACAGTACAGTAATTTCAGACCTGCACGATAAGAGTATAATGTTATTTCCCAGCACATTCAATTGTTTATTATTATTATTATTATTACAATTCACTAACTTAGGGCAGTGGGAAGTGGGAGAGAGCATCTCTAAGATGATTGAGGCACAGCTGTTGGGTTGATCCTCCTTAAAAATGTAAACCAGAGGATTGGGGCCGACCTCGGGACCACTCCAGAGCTGCCATTCTCTGTGAGAAGATCCTCTATCCCTTCCCACCTCAGTGAATCTACAGTTTTTCACATATTTTTCAAAAGGTTAAGTTTTTCACAAGTTGTGTGTAAAAGTAAGAAGTGGGTTTTTATTCCTCTGGATGAGCCATGATAAACATGTGTGACATTCAGAGAAAGAGCACATAAAAATTATGTCTATTGTTTGAACATTATGGATCTCTTCCTTAGGGAGTGTGTGAAATCTCTCAAAGGAGAAAAAGAGTAAAGAAGGGAAAATTTAAAAACAAAAATCAAATGAGTCAGAGTTAAGAGAGTTGTCACATTCATGATCTGTCTACACTCCCAACATTCAAATCTCTCCCACACATGTATTTATTTATTCATTTGTTTATATATCTATGGACCACTTATTTAGAAGCTAAGCCTGACCAAATCCGAACACATTTGGCAGAGCAACTGACCTGATTTGTTGTGAGTCTATTACTGGTCTTTATTTATCCTACTTAGTGTGAAAATGCTTGATGTTGCTATAGGAATACTAATTTGTTTGATTAGAAGGCAGTACCCTGAATCTCACCAGAGTGTTATGTAATAAAAGGCATATGCGCCATATTTCTTTTGTGAAATGTAAAAGGTTCTGAGTAGTGAATACATTTGGCCACATGAACTTTGAAGCTGCTTATATCCTAAAGTGTAAGAGAAGTGATCTAACTCTAGTATTCCACACCAACAATTCTTAAATGTTATCAAGATTTTAAATCTACTGATTCTCTTCCTTCTTTCCTCATCCTCCCTGTTATGGTTTGGATATGAAGTGTCCCCCTGAAAACTCCTCTTTGTGCAGGACTATTCAGAAGTGAAATTATCTGTAACTTACTCAGTTTATCCTAGTTTGAATGGACTAATTGGGTGGTAACTGTAGACAAATGGTTGAAGGAGGTGGGGGTCACTAGGGGCATGCCCTGAACAGATTCATCTTCAGTGTGACCCCTTCCCCCTTCTCTTTATCTCTGCTTCCTGACCTCGCCATGAGCCGAGCAGTTTTCGTCCCCTGCTGCCTTCACCCATGATGAAGTCAGTCATCTAAGGACTGAACCTCTGAAACTGTGAGCCCCAAAGAAAACTTTCCTCCCTCAAGTTACTCTTGTCAGGTGTTTTGGTCACAGTGATGAAAAAGCTAGTTAAGACATGCCTTAATTTCATAGCTCATCATCACATGCACTTCATTTTTTGCCCCCGCCCTTCTTTTCACTTGCCTGGCACATATCTCCATCTCCATTCCAACCAACTATCCATCTATCCCATGCTTTTGCAAAACTTTTGAATATATTTTGAGAAACATTACATAATTGTGCTGATTGGTTTCACTTAAATTAATAACCACAGTCTTTACTGGACATTGTTATGCTTTCCTACTTTACTTCCCTGGTTTTTTGCAAATTTATATGACTATGGTATATCTTCTTGCTCTCTTCCTGTCTTGTTTATATTTAAGTACACGACTTGCTCAACTTATTCAATTCATACCTCACTGAGAACAACAAAAATAGGAAGTGAAAATGGTTAATTCATCTTTCATGAAATTTACCAATCTAACTGCATCTGTACCCACATAGTGTTCTTTACCTCCAATTTTAATAGAATTACCTTTCTTCCTATCTAAAGCCATCCCTGTAATTCTATCACCTCCTCTGACCTTCTCAAGGACTTCAGTCCTACAGTTATTCTGCCTCTCTGCCCCACCCACATCATCCATTTACACCTGCACCGAAGCATGCCATGGTAGTTCCCATATCCTCTCCACCTCCCAACCTCCTTCTCTGGTTTTTAGCACACACAATTTAGAACAGAACTTGTCATCATCTCTTCCTCCACATACTTTCCTCATCTCAGTCACCATCCACCATCCTACCACTGACACTGCTCTTGTCTGTTAGCAGCTTTGCTCTGCCATGCCCCTCCATCATGATGTGCTCGCTCATCACAGACCCAGAAGCAGTAGGGTCAGCTAACAATGACCTAAAACCTCTCAAACCATGAGCCCAAATAAATCTATTCTTTAAGCTGATTTTCTCAGGTGTTTAGTTGTAGCAATGGGCAGTGAACACACCCCCAATTGCACTTAGAGTAATTCCGCTCATTGCCTTGGCAAAAGACTCTGGTAATCCAGGCCCTTTCTCTCTGTCACCCATTCCTACCATCCTGTACACATATACATACTCTCTCTGGCTATCCCCCAGTCATTCTGCCTGATTCCTCTTCTTCATATTCCCCAAGCTCATCGCCACAGCAGGGCATTGGAATGTGCTTCTTAACTTTGCTTTTAATTTTCTGTCTTACATTTCTACAGGGCTGATTCATTTTATCATTCAGTTTTCAATTTAAAAACCACTGTTTCATTCATTCTGCGTCACATCCCTCTGTGAGACAGAAGTTAACATCCTTATTTGTGCTTCAACTTCATTCATATTCAGTTAAAAGGAAGTTTTGGTTTTCTCTTAAATCTGACTGAAGTCCATTCATTCTTCTTCAGTTTTCACTGCCTTAACCCTAAATTCAGAGGCTTTCCACTTTTGCCTGGACTAGAGAAGTAGCCTATCAGTCACCTCCCGCATTTATACTTGTTCCTTTCCTGTCTGTACTCGTCCAATAAAACAGCAGCCTTACTTAGACAACTTCAGTGGTTTCTCATTATTTTTAGGGTAGATTTGAGAATCCTTAATAGTATCTCCAAGTTCCTGAATCATGTGACCATTAGTGTTTCTCTTTAGCTGCACTTAAGTGATCTTTCAATTTCTTAAATATTTCACGTTTTACAACTAAACATGTGCTTTTTATCTGAACTTGCAAGTTTACTCTCTTTCTTCTACTTAAACTCCTGCCTGCCCTTCAAGTTTTAGCTTAGAAACCATTTTCTAAAAACATTTTCCTGACACTCTCCCCTGCTCTTCCTGGCACCAAAACTGAATTTGCCTCTTCTACCACACAGTTTCTTAGTATCCTGTGCTTCTTATACATAGTACATATTGGTATTGTGTTTAATTCATTCATCTTTAATGTCATCTCCCTTTTGGACTATATTCCTGCAGATACAGCATCATGGTAAATGACTCTGGGGCCAGATTTCCTTGGCTCCAAATCCTAGTTTCTTCTCTTTCTTTTTTTCCCCCTTTTTTTAAAATTTATTTTTATTGTATGCAAATGGGATACATATTGTTTCTCTGTTTGTACATGAAGTAAAGGCATACCATTTGTTTAGTCATACATAGGGTAATAGTGTTTGACTCATTCTGTTATTTTTTCCTTCCCCCTACCCCTCCCACCCCTCTTTTCCCTCTATACAGTCCCTCTTTCCTCCATTCTTGCCTCCCTCCCACCCCCCACTATCTTTTCTTTCTTAAGCATGTGAATTTGAGTGATAATTTAGACTTTCTCAATTCAAAAATAATGGTAAGTATGATACCTGCCTTATAGATTTGTTCAGAGTTTAAATGAGTAAGTCAATATAAAACACTTAGTACAGCACTTGGCAGATAATAAATACTCAATAAATCATCACGATTATCATTAATATTATGAGGGCTGGAATTAGGCCTGCTTTCATTCATCATGGCACATTCAATAAGTATTTGTTGAATATGTAAATAATATTTTTCATGAGTCAATTAAAACTAGAAGCAACCTTATTAAATGTATAGCTGTGCTCTGGGCTCTTTGGGAGAATCTAGACATTAATAAAATACAGTTTTCATAATCAAGGAGTTTCCAATTCAGCAAGTGAAAGTGAAATATGCAAATGAATCTCCTTAAAGAGAAGATCTGCAGTTTGTACATGTCTGTGCTCTGGGCATTATCCTTGGAGTCCACCCTATAGCATGTGCTCCATGTATGCACACTAAGCAATCATCAACCTAGCTAACTTGCAGCAGAGAAAATGGGGAGTTCTAGAGAGAATAAAGGGTCAGATAGACGAAGTGGCTTTGAATTTTCGCCTTGAAGAACAGGTAGGATTTCAACAGGTAGAACTCAGAGTATGGAGTGAGGAATGGCAAAAGGAAGGAAAAATTGAAGTCCTGGAGCTTGGAAAATGAATGGAGAACACAGTTTAGAATAGTGGTACTGTTCTCTGAGTGTGGTTCTGGGACCACCAACATCAGAAACTCCTGAGAATTGTTAGAGATGCAACTTATTGGGCCCTTTCCCAGATCCAGTGATTCAGAGAATTCAGGAGGTGTGGCCCAGCAACCTGTTTCAACAATCCCTTCAGTTGATTTCAATGCTGGCTCAAGTCCATTTCTCTAGGACACTGTGTTCTCACCAGTGATTTGTGAACACCTACAGTCACAAAAGATATCCCAGGGGAGCAACAACAGAACAATTCAAGAGTCCCCCATCTCATCCCAATAAGCAAGTGCAACAGTGATGGACATCAGATTAAGCACAACTGTTACTTGGACAAACTTCACTGGCTTCGACCATCATATAGATGTTCATTGATTTTTTTTTGGCCACATATTGGGGCTAAAACGAGGGACTTTGTTTTAACACAGAATGTAAGAGACAGCGATGTTAGAATATAAATTATTGAGAAGTAAATGATACAAAAATTTCTGGAAATTTAGTTCAAGATTAGTTTCAACTCCCACAACTCAGATATCAAAATTCTTATAAAGCTCATCAAGATATCTGAAGTGCTTAAAAAATAAGCAGAAAAAAAGATAAAAATATAGTACTAATCCTATCTTATTCCCTTTCATCTAATAAAAATATGTTATTTGGAAAGTGCTTGCAAAATAACAGCCTAAAAATCTCTTTCATATCATCATTAGAACTTAACAATTATAAAAATGAATCAGTTGATTTTTAAACTTCAAAATGCAAGAATTCTAAACATTAGCTACTCAAGTTGCCAAGTCCTTATGAAGTCACATGCAATTTAATTTTAATCTACATTTTAATATACATCAGCTCCCAAATCACATACAGTATCATTTTGAAATTTATTACTAAACCATCCCTTTTCTCACATAATTAAAGTAAATCAAATAGTACGTGTCACATAATAAATGAGAAAAAGCTAAACCTTTTAATACATAGAATGGATATTATAGAAGATAATATTCAATAAATGTTATAATATGATATTTAATAATATGCTGATCTAAACTTTTTAAAAACCCTTTTTAGTTTAAATTAATTTTTTTCATACCATGAAAAATCTTAGGGGAACTTGTTTGCAAGATAAAATTATAGAAAGTGACAAGAGGCTGGAAAATGCCAGACTTGAACCCAGGGTCTATGGGACTAGGAGCTGGGGGGAAATAGAGAGGTGTGATCTGGATGAAAAGGTGATGATAAGAACAAGTTCAGGAGATCTTTGCTTTGTGGGAAGATTTCTTGTTTTATTTTTACAGACTACATTTTGATTCATTGTACACAAATGGGGTACACCTTTTCACTTTTAAGGTTGTATACAATGGAGATTCAAACAATTCGTGTAATAATACATATACATAGGGTAATGATGTCTGTCTCATTCCACCATCTTTCATACTCCTGCACCCTCACCCCTCTCATTTCCCTCTACATAATCTAAAGTTCCTCCATTCTTCTCTTACTTCTGCCCTCTACCCCCATTCTGTATCATCATCCACTATCAGGGAAAATATTCGGTCTTTGGTTTTTTGTACTTGGCTTATGTCACTTAGCATGATATTCTCCAATTCCATGCATTTACCTGCAAATGCCATAATTTTATTCTTCTTTATAGCTGAATAATATTCCCTTTGTATATACACCACAGTTTTGTTATCCATTCGTCTATTGAAGGGCATCTATGTTGGTTCCACAATCTAGCTATTGTGAATTGAGCTGCTATAAACATTGATAATTTTAAGTCCTTTGAATATAAACCAACGAGTGGGATAACTGGGTCAAAAGGTGGGTCCATTCCAAGTTTTCTGAGGAATCTCCATACTGCTTTCCAAAGTGGCTGCACCAATCTGCAACTCCACCAGCAATGTACAAGTGTGCTTTCCCCCCACATCCATGCTAACACCTATTATTGCTTGTGTTCTTGATAATAACCATTCTAATTGGAGTAAGATGGAATCTTAGAGTTGTTTTAATTTGCATTTCTCTAATTACTAGAGATGCTGAACACTTTTTTATATATTTGTTAATCACCTATATATTTTCTTCTGTAAAGTTTCTGTCCAGTTCCTTGGCCCATTTATTGATTGGGTTCTTTGTATATTTGGTGTAAAAGCTTTGTAAGTTCTTTATAAATTTTGGACATTAGTGCTCTATCTGAATTGTGAGTGGAAAAGATTTTCTCCCACTCTGTAGGCTCTCTTTTCACATTACTGATTGTATCCTTTGCTCAGAAAAAGCTTTTTAATTTGAATCCATCCCATTTATTGATTCTTGCTTTGATTTTCTGCATTTTGGGAGTCTTGTTAAGGAAGTCTGGTCCTAAGCCAACATAATGAAGATTTGGGCCTACTTTTTATTCTGTTTGGTGCAGGGTATGTGCTCTAATTCCTAGGTCCTTGATTCATTTTGAGTTGAGTTTTGTGCAGGGTGAGAAATAAAGGTTTAATTTCATTTTACTACATGGTCCCAGAACCATTTGTTGAACAGGCTATCTTTTCTCCATTGTATGTTTTTGGCTCCTTTGCCTAGTATGAGGTAACTGTATTTATGTGCGTTTGTCTCTGTGTCTTCTATTCTGTACCATTGGTCTACCTGTCTATTTTGGTGCCAATTCCATGCTGTTTTTGTTACTATTGCTTTGCAGTACAGTCAAAGGTTTGGTATTGTGATACCTCCTGCTTCACTCTTCCTGCTCAGGATTGCTTTGGCTATTCAAGGTCTCTTACTCTTCCAGATGAATTTTATGATTGCTCTCTCTATCTCTATGAGGAACATCATTGGAATTTTAATTGGAATTGCATTGAATCTGTATAGTGCCTTTGGTAGTATGGCCTTTTTGACAACATTAATTCTGCCTATGCAAGAACATGGGAGATCTTTCCATCTTCTAAGGTTTTCATTAATTTCTTTCTTTAGTGTGCTGCAGTTTTCATTGTAGAGGTCTTTCACCTCTTTTGTTAGATTAATTCCAAGTATTTTATTTTATTTTTTTGAGGCTATTGTGAATGGAGTAGATTTCCTAATTTCTCTTTCAGAGGATTCATCATTTATGAATAGAAATGCATTAGATTTATGAGTGTTGATCTTATATCCTGCTAATTTGCTGAATTTGTTTATTGTTTCTAGAAGTTTTCTGGGGGAGTGTTTTGTATCCTCTAAATATAGAATCATGTCATCAGCAAATAGTGATAGCTTAAGTTCTTCTTTTCCTATTTTTATCCCTTCAATTTCTTTGGTCTTTCTGATTACTCTGGCTAGTCTTTCAAGGACAATGTTGAAAAGAAGTGGTGAAAGAGAGCATCCCTGACTTGTTCCAGTTTTTAGAGGGAATGTTTTCAGTTTTCTTCCATTTAGAATGATGTTGGTCGTGGGCTTAGTATAGACAGCCTTTACAATGTTGAGGTATGTTCCTACTATCCCTATTTTTTCTAGTGTTTTGAGTATGAAGGGATGCTGTATTTTATCAAACATTTTTTCAGCATCTATTAATATAATCATATGATTCTTTAAGTCTATTGATGTAATGAATTATGTTTATTGATTTTCAGATATTGAATCAACCTTGCATCCCTGGGATGGACCCACTTGATCATGGTGCACTATCTTTTTAATATGTTTTTGTATGCGATTTGCAGGAATTTTGTTAAGGATTTTTATGTCTATGTTCATCAGGGATATTGTTCTAAAGTTTTCTTTCCTTGTAGCATCTTTGTCTGATTTTGATGTCAGAGTGACAGTAACTTCATAGAATGAGTTTGGAAGGGTTCCCTCCTTTTCTATTTCATGGAATACTTTGTTCAGTATTGGTATTAATTCTTCTTTAAAGTCTTCTAGAACTCAGCTAAGAAATCATCTGGTCCTGGGCTTTTCTTGGTTGGTAGTCTTTTGATGGCTTCTTCTATTTTGGTGCTTGAAATTGATCTGTTTGAATTGTGTATGTCTTCCTGATTCAGTTTGGGAGGATCATACGTCTCTAAAAATTTGTCAATGTCTTCAATATATTTTTGGAGTTAGATTTTCAATGTAGCTTCTAATTATGTTATATTTCAATGGTGTGTGTCATGATCTTTCCTTTTTCCTCATGAATTCTAGAAATTTGAGTTTTCTTTCTCTTCTTTGTTAGTGTGGCTAAAGGTTTATCAATTTGTTTACTTTTTCAAAGATCCAACTTTTTGTTTTGTCAATTTTTAAAATTGTTTCTCTTGTTTCAACTTCATTGATTTCATCTCTGATTTTAATTATTTCCTATATTCTACTACTTTTGGTGTGGATCTCTTCTTCCTTTTATAGGGTTTTGAGATGCAATGTTAGGTCATTTAGTTGTTGACTTTTTATTATTTTAATATATGAGCTCAATGAAATGAACTTTTCTCTTCATACTGCTTTCAGAGTGTCCCAAAGATTTTGATATATTGTGTCTTTGTTCTTGTTTACCTCTAAGAATTTTTTTATTTCCTCCCTGATGTCTTCTGTTATCATTGCATCATTCAATAGCATATTATAGTCTCCATGTATTGGAGTAGTTTTTGTTTTTAATTTTATCATTGATTTCTAATTGAATTCCATTATGATCTGATAGAATACAAGGTAGTAGCTCTATTTTTTTGTATTTACTAATAGCTTCTTTGTGGCATAGCATATGGTCTATTTTGGAGAAGGATCCATGAGCTAATGAGAAGAAACTATATTTGCTTGAGGATGTATGAAATACTCTATATATGTCCATTAAGTCTAAATCATTGATTATATTATTTAATTCTATAGTTTCTTTGTTCAGGTTTTGTTTGGAGGATCTATCCAGTGGTAAGAACAGTGTGCTAGAGTCACCCAGTATTATTGAGTTGTGGTCTATTTTGTTTTTGGAATTGAGAAGGATTTGTTTAATATCCATGGATGAGCCATTGTTTGGGGCATAAATATTTACAATCCTTATGTCTTGCTGGTTTATGTTTCCCTTAAGCAATATGAAATGTCCTTATTTATCCCTCTGATCAACTTAGGTTTGAAGTCCATTTTATCTGATATGAGGATGGAGACCACTGCTTTTTTAATGAGTCCATGTGCATGATATGTTTTTCCCAATTCTTTCACCTTTAGTCTGTGGATGTCTTTTTCTATGAAGACAGTATATTGCTGGGTCTTACTTTTTAATCCAATCTGCCTGTCTATATCTCTTGATTAATGAGTTTAGGCCATTAACATTCAGGGTTTTATTGAGATATGATTTGTATTCATGGTCATTTTGGATTTTTTAAAATTTATTTTTATCGTAAAAAAATGGGATACATCTTGTTTCTCTGTACATGAAGTAGAGGCATACCATTTGTGTAATCATACATTTACATAGGTTAATAGTTTTTGATTCATTCTGTTATTTTTTCCCTTCTTCCTACCCTCCCACCCCTCTTTTCCCTCCATACAGTCCTTCCTTCCTCCATTCTTGGCCCCCTCCCACCCCCATTATGTGTCATCATCCTCTTATCAGCGAGATCATTCGTCCATTGTTTTTTTGAGATTGGCTTATCTCACTTAGCATGATATTCTCCAATTTCATCCATTTGCCTGCAAATGTCATATTTTCATTATCCTTTATGGCTGAGTAATATTCCATTGTGTATATATACCACAGTTTCTTTATCCATTCATCAACTGAAGGGCATCTAGGTTGGTTACATAATCTGGCTATTGTGAATTGAGCAGCTATGAACATGAATGTGGCTGAATCTCTGTAGTATGCTGATTTTAAGTCCTTTGGGTATAGGCCAAGGAGTGGAATAGCTGGGTCAAATGGTGGTTCCATTCCAAGTTTTCTAAGGAATCTCCACACTGCTTTCCAGAGTGGTTGCACTAATTTGCAGCCCCACCAGCAATGTATGAGTGCACCTTTTCCCCCACATCCTCTCCAACACCTATTGTTGCTTGTATTATTGATAATTGCCATTCTAATTGGGGTGAGATGGAAACTTAGAGTAGTTTTGATTTGCATTTCTCTTATTACTAAAGATTTGAGCATTTTTCATATATCTGTTGATTGCTTGTACATCTTCTTCTGTGAAGTGTCTGTTCATTTCCTTAGCCCATTTGTCGATTGGGTTATTTGTATTCTTGGTGTAGAGTTTTTTGAGTTCTTTGTATATTCTGGAACTTAGTGTTCTATCTGAAGTATGAGTGGCAAAGATATTCTCCCACTCTGTAGGCTCTCTCTTCACATTGCTGATAGTTTCCTTTGCTGAGAGAAAGTTTTTTAGTTTGAATCTATCCTGGTTATTGATTCTTGCTTTTATTTCTTGTGCTATGGGAGTCTTGTTAAGGAAGTCTGATCTTAAGCCAACAAGTTGAAGATTTGGACATACTTTTTCTTCTATAAGATGGAGAGTCTCTGGTCTGATTCCAAGGTCCTTGATTCATTTGAGTTGAGTTTTGTGCAGGGTGACAGATAGAGGTTTAGTTTCATCCTACTGCGTATGAGTTTTCAGTTTACCCAGCACAATTTGTTGAAGAGGCTATCTTTTCTCCCTTGCATATTTTGGCCCCTTTGTCTAGTATGAGAAAATCGTATTTATTTGGGTTTGTGTCCATGTCCTCTATTATGTACTATTGATCTACCTGTCTATTTTGGTACCAATACTATGCCATTTTTGTTACTATTGCTTTGTAGTATAGTTGAAGTTCTGGTATTGCAATACCCCCTGCTTCACTCTTCCTGCTGAGGATTGCTTTAGCTATTCTGGGTCTCTTATTCTTCCAGATGAATTTCATGATTGCTTGCTCTGTTTCTGTGAGGTATGTCATTGGGATTTTAATTGGAATTGCATTGAATCTGTATAGCACTTTTGAGAGTATGGCCATTTTGACAATATTAATTCTGCCTATCCAAGAACATGGGAGATCTTTCCATCTTCTAAGGTTTTCTTTAATTTCTTTCTTTAGTGTTCTATAGTTCTCATTGTAAAGGTTTTCATGTCTTTCATTAGATTGATTCCCAAGTATTTTATTTTTGGGGGGGCTATTCTGAATTTTCTTTCTGAAGGTTCATCACTTATGTATAAAAATGCATTGGATTTATGAGCATCGATCTTATATCCTGCTACTTCACTGAATTCACTTATGAGTTCTAAAAGTTTTCTGGTGGAATTTCCTGGTTCCTTTAAATATATAATCATGTCATCAGCAAATAGGGATAGTTTGAGTTCTTCTTTTCCTATTCATATCCCTTTAATTTCTTTGGTCTGTCTAATTGCTCTGGTTAGAGATTCAAGGACAATGTTGAATAGAAGTGGTGAAAGAGGGCATTCCTGCCTTGTTCCAGTTTTTAGGGGGAATGCTTTCAGTTTTTCACCATTTAGAATGATATTGGCCATCGGCCTAAGCATAGATGGCTTTTACAATGTTAAGGAATGTTCCCACTATCCCTATTTTTTCTAGTGTTTTGAGCAAGAAGGGGTGCTGTACTGTATCAAATGCTTTTTCTGCATCTATCAAAATAATCATGTGACTCTTGACTTTAAGTCTGTTGATATGGTGAATTACATTTATTGATTTCTGGATGTTGAACCAACCTTGCATCCCTGGGATAAAATCCACTTGATCGTGGTGCACTATCTTTTTAATATATTTTTGTATGCAATTTGCTAAAATTTTGTTGAGAATTTTTCCATCAATGTTCATTAAGGATATTGGTCTGAAATTTTCTTTCCTCTATGTGTCTCTGTCTGGTTTAGGTATCAGGGTGATATTGGCTTCATAGAATGTGTTTGGGAGGGTTCCCTCCTCTTCTCTTTCATGGAATACTTCAAGAAGTATCAGAACGAGTTTTTCCTTAAGGGTTTTGTAGAACTTGGCTGAGAACCCATCTGGTCCCGGACTTTTCTTTGTTGGTAGGCTTTTGATGACTTCTTCTATTTCATTACTTGAAATTGATCTATTTAAATTGTGTATGCCCTCCTGGTTCAGTTTAGGTAATTCATATGTCTCTAGAAACCTGTTGATGTCTTCAAGATTTTCTATTTTGTTGGAATATAGATTTTCAAAATAGCTTCTAATTATGTTTTGTATTTGACTTGTGTCTGTCGTGATATTTCCTTTTTCATTCCAAATTTTAGTAATTTTAGTTTTCTCTCTTCTTCTCTTTGTTAGTGTGGCGAAGGGTTTATCAATTTTGTTTATTTTTTCAAAGAACCAACTATTTGTCAATTTTTTTGATTGTTTCTTTTGTTTCAATTTCGTTGATTTCTGCTCTGATTTTAACTATTTCCTGTCTTCTACTACTTTTGGTGTTGCTCTGTTCTTCTTTTTCTAGGACTTTAAGCTGTACTGTTAGGTCATTTATTTATTGATTTTTTCTTCTTTTATTGAATGTGCTCCATGAAATAAATTTTCCTCTAAGTACTGCTTTCATAGTGTCCCAGAGATTTTGATATGATGTATCTTTGTTCTCATTTATCTCTAAGAATTTTTTATTCCCTCCGGATGTCTTCTATTATCCATTCATCATACAATAGCATATTGTTAATCTCCAGGTGTTGGAGTAGGTTCTGTTTTTTATTCTCTCATTTATTTCTAAGTTCAATCCATTATGATCTGATAGAATACAAGGTAGTATCTCTATCTTCTTGTATTTGCTAACATTAGCATTGTGGCATAGAATATGGCCTATTTTAGAGAACGATCCATGTGCTGCTGAGAAGAAAGTGTATTTACTCTTTGTTGGATGGTATATTCTATATATGTCTGTTAAGTCTAAATTATTGATTGTGTTATTGAGATCTATGGTTTCTTTGTTCAATTTTTGTTTGGAAGATCTGTCCAGTGGTGAGAGAGGTGTGTTAAAATCACCTAGTATTATTGTGTTGTGGTCTATTTGATTCCTGGAATTGAGAAGGATTTGTTTGACGTACATGGATGAGCCACTGTTTGGGGCACAGATATTTATTATTGTTATGTCTTGCTGATTTATGCTTCCCTTAAGCAGTATGAAATGTCCTTTATCCCTTCTGACTAACTTTGGCTTGAAGTCCATATTATCTGATATGAGGCTTTTCTGCTGAGTCTATGTGCATGGTATGTTTTTTCCCATCCTTTCACCTTTTTATGAGATGAGTCTCTTGAATGCAGCATATTGTTGGATTTTTCTTTTTAATACAATCTGTCAGTCTATGCCTTTGATGAGTTCAGGTCATTAACATTCAGGGTTATTATTGAGATATGATTTGTATTCCCCATCATTTGGCTCATTTTTGTTTTTTGATACAACTTGGTTTCTCCTTTATTTGGCTATTCCTTTAGGGTAGTTCCTCCCTTTGCTTATTCACATCGTTCTATTTCATCTCCTCCTCATGGAATATTTTGCAGAGAATGTTCTGTAATGCCGGCTTTCTTTTTGTAAATTCTTTTAGCTTTTGTTTATCATGGAAGGATTTTATTTTGTCTTCAAATCTGAAGGTAAGTTTTGCTGGGTATAAGATTCTTGGTTGGCATCCATTTTCTTTCAGGGCTTGAAAAATGTTGTTCCAGGCCCTTCTAGCTTTTAGGGTCTGGGTTGAAAATCTGCTGATATCCGTATTGGTTTCCCCCTGAATGTAATTTGATTCTTTTCTCTCTCAGCCTTTAAAATTCTGTCTTTATTTTATATGTTAGGTATTTTCATTATAATGTACCTTGGTGTGGGTCTATTGTAATTTTGTATATTTGGAGTCCCGTAAGCCTCTTGTACTTGATTTTCCATTTCATTCTTCAGATGTGGGAAATTTTCTGATATTATTTCATTGAATAGATTGTTCATTGCTTTGGTTTGTTTCTCTAAGCCTTCCTCAATCCCAATAATTCTTAAATTTGGCCTTCTCATGATATCACATAATTCTTGTAGATTCTGTTCATGATTTCTTACCATCTTCTCTGTTTGATCAACTTTGTTTTCAAGATTACATATTTTGTCTTCAATGTCTGAGATTCTGTCTTCCAGGTGTTCCGTCCTATTGATTATGCTTTCTATGGAGTTTTTAATTTTGTTTACTGTTTCCTTCATTTCAAGGATTTCTGTCTTTTTTTTTTCAGTATCTCTAAGTCTTTATTGAAATGATCTTTTGCTTCCCTCATTTGCTCTTTTAACTGTTGAGTGGCCTGCATTTGCTCTTTCATCTCATCATTTTCTTCTCTGATCATTTTAATTATGTACATTCTGAACTCCCTTTCCAGCATTTCTTCTGCCATGCTGTCATTGGATTTTATTGATGTAGCATCTAGGTTTGTTTGAGACATTTTCTTCCCTGTTTTCTCATATTGGTCAGGTATCTACCCCTCTAGTAGTGAAACTCTATTGACTTATAGTGTCCCTGTAGATTTCCAATAACTCATCTCCTAGCCTTCAGTAGCCTGAAGTCTTGGAGGAACTTGATAATATAGTGCTCCACAAGGAAGCTGCCCCTCTAGGGGTGGTGGCCTTCAGGTGGCGTATTTTTCCTGCCGGTGGGAAGAGGCACCTCTACTTGTTGACTGATGGCCAGTCAAAAGGGGGTCTAGACTGAAGGTTGGGGCATGTCTGATTTGGGTCTGTGTCTCTGGTTCTACTGCCCTGGTGGGAAAGCCTTGCCCAACGGGGAAGACTCACCTGGTGGGGACGTCTCGCTGGGCAGCTCTCCTCCGAGAAGTTCCCTTCAGTCCAGAACTACACCTGGGCTGGGAAACCCTCCTCTGTGATGTTCCCAGGGGTCTGGACCTACCTCCTGGACCAGGGAGCCTTGCCCTGCTGGGACTCTTGCTGGGCAGCCCTCTTCTGCCACATTCCCTGGGGCCCGGAACTACCACCTGGTCTGGGGGTCCTGGCCCTGCGAGGGACTCTCTCTGAGCAGTCATCCTCTGTGATGTTCCCTGGGGACTGGACCTACTTCCCAGGCCTGGGACCCTTGCTCTGCACCGAAGCCTCTTGCTGGATGGTCCTCCTCTACAATGCTTCTGGTTATCTGGGTTCATGGCTCCAGCAGGGGTGTCTCACTGGGCAACTCTACTCCACGAAGTTCCCTGCATTCTGGGACTATTGACCCATCCAGGGAGCCTTGCTCAGTGGGAGAGACTCACCCGACTGCTCTGAGTTGGTCCTGAGTCTCTCAATACCTCCTCTTCTTGAATCTTAAGTCCTTTCAAAGGGCCTCCAGTCTTCTATAGGTGTCTCAAGAAGGGAGCTGCCCTTCTGATGATGATGGCCACGCCCTCAGGAATAATTCAAAATGCCTGCACCAGCCTATAAAGGAGCTGGGGAGCCCCAGTGATGGTGTGCTGAGTCAGCACAGAGGCAAGTGTGGTGTCCCTCAGCAGTAGAGGGGCAAGCAGGTAGGCTCAGTGATGGCATTTGACCTCGGCTTGGGGGTCAGGTGGGCCCTTATTTTTGGTTTTTAACTTGGCTTGGTTTCTCCTTTGATTGGCTTTTCCTTTGGGGTAGTTCCTCCCTTTGCTGACTTGCGTTGTTGTTTTTCACTTCCTCCTCATGAAGTATTTTGCTGAGAATGTTCTGTAGTGCAGGCTTTCTATTTGTAAAGTCTTTTAACTTTTGTTTATCATGGGAAGATGTTATTTTATCATTCTATCTGAAGGTACATTTTGCTGAGTATAAGATTCTTTGTTGGCATCCATGTTCTTTCAGAGCTTGAAATATATTGTTCTAGATCCTTCTTGCTTTTAGGGTCTGGGCTGAGAAATCTACTGATATCTGCATTGGTTTCCCCTTATATGTAATCTGACATTTTTCTCTCGCAGCCTTTAAAATCCTATCTTTATTTAGTATGTTAGGCATTTTCATTATAATGTGCCATGGTGTGGATCTGTTTTAATTTTGTGCGTTTGGTGTTCTGTAAGCCTCTTGTATTTGATTTTCCATTGTGTACCTCAGATTTGGGAAATTTTCTGATATTATTTCATTGAACAGATTGTTCAATCCTTTGGTTTGTATTTCTGTGCCTTCCTTAATCCCAATAATTTGTAAATTTCATCTTTTCATGATATCCCGGAATTCTTGGAGGTTCCATTCATGATTTCTTACCATATTCTCTGTTTGGTCAACTTTATTTTCAAGATTAAATATTTTATCTTCATGGTCTGAAGTTTTGTCTTCCATAAGATCTATTCTCTTGGTGATGCTTTCTATTGAGTTTTTAATTTGGTTTATTGTTTCTTTCATTTCATTATTTCTGTTTGGTATTTTTCACAATCTCTCTCTCTTTATTGAGATGATCTTTTGTTTCCTGCATATGCTTTTTGTTTATTGGAGTGATCATGCATTGCCTGCATTTGCTTTCTTATCTCATCCTTCACTTCATGGATCATTTTAATTATGTACATTCTAAACCCTTTTTCTGTCCTTTCTACTGCCATTTTGTCATTGGATTCTATCAAAATAGCATCTTGGTTTGTTAGGGACACTTTCTTCCCCTGTTTTCTCATATTATATCTGTATATTCTCCTCTAGCAGTGAAGATCTGAGGTATTGCATCTCCCTCCCTGTAGGCTTATTGTGACCCTGCATGTTTCCAATACCTCTCCTTTGAGGGGGAGATAAATACAATACAAACAATATGCAGTCCTAAAACAGAGATCCCTTATGAAGATGTCAACAGTATTGTAATAACAGATTGGATGAACTTGATTATTATCTATAGTATAACCAATAGGCTCTCAATGAGCTCTGCAATTTCTAACAGTGGACAAAGAGGGTGGGAGGAAGTGTAGGATTAACTGTTAATGGGATAAGAAGTGTGTATATAGAGGTAGTAGATCAAGGGAAGAGTGAGTGTGGGATCAGAAGAAGTTGGTTGCTAGCATGAGAAAAGGGGGGAAAAGACTCCAAGGAAACAGGTAAATAAAAGTAAAATAGAGTGAGGGAAAAAAGAAATAAAAATTAAAAATTAAAAAAAGTCTACAGTACAACAGTCATCCAGTATTCAAATCTCCCTGTCCTCAGTCTTCTGATGCCAGCATTGTACCTGTCAAAGAGCTTCCAGACTCCTGTAGGCATCTCAGGACAGGAGCCACCCCACCCAAAGATGGCAGCCCTTCCCCTTAAGGGTAATTCAAGATGTCCATACCAGCCTCCAAACATGTTGAGGAACCGCAGTGCCGGCACCAAATTCACACCAGGGCAGGGGGTGGGTGCTGGCGGTTCAGGATCCGGAAGCGGCAGGCCAAGATTTTTAAATATACTTTTAATTAACATTTATTAATTGTACATGTCAATGGGGTTCAGTGTGATATTTCAACATATGTGTACAACATGGACTGAATCAATCAGGGTAGTTAGTATTTCCGTCTTCTTATCATTTATGTTCGGATGTTTCAAACTCCTCTCTTCTAGATCTTTATAAAATCTAGAATAAAATATTTTATAGTTGTAAAATTTAGAATAAGTTTTTGTGAACTGCAGTCATTCCACTGTGCTCCAGAATACTAGAACTTATTTATTTTATCTGACTATGTTTTGGTATATTATCAACCTTCCTTTATCACCCTCCCTTCCAATCTCTAGTAATCACTATTCTATATTCAGGTTAACTTTATTTTTCTGTAGGAGAAAGAACATGTGAGTCTCTATGTGCCTTACTTATTTCACTTAACATTATATCCTTCAGTTCCATCCTTTTATTGCAAATGATAGGATTTCTTTTTTTCTTCCTCTCAGAAGAATATTCCTTATTTATATCTACCACATTTTCCTTGTCCCTTCATCCATTGATGGGAAACTAGGTTGATTCCCTATCTTAGAAATTGTGAATACTGCTACAATAACCATGGAAATACAGGTATCTCTTCAGTATGCTGATTTATCTCCTCTGGATATATACCCAGACATGGGATACCTAGATCATATAGTGGATCTATTTTTAGATCTCTATAGTGATTGTACTGATTTACATTCTGATGGAAGTTTTGAGACAATAATCACAAGTGGAAGATTTAGTTTAGAAAGACAAATCTTTTCTTCTTTTGAAACAAGGGGAAAGGTACAGCTTTGAAATGTCTTTTAAATACTGTGCATACAAAAAGTCAGAATGTTCATTAAGTCCTCTGAGTCCCTGTCTCAAGGATGCTAGAATGATGGGTTTATTTAGTGGAAGCCACTTGTGTACTGATTCCATCACCTCTCTTCTCCTCTAGGACCTTGTTCATGAGTTATTGCTCTCTGCTGTGTGTTTCATCTATTTTTTTTTTCCATTCACCTTCCACTAGCATGTGGATGAAAATACTTTTTAAACCTGATTTATCTGCTCATGCTGCCTTAACAAAATACCACAGGCTGGGTGACTTAACACAAGAGAAATTAATTTTCTCACAGTCCTGGAGGCAAAAAATCCAAGAACAAAATATATCAGAGCTGGTCTCTGGTGAGGCCTCTCCTCCTGACTTGTAGGCTGACATGTTCTCACTGTGTCTTCTTGTGGCCCTTCCTCCATGCACAGTGTAAAAGAGATCTCTGGTGTCTCTTCCACTTCTTATGAGAACAGCAGACTTATCAGGCTAGGACTATGTCCTTACGGTCTCATTTAACCTTCACTTCTTCCCTAGAGGCCCTATTGCCAAATACAGTCATATTTTAGGGTTAGAGTTTTAACACATGAATGGGGAGAGGCACAATTCAGTCCATAACAAAACCCTTCCATCTCAAATGTTTCCACCTATTTTCCTCCATATTCCCACAATGGCTACATATTTTAGAAGAGTAGCTAAAGCATGCCTACATTGTAGTTTGGACTACTCTAACAAATGCCATGGTCTGGGTAGCTTAAATAACAAATATGTACTTCTTATAGTTTTTAGGATGCTGGAGTTCTGAGATCAGAGTGCCAGAATGATTGGTTCTTATCAAAGTCCCTCCTTCTGGTTTAAAAACAGACATCTTCTCATATACTTACATGGCCAAGGGTAGAGAGAAAGCAAATTCTATCCCATCTCTTTGTATACGGTTAGGAATTCCATCAGAAGGATTTTACTCTCATGACCTAATTACCTCTCAAAGGCTTCATCTCCAAATGCAGGTTGTATATCCTTTCTCTGAAATGCTTGAGACTAGCCAAGTGTTTTGAATTTCAGATTTTTTTTTTTCTGATTTAGGAACATTTGCATATATATAATGAGATATTTTGGGATGAGACCCAAGTCTAAACACAAAATTTATTTGTTTAGGATACACTTCATACACATACTCTGAAGGTAATTTTATATTTTTAAGTATTTTGACTGTGACCTGTCACATGAGGTCAGGTTTGGAATTTTCCACATCATGGCAGTGCTCAAAAAGTTTCAGTTTGGAGTATTTCAGATTTCAGACTTTGGGATTAGGGATGCTCAAACTAAATCATCATACTAGGGACTAGGGCTTTAACAAATGAATTGTGGCAGAGTGGGGGTTGGTGGCATGGAATTCAGACATTCAGTCCATGGCAGCATGCTAACTTATTTACCATCTCTTCTCTTCTTTCCTTGTTTTTTGGTACCAGGGAATGAACCCAAGGACCCTTAACCACTCAGTCTACATCCCCAGTCCTCTTTATTTTTTATTTTGAGACAGGATCTTGCTAAGTTGCTGAGGCTAGATCATGGTACTCCTGCTTAGCCTTGCAAGTTGCTGGAATTACAGTTGTGTACCACCACACCTGGCTACTATGCTTTATTTTCCATTTCTTTGGTAGAAGAGTTCTTTTGTATATTGATCACCACCCTCTTATACCACCTGAAGGTCAGAGATCAAGAGAAGACTTGATTTAAAAGATAAAACTTTGTTTCTATTCTATAGATGAAACTCCAACATTATTATTGAGATTAAATTTTGTTTAAATATATCCAGCTTCTGGCCATTAAAGAACATTTAATGAGCTCATTTGTAGACTATCTGTTTTACACCTTTGTTACTTTTCTTAACATTTATTTAAGATTAGAAAGCCAAAGAGTCCATATTTTTGTGTTGACTCCATGGACCCTTGTTGGGTATATGGAGTTAAAGGAAGCAACAAGCCAGACTGTAAGTCTTCAAGTCTCATCTTTATTTTAGGAAGTCAGACATCAATAATATAACTTTTTACATGAGGCATATGTAAATATACTAGATTAAATTCCTTTTTTTGTATATTTATTTTGATTATTGACATGATTTGGTACCAGTCTGTATACAAAGAAACTTTACTAAGTTGTACTTTAAGGAAAGGGAAAACTTTCAGGAATTTTAAAGATTCTCAATAAGAGAGATTAAATACAAAATGCTATGCATAATGGAAATTAAAGTTTTATGCAAAAGAAACATAAAGGTATATATATTCACATATATATACATTACATTTAAAATTGTATGTTAATATTATATATAACGTGTGTTTACACCCTTTCACATTTTTGCATATTAAATACTGAGGATACTATTTTAAAATACACTAGTTTTTTCATATGAAGCTAAGTTAGAATGGGAATTAAGGTGGGACTTCTGCTATTTACTTTTCATGTGTCTGTTTTATTCATATAATTTTAATATGAAACATGGTTTTGTTGAGGAGAGTGAGGAGGAAGAGAAGAAGAGGAAGAAAGGAGTAATAAGAAACTGAAGGGGAAGAAGAGGAAGAGGCAGAAGAGAAAGAAAATGACAAAAACCAGGATGAAGATGGAGGAGGAAGGGAAGAAAGAAGGGAAGTTTCCAGTATCCATGTGCCTGTGTATCTGCGTATTTTCTATTTTGACTTGACAAAGTATGCCTATTATGGAATTACTTAAAAGGTCATTTGGTAAAGTGAAAAAAAATGACTTGGAAAAGAATAATCCTAAGGGGAAATTGTTTTGAACAACTAAATCATAACAATCATAATTTAAACCACTTTGCAATTAGTCTTTCTGTGAACATCTACAACTTCAAAATGATTTTTCCAAAAATGAATCTTGGCAACCAATTAATGCTTGGTCCAGTCTAATTTATTTGATTTTCTTCAGGGAAGAGAAAGCTGAAGACAATTCTTAGGAAGGATCACCATTTAAAATATTCACATGTAATAATATTTTTGAAAAGCATATTACATGACTTTTTATTACAAATTAAAATGCTATACCTACTTTTTTTCTCATCTGAAATGCACTGCAATAACTTTTAAGTAGTCTTACATTATTATGCTCAAGTAAAACCTGCATGATGAAGGTTATTATTTCCATTTATTAAAAAAAGAACCTAATAAACCATTTTCAGTAATTATTGCTAACTTTATTTAGAAATGAAACATCACCATCTGTATTCTAATGATTATATTTATAACAAACTTATTTTTACATTAAATGCAAAAACATCCATTTTATTTAAATACATAGTTCATTTATGCAAATAAAGCACTAGGGATGAAATTGCAATGATACTGGTTATAAGTGATGTATACTAAACCAAATTCTTCTCTGTGTCTCCCTTCTCTTTTTCTTCTGTATGTATGTAGTGATTATAAAGATAAGAAACAGATTTCGTGTACAGCTAATAGAATGTCTTATTACGAGGAAATAAGCTTCTGTGAGAATATACAAATATGTATGGTATTTTAGGTTACTCTTTATGAAGTATCTGTCACATAGAATATTCTTTATATTCTTTAATATGAATTCACTTATGAGTCAAAATCAAGACAAAAAAATTTAAATCATATACATCTTTGTTATTTATTTCATTTAGACACTTTGAGAAAGATGACTGAATTGAAACAAAAGGAGAGAGAAACTGATTCATTGCTCACATTGATATATAATTTAAAAAATCAACAACTGCTAGTTATTTCTCAAATGGTACCTGTGATTCAGAGATTTATAATAAGACTTTTATAACCATGAATATGTCACAATTGGAAGCAGAGTATTAACCACTCTGAATTGCATTGCCTCTGTCTCCCAAGGGACTTATGATTAGAGACAAAAATAAAACAAATGCAAAACAAAAAAAAAAATCCTACAGCTGTATTAGCAAAATATGGAAAACAATGGAAAGATCTGTTGATTTTTCCCATCTTCTCTCTTCAGTGTCTGTCTCGTTCTTATTTCTTTGGTTATGAGGAAGAAGAAGAAAAAATGTAGGAAAGTCAAAAGAGAAGAAAGACAGGAGTTGGACAAAGTGAAAGTAGAGGTTTTTAGTTGACATTCCACATGTGCTCTAGGAAGAACGCAAAGCTCATTGCCTTTCTCCTCTTGCCCCCACCCCACCCCCCTGCATGTTTGCCTGCTGGGGACCTCTGCAGAGCAGAAGACTGAGTATTCATATTGTACATGAAATCTGAGTGAGAGCCTTCAGATATTTGTGATCTTGGGAAAGATATTAGCTTCTCTGAGACTATTTTCTCTTTTCTAAAATGGGAAAACTGAAGATGTTACAAAGAGCTTTGGAGGAGCAACAGAAATAACATACATATACAGTATTGGAAACATATTCTGCCCCTTCTCCTAAGCCTAAACATGCATGACCTCATTTATTCTTCAAAAATCAGTTAAAAAAAAAAAAAAAAAGCAAAATTACACATTTTCCTGGCTACCCCAGTGAAAATTGAAAATCTAAAAGAAAATTTAAATAATATATAACTCTCAAAATAGCCACTAATGGTTTTGGTATACTCTTTTTTTAGCATTTTTCTTAAATGAATATACATGCATATATTTTTATCCCAAAACACAGTTGTATATGTCATTCTGCAACTTGCTTCTTAAATGTGACAGTATAATTCACATATCTTTTGATGTCAATACATATAGATTAATCTTGCTATTTTTAATGACTGCACACTTATGTGGTCATATTATAATTTATTATAACTCATCTTCCTTAAGGATATTTATATAGTTTTCCTTTTTTGGCTAATGCAAGTAATGCTTTAGTGAATGTTTTTGCATACATATTATCTCAATTTTTCTAAAAGATAAATTCTTAAAGTAGAACGACTTTGTGAAAGGTATGCTCCATTTAAATTTTGATAGGGAAAAAAATCATCTTGCCCTTGAAAAGATTATAATACTTGCAATACTTTTCATTTCAGTTTTCTAAGCTAGAAACATAGGGGTCATCAGCAAACTTGTCCCTTTCATTTCCTAGCTTCCTTCCAAACCATTACCTTATTCTGTAATTATGTCATCAAAGTGGTCTCCTAAATCTATCCTACCAACTTCTTCCTCTTAGTCTATTTCTCTTAGCTCATATCACATGGAAGAAACTTTCAGAAGTTCTCCAAAGTCTGTTCTTCTTGACTTTCTGGGCACTTCAAGCAGTATATCATTTCCAAGCTTTATGGTATCAGCCTGGCCATGCCAATGGAATGAGAGTAGGAATGGACATGTCCCTTCAGGGCCTGGCCCCTAACAACCTACCTCTCCTGTCTTTTACACTCTCACATCATCTGTTAGCTGAATGTCCCTAGGGACGTTGCCTGTAGAATAATGGAGTGGCTAATGGCAGAGTTTGTGTTGAAGGACAGCTGCCAACAGTCCTGACTGACTGCCTGGAGCAAAGCCCCATGTTGTTGAGAGTTTTGATACATTTGGGTTGTTGGTAACAACAGTTAGCCTGCAGTAGGAGATGCAGAGAGATCTTTCCATGTTCCATTTCCACTATTATAGCAGCCTTCTTGATGGCCTCCCTGCTACTTACTTGTTCAGGGATTCTGTTGCCAAAATGATCCTCCTTTGAGTCGCACTGACAAATAATTCCCTACTTAAAAGAATTTGGAGGACTATTCCCTATGGACTCAAATCCAGACTCCTTGGCTTGTAATGTAAGAGCCTTTATAACATGGCCACAGCCTTCTATGAGCTTCCAGGACCTCATGTCTTGACATCTATTCTAGCCCCAGTGTGTGGTGTACATTCCTATGAGTAGTAGTATTCAAGGAGTATTCGCAGAATAAATCAATGCATGGCGTTTGTTTCACAGACAAATACAACACAGCATCTAGGAAGCAGTTCCATTTGAAAAAGTTTCTATTGTTTCATAGAACTAGCCATTTGTGCTTAACAATTGGTAAAAATATTGATTTTTACAGTTTGCTTCTTGCAGTGGAATAAGATGGCATGTTTTTGGCTTTACGGATTTAAGCTCATAAGATTCTAAGTTTAAAAGAGCCTGAGGCTCATGTAGTACACATTTTTCCTCTTTCAGGCAAAACAAAAACAAAAATAAAAACTATTCCCCAATTCCCCCCCAAACTAAAACAAATCAACCAAATAAGCAAAAATTACTGCAACTCAGGGAACTGAATAAACTTTATGCAAGTCACCCATCAATGGGACAGACCCCCAAGAACAGCCCACAAGCAGGCTATACCGAGTTCACAGATCTGCCAGGTTTTCCCTAAAGGGAATGACCACAGGACACTACGACACATGATTTCTTCTATCTATTCCCTATATGGATTCAACTCATTTCTAGGCTCAACTGAAGTCCTACATCATATTAAAGTTTTACATCATATTCTGTTTGGTTTCCCCAATCTTAGTCTAATTGGAAGAAGTAGAGCCAGCCTTCTGTGAAAGGGATGGGATGTTAGATCTGGCCTCTCAATCTGTCATCAGTAGGATTTATTGAGCTCTTATACATACAGGCCTTCTTCATTCATCAGGGCCTGAGGCTGCTAGTGCAGAGGGAAGGCATTTTTCTAATGTGGTGGGAGGACTGGCAGGTTTATAACTATAATTATGCCCTACAGAAAATAACTGCTACTTAAAAGGTGCATTGTTCTTTGTACACTGGTCTAGCGATGGTACGTTTAGAAATCAATAATGCAGTGAGCCAAGCATTCAGCTCATGAGTCCCACACTCCCAATGGTTTGGATTCACCAGGAAGACAGGACGGACACCATAATGGTTTGAGAGATGGTAATTACTGTGTGACTTTCCAGATGCCCTGCACTTATTCTGGTCTGGTTTACTTTTGCAGGTGCCTTTCCTGCTCCCATGGGCACTTGTCCAGTGCAGCTCACTCCATCAGTTATAGAATATGGTGAAGAGTTTTCTAACCACACACTTGTTGCAGTGGTGTATTGACCATATACTTGCCTCTGCACACTTTGAAGTTATAAACCCACTGGCGGAGTCCCTGACAGACAGCAGAGTGTAGTGTAAATGGTTTGTCCGAAATCAGATTTTTTCAAGATCCAGTTACAAGTGATTCCTAGAAGTGAACTTCCATTTTCGAAAAGGTCTAATAATGCAGAGAAAAAACAATCTCTGAAATGTCATCTTTGTTGTTCTTGTTTTAATAAGGTTTTTTTTTTTAAAACAAAATGTTCGAGCAAGTTTTCTTGGGCTTAGCAGCATATTTGTGAAATATGGAATTGTTCATTCATTCATATAGTCATTCACTTAATAAGTTTTTACCAAGAACCTACTCAAGACCCTCGAATGTATATCCAATGCAAGAATCTAAGAGGTGGGATTTCAGCAATGACGAAAACCCTACCCTCATGAAGTTTACATTCCAACAGAGAAATGATAATTAAAAAAATATATTATGCCATGGGAACAGTATTGCTTATATTTTGGTATTTTAAAAAACCACCCCAAACTGAGTGTTTTAAAACAACAGGGGTTTATTATTTTCCACAGTTCTGTGGATGAGTTGAGTGACTTTCAACTACAATCGCTGGGGTTCACACCTGTGGTTTCTTTGAACTAGAAGGTCAACTGATGGCGTGGCTCGACAGGGATAGCTGAGAGGGCTGAGCTCCTCTGTTGACACGGTCTTTTATCTCTGGGTGGTCTTAGGGTTCCATGGGAACAAGGATAAATGAGCAAGTTCTTATTGAGTTTCTATGTGCATATTTGCTGATGCCACATGGATTAAAGAAAGTCACAGCAATGCTTAGAGACAATGTACAAGGGAACTCTGTCCAGGGATGGATATGAGGAGGCATGATTCATGGCAGATCATTAGAGAAACAACTTAGCATATTGGTGGTAGGAGGTACTAAAAAAAGGAAGAATGAGGGAGTGGATAATGGACAGTAATGGGGTAGTTATTTCAGATAAGGAGGTCAGGACAAGTCTCCTTGAAAAAGATGGCATTTGAACAGAGAGCAGTGAAGTAGGGAAAGGGACCACATGGGTATCCACAAAGAGTGTTCCAGTTGAGGGATGTGCATGAAAAGGCCCTAAGTGGGAAAAGGGCTTAGTGTGATTGGAGGGCAGTAAGCAAAAGAAGAGTCTTGATGTAGTTGATGAGATAAACCATGTAGGCCCTGGCAGACCACAGTGAGGATTTCACAAGTGTTCTAAGACGGCTTTGCTCTGGGGAGGGACAGGATTTGATTGATGCTTTAAAAGGATCACTTTGGCTGCTGTGTAGAAGGTAAACCTTGTAAGAACAGAAGTGGGAACCAGAAAATTAAGAGAGAGAGAGAGAGAGAGAGAGAGAGAGAGAGAGAGAGAGAGAGAGAGAGAGAGAGAGAGAGAGAGAGAAAGTGAGGGGTTTGGAAAAAAAAATAGCATTGCAGATGGAGAGACTCAAACTCAGGGATGCGTTGAAACCAGGAAAGGTCCTTGTAATGGATTAAATATAGGTTGTAAGAGAAAGAATGGCAAGATGAATGCCTTCTAGGTCATTGTTCTGACCACCTGGCTGAGTTATGTTTCTATTATGAGATAGATGACATTGGTTGAGTTAGGGTAGAAAGCAACAAAGAGAAAATATTTTGGAAATAAAATCAACCACCTTGTCTCACAGAATGCTAAAGCTGAACTTAGAAGCAGCAGATGTAACTTCATCATTTTATAGATGAGGTAACTGGGACCTGGAAACACGAAGGAATTTCTTTTTTTAAAAGACCATACAGGAAATTGAAATTGCAGCAGATTTGGTTCTAGAAACCCTGGCTTGTTTGTTTTTTCCTCCGATGTCTCAGGGCAAAGATGTTCTCAGTATCAAGCTGCCATCTTAGGTTTGATGAAATCGCTTCTGGAATGGTATTAAAGTTGCCTTTAAAGGTTTGTTTCCACCATTACTCTCCTGCTTGAGAATTGAAAAGTATTGTGTATCTATTCTCTTTTCACAGAAGAGTAGTTTGAAAGAGAGATTATCAAGAATGATCTGTTATTTCAAAAAGAAAACAGGTTTGGGGACAGTAGATGCCAATGAATCACTTTAGTTTTATCCTACAGAGGAAATTAACAGTTTTCAGATACTTAAAAATTTCTTAGTAAGTTAGTATGATACTTTGACTTTAATTCTTTTTTTTTGTTTGTTTAAGTCTATGAAGAATCGTATTCAATAAACACTTAAGAAAGCAAGAAAGGAGAACCAGGAATTGTCATAGGGGCTTGTAGGAGGAAGAGCTTCCATGAAAATGTAGCTCTAGGGACCTCAGTGTCTTTAAGAGGATTTCATCATTCTGGAACTCTGTCCCTAATAAGAGGAAGATCTATGAGCCTAACCTATGTAAACTTCAACAAAATTAAGCTATTCTGTGAATTTTGGTTGCCTTTTTGAAACTTGAAAACATCTTTGCTTTGCATTGACAAAAATTAATTTCTTTACATATATATGTATATACACATATATACACATATTTTATTTGTTGTTTTTGATATATGTGACAGTGTATTTTTATGTATTATACATACATGGAATACAACTCATTCCAGTTAGGATCCCATTCTTGTGGTTGAACATGATGTGGAGTTTCACTGGTTGTGTAGTCATATATGAACACAGAAAATTTATTCTGATTTATTCTACTGTCTTTCCTCTTCCTATCCTCCTCTCATCCCTCCATTCCCCTTTGTCTAACCCAATGAACTTCTATTCTTCTATGAAGTTTGCTGAAGAAGTTTTTGTATCCACATTGTTCACCTCACCTCCATGTTATTGAATGCACAGCCGATATTTTTATGTTAAGAGATACTCAAAGTTGAGCCTGCAGAGAAATAGAGGAAGTAAAAGAAATCAGGGCCCAAATGAACTTAAATCAAAGAGCTGGGATTAAAAGGTACCTTGTTAAGGCAACAGGAGGCAGGTTATTATGAATGTATGGATGGGCTCCCCAGTGAAACAGCCAGTGTGTGCTCAGCTCTCTCCTCACCCCCCATCTCCTCCCCATTGCACCTATCACCCTGAGTTGTTGAAGAGAGAAACTTATGATAATGATCTTTATTAGGCATTTACTACATACCATGTTTGGAGCTAAGTGCATTATAAGCATTATCTCATTATTATTCTGTCCCCAGAGTCCACATATATCTGACTATAATCTTCCTAGAAGTTGGAACCCTGTTATTTTTCTGATAAATTACTATCTGATCTTAATTAAGCAAGTCAATAAATTTCTTATGCCTCACTTTTATAATTTATAATATGTTTTTTCTTTTGTGCTAAGTTTCATTCTCAAAAGTCATTTTGTCATTCTCCTTAACATCACTCCCTTTCTACAAACTCCAGCTTAGATTTTTGTCTTGTTCCTTCATCTCCCCAGTTCCTCTATGCAAAAGTGTTTATTCTTTCACTTTTTCTTGGACATCATGGGATTATAGACTGTCAACTCCTAGAGGGTAGTGATTATTGGTTATCCATCATTTTATCTTCACTTTGCTTGAACACTGACAACTATTTCTTTCATAAATAGAGTACACACAACCAAGACAGCTCAAAGGAATTCAACATGTAAACAGTCTTTACAAAAACTGGATTTCCCAATATTTCCAATGTAGTGGATGGTATCATTCTGTTCTTTTCCTTTTCTTCAAATAATTGCAATCACCATTACAAGCCTTATACCTTCTTATGTTAGAGATTTGTGAAATTTTCTATTGTTTGTGTGTGTGTCTGTTTCATGGTGACAATCCCAGTGTTTGGCACATCCTAGGCAACCAGTATAAATTTCTTAAAATGAGCATGATTCTTCAAGTCAAGTTCTACTTTGCAGAAGAACTGAGTCTTAGTGAATTAAACTTTTATGTTCTAACAAGTCCTTCATATAAACCAGTTGGGAAAACACCTATAATTTATGCTTCACAGACCTTCTGTCTACATTCTAAAATTTTATTTGCAGTGCCTATACTGATTTGAATGAACTGAAAAATCAAGCCTTTTTTTTTTTTTTTTTTTTTTTTTTTTTTTTCAAACAAAACAAACTAGGGCTGGATATTTTTAGAGGTTTGGAACTGTAATTATTTTATTTCATTCTTTAATCCCTCTTTCTCCTACAAAATTAAAATTCAAGATTTAATTTGATGAGCTATAGTTATATTTTGTGTTAGTTTGATCCTCAATCAGGGCAATGAAAATAAATTCTAAATGGAAATCATGTAGTGATATTGGGTTCAAATGTTGTTGAACTATAGTTTATTTATTTAGTTTTTAGTAATAATTTACCAAATATAATTGGCTCTTATGAATTAGATTAAAATATATACTTCTTTGAAAGTATAATTACTAAGTCTGAGAATGAAACTTAGGTGGAAGATCTGGACTTATAGGAAGCAGTACAGGGATTGTAAGCAGAGCTTTTGGATTCTGTCTTGGGTTTGAATTCTAGTCCCAGCATTTCCTGAAAGCAAACTTTGCTTTTCATCATTGTACAGAATACGTGAGATAAACAATTTATGCAGAGGAAAAGTTTATTTTGGCTCATGGTTTGTTTCAATTGGTGGTCACTTGACCCTGTGGCTTTGGGTTTGTGGCAGCATAATACATCATGGCAGGAGTGCGTGACAGAGCAGGCCTGATGTCCTTATGGTATCAGAAAGAAAAGAGAGAGGAAAGTGCAGGGACCTCAAAATCCCCTTCACGATATGTCCACAATAATCTACTTTTTCCCATTAAGTCTCACCTCCTAAATGTTCCACCACCTCCCAATAGTATCAGAGGTTAGTGACCAAGACTTTAACACACGGGCTTTTGGGAGATATTTAAAATTCAAACTATAGCACAAAGTTAGTGAACTGCTTAGCTCCCTATAAGAAGGCATGTATGTACTGAAGAACTTCCCCAAAGCCCACCCACCTCTTTGACTCTGGTTTCTTCTTTGAATGGAAGTCTTTTGGGCAATGGAAAGAGAGAAAAGAAATAAAGAGAAAAGAAAGGGTCATTTGTTGGGCACAATTAATATTTGAAAAGGCACTTAAAAAGAACACAAATGGAAGGGGGTCAAGCAAGTGAATAAGAGCTATCATCTGCTCCCTTTCACTCCTGATACAGAAATTTCTTAGAACAGAAAAAATCATGCTATATTTCTGTCATAGTACATATTGATTCCAAGGATATGATATAGAACATCTTCAGTATTTGATTATATGAAAATTAAATCACTTCCTGGGAAGAAAAATGCTGAATTTCACATAACCTATGTCCCTAATGGCATCAGATGGTCATTCAGACAGGCCAGTTTTTAAAGCACCATCCATGAGCTCTGCAGTGGACTTGGGGTTTAGATACTCAATTTGTCACTGTCTGCTTGATCTTGGATGAGTTGCTTTATCTCAGTAATGTAGGTGGCATCACTGCCCCACCTGTCATTGCTGATGGGCCCTGAGTTGGCAAAATAAAAAAACAAGTGCATACGTTTGATACCCAAAAGTGGAGAATACATAAGTGTATGCTGTGTGCAGGTCTTATGTCTACCCTAAGAATTATTAGTCTGAGATCTAAAGGAAAGGAATAACTAGAAACCAAACATGGAAATGTGTCAAGTTGCTGCCAAGAACATGAGATGAAGATCAGGACCCAGAGAAAGAGCCAGTAATAGAATATACCCATGCTGATTAAATTTTACTGGTAGGTCTCTGCTCGCCTATAATATCTTTTATTGTAACCCAAGCTCATGGAAAGGTTCTGAAATAGCTTCACATTATTATAAAAAAAATACTTGAGCTAATTAGCTTATTTATAAAAAGGTTTATTTTGACTCATGGTTCCAGATTTTCCAGTCAAAGATCAGACAGCCACATGACTTTGGGTCTTTGGTAAGCATAGAACATTATGGTCAGAGCACGTGGTGGGTCTAACTGCTTACAGGATGAGCCAGAGAGCAAAGAGAGACTGAGATGATGAGTAGGGTTCCGCAACTCTTTTTAAGGGCATACCCCTCATGACCTAAGGTTCTTTCACTGGGCCCCACCTCTTAATGTTCCTCCACCTCTTAATAGCACTACTCTGGGGACCAAGCCTTTAATACATGGCCCTTTGGGGTACCTCATCCAAACCATAGGAGGCTCTTATTCCATTGCCTTTGTCTCAGCATTGTTCTGAGATCCAAGCAGAGTTTGCTCTAAACTCTTCAGAAATGTTAGTCAGGGTTATTGTGGTAGGACATACAAGTTGTGTTACTTTAAACAGATTTTTTTTCAAAAGTCATCTTTTATTTCTGGAAGCCTTTCTCAAGTCAGCTTGAGGTAGCAGAGTGTTTTGAAAACATCATAGACTTCGGAATTAGAAAAATAATTCTGCAACTACAGTCAGTTTATTACTTCTTATTTTGCTTGATTTGAGGTATTTAACTTCTTTGAGGCCTCATTTCCTCATCTTTCAGTAAAACAAGGATAACCATCTCTAAATAGTGTGCAAAGTAGTAATAAAAAGAGTAAACACAGCGATGATATGAATAATGGCATTATGCCTTTCTGCTAAGATTTACAGTTGGCAAACACTTTGACCTCTGTCCAAGTGATCTTCACAGACTCTTGGGAGAATAGTGAGGTACCTACCTGTGAGAGCCTGCTATATAATTTGTAGTAACCTGAAAGCCAGCCTAATGGAAAGGTGATACAAAAGAAGCAAGAGGGTGTTCAGTTGCCTGCGCTTTCACAGAGCCAGCAACTGAGAGGTATCTGAGAGCTTTGGGGGAGTATTTCACCCTGGGGTTTTCAAACTAAACTTTAAAGAGATCAGGGAATAGCCTAGACAAGAAGATGGGGCTTTGGGCGCCCCCTCAACTTCAGTCACCAGAGCTACTTTTCTTTCTTTCTTTTTTTTTTTTTTTTTTCATATTATTGGTTGACTTTCCATGTTAGGATTTCAATCAAAGAAAGATCTAGTTGACTGCTTTCATTTTATAAATGGCAAAACTGAGGCCCACGGTTCTGACTTATCTGAAAGTAATAAACCCATAAACTTTTACAGGTTAGGATACTAAAACTTCCAAACAACAAAATTAACTCACATGATTGACTCATAGATATGGTAAGTTTTCTCTGCCTACCCTCTCCTGACTGATTGAATACATTGAGATTTAATCCTCAGTGAACTGACCTGAACATGGCAGTTTTGTAAACTACTGAAAGAGCTTATTTATTACATAATATTTTCAAAGGTCCACTACATATAATTCAATATCTAGGCACAGAGATACCATCAAGATAAAACTCTCTCTACTCAATACAAATAAAATTCTAAATTGAATAAGTGACTCAAATTTATGAGAGGACATTAGATAATGTCAAATAAATGTGATCATCTTGCAAAGAGAAATTACTCAAAAGTTGGGGGCGATATAGGCAAGTTTTATACAAAAGTTGGAGTTTTTTCTGGTTCCCAAAGAATGTATAAAATTGAAATAGGAGGCAAGAAAATGAGACATTCCAATGTGGAATATCTTCGGTCAAGTCATAGCTCTAGGAAATCTCATGGATTCTGAGTAAATGATAGCAAAATCAGTTTACCTAGAGCAAGAGGTTTATGAAAGAAAGTGGATGAGGCCTTGAATCACTAAGCATTGACTAATGAATCATCAGGTGACCGCTAAGGCCACTTTTTATATGATTGAAGAGGGAAAGGTGCTCTAGTAGCCAACTCCATGGTCCAAGGTTGTGATACAGGGACGATCTTTCCCTGTCCTCTCATGCCAGCTATGTTAGTCATCTCTTACTCAACCATATGGACCTTACAGATTAAACAAGGGTCAAGACATCATTTCCAACTCCCCTTCCTTGTCACCACCATCTACACTACTCCCAATAAACTGGGAAATAGATAATATAGGAAGTAGATTTTGTGAATTAACTTGATATCTTTGAAGGAAGAATTATTGCTGGGTGTATTTAATCCAGAAGACTCCCCAGACAAGTGCAAGCAGTGGGGGTAGGAGTCTGTGTTGGTATCCATTCGTGTGGACATTGCTTGACTTACTATTTAAAATATATTCTCTATATATTTTCCAATTTACTTTTCAGACAACCCCATGAAATTGATAATACTATCACAATTTTATAAACAGGGAAACTATGGTACAGTAAGATTTAAATAAATTTCCTAGTATCAATTCACTAATGAGTACAAGCTAGGATATAAACCTAAACCTTGGTAACATTAAAATGTATCCCTTTCTTTATTCCTTTTTTTTAAGCCAAAAGCATAAGGTTGAGTTAATCATTATCCTCAATTCAAGACACATTATCTTCTTTAATCTGTGCAAAGCCCCTTTCTTATTTTATTTATTTATTAAAGGATAGTTTTTAAAAATCTCTATGCCCTGTTTCCATTACCATCTCTCCATAGGCAACAATTTCAGTGTGTTTGAAGTATATTTACTTTTTTCCATGTGTTTTTGAAAAATTATTATTGTTATTTTGTGTGCATATATTTTTAATTTATGGAAACAATATTAATTATGAATCTTCTCCCCCTTACTCTTTTTCTCTAAAGACTATTTTCTTAAAGGCTCATCCATATTTCTGTGGATGATTCTAATTCATTGCTTCTATCTCCAACTTCTGCCCTTTCAATTACATACAATTAATTCCCTAAAGCAAGGGACAGACTTGGGAGACATCATTTATAAATATTAATTAAGAGATTACCATATTAAAAGGAATTGAGTCAACAAAACATTTGTTGAGCACTTACTACCAGATACCATGCTTAATGCTGGGAATACTGAAATAAATAAAGTTCAAAACACAACCTTAAGAGACTCCCAGTCCAATGGTAGACCCAATCATGCAAAATCATAATTATAGTTTAGTGATTTATATGCATTAATGGATATGAGCTTAGACAAGAGTACTAGCATAGAGCAGGGACTGATGGTTTCTGCTATAGTGGTGAGCAAGATCAGTGAAATATAGAACAAACAATGACCTTTTCAGGGTTTTGAAGAATGAGTAGGAGGAACGTTTTGAATGAATGGGTGGGGAAAGAGTATTCTAGGAAATAGCACTTTTGACAAGAATTGTTGCATCATCTTTCTTTCTCATGGACCCAACTGAAGGCCATCTCCACCTTCACTCTCTTAAAACAATAGCAATGTTTACCTTCGTATTTTCTGAGACATGGATGATTG
Source organism: Sciurus vulgaris (assembly GCF_902686455.1). Taxonomy (NCBI): domain Eukaryota; kingdom Metazoa; phylum Chordata; class Mammalia; order Rodentia; family Sciuridae; genus Sciurus; species Sciurus vulgaris. The sequence goes on along the minus strand of NC_136473.1, from coordinate 40,322,629 downwards.
TCTAAGTTTGAACACCTGTTATCCGAAACAAAGAAAACCCCAGTCAATGACCCAGCAACCACACACATGTGCAGTCTTAGATAAATAGGTAAGTTAGTGCAGTTTATTGTTCTCTTTGAGAGACTCATTGAAGAGACCCAGTATGTTGCCAGGTGGTCACAGACAGTGGAGCTGGTAGGACTTGATGTCTGGTGGCCAGTTGCCTATTGATGAATAAACATAGAGGTTGATCTTCAAGCAAAGTGAGGGAACAAAGCCTCTTCTGGGTAAAGAGAAATGCCACCTTGGTTGCCACTTTTCTTTTCTCAGTTCCAGTTCTATGAGCTGGATTTTGCTTCTTGCCTTAAGGTGCATGAGGTTTCTCTGCACCTTGACAAACAATATTCCTCTATTATGAACTACTCCAAATCTCTACTGCTTATTGCCTAATGATGTTTGAATAAAGCATGAATTCCAAGGCATACAGACCTGAGAGACTCTGGTCTGTTTACAGAGCTATACTTTATTTGATATTGACAAGTATAAAATATGTGGAGAGGGTGGAGGGAAAATCTGAAGGAATAATTGATAAGAGTTGGTGACTGATTAGTCATAAAAATGACTAAATCTGAAGTTCCAAGCTAGAAAGTCCTGAAACAGTAATGATACCAGGAAAATGAAGGAAAAGAGGAGAAGATAAGTGAGAAGACTTTGGGAAATGTAAACATGATGACTGTGATAACATTAGGGAGGGAAAAAAAAAGAGGATTCAATGAAGAAGAGCCATGAATGAGACCATAAGTGGTCCAAGACAGGAGTGATACAAATTTTTTACCTTTTTTCTTTTTTTGTTTGCAGTAGGATCAAACCAGGGACCTTGTGCATGTTAAGCAAATACCCCACCACTAAGCTGCACCCCCAGCCTAAAAAGCTTTTTAAAGAAAAAAATTGATAATAGTCTAAAATACAGTCAAGGCAAGAAGGAAGTTAGAATTATAGAAAGGCAGGACACATATGCAACAGTCTTACCAATCCTTCCATTTTAGAAAATTTTTTGTGTCCTTAATATGCCTTCCTAGATCTGTCTATAATAACATGGGTGTTATCTTAGATCGTTAAATCCTAGTCCATGGGAATCTGCTCTGTTAAAATTTGCTTTTTTTAATACTCAATAAAATGCCGTATGTACTTTCCAAACATTTTGATTAATAAAATGAAGAAGGTTCCTGTGCTAAAGTTATCTTAATAGACGGTTAAAATTAGAAGGTGCTAATCTTGGCATCTGTGACTATTGGGAGAAACATTTGAAGACTCAATGTTTAGAAATGACATATAATGAAGCCTGTTCTCTGTGCATGCTTCAAGTAGTCCCGGCTAATTTGGACGTGGAATTCTGAGGGAATTTAAATTTGGGGATTTCCCATGTGCAGCATCATTTTGCAATCATGTGCTCAGCTAAAAATGTCCCTTTTCTAGGAACGCTCAGGCTAGTGACGCGTTGTTAGTTTGGAAAGAGAATAAAGGACAAATGTTGCCATCCTTCCTGTGCCGCAGACTTAACCAACTAATTAAATCCACTTTGCTTTCTGGGCTTATGGTGACTTTGTGTAATTCAGCCTGAAATCTTGTCACATCCAGAAGATCTGTCGTTGTCCAGGTTACCATGGCAGCTAAATTTTTTCCTTTTTGTGAAATTATCCCCAGCCCTTGGCTTCAGTTAACCACATAAGCCAGTGTATTATTAGCTTAATGAAGGGACCCTTTTTGCAGGCGTCATCCAATGCTGTCAGGTAGCTGTCCAACTAGCATGTTGTTGCTGTGTTTAGTATCTTATTCTCAGCATCCATCTGGAGCTCTCTTACAAAGCTGGTAGATTGCGTGCCAGAGAACATCTTGCTGCTTCCGAAGAAAATTCATCTCTTTTTTCCTTGAATGTGACCCATGACATCACGTTGTCCTCCCCAGCCCATCCTGAGCTCCACACTACAAGGGGTGGCTTTATCTCCATCTAAGCATGCATGGCTATTGTCTGTGCAATGATTCATTTTTCACGTCTGTAGTTATAATGCAACATTCTCTGGGATCAGTTTCAAACTCTAATGATTAACACATGTTTATTCATTCCAAAAGGAGCTGTGGCTGCAGTCCTTTCTGCACACATGTTGGTGTGGTTGTTTTCTTGTTGTTATTTTTCCTCTCTAGGTTGGTTCTTCACACGGACCAGAGGAAGCAACCCGCAATTAACTCCTGAAATCTTTGTCCTCTCTCTTTAAGCAACGCTCTGCTCTTGCCGTTTACCCATGAGGTGTGTTCTCAGATTGCTGTCTGGATGCCAGGCGATAGTCATTGGAAGTTCTGCTTTGTGCCCTGCATTAAGCTTCACTCCGTTATGTATGCTCCCAGCACATAATGACAGCCAACTAATGGCAAATTTACCCTTAGAGACTTGAGGCAATAATACACACCAGAAAAATACTGATGGGGAATAAAGCAATCTTTGATGGAATCTGAAATATGCCAGGTGAACATTTAATGACACAAAGGCAGAAACCCATGAAGAGGTTAGGAAAATTAGGGACATATTTTTTGTTAGCTAAAAAGAGTCAGCACAGGGTTGTCATTATCAGCAACTGCAGCTGGTGTTCACACTTCCCTGGGAGGCATCCCAGAGCGTCATGGTCAGGTTCCTGGGCAGCGATGGTAAGCTACTTACCCACACCCTCAGAGTGACAGCACCATCAGCTCTACGCAATGACCCAGGGAAAGAGCTACATTAACCAACATGCAAAAGACACAGATAATTTGGAGCAAATTGTGATTTACTGAGGGATTTCTTTTAGTGAAATGCTTTTTTCACCCTCTCAGAACTCCATCCTAAGCAGAAGTCTTTGAGCTGTTAAAATTTCTACAAATGCATCTGTACAGTGGAGGTTAAAGAGCTATTGTGAAATTTATTTTACCCCTGAATTTATGACTTTGTTAAGCAAAATGATATAAAACCCATAAAACTAAAGAAGCTAAAAATAAAGAGGGAAAACCAATAACGAACACACAATTGCAGCCAACTCTCTTCCCCTGCTCAAGATGAAATGAAGGAGGTAAGCATAGCACTATAACTGATTGCATTTTCTCAGCTTCAATAGTCTATACATGATCACAGATAATGGTTATTTTTTTTTTCCTGACCTAAACATTGCATCCCTGTCACTTACCTCTTCCAAACATGCAAGTTTCTTTGATAGGAACATCAGTGTTAAGTCCTAAAAGAGAGTACACAGTGATCATAATTTTTTATACATAGTACCTAACATACTGGGAATACAGAGTAAATGCCAAGCTATAATCACTTAAATGTTTTGTTTTACTTATTCCATTTCTCGTGTTCTGTTCTTGAATAAAGACCCCTAGCCCCCCTCGTCATTACAATGAATCATACAGTGCCAGGGAGTCCCCAGACCCAGGCTCAAGCCAGGCATTAGCAGGTTTTCTGCAAGGGTGTATTAATTCTCTCTATACTTTTCTGATTGTCTATAAATAGCATCACTTGTGAGGATTGTTGAAATAATTTGTTGCTATAATTATAGTGACATTTCTAGCATGTTATAATCATATAAAATGGCAAAAATAGAAGGATGCTATTTTGGTGTTTTTTTTTTTTTTTTTTTTTTTTTTTTTTTTTTTTTTTTTTTTTTTTCCCAATTCAGTTTGTGTTTCATGGAATGGAAGAAAAGGTTGAGAATGCTGCTTGTTTAGAGAAAGAGCTTCATTATAATAGGAGAGAATAATGACACATGAGAATTAAGAGTACTTCCTTAAGAAGAAAGGCAGCTGGATACTTTGAAATTGACATGGTTTTAGCAAAAAGAAGAAAAGAGAAGGAAAAAAAAATCCCTGAAGTACAATTCCATACATACAAGAGAAGTGAAGACATGCGATGATATTATTCCAGCTGAGGGCCTCAGCCAAACCAAAGTCATTTTAATTTTTCATAGGCTTTTACATTTTTGATGACAGCATCTTAGTTGAGAAGTCACAAATGTCTGAAATAGAAATATCTAGGATGGTTGTACTATGAGGCTCTTTGAAAAAGACAACATATTTGGAATAGATAAAGTAACCCCATTGTTTTCAAATGTCCAGCCATTGCCAATTAAAAGGGGCTGGGGTTATGGCTCAGTGGTAGAAGCGCTTGCCTAACCTGTGTGAGGCACTGGGTTTGATTCTGAGCACCACATACAAATAAATAAATAAAGGTTCATCAACCAATAGTAAAAATACTTTTAAAAAATAAAGATTGAGTGATAAAATGCTGTTAGTTGGTGAACAATCACACAGTTTGAGGGCTGTGCCAGAATTATGGGTGCTTCCAAACCATTTCTCAGAATCCTAAGAGGGCATACTATGTCCACACAGGCTACATTTATTGACAAAATTATTAAGTGTCAAAGTGTGTTTTGGATGCAATACCTCTTTGTTCTTAGTGCCCAACACTGGGAACTATTCTTGAGTTGGCCAATGACCACAAATGGCCAAAAGGAATTGGCGCCCTTTAGCTTTCCTAGTTCTGATCACAGTTAAAACTTTGTGCTTCTTTGTGTGACTTTTCTGACACATGTATATTCACTCCAAAGGGGTGAAACTCTTGTTTGGACTGAACATTGTCATGTTCTTGGCTTCTTTCCAGGAGCCTGATAAATGGCAAGCTGATAGGTGACAGGGCCACATGAATTTAAGAAATAAGCAATGAAACTGGAAGATATCAATTAATTTTGTCTTTTCAATTTATAAGATTTTTAAGCTTGGACAAGCATTCTCCATCTTGGAGCCTCAAATACTTTATTTACAAAACAGTTGGTTTGGTCTGGTCTGGAAGCTGTCCAAGGTCTCCATCCTTAAACTCCATAAGTGAAGATATAGTAGATGCCCCAGGGCTCTCCGACCACCTCTTTTCTGGGAAATGTCTGCTCAGCTCCCAGCTCCATCTGATACTGTGGCATAACTTTCCCTGTATCTAGCCATTTATGCCAGAGGTGGACTCTGGAATCTTGGTGGAATGAATGCATTGCTTCTTCCAGGAATTTGGTGTTAGGCTTGAGGACCTGCCTGTCACAATCTGCTTATGGTTGGGTCATAACCTGTGGACTTGGGAACCATGAGTTGGCTGCCTCCTGCCCAGTGTGAACAGTTAGAGAGAAGAGAGGCCACCAGAATGCAGACAGAGAGAGAGAGAGAGAGAGAGAGAGAGAGAGAGAGAGAGAGAGAGAGAGAAAGGGAGAGAGAGAGGAACAAAGCCATCTACAGAGCAAAGGTGATGAGTTGTGGCAATTACTGGTCCTTTCTGAAGTCTGAGGATTTCCTGACCTTGAACTCCATAGGGCAGCTTGTATGATGATAGTAAATTCCTTTTTCCTCCTTTTATGGGTTAGAAGTAGCTCTGCTTAGTTTTGTTACTCGTACCCAGAGGCCCAGCTAATATGTATATACATTCTTCTCAATAATTAAATGTAGTCTAATTGATTTCTTTAGACAAAGTCTACTAGATTTCTCCAAATTCTCATTCATAGAAACCTATATCCAGTTGTTGTAGGGTAGCATTTGTCAGCACCTGTGAGGCACTGCCTTTCCCTGGGACAAACTCCAAATTAGAGCAGTTTTTTAGTTTCTACATAGCAGGAACCATGTGAAACTGAGGAGATGAAGAACTTTGACTTAGGATAAATAAATAATGCACTCCTTAGCACCATTTCTGAACAGATTGGTCCCACCTGCTATTGTTGACCGTAGCAGTCATTGCTGCCACACCTGCCTGCAATGCTCAGCTCTTTCTGCACTTCTGCAGTCTTCCCAGACCTGGGACAAAAATCTCCTCCCTGATGGATATCAATGCAAACCCTTGTCTATGCTCGGGTTCCTCTGAGCTGCCCTATCTTTTTGTCACGCACATCCTGACTTCACATTTCCTTTCCTGATCTCATTGAGAAATGAGAAATTGGGTTACAACTTACCTAATTCCATTAGCCTCATTATTCCTCAGAAATTCGAGTCCTGGAGAGGTAGCACTATGTAATGGAAGGAATCAGAAGAATTGGAGTCTATGGGTAACTGAGCCATTTTGAATAAATATCCTTTCTTCCTTATTTGTAAAATTAGAAACAAATTGCATGTTTTCTGGGATACCCCACTTTCTCAGAAAGAGAAGTTTTACTTTCTCAGGTCCTATTATTCATGTCCTTGTCAGGAAGGAGTTGAGTCTTGTTTGTATGTGGATCCTTTTCATGATGGGTTTCTGGATTTTATCATAGATGCCTTTAAGTTTTAACTAAGTTTAAGTTTTAACTAAGTTTAAGCAAGAAGCTCCCAACAGGTGGAGGAAAGTTGGGGTGTGAGAGGATAGTTGCCCTTTAACCCGGAAGGACCTTGAGGACCTAGGCCACTCTCACTCCATCTTGGCAGTAGCACACTCACCCCCTCCTCTTTTACTGTCTTTCCTTAATTGGCGGCATTATTATTGATTGATTGATTTTTGCCTAAGTTTATTAAGCTTTCTGTGTTTCTCCTCCATGAGAAAACTTTTGCTCACAGACATGGAAGCATGCTCTTTTTACTTGCTCTGCTGCTATCGTCTTATCTTGCAAGGGGTTAGAATTCTCAGTGTTTTTTCCCCCTCCTTTTATTGTCATCATGAACCATTACCTTGTTCTATGACTGAAGTACCCTGAGTAGAAGGCAGTGAGGCAAGATTCTAAGTGACAGGACTTAAAAATGCCAAGTAAATGTGGTAACATCCCAGGGTTTGTTTCATGATCGATGTTGTTATACTTTTGTATGTGGGTGTGATGCTCAGGATTGAATCCAGGGCGGTATGCATGCTAGGTTGGTGCTTTGCTATGGAGTCATGACTCTAGCCTAATGTTGCTCTATTAATGTGAGCTCATGTAGCCACATTGGCCTAAGCCCATCCCTCTACATGACAGACTAGCCATCACACATCCATCAGCTATAATAGTTTATTTTGTGGGCAAGTTTGTCTTCCTAGGCATGGAAGCCCTGCAATGCTGAGTGACCAGAAGAAGGAGAATTCCCACAAAAATGTCCAGCAATTTGGAATTCCTTCATTCCTAGCATTTATGTTGGTTCAGATTGTGAATGATAATGATGCTTTTAGACATTTGAAAAAATAACTATTATAGTTTTATCAGGACTTTATTGTGCTTCTCTGCTGACTGTGACCACTTGTCCTTGTCAATCTACAATTTTTCAACTTCTTTTCCCTGGGAGCTGAGATCATACCAAAGGAGAGACTGAAAATAAAGTAATTCATTAAGTGGAAAAGGTATTTTCTTAGGACTATCAGTTTGCAAAAACAAAATTAAAGATAATATAGGTTCATGAAATGTCATGGATAATGACAAGAATCTAGATAACAGCCAAGAAAAGGCAAAGTTATTGCTTTCTTGCAAACAAGCCAAAAACAATAGTTCATCAAGTTTCCACTATATTCATAATGGAGTATTTTATGATCTTCTAAAAAGAAATTTGATGAAATTCAAGACTTGTGCTTTGAATAAAAATGCCAAATTTTCTTTAAAAATTTAAACTTATTTGTCACACTTTCATTCTAAATTCCTAACTAATTTTTTTGGGCCTAATGCCTCTACTAATTTTTTTTCTTTTGTAACATAAAAAGTGACCATTGTTTTTGCACTAGGTGATCTTGGCCTTCTATTTCCCTCATAATTTTTATGATAGATTTTGGGGATAGATTCATTTAGTCTTGGCAGTTACTGAATCTTCTTGTCCTTTGCAGCTTTAGAGATTTCTCCAGTTGGCAGGAAGGAAGGGAAGTCTGTACTGTTGAATACCAAATCTGGCCTCTGTTACAGAACTGGAGGAAAGCTTTTTGGAGTGACATTGGAAACAGCCAAAGAACATCCCAAAGACCTCCTGGCACTAATGGAGAAAACTTCTGACTGAATCATTAGTGACCAGGCGGGCAGGGCAACTTTCTGATTTTGAATGAATGAAGATATCATTTATGGTGTTCAGCTTAAGTAATGTGTTTTAGAAGACAACCAAAGTCAAAGGAAAAGCCTGATGTGGCCAAAGTTTTAATTTAAAAAATTGGTCTTTTTGACTTACTATAAATGTGCTAGTGTTACTGAACCAGGTCTGTTTTGTTTACTGCACAGTATGCCAATCATCCAAACAACGAATTTTGCAGAGAGAAAGAGTTTATTTACAGGGTGTCCAAGTGTGAAGGTTGGAGACCCAATGTCTACCTTTCTGAAGTTAGGGGTTGGGGATATTTATGAGATAAAGAAGTTGGGTGATTTAAGGTATAAGGGAAAATGATTGGACTTGAGGCAATCAGTGATCTGCACTTGTGTAATCAATCTTCTTGCACATGTACAGAAAAAGGCAGTGTTAGCATTATATCAGGGTAGGTAGTTTTTGACCTTCCTAAAAGTCACCCTTAGGATACCTACTCATCATGCTGGTGTAAAAAGTTCATATTTTCAACCAATATGGCCTTCAATTCTCTGAGAAAAGCAATATAAGGGACCATGACTGCATAACCCACATGTCAGGGGTGTTTTCTACAGCAAAGCTAGTGAGAGACTAATAACATTTTTCTCAGCTGTGGGACCTCCAAAATTAGATATTTAAAGTCAACTGTAAACAAGTAACTAAAAGCAAGTGAAGCTAGAGGGTTTATTCAGGTTGTTCTCAGTTTCACTAGAGTTAGACAGAAGGGTACATCGCTGTGGTTAGATGTTACAGCTAGATAATCCTCACAAAGGCCCCCTTACCAAATAACCTTCCACTATTATTGTCTACCCCTGGGAGTTAATGAGAATACACCAATAAGGGGATTATTTCAAGAGTCACAGGTATAGTTACTATCCCACAAACCAGCGATTTAGGACAGGAGACTGATGTAGATAACATCTCTAATAACTGATTCTATTTCCTTCAGGGAAGAAAGTGACAGAATTTTGGGAAGCAGTAGGTGGGACAGATGGCAAGTGAAGGAATACTTAAAAGAGGTTAAACAAAATTGGTTTTGGCTCTATCAGGCCAGTATGTAGGAACCCCAGCTGGGAACAGAAGAGACAGAGAGAGAGAGGGGAAAGCAGTGTTAAGGCAGGGAGTCCTGCCTGGTTTGAACCAAGGTCCCAGTGTTTGTGGCTTCTCTACTTCATTTTCTGCTTTATTGAGTTTGGCAGTGACCTGAATAAGGCAGGGTAAGTGGGAGAGGGTATTAGGAGGGTGTGGAATCTAGTGACAGGGCTACTGTATGCATTCTTTTGTGGGAGGCACACTTCTGTCTTTCATTATCTAAATGAGCTGATTTGCTACAGCAAAAACCCATAGGTATCCTTGTATTTTCCAGAATAAACACTGGGGCAGTTTCAAAAGGGTGTGAGAGCAGGGAGTGGAAACTGTACCTGTATGTGTGGAAAAGGCACAGACAGGAGCCACACTGGCACAAGCTTTTCTCTCAGAAAACAACCATCCTCATTTTTGCTAGTGAAAGTATGTGAGCAAGATGTGAAAAAATGGAGAAGACACAGTACACGCAATCCTGTCTTGCTTTACAGGAGAAAGGAGACAAAGAGGCATGAAAAGAGAGGTCAGTTTCTCTGTAATACTCACAGGGCAAACAAAAGGGTCCGAGACAATTTTATTCTCAGTGGTTTTTGAAATTTAGCAAGGAAAAGAAATGCTTAAACTCCTCTTCTGGCATGTTAAATAATGATAATACATGCTTTAAAAACTCATTATAACCATTAGCATGAATAACTAGTGATTTAGAATTTGAGTTAAATAGTTAGGCTGCTACATTTGTGCTCTTTGGATGTTTGAATATAATTATTTGAGGATTAAACCAAGAGACAGTGATCAGTCCCAGAAATAAATAGCAAGCTTGCTTGCAGAGCCCAAATTAGAATGGAGAAATGAGAATTAGTAGAGAAAGTGTCTGTTGTATGAATGAATGAATAAACAGAAGATATTTCACACCTTAATTATAGGAAGATTTCAGGAAAGGAACTGATTAAAGTTTTTAAGAAGACAATGACTTGAGTAATAAGCAATTTTAGGGAAACAGTTGTAGTTTTCTTTTTTGCTTTATATAGTCTTTAATATGGGGAAAAGGATTTAGTAAAAGGGCAAAAATCATATTATAATTATATTATTTAATAATCTTGATTTAGAAAAAAATGATGATAGGCTACTTTTCTTGGAATAAACAGACTCATTTAAACATTATCTCAAACAGCAATTGTGTATCAAGTCAAGACAAACCCACTATAGTATGTTTATTTCCTGATAGACAAATCCTCAGTAGTTAATGCTACACCTAGACAAAATGGAATTTATCATAAAATCTAAGAAAAAAAATCAGTAGATATTTGCTTTGTTACAAACAAAACCTAGGGTCTAATAGAGTTGAATATATTTAGATCACAGGATTAATTGAAACATGTGTTTTTGAAAAAAAAAGAAAACCCTTTCAATCAAATTTTTGTTACAGTGTAAATGTGTTTCAAATGATTTAAGATAGACCAGAAAGCTTGATTTTAATGTACCTTTATTAAGGATTTCATTGACATACAAGTTCAGTATACTTTGGACTGAAAGTACTATCTATTGAGGTGTTAGTGAAATACCAAGCAAGGTGAACAAAGTGGTCAACTCCAAAAAATTATTCTGAAGTTCTCACCAACATAAAATTGACAAAAAGCAACTGTGAAGTGGCATGTGCAACAGGATGCAGGAGGCATTTTTCAAAGGCTTTGCTGCCTTTGAATCAGGGACCACCAAAAGATTAGCAAGATTCTAACAGACAGGAATGTGAGGAAGTTTCTGGGTTCACTCATCCCTCAGAGACTTAAAAAGACACCAAAAATTCAAACCATCAAACCATTTTATAATGTAAAAAAGAAATCCAATCCACGTATGCTTGTAATTTCCATAAATTAGCTTTGCAGGCCAGCGTGGTGTTTCGTAACATCACGGAGCAATGTATCATACAAATTAGACGAGGGTTCTGGCCAAGAACGGTTTGAAGGAAAATTGCAGATCCTCTGCCCTTTCTCACACAATGGACTTGGATCCTCTCTGTCTGATTGGAATCACAAAGAGGAAACTGAAGACCTTATGCAAAATATTATTGTAAAGCAGGGGCACAAAGACCCTTCAAGGGGCAGCTCTTGACAACTATCAGCAAGGTGGGGGAAGGAGTGGCTCCTCATGGCAGCTCGCTAACAGGCGGTCATCCGGATTAGGGCGCTGAAGCAATGGGCTGGATTTGCAAATCACATTTTCAAACAAGCAGGGAGATACAATTAGGAAGATCAATGTATGAAAACAGCACCTGGGGCTCCTGGAGTGGGAATGCTGAGGATTCAAGAAGCATTCGGACACGGATTTTAGCAGTGAAATGTGACTTTTTTTTTTTTTTTTTTTTTTTAATGCTGCCACTTCAGAAGCCTCAACTCTTGTCAAGAAGTCACCTCTTCGGGCTTCTGTGATCCTTTTCTCCCTTATGCTCATTCCCACCTCCATGCCTTTACTCCACCCAGATTGCCTATCCCCCAACCTTTGTCCAGGACCCAACAATCAACAGCTATGCACCGTACTCTGAGGCTGTGCAGCCACACTGCTTGAATTTAAAATTCAAAGATGTTTAAGACCTAGGCACTTCCCTCTAAGAGTTTGAAATCTCCTTAAGATGATAAGAAAATAAAGTATAACATAAAACTAAAACCAGATAAATAAAATCACCAAATGCTGGGAGTGATATGGGAATTTGGAGGAGAGAGGACATTACCTAGGAAGCCACTGATACTTCATGGAGGTGGGATTTAAGTTGGCCCTGAGGGGCAAGCAGGATTCAGGTAGGTAGGATAGGATGGGTTGGGGGTGTGGGTGGTGAGGGGCACAGAGGCAAAGGTTGGCAAGTAGAGCCAAGGAAAGAGACAGGGAAAGGTGATGTCAGAGAGGCTTCGATGGTCAGAGCAGGGAGCAACGTTTTGCTGGGCAAAGCACTAACATTTTTATATTTTGCTGGGCTGTTTTGAGTGACCACTACAGAGAAGCTATTAGAACGCAGGGGTGTCTTAGGAATGATTCACAGAGCACAGTGCAAAATGGGAAGTGAGATCTATTTTTCAAAAAACAGAGAACCAAATTTCACTAAGTTCCAAAAATAGAAAGCTAATTTCTTGCTCTCTCTCTCTCTCTATCATTTTGTTGTTGTTGTTGTTTCATTGTTGTTATTTAATGTCAGCTTCCTGGGGTATGAATACTCAAAGGGAAAGTTCAGTCTTTCGCAGGAGTCTGGGGACCCCAGCTCACAATGCACACAGTCTTCCTCATGCCAGCCTTTAGGCCAGTGTGCTTTTTCCTAACTAGCACTGGGAAAGTTGAGCCAGGCCCCTTCCCTCCCTACAGGCCAATTCCCCAACCATCACAGAGGTGTGACCTCAAGAACCTGGTTGTATTAGGTACCTGGACCTGGGTGGATGAGAGGTTGCCCCTGCTGAGTTATCCATGCCATGCACTGTGGTGCTGGCTGCCAGCCTGTGTCAGGAAAGGTGGTAGCCACCGTCTCTACAAGGTGTACGTACTCTACAGGGTGCATGTACATAGACCTGTCCTTCCCAGAGCCATACCTTGTCCTGCCTGAAGTGGAGGACATCACCCATCGCTGGGCAGGAACAAGAGGAATGAGGCTAATGGGATCCAGGGAGCCAGGGGATAGGCATCTGGGAAACCATGGAGGAGACTGAAAGCTACAGGGAGGAAGGACTGCATGTGAACTGAGGCTCCAAGTTCCAACCTATGCCTCACTGTCCCATTGGACTTCAGTCACTAAACCAGGTAGAAGTAACATGATCAGGGATTCCCAGAAGGCTACCACGCGGAATTAAACCCAAATGCTTCTGTTTGAGATCACGTGTGACTTTACTGGCTGCACATTGCAAAGCTGGTCCTATGAGGGGTCAAGGCCTTATCAAAAGCAGAAGTCAATTTATGTAAGTTTTAATTTGAGTCTTAGGGGTAGAATTGGAGGAGTGGAAAAGGTAGTTCCATTTTAGACAAGCAAAATTTAGATCAAGAGCACGGTTACTACTGGGAAGTATCCCACAGGCAGGAGATTATATAGCAGAGAGCTTGGGAGAAGAAGGGCTGAGGTGGAAACTCCTCCAGAATCTACCCAGAGAGAAGAACCATGAGGGACAGGCCCAGAGCACAGAATGGGCTCACCTGGTAAAGGAGAACAAGAAAGAGGTACCCAGGGAGAGAGCAAGGTCAGCAGAGAGGAGTCAGCATGAAGCTAAGAGAGGAGAGAATTGTTAGGAGGCCAGTGCTGTCCAAGAACCAAGAGAATGCTGGAGAATGAGAACAAGAAAGCATTACTTATAATCTCCAAAGGTATGTTTTCAGTGGCATGATTAAGTGCCCTACTGAGTGAATGGGAGGACTGAATGCATATCATGACTTTAGCTGAGGTCAGCATGGGATGGACATCATAACAAGAAATTCTGAAGGCAAAGAGTCAAGATTCAAAACTGTTTAGATACTTTCTAGTTGCGTAGTGAAGGAAGTCACATCACTCTTTAATTATATAAGAAAGCTACCTAATTTCTCTAACTTTCAGTTTCTTGGCCTCTGAAATGAGCATATAAATAAGATATTATTCATTGAGGACTTGAATGCAAGGAGTGGACACACTGTTATTGTCAGCATGGTACTGAGGGTTTAGGAGCAAGAATGGTAAGCACAACTGATTTGTGCTCCGAGGGAGTTGTATAGTTTGGTGGTTGAGTGACTGTAACACAGGGCAGCACAGTGTTTCAATAGAAGCATAAACAACTTGTTACAGGAGCAAGGAAAAGGAAGGGTAGCCCCACAGCACAGTGACCAGGCTTAGCATCACAGTCAAGCCAGCATTGATTAAAATCCCCATTCTCTCACTGTCTGGCTCTGTGACCTGCAGATGATACAGATGGCAAGTTGTGCCCTGATACTTACTCTATGACTCCTACATCACACACACACACACAAAGTTTAAAATGTGGACACAGCTGCTATGCTTAAAATTATAATTCCCTGCCTTCCTTGCTGGTTGATATGGGCACAAGGGATATGAAGATCTTAAGGGATATGAAAAAAAAAAAAAAAAAAAAGTGGTATGGGCAAGTTCTAGGTCATATCCTTAAAGGGAAAATAATGGTTTTAATGGTTTTTTATTTACCACTTATCTTTCCCCTTCCTGATGACTGTAATCCAGATGTGATGGTTGCAACTGATTCAGATAACTTGGACTGCACAGCAAACATTGAGGTTTGAGGATAATGTAGCAAAAAGGCAGAAATCGCCTGAATCTGTTACCTTCCTGGTCTTCCATCTTTCCCTAAGAAGATTGTGGTTCGGATTGTTAAATACAGGAGAACTAAATTTCTTTATTCTTTAAGTCACTGACATTTTGGTTCATTTTGTTACTCTAACTACATTTGTATCTTAAATAATGATGTAGCTGTGCGTATTTTAAGTAAGGATAAAATACTTCACGGAGCTCTGAGAACTAAGTTCAATATACAGTAGCTATTGTATCAGTTAACTATCACTGCATAATGAACCACTCCAAACCTGGCAGATTAAAACAACAAATATTTACTTACTTCACAATTCTTCAGTTGGGAGTTTAGATGGGGTTTGGCTATGTGGTTCATCTTATGCAGCTACAGTTTGATTAGATAGCTCTGTTTCTGGGGATTAGGCATTAAACTACCATAGCATTACTCTACCATAATCTACTGGTCTGAGCAAATATCAATTCAATCAAATCCAAGAGGAGGGTAACCGGTCTCTTTTTCTTGATAGGAGGAGTAGCAAAATGATGATGCAAAGGTTGTGGATGGATATCCATGCAATCGATTTGTTGCATTCTGTCCTCTGGTCCCAATTACTCACATACCTCCCACATGCAAAATATCTTCACATCCTCCCAAGACTGCTCAAGATCTTGGGTGAGTGTACATAATCATGGCATCAAACTCAGTATCAGTTGCACAAGACTCTTCGGTTGGGCTTTTTCTTAATCTGGAAGCATATGAAATACAGAGCATATGATATCATATCAACATATGATAATGATACAATGTTCAGGGCAACAGCCATAAATACTCCTATTGAAAAAGAGAGAATGGGAGATATTATTGGGTTGGGGCTAATAGGAATTCTGAAACCTGATTGGTTAAATGTTGCCAGGTCACAACTCTAGAGGTGGAAGCCTGATTAGAACTTGGTTTTCATCTGTGTGAATAGTTCCCTGGTCCATTTTTCTACAAAGTTCTTATTCTACCCTCTGTTCTTCAGTGGTCTACCCTCTGAATGTATTTCTTTTCAAATCACCCTCCTTGTTAAAGAAATAGCTCTTATTGGCCAATATAATATAAATAATATAAGATAGTAAGGTATAAATGGCTTTCTTAGCCTACTTTTGTCTGTACAAAGTAAGTGACTCAAAACCCTTTGCACATTTTGAATAATTTTGGTTATTTTAGTTTGGGCTGTCTTCACTTTTGCCAATACAATCTCCTAAAAATGTAGTAGGTTTCTTACTTATTTGATTATCTTATCTACATAATTAAGTAGAAGCTAACATTATCATTATTTTCTAGACACAGTTCTCTAAATTTATTTACTACTACTTTGAAACTAGATTAAGACAATATTACGCAATTTTGTCCAGACAAAATGGTCTAATGTGATTATTTCAGAGGTTTAACAAGAGATCATGCAACCACACCCTTGATTTAATTGTGCCCTCAGTCTGTACTTAATTTGAGAACTGTTTGTTGGTGGAAGAGAGTGGAAATGAATAACTGCTATATTTTCTAACCCAGCAAATTATTCTGCTTTTAAACTGGCTATTTCTTCATCTTTTGTTGTTGTTGTTGTTGTTGTTGTTGTTGTTGTTGTTGTGCTGGGGTTTGAACTAAACTGGCCATTTCTTTATTTACCTCATTAATATCTCTTGTAATACAGAACTAGTCAGCTAAAACTTTCATCATTTGGACTGAGGTTTGGATTTAAATCCAAACAGTTTTAGATATATTCTAATCTTCTTTTCTATGTATTACACACATATGTATGCATCTTCCTACCTACTTTCTTACCTACTGATCCATCTTACTGCAGATGACAGTTTGAAAAAATAACAACACTATTGAGAAAAAATTCACATACTATAAAGTTCAGGCTTTAAATCGTATAATTTTGTGGTTGTCCAACCATTACCACTCTCTAATTTTAGAACATTTTTGTGCTTCCCCAAACCCCTTGCACTCACTATCAGTCACTTCACATTGTTCCTTTCTTCCAATCTCTGGCAAGCATTAATCTAATTTCTGTTTCTTTGGATTGGCCTATTTTGATCTTTTCAAATAAATGGAATTATTAATTGTACATATATATGGTCTTCTGGAACAGACTTCTTTCATTTAGTATAAAGTATGGAGGCAATAGTTTTTTTAATAGTTTTGCCATTACATAACAGCAGTTGTCTTTTTTCTAGCTTTGGATACAACTCCCCCACTGTTTCTATAGACAGCTAACAGTGTACTTTTCATTTTCCATCTTCCATACTCTGCTTCTAAAATCAGTGCTGCATATTTTAGATTTTGGTTAGATGATCATTCCACTCCTGGTACCAATTTCCACAACATTATTTATTACCAAAATAATGCTATATAAAAAACAACCAAACTTGAGTGGTATGTGATCATTATCAGTTTTGTTCCTGGGTCTTCACTTCTGGTTATGACTGGATCATATGTGTAGCTGCTGTCCACTACAGTTCTGTTGGCATCTCTTGGGCATTGGCTCACCATTTGATTGTCTGGCATGGCCTCTCCAGGACAACTGGTCTCTCCTTCATGTGGTCTCTGTCCTTCAGCAGACTAGCCTGGCTCCTTCTCACAGTGGCTGGGCAGGGTTCCAGGAAAGGGAGAATAGCACATGAGTCCTCTCCAAGTCTTAGGCTTAGAACTGACTCACTGACAGTTCTGCCATATTCCATTTGCCAAAGCAAATTGCAGGCCAACCCAGAATCAAGGGGTAGGGAATAGAATCCCCTCTCGATGGGAGGAGCTATAAATTCACATTGTAAAGGGAAGTCATTAATCAGAGCCATCAGTTCAATCAGTTATAGCTATATTTTAATTACTGACACCAAATCGCCATAGACAATTCAATAGACAATTCAAAGACTACTGGTGTTCCATAATTTTTTTCCAGTTCAACTCAGCAAACTTTTATTAAGTACCTACTGTTTGCTAAGCACTGCATGTGATTCTGAGAAATGGAAATGAAAAGACATGGAAACTTTCCTTGTTGGAGCTTATAATCTAAGAAATAAAATAACCAATAACAAGTACTAACCAATATTACAAATTCAGCAGTACATTCAGGATCTATTTGTGTGAGCACCACCACGGTCCAGACATAGAATCATCCCATCACAAGGACACTGTGGGTTATACTCTATAATCACAGCTCCTTATTTCTCTTTCCTGCTTCCTAGCTCCTGGAAATTAATAATATGGTTTTTGATATTTTTGTGTGCATAGGATAGAACCCAGGGCCTTACTAGTAAGTTCTCTACCACTGAGCTACATTTCCAGGCTCCCTGTTATTTTTATAATACGTTCTTTAATTTCATAATCTGGTCATTTCAAGAATGTCTTTCATGCTGATGAATAACGGGGGTTGGGGTGCAAGGGAAGATTGGAGGAACTTTGGATTTTGAAAAGGGAAATGAGGGGAGTGGGGGGGTAGCGGGTGGTAAAGATGGGGACATGAGACAGACATCATTACCATATGTACATGTGTGATTGCAAGAATGGTCTATATCTTGTACAACCAGAGAAATGAAAAGTTGGACTCTATTTGTGTACAATGAGTAAAAATGCATTCTACTGTTATGTATAACTAAACAAAAAAACAATTAAAAATGAAAAAAAACATGTATCATTTAAAAATATCCAATGTTATAAATGGCTTCTATTAAACATGCTACTCTGTAGTCTCCTTTTTCACACAACATTTCAGGGACAAATTTCATAACAATAAAAATAGATCTAAATAATTTTTAATAGCCATCACATACAATTTAATTTTATACATGTGATATGTTTTATTTAACCCACCTTCTACCAGGGATATTGGAGTTCTTTCCAATGTTTTCATTTCATAAACATCATGAAATACATGGGCTCATGTTTATACACTTGTGTGATTTTTATTCATTAAGATAAACTCTTAAACAAAAAACAAAAAAAGAATGTCTTTTAAATGGATTCATGTAGCATAAAACTGCTTAATATATTTTTAAAAATTTTCCATCAAAGTTGTTATATGTTATCAATAGTTTAAAATTCCTTTTTATTGCTGAGTAGTAATCCACAGCATAGATACACCACAGTTTGCTTAAACATTCCTCCACTGAAGGAAATCTGGACTATTACTATGTTTTAGCTATTACAAGTAAAGCTGCAACAAACATCCATGCACAGTTTTTGTGTGAATATAGGTTTTGGTTTTTCTGGAACAAAGGTCCAGGGGTACAATTTTCAGAATGGCTGTACAATTGAATATTTCCATCAGCACTGGAGGAGAAATCCAATTTCTCAGCATCCTTGTCAGCATTTAATTTTTTTTTATTTCAGCCCTTCTAACCTGTATGCAGTTTATCTAACGTAGTTTTAATTTGCATGTCCCTAATAGCTAGATATATGAAATATCTTTTTGTGTGCTTATTTGCCATCTGTAATATCCTCTTCAGTAAAGTGTATGTTTATGTATTTTGCCTGTTTTCTAATTTGATTATGTTCTAGCATTTTTTCACTCTTATCTATAATGTATCTTGTTATTTTTACTAAAGAGAATTTTCCATGGAAGAGAATGAAGTCATTAACTTTCTGATCCATTTTATTTAGATAGATTACTCAGACCAGGCATGATAAATCTTTTTTCTTTTTCATACAAGTAAATGAAACTGGCCCTGCCCACTATTTTTTCCTTAAAGGTACTGATTGTTGTGAGTCTCTTGTACTTTATACAGGTGCTGAAGAATAATTATTTGCTTAAGCTGGCACATGTAATAGGACTTGTGCTTAAGCAAACAAGTTTGGTTTTAGGCCCAACTGAAGCTTGTTATTTATGCATCTGTAAAGGAAACTGTTGGCCAAGCAGACAGGTAAGGACCAAAGTAGTATAATGGTGCAGTTATTTGTGTTTGATTTGTAACTGGAAAAATTTCCTCACTTAGAAAAAATCAACTTTCAGCTTTTGATTCTTTTCATTTCCTCTGGTGTTTATAGTTAAATATGCCCCAGATTTATAATTCGTGTTTTTTGTCTAATGAGTTCAAGAAACAGCCATCAATGTTATCTCTCTTTAGTAAACCTTTACTGCTGAATCAGCATTTATAAAAATTGTTGCGCAATACTGATGCAGCCACCAGGTACCACTCCTCCCAAAGAGATCCCACCATAATTAAGCTTCTCCAAGGACCCCCTACCATAATTAAGCTCTCATCTTGTCAGAAAGATTTTTACAAGGAGTGCGATCAGGATTTCACAAGATTTCTGCAGAGAGCCCAGTATGGTTTGAAGCTTCCTCTTTCTTGTAAATGCCAGGTTTGCAAACTAATGCTGTAACAGACTTTTTGGTAGAAACTTGTGGAACCGTTAGCCTAAGAATATGGGGCAAAGAGTACCTGCCATGCAACCAACCACTGTTATGTAACACTGCCTCCCCACTTCCACACACACACTGGGTATACATCTCAAAGAATTTCCAAACCCAGGGTCTAGAGATTTTTAGGCATTATATCCTCTGGACCACTGCAAGTTAAATAAACCTGCTTCCTGAGAATTTCTCAATTGTCCAGCCTCATGTGTCCTACATGGATACAATCAAGCCTTAGTAAACAGTTAATTTAGGGGAGCAGGGGGAGTTACTGAAGACTCATGCTAGAAATTCCCCATTTTCTCCAAGCTAATTTAAAATTATATCCTTTTCTATATAGTTTTTCCTGCATAGAATATTTCCAAAAGAATTCTGCAAGACTTTGTAACTTTTTTTTGGAACTAAAACAATCGAATAAATACACACCAGAAAGCTAGTATTCTCCTTGTGGAAGAATAAAAACATATTTTTAAATGCTGTCAGAAAAAAGACCCCATAAAACAATACATTAAATAGGTGGTAATAAATATCAAATTCAGAAATCAGTTTGTGTCAAGAACAAATGATTGAAGAGAACTGACATGTATTGAAATATGGACTACTCTAGAGAATGCTTCAAGAAAAGAATAAAAGCAATAAATAAATAATCATTTATATTATTTTACCTTTTTTGTAAATGATTAATTGATTCAAGGGCAGACAGGGTTAAGTAATTCAAGCACCCAGCATCAATCAGAGACTGAATTTTAGCTTGTGAGGTGCAAACTGGTTTAAAGAACTCAAAGGGTTGTTCTTGGTTGTTTTTTTCTAGGTCAATCATTTCCGGTTTTGGAAGCACTAGTGTTGCTGGGTCATTTGAGCATTTGCTAACTGGAGAGGTCATCCTGGAATAGATCCAAACACCTGGAACAGGTTGGTACTCTAACACCCACCATTGAATGCTGATGAGCACCATGTGGGATGTGTAGCAAGCCTTCTTGGTGGCCTGATGAAGATACTCAGTCTGAGAGAGGCTGGTGAAGGCACATTCTGTACCAGAGATCTCAATAGCACGTACTCATCAAACTCCTTCCATAGTCTAGCTCTGTGCCAAGTACTGCAACACAGAGATGAAAAATACCTGCTTTCAAATAGTTCACAAATTCACATGGGAGAAAAAAATCATCAAATACAATGAATATAAATAAGAGTTATGGTGGTAGAAAGTGTGTGGTATTACTCAAGTGCATAGGAGGTCTGATTCATCACAATGATGGTGATAGGGTGCGATGGGTAAAGGAAAGGATCCTGAATGAGGTGAATATTTAGGTACATCTTGAGGGTGAAACAAAAATTTGCTCAGCAGATATATGGAGGGGACAGACTATGTCAGGAAGGTGAAGGTGTGAGTGTGCAAGCAGCACTTTGCAAGACTGCTAATAGTCGGCTGTGGTGGGAGTAGTAGGGGATGTCTAGAAGGAAGCGAGAGGTGAGGGCTGCGTAGGTGGGCCAGAGACAAATGAAGGCAGTTATTTAAGGATTTGATGCAGGATGGTGACATGATGAGAAAGGTAGAATTGCAGAAGTTTTGTAGCACGCTGAGACCATTTACTTGCAATCCTGAGAAAGCAAAATCAGGGAGTTTGCTGGTGTGTGTGTGTGTGTGTGTGTGTGTATTGCTTCTCTTGAGCCTAGCATATTATTATTATTATTTTAGTATAGAGCTGCAAAGAGAACATCCTTTAAATGTTAATGGACAGAGGTTATTATTGGGCACATTATTATCACCCATAGGTCCATGTCCTACACTTGGGGCATAGCAGTTAGATAGGGAAATTGGTGGAGAATATGGGTGCTGATGTCTTGTCCTCCTCATTCACAGGTGCTGTGGGCTCCTCAAATGAATCCTGTTTGCATTCACATCCCTTATTTCTATACTAAGGATGAGCTAGAGTTTGAGATTGTAAAGTAATGCCAGGTGGGGACGTTCACCACTATAGTAACAGGGACTGCAGAAAATAATGAGAGCTTTCAACTATGACATAGGAATGAAGGATGAAAAATCCAGGAAGATTTATCTGGAATGGATAAAGTTTCACAGGTGACACTGCTGTTTTAAAGTATTTGAAGGATTTTATATGTAAGAGAAGGGATTTTACTTTTTCTGCATGGTCATAAAGTATAAATTATACAAACCTATATGAAAAATCGACTTGGTTTGCAATAAAAATTAATGGGCCTATCCTTTGGTGAGTGACTAATACTTGTCATTGTGTTACACTGGGATCTTTAATTCTTTCAACAACTGTGAGGTGCACATTTTTTACCTTCAATGTATAGATGAGGGTCCTCAGGAGCATTCAGGACTGAAATCTGTCTGGCTCCATTGTATCAAGGATCTCTTTGGAATAACTGTTTTGTAAAATACCTCCTTCCCCGGAGTAGAGCTATCTGAGGTGAAATGAACCACATGCTGAGTAGGTAATTCCCTCTCCATGGGAATAACTTCCATGGATGGCAGTGGAATTCACACATCGCTTAGGATGTTGGATTTCATGGCCTTCAAGGCTCAGTTTAAGGGATAGCTTCTAAGTTCTGTGTCATTTTATAAGTGAATTGGGTACTTACAATAGGACAATGTGTTTTAGTTTCCTGTTGGGATCATATCACATTGCTAGTAACTTACAACACAGTTTATTCTTTTACATTTCTGGAAGTCAGAGGCCCACTTTTACTGGTCTAAATTAAGATGTGAGCAGAGTTGTCTTCTTCTGGAGGCTTTGGTGGAGGACTGTGCCCTCACCTTTCACCCTTCTCATGGCCACCTTCATTCCTTGGCACATGATCCCTGACACCATCTTCAGACTGCATCACTCTGATCTCTGCATCTCTTATCACAACACCTCTTCCTCTCCTGTAGTCAAATCTTTCTCTGTCTCTGTCTTTTAAGGGCTGTTGTAATTGCATTGGATTTACTAAGAACTTGGTATTCATCCTACAATTGATTAAAAGGCTAAAGCATGGATGTATCTAGCGTGGTGAAATCTTCCCAGACTTAGGAAAATCCTCTTAAAGAATGAATTCCAATCTACATATGTCCTTCAGACACTCCAACAGACCCCATTAAAGTTATTCTTCAGCACATGCATTACTGATAAAAACAAAGAACAGCTCCACAGGAGAACAAAAAAAAGCACTCTAACTTATCTGTTCTCACAAAGGATGGTAGCATTTTAAAATTCAGATAAATAAAATATGTGCCCAGCATCAAAGTCCCAGTGGGCAGATGAAATGCTAAAGTACAAGAATAACCAAGAAAAACTAATCACAAATCAGACAAAGACTAAGCACTACCATTGTTTTACATTATCCCAAACTGCCAGGCCACTTGACCTAGGGGATCTGGGGGAGGAGGGACACATAGAGACCAAAAATTTAATGTTAACACTGGAAATGAGACTTGCCACATTGCCAATCCAATGACAAAAATGAACAGGTCTTGAGTCTAACACCTGATAATAGAGTATCACCCTCTTCTGATGCCAGTTTCCCTAATTCTACTTCAGGGTGTTATTTAAGGTCTCAAATTCACCATATGGGAGTCTCTGAAAGAGCCATACATGCAACAAGCATTTGTTGAGTATCTAAGTAGGTATGTATTACCTACTAAGGCACTAAGTGAAATACAAAAAGTAAGTAGAGACTCTGTTCCTGAAGGACTTTAAAACACATAGAAAGCTCCTTGCAGCAATCCAAATAATAGTGACTCAAAATATCATCTTGGTTTATGTGTCCTAAGATTATACTTCTGCTTTTAGTTTATGAACTCAATTGAACATAATCATCTTCAGATAACAGGCATTTCTTGCCCAATTGTATATTATCTGCTATAGATAAGATTGAAGAAAATGAAAATGAATTATTTGAACACTGCAGCAAAACAAATAAATGAAACATTTATTGAGTTTTTTTCTGTGTGCCACACCCTGCTTGCTGAGATCCTGGGTTTGTGTGGGTTAATTGTGCAGGATTTCTGTCTTCACCACACTGTAGGACATTCCTGCTACCAAGGGATCCAACTGGAAGGATCGAAAATATGAATGAAACTATTAAGTAAAATTAAAAGCTAAAGTATGGGTATGAATGGAATATAACTAGATCCTTAATCTTGATAAATGATGTGTCCAGATCATCTTAAATCTCCCGAATTTGAAACTACTTCTTATAAAATGCATTTCTTTTTCTTTTTTTTTTTTAAATTCAGGAGACTATAATGGAAAAGTGCAATCATCCGATTCAAAACTTAAAACTATATAAGTGCAGAACTAAAAACTGTATGATGTTGATAAAATTAACCCTACAATTAAACTAGAGCTATTAGAGAGAGATTAAAAATATATATGCAAGAGCAATGAAGAGACGTGGAAGACAGTTTTGAGAGTTCTAATATATATCTAACTAGAGTCCCAGGAGAGGGGCAAGAAAAAGGGACCACATGAGCACTGAGATGGCAGCTGCATTCTGCATGGCTAGGAAAGGAAATGAAAACAAAGCCAGATCTATTCACTTCACAACAGACCTGCAGACATCAAAGATGAGGAATGAATTTTAAATTACAGAACACATAAAAGATAGGTTGTCTGGAATAGAATAACAGCTAAACAAATAGCTAAAGGACAATAGTTGTCAATGTGATTATTTTAAACCAGCCAAATTATCGTTCAGGAGTCAGAGCAAGGTAAAAACATTTAAAAACACATCAAAAACTAAGTAAAGCAGTAAAAGGTTAATCCAGTATGGGGAGGGATAAATGTAACAGGTAAGTTAAAAGCCATTATAATACACAATTTGATGAAAAGACAATAAATTTATTTCTTCTTGATAAAAATCATTGTGAAAAGTATAAAATAGACTCTCAACAAAAGTCATAAGATGAGGGGGGTCATTCTTCAGTGGGTTTTTAAACCATATTGATTTGGTTGTCATGGTCAAGAGGACCATTTAATATAAAATTTTAATATAAAAGTTAAAGGATAAAACATATATTTAAACAAAATTTAAAATGGAAGTACAACCTACAATTACCCAAGCAGCAGAGGAACAGAAACATACAAACAGAAATGTAGAACTATTTCATTACAGCAAAAGGCAAAGGTATAAAAAAAAGTAAAAGAGAATGATAACTAAGATGGTAGAAATTAGCCCCATATATCATTAATCTTAATGTAATCAATCAAACTCATCTATTGAAAGACAGAGAGATCATTTAATTATATAATACTATAAAATATGGGTATAGTTCCTTGAAAGAGGCAATTTAAACCCAGACTGAGATATTGAGGACAAATAGAAGTAAAAAAGATACATCATGAACATATTCACTCAAAAATGTTTAGTTTGGCTATATTGCTGACAAATTAGAATTTAAGGTAGAAACAACATGTGTAAAAAAGGACATTGCAGAAAACTAAAAAAAGAGCAAGCTTTAGAAAACCATGCACACCTGTACACACCTAACCAAACAACCTAGAAAGGCAAAGAGAAGCAAAGGAAATGTGGTTCAACTTCGATTTCAGAAAGAGCAGTTTACTTTTTGGAATAATAGAGAAAAAAGGATGCGTTGGGAGCAGGGTGTGGGGACAATTAACATGATGACCCAAGTAACATAGGCAGGCATGGGGAACACTAGATGTCACAAGATGAGTGACAATTAGGAGTGAGTTGATGAGACCCTGGTCTAAGGTGAAGAGGCAAAATGATTTTTAAGAAGTGGGAAAGGGATCAAAAAAAGTAGTCACAGTCTGGATAACATGGATAAAGAAGCCAGATTAATCCAAATTTCTTAGTAAATTGAAAGATGGTGATACCTCCCGGGGCTCAGGCCACAGGATGGTTAGAAGACAAGCAGGTTTTAGGGGAAGTGAATGCATTGAGCTTTTGATTTATTGAGTTTTGGATAATATTCATGAGATTATTGTCCATCTGATGTGGGAAAGGTAATATCCATGAGATTATTGTTCACACTGATGTGTCTGTGATGGGCAACTTAGAAAGTCTGTCTGGTTGTTGCTCTGCTACCTTCTCCTACCCTAGGGTGTCCTCCTCTGTTCCTCAGAGGTAGTAATTTGCATCTCTTCTCATTTAAAGAAATAGTAGTGCAAAAACTGGTCAGGAAACAAAGGGGAGATTCCCATAGTTCACCTTCTTCCCAGAACATTCTAGCATCTGTGCAGGGGAGAGTAAGAGGTGCAAAGTGCTCAAGCACTTGCACAACCATCTACCTGGAGAAAGATGATGGTTCATGGCTTTCAGGGCACTGGTATTCAGCTTTTAAATCGTAAATCATGATTATAGGCTTTCTTGTGTATGTTGTCCTAAATATTTTTGTCATTCATATTTGCTACTTTTTAGTTTCTGTGCTCATTCTACAAGTGATGCTTTTGTATGGGAGGTGAATACTGTTCCCCAAAAGTTGTCATGAAATTGGGATTTATACTTTTGAACAAACACCTGCAAATCTGAGAGATGCAAGGTATAAGCCTGAATGGGCACTCTGTGTAGAAGAGCAATGAATAATTACAGATAATGTTGGATTGGGTAAGAGAAGGCTGAAGAAGTCACAGAAGAAGTCACAGCTTATAAAGAATGCTCTAGAGAAGTGCAGAAACTAACAGAATGGGGGGCAATGCCAGGAAAAAATATGTGCCAGAGAGGGCAACAGCTGCTTGAAGGTGAAGAAAAGGAGAATGAACAGGAAAACATTTGGTTTAAAAGATTGAAGCATCGGTGTGAGAAGAATTGATAAGTTAATTCCTCTAAGGAGAAACTGACTGACTGAGGGAAGGGTAGATCTGTGAGGGATCAAGAGGAAGGAAGAGGGCAAGTCATGCGGCCGCTGAAAGCTGATTCATCATCAGGACGAGGTTCAATGAAGTCAGCGACTGCCCACATTGGCACATCAGTCGTGGGAACTTTCGATATTTAAACCCTGGTTGTGACTCACAAACATTTTAGTTGTGATTCAGATTCCACAGTTGAGAGAGTATAGGGTAAGCATTAGAAATGGAGCAGTTTCTGACTTATTCTGAGTGTAAGATGAGGGTTGACTTGGCTGCACTATTGATATGTAGGCCAGGGAGGAAAGCCGTTAACCTGTCAATGAGTAATCCCCTTGCTGGAGGGGACACAGTTAGATGGACAGGAGGAAGGTTTTCTTGTAAATTACTGAACAGATGTGGGGGTGAAATTGGGAATGTGTATGACAATGGGAGGCTGGAAAAGGTCTTTGTTATGAAATGATTTTTAGGGAAGTAGGATGAAATATCTACAGATAGGGTGCATAACTGCACATCAAATGTCACATGCATTTAAGTAACATTAATTTCCTCAGATTCACAAGTTTCAAATGTGACGCCCATGCGGAAGTGGTGCTTAGTGACCCTGTATGCCAGGGAAAGCTGTGTTTACTTCTGTTGAACAATCAGAAGACAAGAATGTGAGGAAGGAACTGCAGACAGGAGGACCAACTAAAAGGGATCTTTCTAAAAAATGAGTGTACTTCCTCAGGATTGCCAAGTTCTATAAAGTGTATATCCACTAATGATTCTAAAAGTGTATTAATATGTTTGCACAATTTCTAGATATCAAAATTGTAACTGAGGGATTTTAAATTATGTTCTCTCATCTGATAAGTAACAAAAATACATTATCAGTTACTCAGACAATGACAGTGGGCCAGAAGTTAGAGTTCCCTGGGGTGCTGTGCAAGTTTCTGACAATCTGTCCCTGCTTCTAGATAAATTGTGCAAATGCCATGTTTATCCAGGATCTAACTCTGATTCCTACAGCACAGGCGGATTAGATCTCTGTGGTCCAGGCAGGATTCATGGAACTGGTAAAAATAAAATCTTGTAACACTGCTCCAATCACTCAATAGAGGAAAGTGAGGAAGAGGACTAGCATTTCAAGTTCTTTCTGGAAGCCTGAGGGACAAGAAATGGTAAACTGTGTATGCACAAAGGTGACTAAAGCGGACAAGGAGGTAGACTGGAGTTTAACCTACCAGACTGAAGTTGCGGATAGAGCTGGAGAAATACAAATGGAAAGTATAGCATCAGCAAACCATGTAATGACAAAGAACTTGGCTGGGAACAGAATCATAAAGAATAAATGATGTGCAATACTGATGTGAAATAAGTTGTACATTTGGAGATCTGATTGTTGAGCATTCTGATACTCAAAGATCTAAAGGTCTTTCAAAACAAAAGAATTCCACTTTAAGGTACAGCAAGCAAACACAGATTCTATTGGAACTTTCTTTATAATCAATCAGGTTCCGAGAATAGAATGCTAGAAGCATCCCTGGATCAGGAATGACTCAAAAATCTAGTTCCAGCATTTTTTTTCCATAAAACAAAGCCCACAAATCAACACAGGATTTGGAAATTAACTTGACTGTCCAAAAGTTAGATATTTGAAGTTTTTTTTTTTTTTTAAAGGCACATTGTAATGTCCTAAAATATAAAGAAAGAGTTGGTTTTAAGAATAAATTAGTTTATTTGGTACCTGATACAAGAAAAAGCAAGTGATGAATTTTTACTTGTAGTAAATTGATACTAGGGAGATGCTTATAAAAAGAGGGGATGAAGCAAATCTCATGGAAAAACTAGAAGAAAATACCAGTGTAAATGTCATCCAAGTAGCCAGTGCATTGAAGGCAATATTAGGGGCATCAGGGATGTGCCCTTTCTCTGGACATTTATTTGTTTTGTACTTTATGGGTAATAGAACTTCTTGGTCATTTTTGTTTAGAGTCACAATCCTTGAAATTTTCTCCTTACCACATCAGTGTAAAAAATAATGATGCCACAAGTAAAATAAGCAAATGTCTTTATTAGACTTTTCTATGCTAAAGATATCATTTAATTTTTGAATAAGCTTAAAGGATGACCCATACAATGGGGTCGATTTTGTCTAAGCTCAGAAGCAAGTGTGAAGGATGGGAACCATGTTAGATTCTAAAATAAGAAGTGGCAATAAAGAATATAAGCTGTGGAAAGCAGTTCAGGGAGAAGCAATGGCAACTTTCAGAATGACACACAAGAGGCCTCAGACTGTACTATATAAGAAAACAGGCTAGCAGATGGCTTAGTCAGCTCAGCAGTAACAGTGGGATGGAGTTGAGTTCCTGAGTAAGTACTTCTGATAATTAGCAAATATCTTTTGTCCACATGGAGATTATAGAGCTTATGATACCCATTTGAAAATGAACATAAAACTGGCTAGTAAGGAGCATTTAGTCAAATGAGAGGCGAGGTGACCCATAACATAAATGCATGCAGATTCGTGTTGTGACTGCAGGGCCAAAAATGGCTGACTTACTGAGCCTGAATCAAAAGAAAGCATTGTACAGGAAAAGCCTTTTTCCTTCAAACCTCCTAAGCCATACAAACATATGGGTTGATATTATAGCTTGTTCATCAGAGAAAATATGGATGGATGAATGAATGGATGGACGGATAGACAGATGCATAGAACCATATCTATATCTCTCTGTATATAGAATATAGAATGGGATGGATGGGTAGATAGACAGATGTATGAAAGCATATCTATCTCTCTCTATATATATAGTAGAATGAATTTTATATTTAATAGTCTTTGGGGTTGTAATCTCAATTGGGTGACTGGGAAATTTGCAAAAGAATGTGGAACTGTATACTTTGCATTTATTAGGTATGTTAATCAGCAACAGAATCCTTAGGGAAAAAATCAAGAACATATTGCAGTTAGGTTAGTCCAGTATACAATGGTTGGAGGGGCAGGGGACCCTCCGATTGTGTACCACTGTATAACTGAATGGAAGAAAGTCAGAGAATAGGATGGAGGATTCTCATGCATAGATGATATAAATGTTGGTGTCTAACCTGAATTTATCAAAATTTAAAAGTGCAAGTTTGAGAAGGAATAAGGTGAGAATAAAAAGGAAATGTTATAGAAGAGAAACCCATTGGAATGCTGGGAATATTAGACCTAAATTAGGAAAGGGTACTCATTACCCAAAGCATATAGATACCAGAGTTTTTAGAGCCTTGGGCCCAGTTAGTATCCAGGAAAGAGAATTTCATGCTCCCAGACTTATAGGCAAACTTCTCTCTATTTTATGTGCAGTGCTCTCCAGACCCCGAATCTGCAATAGTTCTGGAGAGCATCTCTCCGTCCACAATCCACCCTGGTATATTCCATTTACACCACATGGAGAAATAAAATGTATTTCTAATTGGCTTTCTAATAAGTACTAATTAGTTCAGGCCTTTGTGATCCATAAAGAGATAAAGTGTAAGCTTGCATCTTTCCATCAAAGTGCTAAAGCTGCAGCTGGTAAAGCATCCTGCTGCTTTTCCTGCCTATCTTTGGGAAGAAATTGAAATTACCTCAATGAAAAATCTCATTTAGATTTTTCTAATATGTATTAAAATCTAAGAGGTGAAACAGCGCAAGCAACTGTGACAGAGTTCCCAGGAGAGGTCTGAGGGAGACCAGCTTCGGGCAGCATTAGAACAATAGCTAACTCTGTCAGCAAGTAGCATTTAGAACAAGTGTAAAGTTGTGCTAGTGTATAGCATGAGCCATTCCAATGCACCTTTGTTCTAAAGGGCTCTGAGTGACATCTAAGAGTCAGAGAGAAGTCAGTGCATCTGTTATAGTTTGGATCTGGCATGTCCCCCAAAGGCCCATGTTAAGGTTAAGTCCCCAACTTGGTGCTATAGGGAGGTGGTGGAAACTTTAAGAGGTGGGGCCTAGTATGAAGTCTTTCTGTTGTTGGGGGTGTGCCCTTTCAACAAATAAGGGGATCTCAGTCCTTTCCTCTCCACTCTCTTATTTCCTGGTCATGAGGTGATCTGCTGTAACTCTACTATGCATCCCCTGCCTTGATGTATTGGCTTGTTACAGACCAAAAGCAATAGGGTCAAGCTACATAGGGCTGAAACCTACAAAACTGAGTCAAATAAGCCTTTCCTATTTTTGAGTTGGTTATTTCAGATATTTGTTACAGAAACAGAAAGTTGATTAAGACAGCATCATATTGATTATTATGGACAGACAGGTTTAAGTTAGACTAGAAGAAATATGAATTTTTACAGCAATAATATCCAAAACAATCTTCCAGCTACAATGTTACTGCAAACATCACAGAGATATCCAGGACGGAGCAAAGAAATTTAGAAATCAGGTTACAGGGTCCACTTCTCTGTGCTTATATTGGGCCCCAATCCAACTCCACCAACCTTAAACAAATAAGTGCCAAGGTTTCAAATGCCCTCTCTGTTAACTGAGCATAGAGTCACTTTCACAGTTTTCAGTGCATGAAAATTCCCCAGGAAGCAACTGAGACAGATTTTTCTCTTGCTTCTGCTTTTACCTGGGTCTTAGGAGATGTCCCATGTTATCCCCTTAGCAGTTTCCACAACACAACATTTCCTCAAGGCTATTCTAGGGCTGCCCTGCTTCCCATTTCCTGTCTAAGTTCAGGAAGTATTCTTAAAGACATAGTTACAATCATGCCTATGACACAACTTGTTATGATTCAAAACAAACAGTGGTTAGAAATCATTTACTATATAGTAAAAAAAAAAAAAAAAAAAAAAAAGTATAACATTTATTTTTTATTGGTAACCAAACTGTTCTGGAAGGGGGTATGATACATAGGAGATGTGTAACATTATGCTTAAACTTTAAGTCAGATGTTAGAATGAAGTGAATCTCCAAAGTCAAAGAATGCTATAAAAGGTTGTCTATGACAGCCAGTTGCTAGTGGCAGGGTGGGCCTGGAAGCTACTGAGTACAGATTAGATAAAAAGAAAGGTCATATATGTATTATGAAATGCTGAATTTTATATAAAAAGGGGGGGGGTCACAAAAATATTGTGAAGTGATCACTTTTATATTGAGAAACTAAAGATAAACCTGGAAATCCAAAAAGAAAACAAAACCCACATCTGGGGATAGGGATCATGAGGAGGCTGATAAAATATTTTGGTAATAAATTTTTAGATTCCTAGGAACGAGAAGAGACAAGCAAAAAAGTTAGGAGGAGGAAGGTGGGATTCTATGTGAGTTCAGCAGGAAATTATTTCAGCCTAAAGTAGAGACAGAGTGGAAGTGAGAAAGAAAACGTTCAATTTGCCTGAATTCTGTTCAGGAAGTGGAGTGAGGGTCCCGTGGGAATGAATGTGGCCTGAGAAGGAAATGGAGGAATAATAGATGATTGCAAGCTCCTGAGTTTGGGAGGAGGGAGGTGTTATTGACAGCCAAGAAGGGACAGAGGGTGTCCTGCAAAGGAAACAAACAGGGTTCATTTTTAGGTTGGTTATTTGATGTACGAGGAGAAACATTTAAAAGAAGACTTGGGGGAGGATGTGTATAGGAAGTAGAAGGCAAAGGGGATAGCTACCCCCAGGGGATGACTCTGTTTACTCCACAAATGGAGAATAAATGTCTTGAGGGCCAAGTTTAGCAGGCAGGGAGGGGGGACGACACACCAAGAACAGGAACACACTTGCCTCAGCGTTTACTCTACATCATCTGGTCATCTAGATTTTATTTTCTGTGCATCAACACCTGTGTACCTTTCGGTTCATTTGGCTGACTGAGGAAACTTGTACAATTTGCTCTTGTATAAGCTGAAAGAATGAATCTTGGGTGATTATGGCAACAAGAGGGCAAGGAGGAAAAAGAAGAAATCGTGGACAAAATAAAGGACAAATGTCAGAATTTTCATGTACCAAAGGGAAGAAAATTTTACAAATAACTAGTGACAAGGCAGAATAGAGGGTAGATGAGATTTTGACAAGACAGACACAAAGAGTGATTTTAAAAGCAAGTGGGGAATGCAGTGTGACAGAGGAAGAAAGGCTGGGACAAGTGCTGTAGAAGAAATCGGGAGCAACGTCTAAAGAATTCAAGGCGAATACCTGGATGACACCTAAAAGACCAGGCCACCTGTCTTTTTCCTAGAGAAACAAAAGCAACCTTCACTCCATACCTATGAGCAGCTAAAAACAGAATCAGTACACAAGGAATCCACAAAAGAAGGGATTTTCTTTTTCTTACTTTGGTTTGTGTACTAGGATCGGAGGTTAAAACAAAATGGAAATTGGTAAGTAAATGATCAGTAATCTAATGACGAACACAATATATATGTCTAAGAGGTCAAAATATACAAAGCAATGGTTGAAGCTGTATCTAGAATTTTTGTGATTCAAGAAAGGAACCACGGTGAGGGCTTGGAGAACCTGGAATCTCGATAGATGCTAAGGATGCTGACCTAGAAACTGAGAAGCAGGATTTGAAGATCACCAAGGTATTCAAATCTGTTTACTTCTATTAACTTCCGTTTGTTGTGCACGCGTGCGCGCGCGCACACACACACACACACACAGACACACAGACACACACACAGAGAGAGAGAGAGAGAGAGAGAGAGAGAGGCTTGAAAGTGGTAACCTGCAGGTGGTGATTTCTTGAATAGTATTCATTTTCTACTTTCACGATTTTACATTATTTAAACTTTCAATGACTTTGTAATTAGGAAAAAAAACCCTTTCATTTTGAAGTCTTTAAGAAAGCCAGATAACTTTGAAAGTTAAGCCAAACAAAGGGTAAACTCCCTTAATGTCCAAATATTTAAGTAGCTTATCCTTTTTAAAAAATCTGTTTTTAAAAATGTAATTCCATGAAAAATGTGGCATTTTTGCCAGGAGGTAACAATTTTAAGGCATTGTTATTTTAAAGCACTAAGAATTGCTGCCATTTAAAAATTCCCCCCCATCATAGGCAGCAGGGTTCTGAGACAAAGAAAGTACTCAACAGAGACTGGCTGGGTAGAATAGATTATGAATTGAGTTGTATTATGTAGGTACATCCTCTACATAGAGGAAAGGTTTGGTACTAATAGAGAATCTCAAGGCAGTTCCTTCCTTGAGGTAGAAATTAACCATTCTTTGAGGTTCATCTCCACAACAAAACCCTGTTCAGGAAGGTCTCTCTGTGTGAACTCTTCAGGCACATACCTTCTGGTTTTCTGGATCCCACTCAACTTCAAATGTATTATCAAGTTCTCCCACAAAACCCTTGGAATGTCCCAGCAAGTTCAGCATTTTTGACTTATGTGCTCTATGACTCAGATTGCTCTGAGAATTTGGAAGCAACATCCCAGTCCTCTGGGATTAGGTGTTTGAAGTTCTGGTTGGAAAATGTGGTGGCTGGATTGACACCTGGCATAGCAATGTTCTGCTGTCGTCAGTCGGCTTCCACACAGGTTTCCTCTGGACTCAGACCAGGGTTAGACAGGGCCCTTGCAACTGACATGGGTGCTTTGATCAGAGATTTGGGTAGTGTGCAAGAGGGTAGCTGCTTCTGGCTGGTGACCACTAAGTCACACTGCCTTTGAGTAGCTAAAAAGCTTAGAGGAGTTGGTTCAAACAGGCAAAAGTAGTCTCCTCTTATACTCTCCAGAATACCACTCCAGAATCCATAATGGTTTCTTATTTTTGTCTCCCGTTTCTCTGACCCCATGTGTGACTCACAGGGTTCCTTCCTGCTCAGGTCAAATGGGGGGACTGTTGTCGCCAGAAGGATGCTCCCAAGGTTCTTCACCCACCACAGGACACTCCTAAGCTAGAGCAGCTCTGGACCTGTGGAATCGTTAGGTTTTTATACCTGTATGTTTTCCTTCCCTTGTGTGTATGTTTTTTTTCCTGCTCATTTCCATAAATAAAATGTTCTTTCTCAGCTGTGTGGTTGCTTCCCCTGATTAATTCCTACCATGGCCTCTCTGGAATGGTGTTTCTTCTTTTGCTTAAAACAGCAGGCATCTGTTTTTTGAGTTGAGTTAATGGGGGATGGAAGGGAGTTAGTCAAGTCTCTGTGGGCTTTCTGAGAATCCCCCTAACTCCCTTACAAAATAGCTCACATCTTCGGCTGATTTCTTTTGATTTTGTTTATGCCTCACTAAGGTAGGATATTTTATACACCACTCAGAATTTCATGAAACAGTCCACACCGAGTTGGATTTTAAGTAACACCTTCCTGGGAATTCAGGAGCCAAGCGTCCAGTTATCCCAATCATCAGAGCCCTGTTGGTCCTTTGCCATCATCAGAAGAACAAAGCGTTACATCTGTTCTCCTTGCCTCACAAGGCACAATCCCAATCTCACTGTGAGCTTTATTATCTGCTAGTCTTCCTCCAAAGCCTCACAGACAATAGATTGCATCTATTTAAGTGTCCAGATCCCTTTGGAAACATGGCCTTCCTCTGACACACACAAAAAAGGTTTTCAGGCAGCAAATCTGCAGGTAGTAATTTTAATAGCCACTAATGTGAATTAATAATTCTAATAACCTCATTTCAGATGTGTTATCGGGACACTGGAGAGGGTTGCCATGGCTGCTGTATTTTATTGCTCACAGCTGTGCAAACTCATTTTGGCCTGCATAGTTCTCCTGTCTAACCTCTCTTTTCATTGGTTTGCACAATCTTGGGCAGTGTAGATTTAACAAAACAACAATTATTAAAAAAAAATAAAATAAAATAAACTTAAGGAAAAGTTGTGTTTCTAAGATTCTTGTAAATGACATTGTTAAGTGACAATAAGGAAGCTCAGGGCTTTAAAGAGAATTGCGCAGTTATATCTTCATGAAATTAAATCATTGCTCTGGCATGTTTATCAATATCAAAGTCTAAAGTATAATTCATCAGTGATTCCTTCTTTAAATGCTCTGGGGCATAACAATGTTCCTTAACAAACTATCTTAGGGATTATTGCCCCCTACAAATTCTAAAATGGTTATTAATTTTTCATCCCGGATCTGGAAGTAGCCATGGACCAGTGAATGTTCTGCTAAATGTGCCTCCCATGCTTCCTGGCACTATGATAGCATTTTGAATATATTCTCATTTAATCCTCATAGCATTCCTGTATGGTCATATTGGTGGTTTTAAAACCACAAATTCACAAATTCTTGGGTACTCCCTTTGAAAGGCCTATATCCTCTCTCCCTGAATTCGAGTAAACTTGTGGCAGCAGTGACTAGTAGACTGTGGTATACATGACACTATATTACTTTCTCAGGCATCTTAAAAGGCCTTACGTCCCTACCTTGGCTACTGGAACATTTGTTCATGGAGCTGTGAACCATGGAAGAGGATGGATTATTTGAGGCCCTTCTGTGAGGAAGCCCAGGGAACATCTAGGTGCTGATGGAACTGACTGAACTACTCTTCAGTTGGATGCATCCCAATCCTCTCAAACAAGTGAGAGGATTGCAACAGCTTATAGATTCCATCTTTGCAGCTGAGGCTGCCAGTATTAGGAAGCAAAAATAAACCAATCTCCACCTTGGCCTAACTGAATTCCTAATCTTAACCCATAAGCATTATAAAATGGTTGCTGTATCTCTAAGTTTTGGGGTGTTTTATTATGTAGCAATAGATAATTAAAACACAAAGGAAACTTAGACATTGACCAACTTGGCCACTCTCATACTGAGGCCTGGTATTCAAAGCCAGATCTGTTTGATGCCAAATCTAAAGATTTTTGTACCACGAAATTATAAGCACCATAAGAGAAGTTTATAAATAGTGGCATGAAAACACGAGAAACAGTATTTTTCTTTCTGTCCATGGTCATTAGTGTGGACTCATCCAAGGCCTGCCAATCCAAAACACAGAAAAGCTGTGGAAACCATGCGGTGATCTTTAATTAAAGTATATTTTTTAAACCCACCCCTGTGTTCCTACCAAATTGTCATGTATCTGATTTGAAAAGTAGCCAACACATTGACTTTAACTTCCATCTGAACCCATATGGCAATCTGGAACTCAATATGAAAGCCCCAAGTTCTGCTCAGATCTGGGTTTCTCCCTTTAAAGCCAATCTTGGAAAATGCTTAACAACTTCCCTTCTTTGTTGCCACTAGAATGCTACCTCATGGCTCATTAAAAAAAAAAAAAAAAAAGTTTTAAACTTTTACAAACTTTCTAAACATTCACAACTGTTGGTCATGTAGATATTGGGACAGCAAAGAAAATGTAGATCTGAAGAAGTTAGACCACCCTACCACCCTGTCACAGATGAAAAGTCTCTCTCTCCATGGTAAGATCCACTCAGAAAGTTGTGTTAGTCATTTTTTTTTTTTTTTTTTTTTTTTTTTTGTCTCTGTGACAAAATACCTGGGAAAGTCAATTTTAAGGAGGAGGAATCTATTTTGGCTCATGGTTTTAGTTCATGGTTGGCTGACCTTGTTGCTTTGGAGCTGAGGTGAGGCAGAAATTCATAGCATAAAGCTGTGGCAGAGGAAAGTTGCTTACCTCAAGGCAGCTTGGAAGCAGAGAGAAGATGGAGGGATGAGGGCCAAGGACACACCGCCAAGGACTCTCCCTTCAACTAGGTCACGCATCCTATAATTTCTACTACCTCCTAACAGTCCATTCATCTGTGAATCCCTCAATGGATTAATAATCTACTGATCAGTTCACAGCCCTCATGATCCAATCATGGGGCATTGGAGCCCAAGCCTTCAACACATGAGCCTTTGGGTGACATCCAGATCTAAAACATAACAATTGTTTTATAATTCCAAACCTTGTCCTCCTACCCACCTTTCCCTCCCCGCCACATCCAAGTCTGTCTTAAAAATGTCATATTCACTTAATAGTTTGTAGAACATAGGAAAATACTAGATGAAATAGAGATAATTTAATAAGGACCTTCAACTTTATTACAGCTGAATGCAGGCAACCTATACCTGCACTTTGAGGACTCTTACAGGCAGAAATGAGATTTTATGTAAACTCCATTTTTCCTGGAACAAATTGACCAACTTTGTGAAGCTTTCTTTATAATGAGATGTCTCAGTGCAAGGTCACAGGTGACATAACTGCTTAAGCAATTAGTCACTAAATGCATCTAGAAGCCTTTGGGAATAAGGGGCTTTTCTTGCTTGAGAGTCTTATTTATTAATTGTTAATTATAATTTATCTGCTTCTCTACGGATTTGGTGTCTACAAAGAAAGACTTGGGGAAAAAAATTATAAGGACTCTGAAAAGCAGACGGTCTGCCAGTTAACAGTGCCCTGTTAGCAGTAGCATTTGGGAATCTCAGATGGAGTGACAAAACAGATGGATTTTGTCCACCATATTTGTATAGCACCTCGGACGTGGGACACCCAGGTGGATTAAACAGTCCTTTAGAGCTGCCACTCAAGTTTGGTCCTATGGAAACAGCAAATGAGAGTTTTGTTTTATGTAACTGCTCCAGCACACCAGCAAGCTTCTTGGGAGCTCCAAGTTCTCCATTCAGTCTCACTGCCTGTCAATTTCATTTGATCTGAAAATTCTATCTCATGAGTTGCCTTGGGCAGGGTGATTGGTGATGATGGATCTGTTTGACCTCTCTCTCCAAGATGGTGGGTCCTATGACACCAGCAAGCAATGTGTTATTGAAGTGCAACCTGCTGGTAGGGACCCAAAGATAATACCATGTCATCTGAATGAATGTGACAAGTTGGCTTTTTTTAAGATAGCCATATCTATGCATAAACACTTCTTAACTGTCTTTTCATGGGTGTTATGATGTACAGTTTTCATATAAAAAGAAAAAGATACCACCATTCTTTTAAAAAAATTGAGCATGGTATTAAATATTGTCAGTTTAATTTTTTTCTATAGGCTGTCCTCTTTATAAAATTTGTGGTATAATTCTTTGCAGGTTATAAAAGTACATAATCACCTCTGACAGATATAGATACACATATTTCCCCACCAGCAATAAGTGGATTAGATGATATTTCAGACCTAGACAACCCTAATTAAATTACTCCTAACTTTACTGGCCTCTGTGGATTGATCTCTCTTTGACCTTCACAGCCCATCAGAATAAGTGAAAGGAAAGCATTCTAATATTTTTTTACATCAAAACTTTTACAAGAGCCTTAGCATCTGTATAGCACATATATATATGTCAAACTCAGCCAGCAAATGTTTGCATGTTCTTTATGTGTTTTTTTTAAGCCTGTAGTAGTATAAATTAGCATCATGTCAAGGAAATACATTAGATTACTGCAAGGAAAGGTCATTTAAATTACATTTTTAACGCCTCAGTATTCATTGGAAGAAAATTTAAACAAATATCCTCTCTTAAGATAAGAATGTAAATATATTCTGATGCCTATTTTTTAAACAATAAGTACAAAAGTACTGTCCAACATAATGGACAAAAGACATTTTCTTTAAATGGGTATAATAGTGGAATTTTTATTTCCAACCTCATGCACTACAAATTATCTTTCATGTGAAAAGAACCTTTCTTGCTCTTCATGAGGTGTCTTTGTGGTAAACACTGTAAGAGAACATTTTTTTGCCATTTGTGAAAAGACAATGTTTATGTTACACATTTTTTTAAAAAAGGTTGGACATATTATGCTGTTTGTTTAAAAAAATGATATTTCAATCATAGCAGATGCCTTCCAAAGAAGTATAAAATTAAAGTTACAAGTCATATTGATGGCTAGAACTACAAAGAGTTTTTCTTATTTTTCTTTCTCTGCCCTTCCTTTTCTTTGCCTTGTACAAGACAATTTATGATTTTCTTAAAGAGGCAAATTTTCCTTGAACATCCGAAATGTAATTGTGTTTATGAACACTTACATATACAATCTTTAGGGTTACTCACTCTTCTTATGTAATTTAAGGTACTCCCACCATGAAAACTTATTTTGATGTTCTTATCCAGTAGAAGTGTATATATATATATATTGTTGTTTGTTTTGTTTTTTGAACCAGGAATTGAACCCAAGCATGCTTAACCACTGAGCCACATCTCCAGTACCCCCCTTTATTTTTGATACTGTGTATTGAACTCAGGACTCAGGAGCACTCAACCACTGAGCACATCCCTAGCCCTTTTTTTTTTTTTTTTTTTTTTGTATTTTGTTTAGGGTCTCACTGAGTTTTGCCTCACTAACTCACTGAGGCTGGCTTTGAACTTGCAATCCTTCCTCAGCCTCCTGAGCCACTGGCATTACAGGCATGCACCACTGCATCCAGTAATCCATACTTTGAAGAGAACACAGTGGTTGCTTAATACAAAGCCTCAAAAAATATCTGAGTTACCTTGGACTATTACACTAACCAATGGGATGAGTGATTTGGTATTTTTTAAATTATAATAATAAATGAGTTTAATGCCAAAAAAAATAATGTGATGACCTGGGGATTTTATAGTTGGTTAAGTCTCAGTAAATGTTAGTCTACTGGGTTAATCACATTGTGCTTAGACATTTTGATGTAGATGACAATCATCTTGACCATCCGTCTGATGGTACCTGGAATCCACAGGCATTCTGATAGGTTTTAATCACCACTGGGAATG
This sequence comes from Sciurus vulgaris, assembly GCF_902686455.1. NCBI lineage: Eukaryota > Metazoa > Chordata > Mammalia > Rodentia > Sciuridae > Sciurus > Sciurus vulgaris. The sequence continues at coordinate 40,282,471 of NC_136473.1, read as the reverse complement.
AGGTCTCCTTTAGCACAAGTTCTCTAAGGGAAAACTTATTAATTCCACCTTTTCCTATCAGCTAAGAAGTTCCTTTTGATTAAGTCCACATACTTATACACACACATGCTCATCTATACCATTGAAGTTTTTACAAGACTGTCCATTTTCAATTTCAGTTCCTAAATCAAGGAATTATATCCAGGATAAAGGCTGATTGAGAATGAAACATATCTTTTACTTTTACTTTTGGATTTTTTTTTAATTTTTGCATTCTTACATCATGCTTATCTGGAAGAAGTATCAAATTCTCCAAAATAAATTGTAGCAAAGAAACATCTGTTTCTTTGGCTCCTTCCAAAGGCTATAGTCTCAAGAATCCCACAATTCTTTGTAGGGTGGGTTCTGTTGGAAAGTACTGTCTATTTAACAAAGTTGAGGTCAAATGACAATTGCTATAGAGTAGGTAAAGTTGGAGTCAACATGCTTAAAGTTGTTTCTTGGGTAGCTTTTTGCTCATCCATGAATAAAAGTGAATTTTGCAGAAGTAATTGTTCTTTCTTACTCTAATTCAAAGCTTGACAAACTTGTAAATTTGCAACCCTATCCTCCTCTTATTTTCAGTTACTCTTACTTGATACATGTGCCTAGAAGAAACAGAACCAAAATAAAACCTCAATGCATTACCTTTTGATTTACACACCTTTCCCCAAATCCAAGATCACTTAAATAATTATCATCTTTGAAAAAATTAAATTCCATATCTCAACTTTCTTCTTCTCCTCCTTCTTTTTGTCTTACTATGCCCTGTGTTTTTGTTTTTCTTTCTCTTATCCAGGGAACCTGAACTGCTTCCTAAAGATTCCCTCTTTCCCCCTCTGAAAAGCAATTGAAAGCATTTTTTGCTTGCAGCATAGAGGGAGTCATCCATTTCACATAAAAGTACACAGGAATTCTCCAAATAGAGAACATAAAACATTTCCTATGATGTCAAGAGAGTGGTTTCTAAGTGTGGTAAACTTGCCCAGCACCCAAACCTAGGTGTGTGAAATCTAAGTGCTGTGTAGACTCTTACCAGTAGTTTTTTTTTTTTTTCTTCTCACTAAGATATTTCTACTGTTCTTTCTCTTATCTTGCAGATCCCCTGTTCACTTGAATAATCAATAGCAGCAGCAGCAGTCTAATTACCCTCATCATCCTCACTGTGCTCAAATCATGTGTAAGAGGGATGCAATGCCTTCCTTATGAACTGCTTGTGTTCTTAATGATAACTGATGCAAACTGTCTCTTGAGTGGAATTTCTTGAGCAACCGCTGGGAGTTTGTGAAGTCAGCCCTGGTCATGCTTCAATGGCAAGTATCCCTTGCCCTTCCCTGCTTCCCTTCATGCTGCCAATATAACCAGAACTGACTTCCTTAAAATGTACCTCTGGGATGTTCACACCATATGGCAGCTCTGAGAATGTCACCCTATGCTCTAGGGTATTTTTTCCCACAGCCTACACAAATTGTAAATTATTATCCATAAAATAATGGTGAAGAGAGACAAGGGCAGGGAAAGGATCTGCCGTAAAGCCTCCATTAGCAAATGAGATTGGCTTTCTTATTCATGTGAAAAGTTCAAGGAGGCAATCTTGTTAAACAGCCATTTTGCATAAAGAAATAATATGCCATAATGGACCTTTTCAAATAACTTTGATGTTTTCCAGAACAATTTATTAATACTGTACTTTGGAGGAATAAGGGATGAAGTCTCACTGGAGAGTAAAATCGGCGGTTGTTGGGCAGTTGGTCATGGCTCAGCAGATTTCATAGCTGTCTGAAACACATTTCCATCCTCTGCTAGAAATGCTTTACGAAGCTGTTTCCCCCCACCTCATCCCCGCCACATTTTACCTAGGTATTGTTTAGACCAAGGAAACACAATACTGATTTTCAAGTTACTATATGTGACACAGGCATATCAAGAAAGAGTGATGTAACTACAATCCGATCCCTTCTTCTTTTCTATCCCTGTCACAGTATTCAACCACCTTCTTAAGGAGGAAAATATGGGAGAGGGAAGGCAGGAAGGAGAAGAGAGGGATGGGGTTATGTCCCAGATTCAGAAGAGAATGTTAATACATTTACCTATTTGAAGTAGGTTACACAAATCAGACCCGTAATTTTTCTTTTTGACTGGATTTTACCTGCCTATACATATTAACTACTGAACTCACACAAACCACTACATATCCAACTGTGGAATTTGCATAGTGATGCCTGCTTCAAACCATACCATTCTTCTGTCCCATTCACCTGAATAGCTTCCATGAAGTCAGATGACATTCAAGTACTTTCACTTTCTATTTTAGAAACATTCTTAGAAGTTGTTATTACCTTTACATTAATTAATAATGTCACATTTATATAAATGCATTCTGTACAGCATTACTTCATAGGCTATCAGAGAGGTCCCTTACCAAACAAAATGGGAAAACCCTGAAAAATAGTTTTCCTTTTCATGGAAATTTCATTAATGAGTTTTTAATACATTTATTCATTTTGAGAATCATCTCCAGCACTGTAGAGTTTGCTGCAGTTCCCAAACTTACCTGCTTTTTGTCAAACAATCTCTTTGGTTGGACATGAATTGTGCACTGAAATTGCAGAATCAGAATTTTTGGAGGGAAAGTAATTGATTTTACTTAGCCTCAAATAGCATATGTAATCCAAGGTGGCTTAAAGATCATTAAATAGGATAAGAATGGAATGGCAAAACCTCTAGATTCTAGAAATTCCCATTTAGCAGCTTTGATTAAGCAAGCTACCATATTGGAGCAGCCCTTATAACAAAGCACTGAGATGCCAAACCAACAGTTCTCAAAAGACTGAATTCTGGCAACAATCCCATTGATGATCCATCCCCAGGTAATCCTCAGGTGAAGCAATAGACCCTGGGCTGACATATTGATTGCAATAGGAGAGACCAGCTAGGCCATGCCTGATTTAGCCCACAGAAGCTGGAAGAAAATAAGAATTTGAAGCCACTAAGTTTTGAGGTCAATTTGTTATATAGCCATATATAACTAATACAGGTTTCGGTCTACACTCCTCAACAATGTGAACCAATGTCTCTGTGGGATTAGCCCAGAAAATTATAATTGAGGCTTTAAGTCCTGTGCAGAGTTTTGCAGAAGACAAACATTACTTTTCTCTGGATGAGAGACCATATTTCAGTTTTAAAGAAAAGGATGTGCAAGGGCTTATAATAAATGTCAATCATTGTAGAAAATATTTCCTGAGACTTTATTAAATGCATGACACTATGGGGAGTAGAAAAATGAATAAGTTCTCTGGTCCTCAAGGAACTTCATCCCCTAGGTAAGAAGGAAAATAAATAATTGAACATCTATTTTCAAAAGTAGAGGCAAAATAAAGGTACAAACTTCTATAGAAACTGCACTTCAAGGTGTGCATATGGGAGATATTAGTTCCAACAGAGTGGAAGGAGAGAATTAAGAAAGTTTACTTGGAAAAAATGCCAACTGAATTGGCCTTAAGGAATAGGAAGTAGTAGTATTTTAACATATGGAAAGGATGACGAAGGCATTTGAGGAGGAACAGAGAACTTAAAAAATGATTCTGATGGGAGGATATATGAGGTGAACTCAGGGTGTGTTCAGTTAGTGTGTGCAGAGCATCAAATGGGGTCCTTTTTGAGAAAGGACTGAGAACAACATTGAATATTCAAATTATTTTTGCTTGCACAGAGTGGATTTTGATTTTAATAATTCATATCAAGTATATTAAAATTAGGTTCCTAGAACAAAAAAGTACTATTTCAATTTCTTTATTTTCAGCTCTTAATCTGATATGGAGAATAAACATGTCTTTTTGGATAAGCCTTTCCACCTTTTTTTATAAACAACCTCAGACGTCTCCAAGTTTAAGCCCACTACTTGAGATAATGTAAGATTGAAACCTTCCAAGCAAAAGACCATCAGACCCTTAGTCGCATCTAGATAAGATTTCACATTGTCCCTTGGAGTCTTCTAATATTTGACAACTTTAACAGCCATTGTACCCTTATCCTGATTGTGTGTTTATGATTTTAGGTTAGTTATCCAGTTTCAAATTATGATAATACTGAAGTCTTCTCTGAAAAATTCTGAGTTTCTTTGAACTTTCTTCCTCAGTCCTTTCTCTAAGTCATTAACAATTGTCATGTACTCCTCTGGACCAAGTTCAAATCTGGCCTTTTTATTAGTAAAAACCCCATCTTAGCAGAGCACATTAATAAAGGGCCTAACATATGACAGGTAGGATTAAAAAATGAGTTGGCTTTCACATTTCATGTTCCATACACAGGACATCACATGATGTTTGCTTCTAATGTTCAGGGCACACATTTATACTGCCCATCATGATTTCCAGAGCTACAAAGAAGTGTTGGTTCTATGAACAACTCACTGAACTTCTCTTTGTGTCACATAATTCAGGAGTTGTTACCCTTCAAAGTGTTTGTATTGGGATAAATATTCAATGTGATTAGAATTTTAATTTAAACATTAAAAACAAAGCAGACTTAAAGCTGCCTTCTATTGGTGAAGTAGAAGGAACTTACCAAGAACTTTCATAAGTATTAACTTTGATGGTCTTGCAAACATCCTGCCAGGGAATGTTAGCAGTTCCTACTTCTATTATTCTTTTACATTGAGCAAACTAAGACTCAGATATGATAATTTATTTACAAAAGTAAATTGTAAATGAGGAACTCCTACAAATCTAATCTAAACTAAACAAACCCCATGGGACCTGCCTCTTCAAAAAATGCTTTAACTCAAATTCTCCCCTAAGTTACTGAAATAACTAATCAGAAAAAAAAAAATGTAATTTTATTGTAGTAGCTCAAATACAGTTACGGCTGCTATACTTGAATATCAGGATATGACTGAGAATTGATGAAGTCTTTGTGTGTGTGTGTGTGTGTGTGTGTGTGTGTGCACGCGTGTGCATATGTACAGCCCAGCCAGCATGGGCCTGCAAAAAATGCTGCTTGACTCCCAAAAGAGAAGGCTTCTGACAGAATTGCAGTCTTCCCCTGAGCAGACAAATCCAACCATTCTCTCTGAGTCCCCTTCTATAAAGAATTTTGTCCTCCTAATGCCCCAGAGTATGAATCATCTTTGCTACTGTGTAAAGAAACCTGGGAGCCTTACTAGCCCTTTAATGAAGTGACCTTCTTTTCTTCTCTACTGCTGAAATGTTTGGCAGTAAATGGCAACACCTCTTACAGTGAGTATGCAGAAAAGGTGAATAAAGGCAGCCTTTGTTATATATTCCTTCCTCCCAGGTCTGTTCCTGGTAGGAGGTTATGCTTTGTTAAAAAAAAAAAAAAACAAAACTTGTTTTTATCCTTATATTTAAAAATTAAAATAATTGCTTATAGCCACACTTAATAATCACGATTGCACCACTTGGTAAAAGATGAAGAAGGCCTAGAGTAGTATTCCTTAATTTCAGGGTTCTTTCCATTAAGCCACACAATTAATAGGGAAAATAAACGAGAATCTTGGGTGCTTGGGAATCACATTACTTTATGATTATAATGTTTTGTCATTATAAAATTATGTGTGTCATTGAGTGGTAGGAATCAGAAATTGCACAAAGCCAGTCAGCAAATTATATTCTAAGTATTCCCTTTGGAATCAATTAAAGAACATCTTTAACAAATTAATCCTTTTGTTTCATCATTAGAAAGGAATACCTAAACAGGACATTTAGGCAATGAAATATTTTTCACTCAAATTAATTAAAGCAAATTAGGTAGAGAATCTGTAATAAATTGCAAAGTCTGATACCTTATGAACTTATTAAACTGAGAATGTTCTTCATAGCTTTGAATTATTCATTTTCATGACCTAAAATTATAATTTAATAGTTTTATTGGCATGTGATAATTTTTGTTACAAGAATATAGTCATCTCACTATTTGTTACATACATAATTGAAGATTACCTATAGCATTCTAGTAGTGATGTGAAATGATAAATGAATGTTCAGACCTTATTGGTTATACAATTCTTAGGGAAAACAGATAAAATATTTGTTCCCCAAATAAACCATTAAATTAGACCTAAAAATTTCTCTCCAGGAAGACCAACTATTTTGTCACTTTTATCTGATTTTGTGAAAATTGTGCTTTGTATTGATTTTTTTCTCTTCCTCATTCTTTCCCTGGAACCAAACTCTTGATTTCCTCCACAACAAAAGGAGAAAGCAGAGTGTATTCAGCATTTCAGTCTAATTTCTCTGCTCCTCTTCACAAGAACACTTCTTAAAAGAATTTTCTACAGTGGATCTCTCATCCTCACCTCATTTCAGCACTCAACCCTCTCCAATCAAGCTCCTGTCCCCATCATCCTCTGAAATTGCTCTTTTCAAAGTACCAGTGGTCATTTAGTTTTCCTTTTCTTTCCTGACTTAGTAATTTTCAAAACACTTGAACATTCACTACTTTGTAAAACACTGTCTGCTCTGAGTTTCCTTACTCATGCTGTTACTTTGAGAGGTACTTCTCCTTTCCTGACTCCTTTTCCTCTGTGCACTATTCAAATTATAATCTGAGGCTCCTTCTCCTCTCTAATTTGCTTTTCCCCCAGGTAACCTTATCAAGGCCCCTTGCTACAACTATCATCTATATAATAATGAATCCCAAATCTATAATTTCTGTCCAGACCTCCACTGGCAGTTTGATTCCTACCTTTAAATGACTCTCAGGCTCAGAACTTGGTGTTCACATCAGAATTCTTGACATCTTCCCATAAACTTATTCCCATTTTGTCCCTCATCAGCAAGATATTCTAGAACCTACCCTGTTGCTCAAGCCACAAACCAAGAAGCCATCCTTGATTCATTCTATTCTCTCTCTCCCTATTTTCAATCCATCACAAGTTCTGTCAACTCTACTTTGGGCACATATCCTAATCATGTCTCCTTCTTCCTATCTACCTTTTTATTTGTCTCTAAGTCATCATTGTCTCTCACCTGAAATGCTGCTGGAGTCATCTTAGTGATTGCCTTGATGCTATTCTTGTCTGCCTGCAATCCATTCTATACACAGAAAGCAGAATAAACAAAATTAGTCTGACCATCCTTTCTAAAATTCTCCATTGGTTTCTCTCACCCTGAAAATAGGATTCAAAGTTTGGGCCTTGAATTTTGAAGATCTTCTGATCCTTCCTCGTCTACCTTTCTAAACTCATCTTGTACCCCTCTACTTAACTCTGTGCAAACAACTCCTGTGCCAAGGGCTGCATTACCTCATGTTTTTGAGTGAGAATGGAATGGAGCAAAGCTCCTAAGTGCCCATGAAGGACATATTTTAACCTACTAATATTTCATGATTTTTAAATTTCTACAGTATAACCTAAGCTGTTTAAACTGATAGAGGGAGTCATTTATATATTCATTCATAAAATGTATGTTTCTTGGGCTTGTACTATATATCAGACATTATTTTTGGAAGATTTAGTATAACTGGGGACAAAGTCCCCTCTCTTGTGGGGTTTGCATTCTAATAAGGAGGGCATAAAATAGACAAGCAAACAAATTAATGAATAGGATATTTTTAGATTATGCAAATGAGTAGGGCATGTCCTAGTGGTTCTTCAAACTCAAATTGAGGATGATAAACCCAGGATACCACAGGTGGACATCATCAATAGAGGCAGATGACAGCTTCAAGGTAAGAAAGGTGGTTACACAATGTTTCCAAGACAAGTATGAAATTCAACTTTTTGAAAGATGATAAATGAAATTAATCAACAGTCCAGTAATTTATTTGATAAGATGGATTCTATTTATTAAAAGTTGCAAATAGCACTTGGATCTGGGAAACAATTCCAGTTTCATTCATAAAATCATTAATCAAAATTGCAAAAGTGGATTTACAGAGCCATACATCAAGAAGAAAACAGGAGGGGGGGCAATGAGTTGTTCCACAGACATCTGCAAAAATTCCAGAAATCTACAGTTAAATGTGTTTGTGCAACTGATTACATTCTTTCCTACCTTTTTTCTGTAAATTTTTTCTTATATGCACTTTTCTTTTTTCCAACTGTTGAGGGTTGGCTTTTCCTTCAATAATTTTTTCCTAATCTTTGTACTGTTTTACTCTGGTGATAACTGCCTTGTGTGGGTGAATGTTCATGTGGCTAGTCATGCCACTGGACTTCACTACACCTGCCAATTGTGGATCACATGTTACTTCTGTACATGGGGACTAGTTTGCCTATTTTGCGACCTTTATATTGTCCTCCAACCTACAGTCCCTTCGGGTCCCTGCTGATGGTCATGGAGCAGACATTGTGCTACCGCCACAGCTCCCTGAAGAATTGGACCACAGGATCTTTCTATGCATGTGTGAGTGGGTATTGAAGTGATTCTTAAGTTTTTGCTCTGATCTGAGTCAGGAAGGGGCTGAACTTCATGGAGACCATCCACCTGGAGCCAAGGGGACTCAGGTCATGCCCATATAGTACTGGAAGTGAGGTTTCCTAAAAATTTAGTAATTTTTGAAAAAATAATGACTCAGAATTCTCAGATTTAAAGGAAAATATAAGAACTCATTAAAAGGTCATAAAGAATAATGTATAAGACACATGAGAGGAAAAAGACAAAAGTATATGCTTAAAAAAACAATATACAATAATTTCAGAAAACTCAAACCAAAGAAAGCAATTAAGTTTTCAAAATAAATAGAGGACTTTCTAGAAATCAGCAAGAATGATCTTAACATCAGAATTTCAACAGACACATTAGAAGAAAGAGGAAAATAGAGTCATGTTTCACAGTGTAAAGGAAAATAATTCAAACTGAAAAAAAATTATAATGTTGCTGAACTTTTATTTGAATGCAAGTATAACATAAGGAAATATTTAGATATTCTATCACTCAAACTGTTTTTCACATAGTCACTCTTAGACACTTATTTAACTGTTGAAATGTTACACAGGAAAAACAGAAAAGAACAGAAAGGAAAAAAAAAACCCACAAGACAATTATTTTTAAAACTTAATTTTATTGCTGACTCTATCTCTTCCTTTTCTGTTGTTAAGTCACTTAACTTCTTAATCCCATATAAAATTAGGACTAGATCTTCTCTCTCTGCTTGGTAAGGCTGTTGAAATGAAAAAAAACAGAGAAAATGCACATACAAATACTTTGAATATGGCAAGATTCTAAAAGAATAAAGTGATGGTTTTGCTATCTCTATCTGTAATTAGACAAGTTTGATTGAATATCATGAAGGTGGTTGATTATGAAGAAACCGAGGATGAGGAAGGAGACAAAATATACAATAAAGTAAAAGAAAACCTATGTGTAAATTACTGATGATAAATGATCACTAATTCATGATACGTTGTATGCATCTTCAGTCCAGAGTTAGGAGAGTAAAGCAAAGGAAACTGGGTGATGAGACAATATGGTTGTGTCTGGGACAGGAAAGGTAGGAGAGATGGGATAATCAAAGAAGGCCTCTCTGAGGACATGGCAACCAACCTGAAACATGAATGATGAGAGAAATTACATCAGCCAGGCAGGGCCCTCAAGGAAATGAATTCTTTACAGATGGCTGAGGCCCCAGGACAGGAATAGATAGCTATGTTGAAACATGAACAGAAAAGCAAGTCTGAGTGGCTTGTGGGTGGGGAATGGGACCTGAGGGATTGGTCAATAACATGGGACAAGTAGGCCATGTGGAAGCAGGAGAGGCATTGAAAATCACCGGGAAGGATTTGGAATTTTAAGTAAAATAAGAAGTAGTATTAAAGACGTTAAGCAGGGAATGACATGGTTTGATTTATATCTTCTAAAGATCATTTCTGGTTTTGAGCAGAATTCATTTTAAGGGGAAGGTATAGAATCAGAGTGAGAAGCAGGTCATACATAAAGAAGGAAATCATTTGGATTACACTTGACCATAGTAACAAGGGAGAAAATATTAAAGAAAGATTTGAAGGAGAAAAAAAATGTGATCCAAGAAAACAAAGAATTTTATACCCAGGACAATTGTTCTTCTAGCATAGAGGCAAGAAAGAGATCTCTGAGAATACCAGGATTTAAGGAGTACACCTCACAGGAGCTCTTCTAGAAAAATCTGGAAAGATAGATGGTAGCCAAGAAAGAGATATACCAAATAGGGAATTGAAGAATAAAGAAACTATAGTAGAAACATGGAAATAAAAACAAAAAAGTCAAAAATCACCCTATGTGTTAGCATCAGATTCATTTAAATATAGAACTACATCTGGTCTACTATAAGAGCTATCTATATAGATCAGATCATAATTATTGTGAGAGATGTCAATAAGGAGGAGTATAAGTTCAATAATTTCTGAATGTTTTAAGGAGAAAATCAAACAGTAAATGTTACTCCTAACTTTTTTTAAAATTTATTTTAATCTTTAGTTTTTTTTTTTTTTTAATTTTAATGTAACTCTATGTGGAACATTTAAGAACTAATGATTCTTTTGATGAAGAAATATGACCAGAAGTTCACCAATTCCTTCAGTTTTATTTCAGTTCACTCTTCCTCTATTAAATGTTGGTCTACTTTAGTATTTGTTTTTATAACTACCCCTCTTATTTTAGTATATATGTGTATATTAGTTTATCTATTGATCTATCTATATGCACACATATCTAGAATGGCAATAAAAAGCTTATTTCTGGGTGGTAGGGTGAAATTTCTTTTCTTCCCTCATTCCTTATCTTTAATTTCTCATTTTTAATAACAACCATGTTCCATTACTACAAAAATAAATGAAGCTACAATTCTAAAGAACAGAGTAATAGCATGGGGTAGGGTAGGTGAGAAAAATAGTTTATATAATGCAAGTAGGTGATCCACTAACATAACTTTCTGATATCCAATCAAACTTGTATAATTACAGATAGAGATAGCAAAACCATCACTTCATTCTTTTACAATCTTGCCATATTCAAAGTATTTGTATGTGCATTTTCTCTGTTTTTTCATTTCAACAACCTTACCAGCAGAGAGAAAAGATCTAGTTCTAATTTTATATGGGAATAAGAAGTTAAGTGACTTAACAACAGAAAAGGAAGAGATAGAGCCAGCAATAAAGTTAAGTTTTAAAAATAATTGTCTTGTGGGTTTTTTTTTCCTTTCTGTTCTTTTCTGTTTTTCCTGTGTAACATTTCAACAGTTAAATAAGTGTCTAAGAATCATTAATTATATTAGAAGGCATAGAAGAAGTTACTGTGAAAGAATAAATAGACAAATGAGACATGCCCTCTCTCCTCTGAGGAGTTTACATTGGTGTTCACAGTATTTCCTGCAATCCAAACAAAGCATTGCTGTATGAAGACAGCCATGTCTCCCTAGTCCTCCTTAAATCAACTTTCTCTGTGAGCATCCCATAATTTTGAATTATGGTTTATTGCTCATTTATGGTTAGGATTATGATTAAAGTGCCATTAATCTCTGATACAGGCATGTCTACAATGATTCACTAAATCAAAACTTTTGAGAGTACATTTGCTTTTATTATTTCTTTAATAACTAACTTCTGGCTAATCAGACATGCACTGCAATAAATCCATGTGAGTCACCGATGATACTATGGGATTGACTTTTTTCTTTATAAAAACTTTAGTCATGACCTGCTTTTGATATTTATATCTCCTCCAATATTTTGAATGATAAAATATTTTGAAAAATACTTTACATATAAGCTCATGGTAAATCAACAATTGATCTTTCTACAGGTTATGTGATGTCTTATCCCTGATTTCCAATGACTAAACACTTTCTTCTCTCTTATTGAAATCATTTTCAAAATTTTTAATGAAATGGTCCTTTATGTATTTTTTTCTTTCAGTGAAACTCATAAAAATCCATCTATATCTGCTAATACAAGCTTACTTTTAGTGTAAGACCCATTTTTTGGTTAAATTGTCGATACTTCTCTTCATGAAATCTCCTAAATTGCAGATGATTTAGCTTCTATATATCTTTAATGATAGAAATCACATGTGAATTGAGTTTAAGATTCCAAAGACTAAATTTGAGAATTTCAGTACATTTGGTCCTTAGAGAGTCTGAAAATATCAAATTGACCAGGTCAGATGTTATGGGTTTGGATTATCCTGTTTTATTACATCTTATATGCAGAAATTTACCATTTTCAAATGGCCTTGTTCAAAGTGGAAAACTCTTCTAGGCAATAAGATGATTGGTTGTACTTGAATTGTTAAATACTCAGTAAAGAATCCAAGAAAGCCCTATCCAAGTAGTCTGAAAATCTTTAATACAGAGTTCTCAAAGCAGACTCTCACTTCTAATGAATTAGTTGTTCCATTGTTACTGCTACTTGAATCAAGTCAGAAGCAATTTAGTCACTGCTTCACCAACATGTCACTGCCACTTCAGTGACACACAGTAAATTGTGAATGGCCTCCCATGATTTTCATTGTGCTCAGTCAGTCCTCCCCACCAGCAAATGTTCCACATATGGACCACACAGCACATACAAGACCATCAAAATCTGTTAGTCATGGGATGATCTGGCTGGTAATTTTCAGCAGCCTTAATAATTAATTGGGTAGCATCTGAATCAGTAATTCAATGATTCCTTTTGATCCATAATGTGACCAGGTTTTCCTAATAATTGGTCTAGTTATTTTGATTTCTGGGATCTAGTCACAGAGAGAGAGTAAAATTTTAAGTTTTCAAAAACAGTCACACAACATAACTATATGGAAATAGTTCATAGAAACATAATGCATACCAATGATAAGGGTGAGAAGCCATTAATTCAACAAAAAATGATTTGTTCATATGTGGTAGTAATGACATTTTTATTATAAATTTGCATTATCTATGTAAATATACAGAGTGGTATATAAAAGTCTTTAACATGAGGACAAATAGGGAAAATTTTCTATATCCTTGTTTTTAAAATGAGAAAAAGTTATCATAAGAGAGAGGTTAAACTTCTTTATATGTGCATATGTGCGTGTATGTAATTGTGTGTGTATGTGTGTGTGTGTGTGTGTGTGTGTGTGTGTGAGAGAGAGAGAAAGAGAGAGAGAGAGAGAGAGAGAGATTAATGGTATACTCCCCGGTTCCACTCATTCTCCACTACTATTAAACAACCTTAAAGACCAGATCTAGAAGAAGCATATATTAAAATACATAAAGTATTTGTATAACATAATGCCTTAAACATAATAAAGACTTTGAGAGGAACTTAGGGTGTAAAAACCTGTAAAATGTAAGGATGACAAGAAAATAAATTATGGAATTATTAATTAATGTAAGTACTTCTTGAATGCTTTTCAACCCACAAATTTTTTCATCTGACAAAAGGCTTAGCCACTTTCTGAATCAGACTTCTTCAATACCCGAAGATAAATATCTACTAGTAGCTTTTAAACAATGCTTGTCATGTTTGTCATTTATGAAGTAGATTCATACATAAATTAAGTTTTCCTAAATTGTAGCTATGAATTAGAGTTCCATGAAATGTGCTATTGCTAACAAACTCCAGTGGTATGTTGCTATCAGCTCAATTGTTTTAATGATAAATTTCCTTTAGAAAATGGAAGGATCCATTGACAGTCAAAAACAGGAACTAACAATGGACTGTTTAGACTTGCAAATGATGGAACATTTAATTATTCCAAAATAGCATTCCCCAGTTAGGGTATGATCATTAAATCCATCATCCTTCAGTTTATATGCACAAAACATTTATCATGTCTTCCTCAAACAGGAGTCAGTCATCTAAATATAGATTTTTGGACCATCCATTTCAGCATGACATTTCATCGAAAGCCCGGAATTTCATTTATTTTCCGTAACAGAGATAAAGTGTTTGTAAACGATGTGATAAGACCATAAAGAGAAAGTAAAGTGAAATCTAGCTTCATGGAGAGATACAGTCTCTACTGAAGATACTGCTCCTATGGAAGCAGAAAAATGAGAGATAATATATCAGCAACAACATTTCAGGTAAGAGACCATATTCCCTGGGTACAGTTTTTAAAAATGGGGATATAGCTCATTGGTAGAATATGTGCTTAGCATGTGCAAAGCCCTGGGTTCGATGCCCAGAACCACAATATGATAATAGTGCTAACAATAATATGTCAATTCTATGCTCTGAATTAGTTTGTAGATTAATTTCTATTTAGATTCAAGACAAAGGTGGAAAGATCAAGACAAAGTGAAACTAAATATACTTGAGCTCTTCCTGTTGATTTTCAAACACTGAAAATGTGTAGCTCTCATTTGGGAGAAAAATGTCTCAGAAAAGAATGTTTTGTGAAATTCATAAGTTAATTATTTTGTTCCTAGTTCTCATTTCCCAGGAAGTAAATATAGTATGTAAACTTTTATGGGAAAATATATATGGATATTTCTTATTTCAAGTTCAATTGGAAACAATTTATATTTGGGATCTGGACAAGGATTTCATGGGATGATAAATACAAATAAAAACCAAATTATATTCCTCCAGAGACAGACACTTTCTCTCATGAAATGCTTCAAATTTGTGGGAGGTACTTAAGAAGGATTTATAAGCCAGTTTTCCATAAAGAAACTTGAAGGGAAGGGGCTTAGCTGATCCCACATTACGAATTGCCCCTTCCCAGCCTCAGTCCTTTTCTCCACCAACATTTTATAGCTCAGGAAACTAAGGTCTAAAGAAGTGGACCAAGACCACCTGCTGATTGCTCAAAGTCAAAGTTGGGTTCATGTTTCTGAATACTTGTTCAAATGTTATTTTATTTCACCATCCTGCCAATGGAGAAGGTGTGTTATCTGTGCATCTGAGCATACACTCCACCAAAAGAGTGACTAAGAAATTTTAGCCACACTATGAGATTAGGAGCTAAGTATCTGATACTCTACCCTAATTAATTGGACCAGAGTTAAAATAAAAAGTTTCAAACACTTTTTTAAAAATAGTTTTGTTCTTGATAATAGACATTCTAATTGGAGTAAGATGAAATCTTAGAGTTGTTTTAATTTGCATTTCTCTAATTACCAGAGGCAGATAAATGGATGGAGATTGGAGAATATCATGCTAAGTGAAATAATTCAATCCTAAAAAATCCAAAGGCAGAATGTTTTCCTTGATAAGTGGATGATGATATCTAATGAGGGTGGGGGGTGAGAGAAGAATGAAGGAACTTTAGATTACATAGAGGGGAATGAGAGGGAGGGGGTATGAAAAATGGTGGAGTGAAACAGACTTCATTACCCTATGTATAGGTATGATAACTCAATTGGTGTGAATCTACATCATGTACAACCACAGAAATGAAACGATGTACCCCATTTGTGTACAATGAATCAAAATGCAGTCTAAAAAATTTTTAAAGAATTTAAAAAATTAGTTATGAACATTCTGTGAAAGATATAGAAAATCTTTATCTTTACTTGGAAATATTTGAGAATTATATATATATAATATGTATCATTCTGTCTCTACACACACACACACACACATATACACACACACACACACATACATAAAGAATGATTTGGTGACACTAATTATTTAAAGGATGCTCAAAAACTGCAATTGACTAGTGTAGCTAAGATAGTCACACTCCCTATCCACAGCCTGGCCTTTTAAACCAGAGAGACTTAGTTGATTTTCCTAGTTCCCATCCCATTCTGCCCTGTTCTGAGCCTTATCTCCTTTGCACTTGACATCAGCTCTGTCAATGATGGTAGATGACAAGAAAAGAAATATTTTAGATGTTTAGTCATGCAGTTAACTTCAACTATGTTTAACTTTCTTTCCTGTTGTGCCTACAACATAAAAATGGGCAAATCACAGGCTTGTGGAACTTTCTTTAGTATCTACTTAACTGACATGAGCCCTTGCTAAGAGCCACTGAGTTCTACTGTTCCCAACATGTCCTCTTCATCCCAGTAGAAGAGCTCCAGTTTATTTATTTTTGCAGTACTAAGAATTGAGCCCAGAGTCTTGCACATGCTAGACAAGTGCTCTACTTCTGAGCTGTATTCCCAGTACTTTTTAAATTTATTTTGATACAGGGTCTTGCTAAGTTGCCCAGGCTGTCCTCAAACACTCAATCCTCTTGCCTCAGTCTCCCCAGTACCTGGAATTACAGACATGTGCCACTATTCCCAGTTCCTAGTTTATTTTTTGAGAAAAAAAAATATCTAAGTAGCTCCATTATTGTTGTGAAATAATGGAATAATGGAAGATGTATCTTTTTCCTTGTGAAAGAAGTTGAAATTACATAGATAAATTATGTGAGCCATAAATTTCACAGGGATTTAGCTGTCTGATTCCTAAATAAAGGATATAAATAAATAACAAGTGTATAGCTAGTGTCATGAACATAACCTTACCCATTTTCTCATAAGTGGGTTGGCAAAGAAGGACTGAGGGGAGACAGTCAGAGAAGATTGAATCTAGGAATCAGAGAAATGGTATAGGAAGCCACAGCTGATTCTGCAATGCCTCCTATTTATGAGGCAGCTGTGGAAGCAAATAAATATCAATTTTGCACAATATTGCCATGTCTACAGTAGCAAAACTCCCATCATTTTGATGGGTGTTTTGCATACACATGAAGTGCAAGATCAGTCTTGAAGGTGTATTTTCTTGCAATAATCAGTATATGAATCTTCCTTTAGTTGGCACATAGCACTCTGTGAAAGACATTACTTTTAGACTCTATATAAAACGGGTGCAATGCCTGTGCTTGACTTCCAGCTCCTGTCTTTGTTTTCTTTTCTCTGCCCAGTGAAAATATCTTATAACAATGACCCTATGTTTGCTGTTTATTCATACACAGAATTTTGAAATGTGGTGGGTTCCTTGGAAAGTTATATAGAAAAAATTGTTTGCATGGTAAAAGCAGTTGATTGAAAACCTGTATGTCTACAGAAACACTTGTACAGAAAAAGAATTTTAAAAAAGTACTGCCAGACATTTCACTCAGTGCCACAATATTTCCAACATGGACAAAATCTGGTCCCAGTAAAATATAATTTTTATATGTGAAAAATCCTGTGGCAGCTAACGCCCTAGCTTTCTTTATACTCTTTCATTCCTCACCAATCCCCCTGCTCCTTCTTTTCAATTGACTCTACTTTTCAATTTTCCACCATTTGTCTGCAAAATGTTTAGAATCTATTCTTTGACTTCTCATAACTCCTACCCTAATTCAATTGTACAGTTTTCCCTATTCTCACATGTCTCTTCCATCCCATTTATTTGCAATAGGTCTTAGTAAAGATAATACAGACTAGTAAGAAGGCAGCTTCTATATGAATGTTGCAATTTTTATTTTTTCATTTTCTTAGTCACTTCTTCAGCCATTTCCTTACATCTTTTCAGCTGTACACCTCCCAAAGTGTGGTGGTGATAGGCAGAAGAAAAATGGGCATAACTTTATGTACCAGCGCCCCTCTGTATGAATAGGAAATGGGAAATTGAAAATAAATTAGGCGAAGGAATTCAGGAAATGGAGGAACAAATTGTCATGATGGTGATTTACCCCTCCCAATGTCAACACATGGAGAAAGGTCAAAGTGAAAACCAGGGCAGCAGCTGATGTCAGCTCTCAGAAGCACAGAGCCTGCCAAGCCAAGTGTGGGTACAGGGCTACAAATCTCTAGGGGAGCTAAGCTCAGAGACAGAGGATAACCAGACCTGAGGATGTAGCAGAACCAGAGAGACACTGTGGGATTCCTGTGGTCAGTTAGGTATTGAAATTGAAGCAGAAAAGACTAATTTGAGGAAGTATATTCTATTAAGGTTTGCAGAACAAACAGGTTGGAGACAGTGATTTATGAAGGACATCATCTTCATCACTTCCAAGGGGCTTCTTTCGGCTTCAAAATGGGGAAACACAAAAAGAGTCCAACATCTAACAAAGCTATGTTTCCCTTGTTCCTAGGAAGAAAGGAAGGTTCTTTGTTCCTCCAAACTTAAGGATACTATTTCTTCTTTTCTTAAAATCCACATATATACACCTAAGTACATATGTTTGTATGTATGTAAGAATTTTGAAAAGGAAAATCAAACAATTTAAAATTATGAACTACCCAGGAAAATAAAACAAGCTGGTTGGTCATTAAACAATTTGCTCATAGAAAGCTCAGGCACAACCATTAACACAAAAATATAGGGCACTGGCATTATGTCAGATGCTCTTGAAAAATGAAGGGCTTGAGAAATAGAGGAAAGTAATATAGCTGATATATGAGAAATATCTCATAGAATGAGAGAGACATATAAATATGGAAAAACTGCCTTTTAAAAATGACATATAGAAAATGTATGAGTATTGACATGACTTTCTTCAAAAATCATTAGTTTCAGCGTACTAAGGGAATATTTTTAGACCACACTAAATAGAAGACATATATTTTCAGATAATAATGCTTGAAGGCAAATTAGCTTTGTGCTTGCATCTTTCAGGCACTAGGGTAAACATTTAGCCACTAATATCAGTAATACATTTGCTTTACTCAACATAATAGTCTTCAAAATAAAGACCTGTGTTTATAGATTAAGATTAAATCAAAGAGAGACTTGAGTAATTGTTAACCCAATGACCTTTCTTTCCTGAAAATAAATTAACTCTAACATGCATTCCTTTTAACTAAACCCTTGAGAAAGAGGTGACACTATTTTAAGTAGAGACTGTTAAACTAGAGCAGGAATCAACTGATTTATTTTGTTTTAATATCTTTAATGACATTACACATTTTAGAGTTAATTAACATACAAAAAGATTCCAACCCAGTTTCCCCTAAATATTTTAGGATATTCTATGAATACTTGCAGAAAATGTTCAGATTCATGTTTTAAAACATGTCAAGCTTTCATGAGAATAACTCATAATTCCACCTGGAATCACTGCTGGCTAAAAGAGTAAAAGAAGTTGGATTTACCCCCCTTCCTAAACAATCTGCTTTAGTTCACTCAGGCTGCTGTAACAAAGTAGCCAATTGAGTATTTTACAAACATTTATTTCTCACATTTCTGGAGGCTGGTAAGTCCAAGGTCAAGGTGCCAACAGATTTGGTGTCTGATGAGGGTCCATTCCTCATAGATTGGTATTTTCTATGTATCCATATAAGACAAAAGGGGTAAACAAGAACTTTTAGGCCTTTTAAAAGTTATTTATTTATTTATTTATTTATTTATTTATTTATTTATTATTTTGGGGGTACTGGGGATTTAACTTAGGGGTGCTTAACCCCACAGCCATATCCCCAGTCTTTTATTTTAGTTTTTATTTTTTGTTTGTCTTGTGAAGTTGCTTAGGGCCTCACCAAGTTGCCAAGGCTGACTTTGAACTTGTGATCTTCCTGCCTCAGCCTCCTGAGCTGCTGGGATTATAGGTGTGCACCACTGCATCCAGCTAGGCCTTGTTTAAAAAGGTCCTTATTCCCATACATAAGCAATTTTCTCTAATGACCTAATCACTTCTCAAAAGGCTCTACCTCTTCATAGTGTCACCGTGGGGTTTAGGTTTCAACATATGAATGGGAGGGGCACATTCAGACCAGAACACAACCAAACCCAAAACAAATGGACAAACCATGTGATATAACAACTGAACATCAGAAGATGAAGAACAGTGACCCTGAAAGGTGGCAGACAAATGAAGGAGGGCCTATGATTGTCCCAGCTATAACCCTAGTTTACTTATAAGCCATTTTCAAGGAAGAGGAACCAAGGCATAGTCTTGAAATCTCACTGAGTTGAGGATATGGAGCTTGGTGTCCAGTGAAACCACAGTAGCTAGATTCTACTAGAGCACATACTACAGAAAAGGGAGCTGTTCAGAGGGAGAGAACAAACTTTGGAGTTAAACAGTTCATGTATGTGAGGAAACTACCTGAAGCCAGGGGAAAGGATTAGAGGCTATGAATCAGATTATAAAATTTTTTCAGTTGATCAAAAACAAGAAATGAAAAGAGGGAAAAGGAACTGAAGAACATATAGGATAATAAAAAAAATATACAGCAAGGTAAGAGATTATATTCATCCATATTGATAATTATATTAAATGTAAGTGCTTTAAATAAACATCTCAGTTAAAAGACAGAGATCATCAGATTGGACAGAAAAAAAAAAAAAAAAAAAAGAATCCAAGCCCATGCTATATACAAGAAATACTCTTTAAATTCAAAGGCACAAATATTTGAAAATAAAGACTGATAAAAATATACCATGCTAAAACTGATTTTTTTGAAAAGCTTAAGTGGTTAAATTGGTATTAGACAATGTAGATTTCAAGGCAAAGGATATTAACAGGGATTTTTAAAAGGGGTAAATTAATAGAGAATATAATAATTCTAAATAACATAGAATAAAAAAACTTCACAGTACATGAAAGAAAAACTGATAGAGCTGCAAGGAAAAACAGATAAGTATATAACTGTAGTCAGAAATTTGATACTATTCTCTGAATTATTAGAAGACAAACTATAAATTACAATTTAGAAAATTTGAACATTATAATCATATTAGTCTAATTGACATTCATAGAACATTCCAGTCACCTATGTAGATTAAACATTCTTTTCAATTGTACACAAAACATTTAACAAGTTAAATTGTATTCTATGTCATGAAAAAAGTCTCAATATACTTAGAGGATTCAAGTAATATGAAATATGTTCTCTGCACTTAAATTAGAAACCAATAACAAAAGATACTTGTAAAATAGATCATTGGTAACTAAATACATCTATGAAATAATTAATTATTGTTAAAAATTTTACCACAAAAGAAGCTCCAGACTCATTTGGTTTCATTTGTGAATTTTACCAAATATTAAAGGAGAAAATAACACTAATTTTGCAAAAAAAAGTCTTTTTAAAAAGGGAAAGAACACTTCTCAACTGACCTATGAAGCCAGAATTGCCCTAATACCAACAGGAAGTATTACCAAAAAAGGTAAATACAATGTAATATCCCTAAAGAACATACATGCAACTCCTAAATGGAGTTTTAACAAATTGAATATAATAGTATATAAAAGTGTGTTATGACAAGTGTAATTTCTTCCAGGAAGTCTTAGTAGATTTGACATTCAAAAATCTATCAATGAGACTTATCATATTGATAAACTAAAAAAGATGAAGCATATAATCATCTCAGTAGGCACAGAAAAAACACTTGACAAAAATCCATCATCTCTCCCTGTTTAAAAGAAAAACAAACTTTGTAGGAATAGGAGGGAGTTCATCAACAAAATAAAGGGCATTTATTAGAAACTTGTAGAGAATATCTTCAATAAATGTTTAGAAAATTAATAAGATCAATGTGAGAAATGGTGCCAAGGATCTTTGAGGAAGTACAGCTGAGGTCAGTTTCCTGATTTGGTTTTGTCCTACTAGGTTTTTTAGTTCTTCACATAGTGATTTGTGAAATGCTTTATCTGCTGTAATTGACAGTTCCTGCTGCCAGTCTGCATCCGTTTGTTTTCATCGGCACCTTTCTTAACTAGGCTGACTGATTGCTGTCTCTCAAGAGACCAACTGTCTTGGGATTTGGCCTTAGAGGCAACACAGGCGTAAAGCTCCATGCGATTCCTTTTATCAATTGTTTTCTAAATGATTAGTACTAGTGCAGTCTAATTTTATTGCCATGCATGACTTGGGATATAGTCATGCTGAACCCCACAAATTCTTAGCGCATAAATCATTGCAAGAATCGGTTTGAGTGTTTTCAGAAGTAATCTCACTAGAATACTGAACACAGGCTTTTGAATCATCACCCCTAAATATTTGAGCTCATCTGAGCTTTGTGATAATAAGAGTCATACTTTTGTACTTAATGTAATGCATCTTCAAAGTGCTTGGTAAATTTTACATTAACTAATTAACCCCCAGAACCTCCTCTGGGGTACCTCAAGCAAGGTTCCTGTCCCATCTTAGAAATGAGAGGCAAAGAACAAAATAAAAGTGTATAGCTCATTGAATTAAAGCAAGAAAAGGTGGGAGTCAAACCCAGAACCTGTTATGTTCACATGGGCTTGAGTGACATTTTACCAAAGGATTTTCCCAGAATTATGAACTTATTTTCTTTTGTAAAGAATGTACAAAATTGCCCAGTGCGATGGCACATGCCTATAATCCCAGTGGCTAGGGAGGCTGAGGCAGGAGGATGGCAAGTTCAAAGTCAGCCTCAGCAAAAAAGCAATTTGCTAAGCAAAAAAGAAAATCAGTGAGACCCTATCTCTAAATACAATAAAAAATAGGACTGGGGATGTGGCTCAGTGGTTGAGTGCCCCTGGGTTCAATTTATGGTGCAAAAAAAAAAAAAAAAAAAAAAAAAAAAAAAAAAAACATGAACAATAGTAATGAAATGACTTTCTTTTTATAAGTTACTGCAGCTTTGCACTGACTTAGGTAGTGTTAATCTCATATTTTAAAGAGGCTTCTTCTAATATTTGTGCTAAAACAAGAATCATATGCACAGGCCACAAGTATGTCAGGGAGGAGATGTATAAAAATAATAGTGCTTGCAGATGCCTAGCTGTAGGCCCTCCTCATCCCTTCAGACTCAGATCATTTGCACAATGAGAAATGGAGGCTATGTGAGTACTGATTAAACTCTGCCAAAGGTTCCTTTATTTGTTAAGCCAGAATTTAATATTTTCCTGCCTCCAAATTGACTCACCCTAATAACTTGGAATATTCTTCACTTTTGCTGCCTCCTTTATGAATTAACCTGGCAATCACAAGTGAAAAGCTAATATTGCTACTGCCTCTGTGTAAA
Source organism: Sciurus vulgaris (assembly GCF_902686455.1). Taxonomy (NCBI): domain Eukaryota; kingdom Metazoa; phylum Chordata; class Mammalia; order Rodentia; family Sciuridae; genus Sciurus; species Sciurus vulgaris. The sequence goes on along the minus strand of NC_136473.1, from coordinate 40,259,685 downwards.
AGTTCATAAATAATACCTCTTCATTATCAACAAAGAGTATTTGCTAGCCAGTTCAATCATGAGCTTATGTTATAACTAGGAAGAAAATCCAGTAACCCCTTGTATTAATTTGCTTACTTTTACAAATGTGGCAACAATTGTACCCAAGGTTATTAAGAATAAAGCATGTGGAACAGAGGCAACCCCTGATTCATGCAAACAGCAGTGAGCATTTATCTGAATTTGGCCTTGAATGTACTTGGTGGCTTCCTTTCCCACTAGCTGTAAATTTCAATGCTTGTAACAAATGACCTTTAATGGCATCAATGCAGTAAGGCAGTCCACTTTGTGTTGTGCAGCCAGACCTACATCTTACTTAAAATAGGCCACCTTCCCTGGGAGCATTTATCCCACTATTCAAAGTGCTTTGTAAATATTAGAGAACTTTATCAATGGATTTAGAAGTCATCAGCAGGAGGGTAAAGAATGAAGTTGTTAGATGGGAGAACTGACTCAGCAAATCTACTGAGGACAGACTAATTAGAAGCTGATCAGATATGTGCCTTATACTTGTTCATTTGCATATGCAACAAACATTTATCAAGTATTTATTATGCAGGTCAGAACAGACATAACCCCTGCCTTTCTAGCGTTTACAGCCTAGTGAGAATATGAGATAACCAACTAACCAAGCAATTTCAAATGATGTGAAAACCCCAGTGAGAAACAAGAATGCTGTGCGATACTTAGGAAAGTTGCCAAATTACAGTTTATGACATCAGGGGAGGCATGAAATAATAACTGACTTCTAAGCTGAGATTGGAAAAGTGAATAGGGGTTAGGTAGCCAGAGGTAGAGGTAGGGAATAGAGTGATACAGGCCAAAGGAACAGCAAGCATGAGAGCTCAGAAGCAAGGGAGAGTGTGGAGTAAAGGGATATATGAAAGAATTTCACTCTAATGGAACCAGGGTAGGAAGAGGAAGCAGGTGGTGATGGTGTGAATATACAGAAATCAGGTTTTGCTGGTTGCGTAGGTCATGTTAATGGGCCATGTTAAGTTCTCCTGAAATAATAGGGAAAATACTAGAGGATTTAAGTAATGACATCTTATAATTAGTCATGAGTTTTTTAAAAAATATCACTTGAAAAGTAGAGTGGAGAAATCATGGATGGAGGCCAAGACCAGAGGCAGAGACCACTTTGGAGGCTGCTGTAGTAATCCAGGTGTGTAATGGTGGTGACCAACATTGGGAAAGCAGCAATGGGGATAGAGAAAATGGGTGGATTTATATAAGAAACAAGAGTTATGAATATTTGTAAAGGAGGAAACAAAACTAGCTCCCAGTTGCCAGCTGGGTTGATGTTGGCACCATTTTTTTTCTTTAATAATAGGAACACAAGAAAGAGTAGATAGAAATGAGGCAGGAAAATGAGAAATGAAAGTTGCAATTAGTAGCTTAATTTTAAGTACCTTTTGGAGGTAAATATATTCAGTAGACAGCTGAATATATTTGTCTGAATTCTAAGAGAGGAATATAAACTTGGGATATAGGTTTGAAAATCATTAACAGGTAGATGGTATATGAACTGGGGTAATTGCCCAAGGACAATGTGTAGAGCAAGCCTTGGGTAAAACCATGAAGAACATCATCATCTAAGGGTAAAGAGTAATTTAGGCAAGAGATATACAAAGAAAACTACAAACAATATCACAGAAGCCAAGACCAGTGTACTTCCAGAAGAGAAAGTGAGTAAATAAATCAATATATACATTGAATTCAGGAATAAGGTTGTTGGTGTTTTTGGTGAGACCACTTCATTTTATTGGCATGGTTATAACAGAAACCTTATATATCTCTGAGATAAAGAGGGAGAAAGTGAAAATAGCATGTGTTGACCACTTTGGGGAAATTGAGGAGAAGAAAGAAATAGAATAAGAGCTAAAAGGTGAGTGGGAATGGATAGATGCCAGTTTTATAATGTTAAAGAACTGGGCATGTTCAATTGCTTAGAGAAGGAACCAGGAGAGAGTGAGAGGAAATGATCAGGATGGGCAGCACATAGTTTATGGAGCAAGCAGGACTCATAGCACTTGATCGCATGCTTAAATTTAGAGACTTTCCTGACCTCTGATTAAACATATTCAAATGTGCCCCCAGCACATTAACTGCATAGTTTGCAATGGAAAAAAAGAAGGATTTCTACAAGTTTGCTTTCAAAATTAGTTGGCTATGGGTAACTCACTTAATTTATAATTCAGTATGATTTATCAGCAATCAATGTCCATATTCAGGAATTTGAGGAAATTGAGAACATCCAACTCACAAATTGTTTTCAAATGTACTGAATTGTTTATGAATGCTAAATTTACAATGTTGAAATAATATTACATTTTATACATGTTCTACTATTTACTACATTTGACTTTCATTATTTATATTTGGAATTCAATAATTTTCTTTTTTTTTTCTGGTTTTGAAAAATGTTTGTAGTTACTTGAATAGTTCACAAGTCCCAGGCAGTTTACTTTTTTTGCTTAATGGCTAAAAGAGTCTAAAGAAAAAGATTCCTGGAGTGGTCGGAGAGAAAGGAGGAGAGAGTAAAAGGGAAGGACTAGTCTTCAAAAAGAGGAGACGATTCTTTCTGTACAGGACAGATGGACAGAAGAACAGGTGAAGAATGGAGCTGATAAAATCCCTGTCTCATTGCCCCTATGAGTGGGCATTCAGATGTGGGCACCTCTGTGTGTGTTTATGTGGACATGTTTTCTTGAGAACATGAGCCAGTGATATTCCTTCTGGAAACCATGTAGAATCCAGCGTTTTGAAAATTGGCTCTAAGGATGGTATTTAGAACTTGTTGGCTCTTTGCCATTCCTTCCTACATAGACGTCATTTTGCCTCTTTGGGGCTAAGATGGAGCCAACATACAGAGGTGCTGCACCTCTGCCTGTGAACTCCAGGTAATGGCCCACTTGCCTCTTTCTTCTTCTCAAAGCAACCCTTTCCCTATCTTCTTAGGTTGGGACAAAAGGGGTCCATCTGGACATTCTTATTCATCCTTATAACAAATTCACTCTACTCCACTCTTTAAAGAGGAAAAAAATATTTTAATACAAACTTTAATGCTTCTTTTTTCTTATCTTTTATTGTAAAAATACTACAGATTTCCTATGACATGATTAGAAAATATAGATTAAAATTTTAAAATAACACCATTGATACATTAACTATGATAATATGCTGCTGCTTCTAATATAAGTAGCCATAAGGGAAATGCAAATCAAAACTACAATGAGATACTATTTCACTCCATCAGCTTGTCTATTGTCAAAAATGAAACAAGTGCTAGTAAGGATGTGGAGAAAAAAAATCCTATAAATGTTGGTGGGTTATAAATTAGTATAGTTATTGCAGTGAACAGCATGAAGGTTCCTCAGAGAACTAAAACTAGAGCTGCCATATAATCCAGCTAATGCACACCTGGGTACACATATCCTAAGGAAATGAGGTCAGCGTATCAACAAGATACCTGCATGCCTGTGTTTTTTGTGTCACTATTCATGATGTCAAGACACAGAATCAGTCTAGGTGCCCATCAGGAGAAAAATGGTTAAAGAAAATGTGGTATAGACACAATGGAATGTATGAAGAATGAAATCCTGCCATTTCCAGCAAATAGATAGAATGGGGGGACATTATGTTACGTGAAATAAGCAGACACCGACAAGTACTGCATGTTCTCTTTTATATGTGGAATATATACCAAAAAAAAATAGTCTACCTGTGTGTGGAATAGTGATTAATAGAGGCTGAGAAGAATGGGTGTGGTGGGGAGAGGTTAAAGGAAGGTTGGATTAGATTAGTGCATGCCATATGCATACATCATATTAAATGTCATTGATAATATGTATAATCAGTATGTGTTGATAAAAGAGATAAAATAGAATTTTATTATAGAAGATGTTTTATTACCTACTTTTATTTCAAGTAAAATATTGTAAAATTTCAATAAATAAGCTCTACAAAAAAATTTTTATACCTATAGTGTATTCTATTGTTGATCATTTCCCTATTTCTGGATATGTTTCCAAATTTTAGTCTTATGAAGAACACTGTGTTCATTGGTCTTATACTGTTATGGGGCGTAACTTAAGAACAGACCTATCACCACTGAGAAGTCCAAATTTGAGAGTCTTTATTAAGCTGGCCAGCTGACTGTCTCACTCAATGCCCCCAAAAATGGCTATTGGGAGAACAGCCCTGACCACAGAGTTGTAGAGGTTCTTATACCAAAAATCACATCAATCATAAGTGTCTGTTGCTATGTATGATTTGAAATTACAAACTAACATCATGAGATCATCAACAGAGAAAGAAGTAGGTCAAAATGACCCTTACCTAGGTACAAACTAAAGAATTGTTACTAACATCCACACAATCACCGTTCACATGGTACATTGTTTAGGAGCAATAGGAATCAAAAGAGAGCAATTCTTTACTATATAGGAGTTGCCATTGTATATTTATTAAACATGTCACACCAAGTAACGATGATGGGTACAGAGATGGGGTGTTCCCATGGGAGAAGCTTATTTCCTACATAACATGGAGTCTCAGAGCAATATGGAGTCTGTTTAGTCATTTCCCTTAGAGTCTGGCCTATAACATTTTCATGGAACCAAATCTGTCAGCCCATCACAATACTTACATATGGGTATGCATTATTGAATATATTTACTGAGGATAAATTTGTAGTAGTAGACTTATGATATAAGTTTGTACATTTTAAGACTTTGATACAAATTCATTTTGAGGTCACATTAATATCATCTTTTTACTCCTCTGAAGGCCTTTAGGGTCTTGGCACATATTTTTGTCACTTTCAACATAGAAGAGAAATCAGAGGTGACTCAATGAATTTGCAGCCAGCTTGGAATTTGGAGCCTGACTGCCAAAAATCTAATTTTATTAAAAAAAAAAAAAAAAATCTACCTCTTTAAAAATTGGAATCACTTTTGTTATTAATGGTGCCTCCATACAATGGTCTCTAATTCCAAAACTCTGAGCATCAATGCCAAAGAATCCATTTCAATCATGGCATGCCCAGTGATGTTTTCAGCATTTGCATGAATTAAAGGTCATTCATGGCGAGAACACGGTCAACTCTATCAGTGCTATTTTCCTCACCTTGAAACTGCTGGGATGCCTGTGATGAACCTGAAAGCATCAACCAGACAGTATGATTAAAATTTCCTAATTATTTAAAAAGCCATTTGGGATAATAGCATAGGTTTTCTTTTCTTTCATCAATGTCCCTGAGCAGGCTATGTAAGAGTTAGAAAGTCACAATTTCATTGCTTTTGGCCAGGGGCCATTGCAGTACTTCCAGATGGGGGAAAATGGTACAGAATGTTCTTCAGAAAAGGTTATAAGCTTGTAGACAGAACAGAATTAAAGTATGATTCTGACTCTACCAAAACACGATACTATGGCGTTGGTTTTCTGAAGAGAATGTCAGATCAATACGCCACCATGTCAAATTGACTGTGATATTTAAAATAACTGTAGATTTGACTTTAGAAAGAGCTAGTGAATAAAGAGAGAAAATAAGTTCTAAGGAGATCCTTGTTGAACCATAAGTAACTTGTCTCTCATGAAACAGGTCTTGATAGCATATCGGATAAATCACTCTCATAAGCTTTTAAAAATCATTCAAAATGCATGTGACAGAAGTCTAGAATAATGAGAAACGTGTTCATGTCATAATTCAGAGTAAGGAATACCATTTGAGGTAAGATATTTGCCTTGTATGAATTCGTATAAGCCATGTAAATGATTGCGCCTTCATTTCTTACCATTTATTTTAAATAGCAAAATTAGAATAGATTAGTATTAAGGGGAGAGTTTCTTGAAGGTCACAACAATGTGAGGAGCCTGATTGTGTGTAGTGTCAGCTAAATAACCCATGGGGACTGAAGGAATAGGCCTGGATTTCTCCCACAACGCAGGCCTGGCAAATTCCCATGAAATTAGGTCACTAGGCAAAAGTTCCAGGCTGGCAGCATACTTATGATTCTCAATCTCCCTTCTAAGTTGTTTAAAAAAAAGACACTTTGGTACTTAGAATTTTTGTTAAGGCCGTATCTGAAATAACAGAATGGCTTGTAGGGACATCAGGTGATTGCTAAACATGAAGAATAAAAAGAGTTCAGAAAGAACCCGGAGAATTAAGAGAGCTTAGCTATTGAGGATAAACTGTGGGGTTAGAAACTTATTGGACACTCAGTTAATAAGCACTTATTGCCAATCCCACAATACCTGATCCCTGAGACCTAGATTGGGCATCTGCTTTCAGTTCATTTGGAAATTTAGTAACAACCCAAACAGGATAATTATGTGAAAATAATTCAGTGGCTCACTGAGTTGCACTTTTGGAAAATGACCTTAAATATGGATGGAGTAAATTGTTGAAATCAGTGACTGGTATGATAAATTATAAAGTTCATAATCTTCTCATGTCCCAAATTTCTGTGTATAGAGATGTTTCCTGACAAACTTTAAAAAGTCTCTGAACAAATATCTGTTCCAAACACTCTTGGAAACCCAACAATGTCTAAGTACTTTTTCCTAGTCAGTGGCAGAGTCCTATCAAAGGTTTATTTTAAATCTTAAGAGATCTTTAAATTAGTTTGCTAGTTATTCCTTATTTATCCAGTAATAGCACAACTTCCAAGGACTTCCAAGAGTATCTGAGCTTCCCTATTCCTGGCCGCTGTCAGAGAATATTCCCTTGCCCCTCCCTCTTGTAATCATAGCACCAAAGTGCTTGGAAAGGTAGCTTATGCTTTTATACTATATGGATGGAATCGTCTCCTATAATAAAAATAGAAAATAGTTCACTTCCTGTTGCAATAACAAATGGGCTAGTACCCTTTATCACTTGACTGTTCAGCTTATATTCGGCTTTTCAGTCACTAGTTGCTATGCATGGAGAAGTCTGTACAGTCAAAAATACTTATCATCTGCTCCAGTGGCCTGTGGTCAATGCATTTAGAACCTTTACAATAATAACATACAGTTATTTAGAAAAATGATAATCTTGGACTCAGAGCACAAACAGTTTTTGGTTTTTCATGTTTGTTTATGTTTTGTTTTTGGTAGTTTTAAACTTATGATAAAGGAATAGACAGACATTGACCACTCTTGTCTGACAGTTTGAAAATCTCCCAGCTAGAGAGAGTCTTTCGGTGACTGAGACATTACAATATCACTTTCACACTCCTTCAGTTTCATCCTATTGAAAACAGAATTTTTAACTTTCTTATGAATTTTATTATTCTTTTCTATCAAACAGTTTGAGAAATTCTGTACATCATGTTGCAAACCTAATTATTTTTAAGAAGTGCTTTATGTCACATATGACTGACTGCTTATCTATAATGTGCAGAAATACTAATCTCATTTGGAAATAACCACAAGGATCTGTTAAATTATGGATAAAAGATGAATCATTTTATGCCTAATTGTAGAAAGAGTGAGTAAAATATCAAAGAAATTTGTTTGGGGAATTTTAGTTCAGAAAAAAAAAGAGATAAGCGTTTTTCCTAATAGAACTTCGAAAATAATTGTAGTCACAATTTCATGGGCAAATCATTTCATTATTATTAATGTTTTTAATTCTCAAAAGGTAGTTGTGATATTTTTCATGTAAGCTTTCTTGGAAAATATAGGAAAAAATTATATAATTATTATGTGAATTTTATTGTCTCTCCAAGAAAGCAAAAAGTAACAGAAAAACTAATTTCAGATAAGGATAAGAGCCTATCTACCACTAAGCAGTCTTTGGAAAATGACTTTAATTTCCAGGGACTTGATTTCTGCCTCTATAAAATAAAGAGGCTAGAATTAGATCATTGTTGACAATCATCCTGAGACATGCTTAGTAAAAACATGTTCCTTGGTCAAATGGATTTGGAAGTCACTACACATTGCATCCCCTATGGGATATTTAAGATGCTCGCTGGTAGATTAATAACGAGAATCCTGCAGTAAAGGAACTTGCTTATCTTTGTTTATGCCAAAATTTCCCAAACTCAGTTGGCTGCAGAACTCTTCTGTTTTCTTTATGTGACAGTAATTAAAATATTCAGCACACATTTTGGGAAGTGCAACTAGATGATCTATGGGGTACCTCAAAGCCTAAATTTTCTTGTTTTATATAGTTTAAGGCAAGACAATAAAAAATTGAGTCTCATTCTTTTGAGAACAAAAATTAGAATCCTATATATGCATTAAACTCTGATTATTCTTCCTAATAATATCTTATTATTCCTACTTTTTTAGTATTCATGACCACCAAGTCATAATTTCATAAACATAGTAAGGATCACAAGTTAAGTCATTAAAGCTTCTATGACACTGGAAAACTACTATGAGTGTAAGCCTGGCTTAATGGCTATGAAAATTTCAGAAAACACAGAAAAGACAAATAACTGAAGTTCTGGACATCCAAATCAAACTTTCACAAGTCTTAAATAACTGTCACAAATCAATGGGCACATTTACTTTACAAACAGGTTTGATGTGTTGTATTACAACAGCATGACATATGCTCTGAATTAATGAAGAAGTGTTTCCCTACACTAAAGAATCTGTATTTGTCAGCTATTCATCACTGTGACCAAAATACCTGACTTTTATGGTTTCCACCATCTCCCAACAGTCCATTCAGAGTGTGAATTAATCAATGAGTTAACCAATTAATGAGATTAGGGTTCTCATGAACCAAGCACTTCCTTAAAGTCTTACCCTACTTCTGAACTTTACTGCATTGTGGACTAAACCTTCAATACATTTCTTTGGGGAACATGTTCATGTCAAGAGGAAAGATTTATTTTGGCTCACGTCTTCAGAGGTTTCAGTCCATGATCAGTTCATCTGAGGTAAGGCAGAACATCTTGGGAGAAGGGTACAACAGAAGAAAACTGTTCACCTCAGACAGAAATGAAGGACAGAAAGAAGGGGTGAGGAATGAGATATAGTCTCTCAGGGCTTACCCCAAGGACCCACTCCCTCCAACTAGACTCCACCTCCTACAATTTCCATCACTTCCCAATAGTCCATTCAGATTATGAATTCATCAACTAATTAATCCAGTAATAAGGGTAGTGTCCTCATGAACCAAGGACTTCCCCAAAGCACCAACTATGAACATTGCTGCATTGGGGACCAAGATTTCAACCTACAATCCTTTGAGAGAACATACCAGATCCAAATGATAACATTATACTCCTAGCCCCCAAAAGCTCATGCCCATCTCACAGTGCAAAAAAGTCTATTTCTGACAGACAGTTCTGGCTTTGCTCAAAAGTCCAAAACTAAAGTCTCCTTTGGGACTCAAGGCAATCTTAGTTGACAGTCCCTATAAAATAAAAAAGTAAGTTAAATACTTCTAATATACAATAGTAGGACAGGCATTGGGTAAAAATTCCCATGCACAGGGTAAACATTCCCATTCTAAAAACTGAGGAATGGGGGCATAGAAAGGAGAGATGGGAACAAAACCAGACTGAAAACCAGCAGGGCAAACATTAAGTCCTATAGTTCCACATCTGGTATCTAGGTAAGGCAGAACATCATGCACGTGATAGCAGTAGGTGAGTTCCAAAGGGTTTGGACAGCCTTACCCATATGGTCTTGCAATTTGCAGCTAGCATTGCCTTTCTCTTGAGCTGGTTCTGCTTGCTGCCTGCTGCTTTCCTTGGCAGATAGTCCACATACCTGGGGTCTCCACTACAACTCTGTCTTTGCTCTTATAGTTTCGCACATTCCCAGTTAGGGGCTTTCTTCAGTGATTCTGACCCCTTTACACACTGCCTGAAATCTCATGCCACCCTTTGAAATCTTGATGGGAGATCCTGCACACTTGAATTCTGCAATTCTGCAAAACCAGCACCACATGGATGATGTTAAGGTCTCCCATGAGCAGAAGCATTAGCTGGGCCTGCTTCAACTGTGGCTGCAGTGGCCACTGAGTACCTGGGTGACTGAGCACAGTGAAACAAATACTGGGGAAACAGCTTCCTAGGCAGCTCTGTATTAGGAGTGTGCCCCAGTGCTCTCTTCTGAAAACAGTCTTGTAAACAAATATTCACTTTTACACCCTTGAGCCTATGATGGTATGGTCTTGCTGATTCCTGAGATGCCTTCAAAGCATCTTTCCTATTGTCTTTGTGTAAAACACTTGGTTTTTCCTTAATGGTATTACTCTCTTCAGCAATCACAACTTCCTTGGCCTCAATTTTGCAAGCCCTTTTCTGGCCAAACTGCAGTTTTTCAAATCTCTCTGCTCTGCTTCTTGCTCCTGATTCTCACCGTAAACCTGGCTAAAACTTAACATCAAGACCCATGCCACTGCCCAAATACTGGGCTGACTTTAAATTTCCTAAATAAACTAGTCCATCACATTTAATCTCACACAAATTCTTAGAATATGTACAAAATGTAGACAAGTTCCTTCTCAGAATGTAACGTGAGTGACTTTTAGTCCACTTCCAATAGAGTCTGAATTCCCATCTGAAAACTCATGAGCACAGACTTTACTATCTATAGCCTTATCAGCAAACACCAGACTCACACCAGAATTGTCCATTCATTTCTGCTTACAACATTTATGTCTTCTCCATCCTGCATCTCCTAACTTTTCCAAACTTCTACAAACCAGGCTCAAATTCTTCTGATCCTTCTGATGCATGTGGTCAGGAAAAGTTATAGAAATGACCCTACTCTAGGTACCAATTTTCTGTTTTATTCAGCTTTTTGTTGCTATGACCATAGTAACTGACAAAAATAATGTAAAGTAGGAAAGATTAATTTTGTCTCATGGTTTCAGAGGTTTCAGTCTGGTCAGCTGGCTACATTGCTCTGGGCTCAAGGTGAGGCAGAATATCATGGCAGAAGTATGTAGCAGGAGAAAGCTGCTTATGATAGAAAGCAGAGAGAGAAGAAGGGGCCAGAGGCAAAATATCATCTCCTGGGGCATGCCTTTCAAGGATCCACTCCTTCCAACGAGGCTACACCTCCCACAATTTCCACTTCTTTCCAATCTTTCATTCAGATTATGAATTCATCAGCAAATTAATCCACAAATCAGAGCCTTTATAATCCAAGAACTTCCCCACTCCCCCATCTCTGAGTACTGCTGCATTGTGGACAAAGCCTTCAACATATAATCTATTAGGGGGCATTTTAACCCATAATAGAAGCCTTATGTCTAGCAGGAGATGAGACAATACTACAGTAGCAATAATAACAACATAAATTATAAGAACAAAAACTAACAATAACAATGACTATTATTTATTAAGTACCTATGATATTTCAGGTACTATATATCCACAATTATTCATCTTTTTAAAGAAATGGGACTGGATATGAAGTTCAGTGGTAAAGAGTGTATGGGGCTCTGGGTTCTATTTTCAGCTGCACACACACACATATACCTACACATCTACACATGCACACACAAGCAAACAATACTATTGTTCTCATTTTACAAAAGGAAACCAAGACTTGGAGAGGTTAATAACAAGTACACTTGTTCAAGGACACAGAGGTCAAATGACAGAATGGACTTGTTCCAGGTCTGTATAACCCCTAGCATCTTTCAAATAAAACTTCAATGTAAATGTAGGCAGAAGAAAAGGGGTTTATGGAGAAATAGTGATATGAAAAGAGGAGTAATTAATAGAACTGGATTTCATAGGAAGGGTCAAGCCAAGATTTCCAGGATAGTGATTTGGTCTTGGAAGAAAAGAATGGATAGCTCTTCCTGAGGCAGGAGTGGAAAACACGGGTGAAAGAAAAGATAGATTAGAAGTGTGGGAGATAAGGGGCTTCTAGACTTGCTACTTCCTCATCCATTAGACTGGGAGCAATTCTTAATGTCCATTCCCTTCCAAGTGCACATGTTTGAATATGACCGGGTTTTCATACAAGCCCTAACCGGCATGGACTCAATGTCTCTCCATGAACTACAGAGTTTACCTAAAATATTAGTAACTGTGCCATGTTCTCAGAAAGTCAGAGACCCAAGTTGTAGTTTGTTTTGTCACTGAAAATGCAAACATAAAATATATACCATAATCCAAATAACTGGAAACCATTCTCACTGCTTTTGTGGGCACTTAACAGAAGTCAACACAGGTCCTCTGTCTCATTACCAGAAAACACTTTAAATGCACTATACCTTTTTTTTTTTTTTTTCTTTGAGAAAATCAATTTTGTACCCAAAACACCAAAGACCGAATGTTTTCTCTGGTAAGTGTATGACAATATATAACGATGGGGGTTGGCGGAGGGAAGAGAAGAATGAAGGAACTTTGGATGGTGTAAAGGAAAAAGGGGTGGGAGGGGGTGGGAATGGAAAAACAGTAGAGTGAAACAGACAGTATTACCCTATATCTATGTATGATTACATGAAAGGTGTGAATATACATTGTCTACAACCATGGAAATGAAAAGTTGGACCCATTTGTGTACAATGAATCAAAATTAAAATGTGTCTGTAAAAATAAAAAAAAAATTTAATAAAAAAATCAATTTGTATTGGAAGCCTAAAGAAAAAATTCTTTGTACCTCAATAGATTCCAAATGTCAAGATTTGCCTCATTTTTGAAATGAAATCTTTACTCTGGGTTCCAAACCATTTCTTTTTGGTTTGTCCCAAGCACAAAGACTCCTAATAAAGTGGCAGAGCTGGCAAGTGGCAGCTTGGTACCAGTGCAGGTCACTATGTGTCTTGTCTTATGTAAACTTTACCTACTTGAGAGGATTGGGAAAAGAGCCCTCTTAACCCTTCCTCCCTTCTTCTACTTATAACCTTTGAACTTCATGGGGCTTAAGCAAATTAAAGTATTAGATTCCACCATGATTCAAGGTAATGAAAACCTTTCTTCAGGGCCTCAGATGCGCTTCGGAAAATAAAGACCGTATGTGAATTCCTTAGGTCCCATGGTGTTTGGCTGTTCAATGGCTAGTTCAAGAGACTTGGGTAACATCTTTCCTAGGCCTAATCCCAAGGGAGGCAATGGTTTGGAACTCAAGAGCTCTGTGTACTTGTCAATTGATGCCAATTTATCATGAGGCTTTGGGCATTTAGAGCATTCAGTTAAATAGTTTCTCTTAAAGATTCTTCTAGTTTAAAGATTCTAGGATGAAAAAATGGAGTCCCTTCATTAAGAAAAAACCAGCTGTGGATGGGTATATTTCAGAAAGCAATAGGTACATCTTTGGATGTCATAGACATGTTTCTCTGGAGGTTGAGTCATTAAAGAATGTGCCTACATAGAAAATAGACCCACTTGTGGAAATTTCACTAATAAATTAAATAATTATGTAAAAGGTCCAAGCAGTATGCATTGCAATGATTTTTCAGCTTTGTTCTAAAAACTGACAAAAATCCATGCGTACACAACAGTCATCTCTGAGAGAGTTAGGAATTTTGCTCAGGAGTTTGTAAGTCAACTTCTGGACCTCTGGATGTATGGGCTATTTTTTGTGGCAACTTCAAACCCTATCCATTCCTGACTGTAGAAATTTATGCTTTCTTACCTGGCAATAGAAAGAAGCAAAAGTAATTTTATACCCAGAGTAAGGCCTTGGACTCAAGAAGTCTACATATGCATAGCTAAGTACTTATAATTTTGTGGAATTAAAATTTACCTAATTAAAGATTAGTGTTCGTGTGTTTTGTGTACACACAACTGTGCATATGTCTTATTTTCTAATAGCAAAGCAATATTTGAGTAGATATCTTTCTACTTGTACATCTACATCCTGAGTGTGCAAACATTTAGAAAAAATGCTTTCCTGAATTCAGGGATGTACAAAATTTTGGAAGAAAAAAATAACTGATTTACTTAATGGTTGGGTTCATATTTTATACTCTTTAAATCCATACTGCACTTTGAGATCAAAATTTTGTCTGTAGAATGGCCTTTCCCACCATTTTCTACTTGCCATTTTCAATTTGATTTTCACCAAGAACTCTAAATGTTATTGTTTTCTCTCCTTGAGGAAAATTCCTATTTTTTTCCCCAAGATAGATTTTCTGCCATGGGGTAAGAAATGTCAAAATAGACTAGATTCTAAGCCACATGAGAAAAAGAAAATGTTTTTGGATTCCCCAAACCTGGTGTGGTTCCTAATACTGGTAATAAGCTCACTAAATATTCATCGAATAAGGTTACTAAGTTAATGAATTAATGAGAGAAGGAAGAATTTGGGATGCTAGCCACATATAAATGCACAGAGCTTGAAAATATCTGTAATTTATCTTAATTCCTTATAAAATGTTGAGTTAAAGTTGAGTTAGTTAGTGCCATTCAGAGGGGGGCTTCCTAGCATAACCCTACTAAAGAATTTTAAATCCTACAAATAATCTAAGAACATCCTTTGCACATTTTCTTTACCACTTCAGTTAGACTGACTGGGGCTGCAATTTTGTGAATTTCCGTACAGTTAAATATCATCAATGCCTATGAAACAATGTCTAGAGACAAATGTTCTGTTAGGATCACTGAAAATGAAGATGGCATTTTTCCCCCCTTTGGTTCTTAGAATAATGTATTGCAGCTGAAGAACACTCCCTCCTCCCCTGATCCTCTGGTTATTTCTTAGGACATTCAAGTTTAGATTTTTCTCCCAATACCTACCAATAAATTCTTCAAGAATGAAAGTTGGTATTGTGATCAAATTCACTTTGCAAGAAATAAACATGGCATCCAGGAAGGCTAAAGCTTTTTCCCCTCTCTAATATCCAGTTGTAGCTATGACAATTCTGACTTAAATTTTTGTCATTATTGGCATAAGAAGTCAGATGGAGGAGGGACTAAGGTGATCTATTTGCTACTACTGCCTTTTTTCTTTCCTCTTATTGTTCCTTCATCCCCAAGACCTCAGTCTTCCTTATCTAAGTCTCAATTTTTATTTCTTGTGTCAAATATTAGGGAAGAGTTCCTGGGTGGGTGGATGAACATCACAAACAGGCTTCAGGATCCTCAACCTTACTGGGGATTAAGAAAAAAAAAAAAAGAAAGAAAAGAAAGAAAAAAACCCCCACACATACATAGAAACTCTTCCTGCAAAGTGAATTAACAGCTGTCATATAAATGGATGACTCAAAATTATTCTATCTTCCAAAAAGTGTTCATTTATAAAAATGAGAAATACGTCTACTCTTAAGGAATTATTTGTTCTCTGAAGAATGGTAATAGTAAACTACGAGGAACCTATTGAGAATGTAAGAATTTATTTATCTGATCAATATTTATTAAGAAGTAATTATGTGCCAGGCAGTTTTAGTTGTGGGGGACATAGAGGTAAAAAAGACCAAAAGAATCCTTGTTCACAAAAGAAAGACATACAAAAAAATCAATTAATGATATAAATTCAGGTGCTGTTATGAGGAAAAAGAAAAGCAGGGTAAAACAGAGGGTAAGGAAGTGTATTTGTTGGAGAGGAAAACCTCTAAGCAGAGACCTGAATGACACATAGAGAAACATCAGAAATGGAAACTATCATGGCACAAGACCTGAGGATGGGAGAGAGCAAACTGTGGCAGAGATGGGTGCAGAGGAGTATCAGGGTCCCCATGTAGGCATTTTTCAGCGAGGTGAAGTTTTAATCTTTACGCAAGTGTAAAGGCAATGAAGACTTTGACAGGGAGTGATGTAATCTGATTTATACTTTAAAAGATCACTGTGCTTATTTTATGGGGAAAGAAAGGAAGCTGGGAGATGATTAGGAGGTTTTTTTCAGCAGTTCGGGCAAGTAAAAAAAAAAAAATGATGAAAATAGCAAAATGCCAAGAAGCAATGTCATTAGTAATCTCTTCCTCTGCATTTGATTGGCACATATATTCCCTTATCAGCTCTGACCTGGTGGCACAGTTAGTTCTTCAATCTCAGAGGTAAGAATTCTGGACAAAAGCATTGTGTGTAATTCTATCTCATTTAGTTGGGTATGAAACTTTCTATTTTCTCTTATCGGGCCTAGTTAGACTATAAGATTTTTATGTAAGCACCTGAATTGAGAAGAAAAATGAAGAAAATCACATGAGAGAAATGAAGACAATTGAGGGGTGAGGGACAGGGTAGGAAGGGGGGACTTGTTCCAGCAAAGAAAGACAATCATGGGCTAAGAGGAGAGAGAACAATTGGGGACTGAAGCCAGGCAAACCTCACCTTCCCTAGTGAGGATATAGAGGTAAAAAATGCACAAGAAATAAACTATTTTATTGTAATATATATTGATTATACATATGTGTATGTGTGTGTGTGTGTGTGTGTGTGTATATATATATATATATTTATGAGCTGAGGATTGAATCCAGGGCCCCTTGAGTGCTAGGCAAGCACTCCACCACTAAGCCACATTCCCAGATTCAATTTAACATATTTTTAAAACCAAAAATCTAGAAAATACAGCCAGAGAAAGGATTTTTGTGCATGTTTGACAGTGTAGGAGATGTAACATGAACATCGAGATGTTGGGATTTCCAGGAAATGTTCCTGGCTTTACATGGACAAAGGAACAATAGTATTTAATTGGGGATGATGATTCAAGAAAATAAGGGATGTGCAGCACATGTCTGAACTTTTGGAACTCACGAATGGACATTCGCACTATTTCATTCCACCAGATAAGATATCATCTTAGTGAAATGAAAGGAGTTTTCATCTCAATTTGTTTCATTGGGAAATGAAATAGGGTGGTGAGGAGAATTGCCAGGTCCAGCCTGGAACTTCCAGATTCATCTTCTCCTCCGTCATTTGAACTTCCAATGTTCTGGTCATCGAACAAGTGTCAGTAAGTTGTTGTATCCTTTCCTTCTTTCATGTTGTTCCACTTAGCAGAGGAATGAATTTTCCTGGCAAGGAAAGTGGAACAAATGTTTATTTGCCAAAAAATGTTTTAAAGCAGCATATATGTCACACGCACACACACACACACACACACACACACACACACACACACTCACGCTCATACACAAATAAATCTTTCATCCCTGAGAAGGAGTATATTTTTAACATATTATTTCTGGCCATCTGAAGTTCTACTGCTCATGTAGTTCAGTAAGGAACCAAGTAAATTAAGAAGTAGAAAATAAGACCCGGGAAAAAGATGAAAAGAGACTGAAATGCTGAATTCAGGAGGATAGAGGTTGAAAGAGAATCCGGTGGCAATCTACAAACATACACTTCACATAGACCAATTGTTGACGACCAATTGCAACCAGGTCATGTAGCTGAATGTCTTCTCGCTATCTGGAGGAGTTTTCCGATTTAGCTCCAGCGAGAACACAAAGAGAGAAGTGAATTTACACTTTGTTATTAAAATACATTTGTTATGGCTGACAATTGTAGGGAATAAAACAATTGTTGAATAGTAGAATGGGTTACACACAATATGGGCTTTAAAACCTTAATCTCACTCCCTCTGGGGCCTATTTCAGCCCTAATACCCAGCCCAGTCATTTTCTCCTCAGTTTCCTTGGCTCTACTGCCCCAGGCACCCTTTCCTTTTCCTTCTGTTGTCAATTCCTGGCCTAGTTCAAGGCATAGCTCAGATCACAACTTATTTAAACTCAATAATTTTTATCTTTCATGAACCTCTGCTATAAAGTGGAACCTCAGAATTCATAGATATATCATCCTTATTTTCCAATGTTTGCAAGTAATTCCAATTCTTTTTGCTTTTTGTCAGGCATGGTTTAGAAACTGATGTACCACAGACAATTGTTTACTAGTGAGGAAAATGAAACCATCATTAAGTACCTTTAGATTAGTGAGGATTTGTTGTTCTCTACATAATCTTTGGAAAACAGAAACTTCTAAACATGAATTTCAAATCTCAAGTGCCTCAGTGTGTATTTCTGGCAAATCTCAAGGATCTACTAAAAGACTGTATCACAGAAGGTAAAATTTGGGTGCTTCTCCCTAAGAATTCTGGATTATCATGGCATGCTTTTTGTTCTTTTGTTTACATATAGAATCATTTCAGCCAATGAGAAATGAGTTAGATTAAAACAAGAGTTTCTGGGAAACTTAGGGTCAGTATACAACAATGGGGTCCAATAACTCAATCAAAATGATAGAATGAAGGATCCAAGCTCTGATCCCAGAGAAAGCCAGTGGCAAAGGGTTTGACTTTATATCATGGAGAAATGGCAATGAAGAAGAGATGTTAGTGCAGGAAAAGTAGGAACATGTCATAGAAACTTCCATAGTTCTGTGTGTGAAAATTTAGTCTGAGTCCTTTAACAATTTCTAACATAAAAAGAGTAAAAATTATTCTTCATAAGTCAAGAAAATTGTTGGAATTGCTGATGAGATAGAAATTTCCAAGAGATACAGAGAGTAGTAGGAAATGTTATTCTCAGAATTAGGATAGAACTGACTAATTTTGCATACTGAACTGGCTAAAGGACAGTCATAATAAAGATAATAATGTAATATTCACCGCTGATTGAGTTCCGTTTATGGATCAACAATGTATACTTTATCTCATTTCATCCTTCTAACTACTATTTGAGAGAAATATCATTAAACTATTTTACAGAGCAAGAAACCAAGGCATAAAGA
This sequence comes from Sciurus vulgaris, assembly GCF_902686455.1. NCBI lineage: Eukaryota > Metazoa > Chordata > Mammalia > Rodentia > Sciuridae > Sciurus > Sciurus vulgaris. The sequence goes on along the minus strand of NC_136473.1, from coordinate 40,241,059 downwards.
ATTTAAGCAATGTATCCAGTAAGAATCGCCCAGGGCAGAGTAGCAGGGTCAGAATTCAAGCCTACACTTCTGTGATTTCAAAGCTTATATTTTTAATCATGTATGCTCTTTCTTCTCCAAAATGACACAAAGGTTGAGGAATGCTCTTATATTAAAGAACAAATCCCATTTAGGTCTCCTTTAGATGGGGAGACTTCAAATTGGTGGCAGAGGTTGGGTGGGGTTAAGACATAATCCAGAGGAGTGACTTCAGTTGGAATGGAACCTAGCCTTGGATTTTTGAGCAACAGAGATGGCCTAGAAACCAAAGCTTTCTTTTATATTTTTCTCTAATCATTTAATGTGTGACATGTGATCTAGTTGTATGTTCTCACCTTGAGAATAAGAACTCAGTCTATAATAATAACTTATCTAAGCATATATAACACCTAGTTGATAAGTTCTTTTTCCTCTGAGAGATTTCATTATGGCCTATGGAAATAAAAGGCAGAGAACTGACCACAGTTACTGTTAAAGGGCTTTTCAGTTTCAAAAGAATTTGAGTTTTAGTTATATCCTCATTTGAAAAAGTCATTAAAGGAAATTTCTGAGACAAATAAATGTTTTCTCCTTTGGATGGCTCTAACCTTCACCCTCACTTTCAATTCTAAACTTTCAGAGCAAACAAGAAAACACAATCAACTCATGGTCCAAACTTGCAAACTGTGCATATGTAGATTTATGTAAATATTCATGCAAATCAGGCACAGCCACTGGGCTTCTGGGAAGTTGCAAATGGAGCCCTTGGCACAGCAAAGGTCAAATATCCTTGGCTTAGAGATCAATTCTACATGCAGATTTTATAGGACAATGGCAGCCCCTAAACACAGCAGTCTTTAAATGCTCCGATAATTCCATGCTTGAGTAGTTTTCAGTCATAATTAGGAAGAGGTGACCTGGTTCAGAGAAAAATGAAAAGCAGAATGAAACTGAGCTCTCATATTCCAGTATATTTAAGTTTGATACTCATTATCTTCCTATTCCTGCTTTTGTAATTTTTTCACGTGTCCATTAAGGCATCTCAGCTTAATGGCTTTTATATTTTCAGTTGGCTCTGATTTGAATACCTAATTTCCCCAACTTACCTGAAAGGTGGGATAGTCAGAGGCCACTGTCCTTAGAAATGACTCAATGTCAAGGAGTCTTCTGCCTTGAAGTGTGGGTACCTTTCTTAAGATGCTCCACCAACAATAGCAATTAAATTATCAAAGGCTATAGCAACAGGAGAATCTGCAATGATTAGTACCATGATTATCACTAAGAGCTATGAAATTTTAGCTCCAGGGTAACTAGTGAAAGCATAGGATCATTCCACAAAGCCATTAGAATTTGGAATACCCTGTGGGAGATTCTGGGTACTTTTGGGTACAGTATGACAGGTTGTTGCAGGTCTTTCTGTCCTAGAACAGAGGAAAAGGACTGTGGAGTATGTGGGGGTGATGAGACCTAATTAATACTAGACCTGGAAGAATAACATGAGCCCCAAATGTCTGCAACCATTAGAGTGTGTGCCTTGGCTATTGAGTTCATGACCAGGGTTTTGTCCTCTTCCACTGCAGCGTTTAATAAATTGTGCTGCATAGTCAGACTTTGAATTTCACCAGCACCTCTTTCCCACTAACAAATCTCATGCAGGGGAACTTCAACAGTTCTTAATTCTGACCACATTAAATCTATTGCAACACAGCACAGCCCTCTTGTCTCCCTAAATACTTTGTCCTATAGCTTGACACAGTGAGAATATTCCTATTCTCTTAACACTTTTCCAGGACTGTGGCCAATAGCAGACACCAGGGCAATAAATGCATTCACAGCTGAATGACTCAAAAGAGGACATGATAGTTGTAATTAATTCTTTGCAATTGAGTTCTGTGTTCCTTGGATAAAATGATTACTTCCAAGTTCCTCTAATTCCCAACTTACAAAACTGAGATCAAAATGCCAACTTCCTCCAATGAAATGGTCTGGAAAATAAGAGAGATAAAAAGCTGAACATATTTACAAATATCTATTTTTAAGTATAGGAAAGGAAATTGGTGAATCTAGAATTAGCCCAATTCTATGAGGAGTTTCTGTAAAAACAATCTTCAGTATAAAATCTGTGATTCTAGTGAGGGTTAAAACATGAAGATGAAGTTAAAAGGGGTAGGGTGGGTATCTAAAAGTTAAGATATGGAGATTGTTCTGTTTAGTACCAAGAGCCCGAGGACTTGGGGATGAGGTGGGTGGGGGGTGGAGAAGCTTTTCATTAAATGAGATAAGAACAAGCTAATAAATTAGGCTATAGATAATGGGAATGGATCAAAATCCAGCTTTCAGCTTACTAGATCATTACTTTGATTTAGACTGTAAATAATTCTCACCTGTGGTTAGGTATAAACCATGTAAGCAGTACCAATATTTGAAAGAGAAAATTGTACTTGCTTCTAATTAAAAGGTATTATATTCTCAGTGGATGGTGTTGTCCAAGAATCCATTAATCAAAGAAGCCATTACATCTCTACCTACATTAATTCCATTATTGTATCACGTGAGTTATGTTCAAACATTTATTGCCCAATAATTTTCAGAGAAAAATGTAATAACTTGGGTGGAGATATCATTAATGTGAAGAGATTTTTGGCACAGGAGTTAATGAAGTGCATGAACTAACCCTCCAACCCCAATTATAATGAACCTTTCCAAATTCCAAGGCTAATGGGTAAGCTCCAAATACTGTAAATGAGATGGTTGGATTTCAGCAGCACTCAGTGAATGTCAATTTAGTCCCAGATCTTTTTAAGGATAATATCAGGTAAACAAAATTGGGACATCTTTCTCATCTTCCAGAACATTTGAGGTTATGTCTCACAGGCCCATTAACTTTTGAGCAAAAACTTCCATTAAATCTTTATATAAAAGGAAATTTTTACATGAAAAAAAAATGCTTTTTAAAACAGGCAGTAGTTTGTTTCTTTGTTTTTTAATCTCATGTGGTAAAATAATATTACAAAAATAATTCTAACAAGTCTTTATAGGTTATTATAAGAGAATTTATCAAGTGTGCCTTTTATTGCTGTGCTTGTCTAACCACACAGAATTATGAGATAAATGGTAATGGTAGTCATGTAATATTTGCTTTAGGAAGAATGAGTAATTGGAAAGAAGCACTTTATTGGCTATTCAATACCTAACAGTTGGGTCTGGACTCTTGCAATGCCAGAGCTTCGCTACAGGTGTGAGACAGAAAAAAGGGACTAATAATGAGAAAAACTGGGTGCAGTCAATTATAACATCTCAAAATTTGACATGACCTCAGGAGCTATCTAGACCAGAGAAGTTCTCCCAGTCAGAGATGAGGTAGAGTCCAAAACCAAGGAATCCAATTATCCCAGCCATGGAAATGCATAAGGAACTTACATGAGGGGCCCTGCAGGGCCACAGGGATATTTTTCATTTGTTAGCAATAAAAAATTAACAGAATGTACGGTAAGTAAAATAACGTATGACATTCCAACCTATAAAACATAGAGACCGAAGATATATGGTTGAAGGCAGAGGGGGTACAGAAGAACCCCCTATCGCTAGTTCCCAGCTCCTCCACTATTCCTCTGTAGGGAGTCATCTGGCTCTTAGGTCTCTGGAGAACTGCATGAATTAGAACTTTTCTAGTTAGAAAGTAAAGAATTTGATCCGAGTGAGAATGAGATTCAGAAAAATAATGATGGGAGTATTAGCATTATTACCTCAGACCTACAGGAGGAGCAATGTAGCTGGGTTGAAGAAAGAAAGTAGAATTGATATGGTGATCAGCAAATCTCTCTCACATCCACTTTCTAAACACACACACACACACACACACACACACACACACAACTTTTAAATTCCATGAGGAAAGGAGGTTTGGTCCAATTTGGATGGAGCCCATCAGTTACAGTGTGAAGGGATGGTTGTGTAGGGAGAAGAGAAAGGCCTGGGGCTATGTGGTAGACACAGGGCTGTCTGTGAGTTGGGTGTCAATTCCCATAGACAAAGAGCTGATGAGGTCACCTGGCATTCTGAAAACTACTAATGTAATATGCTATAAATTGACATTCACATGCCACATACTCAGATGGGACAGAAACTTGGAGGCCAACAGAGCTGCAGGAAATACAAGTAACAAAGTTGGGCATTTGAGCATGGTACTGAGAAGAACCATGACTCCCGGTAGTCAGTGTCATAAAGGCACTGATTCTACCATCTGGGACATCCACCAGGACTGACACAGGCATCAGGAGAATAGGCCATCAGAACGAAGTGCTTTGGCAGCAGGTTCCTACCTTCCAGTTAAAGTGGAATCTGAGCTCCAGATCCTGCAGGCAAGGGGACAACAGGGCCACAGCATTGAAGAACTGATTATCAGGAAGTTGGCCTTGAAATAAATAGGGGTTGAACAAGACAGAAGCCCAGGTTTTGGCCTAATGGAGTTCCAGAATCAGTTGAAAGAAGCAACAGGACTTCAGGACAGTAGGTTCCAAGAGTTACTGGCAGGCATTTCCAAACTCCCAATCAGGTCAGGCAGGACTGCTTTCTAAGTGTGGGCACTAGTGCAGTCTGCAGGAATAGGTAAAGTACTGAGGACACGTCCTCTGTCAAAGGAGAATCAAAGGATTCTTTAGAATGTCTCACTAGTACTGAATGATATTTGCTTGAAGGGGACGTTTCAGTGTCATCTCCTACTTAGCAGTGGTATCCCTCTTGACTCTTTCAAATAGGGGAAGTTGATCCACAATTAGAGGAAACTCTTAAGCTCCAGTAATACATAATGTTTAAACCCAAATAGTGATGTGTTAAAAATGCACGTTATATGAAAATGAACTAACACAATGGGTACATGCCTTCTAAGTTAGGACTTTTGATGTATGTAGTCTTAGGGTTTATAAAGATTTCTAAAGAAAGATTCCAGGAAACAATTTCCAGAGTTGCTCATATACATCACTTCATGATATTTTTCATGCATAGAAGGAATAATACATTAAGCCTGTCTACATCTCATTGTAGTACATGTTTTACTCATTTGCTTAATTTGCTGAAGATTATAATGTCACGTGGCTGCCAGAAGAAGGACATGGAAACATTTAGAAGCAGGACTCAGGGCATTAACTTCAAACGCCCACTCCTGATACTCCTGCCAAGAAATAACAAAATATTTGTCTCAGAGATAGTTAACCTCTCTTCCATACACAATCCACAACACATTGCCTTGGCAAGCATTATGTAGTACCCCTTTCTTCTCCATAGAGAATGGTAATCTTTTTTGCTTAGATTTTGAGCTTTTCCCACAAAGATGAGAAACACCAGGAACACACACCATTTTCCAACAAATTAGCTTGTCCTGAGACTTTTTGCGTTGAATTTAAGCAGGAATGTCATAGAACTATTTCACTATATTGGAACTAAGGAGCTAAAGTTCCAAATAGAGGCAAGAATTGCAGTTTGTAATTCCTAGGAGCCTGGGGTCTTTATTTCAACAGAATTTTCTTCCAGTCCCTGGGATTCAGTGCCCAGAGGAAGAATAGACACCTCCATGTGTAACCCTAGGGTGACAGCACTTAGCATCTTCTTTTCTTTTTACAATTCCTTTCTTCCCCCCAAAGGACTCTGGATATATTACATATAAAACCAATCCATGGCTTTTCTGACATATTTTGCCCAAGCTGGAGTTATATACATGTGCCAATCACCAGTAAAAGGTGATTACTTATTCAGTAGAAAGGAGCTTTGAAGAACAGTGGGATGTGGTTCCATACAAATGACACATTTTATCTGTTTTTCAAATAATTCATGGAAAATACTGACATAAAGTGCCAATTATTTTTCCTCATGAATAGGACTGGCAGACTTATTGTATACTTTAAAAGTCACTTACGATTTGCTCACATTTTTTAATTCCCCAGGGAAAAGGATGTATTTTCTTTGCTCTGAAGATTAAAGTTCAATTTGACTTCACATTTTGTGAAAGGGACTCTTAAAGACATTGCATTCTCATATCCTCTCAGATATCATTACGAGCTGTAAATTTGGTGATTGATGTCTAGGAGGTAACCTCCAGAGGCTGCGTTCTAGTTAAAATAATAAAGTACTCCTTATCCTCTGGATGCATTTGAGAGAATAGCAGGTGGTCATTGTTTATCGTGCTAAAGTAAGCCACTCCGTTTGAGACAGCTCATTTTGGATCCAAGCTGAATACCATGCCTGAGCGATTCTACTTCTAACAAAGCCGCCAACAGACTCATTCTCATTGTTTAATTTGAATGAGAATTAGCTGCTGCTGCATGCAAGCTGAAGACTCTCTATTAGAAAATGATTCTCTAGACATGTTTATTGAAGCCTGGTGGCTGCAGAATTTGGACGGTGACTATAGTGAATGATCTCCAATGGATGCACTTTCCATTTATAATCACAGCACTCTACCCTAGACTCAAGCAGACATGGCAGGAGGGAGAGGGAGAAACGGTAACATCTGTGTCATCCTTGGGTTGATGTCAGGGCAACTGTGTTCCTCAGATTCCCAAGAAAGGACACAGACTCAGGGAAAACAGTGGACTCATTTTCATTTTTAAAATGAGCATGTAACTACTCTAACAAGCGATCCACGTAATTGACAGAGCCCTTCTCAATGAGGGCTGGACCAGCACCAACAAGGGACCCACATGGCTACTGAGGTTTCAGTTCACAGGGTCAAGAGAACACAAATTGTGAAAAAAAATTGGATTCACAAGACACTATTTCCAAAAGAAGCCTCTTAGATGCATTTATACAAGACCCTTTTGGATAGGTGCTAGATGCGTCATGGACACTGTACAACATAGAACATTCTAGTCCTGCACTTTAGAATGTGTGTTTTTATACTGTGATCTGGGGAATTCAAGTTCAGTATACAGAGTATCTGAGTGCTTTAGAAATGATTCATCAGGTCCTGGAAGCATTAAGGCAAAATCTGGAACCAACTGCCTGCTTCCAAGTAACTACTCCTCTTCAAAAAGGACCAACTTGTTTACAGATACACACACACACATACACACGCACACACACACACATACACGTATATTTGTGATGTTACACTGAATTTCTGTTCAGGAAACATTCAATGTCAACTTTTTTCTTTGAAGAAAGAGATCAGATGAGCTTGACAGAACTCAGGGCAGGCACAAAAATTATGACTGAGATACAATCAATCAAGATATGAATACAAGCTATACTGTTATTGGAAGAAAAAAAAATATGTGCCTCAATGCCAGGTCATCACGGCCATCCTTACTTGCTTACTAATTTATTACCACGTCAATGTCTTCCTCTTAGCTCATTCAACACAGCCTGAAAACATCTTTACTTAGTTTCTCAAGGTGGTGATCTACTCCTTCAATTATTTTTTACTAATGATATTGGGAATTTTCAAGGGTTGTGGTTGGTAGGCTTTGTTTGTGATATTTCTGTCTGGAATGGTACAATTTCTGGGAGGAGATTGGACCACAAACAGGAAGCCCTCCTGTTTTCTTTGGAAACAGTGCCGAAAAGTGCTGTCAAAGGTCTCTTGCTTTCCAGTTTCAATAGCCTTAACTCTGCTCTGAGATTGTGTTATCCATTCTTATTAATCTCCTTGGGGTTCTTACACTAGGTATATAATAATACTGTGAAGGCCTCAAAAATTCTTTCAAATTGGTGGCAGTTCAAAGTAATGGATTGAAAAATCCCTTGAATTTTCTCATATCTTGTTTTATGGTCATCATTTTCTCAGGTCTGGTTAACTTGGAAATAGGTAAAAGAAAACATTTACTGAGACTCAGCTGAGAACCACATGAAGATGATCGTTTCAGATAAAGTACCATACAAACAAAAATAACAGCAAAGGCAGTTTTCTCTTCTCTCTGAAAGAAAGCACCTACTTAGGCTTTCCCAGTGAAGTCTCTGACTTCTGAGCTCTCTGACCACTCCCAGGCAGTTTGACGCAGCTCTCTTTTCGTTGTTGTTGATACAATTGTGAACTTTGGATAATAGGGAGCCATACAGACCAGGCAGGAAGTGAGAACCCAAAATCTGCTGAAGCAGAGCCTTTAGAAAACTGTGGATTCCTAACAGATAGAAGTGAGCAGTCAGAATGTGAGGGCATCCCAGTGAGATAAGACAGAAGCTCAACAGCCAGGGAAACAACTCCAGGAGTCCAGTGCCACAGTTTCCAAGGTCAAAGAGAAACAGGGTCAGGAGGCTGTCAGGCAGGAGAACTCCAGTCAAGAGTCACATGGGGCAGTTTGCCACTTGTCTGCCAAAACACCCCTCCCGTGATTTCTGCTGGGGAACAAGTCACTCTCCTTGTATATCCAGTCCAGTGCCTCAGAACAAGGGCAGATAATGAGGAGAACATAATGGAATGTTAAAACGGCTCTATTGGATAAGTATATTTCTCATGAACTCCATTACCTAATATAGACCCCCTTCCTGTTATTTGTTCATTTTTTTAAATGCCCAGAATAGATTATTGCATGGTTTCCAACTTTTCAGGCCATCTGGAAGCTTTGGATATAAGACATCTCTAATCTTAAAGCACATCATCCATATTAGCATATCAAATTCTGAAAAATGGCTACTCCCTGTCTAGAGCTTTTCCTGGCAATGAGGACTGTCAGAGCAGTCCCTCCTGTCTGAAGGGGCTGCAAGAGGAAAGAGGGTAGAGGGAACTCAAAGACAAAAAGTAGGTGATGATGGAGAGCTAAAGTTTCAGCAATATGAAAGCAGAGAAAAATTAAATCAAGCAATAATACAAGAATGTATCTATTTATATGGAGTGTTCACAATGTACCAAGCACTGTATATATTACCAAAAGGATCCAGTGAGAAAACTATCAGTGGCGTCTAAGCATCCCTCCCTTAAGTGAGCAAGAAAATCTTGAAAGAAACCAAAAAATCTAGAGAAGGACTCAGGCAGGTTTAGACAAAAGTCATTTTATACCACTGCCCTCCAGATGCACATGCTAAAATGCACAGAGCACTAAATTTTTAGCCTTATAATTATGAATGAATCTCAAAATTTTACTGGCTTTTTATATCCACCTCCATAGGATGAGATGTTGTATTATCACTGTTCAGTAGGAAGGACAGTGTCCTGTAGGCTGTTAGGTGTTGCTCTAGAGGTATGAACAAGCAGAGGGCTGCCACAGAAGTCAACTTTGTGTGGGTGAGAGGTTGGAGCAGATTCATTAGCTCTTGAGCTGGGCTTTGAACAATGAGTGCAATTCCTCAGGCAAACAAGAAAGGTAAGTGCTATATTTCTGTCAGAGGGCAGAGGAAATAGCAATTATCAAGGACATGAAAAATTCAGTCATTCAGTTTTTCATTCAACAAACATATAGTGAGAATTTATTATTAGTTAATTATTAGTTTAGATATATTATTAGTATTAAAGTTCTAGACACCAGAATATAGCAATAAGCACAACAATGTCTCTGTCCTCAAAGTCTGCAAAATAGTGAGAGTGAGAGATAATAAAGTTTAAAAAAGCATCATTATTATGCTAAAATATGATATAAGATTTCAAATAGTGAAGTTATTAGAAAAATCAAGTGAAATGAGATAATACATAATGCGGGTAAAAGTGGCAACTATTTTAAATTGAGTAGTCTTAGAAGGTCTTTATGAGAGGGCAACATTTGGAGAAAGATCTAGAAGGCAAGAAGGATCCAGGAAGAGCTGCAGGCAGAGGAGGATCAACAGGTGTAGAGGCACTAAATTGGATATAGCAGGAATACATTGAGCAAGGTCAGGTTAGACAGAGGTGAAGTCAGTACGTTAGGGGCCCTATCTTATGGGGTCTTGTAAACATGATCAGCAGTTTTAAATTTATTCTCAAGTGTACAGGAAGTCAATTGAGGGTTAATAAGGTGAATATTTTGATATGATTAAAAGATCAAAAACTAGAAATCAGAAGGCTGGGATGAGAGGGAGAGGGCAGGGCAAGTAGGACAATATCATCCTCAAAGTCCAAGTAAGAAATGATGGTGATTTAAAACTAGTACAGATGGTGAGAAATGGAAGGAGTTTCTGAAATATTGTTTTCCATGGAGTCAACTAGATTAACTTGGGTGTTGTGAATGAAGAAAAGAGAGGGGAAAAAATGATGACTTCTATGGTTTTGATCCAAAAAATGCTAGTACTTCTCACTGGGATAAGGAAGCCTCAGAATAGAATGTGTTGTAGGGAAAGAAAGTTAAGTTCTGTTTGGGACATGCTAAGTTTGGAAGACTCACTAATCAATGGTGCCAAGTAGGCTTAAGCAAAAGCAAATGCATTCCTTGCACTGTGACTTGTGCACACACATGTAAGTGGCCACACAAGTCCAGGTGGAAGAGTCAGGCAGGGGCCGAATCAAGGAGAGACTCACATGACACACAAAGCTGGATTTTATCCTATACGCAGACAACAAGAGCCACCAAGGACTCTAATTAGGGAACTAATATTATCAGTTTTCAGTTTCGTAACACCCTGACGAAAGTGTGGACAGCTCAAAAGCTAGCGAAACTGGGAAGAAATGTCATGATTAATAAGAGAGTTCAGACAAAGCTACAAGAAGGTAGTGTAAAAGTGTGTTGGCCATTTTGGGCTTAGAGTCATCCATATAAAATAGACTCTAGTAGCCAACCTGGAGACAAAGTCATCAACACCCAGGTAAACGCAGAAGCAGAGATTGCTATGGATTAATGAGCAGAGTTAGAAGAGGAAAGCACTTGGGAGCGTTCTCTGAACAACCAATCTCACAGGCTGATTGCAGATGAGAAACGTGCTGAGCAGACTGAGTAGGACGAGATCATCTTGAAGGTGACTATCAGCTTCAATATCTACAACTAACTATGATTTCAAGCAGCGTTTTAAAAATGAGTATTGTGGCAATAAGGTAACAAACGTATCAATGTTCAGCCTCATGCAATGGAGGCATGCAATTCTATCAAGAAGACAACTGTTTAGCTTGAATTCATCAGAACTCAGAAATAGAGACAAAGTTTACTTGCTTTTCCTTCATTTAAGGGTGCAATACCAAGCTGCAGGAGTGGGAAGAAAAGAGGGAAAGAAGCTGAGAGAGAGGGGATCATGTGATGCATCATAAAGATTGTCTCTACAAAATATGACTGATGCTGGGGTCATCCTTCAAGCAGCTGTGAGGCAGCTGTCCTGAGGGACAGTCCCATGGGGAGTATATTTACCCACCATCTCCACCTCCCCCAGTCAGAGCTTTTCCTCAGAGTGCATTAGCCCTCCCCTCTTTAGTGAGCACATGTGTGGACTCTGGGCAGGTGTTCTTCTATTGACAGGAATGCCCTAGCCTGGAAGGTGACAGGCTTACAGCAGGAAATGAGGAAGGTGAGATCAGATTGTGCAAAGTGGGTTCAAAACTGTGCTGCAAAGGATGATGCTGGGTTGATGAATGGAAGAAGAAACAGGTGAGGGTGAGATTGGACATGGGACTTGAGAAGTAACTGATTTAGTAAATAAATACAAAGAAAGTCAGGGGCTTTGAGATTTTGTTTATTCATTCACAAATATTTATTGAGACCTTGATGTTCCTGACACTGTTCTCAAATCTTGGCTTACATATTTCCATGGCAATCTTATAAAGCAAGGATTATTGCACTGTCATTTTTACAGTCAGTGTGCATAAGAAACTGATGCTAAAAGAGTGGGGAAACTTGCCTAAGGACGAATCTAGTAAGAGGCAGATTTGGCGTTTGAAACCAGCTCAAACTCCTAAGCCTTTTCTCAGTCCACAACATCAGCGACTAATTGTATTGAAATGTATTGGGAGGAGCCCCTGTATCAGAATCTTTTAAAAAGACACCCAGCTAGTTCTAATGTGTACCTAGGCTTGAGAATAACTGCCTTGTTTAAACAAAACAAACCCTCAGGATAATTACCCACTGATTTAAAGTATAAGTTAACCTTCATTAACACCTTGCTTATTTTACTAATGTACAGATTAATTTGGATGCTAAAGTTGGTGGGCAAAGGGCTTCCAAATACTTTAGAAATCTGACAGTAGTCAATATGCAGGGAGCATGCTCATTAACTCCTAATAGTCAACACTTGGTTAAGATCACATCATTACATTTGATAACAATCTTTCATTGTTTTTTTTTTTTAATTGCTCTATGCTCTCCTGAACTGTGTTCATCAACTCTGAATAAAAACAAAATGCCTCTGGGTTCTCCCTGGTAAAATTTAAATCTTAAAAAAAAAAAAAAAAAATCAAATCTCAACTAAAGAAATCTGGTTTGTATCAAAGTAACTAAATCATTAATCTGGATCTTTTTCTAAAACTGGAATGAGACCAAATCCAAGCCATAATATATATGTTAGAGGCCAGATATTTAGAGGAATATTAATTCTTCCTTATTGTTGATGTGTTTGTGCTGACAAGAAGAGACAGACCAATGGCAGAATACAGAAAGGCTGTGTTTAGGTATTTTTAGCCTGATTAAATAAGGAGTGATTTAAAACTATTTCAAACAGTTCTTCCCTCAGAATTTTGCAAACCTTCCAGCTTGATTTCTGGACCAGAGAAACTAGGCCATAGGGTATGAACAGTGGGGAAAACTCTTCCATTCAGATTGAGCCTCCAACTTGCAGAGGGCATACTCCATCCATCTAAACAACATTTTATTTTTTATTTTTTGGTGATAGAGAAACAGACCACAGCTGGGACCTGTCTTTTAGTATCTTAGATAGGAATCCTTTGCTGTTCTTATGAACTGCTTGAAGATGTTAAAAATCATACTGCAGTTGGCAAAGTGACCATTGACCTGCTGAAGAATATACTTGGGTGACAGCAATCATGGGCAGGTGAATTGTAGGTGATGCTGATGTGTACCAAGCGTGAACTCCCAGAAAAGCCTATTTCCCTCTCTCTGAGCTTACTTAATTATCAAAGGGACTGGCTTTCCTGACTCCCAGAGCCAGAGTGGAGAAGGGGCCGGTGGTGGACCAGAAAGCTTGGCTAGTTAGCAGTTCCTGCCTTGTTACAGCACTGAGCCTGCAGTTTCTCCAGTGGTTTCATAACAAAGCCTGAATGATGAGAAATTTTGGTGCTGATAAGGTAGAAACATAATCACCCTCCTGGGCCCTTGTATTTTGCAGGGTAACTTGGACAACACACCGCATTTCCGCACCTCTGATAGCCTGACTCATTTCCTCTACCCAAAGGAGAAACAGACCTCCTTGGACAAAGTATTTACCTTTCATAGCCAATGAGTCAAGCAATTCTCCAGACTCTGAGAAGTTTTTCCAGTGACAATCCCCAAAACCTGTTCTGAGATGGAGTTCTTTCACTCTTGACTTTAGGTAGAGTCTGAGTTTCATGTCAGAGATGCGGCCAATTTCAATGCCTTACATGTAAAGAGAATCAAAATAATACACACATGCACACACACACACACATACACACCCCAATATTTCTCATGTCTTCCTCTGCTCGGGGACTCTACAAGCATTGTTCATCAGTGGAGCCCAGGTGAAACTCCACAGCCTGTAGGAACCATCAGTGATCCTCTGCAGGCAAACTTCATTTTATTTAGTATTTATTAACAGCCTTTGCCTGGTAATATGTGTACATTTGGCAAGGCAGATGGAAAGGTTGAGCAGAACTCTCACAAATAAACTAGATCCATTCAACTCTCTACCTCATCTTAGAGATATGCTGTCACTAACCAAGTTACCTCATTGCCCAGTTGCTAGAACACCTCATCATTTGCCCCTGACACCCACAGAACCCTTAACCAGAGGTGCTCTTCTAGCCTGAATTCATATATTTGGTTTAATTGACACAAAATTGATTCCAAGTATTATATTCAATGATTTTTTTCCTCCTTCCTGATGGAAACTGAAAACTTACATGCTAGCCACTCACAGGTGTCCTCTTTCTTCAAGATCTGGAACAAGACATTTAATTTAATTTGAAGAGAGTTGAGAACATCCCCAGGAACAGGAAAATCTAACCCAAGATTGCAGCTGGGGCACGTACAATATAACTTGCTGGATACATGTCGAATTTTTAGACATCTCTCTGTGACACTTGGGGTAGAGAGATTAAACCTGCAGATTTAGGAATGAGATTCGAGCATTCAAATCCCAGCTTTGTTGTTATATATCTTTTGCAAATTAGTTAACCTCTCAAAACCTTAGTTACCTCACTTTAAAAATAATTATGAAATAATACCTGCTGTGAGGATTAAGTGAGATCAGCTCTGTCAAGTGGCTAGCATTCTGTGAGGTACTTGTGATAAATTTGATTGAATAACTATTAATTATTATTATCATTATTATTATGTGTTTAATTTTGAGAGGATACTACAAAATTCCATGGCATTTCTGGGATTAAATCGAATTTTCAAAGAAAACTTCCTCATTGTTAGTATGACATTCAGCATTGTTTTTCCAAGGTTTTGGGAAGGTCTCTCGGTTTTCCTAATGTAATGCAGCTTGTTTTTATGCTCTCTCTACCATCACAGCAGTTAGAGAATAAGCCCTGGGTGATGTCAAGAATCCTGAGTTGGAAGGAGAGAGCAGGTGGAGGTTCTTCATACCCTACAGCTACATTTTTTTTCAGGACTCTTTAAACTTGCTTAGGGCTTCACTGGCTGCATAGTGCCTGGTGGAAACTTCATTGGCTATATTAATCATGTTCTCCTGCTTTCATCTCAAGGTTATTCAATGGGGATTTGATGCTGGAACTCTGTGTTTCACAGTTAAAGGATACAGCTGAACAGACAGAATAAGTGACCTTAATTGATTTTACCCAAGTTATGGATAGGGCAAAGGGACAAGAATGGGTTGGTAGATAGAGAAAACTTTTTTTTTCTTTCCATATTTTTATTGGTGCATTAAGGTTGTACATGATGATGGAATTTGTTGTTATATGTTCATACATGCATATAATATAACAATATAATTTGGCTTATATCATTCCCCACATTTCCCCTTTCTGGCTATCAAAATAAGATAAGAAATCTAAAAGACTTTCATTGTTCACTAAGCAAGAACTCAGCTAGGACCCACTCTACAAAAGAACAAAAGGAGATTAGAAGAGGCCATCGGAGGAATCTCACTAAGGAAAAATGAGCTAAGACATGTTGTATTTGAAACATTTGGGTCTTTCTTGGCAAGAGATATACTCTCATCTTGTTCTGGTCTCCTCCCTTTCAGCTCTCATTGATTACAAACAAAGATTATCCCCAGACCTGAATCTGTTTTGCCAGGATATTCCCCTAAAACAGGTTGCTCCTTTCCACTTCTTCCCTTCTCTTTAATTTTTTAAACCACAGGAATGTAATAGAAATTTTATTCCTGCAAGTAATTGATTTATTTGTGCTGACATCATCAAAATGTCTCAACATGAATTTGATTTCATGTCCTAGATGATTAAAAATACATATTTCTTATCCTGAGAAACAGACTATCATGTTTTTCTTTTAGAAAAGGAACTCACCCCTAAATGATTTGGGCTCTGCTTGAAATTCCCAACATATGATTTTGAGAATCATATAAAAGTGTCTCTTTTTCCCTTTCACCAAAACATTCCCATGGTAAATGCACTAAGAGCTTAAATGCCTAATAGAACAAAAAGCCTGCAAACTTCACTCATATTCTAAATGTTTCAGTGGTCCAGAAAAACATCTGGACTAAGATTTCTCTCCCCTTAAGAGAGAGAGAGAGAGAGAGAGAAGAAAACCCACTCATTCATTTATGTCTTTACATCTTAAACAAAATGAATTAATGGCTTTTAAACCCTTTACACTAAAAAAGGAAAGTGCTTCCCACTTGACAACTTAAATGATAAGTTGCAGCCCAATGTATTTTGAAATGGACCAAACATAAATCCGTCTTCAATAGGGAGTTTTAATTGGAAGCCACACTGACCCTTAACTCCAATGTTGCTGCCACACAGCTTGTGATAATGAAGACTGACAAATTGTCTTAGCAGGATGGAGCCTTCGATGACCACACCAGGCATTAGGAAGGAAACACACATTCCCAGGTGTGGGAAGACTGCAGAAGTCACTCTGAGCTGCTGGACAGGGCCCCCTGCATGGTGGAAACAGGTGTCTCAGTGTAGTAAAGTGGGGGGCAGGGGGCAGCAAAACATATCTAAGCAGTGAAAGCTCAGGGAAACACTTCTTAAATTAGAATGCAGGAGGAGGAGGGGGAAGGAAAGATAAAACATAATCATCTCATAGAGAATTCTGTCTGCTTGTGGCCTGTTTGGGAATTAAGTTGCAGACTCTTCTTGGGCTTTGTAAGGTTGGTATAGGAGGGCCTGCAAATCTCATGTAGAGCTTTGATGATTTTTAAAAACAAACCAGAAAACAACAGGAGTTTCTAGCTTAGAGTATGCTGTTGAGCAGAGATTGTGATATTGAGACCATTCCAGGAGAGGAAGTTTTAAGGCCAAAATTAAAATAGCACATTTGTTCCTTGCAATTTGACTTCAGAATCCCCCAAGGCTCCTTCCCTGAGAAGCTTTATTTTTCATTTGAGAGATGTTGTGCACCATATGGATTCTTTTTTTCTTTCTTTCTTTCTTTTTTTTTTTTTTTTTGGTTTACATCTTGCATTTGCCAAGAATGTCTTTTGAGACACAGCACCTCGTTTTCCATGGGCATCCCAAGAGATAACACGTACCTTTAAAGCTCTCTGTATTGGCTCTGGTAAATGTAAACATGCAGAATAAAGCAACACTATTTAGCAAATAAAATGATACTCTCATAACTTTTAAACTGTGCAAATTATAATGACACCAATCTCAATAATTATTATCACGTAGTGTTCAAAGAGCACAAACCTTCATTTAGAAGAAAATTAAAATTAGAATCCAGCCTTGACATTGGTCTACTAGACTTAGAGCCTCAACAGAAGACATACACATGTTTGAATAGTTTGACTTGATTTACAGGTGAATTCAGTCAATGCGTCAGTTCCCACTGAACTCCCAAGTTGATTGACTAAATTGATTGAACAGATTGACCTATTGTGCTGTCACCTTGCATACTTAGCCACCACATAGACGCAGAAGTGGACACTTAGCTATGGAGCTAAGGAGAAAAAGAAGAAATCTAGAGTAGCTGAGAGTCGTGTAATTCTCTTTCCAATTCTCCACATTTATTGCTGGTATATTTTTGGGTTTATTGGCAGTCCTCAAAGGAAAGACTGATCTACTAAAGTGGACTTAAAATGGAGTTGTAGGAGTGTTGAATTTAGGAGGAACACAGTCAACCCTCCACTGACAAGCTCCTTAGACAGCTTTGGCTCTGCTTCTTTATTGCTGGCAGTCTTGGAATCACAGACTCTCATGATCTTTCAGCATCTTCTCTTTGGCTGTCTCAGGCTTACTGGGTATTGCAATTTGAGTCTGGAAGACTCTTAGTTGCCTGGATCTTGGTTAACTAAGAAGCTGTCTTCTCTTTGCTTCCTAAACAGTCCTAAAGTTGAGAACAATTACTCTTGCTGTTTGAATTCATTTGCTGATTCATGGAAATCTAATCTAGTGCTCAAAACATAATGACAGAATACAGAGAAGGCACAGTGACTTGGCCCTTTGAAGATCTTTCATTTTATTCACATAGATAGGGTTTTAGTTTGTTTGATTTTGTAATTTATAATTAAAGTACTGTTGTCTACATGTGTCCTGAGGAAGATTCCAGAAAAAGTCAAATACATGTATATATGTGTGTATATGAATATACAAATGCACACAAACTTGTAAAAATTACCTTTAATGAAAGTGTAAATTATCTCATAATATTCATAGTGAGTATTCAAAAGGCTATTTCATTTCAAAGAAGTAAAAAGAACAGGAAAACACACCACCACCACCACCACCACCAAAAACAGAAGCAACAACAGCACCAGCACCAGCTTAGCCAAACAGAACATTCTGATCTGTAAAGTCTTGCAGCAAGCTGTTTCCACAATACTGTAGGGTAACTATCTGTTTCTAATTTGTTGGCTTTTGAAACTACTATTTTCTTTAAGTTCAAATGGACAGACACATCAGAAACAATGTCAAACTGAAGGCGTTAATCAATGGTGGCTTTCTAAAATGTAATCATTATAATTATCACCTATTGGTGCTGTGCATCAGCAAGTGCATTATAAATTGTGTCTCAATTCATCCTTACCAGAAAGCATTGTGAGGTTAGGCAGAGATGGCATCCTTGTTTTAGCTCTGCCATTTAACTAGTTTTGTGAACATGGAACACTTACTGAAATCTCTCAAATCC
The DNA here is from genome assembly GCF_902686455.1 of Sciurus vulgaris. Lineage (NCBI taxonomy): Eukaryota > Metazoa > Chordata > Mammalia > Rodentia > Sciuridae > Sciurus > Sciurus vulgaris. The sequence goes on along the minus strand of NC_136473.1, from coordinate 40,222,742 downwards.
CTGTTTGTTCACTTGTAATCAGAGTCTGAGAATCATCTGACAATTTCTGAAGGTTACTTTACAAGTGAGCAATTATGCATGTTGAATTTCTGTATATGACATTATACTGTATGTGAATGTTGCTTTATGACCAGGGCACGCCTTAGCCTTCACGATAATCTTTCTATCACCTAAAGCCTCCCACTCTCTTTAGTCTTTTCTCATGGAGCTCATTTCCAAGGCACTGAATCATCTTCACTGTTCTTCTGAATCATGTCCAAATTCTCCATAACTCATTTTAGTTTAGCTCTAAGCAAAACACGGCTCCCTAATAAGGGCCTGTCTAAAGCTGAGTTAAAGAGACGGATTAGCATGTGCTTCTTGCATGTCATATACCTGCGCTTTAATCCCTAACATATCCCTATAAAATAGCTTGTTTTCTATTTCGAATGGAGAAGCTGAGGCATGGAGAGAAGATAAACACTTTGCACTGACATCACACAAACCCAGCAGCCATTTAGCATTCCCTTCTCCAATTCAATTCTCATTAAACACCAATGCTCTGCCTTTACTGATTTTCTTGAGGAAATATGCTCTTTGGAAGATTAGAATAAGATGCTGGCTTTTTGTTTAATAAGTACATAAATGGTATTTGAATTTTTATACAGCTAAGGCTAAATCAGCCTCAGGCCAAGTGCTACAAGTGTAATGATTAGAACCACATTAGGGCAAGAGTAAAGTACAGATGGTATTTTGCAAGGGAAACTTCTCAGTTCAGTTTTTGGTGAGGACTGTTTTCTGGTTCATTTGGGACTTTTAAACTAGTATTATCTAAACAACTTAGAGTAAAGGAAGATAACTACTTAGCCATGTTATACCAAGGACCATTTAGACTGAGTAAAGAAGGACAAAAAGTGAGTCAGGTAAAGGTTTCTGAAAGTTTCTCTCTGCATTGCAATTCCTAATGACACATTTTGTCTGTCTTCTGCACTCCAGTGTTATCCCTATTGGAATATAATGTCCACTTATGGGTAATTAGCCTAGTAAAACCCCATGTTCATATTAGAGTTTACTTTTGAATGAGCAAGATGAAAATAAAAGGTATTCCATTTTGGCCACATCTAAGATATCAGCGTAGCTTTGGCCTTTTTCCTAGTCTTATTGGCATTGTAAGTATGAAGACACCCCAAAAGACAATGTTTTACTAAGACTTCAAAGAAAAGATTTACTCTTGAACCAGCTTTCTTCTCGGTTTCTGCAACGTGTCTTTATTAATCTTGTTTACCATCATCCAGTTTGTTGTCTTGGTTACAGACCTCACTTTTACCTTCGGAAATCCAGCTGCTCCCCTTTTTTAATGGCATTGCTCCCTAAAGGCTGTGCCCTGATGGTGCTCTCTGTGAGGGTGAAAACAGCAGTTTCTTATTTTAGAAGAGGCATTTTTAGGGTTTCATCAAACCTGTCAAAGACAAAGCCCTAGAGGTGAAATCCTTCCTCCATAAGGAGAAAGCTAATATCTCCTCTTCTCTGCTATCTCAAACTTGCCTTAGAAGATAATATAATGCAGTTCCTAGAGAAACAGACTTGTCCTCAGAGAAGCCTGAAGTGCTTCAGGGGTCAGGAGAAAGGCTGAAAGTTCAGCCTCCAGCCCCTCTGAGCACTTTGCCCTTGTGTCGAGCCTCTCAGCTATGGTGACAGTTAACAGCCGGATTCTTGGTGACGTGGAAATTTGATCACCACGTCAGTACATGGGCCATCAAATATGTGACCCTGGGGTGAAATTCTCCATGTTGTGTTACCTCCCCTCAGCCAGGCCAGCCCCCCAAAGCACTGCTTTTCAATTTATATTTATACCCTTCTTCCCTCCTTCCTGTACTTTCACACGAGGCAGCTGACAATGGTAATAAATGTGGTCATACTCAAGGATGGGGCTGTGACAGGCTCAATAAGGAGTGGACTGATTTGTTGCTTTGGGGTTGAAAGCTCAGACTTTCATGAAACAAAAATATTATATTCAGGGTAATGATTTATGGCCTTGACTCCTGTTTGATTGTAGACCATAAATACTAGCAAACGGTACTTATAGCATCTCTAGAGGACATTAGGAGCATACTCAAGTTTATTTTATACAGCAATTACAGATTCAGTTTAAGCAAGGACATTATTTGAAAGACATTATTTTCCCCCAAATAAGTCTTTGTAGATGATGATGTTCAACATTGATTTTTGTACACTCTGACCTTATCTATGTGACTCCAAAGTGCTCGAAGAAATCTGATGACAGATCAACTAGTAAGGCATAAGCTGATGCCAGTTGATATTCTGATGAGGATGTCATTTTTTAATCCTGTAATAAGCTTCTCAACCTCAAATCCATGTTCTATGACTAGTATTATCCCTTCAAAATTTAGAAACTATTAAGTCATCTCATTGTAAACTTACTGAGCGGTATCCTAATGTGAACTTCGCTCAAATCTCTTTGATATCCGTGTGCCTATCTTCTTAGGCTGTAAAGTAGGAATACCTTCTTCAAGGGTAGTTTCAGCATTAATCAGATCACTTCTCTCCTTTCCATTTTTTCTTAGGGGGGTGGTGGTGGTGGGAAGTACCAGGAATTAAATGCAGGGCCTCATGCATTCTAAGCACGTGCCCTGCCAATGAGCTACACTCCCAGCCCACATCATTTCTATTTGTCTGCCTTTCCTGGCACAGACTTGTCACTATTCTCACACTAGAATATGTCCTCGTTTCTCTTGCTCATTTGACCACCCAAAGGTCTTATAGCCATGCAACTGAGACATTATCCCTTTCTAACTGAAGCATATGCTAGCCAGAATGGAAAGGAGTCCCTTGTGAGTAGAATGTTTCACTTATATTACCAAACATTTCAATTCAAGAAGAAATTTATTTATACTCCCTATACTTGGTGCTCAGTTAATTAATTTAAGGCAGTAAATTACATTTTTATGAGACAGATTTGATCCCTACATGGAAAAGAAAAAGACCTCTCTTGAAGCCTCCATGGAGTTGTCCCTGTTGTATCCAAAAATGCACTTTGACATGCTGTAACACGGAATGTGGAATTGGGTGGGTTCTTTGTCTTACAAATGAAAGTGTGAGATTCATGGTGGCATCAGGTAAAAGCAAAGTATAAAAGTTTAGTGAAGCTGAGCTCCCACATCTCGGGGGGGCCTGAGAGAGTTCTCAGTGAATGGTTATGGTTTAGGGGTTCAGATGGATCTGCAGGTTTAAGGAAGTCAGCCCCCTCCCCAGTCCTGGGTAAAGCACTCTGTGTTCACAAGGTATTCATGCAACCCTTAGTCCAATCAATGTATTGATTAGGTATTTTCATTCTTTGGAGAGACTTCAAGTCATGTATGTCCCCAATTCCTATGAAATCCAGGTCAACTAGTCGTGATTTAAAAATAATCTTTTTGTAAGTTTCTTAGCAAAATCTGCTCTGCTGACCAGGAAGTGGTCCAGGGACCCATTTCCCTATCTACCTACCTTATCTCTTTCTCCTGACCTCAGTGCCACTGAAGAAAAGTCTCACTGGCGTGAGTGATATGGCTTAGGAGCTTGCTTATACTCATTCTTAGAGCAGGTAGCCACTTCTCCCTCCCCATCTTATTTGAGAGACTTCCCAGAAGATAGAAACCAATTAAATCTTTATTTTGGCAGGGCTCGTCTTAGGTATTCTTTTAATGGGTATCATACTTGCTAAATTATAGATGAGCTTGATAGTAAGACAAATGCCATTATCTGAGTTATTTATTCATGGGATGTCGTCTGTAACATACCCACACTGGTTGTTCTCAAAGTTCAGTATTGATCAATCACTTTAATCCGTGGTACCAAGGGATGCTAAAAGACTCAGCAATCACAGCTTTGAATATCAGCATCTCTCTCTGGGTCACTGCCAGGATGGGAGTGAAAACTGAGGCTGTTTTCCAACTCTTGGAAGCAAGAACATGAACGAGAAGTGGATGAGGGGGCTCCTCCGTTTAGATGGGTGAATGCACATTATTTTTCCAACTTCACACACATGAACTCATCACTTTGACAATACCATCATACTTCTGTTCACACATTTTGTTCAATTACAATATTAGATAGAAGGACTGCAGACATCTAGCTTTCTGCCCTCTATTAATGATATCCACATATCTTTTCTGGTTTTGCTTTCAAAGCAAGGAACAAACTGTGCTAGCTCCCCAGAAACACATGGCCAAGACCTCAGTAGATAATCAGCATTCTGTCTAGAGGCAATTAAAGATGATATAGTTGGGGCTCTATTTTTATTTATTCTGTGTAATGAGGCTCCAAATTAAAAAAGTTATATCCTAATCTCCATTAATGTAAAGAGTTGCAGTTTTGTGAGTGCAGTGGTCCATATTAGGTGACAAATTTATCATTTTTACACTTTCTTTCTGTGCCAAGATTCAGCATTTCCTGAGGACAAGTGCTGATGCAAATAGCAGGAGATCTACCCCCTCTCTTCTCATCCTACTGTGGAAGTGGGTTTCATTTGAGGAGTAAGACATGACAGACCGCGCATTTGTGGGCAATTAAGGCACACCTTAGGTGGTATTAGAAAGCATAAGGTCAAAAGATGGGGGCTTTAACTTCCTCAGAAGTGCAATAATGACCCTGAAATGCACAGCTTGGGCACCTTATTTCAATTGTAAGATGGAATACATTAAAATAAAGAAAACAAGGAACAGAGACATAAGTAGGCACTGGTAGGTGAGGGTATGAAACCAATGTCATACAACCATCGCTGCTAGTATTTGGATTCCCCAGGACATTTCCCAGTGGTTATCCCTTTGCAAAGTTTTACTGCTTTCTTTCTCCTGCACACAGACCGATTGTCTTCCCAGGAGCTTCTGACCAGTTTCTCTGCATTTTTAAAAGGATGTTGGGAGGAACCACAGAAAGAATCTTTGCTTTAATTGAAGAAGAGAACTTTGCCAAGGTTTGTGGACACCAGGGGTCTGTACTTAGGCTAGTGGTCTGAACGGAGCAGAGGTGCTTGGAGAGAGGTAGAACTTACCCTTTGGGTAAGTCGAGTTACTTCTCAGTAACTGCTGAGAAATTCACCAGTCAGTACCAAGAAAGGCCATGTAGTAGACTGAAAAAGATATCTGCATCATAATCTTTGGAATGCTACCTTCTATGGGAAAAAAAAAAAAAATTAAGTGTCTTTGTGATTAAGTTAAAGATGTTGAGAAGGAGTGATTATCCTGGATTGTCCATGTTGGCTTTAATTGAAGTCATGTTTCCTTATAAGAGGGAGTCACAGAAGATGAGAGACAGAGACAGAGAGAGACAGAGACAGAGAGAGAGAGAGGAGGAGAAGGAGGAGTAGGAGTAGAGGAGGGGGAGAAGGAGGCAAAGTGACCATGGAGGCAGAGATTAGTGTGGTGCATCTGCAAGCCAAGGAATGTCAGCGGCCTTTAGAGCCTGAATAGACAACAAATGATTTCCTGCTGGACCCTCAGAAAGGAGCTAACCTGGCGGATACCCTGATTTTGACCCAGTGGTACTGATTTTGGACTTCTGCAAAACTGTGAGAATTTCTGTTTTGTTTGTTTGTTAGCATTCCAGTTACTGGTAATTTGATACAGTGGCCCCAGGAAACTGATCTAAGTCCCATTGGGTCTGGGGCTTCCAGTCTGTCAGACTCCGCCCCTTCCATGACTATTCTTAAAGATTAGGCTATGGAGTTATTCCTACATACAATATGCTGCTTTTGAAAAATACAACAAGACAAACCATCTTTATTCCCTTCTACTGCACTCTCCCCTGCCATAGAGGGAATCTAAGATACAAGTTCAAAGCCTCACACATACTCATTTTATAACCTCACCCTCATTATCCTCTGACTCAAAGAAGGAAAATTCCACTTCTCTTTCCAGGACAACTTCTCTTAGAGAACCTCCTTGAGGCTCCTTCCTGGGAGTTAACTCCCCTCTTAGACCATCTATCAGTGTCAATTTTAAGTCTTCTGTGCCATTTGTCAAAGAGACACTTTGTATTGTAGCCACTCCCTGGTTAGGACATAATCCCTATGATGGGATGGCCCTATCACCTTTGTGACCTTCAAGTGTCTGGTCCATGCTTCAATACTTGAGGTTCAATATTTCTTTGAATCGATTTCCCTTGACTGAAGAATACAAGAGCTGTCCAAGCAGGTGGACTATCCCTGTGCCCTGAATAGACATTCAGTGTCCTACATCATGAGAGGGTAAGACCTAGACAACTCTATGGGCCCAAACTGTGAGCCATCAAGCCACAATAGTTCCAACAGATGCCAGATAGGAAAGGTTAAGGATCAAGAGTCAGATAGAAGCTAACGGAATAGAGCAAGGTATGGTTTTTTGACTGTAGCAAATAGAGGCGAAGACTCACAGTTTGTGTGATTGGAGCAGATCACTTAAAAGAAATTGGTGAACATGAATTAACATGTCAACAAACACCCAGCACACTCTTTTGCATGGTGGGGATAGTCACCCTTCCCCACCTCCTTCCACAGCTTGACTTCCAGGCCCTATTCCCACTTCCCAGAGGTCAGGAGTGTAGTTGAAAGTTCCAAACTCTGATCCTGGATCGCTTGGTTTTTCTGGTGACTGACCCATTGTAAGACTGTCCAAGGCCTCACCCTAAGTCACCTCATTAGTCTAAACTCAGGAGTTATCAATAGAGTTTATTATCAACATAGTAGTTCCCCCGTGTAAGGTGTTTGCTTTTTGTGTTTTTAGTTTTCTGTAGTCAGTGATGGTCTGAAAATATTACATATAAAATTACAGAAGTGCACAATTCATATATTTTAAATTGTGTACTATTCTGAGTAATGTGAAGAAATCCCAAGTCATTCCACCTAGGATGGGAATCATCCCATTATCCTGCATATCCATGGTATGCACCACTTGTCCCATTAGTTACTTAGTATCCATTTTGGTCCAGTTACCACAGTGCATATAACCTTTATTTACTTAGTAATAGTACCAAAGCACAGGAATAGTGATGTATGGGAGGTACCAGTATATAAGACATGGAAGGACAGATTAACTCTGGTACTATGTGGCAATACTGTAAGGCATAGGGGAAAAAAATATAGGAATTGGTAATATCTGCTATTTCAGGCATCTACTGGGGATCATAGGATGCCCCCCTTGGATCAGGGGGATAAGTGTGACAACAGGTACTCCAATCACTCAGGAAATTCCAGCACTTCTAGGAGTGCTATGACAGGAGCTGGGAACAAAGACCAAACATATTTCAAATCTTATCAAACCCATTACCTATTATCAGATAAATCAAGAATACAGGTGTATTTCATAAGTAGTCTTCTCACTGTAGTTTAGGTATAAAACTTTTCAGACTCCTATTTCAAAGTTTAAGCACTGAATCTTCACAGAATTAAAGTTGGCTATCTCAGGGCAACACAGTCTGTCATTTGTAAGGAATAATTCTCTGGTTTCCTTCTCCTTATATGTCATATATCTAAGATCCCCAAAAGCCCACTGAATCCTTCAACATCAGAAATATGACTAATTCTTATTTAATAGGAGAACACATAGTTGACTGGACATTCCTTTTATATTACTGGCATTCCCACTTAGCAGGGAGGGGCTTTGTCCCTATTTAGATCCAAGCAAGTGATTATTTAAGATCTAGGAAAGATCTTTCTCCCAGGAATACTTCCCCATGAAGTGTTTTGTTTCACATGGAATTTAACAGTCACCTGGGGACCCAAGGAAAAGAGATATTTTTACTTATTCATTTCTTAAGGCTATGGTGCAGGAAAATCAGGGAACACTAGGGCCATTTGTATAGTTTAAATTTGTCCCTGAAAGTTCATGTATTGGAAACTTAATCCCAAATTCATATATTAATGGCATTTTGAAGTGGGGCCTCTGGGAGGTAATTAGGATTAGATGAAGTCATGAAGGTGCCCCCCTGAATGATGGCTTTAGTGGCTTTATAAGAAGAGGAACAGACATGAACCAGAATGTTGTTTTGTTTCATCTGCCATGTCATGATGCAGTAAGAAGGCCTTCACAGTTGTAAGCACCATGCTCCTAGACTTCCCAAGTCTCCAGAACCATGAGCTAATTGAACCTCTAGTTTTAAAAAATCACCCAGTGTGTGGTATTTCATTACAGCAACAGAAAATGAGCTAAACTAAGATGGCTATCAATAGAAATATATATTTTTTCAAATTTGCCTTTTGACATTTCAATGGTGACTCTTCTATATTGTAACTGATAATGAGTGAGCCTTTATACTGTTCAATATACAGACCATCTCATTGTTGCAACAACCATATGAAATTGATTACATTATTAATCCCAGTTTTACAGAGGAAGACACTAAGGTCAATGAGGTTAAGAAACTTGTAAGGTCACACATGGCTAGTTAGTAGTGTGAAATCTGAACCCAAGTAATCTGTCTCAGGAGCATGTGCTCTCCAGTGTAAATATTGGATAAAAAGATTTATACTTTCATAACAGGTATAAATCTTCATCTATAAACTCAGGTGGTTTATTTTTCATAAATCAACTTAATATCATCTTTAAGCCCTTCTCCCACTGAGCTGGAGGAAATAAAAGCTCAACCCTTCTCAGGGCTTGTTCCTTATCACTGTGGCAGATTTGAGTAGAGCTCTTGGATCTGACTGACATATCAAGGCATTGCATAGATCTGCTGCCTCTGTCTGGTGGCTATAGAGTAGCACATTGTTCCAACCCATATGATAATCTATGTTCTGTGATTTCTGTACCAAGCTTTTTCCATGAGTCCTAAGGCTCTTTCCCAGAAGTATCCCACATATACCTCCCTAGAGGTCCTGCCTCAGCTTCACAATATCACTAGGGATCAGGGAAGAGATCCTCATGCGTTTGGACTGGGGAAATCCTAGTTCCCAATCTTCCGCCAGACCTGTCTTCTTTCCCTCCTCCATGAAATGAGACATCACTTATTTTCACATCAATGGCCCGTGACCCACTGCTGGGTTTTGCTCTCACACTCATACTCACACACAAACATAACCCTATGAATGTAATTTCCCATTCCTTTATATTTAATAATACTTTTCTTATCAGGTAGAGGTTATATTATCTAAGCTTTGTCTCTCACAATATTGATTTTGTTATGGAAATATATTAAAATATTCTTTAATAAAATTCCTAATAAATTGTACATTACAGTTGATGTCCATATGGTGGTGGGTGTTGTTTAGATGATTTGACTAACTTTTTCCTTTGCATATCAACTCAACCTATAACACTTTTTAATATATCTTATAATTTTACTTTAATTTATGAATTATCTTGGAAGATCTGACAATTTGAAATTCACTCTAATTCATTCCAGTTTTTTGAATCTTTAAAAAGATTATTAAAGGAATACTTAAGTGTCTCATTTTATGGAAATGAGAAATCCTGGGTTATAATGTAAATATATTCATTCAGAAAGTGGGGAAAAATACCCACAGGGAAGATATATTCACTATTCATATTGGTTTCAATATTGTCTTGTATAGTTTTATTAAATCTATATTGTTTATATTTTATCTTGTATATATCTTTCCACCACTAGTAAATCCCTAGACTATTAGAACATCCCAGACATGTGTAAGAATGGTTTCTTGGTAGACCTCATCTTTGGGGATCATTTTATTTCCACAGTTTAGTGCCTCCTTACTAGAATAGAGCACTCCATAATTTTTTCTAAAGATTCTATCAGTCTTGATCCAGTGTGCTAGGTGATAAATGACTGAAAGTTGGCCACAGAGGGGAAGTAAGCAATGAGTCATGCTGTCTCCTAGTAACCAGTCAGTAAATAGCTTCCAGCAAGTATTTTAAACCCCAAAGCACGCTTACCTTTGGTACTATCCTTAGGCAGCCTATCCTAATCTGTATCTGCACCCAACTCCTTTCAGAACTTCTAGGAAGAAAGGGGAAAGAATGGGACCACATTTGCCTATCACCCCCTTCAAAACCTGAATGAAAACAGACCTACACAAAGGAATCTTTCCTAACAAATCCTAGTCCTTGACCCTGTATCCTGTATTTTGCTTACCCTCAAACCTTATGAAACAGTTTGTGCTATTTATTTATTTATGGATATGCTCCTTTATTTATCTGTTAAATCAGTTCATACTGCTATGTGGCTCCATAATTTAGAATGAAGGGCAGGAAACTTTTTAGCTGATAATGACTGATGACAGGAGACCCTCATGTCTCTCACTATGTAGACAAAGAGTTAAGGCCTCTGTGAATACTATATTTAAATATCATAGGGATAAGTGAGAAATCCATGAAAGATCATTTCAGGCTAATTAATTTAATTTACTATATTATTTAAATTATAAATCCTCCACAAATGAGAAGAAAGGGGGAAATTAAGTCTATACATTTTATTTACCTCATTAATCTCTTAGACTGTTTTCCCCAAACATAAGTCAGATTCTGTAGAATGAGAATTTTTATTACAGATAGGGGAAAGAACCCACAAGAGTTAGTTGCAGAACATGAAATATCATAGGACATTTCTATGGAAGCTAATGAAGAAGAGCACTTTAGATGGAGCAGCAAGAAAGCTCCAGGAACCAGCAAAGCAAGGGAAAAAAAAAAAAGAAACAAGTAGGCAGGAAAGACAAGTAGCAGGGACATGCAAGGCCACCACAACCTCTTTAAAGAACTTCTTGTGGAAGTGATAAGTCTCTGAATTAAACTGTTAAGTTCCATAATGATATGACTTACTCTTCCTTGTTTTCCTCTAGAACTCTATACAGACTAAGTGAATGTTTGCTGAATAAACACACTTCTGCTGTGGGTAAAAAGAACAGATGATCCCCAGACAGAAAAAAAAGGACTAATAAGTCTATTTGACAGGGTTAGAAGAGGTAAATGAGATTTTACCAAGAAAACTTTTGACTTTTGGAAAAGACTCCCTTAAAGTGGGTGTTCTCTTACATAGACTAAATCATGTCCTTCTTAAGGGTAACTTATTTACCTTACAGCTTTATTTTATTATTGGGAAAAGATCCTACAGTGGCCAAGGACTTGGTATAAGGCCACCCAAAAGGGTCAATGGGGATGCTGGCGGCTGATATCAATGCATCAGATTCTTTCCCATTGATAAACTTATTCCATTTTGGAAAGTAATTATGCAACTCTTAACTTCTACCTTTTACTACCAGCAATAAGAAATTGTCAATAAGAAATTGTCATGAGAAACTCTTGTTCCATTTAATTTGGTCTTTTTAATTAGCAGACTAGCTACCTTGTTGAATGCTTATTTCAGATTTCAAACTATCTGAGCTCTTTACAGATGATTATTTTAATTCCTCCCAAAATTCCACAAAGTAGAGTTATTAACTCGACACCTACAACCTGACTCTTAGGTTAAATAAATTGCCCAGTTTCAGAAACTAATAAGATGCAGGGTGGAGACTTGATCCCATGATTTTCTGGTTCCTGTTCATCATCTGAACCATCATGTTTACATTAGCTTTCTTTCTGCAAACTTCAAGCCTGAAGTAGGTTTGAAAGAGAAATTTTCAGTGTTAAAGAGTAGTTGTAGAATTACATGACAACCTAAAAATGTAGGCCTGGTAGGAATATGAAAGGGTTTAGTCTTGTAATTGCAATTCTCTGATTCTGCAGAGGTACTCAGAGAACTCCCAAGGGGAAGAAGAGGTAGAGTAGAAGTTGGGAGGCGAGGAGCAAGAGCTCAGAACTTTCAATTCCCTTTTCAGAAGACAGCTGCTTCCCTCTATTTTTTAAATTTGTAGTTCATTTAGGGGCAAGGAAGGTGGGGGATGCTTACACTGTGCCAAAAATAGTTGATAATTGCTGATTTAGTCTAGATCTATCATTTCATAGTATGAGAAAATAAAAACTCAGGCAATTTAACCAGAGTCACTCTGTCCAAACCATAGCCTCTCTTACCTGAGAGTACCCTTGAGGATCACCTAGTTCAACCATCTGCCAGTGTTAGTCTCTCAGACCTATGGTCACCAACACTGAACCCAAACTCCTCCATAACCAGGACTCACAGTCCACTTCTTTGCAGTCCTTAGAAATGATGTCCTTATAACAAGCTAAAATTTGTCCTTCAATAAACCTAAGAGCCAAGTGGGATTGTCATTCTTCCACATGACAATGCTTCAAACATTTGAAGACACATAGCATTTCCCTGTCATCTCCAGGGATCACATCTCCTGTTTTCTTAAATATTCCTCAGACAACATAATTTCTTCAGATCTGGTTGACTTAATCCAGAAAAGCTTCAGTTTATTTTTATACCATCTAAAGACTCAAGTGTAGAATTAAACATAGGGTTTCAGTAATATTTTAATACATGTAGTCATTTGAACTTTCATTCCTTATGCAATATCACAATAATTTCCTTAAGGGGATAAGAGATAATAGACATGAGAAATAATGTGGAGATACTGTTATCTTGAGGCTGGGCTTTCCTTCCCACACAGACAAAAATCCATACACATACTTTTTCTTAAAAGGAATTCTCTACACTGTCAAAATCACTCTGGTGTGCTGGTAGAGAGAACTCCTTCCAAAAGCAATCCTTTGCTAATTACCGTTAGTTGCCTATACTCTGCAGAAGGATTAATAAATTTGAAACAATTGATCAGGTGACTATTTGGATAGTTTGAGTCAGATTTAGATTGGTCTACTGAAGCCATGTCCACAATGGCAGCTAGCCTGCGTATTTAATAGATATGAACAAACCTCAGCAAATTTTTTTACTATCACAAGTTCATTTTAAGAATCTTTAAAGAAACACTTGCAAGTGAAATGATAAAGGGGAAAACAGTTATAATACACAAAAAACATTTTGCAAATTTTGTAAAAAAGACCATGATTGGTCTTTAACTCTCTTTGCTAGTGGAGGAAACTAGCAAAGTAAGTGATATAAAACAGCAAGCAGAAGGCCACTAAACCACAGTTCTGGAGCACATTGGAATTTGCATTTCTTAAGGACTAGTAGATTACCTTTCTAATAATAATAATAATAAATAAATAAATAAATAAATAAAAATATATATATATATTTAAAATGGCTAGTGTGTCCTTGATTTCCACCTGAATCCTGATGCAGGTTGCCAGTGTTGGCCTCTCAGACTTGGGTGCAAAAGGAGTCATTCTGAAACTGAACATTTGTGAGAACTAATCCACCAAACAAACAAGAATCCACATGTACTTAATCTAAGGATGATTATCTTCTGCAGTTACTTGCTATTTTGAGCTGCTGTAAGTATTTCTCTGCATATTTCCACATCACTTTTTATTCAACGGATTAAATGTGCCTTATGTGTATTATCTTATTTACTGTCACCACTCTGACAATTACTATTAGCTCTCTCTTATATTCAGGGAAATAAAAAGTTTAGACTTGTTCAGGAACAATATTTCAGGAGAGGAAAAGAGTAAATCTCACAGACAATATTCAGCAAGATTTAGAATTCTTGAGTATTTCAGGTAGAAAAGACCCAAAGATCATCTAGTTAACCATTCATTTTAAGGATGAGGACAGTGGCATTAGTACCATTTCAATGTTCTATTTAGTGAACTTAAATACATTTCAATTCATTTCCATTTCCTGAGTTTGAAATGAGAATACTTACACTAGCTGTTTTCTAATAATAGAATTCTCATAACCACTAATGGGAGTGTGCCAAGATGAATGGAGCTGTCTCTCCGTCTGACGTCTAGCTAATGTATATGCCAGTCAGTATGGCATGAGGAATGCTGGGTCGGGGCTGGAGCCTGGATCTGACCCACTGTGTGACACTCTCTAACTCTGTTGTCAGTAAGCGAACCTTAGACCTGTGTTTGGACCTATATGTCTCCATCTCTAAAATTAAGGGTTGGACTCAATCTTTTAAGTGTTCTTAGAGTTCTAATGTGCCATAATTCTCACTTTCTTTATATAAATTTTTCAAATGCATAATACATACATATGTCATAGATATGCAAATTTGCGGGTACTATAAAGAGGAAGAAAGCAGAAGTTTGAAATGGAAGATTACATTATATTTGACTATATTTCAGAGGTAAGTGATCTCTAAGGATAAGGATGATTTGACACTTCTTAATGCTGTACTTTCTAATAGTACATCATGAAGCATCTGGTTCATTTTCTATTACCTTCACATTTTTTTATTAGAGCTTTATAGTTATATGAGCTGTTGGGTTCATCCAAAAATGCATAGAATTTGATTTCAGTTCATGGTCTCCCCTTTTCCCTCTCTCTTTTCCCTCCTGTCCTCCCTCCCCTTTCCCATTCTCCTTCCTCTATATTACTAGACTTCTTTTCACTTGTCTATTAATTTTGTTTGATGATTTTTCCACCTATGCATAAAGGTGAGGTTCCCTGTTGCATATTTATATATCACATAAAACTTCATAGAGTGTTGAGAACTTGTGCTTTCAAATAAGGATCAATTTCTCCTAATTTAATATATTTTGGTTACCCTTGCTTGTAAGAGGATTGGATATATCAATCTTTGCAAGTAAAGGAAGAAAAGGGCAGGGGGTATCTCTTTAAATGAGTCTTTTTTGGTTTACTAGGAGAATGAAGCTGTAACTCAGTTGGCATTACCACCACATTCCTCTAGTAACCGATTATGTCATCACAAACAGAGATTTATGAGCCTTGATTCTAAGGAAACAGAAGGCAGGATGAATTATGAGAAGTTCCAGGTCCATGAACATTTTCTTCAATAATTAGCCTAAGGTGGGGAGGAGGGAGAAATTAACCTCACTAAACTCACATTTTACATAACCCAAATAATGCATTGCTAACATCTGACTGAGCAGAGAAATTCATCTTGAGGTGATTCAGTTTAAAGCTCCATTTGTAAATCCAGTCTGAAGGGCTTCAAATAAAAGAGATGAAGGGCTGCAAAATGTTCCCCACTGGAAACAGCCAGTCTCTCAGAGGGACAGCCTGCCTGACTCAATAGGGTCTTTCCTGATGCATATACCTCAAGATAGCCCACAGGTAAATATGAGTGGTTTTTGTATTCTAAAAGGGAAAGGGAGAGTTTATTCACCATAGACACAACTTTTGTGCTTCCTTGAAGAAATTACAGAAGAGCCAATGTATACAGGTAATGGTGTCCCCTTAACCCTTTACTGAGGCAGTGTGAGTTTGCAAAGCCACTAAAGGCAAGGATTGCACCACTAATTTGGCATGCCATTACTCAGATGCATTCCACTAGCTATGCAACCAAATAATCAATCCATGTCAATTTATATTCTGTCATAAAGAAGCTAGAGGAGAAGGCATCTTGGTGAATAGGCCATAGGAATCCATTAATCTACCAATCAATATCTATTGTGTATCTACCATATCATATAGACTAATTATGAGACCTAGTAAAGAGTAAGAAGAACCAAATAATTATTCCAACTCACAATAATCTTCCAATCTGGCTTCAGAAGGTGTTACATATCCATGCACCTGGAAGAATGATACCAGGCTGAGTAGAGTACAGCAAGTCACATGAGTGATGGAGACAGGAAGTCCAGGTGGGATTGTGAAAGGGGGAAAGAGACTGGAGGCTGTAGGAATCAAGAAATATTCTGAAGTTGCCATTGATAGAAAGGGATTCTTGTAGATGGACCAAAATTAAACTTTGCGGAGAGCTATATGTGGTATTGTGAATACATGAATGAGACACCTGGCAGGGAAACAAAGCCAGGTGGTATGGTGGAAAGCAAGAGACAAGCAAGGTGGTTCCTTGGGAGAGTTTACTTAGAAAAGACATTGGTGAGAGAACAGAGGGATTCAAGATGAGGTTTGAAAAGAAAAAGGAAATAATAGTTATTAAGCACCTACTAAGTACCAACCCTCGTTCTAAACTCGTACCATATGTATTTCATTTAATCCTCAAATAGTTTATATGACCAATATTATTGCTCCCATTTTACATATAGGAAGTTAAGTCTCACGGGCATGAAGTAATGGATCCAGAAGTGCAGTTCAGTCCTTCTGATTTGAAACTGTTGCTTTTTCCTGTCACTCTATTCTTTAAATGCTAAGGTCCTCAAAACTGTCAAAATAAAGAGCAAGACTAAGATAGGCTGTAAGGTCCATTTTAACTTCAAAGTATTATGAGTCTATCATTCTCAATATACAGAGAAGAAAAGAGTGACAGCAATGGTACATTAGGAAAAAAGTGGGATGCTGGAGAGCTGCATAGAGATCTGGAAGATGATGAGAAATTCTAGCGCAGAGTAAAGTGCACCCACACCCTCTTCCTTGCCACCTCCCCTGGTCCTTGTCTCTAATTAGGACCTGAGGAGTCACTTCAGTCATACCTATCTCAGAGAGGATATCCTGGAGGTGACTGCCCCTGTCAACCATAAAATTAATCCAGGACAAGCTGAGACAACTTCTCAAGTTTGCCTCAAGAGGAAGATCTTCCCTGCCTCATCTGCCACCAGCCCCACCCACAGTCTCCAAGAGTGCCTGGAGCTGAATAGCCTTTCCAAAACAGAAGGATAGAAGTCCTGGGTCCTTGTTTCAAGCACAGAGCTGTTCCCCTTATCCGTGGAGGAATACATTCCAGGACTCCCAGAGGATACCTGAAATTGAGAATAGACCAAACATTATATAAACCATCGTTTTGTTCTATTTGTCCTTACTATAGATCTAAGCCATCTCAGCAAATGATTTTTTCTTTTTGTATGAAATTGAGAAATTTTACCTTTCAGTTTTGTTCAGCATATCCATATCCTCATTACTCTTGTACTTTATAGCCATTATTAAATAAATAAGTGTTACTTGAACACGAGCACTCCGTTACCATCATAGTTGATCTAATAACCAAGATGCTACAAATGGGTGAGCAGCATCTACAGGGTGGATACACAGGACAAAGGAATGCTTCATGTCCCAAACAGATTGGGTAAATAGTCCATTAGGCCACTCAGAATAGTGTGCAATTTTAAAATTTATGAATTGTTTTCTTATGGAATTTTCCATTTAATATTTTCATACTATAGTTGATGGTGGGTAACTAAAACTATGAAAAGTGAAATCATGGATGGGGGTTACTATATTTCATCCTCCAACAGAAAGAATGAGAAATTCTAATGAGAACATATTGAGGAAAGAAAGGTGTGAAATGGGGGAGTGAAGAGTGAATTTTGAATAGGACAAGGAATAAGGAGTGATACAAAAGAACGCATCTCAGAAGTACTAAAATATAAAAGAACATATATTTATATAAACCTGTATGACATGTTATAAAAATAAATGTGGTTCTTGATGAAAGTGAGTAGAATCGGGGAGTGAGAAGCAGTGCCATGCCGGCTAATCTCAATGCAAAGTGATGAATGCCCACTAAGGACAGAGAAGCCTCACCATGGTCTTGTCCAGACCGAATCACATTTCTTAGGTAGAGCCGAACATGAGATTGTGTGTTTGCATCCGCTTCGTATATGCCACCTGGCCATCCTTGAGCAGCGGCTACATTACCCTGGGTCATTTTCCAGTCTGCTTGCCATGTACCAATTTTTTCTTCTCTTTGGAAGTATCTGGATTCTAAAGAAAAGGAAACCTAGAAAAATTCAGGCCTACCATCTAGTCAAAGCTCTTCTGTCCCAAAGGTGAGATGGAGCCCTCAAGTCTCTAAAAGGGTATATTGAAATATTGAGACTAATAAATCAAAATGAAGCATTAATCTATAATTTATCTTCTAATGCTTTAAACTGCTGGAGCAAATAAAACTCACCTGGCATGTGGTCAGTACTATATTTGTTTCTTCATCTGCCTTTGATAACTTTGGGACGTTGAGTACTAATGGCTGAGATGTGCATTCAACCAGCACCAGCCAAGTATAATGAACTATTCTGAGGCTGTGGCTTTAGTTTGTTAGCATAAATACATGCAGGAAGTCATATGAAACACCCTGGTTCAATTTTTTTTTCTTTCTTTCTTTTTTTTTTCCCCTCCCTTTTCCTTAATGGACATTTGCTTTGTCAGACTGGTATTATGGTAGAGTTATAAAGATAGAAATTAAATATTGATTACTCATCTCATCTCATCCACACCCTGTGGGGATCACACTGGCTCCCTCCTACTCCACATAGCTAAAGAGACCTAGGCGGGGGATGTCAATGCTTTCAGGAACTGAACTCCTTGAATGGCTCTTCAGTGGAAATTTGTCTTCCAAAAGTATTTCTCACTTCGACTATTTCAAGAACCAGAAGAAGTTTTGGGATAGACTTGTTCCCATGAAAAATGAGTGCCCTGTCATCCTGTAAGTCTTTTCCTTCCCACCCACAGAGCTGGTCAGTCTCCATTCATTAGGGTACCACAGGCATGCAGAATAGCTGGTGGTGGCCCAGTGGCTGGGAGAGGCTCACTGCCACCCAGTATCACCACGGCTCATGGCCGGGAAATCTCAAGCAAGCAGCAAAAGAATAACCAATGCTTGTTTGGACTCCAGGCAGAATGCAAATAATGCATTCCCTAGATGTTGGGTCAAAACAACCACCAATCCAAACAAAGCAAGAGAAAGAAGTTTCACAAGAGCAAGCAGCCCCTGATTTCTCTAAACTTGTTTTTGGGCAGAAGCTATGTAAGTTTTTGATGGTAAGTCTCCTGGGTACCCTCATAACCAAGTAATAAAAATAAAAATCACTGATATTTGGACAAACTGACATCAAAAACTCCTGATATGATTCATTGGAAGGAATATAACATTTCTGTTGTATTTCTGCCAAAAAATTCATAACAGAATCTAAGCACGAAGAAATGTCAGCAAACCCAAATTAAACGACATTCTAGAAAATAATGGATCTGTATTCCTCAACAGGTCAAGGTCAAGAAAGATAAAGAAGGGCAAAGAAAACTGTTCCCAATTAAGGATTAAGGAGACTAAAGAGATAACTAAATAAATGCAGGATCTTGAAGTGAATCCAACAGCTATAAAAGAAATTAAACAATGATAAAATTTTAATATAGACTATGGGTCAGATAGTGGTATTTGTATCTACCTACAAAGAGAAAAAGAAAGGGAGAATGATAGAACAAATGTAAAATATTGGTAAGTCTGGGACAAATCATATGGGGAATTTCCTGTAGTATCACTGCAACTTTTCTGGCAGCTTGAAAATATATGAAACTAAAATTTACTGAAAAAGTTATCCCAATATCAAACCTAATGGAACCAGGACTACAGACACCAGCTTCTCCTTCAAGAACGACACTTCAGAATCTGACAGCAAGGTTCTCATAGCCCTGAGATGGAGGAGTTCCATCACCGGGCACACACATGGAGCAGCTGTTTGAGGTCTCTGAAAGGTAAATCGCAGCAGACAGATTGGGGAATAGGGCTCAATTCCAAGGTCCACTGATCTGGGGGCACATTTGCCATTTTGTTTCCATATCCTCTGGCTGGAACCCAGTGCAGCCTGAAAGCTGGAAGTGGTCCTCAGCACACAGACACCGAGAACTCCCATAAGTGACCTCCAGGTTTGACACTAGCTGCAGAAGGGCAAACTCTTCTTATTTGTCTTATTTTCTTATTTGCCTCATGTATTAGTTTCCCAAAGAGGAAATGAACTATTAATAAACATACAAAAAATCAGGTCTAATTTTGTACATGTATTAATAGTTCATTCCTCCTCTTTAGGAGTTGTTTTATCCTATTTATTTAACATTATGTTTAAAATTTCAGTATTACTTTACTTCTAAGTGATTTGCTTGAGATGATCTTATATTTTATGACATTCTTGAAAAAACTAAATTCTGGTGACAGAGAAATATCAGTAGTTGCCAGGCACAGGGGGTGTTCAGGGTGTGACTACAAGATGATAGCATGAAGGAAGTTGGGGAAGAAAAATGCAAGTGCTGTGTTCCTGATTGTGGTGGGGATTCTAGGATTCTACACATGCATTCAAATTCAGGGGCCTGCACACACAATGACCAATTTTGCTGTATGTAATTTTAAAATTAAATTTTAAAGAAGGAAAACACTCAGCTATGATTTATTTAAGAACGAGTTTACCCCTGAAGTAGAAAGACAGAAAATTCAAAAGAATCACAGAGAATCAGCCTCTATGACATAGGTGCAATTCATTTTACTGTCACGTTGTCATGTTGCTTTGGGTAATTTGGAGAAAATCATCCACCAGCAGAAGACAGGCAGTTTGGAATTCAACAATTCCCTGACTCCCCAGGTGCTTGCTGGAAACACTCATTCAGTGACTGGCCAAAGAAGCTTTCCTGCTCAGCGGGTGTGGGTATTCCCATGGCTTGTGATATCTATTTCCGAGGAGAGAGAGCCACCTCTGGTTTTAGAGGCTGGAGATGTTTCAAATGGAGGTGGGTAGTCAGGGCGAGGAGTTGCTAAGGACCAGCTGCCAAGTTTCCATGAGTCCTCACCAGAGGGAGTTATCTTAATGAATTCACCATGGTCCGGAGAATGACCCTTGCCCTTCTGGGGTCAGAGATTTGATCTTGCCATCGCCTCAGAGATGATGGGATCCACAAAATGCAGTGAAAGTCCTTTATAGCTTCTATATGCACTACAATTGTGAACTGACGCTCTTTCCGAGAATCACCCAACCCTTTGCTGGCATGTACAGTCGACAAGCAGACTAATAGTAGTTCTTTCATTTATTCATTCATTCATTCCCTATACATTCCTCAAGTATCTTCGTTGTGACAGACATTACACTAGGTGCTGGACAAACAAAGATAAATAATGCATGACCATTGCTTCCTAGCAGTTCATTGCCTCCTCAGAAGTTTGACTGTAGGGTAGAGAATGTGACAGTCACCTCACAGGTCTTCTGGGCCATATGGCAATGATGCTCCACATTGTAATTGAACAGAATAAGGTTAGGTGCAATCAGTCATTCTCCTGTGAATTGCTTAGCAAAACATTATCATCCCTCACCTTGACTGTACTAAGAAAAAGTACAAAACCTAGGACTGTACCCCAAACTGATTATTACAATGAGAAATTGCCCCACTGTGAGATTCCAGCCTTTATCATGGCGTTAACATCCGCCATAGAGCTAAGGGGTGACAGCTTTTACTCTCAACCCACACCCAGGAGTTTTACTCCAATTTATATCTCTCTGTGTTTGTTACCTTGTGTTGTCAAACAGACTATCCTTATCAGGCTACTGTATGAGGCCAGGAACCAAGTCTCAGTTATGTTTGTTATTCTCTCACTCCAGCCTGTCCCCAGAGGATCAGCTGTTTGTAAATCTACAAATGATCGTATTTGTGCTTATGAGAAAATGGGGATCAAGGAAGGAGGAGGGAGAAAGAAAAGAGAAAGAGGTTGATGTGGGGCTTATGCTACTTGGGATTCGGAGTTTCTTTAAGTGCCACTTAAGTAAAGCTTATTTTTAATAGGTTAGTATAAGAAATATGCTTTTAAACTGAAAAAAGGGGGGGGACTTTTAATTTTCACTGTCACTTGTTAACTGTGTTATCTTTGTAAGGGAACTATCATCTCTAGGCCTCAGTTTTCTCAATCATAAAATAAATGTTTGGGCTAGGGAATTTCTAAATATGCTGGTATCCATGGATTCCTCAATTTCTTGAGACAAAAATTCTTTCTTTGAGGTTCTCCACTGTTTATTTTATAATTTGTCTCATCATTTTCTTTTGACACTTAAAAGGACTTTGTGAAAACTACTAATGTGAAAGAAGATTTCCCATAAATATCCTATCATACATGTTTCCTATTAGGGCTTCTGACATTCCACATGTTTTCAAAGGTAATTGGAAATACTAGAGACAATTTAAGGGTCATTATTGTGTTAGCCAAGAAAATAGCTAATGATGACTTTAGCTACTGGGCTATTTAGCCGATCATAGAACCCATTAGCTCAATTAAGTAAATCAAATAGGAAAAACATTTAGACTTAAAAAGCCACCCAGTACTACCTACCACTTGCCTGTGAGGCTTCTATTTCAGGGGGAATTCATATTTGTTCATTCTGTAGAGAAGAAAATGATCAGGTCAAATGATTTAGCAGATGCAGTGATTCAAAATCACTTAGTCTTTATAATTATAAGACAAAAATTATATTAAATGGCAATTTCAAGAGAGTAGGCAAGACAAGAGGCCTTCTCTGTAAATCAGGGCTTGAGCTTTCCTGAAATGTTTTATTTCACTGGGACAAGGTAGATCTGAGCCTTTTCTTCCCTTAAAGAATTTTCTTCAATCCTGAGTGTATATATACAGGTTAAGGTTTGCAGGAAGGCAAGGGTTGCATTGGGATGAATGTTTATGGTTCCAAACATTCTAATTCGGTATGACATTCAGCATTGTTTTTCCAAGGTTTTGGGAAGGTCTCTCGGTTTTCCTAATGTAATGCAGCTTGTTTTTATGCTCTCTCTACCATCACAGCAGTTAGAGAATAAGCCCTGGGTGATGTCAAGAATCCTGAGTTGGAAGGAGAGAGCAGGTGGAGGTTCTTCATACCCTACAGCTACATTTTTTTTCAGGACTCTTTAAACTTGCTTAGGGCTTCACTGGCTGCATAGTGCCTGGTGGAAACTTCATTGGCTATATTAATCATGTTCTCCTGCTTTCATCTCAAGGTTATTCAATGGGGATTTGATGCTGGAACTCTGTGTTTCACAGTTAAAGGATACAGCTGAACAGACAGAATAAGTGACCTTAATTGATTTTACCCAAGTTATGGATAGGGCAAAGGGACAAGAATGGGTTGGTAGATAGAGAAAACTTTTTTTTTCTTTCCATATTTTTATTGGTGCATTAAGGTGTACATGATGATGGAATTTGTTGTATATGTTCATACATGCATATAATATAACATATAATTTGGCTTATATCATTCCCCACATTTCCCCTTTCTGGCTATCAAAATAAGATAAGAAATCTAAAAGACTTTCATTGTTCACTAAGCAAGAACTCAGCTAGGACCCACTCTACAAAAGAACAAAAGGAGATTAGAAGAGGCCATCGGAGGAATCTCACTAAGGAAAAATGAGCTAAGACATGTTGTATTTGAAACATTTGGGTCTTTCTTGGCAAGAGATATACTCTCATCTTGTTCTGGTCTCCTCCCTTTCAGCTCTCATTGATTACAAACAAAGATTATCCCCAGACCTGAATCTGTTTTGCCAGGATATTCCCCTAAAACAGGTTGCTCCTTTCCACTTCTTCCCTTCTCTTTAATTTTTTAAACCACAGGAATGTAATAGAAATTTTATTCCTGCAAGTAATTGATTTATTTGTGCTGACATCATCAAAATGTCTCAACATGAATTTGATTTCATGTCCTAGATGATTAAAAATACATATTTCTTATCCTGAGAAACAGACTATCATGTTTTCTTTTAGAAAAGGAACTCACCCCTAAATGATTTGGGCTCTGCTTGAAATTCCCAACATATGATTTTGAGAATCATATAAAAGTGTCTCTTTTTCCCTTTCACCAAAACATTCCCATGGTAAATGCACTAAGAGCTTAAATGCCTAATAGAACAAAAAGCCTGCAAACTTCACTCATATTCTAAATGTTTCAGTGGTCCAGAAAAACATCTGGACTAAGATTTCTCTCCCCTTAAGAGAGAGAGAGAGAGAGAGAGAAAAAACCCACTCATTCATTTATGTCTTTACATCTTAAACAAAATGAATTAATGGCTTTTAAACCCTTTACACTAAAAAAGGAAAGTGCTTCCCACTTGACAACTTAAATGATAAGTTGCAGCCCAATGTATTTTGAAATGGACCAAACATAAATCCGTCTTCAATAGGGAGTTTTAATTGGAAGCCACACTGACCCTTAACTCCAATGTTGCTGCCACACAGCTTGTGATAATGAAGACTGACAAATTGTCTTAGCAGGATGGAGCCTTCGATGACCACACCAGGCATTAGGAAGGAAACACACATTCCCAGGTGTGGGAAGACTGCAGAAGTCACTCTGAGCTGCTGGACAGGGCCCCCTGCATGGTGGAAACAGGTGTCTCAGTGTAGTAAAGTGGGGGGCAGGGGGCAGCAAAACATATCTAAGCAGTGAAAGCTCAGGGAAACACTTCTTAAATTAGAATGCAGGAGGAGGAGGGGGAAGGAAAGATAAAACATAATCATCTCATAGAGAATTCTGTCTGCTTGTGGCCTGTTTGGGAATTAAGTTGCAGACTCTTCTTGGGCTTTGTGAGGTTGGTATAGGAGGGCCTGCAAATCTCATGTAGAGCTTTGATGATTTTTAAAAAGCAAACCAGAAAACAACAGGAGTTTCTAGCTTAGAGTATGCTGTTGAGCAGAGATTGTGATATTGAGACCATTCCAGGAGAGGAAGTTTTAAGGCCAAAATTAAAATAGCACATTTGTTCCTTGCAATTTGACTTCAGAATCCCCCAAGGCTCCTTCCCTGAGAAGCTTTATTTTTCATTTGAGAGATGTTGTGCACCATATGGATTCTTTTTTCTTTCTTCTTTCTTTCTTTTTTTTTTTTTTTTGGTTTACATCTTGCATTTGCCAAGAATGTCTTTTGAGACACAGCACCTCGTTTTCCATGGGCATCCCAAGAGATAACACGTACCTTTAAAGCTCTCTGTATTGGCTCTGGTAAATGTAAACATGCAGAATAAAGCAACACTATTTAGCAAATAAAATGATACTCTCATAACTTTTAAACTGTGCAAATTATAATGACAGCAATCTCAATAATTATTATCACGTAGTGTTCAAAGAGCACAAACATTCATTTAGAAGAAAATTAAAATTAGAATCCAGCCTTGACATTGGTCTACTAGACTTAGAGCCTCAACAGAAGACATACACATGTTTGAATAGTTTGACTTGATTTACAGGTGAATTCAGTCAATGCGTCAGTTCCCACTGAACTCCCAAGTTGATTGACTAAATTGATTGAACAGATTGACCTATTGTGCTGTCACCTTGCATACTTAGCCACCACATAGACGCAGAAGTGGACACTTAGCTATGGAGCTAAGGAGAAAAAGAAAAATCTAGAGTAGCTGAGAGTCGTGTAATTCTCTTTCCAATTCTCCACATTTATTGCTGGTATATTTTGGGTTTATTGGCAGCCTCAAAGGAAAGACTGATCTACTAAAGTGGACTTAAAATGGAGTTGTAGGAGTGTTGAATTTAGGAGGAACACAGTCAACCCTCCACTGACAAGCTCCTTAGGACAGCTTTGGCTCTGCTTCTTTATTGCTGGCCAGTCTTGGAATCACAGGACTCTCATGATCTTTCAGCATCTTCTCTTTGGCTGTCTCAGGCTTTACTGGGTATTGCAATTTGAGTCTGGAAGACTCTTAGTTGCCTGGATCTTGGTTAACTAAGAAGCTGTCTTCTCTTGCTTCCTAAACAGTCCTAAAGTGAGAACAATTACTCTTGCTGTTTGGAATTCATTTGCTGATTCATGGAAATCTAATCTAGTGCTCAAAACATAATGACAGAATACAGAGAAGGGCACAGTGACTTGGCCCTTTGAGATCTTTCATTTTATTCACATAGATAGGGTTTTAGTTTGTTTGATTTGTGTAATTTATAATTAAAGTACGTTTCTACATGTGTCCTGAGGAAGATTCCAGAAAAAGTCAAATACATGTATATATGTGGTGTATATGAATATACAAATGCACACAAACTTGTAAAAATTACCTTTAATGAAAGTGTAAATTATCTCATAATATTCATAGTGAGTATTCAAAAGGCTATTTCATTTCAAAGAAGTAAAAAGAACAGGAAAACACACCACCACCACCACCACCACCACCAAAAACAGAAGCAACAACAGCACCAGCACCAGCTTAGCCAAACAGAACATTCTGATCTGTAAAGTCTTGCAGCAAGCTGTTTCCACAATACTGTAGGGTAACTATCTGTTTCTAATTTGGTTGGCTTTTGAAACTACTATTTTCTTTAGTTCAAATGGACAGACACATCAGAAACATGTCAAACTGAAGGCGTTAATCAATGGTGGCTTTCTAAAATGTAATCATTATAATTATCACCTATTGGTGCTGTGCATCAGCAAGTGCATTATAAATTGTGTCTCAATTCATCCTTACCAATAAAAGCATTGTGAGGTTAGGCAGAGATGGCATCCTTGGTTTTAGCTCTGCAGTTACTAGTTTTGTGAACATGGAACACTTACTGAAATCTCTCAAATCCCTGTTTGTTCACCTTGTAATCAGAGTCTGAGAATCATCTGACAATTTCTGAAGGTTACTTTACAAGTGAGCAATTAATGCAATGTTGACATTTCTGTATATTGACATTATACGGTATGTGAATGTTGCTTTATGACCAGGGCACGCCTTAGCCCTTCACGATAATCTTTCTATCACCTAAAGCCTCCCACTCTCTTTAGTCCTTTTCTCATGGAGCTCATTTCCAGGCACTGAATCATCTTCACTGTTCTTCTGAATCATGTCCAAATTCTCCATAACTCATTTTAGTTTAGCTCTAAGCAAAACACGGCTCCCTAATAAGGGCCTGTCTAAAGCTGAGTTAAAGAGACGGATTAGCAGTGCTTCTTTGCATGTCATATACCTGCGCTTTAATCCCCTAACATATCCCCTATAAAATAGCTGTTTTCTATTTCGAATGGAGAAGCTGAGGCATGAGAGAGAAGATCACACTTTGCACTGGACATCACACAAACCCAGCAGGCCATTTAGCATTCCCTTCTCCAATTCAATTCTCATTAAACACCAATGCTCTGCCGTTACTGATTTCTTGAGGAAATATGCTCTTTGGAAGATTAGAATAAGATGCTGGCTTTTGTTTAATAAGTACATAAATGGTATTTGAATTTTTATACAGCTAAGGCTAAATCAGCATCAGGCCAAGTGGCTACAAGTGTAATGATTAGAACCACATTAGGGCAAGAGTAAAGTACAGATGGTATTTTGCAAGGGAAATTCTCAGTTCAGTTTTTGGTGAGGACTGTTTTCTGGTTCATTTGGGACTTTTAACTAGTATTATCTAAACAACTTAGAGTAAAGGAAGTAAACTACTTAGCCATGTTATACCAAGGACCATTTAGACTGAGGTAAAGAAGGACAAAAAGTGAGTCAGGTAAAGGTTTCTGAAAGTTTCTCTCTGCATTGCAATTCCTAATGACACATTTGTCTGTCTTCTGCACTCCAGTGTTATCCCTATTGGAATATAATGTCCACTTATGGGTAATTAGCCTAGTAAAACCCCATGTTCATATTAGAGTTTACTTTTGAATGAGCAGATGAAAATAAAAGGTATTCCATTTTGGCCACATCTAAGATATCAGCGTAGCTTTGGCCTTTTTCCTAGTCTTATTGGCATTGTAAGTATGAAGACACCCCAAAAGACAATGTTTTACTAAGACTTCAAAGAAAAGATTTACTCTTGAACCAGCTTTCTTCTCGGTTTCTGCAACGTGTCTTTATTAATCTGTTTACCATCATCCAGTTTGTTGTCTTGGTTACAGACCTCACTTTTACCTTCGGAAATCCAGCTGCTCCCCTTTTTTAATGGCATTGCTCCCTAAAGGCGTGCCCTGATGGTGCTCTCTGTGAGGGTGAAAACAGCAGTTTCTTATTTTAGAAGAGGCATTTTTAGGGTTTCATCAAACCTGTCAAAGACAAAGCCCTAGAGGTGAAATCCTTCCTCCATAAGGAGAAAGCTAATATCTCCTCTTCTCTGCTATCTCAAACTTGCCTTAGAAGATAATATAATGCAGGTTCCTAGAGAAACAGACTTGTCCTCAGAGAAGCCTGAAGTGCTTCAGGGGTCAGGAGGAAAGGGCTGAAAGTTCAGCCTCCAGCCCCTCTGAGCACTTTGCCCTTGTGTCGAGCCTCTCAAGCTATGGTGACAGGTTAACAGCCGGATTCTTGGTGACGTGGAAATTTGTCACCACGTCAGTACATGGGCCATCAAATATGTGACCCTGGGTGAAATTCTCCATTGTTTGTACCATCCCCTCAGCCAGGCCAGCCCCCCAAGCACTGCTTTTCAATTTATATTATACCCTTTCTTCCCTCCTTCCTGTACTTTCACACGAGGCAGCTGACAATGGTAATAAATTGGTCATACTCAAGGATGGGGCTGTGACAGGCTCAATAAGGAGTGGACTGATTTGTTGCTTTGGGGTTGAAAGCTCAGACTTTCATGAAACAAAAATATTATATTCAGGGTAATGATTTATGGCCTTGACTCCTGTTTGATTGTAGACCATAAATACTAGCAAACGGTACTTAAGCATCTCTAGAGGACATTAGGAGC
Organism: Sciurus vulgaris; assembly: GCF_902686455.1. Classification (NCBI taxonomy): domain Eukaryota; kingdom Metazoa; phylum Chordata; class Mammalia; order Rodentia; family Sciuridae; genus Sciurus; species Sciurus vulgaris. The sequence continues at coordinate 40,194,481 of NC_136473.1, read as the reverse complement.
ATACTCAAGTTTATTTTATACAGCAATTACAGATTCAGTTTAAGCAAGGACATTATTTGAAAGACATTATTTTCCCCCAAATAAGTCTTTGTAGATGATGATGTTCAACATTGATTTTTTGTACACTCGACCTTATCTATGTGACTCCAAAGTGCTCGGAAGAAATCTGATGACAGATCAACTAGTAAGGCATAAGCTGATGCCAGTTGCTATTCTGATGAGGATGTCATTTTTTTAATCCTGTCATCAGCTTCTCAACCTCAAATCCATGTTCTATGACTAGTATTATCCCTTCAAAATTTAGAAACTATTAAGTCATCTCATTGTAAACTTACTGAGCGGTATCCTAATGTGAACTTCGCTCAAATCTCTTTGATACCGTGTGCCTATCTTCTTAGGCTGTAAAGTAGGAATACCTTCTTCAAGGGTAGTTTCAGCATTAATCAGATCACTTCTCTCCTTTCCATTTTTCTTAGGGGGGTGGTGGTGGTGGGAAGTACCAGGAATTAAATGCAGGGCCTCATGCATTCTAAGCACGTGCCCTGCCAATGAGCTACACTCCCAGGCCCACATCATTTCTATTTGTCTGCCTTTCCTGGCACAGACTTGTCACTATTCTCACACTAGAATATGTCCCGTTTCTCTTGCTCATTTGACCACCCCAAAGGTCTTATCCATGCATGCAACTGAGACATTATCCCTTTCTAACTGAAGCATATGCTAGCCAGAATGGAAAGGAGTCCCTTGTGAGTAGAATGTTTCACTTTATTACCAAACATTTCAATTCAAGAAGAAATTTATTTATACTCCCTATCCTTGGTGCTCAGTTAATTAATTTAAGGCAGTAAATTACATTTTATGAGACAGATTTTGATCCCTACATGGAAAAGAAAAAGACCTCTCTTGAAGCTCCATGGAGTTGTCCCTGTTGTATCCAAAAAAGCACTTTGACATGCTGGTAAACACGGAATGTGGAATTGGGTGGGTTTCTTGTCTTACAAATGAAAGTGTGAGATTCATGTTGGCATCAGGTAAAAGCAAAGTATAAAAGTTTAGTGAAGCTGAGCTCCCACATCGGGGGGGGCCTGAGAGAGTTCTCAGTGGAATGGTTATGGTTTAGGGGTTCAGATGGATCTGCAGGTTTAAGGAAGTCAGCCCCCTCCCCAGTCCTGGGTAAAGCACTCTGTGTTCACAAGGTATTCATGCAACCCTTAGTCCAATCAATGTATTGATTAGGTATTTTCATTCTTTGGAGAGACTTCAAGTCATGTATGTCCCCAATTCCTATGAAATCCAGGTCAACTAGTCGTGATTTAAAAATAATCTTTTTGTAAGTTCTTAGCAAAATCTGCTCTGCTGACCAGGAAGTGGTCCAGGGACCCATTTCCCCTATCTACCTACCTTATCTCTTTCTCCTGACCTCAGTGCCACTGAAGAAAAGTCTCACTGGCGTGAGTGATATGGCTTAGGAGCTGCTTATACTCATTCTTAGAGCAGGTAGCCACTTCTCCCTCCCCATCTTATTTGAGAGACTTCCCAGAAGATAGAAACCACTTAAATCTTTATTTTGGCAGGGCTCGTCTTAGGTATTCTTTAATGGGTATCATACTTGCTAAATATAGATGAGCTTGATAGTAAGACAAATGCCATTATCTGAGTTATTTATTCATGGGGATGTCGTCTGTAACATACCCACACTGGTTGTTCTCAAAGTTCAGTATTGATCAATCACTTTAATCCGTGGTACCAAGGGATGCTAAAAGACTCAGCAATCACAGCTTTGAATATCAGCATCTCTCTCTGGGTCACTGCCAGGATGGGAGTGAAAACTGAGGCTGTTTTCCAACTCTTGGAAGCAAGAACATGAACGAGAAGTGGATGAGGGGGCTCCTCCGTTTAGATGGGTGAATGCACATTATTTTTCCAACTTCACACACATGAACTCATCACTTTGACAATACCATCATACTTCTGTTCACACATTTTGTTCAATACAATATTAGATAGAAGGGACTGCAGACATCTAGCTTTCTGCCCTCTATTATGATATCCCCATATCTTTTCTGGTTTGCTTTCAAAGCAAGGAACAAACTGTGCTAGCTCCCCAGAAACACATGGCCAAGACCTCAGTAGATAATCAGCATTCTGTCTAGAGGCATTAAAGATGATATAGTTGGGGCTCTATTTTTATTTATTCTGTGTAATGAGGCTCCAAATTAAAAAGTTATATCCTAATCTCCATTAATGTAAAGAGTTGCAGTTTTGTGAGTGCAGTGGTCCATATTAGGTGACAAATTTATCATTTTTTACACTTTCTTTCTGTGCCAAGATTCAGCATTTCCTGAGGACAAGTGCTGATGCAAATAGCAGGAGATCTACCCCCTCTCTTCTCATCCTACTGTGGAAGTGGGTTTCATTTTGAGGAGTAAGACATGACAGACCGCGCATTGTGGGCAATTAAGGCACACCCTTAGGTGGTATTAGAAAGCATAAGGTCAAAGATGGGGGCTTTAACTTCCTCAGAAGTGCAATAATGACCCTGAAATGCACAGCTTGGGCACCTTATTTCAATTGTAAGATGGAATACATTAAAATAAGAAAACCAAGGAACAGAGACATTAAGTAGGCACTGGTAGGTGAGGGTATGAAACCAATGTCATACAACCATCGCTGCTAGTATTTGGATTCCCCAGGACATTTCCCAGTGGTTATCCCTTGCAAAAGTTTTACTGCTTCTTTCTCCTGCACACAGACCGATTGTCTTCCCAGGAGCTTCTGACCAGTTTCTCTGCATTTTTAAAAGGATGTTGGGAGGAACCACAGAAAGAATCTTTGCTTTAATTGAAGAAGAGAACTTTGCCAAGGTTTGTGGACACCAGGGGTCTGTACTTAGGCTAGTGGTCTGAACGGAGCAGAGGTGCTTGGAGAGAGGTAGAACTTACCCTTTGGGTAAGTCGAGTTACTTCTCAGTAACTGCTGAGCAAATTCACCAGTCAGTACCAAGAAAGGCCATGTAGTAGACTGAAAAAAGATATCTGCATCATAATCTTTGGAATGCTACCTTCTATGGGAAAAAAAAAAAAATTAAGTGTCTTTGTGATTAAGTTAAAGATGTTGAGAGGAGTGATTATCCTGGATTGTCCATGTTGGCTTTAATTGAAGTCATGTTTCCTTATAAGCGGGAGTCACAGAAGATAGAGACAGAGACAGAGAGAGACAGAGACAGAGAGGAGAGAGAGGAGGAGAAGGAGGAGTAGGGAGTAGAGGAGGGGGAGAAGGAGCAAAGTGACCATGGAGGCAGAGATTAGTGTGGTGCATCTTGCAAGCACAGGAATGTCAGCGGCCTTTAGAGCCTGAATAGACAATCAAATGATTTCCTGCTGGACCCTCAGAAAGGAGCTAACCTGGCGGATACCCTGATTTGACCCAGTGGTACTGAGTTTGGACTTCTGTTGCAAAACTGTGAGAATTCTGGTTTGTTTGTTTGTTAGCATTCCAGTTACTGGTAATTTGATACAGTGGCCCCAGGAAACGATCCTAAGTCCCATTGGGTCTGGGCTTCCAGTCTGTCAGACTCCGCCCCTTCCATGACTATTCTAAAGATTAGGCTATGGAGTTATTCCTACATACAATATGCTGCTTTTGAAAAATACCACAAGACAAACCATCTTTATTCCCTTCTACTGCACTCTCCCCTGCCATAGAGGGAATCTAAGATACAAGTTCAAAGCCTCACACATACTCATTTATAACCTCACCCTCATTATCCTCTGACTCAAAGAAGGAAAATTCCACTTCTCTTTCCAGGACAACTTCTCTTAGAGAACCTCCTTGAGGCTCCTTCCTGGGAGTTAACTCCCCTCTTAGACCATCTATCAGTGTCAATTTTAAGTCTTCTGTGCCATTTGTCAAAGAGACACTTTGTATTGTAGCCACTCCCTGGTTAGGACATAATCCCTATGATGGGATGGCCCTATCACCTTTGTGACCTTCAAGTGTCTGGTCCATGCTTCAATACTTGAGGTTCAATATTTCTTTGAATCGATTTCCCTTGACTGAAGAATACAAGAGCTGTCCAAGCAGGTGGACTATCCTGTGCCCTGCAATAGACATTCAGTGTCCTACATCATGAGAGGGTAAGACCTAGACAACTCTATGGGCCCAAACTGTGAGCCATCAAGCCACAATAGTTCCAACAGATGCCAGATAGGAAAGGTTAAGGATCAAGAGTCAGATAGAAGCTAACGGAATAGAGCAAGGTATGGTTTTTTGACTGTAGCAAATAGAGGCGAAGACTCACAGTTTGTGTGATTGGAGCAGATCACTTAAAAGAAATTGGTTGAACATGAATTAACATGTCAACAAAACACCCAGCACACCTTTTGCATGGTGGGGATAGTCACCCTTCCCCACCTCCTTCCACAGCTTGACTTCCAGGCCCTATTCCCACTTCCTCAGAGGTCAGGAGTGTAGTTGAAAGTTCCAAACTCTGATCCTGGATCGCTTGGTTTTTTCTGGTGACTGACCCATGTTAAGACTGTCCAAGGCCTCACCCTAAGTCACCTCATTAGTCTAAACTCAGGAGTTATCAATAGAGTTTATTATCAACATAGTAGTTCCCCCGTGTAAGGTGTTTGCTTTTTGTGTTTTAGTTTTCTGTAGTCAGTGATGGTCTGAAAATATTACATATAAAATTACAGAAGTGCACAATTCATATATTTAAATTGTGTACTATTCTGAGTAATGTGAAGAAATCCCAAGTCATTCCACCTAGGATGGGAATCATCCCATTATCCTGCATATCCATGGTATGCACCACTTGTCCCATTAGTTACTTAGTATCCATTTTGGTCCAGTTACCACAGTGCATATAACCTTTATTTACTTAGTAATAGTACCAAAGCACAGGAATAGTGATGTATGGGAGGTACCAGTATATAAGACATGGAAGGACAGATTAACTCTGGTACTATGTGGCAATACTGTAAGGCATAGGGAAAAAAATATAGGAATTGGTAATATCTGCTATTTCAGGCATCTACTGGGGATCATAGGATGCCCCCCTTGGATCAGGGGGATAAGTGTGACAACAGGTACTCCAATCACTCAGGAAATTCCAGCACTTCTAGGAGTGCTATGACAGGAGCTGGGAACAAAGACCAAACATATTTCAAATCTTATCAACCCATTACCTATTATCAGATAAATCAAGAATACAGGTGTATTTCATAAGTAGTCTTCTCACTGTAGTTAGGTATAAAACTTTTTCAGACTCCTATTTCAAAGTTTAAGCACTGAATTCTTCACAGAATTAAAGTTGGCTATCTCAGGGCAACACAGTCTGTCATTTGTAAGGAATAATTCTCTGGTTTCCTTCTCCTTATATGTTCATATATCTAAGATCCCCAAAAGCCCACTGAATCCTTCAACATCAGAAATATGACTAATTCTTATTTAATAGGAGAACACATAGTTGACTGGACATTCCTTTATATTACTGGCATTCCCACTTAGCAGGGAGGGGCTTTGTCCCTATTTAGATCCAAGCAAGTGATTATTTAAGATCTAGGAAAGATCTTTCTCCCAGGAATACTTCCCCATGAAGTGTTTTGTTTCACATGGAATTTAACAGTCACCTGGGGACCCAAGGAAAAGAGATATTTTTTACTTATTCATTTCTTAAGGCTATGGTGCAGGAAAATCAGGGAACCACTAGGGCCATTTGTATAGTTTAAATTTGTCCTGAAAGTTCATGTATTGGAAACTTAATCCCAAATTCATATATTAATGGCATTTTGAAGTGGGGCCTCTGGGAGGTAATAGGATTAGATGAAGTCATGAAGGTGCCCCCCCTGAATGATGGCTTTAGTGGCTTTATAAGAAGAGGAACAGACATGAACCAGAATGTTGTTTTGTTTCATCTGCCATGTCATGATGCAGTAAGAAGGCCTTCACAGTTGTAAGCACCATGCTCCTAGGACTTCCCAGTCTCAGACCATGAGCTAATTGAACCTCTAGTTTTAAAAAATCACCCAGTGTGTGGTATTTCATTACAGCAACAGAAAAATGAGCTAAACTAAGATGGCTATCAATAGAAATAATATTTTTTCAAATTTGCCTTTTGACATTTCAATGGTGACTCTTCTATATTGTAACTGATAATGAGTGAGCCTTTATACTGTTCAATATACAGAACCATCTCATTGTTGCAACAACCATATGAACTTGATTACATTATTAATCCCAGTTTTACAGAGGAAGACACTAAGGTCAATGAGGTTAAGAAACTTGTAAGGTCACCATGGCTAGTTAGTAGTGTGAAATCTGAACCCAAGTAATCTGTCTCAGGAGCATGTGCTCTCCAGTGTAAATATTGGATAAAAAGATTTATACTTTCATAACAGGTATAAATCTTCATCTATAAACTCAGGTGGTTTATTTTTCATAAATCAACTTAATATCATCTTTAAGCCCTTCTCCCACTGAGCTGGAGGAAATAAAGCTCAACCCTTCTCAGGGCTTGTTCCTATCACTGTGGCCGATTTGAGTAGAGCTCTGCGATCTGACTGACATATCAAGGCATTGCATAGATCTGCTGCCTCTGTCTGGTGGCTATAGAGTAGCACATTGTTCCAACCCATATGATAATCTATGTTCTGTGATTTCTGTACCAAGCTTTTTCCATGAGTCCTAAGGCTCTTTCCCAGAAGTATCCCACATATACCTCCCTAGAGGTCCTGCCTCAGCTTCACAATATCACTAGGGATCAGGGAAGAGATCCTCATGCGTTTGGACTGGGGAAATCCTAGTTCCCAATCTTCCGCCAGACCTGTCTTCTTTCCCTCCTCCATGAAATGAGACATCACTTATTTTTCACATCAATGGCCCGTGGACCCACTGCTGGGTTTTGCTCTCACACTCATACTCACACACAAACATAACCCTATGAATGTAATTTCCCATTCCTTTATATTTAATAATACTTTTCTTATCAGGTAGAGGTTATATTATCTAAGCTTTGTCTCTCACAATATTGATTTTGTTATGGAAATATATTAAAATATTCTTTAATAAAATTCCTAATAAATTGTACATTACAGTTGATGTCCATATGGTGGTGGGTGTTGTTTAGATGATTTGACTAACTTTTTCCTTTGCATATCAACTCAACCTATAACACTTTTTAATATATCTTATAATTTTACTTTAATTTATGAATTATCTTGGAAGATCTGACAATTTGAAATTCACTCTAATTCATTCCAGTTTTTTGAATCTTTAAAAAGATTATTAAAGGAATACTTAAGTGTCTCATTTTATGGAAATGAGAAATCCTGGGTTATAATGTAAATATATTCATTCAGAAAGTGGGGAAAAATACCCACAGGGAAGATATATTCACTATTCATATTGGTTTTCAATATTGTCTTGTATAGTTTTATTAAATCTATATTGTTTATATTTTATCTTGTATATATCTTTCCACCACTAGTAAATCCCTAGACTATTAGAACATCCCAGACATGTGTAAGAATGGTTTCTTGGTAGACCTCATCTTTGGGGATCATTTTATTTCCACAGTTTAGTGCCTCCTTACTAGAATAGAGCACTCCATAATTTTTCTAAAGATTCTATCAGTCTTGATCCAGTGTGCTAGGTGATAAATGACTGAAAGTTGGCCACAGAGGGGAAGTAAGCAATGAGTCATGCTGTCTCCTAGTAACCAGTCAGTAAATAGCTTCCAGCAAGTATTTTAAACCCCAAAGCACGCTACCTTTGGTACTATCCTTAGGCAGCCTATCCTAATCTGTATCTGCCACCCAACTCCTTTCAGAACTTCTAGGAAGAAAGGGGAAAGAATGGGGACCACATTTGCCTATCACCCCCTTCAAAACCTGAATGAAAACAGACCTACACAAAGGAATCTTTCCTAACAAATCCTAGTCCTTGACCCTGTATCCTGTTATTTTGCTTACCCTCAAACCTTATGAAACAGTTTGTGCTATTTATTTATTTATGGATATGCTCCTTTATTTATCTGTTAAATCAGTTCATACTGCTATGTGGCTCCATAATTTAGAATGAAGGGCAGGAAACTTTTTAGCTGATAATGACTGATGACAGGAGGACCCTCATGTCTCTCACTATGTAGACAAAGAGTTAAGGCCTCTGTGAATACTATATTTAAATATCATAGGGCTAAGTGAGAAATCCATGAAAGATCATTTCAGGCTAATTAATTTAATTTACTATATTATTTAAATTATAAATCCTCCACAAATGAGAAGAAAGGGGAAATTAAGTCTATACATTTTATTTACCTCATTAATCTCTTAGACTGTTTTCCCCAAACATAAGTCAGATTCTGTAGAATGAGAATTTTTATTACAGATAGGGGAAAGAACCCACAAGAGTTAGTTGCAGAACATGAAATATCATAGGACATTTCTATGGAAGCTAATGAAGAAGAGCACTTTAGTGGAGCAGCAAGAAAGCTCCAGGAACCAGCAAAGCAAGGGAAAAAAAAAAAGAAACAAGTAGGCAGGAGAAGACAAGTAGCAGGGACATGCAAGGCCACCACAACCTCTTTAAAGAACTTCTTGTGGAAGTGATAAGTCTCTGAATTAAACTGTTAAGTTCCATAATGATATGACTTACTCTTCCTTGTTTTCCTCTAGAACTCTATACAGACTAAGTGAATGTTTGCTGAATAAACACACTTCTGCTGTGGGTAAAAAGAACAGATGATCCCCAGACAGAAAAAAAAAGGACTAATAAGTCTATTTGACAGGTTAGAAGAGGTAAATGAGATTTTACCAAGAAAACTTTTGACTTTTGGAAAAGACTCCCTTAAAGTGGGTGTTCTCTTACATAGACTAAATCATGTCCTTCTTAAGGGTAACTTATTTACCTTACAGCTTTATTTTATTATTGGGAAAAGATCCTACAGTGGCCAAGGACTTGGTATAAGGCCACCCAAAAGGGTCAATGGGGATGCCTGGCGGCTGATATCAATGCATCAGATTCTTTCCCATTGATAAACTTATTCCATTTTGGAAAGTAATTATGCAACTCTTAACTTCTACCTTTTACTACCAGCAATAAGAAATTGTCAATAAGAAATTGTCATGAGAAACTCTTGTTCCATTTAATTTGGTCTTTTTAATTAGCAGACTAGCTACCTTGTTGAATGCTTATTCAGATTTCAAACTATCTGAGCTCTTTACAGATGATTATTTTTAATTCCTCCCAAAATTCCACAAAGTAGAGTTATTAACTCGACACCTACAACCTGACTCTTAGGTTAAATAAATTGCCCAGTTTCAGAAACTAATAAGATGCAGGGTGGAGACTTGATCCCATGATTTTCTGGTTCCTGTTCATCATCTGAACCATCATGTTTACATTAGCTTTCTTTCTGCAAACTTCAAGCCTGAAGTAGGTTTGAAAGAGAAATTTTCAGTGTTAAAGAGTAGTTGTAGAATTACATGACAACCTAAAAATGTAGGCCTGGTAGGAATATGAAAGGGTTTAGTCTTGTAATTGCAATTCTCTGATTCTGCAGAGGTACTCAGAGAACTCCCAAGGGGAAGAAGAGGTAGAGTAGAAGTTGGGAGGCGAGGAGCAAGAGCTCAGAACTTTCAATTCCCTTTTCAGAAGACAGCTTGCTTCCCTCTATTTTTAATTTGTAGTTCATTTAGGGCAAGGAAGGTGGGGGATGCTTACACTGTGCCAAAAATAGTTGATAATTGCTGATTTAGTCTAGATCTATCAATTTCATAGTATGAGAAAATAAAAAAACTCAGGCAATTTAACCAGAGTCACTCTGTCCAAACCATAGCCTCTCTACCTGAGAGTACCCTTGAGGATCACCTAGTTCAAACCATCTGCCAGTGTTAGTCTCTCAGACCTATGGTCACCAACACTGAACCCAAACTCCTCCATAACCAGGACTCACAGTCCACTTCTTTGCAGTCCTTAGAAATGATGTCCTTATAACAAGCTAAAATTTGTCCTTCAATAAACCTAAGAGCCAAGTGGGATTGTCATTCTTCCACATGACAATGCTTCAAACATTTGAAGACACATAGCATTTCCCTGTCATCTCCAGGGATCACATCTCCTGTTTTCTTAAATATTCCTCAGACAACATAATTTCTTCAGATCTGGTTGACTTAATCCAGAAAAGCTTCAGTTTATTTTTATACCATCTAAAGACTCAAGTGTAGAATTAAACATAGGGTTTCAGTATATTTTAATACATGTAGTCATTTGAACTTTCATTCCTTATGCAATATCACAATAATTCCTTAAGGGGATAAGAGATAATAGACATGAGAAATAATGTGGAGATACTGTTATCTTGAGGCTGGGCTTTCCTTCCACACAGACAAAAATCCATACACATACTTTTTCTTAAAAGGAATTCTCTACACTGTCAAAATCACTCTGGTGTGCTGGTAGAGAGAACTCCTTCCAAAAGCAATCCTTTGCTAATTACCGTTAGTTGCCTATACTCTGCAGAAGGATTAATAAATTTGAAACAATTGATCAGGTGACTATTTGGATAGTTTGAGTCAGATTTAGATTGGTCTACTGAAGCCATGTCCACAATGGCAGCTAGCCGCGTATTTAATAGATATGAACAAACCTCAGCAAATTTTTTACTATCACAAGTTCATTTTAAGAATCTTTAAAGAAACACTTGCAAGTGAAATGATAAAGGGGAAAACAGTTATAATACACAAAAAACATTTTGCAAATTTTGTAAAAAAGACCATGATTGGTCTTTAACTCTCTTTGCTAGTGGAGGAAACTAGCAAAGTAAGTGATATAAAACAGCAAGCAGAAGGCCACCTAAACCACAGTTCTGGAGCAACATTGGAATTTGCATTTCTTAAGGACTAGTAGATTACCTTTCTAATAATAATAATAATAAATAAATAATAAATAAATAAAAATATATATATATATTTAAAATGGCTAGTGTGTCCTTGATTTCCACCTGAATCCTGATGCAGGTTGCCAGTGTTGGCCTCTCAGACTTGGGTGCAAAAGGAGTCATTCTGAAACTGAACATTTGTGAGAACTAATCCACCAAACAAACAAGAATCCACATGTACTTAATCTAAGGATGATTATCTTCTGCAGTTACTTGCTATTTTTGAGCTGCTGTAAGTATTTCTCTGCATATTTCCACATCACTTTTTATTCAACGGATTAAATGTGCCTTATGTGTATTATCTTATTTACTGTCACCACTCTGACAATTACTATTAGCTCTCTCTTATATTCAGGGAAATAAAAAGTTTAGACTTGTTCAGGAACAATATTTCAGGAGAGGAAAAGAGTAAATCTCACAGACAATATTCAGCAAGATTTAGAATTCTTGAGTATTTCAGGTAGAAAAGACCCAAAGATCATCTAGTTAACCATTTCATTTTAAGGATGAGGACAGTGGCATTAGTACCATTTCAATGTTCTATTTAGTGAACTTAAATACATTTCAATTTCATTTCCATTTCCTGAGTTTGAAATGAGAATACTTACACTAGCTGTTTTCTAATAATAGAATTCTCATAACCACTAATGGGAGTGTGCCAAGATGAATGGAGCTGTCTCTCCGTCTGACGTCTAGCTAATGTATATGCCAGTCAGTATGGCATGAGGAATGCTGGGTCGGGGCTGGAGCCTGGATCTGACCCACTGTGTGACACTCTCTAACTCTGTTGTCAGTAAGCGAACCTTAGACCTGTGTTTGGACCTATATGTCTCCATCTCTAAAATTAAGGGTTGGACTCAATCTTTTAAGTGTTCTTAGAGTTCTAATGTGCCATAATTCTCACTTTCTTTATATAAATTTTTCAAATGCATAATACATACATATGTCATAGATATGCAAATTTGCGGGTACTATAAAGAGGAAGAAAGCAGAAGTTTGAAATGGAAGATTACATTATATTTGACTATATTTCAGAGGTAAGTGATCTCTAAGGATAAGGATGATTTGACACTTCTTAATGCTGTACTTTCTAATAGTACATCATGAAGCATCTGGTTCATTTTCTATTACCTTCACATTTTTTTATTAGAGCTTTATAGTTATATGAGCTGTTGGGTTCATCCCAAAAAATGCATAGAATTTGATTTCAGTTCATGGTCTCCCCTTTTCCCTCTCTCTTTTCCCTCCTGTCCTCCCTCCCCTTTCCCATTCTCCTTCCTCTATATTACTAGACTTCTTTTCACTTGTCTATTAATTTTGTTTGATGATTTTTTCCACCTATGCATAAAGGTGAGGTTCCCTGTTGCATATTTATATATCACATAAAACTTCATAGAGTGTTGAGAACTTGTGCTTTCAAATAAGGATCAATTTCTCCTAATTTAATATATTTTGGTTACCCTTGCTTGTAAGAGGATTGGATATATCAATCTTTGCAAGTAAAGGAAGAAAAGGGCAGGGGGTATCTCTTTTAAATGAGTCTTTTTTGGTTTACTAGGAGAATGAAGCTGTAACTCAGTTGGCATTACCACCACATTCCTCTAGTAACCGATTATGTCATCACAAACAGAGATTTATGAGCCTTGATTCTAAGGAAACAGAAGGCAGGATGAATTATGAGAAGTTCCAGGTCCATGAACATTTTCTTCAATAATTAGCCTAAGGTGGGGAGGAGGGAGAAATTAACCTCACTAAACTCACATTTTACATAACCCAAATAATGCATTGCTAACATCTGACTGAGCAGAGAAATTCATCTTGAGGTGATTCAGTTTAAAGCTCCATTTGTAAATCCAGTCTGAAGGGCTTCAAATAAAGAGATGAAGGGCTGCAAAATGTTCCCCACTGGAAACAGCCAGTCTCTCAGAGGGACAGCCTGCCTGACTCAATAGGGTCTTTCCTGATGCATATACCTCAAGATAGCCCCACAGGTAAATATGAGTGGTTTTGTATTCTAAAAGGGAAAGGGAGAGTTTATCACCATAGACACAAACTTTTGTGCTTCCTTGAAGAAATTACAGAAGAGCCAATGTATACAGGTAATGGTGTCCCCTTAACCCTTTACTGAGGCAGTGTGAGTTTGCAAGCCACTAAAGGCAAGGATTGCACCACTAATTTGGCATGCCATTACTCAGATGCATTCCACTAGCTATGCAACCAAATAATCAATCCATGTCAATTTATATTCTGTCATAAAGAAGCTAGAGGAGAAGGCATCTTGGTGAATAGGCCATAGGAATCCATTAATCTACCAATCAATATCTATTGTGTATCTACCATATCATATAGACTATTATGAGACCTAGTAAAGAGTAAGAAGAACCAAATAATTATTCCAACTCACAATAATCTTCCAATCTGGCTCAGAAGGTGTTACATATCCATGCACCTGGAAAGAATGATACCAGGCTGAGTAGAGTACAGCAAGTCACATGAGTGATGGAGACAGGAAGTCAGGTGGGATTGTGAAAGGGGAAAGAGACTGGAGGCTGTAGGAATCAAGAAATATTTCTGAAGTTGCCATTGATAGAAAGGGATTCTTGTAGATGGACCAAAATTAAACTTTGCGGAGAGCTATATGTGGTATTGTGAATACATGAATGAGACACCTGGCAGGGAAACAAAGCCAGGTGGTATGGTGGAAAGCAAGAGACAAGCAAGGTGGTTCCTTGGGAGAGTTACTTAGAAAAGACATTGGTGAGAGAACAGAGGGATTCAAAGATGAGGTTGAAAAAGAAAAAGGAAATAAATAGTTATTAAGCACCTACTAAGTACCAACCCTCGTTCTAAACTCTTACCATATGTTATTTCATTTAATCCTCAAATAGTTTATATGACCAATATTATTGCTCCCATTTTACATATAGGAAGTTAAGTCTCACGGGCATGAAGTAATGGATCCAGAAGTGCAGTTCAGTCCTTCTGATTTGAAACTGTTGCTTTTTCCTGTCACTCTATTCTTTAAATGCTAAGGTCCTCAAAACTGTCAAAATAAAGAGCAAGACTAAGATAGGCTGTAAGGTCCATTTTAACTTCAAAGTATTATGAGTCTATCATTCTCAATATACAGAGAAGAAAAGAGTGACAGCAATGGTACATTAGGAAAAAAGTGGGATGCTGGAGAGCTGCATAGAGATCTGGAAGATGATGAGAAATTCTAGCGCAGAGTAAAGTGCACCCACACCCTCTTCCTTGCCACCTCCCCTGTCCTTGTCTCTAATTAGGACCTGAGGAGTCCACTTCAGTCATACCTATCTCAGAGAGAGATATCCTGGAGGTGACTGCCCCTGTCAACCATAAAAATTAATCCAGGACAAGCTGAGACAACTTCTCAAGTTTGCCTCAAGAGGAAGATCTTCCCTGCCCTCATCTGCCACCAGCCCCCACCCACAGTCTCCCAAGAGTGCCTGGAGCTGAATAGCCTTTCCAAAACAGAAGGATAGAAGTCCTGGGTCCTTGTTTCAAGCACAGAGCTGTTCCCCTTATCCGTGGAGGAATACATTCCAGGACTCCCAGAGGATACCTGAAATTGAGAATAGAACCAAACATTATATAAACCATCGTTTTGTTCTATTTGTCCTTACTATAGATCTAAGCCATCTCAGCAAATGATTTTTTCTTTTTGTATGAAATTGAGAAATTTTACCTTTCAGTTTTGTTCAGCATATCCATATCCTCATTACTCTTGTACTTTATAGCCATTATTAAATAAAATAAGTGTTACTTGAACACGAGCACTCCGTTACCATCATAGTTGATCTAATAACCAAGATGCTACAAATGGGTGAGCAGCATCTACAGGGTGGATACACAGGACAAAGGAATGCTTCATGTCCCAAACAGATTGGGTAAATAGTCCATTAGGCCACTCAGAATAGTGTGCAATTTAAAATTTATGAATTGTTTTCTTATGGAATTTTCCATTTAATATTTTCATACTATAGTTGATGGTGGGTAACTAAAACTATGAAAAGTGAAATCATGGATGGGGGTTACTATATTTCATCCTCCAACAGAAAGAATGAGAAATTCTAATGAGAACATATTGAGGAAAGAAAGGTGTGAAATGGGGAGTGAAGAGTGAATTTTGAATAGACAAGGAATAAGGAGTGATACAAAAGAAGCATCTCAGAAGTACTAAAATATAAAAGAACATATATTTATATAAACCTGTATGACATGTTATAAAAATAAATGTTGGTTCTTGATGAAAGTGAGTAGAATCGGGAGTGAGAAGCAGTGCCAATGCCGGCTAATCTCAATGCAAAGTGATGAATGCCCACTAAGGACAGAGAAAGCCTCACCATGGTCTTGTCCAGACCGAATCACATTTCTTAGGTAGAGCCGAACATGAGATTGTGTGTTTGCATCCGCTTCGTATATGCCACCTGGCCATCCTTGAGCAGCGGCTACATTACCCTGGGTCATTTTCCAGTCTGCTTGCCATGTACCAATTTTTTCTTCTCTTTGAAGTATCTGGATTCTAAAGAAAAGGAAACCTAGAAAAATTCAGGCCTACCATCTAGTCAAAGCTCTTCTGTCCCAAAGGTGAGATGGAGCCCTCAAGTCTCTAAAAAGGGTATATTGAAATATTGAGACTAATAAATCAAAATGAAGCATTAATCTATAATTTATCTTCTAAATGCTTTAAACTGCTGGAGCAAATAAAACTCACCTGGCATGTGGTCAGTACTATATTTGTTTCTTCATCTGCCTTTGATAACTTTGGACGTTGAGTACTAATGGCTGAGATGTGCATTCAACCAGCACCCAGCCAAGTATAATGAACTATTCTGAGGCTGTGGCTTTAGTTTGTTAGCATAAATACATGCAGGAAGTCATATGAAACACCCTGGTTCAATTTTTTTTTTCTTTCTTTCTTTTTTTTTCCCCTCCCTTTTTCCTTAATGGACATTTGCTTTGTCAGACTGGTATTATGGTAGAGTTATAAAGATAGAAATTAAATATTGATTACTCATCTCATCTCATCCACACCCTGTGGGGATCACACTGGCTCCCTCCTACTCCACATAGCTAAAGAGACCTAGGCGGGGGATGTCAATGCTTTCAGGAACTGAACTCCTTGAATGGCTCTTCAGTGGAAATTTGTCTTCCAAAAGTATTTTCTCACTCGACTATTTCAAGAACCAGAAAGAAGTTTTGGGATAGACTTGTTCCCATGAAAAATGAGTGCCCTGTCATCCTGTAAGTCTTTTCCTTCCCACCCACAGAGCTGGTCAGTCTCCATTCATTAGGGTACCACAGGCATGCAGAATAGCTGGTGGTGGCCCAGTGGCTGGGAGAGGCTCACTGCCACCCAGTATCACCACGGCTCATGGCCAGGAAATCTCAAACAAGCAGCAAAAGAATAACCAATGCTTGTTTGGACTCCAGGCAGAATGCAAATAATGCATTCCCTAGATGTTGGGTCAAAACAACCACCAACCCAAACAAAGCAAGAGAAAGAAGTTTCACAAGAACAAGCAGCCCCTGATTTCTCTAAACTTGTTTTTGGGCAGAAGCTCTGTAAGTTTTTGATGGTAAGTCTCCTGGGTACCCTCATAACCAAGTAATAAAAATAAAAATCACTGATATTTGGACAAACTGACATCAAAAACTCCTGATATGATTCATTGGAAGGAATATAACATTTCTGTTGTATTTCTGCCAAAAAATTCATAACAGAATCTAAGCACGAAGAAATGTCAGCAAACCCAAATTAAACGACATTCTAGAAAATAATGGATCTGTATTCCTCAACAGGTCAAGGTCAAGAAAGATAAAGAAAGGGCAAAGAAAACTGTTCCCAATTAAGAATTAAGGAGACTAAAGAGATAACTAAATAAAATGCAGGATCTTGAAGTGAATCCAACAGCTGTAAAAGAAATTAAACAATGATAAAATCTTAATATAGACTATGGGTCAGATAGTGGTATTTGTATCTACCTACAAAGAGAAAAAAGAAAGGGAGAATGATAGAACAAATGTAAAATATTGGTAAGTCTGGGACAAATCATATGGGGAATTTCCTGTAGTATCACTGCAACTTTTCTGGCAGCTTGAAAATATATGAAACTAAAATTTACTGAAAAAGTTATCCCAATATCAAACCTAATGGAACCAGGACTACAGACACCAGCTTCTCCTTCAAGAACGACACTTCAGAATCTGACAGCAAGGTTCTCATAGCCCTGAGATGGAGGAGTTCCATCACCGGGCACACACATGGAGCAGCTGTTTGAGGTCTCTGAAAGGTAAATCGCAGCAGACAGATTGGGGAATAGGGCTCAATTCCAAGGTCCACTGATCTGGGGGCACATTTGCCATTTTGTTTCCATATCCTCTGGCTGGAACCCAGTGCAGCCTGAAAGCTGGAAGTGGTCCTCAGCACACAGACACCGAGAACTCCCATAAGTGACCTCCAGGTTTGACACTAGCTGCAGAAGGGCAAACTCTTCTTATTTGTCTTATTTTCTTATTCGTCTCATGTATTAGTTTCCCAAAGAGGAGGAATGAACTATTAATAAACATACAAAAAATCAGGTCTAATTTTGTACATGTATTAATAGTTCATTCCTCCTCTTTAGGAGTTGTTTTATCCTATTTATTTAACATTATGTTTAAAATTTCAGTATTACTTTACTTCTAAGTGATTTGCTTGAGATGATCTTATATTTTATGACATTCTTGAAAAAACTAAATTCTGGTGACAGAGAAAATATCAGTAGTTGCCAGGCACAGGGGGTGTTCAGGGTGTGACTACAAGATGATAGCATGAAGGAAGTTGGGGAAGAAAAATGCAAGTGCTGTGTTCCTGATTGTGGTGGGGATTCTAGGATTCTACACATGCATTCAAATTCAGGGGCCTGCACACACAATGACCAATTTTGCTGTATGTAATTTTAAAATTAAATTTTAAAGAAGGAAAACACTCAGCTATGATTTATTTAAGAACGAGTTTACCCCTGAAGTAGAAAGACAGAAAATTCAAAAGAATCACAGAGAATCAGCCTCTATGACATAGGTGCAATTCATTTTACTGTCACGTTGTCATGTTGCTTTGGGTAATTTGGAGAAAATCATCCACCAGCAGAAGACAGGCAGTTTGGAATTCAACAATTCCCTGACTCCCCAGGTGCTTGCTGGAAACACTCATTCAGTGACTGGCCAAAGAAGCTTTCCTGCTCAGCGGGTGTGGGTATTCCCATGGCTTGTGATATCTATTTCCGAGGAGAGAGAGCCACCTCTGGTTTTAGAGGCTGGAGATGTTTCAAATGGAGGTGGGTAGTCAGGGCGAGGAGTTGCTAAGGACCAGCTGCCAAGTTTCCATGAGTCCTCACCAGAGGGAGTTATCTTAATGAATTCACCATGGTCCGGAGAATGACCCTTGCCCTTCTGGGGTCAGAGATTTGATCTTGCCATCGCCTCAGAGATGATGGGATCCACAAAATGCAGTGAAAGTCCTTTATAGCTTCTATATGCACTACAATTGTGAACTGACGCTCTTTCTGAGAATCACCCAACCCTTTGCTGGCATGTACAGTCGACAAGCAGACTAATAGTAGTTCTTTCATTTATTCATTCATTCATTCCCTATACATTCCTCAAGTATCTTCGTTGTGACAGACATTACACTAGGTGCTGGACAAACAAAGATAAATAATGCATGACCATTGCTTCCTAGCAGTTCATTGCCTCCTCAGAAGTTTGGCTGTAGGGTAGAGAATGTGACAGTCACCTCACAGGTCTTCTGGGCCATATGGCAATGATGCTCCACATTGTAATTGAACAGAATAAGGTTAGGTGCAATCAGTCATTCTCCTGTGAATTGCTTAGCAAAACATTATCATCCCTCACCTTGACTATACTAAGAAAAAGTACAAAACCTAGGACTGTACCCCAAACTGATTATTACAATGAGGAATTGCCCCACTGTGAGATTCCAGCCTTTATCATGGCGTTAACATCCGCCGTAGAGCTAAGGGGTGACAGCTTTTACTCTCAACCCACACCCAGGAGTTTTACTCCAATTTACATCTCTCTGTGTTTGTTACCTTGTGTTGTCAAACAGACTATCCTTATCAGGCTACTGTATGAGGCCAGGAACCAAGTCTCAGTTATGTTTGTTATTCTCTCACTCCAGCCTGTCCCCAGAGGATCAGCTGTTTGTAAATCTCTACAAATGATCGTATTTGTGCTTATGAGAAAATGGGGATCAAGGAAGGAGGAGGGAGAAAGAAAAGAGAAAGAGGTTGATGTGAGGCTTATGCTACTTGGGATTCGGAGTTTCTTTAAGTGCCACTTAAGTAAAGCTTATTTTTAATAGGTTAGTATAAGAAATATGCTTTTAAACTGAAAAAAGGGGGGCTTTTAATTTTGACTGTCACTTGTTAACTGTGTTATCTTTGTAAGGGAACTATCATCTCTAGGCCTCAGTTTTCTCAATCATAAAATAAATGTTTGGGCTAGGGAATTTCTAAATATGCTGGTATCCATGGATTCCTCAATTTCTTGAGACAAAAATTCTTTCTTTGAGGTTCTCCACTGTTTATTTTATAATTTGTCTCATCATTTTCTTTTGACACTTAAAAGGACTTTGTGAAAACTACTAATGTGAAAGAAGATTTCCCATAAATATCCTATCATACATGTTTCCTATTAGGGCTTCTGACATTCCACATGTTTTCAAAGGTAATTGGAAATACTAGAGACAATTTAAGGGTCATTATTGTGTTAGCCAAGAAAATAGCTAATGATGACTTTAGCTACTGGGCTATTTAGCCGATCATAGAACCCATTAGCTCAATTAAGTAAATCAAATAGGAAAAAACATTTAGACTTAAAAAGCCACCCAGTACTACCTACCACTTGCCTGTGAGGCTTCTATTTCAGGGGGAATTCATATTTGTTCATTCTGTAGAGAAGAAAATGATCAGGTCAAATGATTTAGCAGATGCAGTGATTCAAAATCACTTAGTCTTTATAATTATAAGACAAAAATTATATTAAATGGCAATTTCAAGAGAGTAGGCAAGACAAGAGGCCTTCTCTGTAAATCAGGGCTTGAGCTTTCCTGAAATGTTTTATTTCACTGGGACAAGGTAGATCTGAGCCTTTTCTTCCCTTAAAGAATTTTCTTCAAACCTGAGTGGTATATATACAGGTTAAGGTTTGCAGGAAGGCAAGGGAGTTGCATTGGGATGAATGTTTATGGTTCCAAACATTCTAATTCCAGGTGTTTATAGCAATCAGATATTAAGTAGGCACTTAAGCTTTCAAAGACTAAGCCCTCAAGAAAACACTCAGGTTAACCTATAGTTTTCTAATATTCAAGTGGGCAGTTCACAGGATGTTTGAGGTGACTGTTGGAGAGAAAAGGATAGCACTGCTTATATTATTATTAGTAGTACCAGGGATTGAACCCAGGGACACTTAAAAACTGAGCCACATTCCTAACACTTTTTATTTTTTATTTTGAGACAGCATCTCACTAAGTTGCTTAGGACCTTGCTAAGTTGCTGAGGCTGGCCTTGAACTTGCAATCCTCCTGCCTCAGCCTTCTGAGCTGCTGGGAATAGAGGCATGAGCCACCACATCTGGCTTGAATATTCAGTTTTGATGGAGCAGTGAATATTTCATCCAGTTAAAATTTCAGCAACTGATGGATTTAGTGGTGTGCTGGTAACAGGATAACAACTGGCTCTCCAGCACTGGTTTGTAGTACCTGCTGATTTTTTATGGGGTAGACCCATCCCTCATGGCTGATATCAAGCTACCAGTGTGAGGCATCTGACTTTGCACAACTGCTGGAAATTCAACAATAATTGGCTCTAATGAGCTGACACAAGCAACTCCAGTGCACTCACAATTGGATGTCACTTAAACTAAAAAACAAGAGGAAGAGTAGCTGATCTGTAATTGGATTTCAAGAAAGTATTTTTTTTTTAATTAGAGCCCTGTAGTTATACATATTAGTTGGGTTCATTTGACATTATACATGCATGGAATTTGATTTCAGTCCCCATTCCCCCAACTACCCTTCCCACCTCCCCAGCCCCATTCTCCTTCCTCTACTGATCTTCCTTTCATGTGTTTGTTTTTGATTGGTACATTCTACATATACGAAAAGGTAAAATTCCCTGTGATTTACTCATATATGCATATACTTTATTTAGTTAAACTTATTCCATATTCCCTCCCCTTTCTCAAGGCTCCTCTGCCCTTACTCTTTATTTTATTTTTGGTACCAGGGATTGAACCCAAGGACACTCAACCACTAAGCCACATCCGTAGCCCTTTTTAAAAAACTTTTTAATCTTGAGATAGTGTCTCGCTAGGTTGCTTACATCCTCACTAAGTTGCTGAGGTAGGCTTTGAATCTGTGATCCTTCTGCCTCAGTCTCCCAAAACACTGGGATTATAGGCATGCGCCACTGTGCCCAGCCTCCCTTACTCTTGAGCTCCTTCTTCTACTCCACTGATTTCCCCTGTACTTCTGTGATATCAGACCCAAGAAGTAATTCTTAAGCAACACACCTAAATGTGTGCTTTGTTGACAATTGGTATCCCAAATTGGGAGTTAGTATAAGCCACCTTCTCAGAGCAACTCTGTAAAGGAATCTTTTGGGTAAATTTGGACCTCAGGAAGTCTCCATTTAACACATTAACTGACCTTCACCTGTGGTATAACCTGGGCAAAGAGCAGGACATTCTGTTTCCCTGGAAATCACAAATAAAATAAGATTTCATAACTGAAAGGTATAAGTTCTCTTCTAGTTCTGCTGCTCAGTGTGTAGTTTAACTCCCATATCAACTCCAGTGCAGAACATTAATTTGAGTGTGCTATAATTTAGATCTAGAATACCCACTAAAGACCTGTATGCTATATGCTTGGTCCCAGCTTTGTGCTATTGGAAGGTGTTGGAAATCTTTAAGAGGTGGGACCTAGCTAGAGGTCCTCAGATCATTGGAGATGCTCCTAAAACAAATTGGAAGACCCAAATCTCTTCCTCTTTTTAATTATCTTTCCTGTTCATTGGATATGTGCTTCTACTCTGTCACTTGCTCCTTCTGTGATGTGGTTGCCAAAGGCCCCAAGATGGGGCGAGCCAGTCATCAACTGAAATCTTCCGAAACTGAGCCAAAATAGCTTTTTCTCTTTATAAGTGGATTATCTCATGTATTTTATATTAACATAAAGCTGACTAACCCACAAGTGTCAATACCCAGTGGATCCTGAAATATAAATGATCACCACCCAGAAAGAAGGTAGGAATTTTCTCATGTGCCCCAAAGACTTATTAGGAGCTTGACCTCTCCCAAGAAAAGGATTTTTGACTGACTCTGCACACAACTGGGGGCAGATCTGCTTTCTCCAAGGTTTTCTCCTCCAGTTTAATCCTCCCGTTTAATCCTTTCTTTTCTCTCTCTTTTTTTTTTTTTTTTTAGGGTCTTGGAAACATGAGGACTTTTTCCTATTCCAATTCCCTTTTCACCTGTATGTCATGAGGTGGTCACATATAAATTCTGTCATGTTCATGATGAAATGTTCACTGCCAGAAGCAACACAAGAATATCAAATGGAAAAAATAACCCACATAGGATTTAATCCTCTAATAATTTTATATAATGAAACTTAGCCACTTTTCTTTGCCTACGTGACTGTACCCTAATATACATTATTTTTATTGATACATATCTAATTAAATATCACTTCTGTGCAGACTAGTCAATACATATTTATTGAATAGATGAATGAATGAAGGAATGAAGGAAAGAAGGAAGGTATATCTGTGTGAGTGAATGAACTGACCTCTTGAGCTCATTTACAAGCCTTTAGGGCTAAGATAAATTTTCTCGAATTTCCATATTTTTCTTTAGGTCCTCTGTTTATTTCTAGGGAATGGTAAAGAGCTTCTTGCACTGTGGGGGACATTTTGGCAGGAAAGTCATACACTTTACCTGTCAACTACCTTCCAAAAACACATGATTGGAGAGACAGAGGAAGTGGAAAACATACCATGCAATTGCTAACAGTTGGTAGAGCAGCAAGTGAACTAGAGTAGGTGGCATTTGTCCCTATTTCTACGCTCTGATCTGAAGCTTGTACAACAGATGTACTGGGGGCTGGAGGATGGTAGTGCTCATTTGTGGAGGTGAAAATGCTAGGGAAATGTGCAGGCCACGTCTAGCAGTGGTAGCAGAGTGCCGCAGGCTGATGAACCTGTTGGTCCTGCTGGGTGATTTTTCTCAGCAACATTTTAACCATTTGCAATGCTAGAAGCAATGGCATACATTGCTAATTTAGCATTTTTTTTTAATAAGGCTGGAGTGCCAGAACTGGATTGTATGGAGCTTCTCACAAACACTGTGGTTTTATGTTTATTTCTGAATAAATTTAACCTCCAACTTTAAAATATTGGCATCGGAGAAGCCTTTTGTATTGCTGCTTTTAATTATAAAAATGGCATGAGAACACTATAATCCTAGTGCTGTGTTTTTCCTGTTCCCTGTAGTCAACCTGATGCCTTTTCTTTGTGTGTACATAGTATTTAATGCTTTTTCTTATCTCTCTGTTCATTTCTCCCTTGGCTTCTTTCCCTTGCAATACCTATTCTAGCTTTCATATTTCTCTAAGTAAAACAACAACAAAACACTCAGGAAGTTGCAGGTCTAATCAGCAATCTAACACACTAAATACATTCTTTCCAGGATTAGGATAGGTTTCCACAGTAAAAGTGGTTTTTATAAAATACCTGGTAAAGGAGTGCTTTATTTTCAATTATAAAATCATAGTTGGCCTTTAACCTTATACTTTTAATCAATGTATACATTTAACTTAAATGGGGTGTTAACCCCAGGGCAGATATTGGCTTTCTGGCCTTTCCAAGACCAATGAAAAATTTAAATTGCACAGATTTTTTATTTCTTAAAATTCAAAAAATTGGGAATCTATAGAAAATGTTATATTCTGATTTTTCAAGAAGTTGATTGTAAGATAATGTCTGTTTCTAATTTACACAAACTGGTTAAGAAAAAGAATTTAAGTCAGCTGATATTTTCCCTTTCATTATTTCTGATTTAAACCAGCTCATCTTTTTCCTTCATTACTAAGATGACATCTAATAACTGGTCTGATTCAATTTAAACATTTGCAGTGGGTCACTTCTGGCTTTGTGTACATAAACCAGTTTCTAAGAGTCATATGCTTCACCAACAGAAGTTTTGTTTTTAGGTTTTGCATGAAATACCTCATTCAAAAGACCATTTCTCTATTTTCCCCTATTTTAATGTTCTGTTTATGCCTAGAAAATAATGCAAATGAGATCATTGGTCATTGACAACATTATCAATTAAGAGAGTGAAATCAGTAATAAACTCTACAGGCCTAAACTCAAATTATATATTGTGATTTAAGAGTTTTTCATTAGAGATGAACCCATTATTTTTACTCATAACCTGGACTCTACATTAAATGAAAGATTTTGTCACAAAATCTTCATTTGAAGAGAACAGGGGAAAATGATCAACATCAACCATTATTTGCTATTGTTTAAATGATCTCAAAGCCTCAGCACCATAGAGAGTGGAAACTATATCACCCATGAACCTAGGAGGTAAGTCCCTACCGCCATTCACACAGTGAGTCCACTTAGAAGAGAGAAATGCTATAGCAGTATTTATAAAACCCTTCATGACTGAGAAACTGAAAAGGGATTAGGCTAGCAACACTCAGAAACAAGGTCTTACATCATGGCCTTCTTCACCCTCATCTGTACATATAATTTATTAACATCAAGGATGGGTATTAGTATTGTCCTACCTTGCATTTTTACATAGCTGTGAGTTGATTCTCAAATGCTAATGTGAGTGATTTCCTTTCCATAAATCCTGTTTGGGAAAACAGCTGCAAATATTAATCTGTGTGCCATACACACCCACGCACCACACTCTCTTATTCCCAGAGTATAGTAAATGGCTAATGAAATCATTCGTCCACCCTTTACCCAACTTGGTGTGTAAATAGCAAATTGCCTTAAGATTTATTCAGATCACAACATTAATGAGGAAAATGGGCAAAAATTAACAAAGTTTGTGTCTTTAAAAAAATACAGCTTTGTATTTCATCAGTGAGTAATCATAGAATTTTAAAGCTGAAAACAACTGTTAGAGATCATAAAGAAGGGGCAGGAACAAAGATGAGTCACTCTAGCATATTATGAAAATATTGAATATGGAATTAGGGGTCTTGGGTGGATCAAATATTTTATGGACAAAGAAAGTGCCACAGTAGCTGGAATGACTTCTATAGGTCACTTTTCTGAATGCCAAGTTGATACTTCATAATGAGTATCCTATAGGGAGAAGGTAGTGAGAGTACAAGGCAGGAATCTGCAAGTTCTTGAATTATAAAATCCATTTTAATTTAATTTTTAGATGTCCAGTATAACTAGAGATGCTGACCAACAAGTTACAGAAAATTAAATGTGACTCAAATGAATCCATTGGGATTGGGATAGAAAGTTACAAGAAATTTTACTCAGATTATGAAATGTGTGTTTTTTTATAGTAAGTGAATATTCAAGTATAAATTGATGTAATCAAAGACACTGTTTTAAAAAAGACAGTAATCCCTTACATGAGAAAATACTATGTTATTTATAGACCTTTACCTCTGTAACCATAAATGGTCTTGGTTTCATACTCAGTGTGAAAAAATATAGAAATAATATTTAAAAAGAAAAAAATTACATGGTTTTCCTTGATCCTAAAGATGAATATTGTCTTAAGAATTTTTCATCATTCTCTAGCAAATTAGATCCACCCTGAAATGTTTTCAAACCAACAATGTCTGCCATAGAAACTTAAAAACAAAATAAAATAAAAATGTAGAGCATATTCAAAGAAGATGTCCTTGATTGAGAAGTTTTGCCATTCCTCTTGGTTCTGCTGCTCAGAGTACTTTTTCTTTATACGGGTCATTTATTTGATTAGTTACTGAGATGCCAACATAAGAACCAAAATACCACTTTTAAAGACATCCAATATTAGTTCCACCTTGCTCCTAGAAAGGTGGTAGAATTCTGGGAAGTATGTATCCCTTCCATGGTTGTTAAGATAAAATTGAGCATTTAAAATATATATACAATGGAATATTACTTAGCCATCAAGAATAATGAAATGATGGCACTTGCTGGTAAATGGATGAAACTGGAGACAATCCTGCTAAGTGAAATAAGCCAATCCCAAAAAAACAAAGGCCGAATATTCTCTCTGTATGTAGATGCTAAAATGCAGTGAATGGGGGGATAGGAGTTCCTTGGATTAGACAAAGGGGAATGAAGGGAAGGGAGAGGAGACAGGAATAGGAAAGACAGTAGAGTGAATTGGACATAACTTTCCTATGTTCATATATAAATACATGACCAGTGTAACTCTACATCATGTACAGCCACAAGAATGGCTTCCTAATTAGAATAAATTCAACTCCATTTATGTATAACATGTCAAAATAATATTCCACTGTCATGTATATATAAGAAGAACAAATAAAAAATAAAACATACACAGAAAACATTTTTAAGAATTAAAAATTATGGATTACCTATTCAGATCAATGGATAAGAGAAAGAAATAAAGGACATCCAAATTGAAAAGGAGGAAGTCAAACTATTCCTCTTCATAGATGAATGATATTATATATAAAAAGCCTAAAGACTCCACCAAAAAAACTGTTAGAATTGACAAATGAATTCAATAAAGTTGCAAGAAACAAGATCAACATATAAAAGTCAGTAACATTTCTATACACCAATAATAAAGTAGCTGATAAAGAAATCAGGAAAGCAATCCAATTTTAAAATGTTGCAAAAAATATGAGATAAATTTAACCAAGATGGTAAAAGAGCTCTACAATGAAAATCATAAAACACTGATGAAAGAAATTGAACACACACACAGACACTGGAGAGATATTCAATGTTCATAGACTGGAAGAATCAGCATTGTTACAATGTCCATACTGCTCAAAGCAAGATAAAGATTCAATGTGATCCCTATTGAAATACTTATGACATCCTTCACATAAATTGGAAGAAAACAAACTCCTAAAACTCACACCCACAAAAGACTCTGAATAGCCAAAGCAATTCTTAGGAAAATGAACAAAGCTGGAAGCATCATAATATATGACTTCAAAACATACTATGAAGCTATTCAACCAAAACAGCATGCTTCTGTCCATTATGCAATAAATGATAACAGTCTAATTCTCACATTGTAAAAAACTGTAAAAACAGACAAAATATATGAAGCAACTTGTTTGTTCAGACATTGGGAAACAGTACAAGCTTTGTTATACCTGAGAAAAGATAAACTTTCAATCATGCCAGCTCTCTACCTCGGAATAATTTTCTGAAAGTGGCATAGGGACCTGGAACCTAAGCAGAGGTTGATCTTCCTGAGCAGAGGAAATAGAAATCAAGTTAAAGGCGTTTACGTTTACTAGAGTCCGAAAGCCATGGTACTGGAGAGCACTATTCTATTCAGAGGGGCAGTTCCCAGAAGTCTGCTTGTGGTCTCCCCTCAAGTCCTTGGCTAAAGAGTGGGCTGAGCACGCACAAGGTGGCTTTACTGGAGAGAAGTAATGAAGTGGAAAGTGGAATTACTTGCTAGTATTTGGCCAGTGCTGGGAGATGCTGGAGTTCTATCTCAGCCAGAGTAAAGGACCTTGCTAACACTTTGGCATTCAGCTGACATACCAGAAAAATCTCTTTCTAGAAGTAAAATTCATGGGCCAGAGTAAGGCCCACACCCTAAAAAAGTCTGAAATGAAACCAAGTCTAAACAAATTACCTTAATTAGCTTAGTTGAATTGCCTACTTGAGCAAAAGTCGATGCTTTACAGAGGAAAATAATGGAATCTTTAAACTTTAAGATGTATCATTCATGTTGTTGAGGATATAATAAAAATTACTAGGTATGAAAAAATAGTAATGTATGATCTAGAGAAGAAAAAAGCAGATAATGGATATCAAGGTGGGGAAGATTTTGGAATTAGAAAACAAAACATTAGAGAAGTTATAATAAATATATTCAAGGATTTAAAGAAAAATATTGTCTTAGTAATGAACCATTAGGGAAGCTCAGCAGAAAAATGGAAACAGAAAAGGAAGGAAGGAAGGAAGGATTCTTGGAAAAAGACTAGTAACAGATTTTAAAAATTAATTTGAGGGAATTAATAGATTGAAAATGAAGGAAGACTAATTGATAGAAATTGTCCAATCTGAAAAATTAAGAAGGAAAAAAGTAAAAGAATAAGAGAGCCTCAGAAAATATATAATTTGCATAAAATTGGATTCCCAGAAAAGAAGAGAATGAGAATATTTTAAGAAATCATAGCAGAACTGTTCCTACAACTGATGGAAAATGTCAATTTATACACCCAGGAAGTCCAGTGAACTATAAGCAAGATAAATGCAAAGTAAAGGCTCATCATAGGAAAACTTCTAAAGATCAAAGAGAAAAAGTAAGTTCAAAAAATTATATACAGGGGGAAAAGACAACATAAATGGCAGCTTGCTTCTGATCTGAAATAACAGTGCAGAAGACAGTACAATAAAATTTGTTTAAAATTCTGAAATAACAAAACATTATGTCAATCCAGGATTTAACATAAAGAAAAGACATCCTGCAAAATGAGTCTGAAATACAAGCATTATAAGATAAATGAAAGCTGCAAGAAGTTATGTCACCAGAACTGAATTATTTGGGGGGGGGGGATAATGAATATTCTCAAGACTGAAAGGAAATGATACCATATGGTAATTTAAATCCACCAGAAAAAATGAAGACCACTAGAAATGGTAAATAAAGGTATAAATATAAATTGTTATGATTCTCTTTCATCAAGCCTGAATGATAGCATTTGGTTTGAAATTAAAACAATAATATTGTAGTGTTTATTCAGTATATAGAAGTTAAAGTCCGAAAACAGCACAAAGTTTAGGGAGCAAATGGAATGATACTGTTGCAGGTGCTTTGCGTGTGCACATTGAAATGTGAAGAATTTAGATATAAAATATGGATTGGAAAGTCAGAATTGGAAGTATTAGGTGCAAAGTGGGATAATATTGATTCAATATGAACTTTCAATTACATACTGACTTTTAAGATTTTGTAAAATAAGTTTGTTAAATGGTAACATTGCCCTTTGGATTATTACAGAAAAATCCCCTTGGCCTATTTAGATTTTACTTGTGTTCACTTTGTACCAGATACTTCTCTGTGAATAATGTCTTGAGGAGTATGTATCTGTTGGCAGAGAAATTCATGATCTAAAAAAAAATGTACTTTGGGTAATGTTCAGGTTTATATTTTACTTGCAAAAAGTCAAATTAAAAATACAATTATAAAAAATTGAATCCTAAGACAAAATGGAATTTGTTTAATTCAGTATCCCTTGTTATCTTTTATGGTAATCACTAAAAAATATCCAATTGTAATCATTACATTAAATCCAGATGATCTAAATGCTCAAATAAAAGATTGAGATCATCAAAATGAATTTTAAAGATGCAAAGTTTAACTATATGCTAGTATATGAGGTAAAGCTGAAAGTAAAAGGATGGATAAAGATAAATCATAAAAAAAACACAAGCAAAGAAAAGCAGTCATGGCTATTTCAATGTGAGACAAAATTGACTTCAGGAAGGAGAATATTACTAAAGATAAAGAGGGGCAATTTATGCTGATTTAAAAAACCAATTCATGAGGAATATATAGCATTCCTACATGCACTGTGCTTGATAATAGATCTAATAATAGACCATCAAAATACATAAAGCAAAACCTCATGGAGGGAAAAATAGACAAATCCATGACCATAATTGGATATTTTAATACATTCTTATAGTAATTGTTAAATCCTATATACAAAAAAATCATTAAAGATACAGAAAACATGAATATTGTCAACCAATTTGACTTAGTTGACATTTATAGAACACGGTTAACAACTTCAGAATGCACATTCTTCTAACCATGCCTAGTTCAAGATTCACCATGTAATGAGTCATAAATGGGATTTAATCAATCCTGAAATATTGCAATATTTCAGTACATGATTTCTGACAACAGATTAAAATGGAAACCAATATGATACCTACAAAGGTCCCAACGATTTGTAAAGGTTAATAAGATATTTTTAATGACACCTGAATTGATTTTTAAAAAACTTACCAGTAAAATTTTCAAATTTGAATGGATTGACAAGTAAAACACAATACTTTGAAATTTGTAAGATGTGGCTAAAATAGTGCTTAAAATGAAATTTATCATTTTAAATGCTTTACTAACCAGGAAAAAGTCTTAAAATTAGTAACCAAATTTCCATCTTAGTTGTAATAAGAGTAACTTAATTGAAAAGTATGTAGAAGAAAATAAATAATAAAAAAAACTAAAAAGAACCAAGATGAAAAAATAGGAGATATTAACAAAGTGAAAACTGATTATTTGAAAAGATCAATGCAATTGATAATGTCCTAGCAGAACTAATCAAGAAATAAAAAGAAAAAAAAAAAAGAGAGAGAGAGATTTTGCAATAGTGGGAGTCAAAGAAGATGGACATCATACTACAGATCTTATAGCCATATGTTAAGGTAAAATGATGGCCTATATGAATATGAAATCACCTTAGAAACACTTAACCAAACTGATTTAAAAAAAGAAATAGTAAATTGGAGTTATCCTGTGTCTATTAGAGAAATTAAATTTCTATTAAGAAAAATCTCCTACAAAGATATATCAAGGTCTAGAGAGTTCCTCCAGTAAGTTTTATCAACACTGAAGTAAGAAACAATACAAAATGTAAACAACTTCTTTGAGAAAGTGAAAGAGCAAGTTATATCTTCCAACTCATTTTAAAAGGCTATAACAGTGCTGAAATAAAACCATGATAATGAAATTGAAAGAAAAGAAATTTATAAAACAAGATTTCTCATGTGCAGAGATGTAAAAAGGCAACCTTAAAGACATTAAGAAAGTGCATTATATGAAATAAAGTGCAATATATAAAAAGAATGGCCATTATGACCAAATGAAGTTAATCCCAGGAATGCTAACTCAGTTTAGTACTGAAAATCAGTGCATGGTACTGGTTGCTGGGTCACAGCCTCTCTGGAGGCTGAGGCAGCAGGATCCAAGTTTCAGGCCCACCTCAGCATTTTAGCAAGACCCTGTCTCAAACTAAAAAGTAATCCAATAACATATCCAAAAACATATTAAGAAAATTGTGCACCACGATCAAGTGGGGTTCATACCAGGAATGCAAGATTGGTTTAACATCTGTAAATCAATAAATGTAATCCATCATGTCAATAGACTTAAGAAGAAGAATCATATGGTTATTTCAATTGATGCAGAAAAAGCGTTCGACAAAATACAACACCCCTTCATGCTCAAAACAAAAAAAAAATAGGGATAGTAGGAATATACCTGAACATTGTAAAGGCTATTTATGCTAAGCCCACGGCCAACATCATTCTTAATGGAGAAAAACTGAAAGCATTCCCTTTAAAACTAGGAAGAAGACAGGATGCCCTCTTTCACCACTTCTATTCAACATTGTACTTGAAATACTAGTCAGAGCAATTCGAAAGACTAAAGAAATTAAAGGGATATGAATAGGAAAAGAGGAACTTAAGCTGTCACTATTTGCTGATGACATGATTCTATATTTAGAGGATCCAAAAAACTCCTCCAGAAAACTTCTAGACCTCATCAATGAATTCAGCAAACTAGCGGGTTATAAAATCAACATGCATAAATCTAAAGCATTTTTATACATAAGCGATGAAACATCTGAAAGGGAAAAGAGGAAAAACAACTCCATTTGCAATAGCCTCAAAAAAAAAAAATTAAAATAAAATACTTGGAAATCAATCTAACCTAAGAGGTAAAAGACCTCTACAATGCAAACTACAAAACATTGAAGAAAGAAATTGAGAAAGAACTTAGAAAATGGAAAGATCTCCCATGTTCTTGGATAGGCAGAATTAATATTACCAAAATGGCCATACTTCCAAAGGCACTATACAAATTTAACACATTCCAATTAAAATCCCTATGACATTTCTCATAGAAACAGAAAAAGCAATCATGAAATTCATCTGGAAGAACAAAAGACTCAGAATAGCCAAAGCAATCCTGGGCAAGAAGAGTGATGCAGGAGGTATCACTATACCAGACTTAAACTCTACTAAAGAGCAACAGTAACAAAAACAGCCTGATACTGGCACCAAAATAGACAGGTAGATCAATGGTACAGTATAGAAGACACATAGACATACCCACATAAGAATAGTAAACTCATACTAGACAAGGGTACCAAAAACTTACAACGGAGAAAGGATAGCCTTTTCAACAAATGGTGCTTGGAAAAATGGAAGTCCAAATGCAGTAAAATGAAATTAAACCCCTATCTCTCCCTGTATAAAACTCAACTCAAAATGGATCAAGGATCTAGAAATTAGACCTAAGACCTTTCACCAAATAGAATAAAAGTAGGCCTGAATCTCCATCATGTTGGCTTAGGATCAGACTTTCTTAACAAGAAATAAATAGTGCAAGAAATAATAGCAAGAATTAATAAATGGGATAGATTCAAACTAAAACTTTTTTTTCTCAGCACAGAAACAATCAATAATGTGAAAAGAGAGCCTACAGAGTGGGAGAAAATCTTTTCCACACATACTTCAGACAGAGCACTCATCTCCAAAGTTTATAAATAACTTAAAAAACTTTACACCCAAAATACAAAGAACCCAATCAATAAATGGGCTAAGGAAATGGGCAGACACTTCACAGAAGAAGATATACAAGTGATCAACAAATACATGAAAAAGTGCCCATCATCCCTAGTAATTAGAGAAATGCAAATTAAAACCACCCTAAGATTTCATCTAACTCTAATTAGAATGACTATTATAAAGAACACAAGCAATAATAAGTGTTGGCATGGATGTGGGGAAAAAGGCACACTCACGCATTGCTGGAGGAGTTGCAAATTGGTACAGCCACTCTGGAAAGCAGTATGGAGATTCCTCAGAGCTTGAAATGGACCCACTATTGGACCCAGCTATCCCATTCCTCTGTTTATACCCAAAGGACTTAAAATCAGCATACTACAGTGATGCAGCCACATCAATGTTCATAGCAGCTCAGTTCACAATAGCTAGATTGTGGAACCAACCTAGATGCCCTTCAATTGATGAATGGATAAAGAAACTGTGGTATATATACACAATGGAATATTATTTAGCCATAAAGAAGAGTAAAATTATGGCATTTGCTGGTAAATGGATGAAGCTGGAAAAATATCATGCTAAGTGAAATAGGCAAAACCCAAAAAACCAAAGGCCGAATGTTTTCTCTGATAAGTGCATGACAATATATAACGATGGGGGTTGGCAGGGGGAAGAGAAGAATGAAGGAATTTGGATGGTATAGAGTAAAAAGGAGTGGGAGGGAGTGGGAATGGAAAAACAGTAGAATGAAACAGACAGTATTACCCTACATCTATGTATGACTACATAAATGGCATGAATCTACATTGTGTACAACCATGGAAATGAAAAGTTGTACTCTATGTACAATGAATCAAAATGTGTCTGTAAAAATAAATAAATAAATAAAAAGTCAGGACAGGCAATGGAGATTGTTGGTAAAGTACCTCTGGATTCAGTCCTTAGTACAGAAAGAAAAAAAAGAAAAGGAGAGAGAGAGAGAGAGAGAGAGAGAGAGAGAGAGAGAGAGAGCGAACGCGCAAGAAGAGAGAGAGGGGGGGGGGGGGAGGGAGAGAGAGAGAGAGAGAGAGGAGAGAGAGAGAGAGAGGGAGGGAGAGAGAGAGAGAGAAAGGTGAACTCGTGGTCTCTCTGGTTTCAATTAAGAGGTGGAGAGAGAAGGAGAGAGAATTGTTCCCTCCTTCACAATAATGGGGAAAAATAAAAACAAATCAACCAGAAATTAAGAACCGTTCTTGAATCATTAGAGATCTGACATGACAGGACAAAGAAATAACCCCAAATCTGGGGAAAGACCCGGGTCTGCAGGAGAAACAGGAACCAAACAACTGCTTACCTATGGCAGATGCCATTTCTTGTCACTTAAGTCATTAAGAAGATCCTTTCCTCCTTGGACATTGCCAAGTACTGACAAAGATAGGGAGACTGTTAAGAAGTACTTATTTAGGGAAGGGAACAATAGCTACTGCTGAAACTGCCCAGATCCATCTCCACCATGTCCCGTATGGGACAAAAACCTTAGTTTCAGGGAGAACAATAAAAACTGTCTGTTTAGGGTACTGGTGAGATCTTGTAGCTTGTAGCTACAAGAAGAAAAGAGAACGATAAAATACAACTATCCTGAAGGAGTGGACTGTAGAAAGGTAGGGGTACTTGTGAATGCCACACCCTCAATACCTAATGAACAGTGTTAGTCTTATATGGAGGCTTGGTCAGAACCCCAGAGAATACTCCCCTTCTTCCACTCCCCCCACCACATTCACAAGTGTTGAGTACATGCAACCCTTTGCTGAAATTGCTAGAGACAGATTGTCTCTGGGGAACAGTACAGAAAGCTGACTGGAAGTCAAGAAAGGAATAGTTATTGAGGGAAAAACACAGAACAAACAAAAAACCACTCCAGCAAAATTAGCCTTCACCCTAAACACAAACTATCACTGAAGGAATCTGAGGCTATGGTTTACTGGAGATAATTATAGCACTAACAAATTTTAAACCCAGCCCAATTCCTGAGTATATTAATACAAAATCCTACTATACTGGAAGTCAAGCAGCAGGAAAGACATGTATCTTTGTCCTTTGCAGCATGCCCAGATTTCAACAACAACAAATTGTGAGGCAAAAGAAAAGGCAAAACAAAACAAAACCACAACTGTGCAGAGACAAAGCAATCATCAAAACCAAAGACATGACAAAGACACTGAACTATCAAATGGAGAGTTTAGAACAACTATGATTAGTATGTGAATACTAAAGGAAAAGACAGACAACATGCAAGATTAGATAGGTACTATCATCAGAGAGATGGAAATGGTAAGAGTCAATTGAGAATATTAGAAAACAAATACACAACAACAGAGATGAAGATCATTTATTAATGGTAGGTTTAATGGTAGGCTTGACATAGCCAGAGAAGAACTCTGTAAGCTTGAATTTTTAATCAGTAGAAATTCTACAAATTGAACGGCAAAAGAAGAAGAGTAAACCGAAAATGATGGTTTGTAAATCAGACTATAGTATCCAAGAATTTCAGATAATATCACATGATCTAAAATATGCATAAATGAAATTTCAGAAGAGAAAGAGAAGAAGAAAAAGAGACTGGGGAGAAAGAGAAAAGAAAGAAAAAGAGTCTAGAGCTAAAGAAATATTTGAAGACATAATAAAAGAGGATTTTCCAAAATTAATAAAATTCAAGATCTAAATCATAGATCCAAGAAACTTAGAGAATACTAAGCAGGATCAGTACAAAAAGAAGCACAGAGGCAAAACCATCTAGGCATATTCTACTCAAACCATTGAAAAGCAAAGTCAACAACAAAATCTGAAGGCAGCATGAGAAAAAAAGAAAACATTATCTAAGGAGAAGTAAGGATAAGATTTACAATATACTTCTTATCAAAAAACTTGTCAGCAAGAAGAGAGTAGCATGGCATCTTTAAGGTGCTTAAGGAAATTGTTAACCCAAAATTTTACAGCCAGAGAAAATAGCCTTCAGAAATTTAGTGGAAATGAAGACTTTTCAGACTAAAAAACATACCTAAAAGATTGATAAGATTTTTTTTTTTTTACTTAGTTGAGTATATATTTTTTTATTTTATTCTTAATTTTTTTCACTTTTTTCAAAATTTTGATTCATTGTACGCAAATGGGGTACAACTATCATTTCTCTGGTGGTACATGAAGTAGAGTCATACCATTTGTGTAATCATACATGTACATAGGGTAATGAAGTTTGTCTCATTCTATTATCTTTCCTTCTCCCTCCCTCTCCCCACCCCTCATTTCCCTCTACCAAATCCATCCTTCTTCCATTCTTCCCTTACCTCTCCCCTTCATTATGTATCATCATCCACTTATCAGAGAAATCATTCAGCCTTTGTTTTTTGGAGATTGGCTTATCTCACTGCATCCATTCACCTGCAAATGTCATGATTTTATTCTTTTTTATGGCTGAATAATATTCCATTGTGTACATATACCACAGTTCCTTTATCCATTCATCTATTGAAGAGCATCTAGGTTAGTTCCACAATATAGATAAAGGAACTGCTTCAGTCTGACAGAATATGATATAGATCAGAAATTTGAATCTATAGGAAGAGATGAAGACCACCAGCAGTGGAATAAATGGAGATAAAGTATAATTTATTTTTATTATTAATTGCCCAACAAGACAAATTTTCAAGGCAAAAATAATAAAAATGTGTTTTATTACAGCATACTCTTTTAAAGTGCTTATTCAACTCATGAAATAGTATAATTAATGTGAAGACAAAAACAAACTATTTTAAAATAACTTTTTAAATAATTATTTTAAAATCAGCAATTCAATAGGGGAAATAAAAATTGCATTATGATTGTTCAATTAAACCTAGAAAAGGCAAAAAAAAGAATAAAAAAGTAAACAAAGAGAAAATGAAGGAGATAAAAATCAGGTAGCTACCATTAATCCAGCCATTTCGAAAACCACTAAATATGAATGGCCTAGCACACCAATTATTCATCATATTCTTTTATATCATTTTAATTTCTGTGGGATAAACAGTGATGTCCTCCTCATATTTGTATTGATAACTTGTACTCCATTTTTTTCTTGATTAGTCTGACTTGGAAAATTATCTGTCACATGATTTCATTCAAATGAAAATCTAGAACAGGCATAACTATTCTACAGTGGAGAAAATCAGGACATTTATTTCCTGAACAGGAGCATATGGAAAGGCAATGATGGCCAAAAGGTACCAGAGAAATCTTTTGGGGGTCATGGAAATGTTCCATATCTTGACTGAGGTGGTAGTTATGAGATCAAGTATATATATATATATATATATATACATATATATATATATATATATGATATAGATATAGATATGAATTTTCCAAAACATCAAAAACTTACAGTGTGTACATTATTATGTGCAAATTATATCTCAGTAATATTGATCAAAAAAAGTATTTCACTAGCAGAACAAAAATCACCAATCTGTCTTTAATTTTCTACATCCTTGGCAGCAACAAATCTGTAAATCTGTTCACACCCTAATTCAAATGCCAATATGATGGGCCTGGGTCCCAATGGTCTTTTGCAAATGATACATTCAGGTCCTTGGGATACAAAGATTAATTCTCCCATAAAATATAAATATAATGATAGGCAAATTAAAAATTTTGTGTAATCGTAGTATGTAGTAAGTTTGGCTGGCAGGATTGCTGATTGCAATCCAGAGATAAAATCATTTTTGAAGTTTTCTAAAGACAAACTAGGATTTTATGATCCATTTACAACCCAGTTCTCTAGTAACTTTATCTTAATGATTACATAGTAAGTTCTGTCTCTACAGTCTACGGAAACTTTCCCAGAATTTATCCATTTTATTATATTTTTAACATCTTACATTCTACTTTGTTCCAAAAACTACTCATGGTAGGTAATTATAAGTTTTTCAACATTTTTATAACTTGAAGGAAAAAGGAAATACTAGATTTAGTACCTTCCCTGAAAGAACAACTGAAGACAAAAGACCAACACCCAAGGCTATTCAGGAACGATTTTTAACTTTGTCCTCTTCACTCAAATCCAAGGATGCTTTCTGGCCTGTTTAGTCCTAGGGATGAACTTTTGTGGGAAGAGTCCAACCATTAAAATTCTCTTTTTATGGGACTCACATGACCCCCAGTATGGCCTTGGCAACCAAAGGTGGGAAAGGTCACTGTGGTTTAAGACAGGAGGAATTGGAGAGAGAACAGTGAGTTCCCAGCTCAGTCTCTCCATTGGTACTGTATGTGTGAGAAATAAAAGCCTAACTTTATTGGAGAGAATTGTATTATTAAATTATATCTTTAGTGGTTCTCTTTTAATTCCTTTAGCACCACTATCTGGGGTCTTCAGCAAGTTGAGGGAGACAGAGAAAAAGATAGCAAAGAGGAGGGGCTGGAAGTTCCAACCTGATTCTGGCTTCAGCCTTCAGGTAAAATATTCTGGTATTATCAGTTATATTCCCCAAGGTCCCCTCTATAGAACAGAATATGGTCCAGTGTTAAACTGGTATCCCCCTAGGATCAGATCCGATAGCACCCTGCACTGCACAGTACTACCCAAGTTGTTTGAAGTGGAAGGTAAACCTGGGGGATTCTGGCTCAACAAGACTACCAATGGCCCATGTGTGCTGTAGAGGAGATTATACAAAGACTTTTAAATTCACAGAAGAGACAGCAATCTGGAGAACAGATGAGTCAGAATAGGCTTTGTAGAGGGATAGGACCTGAGCTGCATCTAAAAGTTGCTTGGCTATGGACATGTTGGTTGAAGCAAGGCTTGTAGGGTGTTGAAATAGAGCCCATGGGTATTTGATTTTGACTGAAACTCCTGAAGAACAATTTTGATTCTTCTAAATGTTGCAGTGGCTGCTGACCTGGTTGGAATGTATTTGTCAGCATTGCAGAGTTTGCTCTGTTACTGCTGCTAGAGGGTTAGATCTGAACAGAGTTATTAAAAAGACTTCCATGGCTGTTTGATCCCTTGTCTGAAGCTTTCAATTTTATTTTACATCAACTTCATTTCTGGAGATTTTGGAGAGTGTTAGGGCCATTGAGTTTCTCTAATTCCCACCTGTAGGTACAGCCTATCCTTTTGTAAAATGTACTTTACTGGTATTTATGGAACAATTTATGCTGTCTAATCAAACACATTAAAACACTTATTTTTGCTTTTCTCAATTCTGTCAATTGTTAATAATCATGTTGTCATTTTTTTCCAGACTTGGCACCAAAACTTTTTTCATTCGTCTTAGAAATTCTGCCTCCAACCTACTATAAAAACTGTCATTATCTCTCAAAGTCACAGTCCTGACATCTGTTAAGTAAAGGTTTATTTTACACTTCAAAAGTCAATCTACACAGCTGACTAGACTCCTTCAGAATCTTACAGCTTGCTCTTGTCAAATGTTTGAGATAATAAAATTTGCTTTTAGAAAATATTTGGTTTTCATAGAAAAGAAAATTTGTATTTATCAAAAAATTATTTTGTTTCTTTCCTTAAAAATACTCAAGTTTTCTTATCAATTGGTTGTCATAAAAATATAAAAATAAAATATGTTGGAATAATTGCTGTGTTTCATTTCAATTGACAATTTCTTTCTTTTAACACCCTTGAAGATTGAATGGGTCTTCTGAGCTCCAGGTAGTAAAAAATCACAGCGATGTAATCATCCTTGAGGAGGAGAAGAGAGACTGCTGTCCTGTTCCTCCTGTTCCACTAGTCTCTCTGCATAGCCTCTTCTGACTGATTTGAATTAGAACCATGGCCTTCTGTGTGGAAGGTCCACTTTGACTCACATCATCAATCTAGAGGACAAATCCCCACTTACCTACATCACTGGAAACAAGAAAATAAACAATTTGTAGAGCAGCTATTCTACACTGGGTGGTGTGCTAAGAACTTTCTGTGAGCCACCTTGGTTATCAAGTACAATAATTCTTCAACTTAAACAGTTCTTACCTGGAGTGTGATGTCAAAGCTTATGATATAAAACACTGCACTTGATCCTTTCACTAACAAAGCTTTTTTTTTTTTTTCTTGTATGGCATATTACATTTCCAAACTTCAAACTTTTTCCCAACAAGAACACATGTCTCTGCCACTATGCACCTTTGTGAACGTGTAAATTCTTAAATTTAGGTGAAAAGCATTTTTTTTTTTTTTTGTAGACATACTGTGCTCTGCTTTTCATGTGACCCTACATAGCTAATGTAAACAGTGATGGGTCTGAGCATAGAGTTTACAGGAATTCTTTGGATGTTTTTATGCCTAGTATGATTTGCTACTGCTTCTGACATAGAAGTCATAATTTACTCTCTAGCCTCCCCCATCTCAGGTGGGCCACTCACTGCATGGAGTAACAGAAAGAACAATGTACAAGAAACCAGAAGACTTGGACTCTGGTACTTGTTCTGCCATTAATTAGCTATTTCATATTGAAAACAATTGATTGGCTTCTTTCAACTCCATTCTCTGCTTGATGCTAAAAAGTGAGATAACAGTATGTACCTCTGTGGTTGTTATGAGAACCAAATGAATCCTATTGAAGTTACTTGAAAATTATAAGGACTTCTGATGATGTTAAAATTAAACTCGATTCTTGTTATACCTGGGAAGAACCCTTCACAGCATCCAGTGTTCTTCAGTTGAAAGCCAACCTACATATTCCCATTCACCAATTCAGGTTCTGGTTCATAAGAAACTGGAATAGCTCTGATCATACACAGAACGATGGGCCTTTTTGGAAGACCATAGTGGGAACACAGGTTCCCTGGGTAATTTGGGAAATGGAAGCAGAGGGGACTCTGGAGGCCAGAAGAAGGAGCAGTGTAGAAGGACAGAGTCCCAGATAGTGCTACTGCCACTGCTCGACACCGCCTGGTGCCACTACCATGAAGGAATTCTAAACTTTTTCTTCAATTTTTCATCTCTTGCTCTGGAGGGAAGGAATTGACTTACCAAACTTAGGTCCCATGAGTGTGCCTTGGATGCCAAATCCAAGGGGGGAGGTTCACTTTTCTTTATCCTCCATAAGAGGAAAATACAACTGAGTATACAACAGATATCATGCACAGTGGGAGATATCCCCAAATGAAAAAGGGGGTTGGGTGCTAGACTGTGAATTCAAAACAACCCCATATCCATGACTTCTTCCATAATCTAGCCCTGCTTTGCTCTTCTTAGTTTCATCAGGCACCACCAACTTCCCCTAATCATGCAAGCGGTAATTTCACTTCCTTTTATGTGCCAAGCTCTTTTCTACCTCAGGGACACCCAATTAAGGATATCTGGAATTCTCCTCCATTCTTTACCTTCTCCTTTGCTGACCCCCTCCTCAGCCTTCAACTCTCTTATGGAAAGTGCTTGTCTGGCCAGTACCACTCCTGGCCAAATCTAGGTTAGCCCACAACACCATCACGTACTCCCTTATGATCTTGTGCTTCCTTGTGGAATTTACAACTAAATAATCATTGGAATAATCTTTTAAATACCCACTTCACTTACTAGATACAAGTTCCATAAGAATAAGGTCTATATCTAATTCATGGATATATCCGAGATGTCAGTAAACACTAAATAAATATTTATTGGATGCATGAGTGAGTTAGGAAAGAAGCGTATAATTTCCAGCCTCCCACCAATACCCTGCAGCTTTTTCCATTTCCCCATGGATGTTAGTAGGTGTGACCTCTTCTCCTTCCTATAGTGCTTTGAGATCCTAATGAAATTTAGAAGCCTAAAGTTCTTCTTTGTACCCTTCCTATTGGCAAAATTCTAGGAACATTGAATGACAGATCAACAGATGGGTGAATGCATGAATAAAGTAACTGGGGTTGTTGAGAAAATGTTTTCTACTATTCCCCAATGAGTCTTTCCGTTATGTCTGAGATTAAATTCCTTTTGTTTTCCCTCCTCAAGCTAGGACACAAGTATGAGCATGAATATGTTATCAAGCAGTATAAATGGAGTAGGGTTTTCTAGCAGGTGGTAGAGGGGTTAGAAGTAATTTTAAAGCTTCAGTTTTTCTTCCCCTTTCAAAGAACTGACCATACATTAGGAAGACAGGTTGATAACACACAAAGAATTAAACAATGAAGGCTGAAGACAATATTACTTTTTTTGTTAAAGTAGTAAAGGATATATTATATAATGTATCACAAATTGCCAATGGAGCATAGTCAAGAAGAGCTATTCATTTTGAAGAGAGGTTTCAGCTTTTAACGTTGTCCTTCTTCCTACACCCAACTAACATTCATAGATAAGCAAACTCTTCCCAAAGGAATTGCACCTTTTAAGAAACACTTCTCCCCACCTCCTTCTTCCATTCCCTCCCTGCCCTTTCCTCCTTCTCAAGCACATTTGGAGTCAGGAGTTCTGGTTAGAATCACCTTCCCA
Source organism: Sciurus vulgaris (assembly GCF_902686455.1). Lineage (NCBI taxonomy): Eukaryota > Metazoa > Chordata > Mammalia > Rodentia > Sciuridae > Sciurus > Sciurus vulgaris. The sequence goes on along the minus strand of NC_136473.1, from coordinate 40,152,243 downwards.
TACTCTAGGCTTCAGGCTGAAAATATGCATCTTTCTGAAGAATTGTGTGTGTGAATTGTCAGACAGGAGGCCCCACTGCGAGTGCTATGTGTAAGATAAATGCCAAGGTAGGTATAGGCACGAATGGGAACTGTGTAGAAATGCTCACCCCTAAATAATTTACTCACAATAAACTTCAGAAGTTGTTTATATCTAGTTGTGTCACTTGCTGCGTTAGTCAGTTTTCTGTTACTGTAACAGAAACCTGTGGTAAATCAACTATAAAGAGGAAAGGTTTATTTTGATTCACAATTTTGAAGGTTTCAGTCCATGTTTGGTTGCTCCCACTGTTTTGGGGCCTTTGGAGAGGACTGACAGCAAGTATGTGGTATAGCACAAAACTGCTTATCTCATGTCAGGAACAAGAGAGAGAAATAAAATGAGAATGAGAAGTCATAATCCCCCTCAAAGACATGCCTCTACTGATACCTCTCAGACCCCAACTCTCAAAGTCTCTACCACCTCCCAAAAGTGCCCAGCTGAGAAGAAGACCCCTACAACATGGGACTCTAGGAAGACTCAAGATCAAACATGGCATCATGAAGAACTTTTGATTCTCCCTGTGCTTACTGGACACTCAGCATGAAAGGTCTTAATATGCAGGAAGATAGCCCATGGGCAGATAGGATAAGGGCCTTTGGAGAAGAACAGGAGGGTAGGGGACTAGCATGCCAACCTGAAAGGAAACATAAGTTCTGAAAGGCATCCTGAAACTTGCTGCTCCCTGCCACTGTTGACCACAAAGCTTTCCTCTGACCTAGAGTATCTGCTTCTGTTCCTCACAGCTGCAACCACACTAGCCCTCCCTTAGTTACTCATGCCCTGACCCCTTGCGTTGGCCAACCACAAATAGACCCCTACCCAAAATGAGACCCATCCTCTTAATTTTGTAAATAAGGAATCAAAATTATGCACTTCTAATTGGCTCATTAAACTCAGAGATTAAATAGCCTGATTGGTCCATGCTGGCATCCTACACTCCACCAATCATGTATGCTGGGCCTTTAGCTATGCCTTTAAAACCCCTAGATAACAGATACCCTTTGGCTTCCCTCTCTTGGGTCCCTCCTCTTTGGGAGCTCTGCTTTCTTTCTGTTACTCTAATAAATCCCTTTACTTTGCTCTTACCCTTGTGTCTATGGAATTTATTCCCTGAATTCATGAGACAAAAGAACCCGACTGCCTAGATCCAGTATTATTACATTAGGATCTTGGATGGAGTTCTAAGACAGACTGACCAGTTTGATTTCTGACCTCACCACTTTCTGACTATATGCCTCTAACTTCTTAAGTCAGGTTTCTCATCTATAAAATGGACACCATAGAAGGATCTACCTTCCAGGTTTATTGCAAGCATTAAAAAGAGAGAAAGAATGAATGTGGAGGTTTAAAACAGTACAGAGAGGAAGCAGTCCTTCAATTTTAGCTGTTATTACCATAGCCAAAATCTCATCGACTACTGCATGTGTGAGTGTATTTATCTCACATTTTTTGATGACCCACCATTCATTCCCATCACTTATTTCATAGGAAAAAATGTGTCATTGGACAGAAGAGTGCCATGGAAATTGTCCTTTTTGAATGGGAACACACCAGATGTAAATTGTTCACAATCAACAGTAACACGGCGTCTGCTGGTTTGAGTTCAACCTGGTTAGCCACACTTACTAGTGGAAAATGTGCCCTTGGGGCCAGAAAATGCTTCAGGAGTCAGGGTAGGAGGTGTTAGCATTGCAGGGTACTCATCTTGCAACAGAAACAGAGAGCCGCTGGAGTTATACAACTGAAAGAGGAAGCAGGGCAGGCTCACCCCTTCTCTGTTTCATTTCTGTGGCTGTGGTTAATAAAGAGACCTTTCCCTCTCTTCCATTTCTCTTGCCAATCCAGGGTCATAGCTTGTCTAGAATGATTACTCCTGTTGTTTGGGCAACCAACAGTCTGAATTGTGCTCATCTCAATAAGATTAGAAAGAAATATTCCCAGCTGTATGGTGGACTGCAGCAAAGTCTGCATGAGTGCACTAATCAGGGAAACAATTTCCACTTGGGCAAAGCAGCATCCAGGACAACAAACACTATGTCATTTTCGGGCAATTAGAGATGGTTGCTCTTTTTCCTCCATGCATGTTAAATTGTGTGTGTACAGCACAGGGCAGAAACACTGAGTGGAAGGGAGAAAAGGAGACCCAAGATCCTGCTTTTAATTAGCTTCTCCTCCAGCATTAGTCATGTTTCCCTCTGTCCACCCATCCCAGGTCCTCTAATCATTTCTGACCATGGGCAATGAACATATGTCCCTTCGTTCCACTAACAGACACCTGTTTGCCCAAGGAAGCAGACTAACCCCCACCTTCCCCTACCTCCCTGCTGATGGAGATGTTTAAGCTTCAAATTTCAATTCAGCTCCTGGGTCTGAGGCCCAATTTGAACAAGTTGGCATGGGGTGGGTTCTGGTGGTGTACTTTTTAATTGCATTATCCTGGGTGATGAAAATCTTTTCATTCTTCAAGCATAAAACACATGCTGCACGGGGGCACACACTTCCCCACCGTGACTTTGAGTCAGGGCCCAGCTCCCTCCCAGGGCCACTTTGTCAGCTGTTCTAAGATCTTTTGTCATCTCAGTGCTATTAATTGCCCTTGAGCAGCACTTGGCTTTTTAATTCAGATTTTCCTCCAACAGCAGGAGGGAAAATGGAATGATTATAAAAGGGGGTTAATGTTAATTGCTAATGTAGGTAGAGGTTTTTGTTGTTTAGGAAGATACTTTAAATTTCACAAACTGGAAATAAAGAAGTACGTATTGTGTAAAGAATCACAGTCCAAGAGTTTCATGTTAGGTCATAACAGGAAGAATAAATGTGTTTTCCGCTCTTTCCTTGTTTTTAATTTATTGTCTCACAATCAAAATTTCAAAAGATCTAGCTCAAGTCAGATTTCACATCTTGATTTGAGAGATTCAGGGGAACAAAAGAAACAAAAACTCAACCTTAGACATATAAAGGAAATTTTATGTAGACTTCTTAGGAGAGTCTAACTTCCAAAAAGATGGAAACCTATTAATATGGGAATTTGGAATAAAGAGCTGAAGGATCAAGCCCTTGATGGATTTTTAGCTTCAATGAGCAAAGTAATTCACCATCTTGCTCCCAAGAAAAGTGAGTTTCTGTTATTGTTTTTGTTTTTAATGGATGTAACCCACCTCTTCCATGGTCTCGAGGTAATACTGGTATTGTAATTATGTTCAGAACTGTATTTCTATACACATTTTTGGGTAAAACATTTCTTTTAAGCAATATTTGAAAAACTTGCTTTGCATTTGTGGTAGATAAATGTTTTCCCTTCAACAGTAGCCCTCAAGGCTGGGGGGATAGCTCAGGGTAGATCACTTGCTTCACATGTGTGAGGCCTTGGATTCCAATCCCAGCACTGCAGAAATGAAATGGAGTTTTTAGTGCTCGCTGTTATTCCACTCTGGGATCACTGCCCTAGTCCCATCCCACCCAAAATAAGAAGGGATAAGACTCTCAACCACCCACTGGTGTCTGCCACCATTTTGCTGGTCATGGTGTTTCTTCTCAGGGACCATTAGCCATTTCAGTTCCAAAAATGCTATAAGCAATGAGAGAAGTTCTCTCTGTGGAGAACTCAGCAATGATGAGTGTTAACTGTAGTTAAACTGTTGTGCCTTTGGGAGGGACTTTGAACAACCAAGGAGTTGTGTCTGAAATCTTTGGTTTTACCATTTTAGTCACAAAATGCATGCTCAGTTCATGTTAGCCAGGGTTATGACACTGGGAAGCTCTCAGGCACAGGGTCATACCTAAAATTGGAATGTCACCTTTGAGAGTAAGATGGAACATAGTTAATAATTACAGTAGAACAAAGGCCTAAACTGGGATAGTCTTAGGTTTAGGCTCAACCTCACAAAAATCACGGCCTAATTCTTCGGCATGACTCTTGCCTAATGGTGTTGGACATGAGGGCTGCTTTTAATATAATCTCCCTTCCCCTGGTTCAGATGGGCCTGAGTGAACTCTCTTAGCTTTCTGTTACTACAGTGAAATACTAGACAAATAACTAATAAAGAAAAAAGTCTATTTTGGCTTATGGTTCTGGAAGTTCCTAAAATATGGATGCTAGGAGTCACCAAATTATGTACCAAAATCCATCTACTCTCCATCCATCTCCACAGGACCCCACCTAGGAAAATCCACCAACTCTGTCTAGCTGACTGGCGAGCAGGCTCTAAATGCCTCAGTGTCCTGGAGCTACTGCAAAGGGCAAAATAATTCCTGGTGTCTGGCCACTGGCTCCTTCCATCAAGATAAAGCTGTCATCAGTGGGGAATTCTAACCACTGCAGTCCTCCTGGTCGTCCAAACACACCAGCCCCTCTGTATTGGTTTGTAGCTGCAGCAGCACTTACAGCTGCAAATGACAAAGACACTTCACAGAGGGGATCGATGTCGGGTGACAGCAGAGCCGCCAGAGAGCAGGCAGAAACAAAGACACTCTGGTTTTCAGAAACTACTCTGTCCTCCAGGGAAAGTGGCAAGCGTTTTGCTCGCTAAGGTTTCCACACCCTCCCACCTGCCCAAACACACACTCCCATTTTTTAAAGTGGTTTTCACTGAAAAGAAAAAAATAGTTTGATTCAGTTCTCCTTTGTTCTCAGTGGCAGCCACACCAAATTTACTGTTTATAAGGTGAAAAATGAAGGAAATGCATGGCTTTCTGGCCATTCTTTCAGAGAAATCCTTAGAAAAAAATATCAAAAAATTAAATCAAACATAGTATGTTTTAAACTTGAAATTACTGGATTGAAAGAGAGTTTTAAAAACATACTGTTCTTTTTTTTCAGACAGATAACCATCCATAGTTTATCTGCCTCTGTGCATTGCAGTTTCTTCCCTGTCTGTTCCTTCAACTGGAAAATGAGAGTTCATAACAGCGGTCTCACTTGCCTCACAGGACTTTCTGTTAGAATTGATGATAATAAAATAACGCAAATAATCTGTGATGGTACTTAATAAAATGCCCTTCCTAATCTTCATCCAGATCCAGTGAGGTGGGTGATATGAGCTACTGCCCATAAATGTGGGTTGAAAGTATCACCCAGTACCACACGCAAGGAACTGTGCCCATGGGTGGTGTGACTGTTGAGAATGAGGCCAATGTGTGTCCGCTCTTTCAGGAGGTAGAGTGACCTGAGTCTTCTGTCAGCAGTTTTAATACTTCTCCCCAGACTACTCCAGGATGTGCCCCAGCACAGAATTTTTGCTTCCCAAAGCAGTGAGTGAACTGCAATATGGTAGGGTTAGCAGCAGCAGAGTTGGGACAAGGTCTGTATTTGCTGACCACCACAATGCCCTGTGCATCCCTCTCCATGTCATAACTCTCCCCTAGCTACTGAGAACACACCTGGTTAATTCACTCTTACTCCAATTTGACCACACTACTACCCTTCACCTTCGGCGGTAAGCACTTCCCTGTCAAGCTTGTCTGTGGTCCCAGAGACGGTGCAGAATCACCTCCAGCATTGATCTGGAAAGACAACAGTCATACACCTCTGTTTCCGTGTAGCTGGCCACTTTGATTCAGAAGCAGGAATTACCAGGAGGGCAGGAACAATACCCCTTCATCTCTGACTAAACTTCAGAGATTAAACTTCTGAAAACAAATGGATATTAAAAAAAAAAAAAAATCACTTGAGTTTTCTTTAAATATCCCACTTAGAATTTTCCTCCTTCACTCATACCAGCCCCCTCCTCTCCAGAGTCACTGTTATTCTTTTTTTTTTTTTCTTTTCTGTCTTCCGTGAGCTGGAGCCCACCTTCTAAAGTTTCCACCAGGTCCCAAAAGAGCCATCCCAGAGACCATGCCTTTAACATACAGATGTTAGAGGGACACTTAACCAAACTGTAGCAAAATCCACTGAACTCCACCTAGCAAAGTTCTCCAAGCTGAGAGCTGTTCCTGGGGATCCTATGGTTCCTTGGGGTCACCCTGCTGCTAGAGTGTAACCATTTGCTTCCTCTTTAATTTCTCTGGAAGACTATGAGCTTCTTGACTGCACGGACTAGAGTCTCTTCATCTTTATATTTCAGGGAACTAGCACATGATTAAGGAACATTTTTACAATGAATTGATAAATTTAATGAATTAACCAAAGTGGTCAGAGAGGAAACTACAACGGAATGCTTTCCAAGCTTTTACACCACATCTTGACTCACCAGTGCCCATTTGGATGACTACCGTCTGCCAGATCATGGTGGTTACAATTAACCCCTCACCCTCGAAGTCATCTCTGCCTCACTCTATCTTAAACTCCACTACAAAAGTGTCCTTCATCAACCCACAGGTTAGGAAGATTTTTCTTAATTAAATAAAACTTGTAGTAATGGGGATTAAGCCAAATGACACCTGCATACTAGGCAGGCACTCTACCTGCAAAATACAGCCCCAGCCCTTGTAACTTTTTTTTTTTAGTTTTAAGACAGGTTCTCGCTAAGTTGTCCCAGCTGGCCTAGAACTTGCACTCCTCCTGCCTCAGACTCCTGAGTAGCTTGGATTATGGGTTTTATCCACTGCACCCAGCTAAGACTGTATAATTTAAAAGGAAATGGGGAGTGTACACATGCATTTTTAAGTAAATTCTTGTTTAAGGAAAACATCACCAAAAAATGCGCTTAGTGCTTCTAATTCTAAATCTTTGAACCCAGGAGCTCTGGGCTGGGTGCATTTTCTGTAAGCTGGAGCTGTTGGTTCACCTTGATAACCAGGCTACTCAAGTTGATGTGGCTGCTGAAGGGCCTAAGTGAACACCATGCTGTCAGGATATAGCACAGAGGCTCAGAGTAGGGGATTTGTCTCTGACCCGCCATGAGCCAGTGCCAAATATTAATGAATCATTGCCTGACCAGCGTCTGCTGCTACACATCCTTAGCACTCATCTTCTATCACACTTCAGTTATTTTAGACAAGTCCCACTTTGCATGATTGATCATTATTTTTACTTTCATGAGGTTTAGGTGGGTGGGAAGAAAACCACAGCAAAAGAGCATGGCAGGAAGGTGCCTCACGAAAGATTCATGTATTGCCTTTGGGTTATGGCTTCTTAAAACCCAAATTCTTAAGTGTCCTAAGGTTAAAAGCTTCCTATTTGCCACAAAGTTGAAGGATGATGATTTAGCTGCTGTTATTTTACAAGTGCAATTTTACTTTGGCCGTCTTTAGATGAATGAGTCTTTAATTTTCACCGGGGAAGGTCATTATCAGAGAGGTGGATTCTGGATCCCGACGGGGCTCATTTGGGAAATGAAACTGAGGTATTATATATAAAATCCACAGTTTTCCTCCTCCCCAGAAGTGTGACTGGTCGATGGTGAAGTGAGAAGGCGACTAGCAGATGTCCTATCAGGTTGCTGTCAATCACTTGAGGAAAATGGAGGGACAAGTAAGGGTATTGTTGTAACCAGAACATTTTCTATTTCCTACACCCTTCTGTCTCAATGAATAGATTACATAGAAGGGAATTCTGAATGCAATTCATCTGGTCCCAACATTTTATTAATTTTTTAATGACCGCTACCATTGACAGACTACTTATCTTGCATTGGTCATACTATGTGCAGCCCCATAGGCTGGCTACTGTTAACTCAGAGATGTGCCAAGTTACCTGCTTGAAGTCACACAACTTAACGCAGGGCAGAGCCTGAATCAAAATGGAAGCTGAGGTCTGCCTGGTGCTAAAGATAACACTGTACACCTTTCCATTTTATTTTCTCTCTTGTGTAAAAGGGAAGGCCATCTGCAGGTGCTAAAGAACTTGGTCTAAAGCACACATCTGCTTGGTGGCACTGCATTGATGAAAACCCCACGAATGAGCTCAAGGCTCTCATTCTATTGTATAAAGCACTGTGACATTAGAACCTGATGGACAAACATAGCTTCACTATTTTCAGAAATGTTCAATTTCTTTTTTTTCTTTTTTTTTATTCTTTAAAAATATTTTTTGTACATGTAATAATGTCTGTCTCATCCTTCCCATCCCCACTGCCCCACCCCTTCCCCCACTCCCTCTGCATAATCTAAAGTTCCTTCATTTTTCCTTACCCAACCCCCACTATGGATCAGCATCCACTTATCAGAGAAAACATTTGGCCTTTGGTGTTTGGGAATTGGCTTATTTAATTTAGCATGATTGTCTCAAATTCCCATCCATTTACCAGTAATGTCATCATTTCATTCTTCTTTATGATGGAGTAATATTCCATTGTGCATATCTACCACATTTTTCTTTATCCATTCATCTGTCGAAGGGCATCTAGGTTGGTTCCATGGTTTAACTATTGTGAATTGAGCTGCTATAAACATTGATGTGGCTTTGTCACTGTAGTATGCTGATTTTAAGTTCTTTGTGTATAAACTGAGGAGTGGGATAGCCTGGTCAAATGGTGGTTCCATTCCAAGTTTTCTTAGGAATCTCCGTACTGCTTTCCAAAGTGGTTGCACCAATCTGTAGTCCCACCAACAATGTATACCTTTTTTCCCACATCCTCGCCAACAATTATTATTGCTTGTATTCTTGATAATTGCCATTCTGACTGGAGTGAGATGAAATCTTACTTTGGATTTGCATGTCTCTAATTGCAAGAGATAATGAGCATTTTTATAAGCTTGTAGGAAGTGTTCAATTTCTAATAATTTTTTACTTTCAATAAAAATGATTTTATTGTCTACCTAAGTAATGTGTTTTTATAGATATCTCTTTGTACCAATAAATTAATTAATCTTCTGATGTGTGTAATAACTAAGCTACCTTAGGCATAATCCAAATAGGCAGCACTGAGATATCAAATGGAAATTGAGGAAATTCAAAAAAACTGAAGAGTTTAGCCCTATCCACCCACTGTCCTGCCCCAGAGCATGAAGTTCTTGGCATTGAAGTCATTTCTTTGAATTAAGCCAGCCTCAGCAATTCAGCCAGGCCCTAAGCAACATAGTGAGACCCTGTCTCAAAATGAAAACTAAAAAGGGCTGAGGATGTGGCTCAGAGGTTAAGCACCCCTGGGTTCAATCCTGGTACCAAAACAAAAAGAAGAAAAGAAAAAAGAAACTCACAGATGTCGCCAAACTCCAGGATCCATATCTGCCTCCACCACCTCCATCCTTCACCTGACATTTAATCAGCCACACAACAAATAACCCTGCCTTCTCATCACATCAGACAAAGTCTTCGTTTCTTCTAAGGTGTGGATGAACGCAATTCAAACCAGAAATTAGGTCCCAAGAGTGCCTTGCTGCTAAATTGGTTGGATAAGTGGCAAGTGCAGCAAATCAGCCCTTAGTGAATTTAGCATCCGAGAATCATCCTGATTATCGCTTGATGGGTGAAGAGGGAGAGAGAATGAGCTAGGAAACTAAGTAACCTATCCCTGACTTCCTATTGTTGAGTAATCAAGGACAATCATAGACTCTTGGTGTGAAGAAGAAGGCTTTGTTAATCATGGTGTGCACAGAATTGTATTTTGACTAAGAAAGTTCTCTTCAGCACACATTTTGCTTATTGTTCAGGTTTAGGGGGAAATTATGTAATAAGGAGAGAGAAGAGACAGGAAGTGAAGAGGCAGACTCTGCACTCCCCACATCCTGCTATCACTGACCCCAGAGAGTTGTTCCCATTTTCCTAGGTCTGCCAGGGCCGGCTGTGGGACCAAGCACCCCCTTTAAGTGAATCCAGTTAGCTGTACTCCTACTTGAGATTTGCCTGTTAGAAAACTATATAGGGCTGTGTTCCCCTACTGCCCCCAGTTCACTTAGTGGAAGTTTGAGTAGGATCTTTTTCTTGAACCCTAGTTTCACTCTCAAGCCAGAGACTGTTTGGGGGAGTCAAAAAATTCAGCTGCCTTCTTCAACAGATCCCAGCAAAGTATGCAACTCCTGACTATGTGAAGATTTGTTCTCCAAAGATAGCAGAACCTAAGCCAACTGCTTCCTCCACCTTGGAGTTTGCCTGCCAGTCCAGGCTCAGGAAATGCACACCAAGTTTAATAGCAACCTATTTTCAATAAAGATAATTACAAAAATACAAACATTTTTTTTCTAAAAAGAATAGCAATAAACTTTAATAAATACAAAGTGGGATTTTGAAATCAGATGTCTTATGAGAGTGAACACTGTGCTGTTTAAGGTGATCAAGTTTATTGAATATCCCCTATTTAGACAAGGATTGGTTGGTTTTCAGGTTGGTTTTCAGTTGTAACAAGACAGAAGTGGGGAGCAAAAAGGATTGGGTAGCTTTATTCAAGATGGTTTGCTTCTTTGACTAGGAGATTTATGGTGAAATAAAGAGAGAAAATCAGTAAGTGAATGAAGAAAAAACAACAGAGCTTAGAATCAATTGTGACCAAGGTAGAGATACAGCAGCAACTTGTCCCTAGCATTCCCGTCCACTCCTATGCAGGAGAAGCAATATCTAGGAATATCTAGGAATGAATGGTAAAATGACAGGCAGCATTTTTTTCACACACTAGGTAAATCTTCCCCATATGAAAAGACTTCTTTTAACCCCAGGGTGCTGCTCTCTCTCTCTCTCTCTCTCTCTCTCTCTCTCTCTCTCTCTCTCTCCATCTCTCTCCCTCTCTATCTATCTCTCTATCTCTCTTTCTCTCCTTTATCATTCCTTGCACTTGTTACTCCACAGGGACAAGAAATAAATTTCCACAAATGTGAAAGAATGTCTAAGTCTCGGTTTCTACAGGTTGTTTGGGGTGTTGGATTAAGATTTCAAGACATTTCTCCAAGTTACTTCCCCAATTAATTTGAAAGCCTCATGTGGTACACTTCTTCATGAGTATCTCCCAACATTCATTCTCTCATGGATTGAGGTTATGTTTTGGAAAATACACTATTATTTTTCTCCTTTGCTTTTCTTCATATTCATCCACACTGAGGCAGCCTAGATCTGATGAAGGGGTAGTGTGCTGGTTAGATAGAGGTGGCAGTAGTGGATGCTACAAGGTTTCGCGTTCCTACTGAGTTGTGAGCAGGTAGCCTGCTGAGGGTCCTACGAGACGCACAGGTTTGGTTGTGGACAGACGGGAAGCATGTCAGACACTCACAGTATCTGCAAGGGCATCAGTTGCTGTGAAAAGGCCGAATCTCTAAGGCCCTGACCAAGATGAACAGGGAGAGGCCAGAGTTCATCAGCTAGTCACCAGGAACACATGGTTCACCTCTTCCAGTCAGAGCTGAACCAGCTCCAGGTGGGGGACCCTGCTCCCCAGCGACACAAATTAGGCCTGTCTCTTGCCTGAGCCCCAGAGAGTGTCTTAGATATGAGCCCAGGTGACAGGGGAACTATGAAAGACTGAGCAATTTTACCAAAATGACTGAATCACACCTTTAAAAAGAGGGTCAATTATTGTTCCAGACTAAGACTTAAACTGAACTAAATAAAGCTTTTTTCTACTACTTGCTCATAAGAAAGATCAGGCGAGTTATAGATATATCAAAAAAGAATCTACATCCACTTTTCATAGCCCAGTAGGAGTAAGAATAATTTTATGAACACATTATATTAATGCCTTCATTCATTTGTTCATTAAGTAGTTATCCAACACCTACCACACATGGGGAATTGTGCTGAGCACTCAGAATACTGATTGCACTTAGGGGAAGTGACAGATATTTTGGACCAGGGGAACACTGGCTGCCCGAACTGTGACAGACAGGTCTTTAAATAAGGTTATATCAGGTGCTGTGAAAGATGACTCACACAAAGTCATATACATTACCTAGATCAAATATTTCTGAAGTTCTACCTCTTTGAGAAAATAGTTTCTATTTCACTTAGAATAGCTGGCTTCAGGTTATTGCGCTGACAACCTTCTCTGCAGTGAGATGGAATGTGGACCATAAGGAGACACTGAAATTAAAGCAGGGAGCTCAACAAACACTTGGCCCAAATATTTGTTTGTTCAGGAGTCAAGAATATCATCATGAAGCCATTCCTCAGGGTAAAGGGAGAATCCGGTAGATTACAGAAACCTAGATTGGCTGTGCAGGTTCCCTAAACCCCACTATAAAATTGATGGATCTGGTGCATTAGAGAAATTACAAAATATGTCACTCTGATAATTGGTACAAGAGGAAATACAAATAAGAAACATGGAAAAATAATTTTATCTTCACACATATAACCAAAGAAGTGCATACTAATGCAAAGTGGAGGAAATATTTCATCTGAATTAGCAGAAACATTGTATCAGAAACTCACTAAAAAAAAGTCATTACACATTTATTGCTATATTACTGTTGGCATTGGTATAAATATTTTTGGAAAAAGCAATATGACAAAGAACAGACAGAGCAACCTAGTAATTTCCTCCTGAAGACTTCATCCTAGAAAATAATTTGGTAAAAGCAGAAGCTGTATGAATGAAGGGAGAACGAGAGAGAGTCTGAATGGCCAACAATAGGACTGTGCAGGGACATTACACAATAAATTAACATGAAGTCACTGAGAAAAACAGGTAAGAAAAATATATAGCAATGGGAAAAATTGTCATGAAGCATGACTAAAATAAAAAGCAGAGCTAAAAATGATACGATGATTGCCACTGTGTAAAACATGAACAGGTATAACAAACACAGTAGCAGTTTTGTTGGGATGACACGGTTATGATTTTTTCAGAATTTTTAAATTATCAACATCTCATTTGTTAATGAGAAAATGTTCCCAAATAAAACCTAAGGTTTCCATCAAATACAATATGGTGGCACATCATCACATAAATTTCAAAAATAAACAGCCACATGAGTGACAATGTACTTCAGGGGCTAGGGAAAGGCTTTTAAACCAGGATCTATAGCAAGCAAGCTGAGCAGTGTGAGGTGTGCCTGAGTAGAAGCTGCACGTTTAGTCATTGCTTCTTCCAGGAACCACATTAGCTAGCTCCTATCACCAACCACATCGGACCCAGCCGCAGGCTTCCCAGAACTGTCGCATTCTGGTGGAAAAGCATGGAAAAGCCAAACCAACAAAGCCAGGCTGAAAGGTTTTTAATTAGATCAAAAGGGTCCAGTGTGATCTGGATTTCACTTGAAACCTTTTTTTTTTTTTCATCTATTTTCTCACTCCAATACTACTGGTCTCAGTGTCTTTGGATTATATTCAGCAGGATTTAACTTAAGTTAATATTATTTTCTTATTTTATTTTATGTTTTTTTTATAATGTGAAATATAACTCTTTATAGGATATACAGATTATTTCCCAAGCATATGGGAAAGAATCTGCTAACTCCCCCCGACTCTACCCCATCCCCACACACAAATGTCTTTTTATTCTAGTAATGAAAGAGAAAGATCTGAAGGGGGCAAGGAAGCAGGGCCACCTCTTTTGTTTGTGCTCAGCATTTTTGGTCCCAGGACTTCCTGAGAGGACAGACAGCCCAAACCACCCATGCAGCTAAGCAGCATGCAGCTGATTTTTATATTGCTCCAATTTCCTCAGGAGGACCACCTCAGTGTGAACTCTCTGTTTTCTGCAAGAAGAAGGGGGACCCTGACACTGCTATTTTAATAAACTGTTGATACCAGAAGCCCTCTGATAGAATTTTATAAAATTTCTCCTCCAGAGAGGAGGCTTTTCCTTGACTTCCTCCCCATGCTCCTTCATGAAACCCAGGAGACTTCTGCACCCAGGTTAATGACTCACAGCTTCATCTCCTGCAGAGTTCTGAGCCCCCTCAAGAGCAGGTGTGAGCAGATGAAGACAGTTGTTTCCTCTGAGCTCTAGCTCCTTTTCCTTCCATGAGCTTTTCTGTACTTCTTTGTTACTAAATTATGGGCATAAAACATAATAAAGTTATTTCATTTGAGAGATTAAAGGGTACATTGAAATTAGACTAAAAATTCATAACCACTAAGCTTACATCATCTTCTATGTTTTGCCTTCTGACAATCATGTGAAAGTCCCTAGGATGTTAGAATTTTATGCATCTATTATTAGATCTGGGCATGGTTCTTCCCATAGAATTACACTGTACTTCGGGGAAGGCCACTGGTAATGCAGTTTCAAAACTGCAAAGATGCTAAGGGAAAAGGACTTATCAAATCTGCTAAATCTTGCATAGCAAGCATCACATTGAGCATTTCTTGAGTCTCCATCTGGTCAAAGTGCTCAAGTGTTGAAAAATCCAAAATTTGAAAAAAAGATCACCTCTTCAGAAAAATATCTACTTCCTTAGGTCCAGAGTACAGAAAACTCCATTCATATATAATTCTATTGTGTTTCTTTTAAACAACTGCAGTTGTTTGTTTAAGGGCAAAGAGTTGTTTTGTGTTGCGTTGTTTTGTTTTTTGGTACTGGGGATTTAGCCCAAGACAATTTACCACTGAGAACCTCAACCCCTGAAGAGAGAACTTCAGGCACCGAGGACAGGCTATGAGCTGAGTACATAGAAGGCAGTAAAGAGAAAAAAAAAAAAATCTATGGAACATGACCAGAATATACAATAACTCTGGGGCAATTTTAAAAGACCAAAACTGAGACTCATTGGAATAGAAGAGAACATAGAGATACTAACTAAAGGCATAAAGAACATTTTCAAAGAGATAGGTACGGAAAACTCCCATATCAGAAATGAGATATATGTACACATACACATATCTAGCCCTCCCACATTTTCATTTTTCTTTTATTTTGAAACAGGTTCTTCCTAAGTTGCTTAGGACCTCACTAAATTGCTGAGCCTGGCTTTGAACTTATAATTCTCCTATCCCAGTCTCCTGAGTCACTGGGATGACAGGCATGTGCAACTGTACCTGGTTACCAAAGAATGTATTACTGAAATATAAACTACTTTATAAACTACACTGAAATTTCAATTTAATATGTTTACATAAGAATAAAGTACTGTGTTTTCAGGGGACAAAATTTACGTAAGCACAGAGGGAAGATATGATAAAAGGTATGTTAGCAAGCTTTCTGTCACTGTCACAAATACCTGAGACAATTACCTATAAAGAGAAAAAGTTGAATTTGACTCACAGATTTAGAAGTTCCAGACCATGATCAACTTGGTGTCATTGTTTTTGAGCCTGTGCTGAGGCAGCATATAATGGTGAGGAGTACATGACTGAGCAAAATCACTTAGCTCATGACTGGAAAGTGAAAGAAAGAGGAAGGAACTGGGTCCCACAATTTCCTTTGAGGACAAGCCTCCAATGAACTAAAATCTTCCACTAATCCTGGCCTCTTAAAAGGTCAACCATTCCTGCTGGGAACCTACAGGGACACTAAAATTTCATAGCCTAGAGACTCTGCTGCTGAACTAAACATTCCTTGACATTACTCCAACTCAAAGAAGTGAGGAGAAAAAAGCCCCAAACCGACAGCAAAAACCCAAGGGAGAGACATCAGTCCCACCCCTTGGAATCTAAGCAGGTATCAAAAACAGAGAGAAGTCCCAGAACAAGATAATTACACACAGAAGGACACGCACGCACACAAAAAGAGGTAGAGGAATCCACCTCAAGACTAAGACCTCTGAAAACATGAGAAAACACGCAAACAAATCTTCCCCCCAAATCCACAGTCCCCTAACAAAGGATTCCACTGAGAGCAAGAAAGTGGATGAAACCCCATAGAGAGATTGTTAAAAAATGATTGTCCAATGTTCAATGAATTAAAGATCAAAGGAAGGAATTGAGAGCAATTACAGGAGAAGAAAAACCACTTTAATAAAGGAGTAGAAATAGTGAAATGAAACCAAGCTGTACTCCTAGAAATGAAAGACATAATCAATTGAATCTAACACTCACTTGAAGGCAACACTAACAAATCAGGTTGCATAGAAAATAGAACCTCAACCCTTGAAGAGAGAACTTCAGGCACTGAGGATAGGCTATATGAACTTGAATACATAGAAGGCAGTAAAGAGAAAAAACATTGGTGGAACATGACCAGACAATACAAGAGCTCTGGGGAAACTTTAAAAGACCAAAACTGAGATTTACTGGGATAGAAGAGATCATAGAGACACAAACTAAAGGCATAAAGAACAAATGAGATACACATCTACATACAGGAGGAGACTTAGAGGACCTCAAGTTGACCTAGTCAAATAAGAAGCTCACTGAGACATATCATAATCAAAATGCCTAACAGAAAATAAGAAAAGAATATTAAAAGTCATAAGGGAGAAACATCAGGTCACACTTAGAGGCAAACCAATAAGGCTCATTTCTGATTTCTCAGCTCACACTCTACAATCAAGGAGCACCTGAAATGAGATATTCCAAGCCCTAAAAGAAAACAACTGTCAGCTAAGATTACTATACCCAGCAAAATGCAGTTTCAAATTAAAGCTTTACATGACAAGAATAAACTAAAAGAATTAATGAACACTAAGCCCACACTACAAAGAATACTCATAAATCTCATAAATAAACTGCACATAGAGGAACTAAAAAAAAAAGAAAGAAAGGAAAGAAAGAAAGAGAAACAATTCACAAACTCACGAACAGGAAGTTTGATAGATAGAAGAATAATTTGCTAAATGAGAATCAAAATTGGATAAAATATAATAAAACCAAACCAAAATGGCAGGGAAACACAAAAAACATATTCATACTAATGATAAATGTTAATGGTCTCAACTCCCCAATGAAAAGACAAAGATTTGCAGAATGAATCAAAAAGTAAGATCCAACTAGGTGCTGTTGATAAGAGACTTGTCCTACAGGCAAAAACATCCAAAGGCTGAAAGTAAAGGGATGGCAAAAATATTCCAGACATAAGGTTCAAGGACACAAGCAGGAGTAGCTATTCTCATATCTGACAAAGCAGATTTTCAGCAAAAATTAATCATAAAAGACAAAGGAGGCCACTACATTCTAGTAAAGGGAAAAATCCAGCAAGAAAGTATACCAAGAGTAAATATTTATGCCCCAAATGCCAATGCAGCAATTACATGGAACAAGTATTCCATGACATTCAATCTCACACAGACCCAAACACAACAATCCTGGGGAATTTCAATACATCCTTATCATCAATTCAGGTCATGAAAACAATAAAATAAATAAAGATATCTCTAACCTAAACAACACTGTAAATCAAATTGATCTAATGGACATCTACAGAATATTCCACAACAAAACAGTTGAATTTACCTTCTTCTAAGCTGTGTATGGAACTTTTTCCAAAATAGATCATATTCTAGGCCACAAAACAAATCATAGCAAATACAAAAATATATCTATATAATCTGATGTATCCTGTCAGATCCTAATGGAATGAAACTAGAAATAAAAAGCAAGAAAAATAATAGAAGCCACATAAACCCATTGAGATTGAAAAATACTCTCTTAAATAAAGAATGGATCAAAGAAGAAATGAGACTACCAATCAAGAAATTCTTAGAAACTAATGAGAACGAGATACAACATATCAAAATCTCTGGAACAGCATGAAAGAGTGACTACATTAAAAAAATAGAGATCCCAAATAAAGAAGCTTATGCTCCATCTCCAGACCTTAGAAAAAGAAAAATATAATTACCCCCAAAACCAGTTGAACATAGGAAATAATTAAGATCAGTACCAAAAATCAATGAAATTGAGAATAAAAAAAATACAAAACAGGATCAATGTAACAAAGGATTGGTTCTTTGAAAAGATAAATACAATTGACAAACCATTAGCCACACACACAAAAAAATTCAACCAAAAAACTAACCAAAAAAAAAAGTAAAGACAACTCAAAAACATCAGAGACAAAAAAAGGAGATATCACCACAGACCCTTCTGAAATCCCGAGGATTATCAGAACCTATTTTGAAAATGTATACTCCAAAATTAACTGGATAATCTGGAAGACATTGACAAATTTCTAGACAAACATGACCTGTTCAAATTGAATCAGGAAGATATAGAAAACCTAAACAGACCAATATCAAGGATATCAAGTAATGAAACTGAAAAAACAATTAAAAGCCTTCCAAAAAAGAAAATCCCAAGACATGACCAATTCTTAGCCAAGTTATATAAGCCCTTTACAGAAAAATTTACACCAGGTTTTCTCCAATTATTCCATGAAATAGAAAGGGAGGAAACTCTCCCAAATATGTTTTATGAAACTAGTATAACCCTGATATCAAAACCAGACAAAAGATGAATCAAGGAAAGAAAGTACAGAATATCTCTGATAAACATAGATGTAAAAATCCTTAATAAGGTATTAGTAAATCACATTTGAAAACACATTGAAAAGATAATACAAGTGGATTTCATTCCAGGGATGCAAGGTTTTTAACATATGTTAATCAATAGGTAATTCATTGCTTAAATAGAATTAAGGGCAAAAATCACATGATCATCTCAACAGATGCACAAAAGTCCTCTGATAAAATCCAAAACCCATTCATATTAAAAATGCTGGAGAAGCTAAGGATTGAAGCAACTTACCTCAACATTTTAAAGGCCTGTTACCAAACCCAAAACCAACATCAAATCAAGTGGAGAAAAAAATAAAGCATTTCCTCTAAATTCAGGAACGAGACAAGGCTGTCACCAAACAGTCATGGAGACCAATGGAACAGAATAGAAGCCAGAGAGAGAAACACATAAACATAGTTATCCCATAAACATACAGTGGAGAAAGGATAGATGTTTCAACAAATAATGCTGGAAAACCTGTAAATCTATATGTAGCAGAATGAAATTAAATCCCTTTCTCTCACCCTGAGCAAAACTTAACTCAAAGTAGATAAAGGATTTGGGCATTAGACCAGAGATACTGAAACTACTAGAAGAAAAAGTAGACCTAACTCTCCATCATGTTGGCTTAGGAACTGACTTCTTTAAGACTCCTAAAGCCAAGAAGTAAAATCAAGAATCAATAAATGGCATCAAACTATAAAAGCAACTTCACAGCAAATGAAATTATCAAGAATGTGAAGAGAGCCTACACAATGGGAGAAAATCTTTGCCACCTGCACCTCAGATAGAACTTAATCTCCAGGATATATAAAGAACTCAAAAAGCTTAACACCAAAAAAAAAAAAAAAAAAAAATCAATAAATGGGTAAAGGAACCAAACAGGCACTTCACAGAAGAAGAAATGCAATCAGTCAACAAATATATGAAAAAATGTCCAACATCTGTAGCAATTAGAGAAATACAAATTAAAGCTATCCTGAGATTTCATCTAACTCCAGTTAGAATGGCAATTATCAAAAATACAAGTAACAATAAATGTTGGCAAAGATGTGGAGGAAAAGGCACATTCATACATTGCTAGTGGGACTACATATTAGTGCAACCACTCTGGAAAGCAGCATGGAGATTCTGCAGAAAACTTGGAATGAAACTACCATTTGACCTGGTTATCCCACTCCTCTGTATATACCCAAAGGACTTAAACCCAGTATACTACAGTGACACAGCCACATCAATATTTATAGCAGCTCAATTCACAATAGCTAAACTTTGGAACCAGCCTAGGTGCCCTTCAACAGATGAATGGATAAAGAAAATAGAGTATATATGAACAATGGAATATTAGTCAGCCATAAAGAAGAATGAAATTATGGCATTAGCTGGTGAGTGGAACTGAAGACTAAGTGAAATGAGTTAATCCCAAAACACCAAAGGCCAAATATTCTCTCTAATATGTGGATGCTAACATATAATAAGGCAGGGTAAGCATTGAAAGAACGAAACTGAAGGCCTTAGAAGATGGAAATACATCCCATGTTCTTGGATAGGCAGAATTAATATGGTCAAAATGGTCATACAACCATAAGCAATAGACAATGACATTCTTCACAGAATTAGAAAAAAATTCTTAAATTCATTTGGAGGAATAAGAGATGCAGAATAGCCAAAGCAATACTAAGCAGGAAAAACAAAGCAGGAGGCATCACAATATCTGATCTGAAATTATACCACAGAGTTGTAGTAACAAAAACAATGTGGCATTGGCATCAAAATGGACATAAAGACCAGTGGAAAAGAATAGAAGACAGAGACAAATCCATATACGTATAGCCATCTGATAGTCAACAAAGTTGCCAAAAACATCTTGTAAAAACAACAACCTTTTAAACAAATGGCACCAAGAAAACTGGATAGGTTTATGTAGAAAAATGAAATTAGACTCCTATATCTTGCCCTGCACACAACTCAAATTGAAATGAATCAAACACTTAGGAATTTGACCAGAAGAAAACAGGGTCAAACTTCACAGAAGAAGATGTACAAGCAATCAACAGATATATGAAAAAATGTTCAACATTTCTAATAATAAGAGAAATGCAAATCAAAACTACCCTAAGATTCCATCTCATCCCAATTAGAATGGCGATTATCAAAAATACAAGCAACAACAGGTGTTGGGGAGGATGTGGGGAAAAGGGTACACTCATACATTGCTGGTGGGGTTGCAAATTAGTGCAGCCACTCTGGAAAACAGTATGGAGATTCCTCAGAAAGCTTGGAATGGAACCACCATTTGACCCAGCTATCCCACTCCTCGGCCTATACCCAAAGGTCTTAAAATCAGCATACTACAGAGATACAGCCACATCAATGTTCATAGCTGCTCAATTCACCATAGTCAGATTGTGGAACTAACCTAGATGTCCTTCAATTGATGAATGGATAAAGAAACTTGGTATATATATACAATGGAATATTATTCTGCCATAAAGACTGATAAAATTATGGCATTTGCAGGCAAATGGATGAAATTGGAGAATATCAGCCAATCTCAAAAAACCAAAGGACGAATGATCTCGCTGATAAGCAGATGATGACACATAATGGGGGGTGGGAGGGGTTAGTTTTAGGGTTAGGGTTAGGTTTAGGGTTATGGTTAAGGAGGGTGGCAAGAATGGAGGAAGGAAGGACTGTATAGAGGGAAAAGGAGGTGGGAGGGATGGGGAAAGGGAAAAAATAACAGAATGAATCAAACAACATTACCCTATGTAAATTTAGGATTACACAAATGGTATGCCGTTACTCCATGTACAAAGAGAGAAACAACAGGTATCCCATTTGTTTACAATAAAAAAAAAAAAGAAAGAAAGAAAACAGGGTCAACACTCTATCATATAGGGACTGGCACAGACTTTGTTAACAAGACCCCCAAAGTGCAAGAAATAAAATCAAGAACCAATAAATGGGATTCCATCAAGCTAAAACGCTTCTGCACAGCAAAGGGAATGATTAAGAGCCTGAAGAGAAAACCTACAGAATGGGAGAAAATCTTAGCCAGCTACTCTTCCAGTAGAGGATTAATATTCAGAATGTACAAAGAACTCCAAAAATGTAACACCTAAAATCACCCAAATAACCCAATTAATAAATGGCAAAAGAACTAAACAGAACTTTCTTAAAAGAAGAAACACAAATGGTCAATAAATATTTGAAAAAATGTTCAACATCTCTGGCTGTCAAGGAAATACAAATCAAAAAAACTACACCAAGATTTTATCTCACTCCATTAAGAATCGCAATGATCAAGAATTCAAATAACAATAAGTTTTGGCAATGTTATGGATAAAAGGGTACATTATTGGTGGGACTGCAGATTAGTACAACCTCTTTGGAAAGTAGTAGGGAGATTCCTCAAAAAATTAGGATGATACCACCATATGACCCAGCTATCCCACTCCTTGGTATTTTCCCAAAAAATCTAAAATTGGCTTACGACAGCAACAAAGCCACATCAGTGTTTACAGCAGCACAATTCACAGTAGCTAAGTGAAACAAGCCAAAGTCAGAAACACAAAGGTTGCATGTTTTCTCTCATATGCAGAAACTAGAAAAAAATAAAGAAAAAGGCAGGGAAGAATAAGATAACACAATGAACCAAATACAAATTCGTAGATAAGTGAAAGGAAGTTTCGTAGGTCAGGAGAAGGAAAATAGGAGAGGGGAGGGAGAACCAGAAGGAAAAGGGAAACATCATAAACGGAGAGATTTCCATGCATGTATGCATTTGTCAAGATGAACCCAACTACTATATATAACTATAAACTTCTAATAAAAAGGCTGGGAACCAAGCCATTAGTACAGGATCCTTTGAAAGACACTTTAAGATTCAAACTATAGCATGAAGGATGGAAATGCTAACATTTTAGCCCTTTCCTTACTGTGTGGCTTAGATCAGCTTGTGAGTTCCTCTCGTGGAATTGAGGTTATTAAGTCAGTCCTAATATGACCACGACCCAGAGCATCCTGTGAAATTTGCTTTTTTTATAAAACATTTCCTTCTCACATTCACAGTTACTTATCCATAGCTACAATTCCTTGGTGACTTAGGAGTGGTTTTACCACTTGAGCTGTTTTAGATCAAGACCAGGTAAAAAACGCAGCATCTGCAGCCAGATTCTTCCACAGTTCTTTCATTCTGTGATCCGTCCACATCGTCCTTTATCACCCACATTAGTTTCATTCAGAAAGACCTTCCAATCCAGCTCGAGGCAGGATTCCTAATCTATAAGAGAAGTAATAATTATAACAACTCTTTTATTTAAGGCTGTCACCTTATCAGTGTACTAGAATACTGAAACAGCAACTGGAGTCTTTCTACTCTCAGAGAGTAGCAAGTTCAAAACAACAGGAGTTGTTGGCAAAGGATTTTATTAGGTCTGATTTAACCATCAAAGTTTAAATATGAATTATCACATGTTCCTAGGCATTCACTTCCAATAACTCCACGTTTTTTTTTTCTCTGCATCTTTTATTTTCTTCTATGGGCCTCTCCCTTTGAGTTTCATCTCTCAGGCCCTTTTTTTTTTTTTTTTTTTCTGGTTGCTTTATCTCTTTAGATTCCCAGCAAAGCAGAATCAGCCCAGTTCTCTATGGAAGCAAGTCTGTTGTTTGTGAAAGAAGAAAGGACTGCCCTTCTCGTAGGGTTGCCTATTGCTGCATGTATAAGCATGCTTTATATTGTAACCCTGAGTAAAATAGAATTTGGAAAAAGAAAAGCAAATTCTCTGAAATGAGGGAGTAGGAAAAGGAAAGGGAGGGAAACATCTCAGCTGAACTCACAGAAAATTCTCTAACAGAGTTCAGGCTAGAAATAAGGAACTGAGAGTAGTCCAGTAAAATTACCAAATTTCCAACTTAAAGAGAAGCCTTCTGCTAGTTATGACAAGAACATTGCATGTATTCTCCTTCAGGAAGGACACAGTGACTTATAAAAGCCACATTATGATTTATAGAATCGGACCCAGATCAGAGCTTTCAGAAACAGGTAAGGAAATCCAGTTCAAGTCTTCTGATGTAATTACTTGTTAAAAATCTGATGTGATTACTTGTAAAAATCTTGTTAAAATAGAAATTCTGATTTTGTAGGTCCAGGATGAGATCCCATATTCTTCACATCAAAAAAAAAAAAAAAAAAACAACCAAACAAAACAACTAGGTTATTCCTACACTGCTGGTCCATGAACCACAGTTTGTGTCACTAGTTGCACTGTGTGGTCCCTGACCAATAACTTCGGCAACTCCTGGGATGTTAGAAATTCATACTGTCCATCCCCTTTCAGATCTTCTGAGTCAGAAACTGAAGGGTAGGGAGTCCACAAACCTGTATTCTTACAAGCCTTCCAGAGAGTTCTGATTTGGAATAATTAACCACAACAATAAGAACTGGGTCAAATAAGATTAGGGATTACAGGTCTTCAGGTCTTTAGAAACCTGTGATATATTGGTGGCTTCAAGATCACTGCAGATGACTTGAAATCAAGAAGAGGGACTTTTCAGACCTGACTCAAGAACCAAGAATTAGCACTGAACTTATTGAGACTGGGGTGATTGCAACATAACACACTGCACAGTAAAGAACCAGAGGGGATAATCAGGTGTTGAATCTGGAGAAGAGATTAAGAAGCAGATTTTAAGAGGAAGTGAAATTCCATAGTAACAACTTTCATTCACATGAGTCTTGGACTTTTGATATCTGAGTTCAGCATTTAAGCCAGAGAAGTGGGGG
Source organism: Sciurus vulgaris (assembly GCF_902686455.1). NCBI lineage: Eukaryota > Metazoa > Chordata > Mammalia > Rodentia > Sciuridae > Sciurus > Sciurus vulgaris. Next base: position 40,128,190 of record NC_136473.1, on the reverse strand, counting down.
TGGGGGCAGAAGAGGGATGATGAATATTTCTGCTGTGTCAAAGTGCAACCTAATTGTAAATAACCAGGGATACAGAATATTGATTTCTACAGATTTACATTTGCTCGTTGGGAAAGCTTTATTTGATGTACTTTAGAATCCTTATCAGTTTCTTTAAGAAAATTGCCAACTTTGTCCTTTATTATCTTCTACAGAATTTGTATGAATTTGCTTCTATGCAGGGAAAGGTGTATGTCAAACTCTTGACAGAACTAACTATAGAGAAGAGTAATAGAAGTCAGAGAGGTTGGAAAGGAGAAATGAATCCTGGGCAAGAAGAAAGTCCTGATCCATGTATCTCAAAGAGCCTGTGACAGCTGCATGGTTGGGTTTGTATCCATTGCCCCAGAAGGCTTAACAGGGATCTGGGGTGGTAGACAATCAGGGAAACTTGAAGCCAGCTATGGGAGACACTGGGACTGCTGCTTTCCTCCTGCCCAGAGATGCCCTCTCACCAGCTCTTTGCTTTTAAAGCTAGCTGCCCTATTGCACAAAAAACCTGGAATTTCCCTCAGTTTGGCCCCAAGCCCAAGTCTGGGAGCCTCAAAATGAACTTGAGTTTAGTGCTCACAAATGAGGTGTTTCCTGCAGAGATATGAGGTGTGGCTTGTTATTTTATCTATATTCCTCATATCAAAGAGTGAGCAAAAGGTGAGGCCATGGTAGAGTTATTGCTCCAGCAAAGGATTGACAGTTGTTTTCTATTCTGTTCTGTTTCATGTTTTATTTCCTAAATTTTTAGGGACAGACTTCAATTCATAAGCAGTGCCTAAGTACAGTCTGGGTTTTGAGTAATGCTCAGACCTCCCCACCCTTCTCCACGTTCCTCCCTAACAGCTAGCTATGGCTCTGGCTCTCATACTGCCCCGTCTGAAGGTTGTCTCTACTGTTCCTTGGAAGTTGTTAGCCATCACAGACTGACCTGCAGCTTGGATGATCTGCTGATCTATGAGCAGCACTGGCTTAGGAGTGGGCAACTCAAGGCGAGCAAGCATGTGGTCCTGACAGGCACCCTGTGTCATACAGATCTGGACTTCCTGCCCAGGAGCCATCTCTCCTTTATTTTCTCTCTAGGCCCTTTTTCTTTTTCTCTCTCTGCTCACATTAAGTACTTTTAGAAAAGAAAGAAGAAGGTAAAGACAATTGCTTTGAGCTAATTTCTACAAAACATATTGATATAGAGACACAAGCATAAATGGGTTGTATGACCATCCTGACCCTGAAATCCTCCGTTCAAATGATTTATAAGGATTTAAGTCAAAGATGTTAACACCTAAGCTCCAACATGATATTCAGAATAAGAGCATTTAATCATTAAACATTTATCACCACCAGGCACTAAATACTAACATTTATTGCAAGACAAAATAGCACACAAGAATTACTCATACAAGGATCCTCAAAGTCGGTTTCTCAATAGCTGTTTCTAGTTATGCTAAAATTTTTCAGCATTCTATATAGTTGGTTACTTCAAAAGACAAGGCCTTTAGTTTAATGAAGAACTTAAAGGGAAGCATGAATCAGACACCCAAAGGAGCTGACCTGGTTTACCAAATGCAGCACTAGAGGCATAAAAGTTGAACTCCAGAATATGTTTTATTGTCATACTTTCAAAAGAAAAACTCATTAACCAGAATAGAATGCTTTCTAATAATCATAATATATAATATTTATTGAGCAATTACTAATAGAAAGCCACAGTGCTAGTTGCTTTAGCTACATAATATAACTCAGTCCTCACAAGGGACTATTCCAGAGAAGGGGGAAACAGGGAAGGAAGTATTTGAATGTCAGTCAATTCCACTGGAAGTAATGAGCTGAAACAAATTAATTTGCCATTAATTTCTAATTTTTCATTACCTCTTTGCATTATCAGAAGGAGTTTATGATTAGCTGAGCCTAGGGTGTGTGACTATTTCTTGGCTATCTTGTGGTAAAGGAAAGAATGATCTGTTAAGAGGAGACTCCAGGAAAACAGTTGTCTTACTGGTAGGAGGGCATTACTCCTGGTGTGTTCTACCAAGGCCATGCCCTGGAGTAAAGAGGTAACTCCCACAAGAAAATCAGGAGAGATGTTGGGTTCCTAGGAAAGAACAAATGCCAAACACACTCAGAGAGGTTAAATGAGTTGTCCACAAGGTTAAACAAGTGAGTCACACTTGAGAGAGAGGTACGTGAGGGTGTTTTCACTCAAGGGAGAGGTACATGAGAGTGTGAACATAGGAAGTGAGGTCACTGGAGGTGATTTTTATAAGCTGTCTACCACACTCTCACAAGTCAAAATGAAAAGGCCACACAGTAGAAAAATGGACAAAGAATTTACAAAAGAAAATATCTCAATTGTTAATAAGAATCTGTACAACCTCTTACAAAAATATTTTTAGTTCACAAAACTACAAAAGTTTATACTGGATAAGAAGACAAAACACTTCAAGCCTAGTATATGTTTTATTGCTTCCAACTTTGAAACTACTACACACAAACATTAATGTTTCAGGTTCCCAAGCTGATCAACTCCTCCCCCTTTTTCTCCCCATTAAGACACAAATACTTTAGACAAGCCAGGACTTCAAAATGAAAAGCTTGCATCAAGAAAGTAATAAACAAATAAATAGTAAATGATAAAGACTTTAAAGATGCATACGGACCTGGTTTTAAATCCTACTTCTGCCACATAACAACTGTGAAGATTGAATTAGGCTACTACCTAAGGTGACTAGCTCTTACCAACTTTGCCCTTGGTAATTGCTCAATAAATGTTATGCCTTACAATATGATTATTAGAAAATATGTATCCTATTCTGATGAATGAATATTTCTTTAGAAATATAGCAAATGAAGATAATTTTCATAACTTTTGAATAAGCAAAGATTTCCTAAGCTTTCTTAAATAGAGCACATCAACACTCACAAAATATAATAAATTGAAATATGGGAAAAATTAATAGCATTTTTATTTAAAAGAAAATGAAAAATGAGAAGAAAATCCAAGAATGGGAGAAGAAATTTGCAATCCATATAAATGACCAAAGTATCCTATCCATAATAAATGAAGAACCCCTTATGTTAGTTTTCTATTGCTGCAGGACAAGTCACCCCCAAAATTTTAGGTACATAAAGCAACCAATATTTTTCTCTCACAGTTTCTGTGGGTAGGGCATGCAAGTGCTAAGTGGCGCTGGCTCAGGGTGTCACATGAGACTACATCCAAGCTGTCAGCTGGGGCTACAGTCGTCTCAAGCCTCACTAGGGAAGGATCTGCTACTAAGCTCACTCATGTGGTTGTGGGCAGGCATCAGTCAGGTGCTCTCTGGCTACTGGTGGCGGACATCAGTTTCTTGCCATGTGTGCTATTCCTTACAGTAGCTCACACCATGGCAACTGACTTCCCCTAAAATAAAGTTTCCAAGAGAATAAGGTAAGGAGAGTGAGACAGACTAGCAAGACAGAACCCACTGTCTTTTTATTATCTCTTTGTTCATTTCATTTTTTATTGGTTCTTAGTTGTACATGACAGTAGAATCCCTTTTGATAAAATTATATAAGCATGACATATATATTATTCTAATTAGGACCTCATTCTTACATGGGTACTACGGTGAGATTCACTTAGGCATTTTCACGTGTGTACACAGAAAAATTATATTAGATTTAGTCTACTCTCTTTTCATTTCTATCCCCATCCCTTTCACCTTTGTCTTCTTCCCCTCACCCCCTTTATTGTGGTTTAGCTACCACACACCAGTGAAAACATTCAATCTTTGTTTTTTGGGGATTGACTTATTTCGTTTAGTACGATAGTCTCCAGTTCTATCCATTTACTAGCGAATGTCATAAAATCATTCTTCTTTTTATCTGAGTAATATTCCATTGTGTACTTCTCACAATTTATTTATCCATTCAATTGTTGAAGGGCATGCAGGTTGGTTCCACAGCTTGGCTATTGTGAATTGTGCTGCTATAAACATTGGTGTGGTTGCATTATTGTAGTATGCTAATTTTAAGTCCTTTTAATATATGCCAAGGAGTGGGATAACTGAATAAATGGTGGTTCCATTTCTGGTTTCCTGAGGAATCTTCACACTGTTTTCCAGAGGGATTGCACCAATTTTCAGTCTTACCAAAAATTTATGAGAGTTCCCTTCCCCCCACATCCTTGCCAAAACTTCTTGGAACTTATATTCTTGTTAATTGCCATTCTGACCAGAAGGAGATAAAAATTCAGTGTAGTTTTAATTTGCTTTTCTCTAATTTCTAGAGATGGTAAACATTTTTTCATATATTTGTTGACCATTTGTATTTTTTCTTCTTTTGAGAAGGGTTTTTTCAGTTACTTTACCCATTTATTAATTGAATTATTGGATTTTTTTTTTGGTGTTAAGTTTTCTGAATTCTTTGTGTACAGTGGAAATTAATGCCCCATCTGAGGTTCAAGTTTCAAAGGTTTTCTCCCATTCTGTAGGTTCTATCTTCACATTCTTGATTATTTTCTGTGCTGTGAAGAAGCTGTTTAGTTTGATGCTAACCCATTTTTTGGTTTTTAAGTTTCATTTCTTGTGCTTTACAAGTCTTGTTAAGGAAGTCAGTTCCTGAGCCAACATGTTGAAGTGTTTGGTCTACATTTTCTTCTAGCATATGCAGGGTTTGTGGTCTAATTCCTAGGTTTTTGATCCACTTAGAGTGATTTTGTGCAGAACAAGAGACAGGGATTAATTTTCATTCTATTACATATGGATTTCCACTTTTCCCAGCACCATTTGTTGAAGAGGATATCTTTTCTTCAGTGTTTTTGGTGCCTTTGTTTAGTACGAGGTAACTGTATTTATATGGATTTGTCTCTGTGTCTTCTTTTCCATTGGTATTTTTGCCTATTTTGGTTCCAATATCATACTGTTTTTGCTATTATAGCTTGGCAGTATAATTCTAGGTCAACAACATTCTAAATGGAGAAAAACTGAAAGCATTCCCTCTAAAAACAGGAACAAGACAAGGATGCCCACTTTTACCACTTCTATTCAACATAGTCCTTGATACTCTAGCCAGAGCAATTAGGCAAAAGAAAGAAATTAAAGGGATGATAGAAGAAGAAGAGCTCAAACTATCTGTTTGCCAATGATATAATTCTTTATTTAGAAGATGCAAAAAACTTCACCAGTAAACCTTTAGAACTCAAAAATGAATTTCAAAAAGTATCAGGATACAAAATTAACACCCATAAGTCATTTGCATTTCCACACTCCAATGATGAATCAGCTAAAATCAATTAGGAAAACTACCCTATTCATGATATCCTTAAAAAAATACTTAGGACTCAATTTAACAAAAGAGGTGAAGAATCTCTACAATGAATACTGGAGAACACTAAAGAAAGAAATTGAGAAAGACCTTAGATGGAAAGACTTCCCATGTTCTTGGATAAACAGAATCAATATTGTCAAAATGACCATACTACCAAAAGTGCTATACAGATTCAATGCAATTTGCCATCAAAATTCCAATGATGTTCTTCATAGAAATAGGAAAAGCTGTCATGAAATTCATTTGGAATAATAAGAAACCTAGAATTGTTAAAGCAATCCTTAGCAAGAAAAATGAAGCAGGAGCCATCACAAAACTACTGTCTTTTTAAAATCCAACGTCAGAAGTGACATCTCATCACCTTTGCTATGTTCTATTCATGAGAAGTGAATCTCAGTGTTCACATGACAGGTACATAAGAGTGAGAAGACAGGAAGTGAGGCCACTAGAGGCCATTTTCAGAAGCTGTCTACCACACTCATACAAGTCAATGAGAGAAGACAACACAATAGAAAAATTGACAAAGAATTGAACAAGCATTTTATAAAAGAAAATATCTCATTCAGTCCCCCATTTTCTGACACAATATTAGACTGTTCTGAGATTTGAGGACCCATGTTCTTCTATAGCCTCATCACTGATGCATTGTAAACATATGCCAGGCATACTGAATAGCTATATGGAGTTCTTTTAGGAGCTGTAAATATTGCATTTTTAAGCACTTTGAGTTAGCTGTTGAAGTGTAAGCACCCCATTGGCCAAACTTTTAGGAAAAAAATCTTAAAAAGCCCCCCTCCAAAACTATCACCAGTCCTTCCCTAACCCCTACCCTCCTTTTCCATCTAAACATATACTCTTATTTTCCAAACCATGGTAACACACAAATGATGGCAATGTATGCCAAATTGATATTTTTACCTTTGTTCTCATCTTTTAACTTAGTAGGAAACTCTGTTTTGGAATGGAAGTTTTCTTCATGCATCCAACGAACATAAGAAATCTGAACAAAATATTCTTTTCCTTGCCTCATTTAAATACCTACCATACAAATGGCTCTTGGGGAGGAGTATTTACCTTTGTTTAGGGTTTAAAATCATTAATCTTAAATTATAATTAATGTTTGACATCAAGTCATAGGCATTCATGGTAGAAAATTAATTTGTCTCAGAAAAATACTAAAAGGAGAAATAAATACAAGCATGCTGCACCCTATGCCCTGTTTACTATATTGTACATCAATTGCATGTTTCTTGGGGATTATACATAGATGATTAGAAACAATGGGTTTCTCATAGATCATCCTGTGCCAAGAACTTCCTACAATGTGAATGGTGTCCATGCATGAGTGCCAATTTTGAAAGAAAACCTCCTAGACTAGTTGACTGCTGGAGTCATAGTGGCATATTCGGGAAATATTCAATTGCATGAACCTTTTCTAATAGTTTCCATTTTTATCGAAAGCAAAAGTAAAGCTATTTTCAATGCAAAGGCAAATTCTAAACAACACCCACTAGAATGAGCAAGGCAACATTTCATCAGAAAATCACCTGCAGAATTTAGAATGCAATTTAGAATTACTAATTGGTGTGTTAAATGGATATGTTCGGAAAGTGCCAGGGGGATGAGTCGACACTTCTGAAAGAACCTTAATTTCAGGATTTCCTGAGTGAGTGCTCCAAATTATAAGCCTACCTACACATTAGTACATGGGTTAAAGAAGTCAGTTCATCCAGACATTTGTTGTGTGCATAATTTTAAAAAGAATAAATACCACTTTGGAAATTGCTCTGTTCGTTTTGCCAAAAGTAACACCCTTTCTGGGCACATAGCCACTAGATATTTGCCCTGCTTTCTTTGTGACTAGGGAACCCTGAAACATTGTTTGCAATTTTATCAAAAGATTCATGGAGTCAGAGAATAATAAGGGAGAACATATTGGCCATTAAAATATAGAGGGGTGGTCCCTAGATGAAAGTTAGCTTTTATCTTAATACACTATTAATAATTTTTATTCATTTAGTTGAATGACTTGAATCCTATCATTTCATCATCTCTAGTGCCATACAACCACAATCTCTTCTCATAATTTTACTGAACAATGCTCCCTAGGGATCCTTGCCTTTGACCTTCCTCAGTATCTGTAGTCACCAGAGTGTGCTTTCTAAATCTGCTTAAGTAGTTGATGGTCTGTGGGCAGGAGAGGCAAACTCACATCCAGAGTAGACATCCTGCCCCATAAGGACAATTCCCTGACCTTTCTGAGATGGGAAGGACAATATTGTCAGCCCTTCGCTATGGGAGCTGGTAGCCTCTTTGAGGAATAGTGCATTCCAGGGGCTCAGTATTGGTGTCTACTGCTGACAAATTGCACACTTTTTCTAAGGCACAGTACTGAAGTAGTTCTTAGTAAGTTAGAATTCATGCTGTATCATAGTTTCCATCTGTATTATGGTGGCCATTCTATTCATGAGCCTGTCATGCCCATTCTGGGAAACTGAAGACAAAGATTGGTAAGCAGTCATCTTGTCTACTTTGTTATTCAATGCTCCTTCTTTGATGGGTAGATGCCTTCCAGGTATCAATATGTGATACAGACATCTTTGCACTTTGTACCCACTCCCATTGCCCATTCACATGCTTCTTCCCAAGAACTCCTCAAACCAAATGTCCTTTTCCTTCCAGGCTGCTGTTCAGTACTCTGTGTTCTCTGACCTTGGGCAACTTCAGGTGCACTTTTTAAAGTTCTCTGTGTTGGGAAAATTCTTCTTTTCTATAGTCTTTCAGTCACCCATGAGTGTAGCTATAACACAGCCCCTGTCCATTTTGGGCCTGGATCCACATAATGAGTCAACCCATCTATAATCAAACTTGAACCTTCTCTTTGAGCCGGTGGTGATAGCAAGTGTACCACAGTGGGTAACACAGTTTGGGCTACCTGCTCGTGCAACTATTGTGTGTCCTCCGGCTCTGTTCTCAATTTATCCTGGCTGCTCCATTTCCTTCTTATGATGGACTTTCTGGGCCCACTGACTTTAGAACTTGGAATGTCCAAAAGAACTCAGTTCATAATGGGAAGTTCTAGTCTCTGTCACTTGGTGTCCCATAGTTAAGTTTTCCGGTTCTCCCAGTGCCCAGTGATATCCTAGACACTTTACCAAGCACATCATTCTCTGCTGAGGTGGGCATGGCGTTACTTCAGAAGCACAGAGACCTGCACTGTGATTTTCCTACTGGAGCGTGTCATAAACTCCATACCACATCATATTTTTTCCAAACCACAGGACCTGCTTGATCTGATGATCCTAAGAGCAGGGCTGGTTGCACAGTCCAAACTTGATGTTTTTTCCTGCTTTAGGTTCTATTCAAACTGGCAGCCTTTTTTGTAACCTGGCACATGGGCCAAAATGGTTTTCCCTGGTGTGGAATATGTGGCCACCAGAATCTAAAGAAGTCTATGAGGAACCATACTCCTTTCTTCTTCATGAAGAATTCAATGAAGAATTCAAGATGTCAAAATTTGCATTTATTTAAGAGGGTTAGTCCATTATTCCCCTGATCAGTGAACCTCTAAAAACTTCACTAAATTGTCCAATGAACTTCAGAAGATTTCTTGCCCATCCTCCAGAGCATATGTGACTTACTAAGGCCTCCAGTGCACTGTCATCCCTCACTCATCCTGTTCAAGCAGCATGATATTGATATATGATTAGTGTGATTTATGGATGTTCCATACCTGTTTGCATAGTATTATGACAGAACAGGATTAACATAGCCCTGAGGAAAAACTGTAAGTGAGTTTTGTCTTTCTCACATGAATGTAAAGTGTCTCTGATTCTTTTTCCTAATTGAAATGAAGAACCCATTTTCCAAACTAATATCTGTATCCTGTGTACCTGAGACCTTATTAATCTGTGTTTTTAGTTATACTATAATTGGCACAGCAACTATAATGGAAGCTACAACTTAGTTAAGTCTGTGATACTCTAAGCCATTGTCTAGGATCTGTATAGTTTCTGCAGGGGCCAGCATATATCATTGCAGACATATATTGATATGATAGGAACTAATGACACTGTATCTTTTAGGTCATTGCTCTCTGCCATCAGCACACAGCACCTAAGAATTCCATTTGACCTTTCTCATTATAAAAAGTTATGTTCCACACACCAGGGACACAATGTAGGGTCTTTATAACTGTTCAGTTTATCAATCCCAATTATGCAACTCAGGACTTGAGAAATAACAAGAGGTGGGTCCTTGGCCCTACGCGGCCCAACACAGTTGGACTTTATCTAGGATTTCCTTTATTATTACTTGGTTCCTGGAGGCCTCACACAATCAGGGACCATGCGGACACTTTGGGTCTCTGGGAACGGAAGTCAGCTCAGACTTCGTAGTCAATTAGTTCTCTAAATGTCTGGTTTCCCCTTTTCCACAGTATATGATCTCCTGAATCAATGGTTAATAGGGCATGTTGGGAAAGAACTATTTACAGGTTACAGGATCTTATAGGACTCAGATACCTCTTATGCTAAAGGGCTCCAGGCCACAAATTATCTCACATGTGGGTGACAGTTAAGAGGGACAATTGCTCTGACTTTTATTTCCTCCATTCTAACTTTTTTATTCTTTTAATGTTATACATAATAAACAGCTCCTCGGTAGTTTTCTATCTATGGTAGCATTCAGCAAACTACAGCTAAATTCAACCCATACTTGGTTTTTTAAATAAAGCTTTCCTGGGACACAGCTATGCTCAAGCTTTTTACTCTTTTCCTTGACATCTCCTAGGGAAGCACAGGCAAAACAACTTTGCTGAGTTGATCATCCTCTCCTCTAGGCCTTTAAGAACCATTCCCATCCATGACGTGGTACCATCCCCTGGGACTTTGCTGAAGTGATAAATCTCACAACCTGAGAAAATGCCTCCAAATCAATAAATTCTTGCTAATCTAGCTTTACTTTTTTGGCCTCTTGCTTAAGGACCCCTAAAATCTAACCTCAAGGGTATTTCCCTGGCTTTTGCCAGTACATGCCAGATAGTTGTCTTAATTATTTTGGTATATAGTCTCTTTTTGCCTTATGAGTCCCACCTTGACCTCAGCTAGGCTATCCTGAGATTTAACTTTAACTGCAAGTGTGGTAGCAGGAGTGGAGATGAGGGCAATTCTCTGCAGGAGGGTATATCTTTCGGAGAGGAGGATTCTGTAGCATCTTCCAGCATGGCCAAAGTCTCAGTTCTTACAAGGGAAAGGAGAACCACCTGTGCAGGACCTGAGAGTGAGGGTAGGAACATTGTAGAGTCAGTATCATCAAGATCATCTATCCAGGTTTCCCTATTTGAAGGAATGTTTAATGTCTCTGCAGCTCTGAGATCCTCATAATTAAGCCTAAGTTTGACTTTTGTCATGCCTGCCCTTTAGCTACAGGTGGTAAAAGAGACCTGTATATACCACCATTACCACTGCAGGTTATATAGTTTTCACATTTCAATATTATGTGCTGTTAACATCTCTCATTCTCTCATTTTCCTCAGTGGGAATATTGCACTTAACATTAGCCAATTCTGCTGCATTTGTAGCATTGTTCTCCCCATATTTCCAAATGCTTCTATCATCACATCCATCACACCCATTTGCTTCACAGGGACATTTCAAGGGTCACTACCAGCGAAATATTAGCACTCAGGCTGCATCTCATGCCAGGAATCATACATCTGCTCTCTACCTGCCAAGAAGGTGAGCTACTTTTTATGGCCATCTTTATCTCTTCTCTAAGTCACTTTTGGTACCATTTGTTTAGTACAGATCATAGACATCAAGAGAGCATTAAATGTGCAAGGATTTTATTAAACAAAATCACTGTGAGAAAGAATTAGGAAGGGAGCCAGAAAAGTCTGGGAAAGATATCAGACCATGAGGCAATTATGGACCCACGTGAAGGAGAGAGGGGGAGAAAATAGGGTGAAATCTTCTAAGCTTTCATGCAGTCCAAGGAAGTGTCAATCTTTATGTCCTAAGAAATCTTCACTTAACCCAAGTTTACAAAGGTGATCAAATATTTCTCCTAGAAATTTTATAGTTTTTGATTTTTCATTTAAATCTATGATCAATTTTGAGTTAATTTTTGAATGTGGTGTGAGATAAGGGTCAAAGGGTTCTTTTGCAAATCAATATATAATTGTTCCCGCATTATTTGTATATTTTCCCTGTTGAGTCATTCTTGCAGGGATATCCATCTTGAGCTTAAATTTCCAAAATAGGAGTCCCAAGTCCCCCAGAAAGTTCTGCTTTAGTATCCCCCACTACACTCAGTCACTGATTTAAGACTCTGTCCAAATGAAGCAATGGATTTCAGAGCACAGTATTTGGATCTCTGCATTCATTAAACTTCCTATGGTGGTAGAGCTGCATGGTGCAGTTTTCTGCCTGTCCTATAGATTTTATATAATTTCAAATAAAATCCCAAAGTTTTGTTGTTATTTTTAGAAATTGTCAATAGATTTTAAAAATGTTTATGGATTTGTAAAGGTCTTAGAATATCAAAAACAATTAGACTAAAGAACCAAGTTGGAGAGCTCACACCAACCTAACTACAAGACCTACTCTAATGTAAAGTCAGAGAAATCATATATACACACAAATTAATAAAATCAAAAAAACAGTATAGAGTTCTGAAATAAGCCACACATATGTCATTCTACAACTTTTTAAAAGGGTACAAGGATTATTCAGCAGGGAAAACATACAACTAATGCTGGAAAAATTATATATCAATGTGCAAAAAGCAAAACAAAAAGAACAACAAAAAACCTTTAACAACTCATACCACACACACAAGTTAACTGAAAATTGATCATAGATTTAAATGAGAAATTAAAAACTATGAAATTTCTACAAGAGAATACATGATCACCTTTGCAAAATGGGATTAGGTGAAGATTTCTTAGGAAATAAAAATTATGAGCTATGAAGAAAAGTTTTGATAAATTAGACTTTTATCAAAAAGTCAAAAACTCTTGCTTTTGAAAATGCATTGTTAAGATAATGAAAAGACAAGACACAGATTGGGAGAAAATATTTTCAAAACACATATTCAAAATATATCCAGAATATATAAAGAAACTTACCAGTTGAAAATAAGAAATCAAATAGCCAAAAAAAATTTTTTTAACAAAACAAGCACAAGATTTGACCAAACATTTCACCAAAGAAGGTACCTAGATGGCAAATAACCTGCACATATGCTTAACATCAATAACCACTGGGAAATACAAATTAAAACCACAGTACAATATAATGCCACATATGCACTACAATATCTGAACATTAAAAGACTGGCAATACTAAGTGATGCCATGAACATGAAATCACTAGAATTATCATATACTGTGGGTGAATGCAAAACAATACACCACTTTGGAAAATAATTTGGCAGTTTCTTATAATGTTAAGCATATAGTACCATCTGGTAAGCAACCTCATTCCTAGGTATTTAGCCAAGATAGAAGAAAATATATGTTCCCACAAAGGCTTGTAATTTAATGTTCTTAGAAACTTTAGCCCCAAATTTAAATCAATCTAAATTTTGACATATCTGCATATTCATGCAATGGAACTACTAAATAGAAAGGGGAAGAAAAAAACCTGATATGCCCAACAACATGGATAAACCTCAAAAGAATTAACCTAAGTGGAACAGGTCAGATACAAATGACTGAATTATTCAATTTCCATGAAATTATAGAAAAACTAAAAATATAGTAGCAGGTCAGTGGCTTCTAGGCCTGGATATAAGGAAAAGAAATTGATGGTACAAGGACACCAGGGATTTTTTTTTTCTTTTTCTTTCTTTTAGAGTGATAGAAATGTTCTATGTACCATGAGGGTGTTAGCTACAGTTTTACACATTTATCAAAACTCATTGAATTTTACACTTGAAGTTGGTGAATTTTGTTTTGTGTATAAATCAGCCTTCAATGAGCTGATTTTAAGAAGTAAGAGAAAATAAAATAACAATGGGAACATAAAATAAAATCTGGAGTAAGATGAATAAAAATTGACTGATATAATGGACCACACATTTAGTTCTAAGGTTTCTAATTGCTACCTTGAAAATGAAAATCTAACCATTTACAAAATTTACAGTTATTGATTCCAAGACCATTTAGGGATTTCCCTCCATGCAGAAAGTGAACACCATTGGAAATGAAAACAATATGGTTATGGTAGACTCTCTGGGCTGTCTCTCATATTTACTCATTACATAGATAGCTCACTGAAACAGTACTGGGGGACAGTAATTAAAATACTATATAAATACGCAATTCTCTACCAAACTGACTTTATCCATGGTTAGATTTTAGAATAGATGAAGACATACAATATACTAAGATTTCCAATTTTTTACTTAAAATTACTTCTCTGAATAGAGAAAAAATTGGCAATGAGCTCCAGGTTGCATTTGTTGACCTGGGCATTGATACAGACTAGTCGATGGTGCAAATAACTGCAGGCTCCCCTCAAACTTGAACATATCATTGAGCTGGATGTAGATATCTGGCGAGGCACTTCAGGAGGCAAACTGAGGACAGCAGATCCCTGGTGAATGGCCTGAAGTGCCTTTCTCGTGCCCTCATAAGAGATGCAACTTCTTTTTCTGCCTTTTCTCTTCTTCACAGAACATCATCTCAATGTACCTTGTGGTTTGACTGGGAGCCACAATCCTGAGTCAAGAAGGAGTTTCTCTCTTTCTCTCTCTCCTGGCTCTTTTCCCCGCTCTTTACCTTTCTTCTGTCCTAAAATGGTCTGGATATTTCCTCTTTTCCAGTTTAGGGAAACAATGAGCTTCTGATTGTAAAGATGTTGGATGGGAGGTGCTCCTTCCCTCCAGCCCAACCAGGTGAAGGTGTCAGGGGGTACACCCCAGGACATGGAATGACCTCATAGGGATGCCCAAAATTGAAAAGACCTCATTATTAGGTCAATGGAACTTAACGAGCTCATTCTGGGAGACACACAGGACTGATCACCCAGTCTCCAGTCACCTCAAGTTTCCTCAAACATGCAGGCCAAATCTGAGATTCAGTGGAGGAAATCAGCCATGCGGGGAAATCCATAGAGGTAACCTCCACAGCCAGCGCCCACAATGAACTAAGAAGGCAGGTCCCTAGGCAAGCAGGCATTCCTCTAACCTGCTCATGGTACTCACGTACTTCCATCTTTGTTACAACCAGAAGTCCCTGATTTATGTTTAAAACACAGGCAAGTTTCTATTTGGACAGTCTGCTACTCTTTCTGTAGTGCCTTCGAATTTATGATTTCTCTCTTCACCCTCTACTTATTCTCCCTTATATGCCTACAAAAAAGAATTCCAATAATTCGTGACCATGGTCATTAGGAACCCCACTTAAGGGCCTCCTGGGCTCTTTTCCACCTCCTTTACATTGCCAGATTTCCAGGTACCTTACTTTTCACTGGTAGATGCCTACGGGCCATTTGCCTTTTCTTTACAAATTGGATGCCCTTGAAACATGAATCTGGTTTGACTTTAGGAATTCCACTCATGGGGATCTGGAATAACTTACAGGGGGATACCTTCTGGCTATCTATTTTGTCATTTCGAACAGGACCAATTGGGAATGGTAAGAGGAGAGTAGATCATTTTTACCATATCAGTGGCAATCTCAGCCCTCTGTAGGTCTATCCAATCTGATAGATGACATAAGGTCACACCAGTGATGGATGAAGAAGTATACTCTCTCTCTCTCTTTCTTACTTTTCATCTCCAGACCATAGGAACACATCTGCCATTGACCTCTCCAAATGAGTAGCACCTCATCACAACATTTAGGGAAAGCCTTCAGGTATTTGCTTTGTTATTATGATAAACCCATATGAGTAATCACACCTACCTGGATGAGAACAGTTATGAAAATCATTTCCATTATCACAAATTATAACCCTAATTTTTTTTCCAAAACCAGAGGTTGAAACCAGGGGTGCTCTTCCACTGAGAGACATCGCTAGCCCTTTTAAATTTTTTTAAAAATATTTTATTTTTATTTAGTACTTGAAATTGAACCAAGGGGTGCTTTATCACTGAGCTACATCACCGGTCCTTATTTTTTGAGACAGAACTGCTGAGGGCCTGACTAAGTTGCTGAGGCAGATCTTGAGCTTGCAATCCTCCTCTGTCAACCTCCCGAGTCCCTAGGATTACAGGTGTATACTATGGCACCCAGCTTCTAGATGTTCTAATTTTTCTTCTTTTTCTTTAGGACATTAAAAATTTGGTTGATCCTGTAGGACCTTGAGACAGCTTGGTGGACCCTAAGGCTCTAGGGACATCTAGAAGCAGAGTTAAGTAGGCTTTTTGGAAGTGAGGGTGCTTGTACTGCTGATAATTTGCAGAGGGAATGAGCTGGCATTGTTCAATCTGAGTTTAGCACTGCAAACTGTGGATTGAGGACTAGCTCTCTGCAAGTCTGGCCCATGGGGGCACTTTCACCTCCAGTGGATGGTGATCTCCCCAAAAGGTAGAGGCAATTGTCTTTTCCTTCTCGTAAGGAAGGAAGACATAATAAGGATGAGGTCCCAGCTTGTGCACAAACTGAAACTTCTCACAAATTGTTTCAAGATGGGAAAAGAGAGAAAGAGGACAAAAATTAAGGACTTAAATAAATTGTAGAGTGTCTAAATAACTTGCAGAAAGTCTGAGAAAAATAAAGCTTATAAAAGAAAAATTTGTATGTGTGATTAAGTTGTCTATAATTAAAATGATTTCAGGTTTTTCTAAGGTCAAAATTTAATACACTCATGTAAAACCATAATCTAATTCTCTGTATTTAAAGACAATAAGATTTTCTGCTTTTAGCAACATTAAAAAAAAAAAAAGGAAAAGAAAACCTGGGCTTAAAGAATTTGTGTTTTATTAAGGTAATCTCTTATGTTTGCTATCTTTGTTAGATCTTTGTTTACTTAGAAAACTGAGTCTTACCAGAGTCAGAGTCTATTTAATTTTTTATTTTTTTAATGATTACTTATAACTTCAGTTTTAAAATATCTATTATTTTGGGTTTCTATAGGGTTTGACGCTCTATATATCTGAAACCAGAGGTGTATATACATCTAAGGGATAAATGTATTTTGTGTATGAGCTTTGTCTAAATATTACGCAAAAGTTTGTAGAGATAGGCTGGGTACAGTGGCACATGCCAATGATCCCAGTGACTCAGGAGGCTAAGGCAGGAGAATTACAAATTCAAGGCCAGCCTGGGCAAGTCAGCAAGACCCTGTCTCAAAATAAAAAATTAAAGGGCCTGGAGATATAGCTCAATGGTAAAGCACCCATGGATTCAATATCTGATACCAAAGGAAAAAAGATTATAAACTTAAAGGTATGTTAGCTTTAAAACATGCAAAGTAAACGATAATGTATTATATGTGGACCATAAACATATAAAATAGTCAATGAAATTTTAAAAATTATTTCTGCTGTTGGCATTCAGTACCATTCAGATAGAAAAATCCCTGCCATTTAAAACATGGTTTGCATCTGTTTGCTTTGACTGAATTAGTGTTTTATTATTATAGAAGATTCACTTACATATCAAATGATAAATTGATTTGTGGTCCCTGTTTCCTAACCTTGTAATAAGCCTAAAACTATTCTTTAATTTTTGTCAGGCCTATTAACCTTTGTTAAAGGGAGAGCGCCATAATTGTAGTTTCCTACTGATCTATGACTGTGTAACTATGATGCTAATTGTTACTGACTTTTTAATATGTTAAATGCATTTGTGTTCTCCGAGTGTAAAGTCTTCTAAAATGCAAAGCTTAAAGATACCAAACTAGGTATCCTCTAACTAAAATTGTTAGTGATGATAGCCTTTTCAGGTTCATGTTTGTATGCTTCTAATTGTATTATGCCTATCATCTCTAGGCAAAGACAATTAGATGTGCCCAGATACTTGGCATTGTTGGCCATGGCACTCTGATTATTCAAAAGGAGTGGACATTGGTCACCCAAAATATACATCTGTAAATAAGTTCATTCTACTTGGGAACCACAACTGCATTATTTTTAAGACATCACATTTATTTTTGAGTGAAACTGGACTTGCTCTGCTCTTAATAATTTTGTTTTATATGTTCCTTATACAACTTCGTAACTGTTGTTAAAATTTTGCAGAGGTACAACTTCTAACAGAATAACCTAAGCAGTATTTCAAGATAACAACCATCATCTACAATACAGGCTTCAATTCTGACCACCAGTCATTTAAAAGGACTGGTGGATTCACTTTCTGTTAGTTCAAAAATCAGTAAATAAAAGGGCTTGAAAAAAAAAAAGTCAATATTTTGGTCTTTGGTCTCCAAGGTTGCCTAGTGTCAGGGTATGACAAGGCTCCTCTAAGAACCCTGCGACTGCAAGTTAGCCTCCTGACCTCACAACAGAGGTATTGCAAAGACCTCAGAGACTAAAAGCCTTCTTCTGTAAAAGGAAGAGTTGTGGCAGATGGAAATGTCCTTGGTATTTCTAAAGGAAATCATATCAGCAAGATTCTGAGACATCCTGGCAGATGGTAAAACTGGTAGAGGGAAAAGGGCAAAAGGACTCAGGAGGTTTCTCACAAAGTCTCTAAGAGTAACCCCCAAGGGGCCTTGACTGACCTTAACATGAGAGAGAGAGAGAGAGAGAGAGAGAGAAAATAAGACAGGGAGGGAGGAAGGAAGGGAGGGAAAAGAAGGAAGGAACAAAGAGAAAGAAAAAGAAAGAGAGAGGATGAGAAAGAGAGAAAGGGAAAGGAAGAAAGAAAAAGGATGAAAGAAAGACAGAAGAGAAAGAAAGAAAGGATGAAATAAAGAGAAAGAAAAATAAAGGGAAAGGAAGGAAGGGAGGAAGGAGAGGGGAGGGAGGGAAGGAAGGAAAAAAGAAAGAAAAGAGCAAGAAAAAAGAAATAAAGGGAAAGATGGGAAGGAAGGAAGGGAGGGAGGGAAAGAAAAAGGAAAAGAAAAGAAAAGACAGAGGTTAATTTTTGGCCAATATAGGGCTACCTACTCAATCTTGAATACCCAGCAGGGAAAGTATAACTAGAGACTAGTGTGCTGTTACAAGGTAAAAGAAAAAGCTGTACTCGTGGAGTCACTTAAAAAAAAAAAATAGATCCCAAACATAATTTATTTAATTAGAGCTCTTCTGACTTTGGCTCCCTCTTATATTCTGATTTACAATTTATAATAGTACTTCTATTTTAGGTTCACAGGATAGATAATATATGGCATTGACACCCAAAACTTCTCTCTGTGTCATTATAAGATACTATACAAAAGGCCTTTCCTGACCTCAGACCTTATAACTAAGCCATAAACACAAAGAAATGGTTAAATATATAACATTTGGGGGCTGGTATTAAAAGACTTTTCTGAAATACAAAGAACAAGCACTTCAACTCCTGACTCTACCTCTATTGCTCCACCAAATCAGTCCAGGATACTCATTCTATCAAAATCTTGAAAAAGGGAATAACATATGACCAGTTGCTGTCAATGGAATGGCCCCTTCCACGTCATCCTAAGAACTCAAATACGGTCAAACTCCAGGATCAAGCATCAGGATCCATTTATCAAAAATTAGATCTGTCTGTCTTGAAGTTTTGCAGGATTACGTGCCACCAGAGACAAGAAAAGGACTCTTATTTATGTGAGCCACTGGAAGATTTAGAAATCCTACTGACAAAAACAAAACTCAAACCTGTTTAAGTAAGTTCCTGTATGTACTGTAGATCAGGAGTCTTGCTCCTTTCCACTTTTGTGGGATTTTTTTTCTTCTTGCTGTGGGAATTACTGTATTACATGAGGAAGGATTCCTTGGCTTGGGATCTGCTTTGTCTTGGCAACCCTAATTCTCTAACTCCTCCCTTTCTTGTGTATGCCCCTTGGACTAGGAGAAAGAAATACATATACCAATAGGAGTTTTATTTACAGCTTACCTTCTTAACCTCACCTGACTGTCATCTCGTTTAGGACCTTTTGTTGCTATACACCTACATCTGTTGTTTGGCCCTTACATTCTTAATCTTCTGTTATGGTTTAGACGTGAGGTGACCCCCAAAAACTCACCTGTGAGACAATGCAGGAAGGTTCAGAGGAGAAATGATTGTGTAAGAGTCTCAACCCAATCAGTGAATTAATCCCTGCTGGGATTAATTGAAGTGGTAGGGTGTGGCTGGAGGATGTGGGAATTGGAGTGTGGCTTTTGGGTATATATTTTGTATCTGGAGAGTGGAGTCTCTCTCTCTCTCTGCTTCTTGATTATGTGAGCTGCTTCCCTCTGCCACATTCTTCTGCATGATTACAGTCTCACCTTCAGCTCTGAGGAATGGAGCCAGCCTTCTATGGACTAGGACCTCTGAAACCTTGAGCCCTCAAATAAACCCTTCCTCCTTCACAGTTGTGCTGGTTGAGTCATTTAGTCACAGCAGTAAAAAAGCCGACTGAACACCTTCTAATAAAATCTGTTCCTTCCAGATTATAACAACTCCATGCTAGGATAATGGCAATACGAGGATTCCAAATTGTCCCAACGACTAAAACTGTTTCTTTCTGTCTCCTTTACCTCAAGCAGGCAGACTTTTGATCCCTGAGTATTCAGAGACATCACTCCTTCTCAGCCTGAAGTGGTTATAGAAAATTAATCTTTGACCTCATTAACACATAAGAATAAGAATCAATGTCTGGGGTAGAAGAAATGAGGTATGATAGAAGGAATAAAGATAGGTAGGAAGAAGACAAAAGGGAAGGAAAAAGACTGTAGCTGTAAATGCCCAACGATCAGACTTTCTCCCCAGACCTGTTTTTAACTATAAGCATGTCATTCCCAAATTTATGAGAAATCTATAAATCTTAGTTACTGTAAATTCACTTATCTATGAAAATTGCCTCATTTTGATTTAAGCTTAGTGCACTGTTAACCTATGCAATGTATCTCAGATTAGATAAAGGAGATGTATTTTAAGAAACCTATGATACAGACACATTGCACATGTTATCTAGACAGGACAGGCAATGCCAACCTGAAGATCCTGGAAGAAGACCAGACTACCATAAATGTCTTCTGATCCTTGATCCAGGAACTGAGCTCCCCAGTCAGATGTCACTCCCACGTACTTTCCCATGCCCACCCTTCACAAAGTTTCCTTTAAAATAGGAGGCTGAGATCCCAAAAAGCACTCTCATGCTCAAGTTAGCCCACATTCTGCTTTGGGGATGTGTGTCTTCACCTTTCACTTTCTAATAAACTTCCTCCTCTTTGCTAAAATCTAGTGTGCCCTTATATTCTTTTCTGCAACATGTCAAGACCCACAAAAAAGACTGTGAAGTATCTGTAGAAACTTCTTCAAAGCCCCCTTTGGTAACAGAAATAACCTATTTGTAAAAGCCAAAAACTCCAATGGGGAAGGAATCTGCTAGCTTTATCTTTAAACAATATTCCCCCCTTGCATTTTCAATAAAAAGAATATACAGTAGTTAATGGCTTTTCCATTACCTTTTCTACTGCCATCCCAAGATTGAGGCGCTTGAGCCAACTGTATGTTTTTTGGAGGCTCAAGTATATTAAATAATGAAGATATGCCAAAACAAGTCTCTAAGTATAGTGATAAATGTAAAAGTTAATAATTAATAACATTATGAATTAATAATTCATAAATCTTGCCAGTGTGTCTATGACTGTGTGTTTACCTTCAATTCAAGGTAATGTCAAAAGTGTACATTTGAGACCCTTTTTGAACATGAGGCCCTGACTGGACAAATGTCCCCCTCCCAGTCATCTACCCTACCCCACATAGGTTCTGTCCTTCCAGGGTATTTAATAGGGGCCAGCAAAGACCTACAAAAAGGGAATGCACAATGATTTCTGTATGCCAAAAGCTCTTCTATGTGTTTTACATATATTAATTCATTCGTTTTTTACACATGTTGTAAGAATAAGATTAATACTGTGTGGTAAATAATATTCAAATGGGTAAACTAAGACAAAGTCATTAGTAACTTGTCCAAGATCATGGCTGGTAAGTGACAGAGCTGGCTCTGAAGTCCATGTTATTAACCATTATGTGATACAATGAATCATGTAAAGAAGACAATCATCTATCATTCGTAACCTACAAAATTGGTCAATTCATATGGCCAATATATAACAGAATGCTCTGTTGGCTCAAGCTGCATTATAGGAACATGAATATAAGGGGCATGTGTTTTCTTATTGCCACTCAAGAATACACATCAACCTTTTATCTGAATTTGACAAATGCAGAATTTGTGTCTGAGTTCTTTTTGCTCCAGGGCAAAAAGACATTTTAAAATTCATGTCTCCTTTGAGAAGAAGTGGAAGTTTCAGCAAAACTGACTAAGTTTCCACCAAAGGGAAAACTTCCTAATGACTAGTCAGATTCAGGGGTGGGCTTATGGCCACTCTGGATGGCAGTGGGAGCATCTCTCCTGAGAGGTGCCCTCGAGATGGAACAAATATACTATTATCCTAAAAAATCTACTGAGTTCTGCTTTCTCATTGCGGATCAGCCTGTGCAGTGCGTTCATTAACCTCCTGGCTGCTCAGCACTTAGTAAGTTTTCTCTGTTGGTTATTTTACTTTGGATGTTTGTTTTCCTTCCCAACTTTTAGAAATCAAAGAAAGGGGAACTGTGTTGAAAAACAGGGAAGTTAAAATGGCATAGCCTCTACTCACAAGGACAAGTTCCTTTCTTGTCTCAATAGCTCACTAGACAACCCTGACTTCTTCCTTTCCGTTAGAGCCCAAGGAATTCTAAAAAAAGCATTCTGCATTGGGATTCAGGAGCATTGAATTTTCTCCAATTAACCCTAAGTAATTTGATCATGACCACTCCCCTGATTTGCATTTGACTGATTC
Source organism: Sciurus vulgaris (assembly GCF_902686455.1). Classification (NCBI taxonomy): domain Eukaryota; kingdom Metazoa; phylum Chordata; class Mammalia; order Rodentia; family Sciuridae; genus Sciurus; species Sciurus vulgaris. The sequence goes on along the minus strand of NC_136473.1, from coordinate 40,105,921 downwards.
ACATTGCTTACCTGTGTTCACTCTGATAACAGGACCCATCCAGACTGGCTTTCAGCTGCCCACCAATTCTGCATGTTCTGGAGTCTAGCTGGAAGCCAACAGCTACTGCCAGGATTTTGTAAAGCAGCTCTCTTGGCTCATCCTGGCAAGCAGGACTCCCAGTATGGACAATGCCTGAGAAAAGGAAATGCAACCATCCAGGAGGCTACACAGAAAGAAATGGAGATTGTGTCAGTTCTGGGGCAGCATTTTGGCAGGGTGGAATTTTTTTCCTCTCCCTTCCACTCATGTCCACACAGAGGTTTCTGGAGCTGGGTTAACATTAGCAAGTGTCCCATTTACTATGAAATTTGGTTTTACTGATTATAGCTTGTAATGATCATTTGGCTCAGTGGATCAGATATTACTTTTCAAAGCCATTTTATGTGGGCACTAATGTGTGTGTCCTTCCCTTATTCTGATCAGTGGGGAATTCAGTTATAAGGATTAGATTGAAAATAATTTCTTTGATTTTCCCTTGATGTTTCCAAAGACAGAGGAAGATTTCTGCATTCTTCTGAGTATTCCCAGATAATGTGGAGAGCCCTGTGATAGTGCAGGGGGTCTTATTTTCAACTATCAGTCATTTGACTGGTCAGCAGGGATGCTCTGCAAGCCTGGTATTTTGAGATGTGTTTCAGCCACAAGTCATGAGGCTTACCCTTGAAGATCTTCATCCTGTTTCCACCTGCTCTTGGATCTCTAGGGCCAAATTCAAGTTGAGACACCCATTGCTGCCTCCCTAGTCTACTGCTACCACAGGCTGATACATCTTCTCCTTTTCACTCATTGCTCCCACTAGGCCGGACTCTCTTTCCCTAATGGTCAGGCAGTGCCTACCCAGACCCACAGTACACCACGGCAGGTGCAAGTGTTCTCCATTTCCCGAGGATCACTCCACTCTTCTGCCTCCACTGATTTGAATAATAACCTCTACTTCCCTGGATTGGTTTCCCTTTACAATATATTATTTGCTGTCTTCTTTTTCAAGTGTTTCCTTAAGATAGTCCATATCAAAGGCTGCTTTCTGAGTCCTTATCACTGGAGAATTTTCAGTTGTTTGACAATGAAGAGGAAAAAATAAAAAAGACCTATCAAAAAGTCCTGCTCCTGGTCAGGTCAAACAGAATTTGAGAGGGGGAAAAAAACAGCAAATGTCAAACTGATGCCAGGAAACATCTTAGAATAAAGGCCGAATAGCAGATATTATTTCCTTGTGCTGACGCATGCATATATTTCAGTTGAATAAAGAAATATTCCATGCTCCCCGACACAGCACTTTTGCATTTAGACAGCTGGCCCCCACTAAAGGATGTGCCTGAGATGACATGCTGTGACATTACACTGATGCTCTCAGTGACCACATCTTTTCACATCCAGAACACATTAGAAACCCATTTACTTTATTCATAAAAGGGTAACATCTTCAGAGCCAAATCTTCAGTTATTATTGGCATTTGTTCACGTCTGGGCATTGGAACTTGAGCCTCTGCTCTTGTCTTCACACATTTACGAGCATCTGGAACTGTGATTTTTACTTTTTAACCTGGGGGCTCTTCAAATTTCCTGAAGGGGAAAATTCAGATGATAGCACCAGATCCTACACTATCACATTAGTTATAGGAGGAAACAATAGGGAGCAAGAATAAATAACAAAAGCCAGGTGAGATAATTAAAACCATCTTAATCCCTTCACACTGAGAGAAGGATGCCAGCCCATTTCGTTTTCGTTTCCCTTTATTTTTTTTTAACTGTGTAAGCTTCAGTTCTCATTTCATTTCAAGCAGCTCTTCCCATCAGTGCTTGTTCTACAGATGTGAATCAGTGGAATGAATTAAGTTTTGCTCAAGGCATGTAGTATAGTAATAATCTACTTCTCAAAAGAGGGAAAATAAAGGGGAAAATAGGTAGCAAAGAGCATCCACTCTACAATGCCAGTTCTAGAATAAAACAGAGATGCTGAGAGAAAGCATTCCCTAACCAAAGATCTATTATGAACAAGTTTTGACATTATCATTAAACCCTACTGGAAGAGGGAAGAAAAAATTACTGTCAAAACTCAATGAGTATAAAAGTGAAGTAAGTGAAAGTCATCTTTTAAGAACTTTTATTTAAAGTAGGCCTAGAGTGGAAGTGTATGGTGCAATCATTCAGGGAGACACATAGGTGTGTGCAAAAATAATATTTCAGTCATGTGATACAGTGGGAGACCTACTGTGAAGAACCCAGAAACCTCAGTAGAGATCCAGGGGGAAATAGTCCATTTGTCTTTATCAGTCCTGTAGTGTAGTGGAAAGAGCTAGGAGACTCTATAGGTCTATCTCAGTATGTTAACCTCAGTATACTAGCCTTACTGTATCAAAATACTGATAATCAACTTAAAAATAGAAGTTTATTTAGGCTCATAGTTTTGGAAATTTAGGTCCATCATAAACTGGCCCCATTGTTCCTGGGTCTGTGGTGAAGCAGCCTATTCACATCATGGGTATGAATGTAAAGAGAAAAAGAGAAGTTGATATCCCAATATTTCTTTCAAGGACACATCCCTGATGACCTAATTAGCTCATCTCATTAGACCCCTCTACCTAAGGATTCCAACACCTCCCACCAGCGTCCCAGGCTGGAGACACATGGGCACACATTCCAGATCCAATCCATAGCAATCAGGCTTCACCACTAAGTCTCAGTCCCTCTGACTCAGAGGATGGACCCTGCAGTCCATATGAGTTGGCTCATAAGAATATGAGTTGTCTTTATAAAGACTAGAGAGAGAGTGACCTGAAATTCAAGTGGAACAAATATGATTTTTTTAGTATCCTCATTAACTTTAAAAATCTTTCTTGGTCCACTCTTTAAGAGCAGGAAAGAAAGGAAGACAGAAAACTGAGTTGGAAAATAGCAGAAGGGTAGAGAAAAGAGATTTTTATTTTTCAATTGTTTTGTTGTTGTTTTGAGTTTTCATCAATTTCAGGACACTTTGATAGATTTGTGTGTGTTAATAAAAATTCTGAAGAGAGACAGCTAGAGTCATTTCTCAAAGAGCACATCTGGTCATGCTACTCTTCTGTTTAAATCCCACAGTGCTTTCTGATGCCTTCAGGAAAAAATGTGAATTCCTCTGACTTTCCCACACCCTCTTCCATACCTGAATTCTTCTGACTTTCCGACACCCTCTTCCATAACTGGAGCATCCTGCCCTCCTCACCTCTCTCCCTCAACTTGCCCCATGGTGAAGGAAGCTGCCCCAGACACACACAAGAAGGGGTCAAGCAGCCTCCAAAGTGTTCATGTGGTTGGTAAATGTTGACTTCCTTTACTTTCCTATTCATGAGCACTTGCAGAATAGCAAACAGATCTTTCTTCTGGGAATCTTTGGTATCAGAAGTAATGCCTGGGAAATTGCTAGGCCAGAATAAATATTCTCTTATCTAAAGAAGAAAGAAAAGAAATTAATATTGATTTTCTAACTTACCTCAGGGTCTTCTAATTTTAATCATACAAATACCACATTCATTGTTTTTGTCATATTTGTGAATCACCTAAAATAGTATTTACTTATTTTGCCTTAATTAAATGGCTCACTTTTTAAACTTGAAGGTAATTTAAAAGAAAATATTTTGATACTACATTGTAAATTCCACATGAGCAGGAGCTATATTTTGTTGACCACTGAAATACCCATGATTTGGACTGAGTTTAGCACGGAGAAAATATCCTACTCTGGTTAAACAAATAAGTGGATAATGTATATCACTGGTCACTAACACATGGTAATGCCAACAATAAATATGAAAAATGAAAGAATATTTGCAGTACCATAGTTGACCCTGAGCCTAAGATTCATCTTTCTTTGTTTAAGTGGGAAATATCAGTGTTGTAAAGCTGTTAGAACTCTTTGGAATCAAAATGAAAATTGCTTTTTGATTAACAGAATTAAAGAGAATGGAAAAGACTAGCTCCTCCTAGGTGGTTAACTGTTATCTCATACACAGTCCCTCAGCAATGATCTAGTACCTGAGATGCAAAATTTTCCCTTGGTTAGGGAAACAACAACTATGTTATCTTTTCTTCTAGAAAAGCTGACCTATTCTGAGTTCCAATCCATTAAAAGACTAAAACTATGTTGACAAATTCATTTGAATGGAGGTGCAAATGGATGATAATGACCAAATTAGCATGAGGAAATCCCAAAGAGGATCATTCCTGTGTGTACTAACTCAAGTCTCAGTGCACTAAAAGGAAAATTGCCCAAAAGGACCTTGAAGTTCTTAGAGGAAGGATCTACAAGTTTTTCTCCTTTAAAGGGAAAAGATTTGAGATGGTTCAGGCTTAGAAAATAAAATAGAGACGGAGGCAGAAACTATAGACTCTATAAAAAATAATGTTATGGGCAAGTACTAATATGTAATAATGAACCACACAATTATGTATATTTGTAATACACCAATAAAAAGGAAGGAAGAGAAAGAGGGAGGGAGAGGGAGAAAGATAGTAACTGTAAAAACACTGAATCTTTTCCTTATTGGTTATTTTTGTATCATTTCCACCCCAATCAGTTATTTTTTTTTTTATGGTGTTTAACAACAACAACAACATCTTACATTTTGAAAAGTCTATGATTCTATTCATCATGTCTGGCACATACATTAACATATCAAAGTAGAGACAGTTAGAGGAAGAATCACTAGAAGGGGCAGGGCAGAGAATAATTCTGACTGTCCACTGAGATTTCACTCCCCTGTGGGCTGTGATCTCCCCTCAATTGTTGCTCACTCTGCAACATAGTGACTCATTCATAATTACATGAGTTTCCCATTGACTTTCCTTGATATAGTTGAGAAAGACTGGCCTTGGACTTTGGCAGGGGGGAAAAAAAGGAAATTAATATTTGTAATGTAAGAATACTATGTAAGAATTCTTTAAATATCCTAATATGCAACATGTGTAAAACAGCTACCCAGGGAGACATAACCTTCTGGAATGACCTAGCAGACAGAATTGAAGAGAGGGAGAATGTTATAGTTACTTAGAATGGATATGTGTATTTATAAAACAACAGTAGCAAAAACTATGAGAAACACTGCTCTTTCCCCACAGGACTCCCTTCATATCTTTACATCCAGGACAAAGAAATGACTCTTTTGCTAAAAACAAAGGCAAAACGATAATAAAAGCAAACAAACAAAAACTCCAAAGATGCAGATCTTAGAGCTTATTCTCCAACTTTAACCAGTCCCGCAGGGTGGGTTGTCTTTCCCACACTCCCCTAGAACCCTCTCTCAGATCAATGTTTACTTTGTGGTTTCTCAACTGTTCTCCTTTATTTTTCCCCTCCCAGGCCTGCTTCCACATTCAAAAAGAACCTGTCAGAAATGTTGGGGAGAGAGGAGCCACAGTTTACTCTGCCCCAGACCTTCTATACAGGATTGGATTTGTGGTTGGGTAGAGAAAGTGGCTGCATAGAAGGTGTGAGATTTGAAGGCAAACTAAAACGATCTCTGCCATTCTCAGATGGACCTTTTATTGGCCTTCTCAGGTACCTAAACGTGGACCTACTCATAGCTTTGATTAAAGTATTAGATGTCTATGAAAGTATAGGTGGAACCTGAGAGAGAAGCTCCTGCTAAAAGAACACTCTGGCCTTTGATTGTTAAATGCCAAAATCACATCTTACCTTAAGCTACAGCCTGAACTCCCTTTTTATCTTTTTCATAGTTCCCAGGAACTTACCACTTCTATTCCTTCATTTATTAAACATATATACATGGAGAATCATTTACTTAGCATTATGCCCTAAGGATGCATTAGTAAAAAAAATAGGTGTTCCTGCTCTTATGGAGAGAAGGCAGACATTAAACAGTCAATTACACAAAAATGCAATTACTATCAATTTATTGAATCAATAATTATATATTATGCAACTACCCTGTAATAAGTACTATGCTCAGTGCTGGGAATGAAGTGGTTGACAACAACATCATATTCTGTGCCCGTATGAAACTTGTAGTCTAGTCAAAGGTAACATAAGGAAATGCAAAATTGCATATGAGGTAACTGCTACAAAGAGAGCATAACTCAACAAGAATATATTAAAATAAATTTAGCCATGATAATTTTGGATGGCTATGCAATATAAAAAGGTTTATGTTATGACATCACTAACCTTAAGTATAAGGAGCAAGTAAAAATATAAATTTCTTGTATGTGAATAAAGTTATGTGATTTTAAACTTGAAATAATCTGTTATGATTCTGTCTTATTGAGACTCATGCTAATCATATAGATAAAACTACTTTCTGACAAAGAAATCAAGTCATATCAGTAGAATGAAACCATTAAACACCAAAGAAAGATAACAAGAAAATAACATGGGAACTATAAAACAACTAACAAATGACAATGGTAAGTCCTTACATAGCAATAATACTTAAAATATAAATAAATTTAATTATCCAATCAAAACACATAAAATGGCTGACCGGATATTAACAACAACAACAAAAAAAACTAACTCTGCTACCTAAAAGAGACTCATTTTATCTTTAAGGATACATATAGGCTAAAGACAAAAGAATAGAAAAATTTCCCATGCCAATCAGAATCAAAAGAGAGCAGATGTGGTATATTAATATAGGTCAAAGTAGACTTTAAAGAAAAAACTGTAAAAAGAAACAGTAGATCATTATATAATCATAAAGGGATTATTCATCAAGAGAATATAATGATTATAAATATATATGTGCAAAACTTCAGAGCACCTAAATATACAAAGCCAACATTAATAGAATGTAAAGGAGTAGGCAGCAACAAAATAATAGTATGAGATAGATTTCAATATTCAACTTTTAACACTGTAAAGATAATTCAGAAAGAAAATCAAAAAGAAAAAAGTGGTCTTAAAGAGCATGATAGATCAAATGGACCCCAAAGATGCATCCAACAGCAGCCTAGAGCACATTCTTCTTCAGTGTCATGGCACATTGTCATCCATGATATATCTTGTGTCAGGTCACAACAGAAGTTGACAATTTTAAGAAGAACGAAATCATATCGAGTATCTTTTCTGACCACAATGCTGTGAAAGCAATGACTATCAACAGAAGGAAAATTGAAAAATTCACTGACATATAAAAATTAAACACCACATTCCTGGACAATGAACTGATGAAAGAACAAACGAAAGAGAAATAAAAAGTGTATTGAGATCAACAAAAGTAGAAATACAACTAACCAAAATGTATGGGATGTAGCAAGAGCAACTCTAAGCAGGAAGATCATAACAATAAAAACTTACTGTTTAGTCAGCTTTTTCACTACTGTAACTAAAGGACCTGACCAGAACAATTGTATAGGAGGAAAAGTTTATTTGAGTGCTCATGGTTTCAGAGGTTTTAGTCCATAGAAGTCTGCCTCCATTCCTTGACTGAAAGTGAGGCTGAACATCACCACGGGAGGAGGCTCAGGGAAGCAGCTCACATCATGGTGATCAGAAAGGAGAGAGAGAGAGAGAGAGGAAGAGGCAGGCAGAGTGAGGGAAAGAGAGGGAGAGAGAGACTTCACTCACCAGTTACAAATGTATACCCCATAGCCATACCCCCAATCAATCACTTCCTCCAGCCACACACCAGTCTCCAGTTACTGTTCAGTTAATCCCATCAGGGATTAATCAACTGATTAGGTTAAGACTATATTTCTCCTCCAAATCTTGTGCTGTCTTACATGTGAAATTTTGGGGGATACCGCATCTAAACCATAACACCTACATTAAGAGAAAAGAAATATTTCCAATAAGCAATCCAACCTTGCAAAGAAGTAGAAAAGGAATAACACATTTAGCATAAAGTTAGCAAAAGCAAGAAAATAATAAATCAGATAAGAAACAAAAAACATTTTGAGTAGATAACAATGCAAAATATCAATGAAATTGAGTTGGATTGTGAAAAGATAAAATTGAAAAGCCTTTAGTTGGACTAAAAAAAAGAGTAGACTCAATTAAAATTATGAATGAAAGAAGAGACATTACAACTGACACCATGAAAATACAAAGGATAATAAAAGACCACTATGAACCATCATATGCTGACTAATTGGATAACCAGAAGAAATGGACAAATTCCTAGAAATATCTAACTTTCCAAGACTGAACCATGAGTAGAAAATTTGAACAAAATAAATTGAATATGAAGATTGAATCACTAATCAAAAATCTCTCAACAAAGAAAACCACAGAAACAGATGGTTTCCCTGACAATTTCTACTAAACATTTAAAGAACTGATACCAATTCCTTTCAAATGCTTCCAAAAAATTAAAGATGAGGCAACACTTCCAAGTTCATTTTATGAGACCGGTATTACCCTGACAAAAATGCCAGACAAGGACACTACCCAGGGTAGAGGCACACAGAACAATATCCCTAATGAGAATAATTGCAAAAGGTTTAAACAAAACATAGCACACCAATTTCAACAGCACATTAAAAAGATCATATGCCATGATCAAATGGGATTTTTATCTGGAATGCAAAGATGGTTCAACATTCACCACATTAATACACCACTCATTCTTAAGGAATAAAGATCTTATGATCATCTCAGTAATGCAGAAAATGTATGTGAAATAATTTAGCATCTTTTCTTGATAAAATGTCTCAAGAAATTAGGTATAGGATGAATGTACCTCAATATAATAAAATCCATATATGACAAACCTACAGTAACCACCACATTATCAATAGATAAAATTTTAATCAAAAAATTCAGTGGCGGGGATCCAAGATGGCGGACTAGAGGGAGGCTGCGTTCCTTGTTGCTCCGTAACTCCGGTTTCAAACAGAGGATATCTGTTTATTGGTGAGGCAGTTTTTGCTGCTTATTGATTCCCTGGTGTTTACCCCATTTGTCTACTGTGATGACCTGCAGTCTGCCAGCATATCGATGCCTTTTTTGAGTGCAGATTGCTCACTGTCAGGCGCCTATCATCCGCCATTTGCCTGCCTCTCGCCTGTCCATCGCCTGCCTTACACCTATCCATCACCCAACACACAAAGTTCACCTCCCGATCGTCCGACAACAGTCAGCAAAGTGATCGCCAACAGCCAGTGGAGCACCAGCTGCCTGCTGCTGCCTGGAAGTTCTCTGTTACAGTACCTGCAGGTTTGATTACACATGGCTGCCGCCATTTTGAGACAACAGCCTGGCCCCAGAGGACCCCTGGCTGGACTGACTGAGCCCCGTCTCCAGGATCCCTAAGCCTGACCGATTACTCCCTGCCTCTGGGGCCCTCACATCGACTGACTGCTCCCTGCTACCAGGACCCCCAGACTAACTGACTGTGCCCTATCACTGGGACCCCAGACCAACTGATTGCACCTGGCCTCCAGGATCCCACAAGCACACCAAACACACCAGACCTCCAGGACCCCTGCCTGACCAACGGCATCCTGCCTCCAGCTGACCACGTCCACCCCTGAGCTGCAGCTCCCCATTTGCCAACACATTTCGAAGCCAGAGTGACCATCTTGGATAATCCTGGAAGCCAGAGCTCCGATGTTTAGGTGGGGCAAAACCCATCCTGAGACGCCTGCTAGAGGCTTGGAGCTCATTGTCAGGTACCTCTCATGCAGCAGGCTACTGAACACTGGGAGGTTTCATTACTATATGACTGTTATACTATAGATTTTCTTTTTACTCCTTATAGAAAAAATTTAAGTTTTTATTTCTTTACTTTTCTTGCTCTCTTTTCCTTTTGTTTACCTGTTCCCTCAGAGTCTCTTTCTCCTTTTTTTGCATGCTAATGTCCAATTTCTTTTGATTACACTCTCACCCTTTCTATTATCTAGAACTTCTGTATATTCTTTTCTTATCCCATTAACAGCCACATTCTATATACCTCTGCATCCTCTTTGTCCTTCATTTGAAACTGCAGACCTTATTGCAAATCTGTTTGTTTTATTGAAGATAATATTTGAACTCATTCTGTTTATTACGACAATTTTGTTATTGTCCTCATAGGGGCTATTTGGCTCGGATTGCATAGTGTCTGATTTGGGCACTGCTAATATTGATCTCCCCTTAAAGAAAGGGTTTTGGAAACCTATAGGGCCACTATAAGCCTATAGGGGGGAATCTGCAATACCCCAGATCTGCACTGCTAGAGAGGAAGATACATGAACAACATGAAAAAACAAGGGAAGAAAATGATCCAAACAAATCTAGATTCTATATTAATAGAATCCAGTGACAGTATGTTAGAAGAAATGTCAGAAAAGGACTTCAGATTATACATGATTAACATGATGCACGAAGCAAAGGATGAGATAAGAGAGCAAATGCAGGCAATGAATGATAATACCAATAAGCTGAAAGAGCACCTGCAGGAAGCAAAAGATCATTTCAACAAAGAGATAGAGATTCTCAAGAAAAAAAAAATGGAAATCCTTGAAATGAAGGAAACAATAAACCAAATAAAAAACTCAATGGAAAGCATCACCAAAAGACTAGACCACTTGGAAGACAGAACCTCAAGCAATGAACACAAAATATTTAATCTTGAAAATAAAGTTGCCCAAACAGAGAAGATGGTAAGAAATCATGAACAGAATCTCTAAAAATTATGGGAGATCATGAAAAGACCAAATCTAAGAATTATTGGGATTGAGGAAGGCACAGAGATACAAACCAAAGGAATGAACACCCCATTCAATGAAATAATATCAGAAAATTTCCCAAGCCTGAATAATGAAATGGAAAATCAAATACAAGAGGCTTACAGAACACCAAATGCACAGAATCACAACAGATCCACACCAAGGCACATTATAATGAAAATGCCTAACATTCAAAATAAAGATAGGATTTTGAAGGCCACGAGAGAAAAGCATCAGATTACATATAGGGGGAGACCAATATGGATAGCAGCAGAGTTCTCAACCCAGACTCTAAAAGCTAGAAGAGCCTGGAAAACATATTTCAAGCTCTGAAAGAACATGGTTGCGAACCAAGAATCCTATATCCAGCAAAACTAACCTTCAGATTTGAAGATGAAATAAAATTCTTCCATGATAAAAGTTAAAAGAATTTACAAATAGAAAGTCTGCACTACAGAATGTTCTCAACAAAATATTCCATGAGGAGGAAATGAAAAACAATGGAGGTCAGCAAAGGGAGGAACTACCTTAGAGAAAAACCACTCAAAGGAGAAACCAAGCCAACTTAAAAACCAAAAATAAGCCAAATGACTGGGAATACAAATCATATCTCAATAATAACCCTGAACATTAATGGCCTAAACTCATCAATCAAAAGACATAGACTAGCAGAATGGATTAAAAAGTAAGACCCAACAATATGCTGCCTGCAAGAGACTCATCTCATAGAAAAAGACATACATAGACTAAAGGTGAAAGGATGGGAAAAAACCTACCATGCACATGGACTCAGTAAAAAAGCAGGGGTTTCCATCCTTATATCAGATAAAGTGGACTTCAAGCCAAAGTTAGTCAGAAGGGTTAAAGAAGGACATTTCATACTGCTTAAGGTAACCATAAATCAGGAAGACATAACGATAGTAAATATTTATGCCCCAACCAATGGTGCATCCCTGTACATCAAACAAATCCTTCTCAATTTCAGGAATCACATATACCACAACACAATAATTTTGGGTGACTTTAACACACTGCTGTCACCACTAGATAATCTTCCAAACAAAACTGAACAAAGAAACCATAGAACTCAATAACAATCAATAACCTAGACTTAATAGACATACATAGAATATTCCATCCATCAAGGAGCAGATTCACTTTCTTCTCAGCAGCACATGGAACCTTCTCGAAAATAGACCATATGTTATGCCACAAAGCAGCCCTCAGGAAATGCAAAAAAAATAGAGATACTGCCTTGTGTTCTATCAGATCATAATGGACTGAGAGTAGAAATCAATGACAAAATAAAAAACAGAAATTACTCCAACACCTGGAGACTAAATAATATGCTACTGAATGAAACATGGATAATAGAAAACATCAGGGAGGAGATAAAAAAATTCTTAGAGGACAATGAGAATGATGATACAACATATCAAAATCTCTGGGACACTATGAAAGTGGTACTAAAAGGAAAATTCATTGCATGGAGCACATTCCAGAAAAGAATGAAAAGTGAACAACTAAATGACATAACATTACAGCTCAAAGCCCTAGGAAAAGAAGAATAGAATAACAGCAAAAGTAGTAGAACTCAGGAAATAATTAAATAATTAAAATCAGAGCTGAAATCAATGAAATTGAAACAAAAGAAACAATTCAAAAAATTGACAAAACAAAAAGTTGGTTCTTTGAGAAAATAAACAAAATAGACAATCCCTTAGCCACACGAACAAAGAGAAGGAGAGAGAAAACTCAAATTACTAAAATTCATGATGAAAAAGGAAATATCATGACAGACACCACTGAGATACATAACATAATTAGAAGCTACTTTGAAAATCTGTATTCCAACAAAATAGAATCTACCGAAGACATTGAAAAATTTCTAGAGACATACACTCCTCCCAAACTGAACCAGGGGGACATACACAATTTAAACAGATCAATATCAAGCAATGAAATAGAAGAAAGCATTAAAAACCTACCATCCAAGTAAAGCCCAGGACCAGATGGATTCTCAGCCAAGTTCTACAAGACCTTCAAAGAAGATCTCATTCCATTACATCTCAAAGTATTGCAGGAAATAGAAAAAGAGGATACCCTACCAAACTCATCTATGAAGCTAATATCACCCTCATACCCAAACCAGAAAAAGACACATCAAGGAAAGAAAAATTTAGACCAATATCCTCGATGAATATAGATGCAAAGATCCTTAACAAAATATTGGCAAACTGTATCCAAAAGCATATTAAGAAAATCGTGCACAGTGATCAAGTGGGGTTCATCCCTGGAATGCAACGATGGTTTAACATCCATAAATCAATAAATGTAATCCATAAAGTCAATAGACTTAAGGATAAGAATCATATGGTTATTTCAATTGATGCAGAGAAAGCATTCGACAAAATACAACACCCCTTCATGCTCAAAACACCAGAAAAATAGGGATAGTAGGAACATACCTGAACATTGTAAAGGCTATTTATGCTAAGCTCATGGCCAACATCATTCTGAATGGAGAAAAACTGCAACCATTCCCTTTAAAAATGGGAACAAGACAGGGATGTCCTCTTTCTCCACTTCTATTCAACTTTGTCCTCGAAACTCTAGCCAGAGCAATTAGGCAGACTAAAGAAACTAAACGGATACGGATAGGAAAAGAGTCACTTAAGCTGTCACTATTTGCTGATGAAGAAAAAGAAACCCAGAATAGCTAAAACAATCCTTAGCAGGAAGAATGAAGCAGTGGGTATCGCAATACCAGAACATCAACTTCTACTACAAAGCAATAGTAACAAAAATGGCATGGTATTGGCACCAAAATAGACAGGTAGATCAATGGTACAGAATAGAGGACACAGTCACAAACCCAAATAAATACAATTTTCTCATACTAGACAAAGGGGCCAAAAATATGCAATGGAGAAATGATAGCCTCTTCAACAAATGGTGCTGGGAAAACTGGAAATCCATACGCAACAGAATGAAACTAAATCCCTATCTCTCACCCTGCACAAAAATCAACTCAATGGATCAAGGACCTTGAAATCAGACCAGAGACCTTGCATCTTATAGAAGAAAAAGTAGATCCAAATCTTCACCTTGTTGGCTTAGGATCAGACTTCCTTAACAGGACTCCCATAGCACAAGAAATAAAAGCAAGAATCAATAACTGGGATAGATTCAAACTAAAAAGCTTTCTCTCAGCAAAGGAAACTATCAGCAATGTGAAGAGAGAGACTATAGAGTGGGAGAAAATCTTTGCCACTCATACTTCAGAGAGAGCACTAATTTCCAGAATCTATAAAGAACTCAAAAAACTCTACACGAAGAATACAAATAACCCAATCAACAAATGGGCTAAGGATATGAACAGACACTTCACAGAAGAAGATCTACAAGCAATCAACAAACATATGAAAAATGTTCACCACCTTTAGTAATAAGAGAAATGCAAATCAAAACTACACTAAGATTCTATCTCACCCCAATTAGAATGGCAATTATCAAGAATATAAGCAACAACAGGTTTGGAGAGGATGTGGGGGAAAAGGTACACTTATACATTGCTGTTGGGGCTGCAAATTAGTGCAGCCACTCTGGAAAGCAGTGTGGAGACTCCTTAGAAAACTTGGAATGGACCCACCATTTGACCCAGCTATCCCACTCCTCCGCCTATACCCAAAGGACTTAAAATCAGCATACTACAGAAATACAGCTACATCAATGTTCATAGCTACTCAATTCACAATAGCTAGATTGTGGAACCAACCTAGATGTCCTTCAATTGATGAATGGATAAAGAAACCATGATATGTGTATATATATATATATATATATATATACACACACACAATGGAATATTACTCAGCTATAAAGAACAATAAAATTATGGCATTTGCTGGCAAATGGATGAAATTGGAGAATATCATGCTAAGTGAGATAAGCCAATCTCAAAAATCCAAATGGTGAATGATCTCACTGATAAGTGGATGATGACACATAATGGGGGGTGGGAGGGGGGCAAGAATGGAGGAAGGAGGGACTGTATAGAGGGAAAAGAGGAGTGGGAGGGGTGGGGGAGAGGAAAAAATAACAATGAATCAAACATCATTACCCTATGTAAATGTATGATTACACAAATTGTATGCTGTTACTCCATGTACACCAGAAACAACATGTATCCCATTTGTTTACAATAAAAATAAATTTTACAAAATTCAGTGGCATTTTTCAAAGAAATTGACAAAAAAATCCTACAATTCATATGGAACCACACACACACAAAAAGATTAGACAAAGCAATTATGAGCTAGCAGAACAAAGTTGGAGGTATCACACTTTCTGATTTCAAGGTATATTACAAAGCTACAATAATCAAAAGTGCATGGTACTGGCATAAAAACACATATGTGGGCCAATGGACAGAACAGAAAGCCCAGAAATAAACTCAAAAACTTATCAACTCGTCTTCAACAAAAGTGCCAAGAATACAAATTGGGCAAAAAGAGTTTCTTCAACAAATGATATTAGGAATATTGAATATCTACAAGCAAAAAATTGAATTTTATTTTACACTATACACAAAAGTCATCTCAAAATGGATTAAGACACAAAACCATAAAAATCCTCAAAATAAACATAGGTCAAAAGATCCTTGACAAGGATCTTTGCAATGTTTTTTTTTTTTTTTTCTTCTTCTTCTTCTTTTCTTTCCTTGGATATGATACCAAAAGCACAGCAACAAAAGCAAAAATGAACCAGTGGGACTATGTTGTATCCCAAAGTTTCTGCATACCAGAGGAAGTAGTCAAAAAAATGAAAAGGCAACCTACTAAGTGGGAAAGAATATTCATAAACCACATATCTGATAAGGGGTTAGCATTCGCAATACATAAGGAATTCTTGTCACCCAATAGCAAAAATACTAAAAACCTGATTAAAAACTGGGCAAAAAATCCTGAATAGACATTTCTCAAAAGAAGACATACAAATGCCTAACCGGTTATTAACAAGATGCTCATTATCACCTAATCATTGAGGTAATGTAAATCAAAACCACAGGAGATGTCATCTTATCTGTTAGGATCACTGTGATTGCAATATAGAAAAAGTGTTGGGGAGGATAAGAAGGAAAGGAACCCCTGGTATCTGTTGGTGGGAATGTGTGTATGCATGATACATATATATGATGGAATATTATTTAACCTGAATAAAGGAAATTCTGCCATTTGCAACAACATGAATAGACTTGGAAGACATGATGCTAAGTGAAATATGTCAGACACAGTAAGACGAATTCTGTATGATCTCATTTATACTTGGAATCTAGAATAGCCAAGCTCATAAAGTTTAAAGTAGAATGCTGGTTGTCAGTGTGAGAGAGGGAGAAATAGGGACGTAATGGTCAAAGGATATTAAGTTTTAAATTTGCAAGATAAGATTGCTACACAACATAATTCCTATAGCTAACGATAATATCTTTTACACTTAAAATTTGCTAAGAGGGTAGATCATATGTTAGGTGCTCATACCACACAAATACATGCCCACACACCTTCTAGTTTGTTTTGTATAGCATACAAGATAGGACTCATTTTTTTCCTCCTATATGAATCTCCAATTGACCCATCCTTACTTATAGGAAAAAAAAAAAAACACCAAATAAAACTACTCTCTATTCTCTTCTATGGGTATGTTTATACATTCACGACCATACCATATTTGTATGCTTGGTGGTATACATTCTCCAAATTTTTTTTTCTTGTTTAAGATTCTTATAGCTATTCTAAGTCCTTTTCATTTCCATATAAAATCTAGGATAGCTTGGTCAAATACTAGAATTAAAGCTTCCAAGGATTTTCATTTAGAAATCATTGAATCTTTAGATCATACCAGGAGAAAAATGACATTTAAAAATAATAATTTACAATGAGGGGAGGCAGTTAGGGAAAAATAGAGATACTTTGGATTAGGCAGAGGGAAGTGAAGGGAGGAAAGGGGTTAAGGGAGGAGGAAGGATAGTAGAATGAATTGGACATTATTACCCTATGTACATATATGATTACATGACTGGTGTGATTTTACATCATGTACAACCAGAAGAATGAGAAGTTATACTCCATTTCTATATGATGTGTCAAAATGCATTCTACTGACATGTTAACTGATTAGAACAAATTTTGAAAGATGATAATTAATAATTCAAATTAGTATTATAATTCATAAATATAAGCCTCTCAATTTATTCTGATATCCTTTCAGCAATGTTTTGTAGTTTTATAGAAAACTAAAATGTATAAAAGTCTTGTAATTGTTTCACAAGATTTATTCCTAGATATGCGCTAGAAAAAGTGCAAAGTGATATTTTTCCATGCTATTGTTTAATTTCAATTTCTAATTGTTTACTGATAATATATAGAAATAAAACTGATGTTTACATATTGGCATTCATGAAAGATCACACTACATTCATTTATTAAGTGAAATAAAAATTATTTGTCAATTTTACATATGCAAAATATGTCAACCTTACAGAAAGATAATTTAACTTCTTCCCTCACAATATTTAAGTTTTTAGTGTATTTTTCTTGACCTTTTGAACTCAGCTGGGCATCTAGTACAATGTTGAGTTGAAGTAATGATAGTAGACATCTTTATCTGATTCCTGAAGTAAGGGAGACAGTTTTCATTATTTCACCAATAAGTATGACATTAGCAACAGGATTTGTTTTATTTCTGTCCTCTGTGGAAAATCTTCACCAGATTATAAAGTTCCCATTTTTTTTTCTTAATTTTCTGAGCATTTTGTTTCCTTTGAAGTTGAATTAATTATTTTTGTATCTACTGACATTTGATTTTCTTTATACTGTTAATGTAGAAAATGATATTTAATTTTCTAATTGTAAATGAACTTTATTTTCCAAAAATAAACCCTGAGATCTATATCATTCATTGACTTATTCTATTTATTATTGTTTTGTTTGGGATATTTTGAGTTTTTATTGGTCTATAATTTTTCCCTTTTTGAAATCAACTTTCTCATTACATTTTAATATTGAGACTATGCTGGCCTAATAGAAGTGCTGGTAGTTATTCAGCTTTTTCTCTTCTCTGGAAGTAATTGTTTAAATTTGAAATTGTTTCTTCATTTGCTGTTTGAAAAAATGTATCAATGAAATAACCTGGGCCTAGAGTTTTCTTTGGGTGAATGTTTTTAATTACAGATTCAATTGACATTGGACTATTCATTTTTTAAAGTTGCTTCTCGTATCTCTTGAGGTTTTGTTTTCTTAGAAATTTGTGTGTTTTACTTAATAAAACTCTGGCATGCAATAATATCCCATTTTTTTTAATGTTTATAGATGTATTTTTGTCCCTCTCTTTTCTGTTCTAATATTATGAAACTGTGGGGTTTTTCCCCCTGCTCTCATACAAATTGGCCTTTCTAGTAGTTTTGAGTTTTATTAATCTTATAAAAGAACCATTTAAACAAAATCTCTGCTTTTACCTATTTCATTTTCTTTCATTTTAATTGGATGTAAGTCTTTTTCTAGATTTTTGGTATAGAAACTTAGGTCTTCAAACATTCTTCAGTTCTAATGAGTAAATTTATAACAAGAGAATTTTCTGAACTCTGTTTTCCTGGTGTCTTACAAGTTTCCTGCTTTTATTAGCATTCAGCCCAAAGTTTCTAATTTCCAACACAATTTCTTCATTGCCCATGAGTTATTTAGAAATGTGTTACTTAACTTTCAAACATCTGGTGATTTTCTAGTTCTCTATTATTTATTTTTAATTCATTTTGTGGTCCAAGACACATATTCTGCATGATTCAAAATCTTCTATATTTTGGGAGCCCCTTTTGATCTCTCCTGGGTAGTGTTTCATGCATATTGAAATATGAATTTTGTAGTTGTTTTGTGAAGTCTGTATTTTCCTTCTATTTTTAATCACTCATACTATGTGAATCTTTCTGAATCTTTACTGATCTTTTTATCTGTGGATTTTACCAGTTACAGACAGAAGAGTATTACAATTTTCAACTATGAGAATGTATCTAATTTTTGTTTTGTTTTGTTTTAAATTCTGTCAATATTTGCTTTAGTATATATTTTGGAGCTTTGCTATTAGGGAAAAGCCAATTTGATGTCTTCTTGAATTAATCTTTTACCTCTCATAAGATATCTTATGAATTCTTTATCTGATAGTGATATACACACATTAACTTTTTACTACTTCACATTTTTTATTTGCTCTAATTAGTTATATATGAATAGTTATAGTAGAATGCATTTTAACACATCATACATAATGGAGTATAACTTCTCATTCTTCTGGTTTTACATGATGTAGAATCACACCAGTCATGTAATCATATATGTACATAGGGTAATAATGTCCAATTCATTCTACTATCCTTTCTACTCCCTTACTCCCTCCCTTCACTTCCCTCTGCCTAATCCAAAGTACCTCTATTCTTCCCTACCTTGCCCTCACCCCTTATTGTGAATTAGCGTCCACATATCAAAGAAAATGTCCAGCCTTTGGTCTTTTGGGGTTGGCTTATTTAACTTAGCATAATATTCTCCAGCTCCATCCATTTATCAGCAAATGCCATAATTTCAGTTCATTGTTCCTTAAGCTGACTAATATTACATTATGTATATGTACCACATTTTCTTTATCCATTCATCTGTTGAAAGGCACCTAGGTTGGTTCCATAGTTAAGCTATTGTGAATTGAGCTGCTATCAACATTGGTGTGGCTGCATTACAGAGTGTGCTGGTTTTAAGTTCGTTGACTACAAACTGAGGACTGGGATAATTGGGTCAAATGGTGATTCCATTTCAAGTTTTCTGAGGAATCTCCATATTTCTTTCCATAATGGTTTCACCAATTTGAGGTCACACCAGCAATGTATAAATGTAACTTTTTCCCACATCCTCGCCAACATTTGTTGTTTCTTGTATTCTTGATAATTGCCATTTTGACTGAGTGAGATAAAAATCTTACAATAGTTTTGATTTGCATTTCTCTAATTGCTAGAGATGTTGAACATTTTTTTCATATACTTGTTATCAATTGACATACATTAATTTTATTTTGGTTAGTATCACTGTGTCTTTTGTCCATCTTACTACTTTTAACCATTGCAATGCCTTTATATTTAAATTGTACCAATTATTGTGTGTAAATAGCAGAGGGTTGCTCTTATCAGTTTGACATTTTTAACTTTAGTATAACTCCTGATAGAGTTGGACTTAAATTTATCAAGTTTTTACACTTGGGTTGCACCCCACTCTGACTGCTTGCTGGGCATGCTATTCCCTCCTCATTTTGAGGTGTTGGATATCATTATATACTGTACCAAGAACAACAGTCACAGTAATTGCACAATCTATTATTCACTTAGGTATATGCAAACTAAAAGTGATTCCTTGAATAAAAGATATGGCCCAACAATATCAGAGATCTCTGAAGATTAGCTGAGGGAAAGAGAAAGATGATAAAGGCCATGAGGCAAATATTTATAGGACAAGAACCCCATAATGGAATTTTTAAAAGATGTTAGGGAAAGTCTAATTTTAGGCAGGCTGTCCTGGTTGGAGAGATCCAAATAGATAGTGCAGAGTGCAGTGCATACAATTTATTGGGATGCAGGTAAAGTGAATGCAAGTTGCATTTTCTGGTCATCACCTAGTAAATCCAGATAAGCATCTGTCACTTTCATCCTGTGGGTACAACTGGGGAGATCACAAACTTTACTCTTGACAGGTGTTCAATGGCTTAATTAAATAGTTTGATTTAATGGGATAAATGTGAATTTTTTGAAGATGGCTCAATTCTATTTCTCCACAATTTATACCTTCTGTTTGGAAAATTCTTTTATTCCTCTTTTTTTCCCTGTTTAATAGATTGCTAAATAAAGTTTATAAGAGGCTATTGGTTTGGACTGAGCTCCTACACCAGGACCCAATGGACCAAACCAAATAAGTCACTCATGCTGGATTTGCATGTCACCAAGGTAAAACTAAATAGTTTATCTGAACTCCTGAGAAATCAGGAGAGAGAGGGATAATAGTCAAATCATCAAACAGGAAAATTTTAACTGGCATGTGAAGACTGTCCCTTCTACTTTGATCTTGACAAGGAAAGTAACTTTGAAATGGTCCGTTGGCCTTTTGTTCCCCGTTTCTGCTTTCCTTAGCACTTTTCTGTCTATAAAACCAATCTCCTCTGTTTGACTTACCAGAGTACTCATTCATTCATCTAGAATCCCAATCAATAGACAACTAAGATCATTAAACTAGCTCATGATGTAACCCTTGTAAAGCCCTTGCCTAGCAAGTATGAGACCTTGGGTTTGATTTCCAGCACTTCAAAAAATAAAAGATCGTAAACTAAAGTTGCAATTTTGTCTTTTGACAAGATTCATCAAATATATATTTAATGTTTTCTCCTTTCTTCTTATTGTTTAGTTGTACATGATGATATAGTCCAAACTCATCACAATCTCCCTTCAGCTAATATACTTACTTTTCACATAATGCAAGGTTTTTACAAATGTCCATTTCCATTTACCTCCCATTAAGTGAAGTAATGCTATTTCATTCTACAGATCATTAGCCTACAGAATATTTTTTTTTGCAAAAATTTTATTTTATTTCATTTTTAAATGCATATTTTAGTTGTAAGATCACAAAACTATTTTTTTAAATTTTTTTACAGATTGCATTTAGATTCATCGTACACGAATGGGGTACATCATTTCATATCCATGGGTGTGCAAGATGTAGATTCATACCATTCTTGTAATCATACATGTACATAGGGTAATGATGTCTGTCTCAGTCCACCATTTTTCATATCCCCCTCATTTTCCTCTACATATTTTTAATTTTGCTAAAGATTATCAATATTATTTTATAGATCTCCATTGTCACTTCATTCTTATTCCTCCAGCTCTCTACCTCCATCTCAGATCACTTTCCTTCAACTTGAAGAATTCTTTTTAAAATTGTTTATGGTTTTATTTGTCTGGAGAAAAAAATGTTCCCAATTTTGCTTTTCAAAAGTGACTTAGTTTATTCCTTTAATTTTGATCTTCATTTTACTGTCATTTTCTCATAGAATTTTAACTGTGCTGTTTTCTCCTTTCTCAGTACTCTGAAGATTTTATTCTGTTGTCTTCTAGCTTTCATGGTTTCTTTTGAAGTCTGCCATCAGTCTTATTTTTTCTCATTTGAAGGTAATAACTCTTAATTCTAGGTCACTCTCTCGTGACTTTATAAATTTTTTTTCTTTGTTTTATGTGCTTAAAAATTAGATTTTAATGTGCCTAGAGGCGGTTTTTTTGTGTTTATCTTACCTAGTGGTCCTTTGAGTTTTGTGAATCTATTTGTTTCTATCTTAACATTTTGAAACCTCAGCAATTATCACTTCCAATGTTTCTTGGAATCTATTCTCTCTCTCCTCCTAGGATTTCACTTGCACATGTTAGGCCTTTTGACTGTGCCTCATATTTTCTTATGCTTTGTTGATTTTCTACACTCTTTTATTCCTTTTCACCATGCTTGCCTGTATTTCTTATTGTTTATCTTTGTATTCATTAATTTTGTGTTTTGATGTTTCTGGTCTGATTTTTAAATCCACACAATGTCTTAATCTTGAATACTATATTTTCAATTCCAAGGTCATCCATTTGATTCTCTTTTTTATAAATTATAATCCTCTCTGGGAATTCATTATTGTCATCCATTTTTGTACACCTTTTCTTATATTTTCTTTTAACTTTTCAACTGTGATTTAAAAACCCTTGTCTCTATGTCCAAGTCTGGTTCTGTGTGGTTCTCCTATTGCCTCATATTTCCCCTTGAATATAAGTTCATATTCTTGCAGCTTCAGTAATCTACTTTTGATAATATGCTGGACACTGTCAACTTTAAAAAGTCATTAAAGTTCCAGATGATACCTTTCACTAGTAACTATTTCCTCCTGCTTTCCTCTTAAAATGACAAGGTAATTGTGTAACCACCTCAATCCAGTCATAGACTGAGGTGACATAGACTGGTTAATTGTATTAGTGTGATTAACTTCATCTTTTTCCAATTCTTATTTCAAGGGGCAGCTATTCTGGTTTTCTTTTAGATTAAGAGCCTGACAGATTTCTCCTTCCTCATCACTGGAAAACTGCAGGTAATTCAATTCTGCTTTTTAGAGGTTTTAGACTTATCCTTTTGCCTCCCATTTTCTCCTGCAATAACACACTTGTTTTAGTCAGTTTTTTTTTTTTTTTTTTTTTAACTGCTGTGACCAAAAGACCTGAAGAACAATTAGAAAAGGAAAAGTTTATTTGGGAGCTCATGTTTTTAGAGGTCTCAGTCCATAGATGGCTGGCACCATTCCTTGGGGACCAAGATGAGACAGAATGTCATGGAGAAAAAGTGTGGCAAAGGAAAGCTGCTCAGGGCATGGCACCAGGAAGCAGAGAGAGAGAGAGAGAGAGAGAGTATTCTGCTTGACAAGGACTCAATAGAACCCCAAATGTTCACCATCCATGACTCACCTCCTCCAGCCACACCCTACCTGCTTACAGTTACCACCTTATTAGTGGACTAATGCACTTATTAGGTGAAGGCTCTTGTAACCCAATCATTTCAATTCTAAATCCTTTTGCATTGTCTCACACATGAGCTTTTGAGGAATACTTAATACATAAACCAAAATATCACTTCTCCTCCAACTCTTTCTAACATCTCTGAGATCAAGCACATTTGTAACTTTTTTAAGAAGGAGAAAGCTGGTGTTTGAAGCAAACTACTTTCTTCTAGTGGAACTTCTTCCTCTAAGCTTTCTGAGAACATGGAAGATTATACTAAGTACTTGACATTGAGAAGAACTTGACATTGTTTTAAACCTCCTATGCCATGCCAATTATTTATTGCTACCTATAAAATCACCCCAAAATTTAGTTGCTTTAAACAATAGCATTTATTTATTTTGGTTATGAATCTGTAATTTGGGAAGTACTTGATGGAAATGCCTCCTCTCTTTTCCATGGAACATCAGCTAGAGTGACTCCACTGAGTTTGGAAGGATCCAGGTCTATGATGGCTTATTCACATGTCTGGCAAGTTAATACTGGTTCTTGGATGGAAGATTAGCTGAGGCTACTAGCTGAGTCTCCTCTCTACTTGAATTTTTCCACATAGCTGTTTGGATAGTCTCACAGCATGGAGTTTGGGTTCTAAGAAGCAGGAAATGGAAGTTGCCAATCTCTTAAAGCCAAGGCTTAGAATCTGTTACAACATCACGACTGTCATATTTTATTTATCAAAGCAGTCATTGAGCCTGCCCAGATTCAAGAATTAAGGACATAGATCTTAACTCTTAATGGGAAAAATATTGAAGAATTTATGTTCATGTTTAACTCAACACATACATACCCTCCTAAAACTCAATAAATGTGAGGAAACAGGCTACTTTTTTGGGTTTCCTTAAATTTCTAACATGTCTTCTTAGCCTTTCACAATCATCAAAAATCTCGCAATTTTCACTTTTATACAGAGTACTACCTCCAAGTAGGTCATTTAATATAGGTCTCCATCTGAGCCCAGAGTCTGATTAAGTTTCCAGAGATGAAAACATTGGGGATCATCACTCACCTCTGAATGGCATTCCCCTGTCTAGAATTCAAATTCATCCTTGTTGCTTCCCTCGTTCTACAACTTGAAAATGTGGTAGTTATTGAGACTTCTCAGGGAAGATAGAGAAGTAAGAAGAAAAGAGGATCTAAGAGAGGCTCTCGAGAACCTCCAAGTTTATAGAAGCAGAGATAAAGGTTAGATTAAGATACAACTGCAAGAGATGTAGGAAGAAACTGGGGAGAGCAATGCTCAAAAACTGAAGTTGAGTGTTGAGTAGGTAGGGTGGTCTATAATGTCAAATGTCATAGATAGGGCATAAGATAAGGAAGAAAAGCCTGCATTGGGTTTAGTAACAGTAAACAAGATCCAAATGGTGTTTTTGTACAAAGATGACTATTGTAGGCTATTGTCTAAGGAGTGGATGCAAGGATATAGATTAAGTGGAGACAATGTGAGTGGACAACTCTTCCAATGGATTTATTGTGGAGAGAATAAGACAGTGATAGGTAAAAATGGACAGTGAGAAAGTAATTATTATTTAAGTGTAGGAATCTCATAGTCCATTTTGTGTTGGTGAAATAGAATACCACCAACTAGGTAATTTTTAAAGAAAATTATTTCTCTTCCTTTTGGAGGTATGAAAATCCAATATCAAGTTGCTGGCATCTGGTAAGGTTCTTCTTGCCATTATTTCATAGTAGAAGGCAAGAAAGGGAGAGAGGGCAAGAGGGAGAGGGAAGGAAGCCAAACTCACACTCCCATGATAACTAATCTACTCCAATTATAATGGTATGAATCCCTTCATGAGGGCAAAATCCTCATGACCTTCTTCTTAAAAGTCCTGGCTCTTATCACTGTTGCCCTGGTGGTTAATTCTAACACGTGAACTTTGAGGTGTACATTTAAACCATACCAAGAATATACTTGAGTGTGTTTGCCTTCTAACGGAGTTATGCCAACAGACGTGAAATGTCAAAACTGTAAAAGACAAAGGGGATAATTGATGAATAACAAACACTCATGAAAGGCAGTAAGAGATTTGATCAATGACAGTGGTGGAGCAATGAGAATGAGCCTAGACTAGGATCAGCATGGTGAGAGTGATGAGAGTGTTTTAGTCAGCTTTCTCATTATTATGACTCAAAGACCTGACAAGAACCATTAGAGGAGGAAAAGGATACCTGGGGGCTCATGGTTTCAGAGCTTTCAGTTCATAGATAACTATTCCTGGGGGCTGGAGGTGAGGGAGAACATCATGTTGGAAGAGTGTAGTGGAGGGAAGCAGCTCAAGATATGCCAGGAAGCAGAGAGAAAGTTCTGCTCAACAAGAACACAGTACATACCAAAAAGACACTCCAACTCCTTCAGCCACACCTTACCTGCCTACGTTGCCACTCAATGAATCCCTATCAGGGGTTGGATTAAGCCTTTTATTTACCCCATCTTTTCTTCTCTAAACTTTCTTGTATTGCCTCACACATGAGCTTTTGGGGGATACCTAAGCTAAACCATAAGAAGGAGGGAGGTGGAATCTTCTTGTCTATTGAATCAGGGAGCAAGAATGGATACCTATATAGCAAGTTTTAGTTAGGATAATAGAAAGTAGAGGTGATTTCTATAGAACAAATTCCATTTTTTTAAAGAAAAAGGAATTTAGTTCCCTGCTAAAAGCATGAGGAGGCATGGAGTAGTAGAAGATTTGAGAAGAGATGAGATTTCAAATAACCATAGTGAGGAATAAAAAAGAAAGATATCTAAGGATTATTGAGCAGTTTTGCTCCAACTGAATTTATAAATTGGCATCACCAATCTGAGAAGTTGGTGATATAAAGAAACACAGAGGTAAAACATTTAAGTTGATTTGTAGTTGAGGTTTCATGGGGTATGTGTAACAGAAGAACAAAAGATGAAAAGACCTGAGAATTTTGACCCTTGAGTGTTGAAGCAAAGGACCATGAAATCTAGGCTCTGAGGATATAAAGTTCAGATAAAGTGGTAGAATGGAATAAATTAGAGCAACCAGAGATGTTTGGATGAGGTCAAAGAATAGGGCCTGTGAGAGTAAAAGTAGGAGTTTATGACCAGAGAGTGAGAAGTAGAAAGTTAAGCTTTTGGAGTAGAAGTGTTCTAAGGGATGAAATGGTGCACACAGTAGCCAGCTTGAGGATATGGCTAAGGTGAAGAGGTGGTGACCAGCCACTGACATTGAGGGAGCCTAAGAACAAGGTTTGGTCATTGAACTGGCAGTCCAAATGAAACCATTAAAAATGCCAACAGGATAAAGGCATTGATGAAGCCTGGAGACCAGATTCCCAAGTGTACACGAGTGATCTGAACAGGGTGTGGTAAGGGTCAGCAACATGAAGAGCAAAGATGGGGCAGGTACTTCCCTGGAGCAGGAGAGGGAACCAGCAAGATGTGGTATTTAGTCTCCAAGAGAACGAGGACTCCATCTTCTAAGGCAAAGGTCTGCAGAGTATGGGTAACGAGCACCACTTGTAAGAAGGCCACCAATAATAGGAATTCTAAGGGGAAGAATCAGGTGTCATTCACAGGAAAGAGAAGTTGCTCTGATATTATCTACCATCTGCTGCCATGGAGAATAGACAGGCCTCTGCTGAGACAAGGGTTGTTCTCACATATGTGCTTGTGGCTGTTCTCCTGACCAGGAGGAGGCATGTCTATCCACATTCCCTTCAAACCCTCACTCCCTGTAAAGATGGCAAGTGGCTCACAGACCAACCTGGACCTGGTTCACTTAGGCAGGAATCCCACCCCTGGGAATGGGCCTCTTGCCCTGGCTTCCATCTACCACCCTCTCTTCCCAGTGATTCACTATCTGCTGTTGCATCTTGGCATTAATGGGTCACAGATGAATGCAGGAAAAACAGAGGCAGACTTCCTATGTAAATGGACTTTCACACTGTGGAAACCCAATGGCTAACTGTGCTACACATGTGAAAGTTCACTTTATTTCTGACACAAAAAGGTGTCACAGCAGCATATCCCTCCCTGGGAGCCTAGACAGAACTTACTGAGAGAACACTATCAATTCATATGTGAGGTCTGCAAAACACAAATCAGGCATCTCTTTAAATTAATGTTGTTAATTTGAATGTCACTGGTTTTATGGGTTTGTTTTATTGGTAAATTTGTTAGCTCTTTTGAAGCTCTAAGTGTTTTTATGTTTGTACAAATTTTAGTAACATTGTAATTCAATGCTGTAATATGTGGGTTGTGGTCTTGTGAACAGGTTTTGTCTGTATTTTATTCTATTTTGAGAAATACTGATATAAGGAAACTCAGGCAGCAGGGAAGTCTCAGCTGAAGTGATATGACAGCAATAGCAATGGCCAAGCCTTGCAGCTCCTCTGTGAGGTCTGCGAATGAGATCATAGGTCCTTAGAGTTTTTACTCCAAATGCCTGAGAAGGAAGAGCTCATCTTTGCAAATATTGTCTTGTTCCCACTCTGCTATTGCTAACTAAGGAAGGGGGAATGGGGAGGGAGGGAAGAGCTACTTTCATCCGTGTCTGGGAGTACTCTAGGGAATATGTGTATGGAATTACACTGTCTCTTACAAGCACATTTAGTTTGCTATGCCTGCAACTCAAGGATGGCAGACTGCAAGATACCCTATACTATCAAGATGGCCCCAACTCTAAGTCTCTTGGAAATGCCATTTGTAATTTTAAAACAAAACCCACCTTCCCCCTTCAAGAACAGTCAGCAGTTTAATTATGCTAACCACTTTTCACCCCAGGAGGCTTCAGGTTGCTGTATTAAGCAACAGAACAGCATTCTTTTGAGGCTTAAGGCTATACATTTAGAAAGCTGATAACATGCCTCACATCAGAAAGCCTAAAGTCTTTTAGGTAATTTCCTAGGATTGCATTTCACAAATGTTGCTTTCCAATTGAAGTAAAGAGATCCTGAAACACCCTAGCTCTTCACAAGGGACTCTTGGCCTTGCTAAGACTCCCTAGATAAATATGGATGGAGACTTTTAGAATCAACAAAGACAAACATTTAGTTGAACATGTAAATGCAATTGTTCAAGCTGTAAATTAAATTCAATTACACACAGAGAGTAGTATCTTAAGCTTTGTGCTAATTATACTTGTGGGTTTCAACTCATTAAACTCAGATAATGCTCAGAAAGAAGGAATCTGGCAGAAGCAAGCCCTGCATCCTGTTGGCCTGTCCTCTCTGTGGCTTTAGTCACTATAGTTCTACATGTTGGCAAAACCAACTCACATCCAAAGACTTTTAGAAAAAGTACACAGTCCAGGGTAGACAGAGGAAAGCATGACCAAGAACAGAGAGCTGATAGGCACCCTATAAAAGAATCGTAAAAACACTGATACAAAGTAGGGGTACAAAGTAGATGAAGCCTTCCAAGGGAAGGGCTAATACTTGGAGGTGATGAATCTTTCCCTGTGCCGCCCATACCCGCCCCCAGGGCAAGAAGCCAAAGCCCAGGCAGATTCCGTTTCTCCTCTCCTTGGAGGGTGCAATTCAACTTTGGCTAGGCTTTCGTGAGGCAGCCGAGCCGACTCAGCAACATTAGAAAGTGTGTTCAGCTCCCTGTTTGGTCTCCAGGGCCCTTTTTGCCCCCCTTCAGCATTGCTTCTCTCTTTGCTGTTTCTCTTACCCCAACTTTGACCCCTCGGTACTGAGACATCTGACAAGTCCATTCATAGGGAAGGGATGACAGTATGCTAACCAAGCCAGGAATGTTTGCATTTTTTAAAAGGCCTCATGGGGAGAAAGGCTTCAACACAGAGAACCAATTGCTGATGCAGACATTTCAAGTATTAATCAAAGAGATATGTGGAGAGAGGAGGCCTGTCCTACAACTTTCAACCTTCAAATCACAGCAGGCCATTCTGGCCCTTAGGCCTGCCCTGATGACTGGCATTGGATTGATTCAAAAATGTTGACTGAGAGGCTGCTAAAAAGCAGACGTCATACTAGGTTCCTGCTTTGGAGAAATGGAGAGGAAGAGAGAGAGAGAGAGAGAGAGAGAGAGAGAGAGAGATTGTTGAAGAAAGTGAGAGTTCAAATTCACTTTTAGCCAATGAATTTTGTCATACCATTACTATTTGTTATGGGTCTGAGATAACCTCAGACGTTTTTCATGATGTTTAAAGACAGGGCACTGTGTTACTGTATCAATTATTTATGTCTGCCTAATAAACCAACCCAAAGCATGTTGACTTAAAATAATGACCACTCTTTGAGGTCATTATTCTGCTGAGCAGCTCTTGCCTGGGCCCTGGTGGTCTCTGCTGGGCTTGCTCTTGCTTGTTTGGTAAGCCAGCAGGATGCTGGCTAGTCAAGATAGCCCTTCTCACATGGTTGGCAGTTAGCAGCCTGTTTACTGGGGCAAAGGGAGTGAATGGGCCAGGTACCTTTTTTCATTCATCAGGCTTGCGGGGTCCTTTACCATGACAGTGACAGGGTTACAGGAGTAGCTACAGAGCAAGCCCTATGTACAAACACTTTTCAGGTGTCTGCTTGTATTAGATTTGCTGCTGCCCCATTCATTCAAGCAAACCTGTAGAACAGTCCAAACTTGTCAGAGGGTCTAACAAAGAAGTGGATATTTGTGAATTCCTAGTCACTAAACTCAGATAACACTCAGAAGGAAGAAATCTGGCAGCAGCAATGGGAACCATTCCTGGAAAAATCTACTAAAGCTGCATACAGAGTATAAGTCCCCTCTTATCCTTGGGTGATAAATTCTATGAGACCCAGTGGATGATGCCTGGAACTGCAGATAGTACCAAACTCTACATATATACTGTTCTCTCATATACATGCATACCTATGAAAAAATTTAGTTTATACATTGGGCACAATAAGAGATGAAGAACAATAACATAGATCTTAGCAATCTTCATATATGATTTTTTTTCCCCTAATCGAGGCAACAACTTTCCCTTTACACTTAAAGGAAGCACTTTATGGTTTCCTTCTGGCATGTCTGAATTGCCAGGATCACTACTCATGTACTTTGGGGCCATTATTAATTAAATAAAGGTTACTTGAGTTAAGAAAATTACTGTCACACCATGTTGGTCCATCTGAAACTCATGACATCTAAGTGACTAATAGGCAGATAACACATACAGCACAGATACACTGGACAAAGGAGTTTTATCCCTGACAGGGTGGCCGATTACACACTAATCAGAATGGTAAGCAATTTAAAACTTAGGAACTGTTTATTTCTGGAATTTTCCATTTAATATTTTCAGACTGCTGTTGACTACAGGTAACGAAAATCATAGGAAGTAAAACCATAGATAAGGGAGGACTACTGCATTATAGATACCTGACTTTAAACAAACAAAAAGTGCAAGTACTGCCCTCTAAAGCAGGGCTTTCCAGACTTTTGAGTTTGATGGACTAATAACATTCAAGAAGAAACAGAGGATGGGAGTAAAATACAGGTCTGCTGAGATTTTTGTCAACTAAGAATACTAAATAACAGACAGGTAATTACCATCTACTAATATCATTATTTTAATCAAAGAAAGGACATTTCCATACCAAAGTAGAAGGAAGACATGATTTCAAAATAAACACCATTTCTTTAAATAGAATAAGTTAAGTTTTATGAAAAGCTGTCTACTGCTTTAGAGAAAGACAATAGGGTCAGGCAGAGTTTGTTGATTAGTAGTCATTGAGTCTGCAACTTGTGTGCATCCCTGTGCTGTCCTAAGTACTTTAAAGGAATGGAAAGGATAGGACAGCAATCTTCCTCAAGACTTTTGTAGCCTGGCCTGGCAGTAATGTAAATGTTCAAAAATTTGGAACACCCAAGATCTGACTCACAATTGCAAAGATAATAGAGGCAGAGCTGGAATATGGCTGTGATACCAGCTCAAAGGCAAGAAAAAACAATATTGTTCATTCATTTTATATTCAATTCATTAATCTTGGCTCAAGTAAAAGCATTGTAGAATCATCCTGAAGACTGTTTTCTTACCTATCTCCGGTATCCTGTACTGTCAGTTTAGATCATAACTCTACTGGGCAAAAGTGGTGTGTACTTCTAAGCCTAAAGTGTTGTTAGCTGAACTGCACTGGTAGCATTAGTACTACTGTTCCCAAACATGCCATTTTTACTCATTTGAACATAGCGATCACACTAAAAAAGGGAGAGAGAAAACAGAATTTGTGAGTTCCTCTTTTCTTAAGAGTCTTAGAATCTTTTTGTGGAAGAGAAGTCAATTGAAATGGCACATATATACTGGAGATTTGCTCTTCTACTTCTTCTCTTTTTTATTTTTTTTTTTTGACAACCTATAACATATTTTTTAATGACAGGGAGTAGGTGAGTCCACAGTGGCTTTTGCTTATGTAGAGGAGGCTCTTCCTAGTTGCTTGCCTGTGTTGTTACTGAGCATAGCAGATGGAGGTAGCTCTCATTTGAACATCAGCCGAACAGAAGCTGAAATGAAACCACTGCCAAATTCTTATCATTAAATTGTTACCTGATATCATCTTACATTCAAATAAGATGCCTTCTTCAAGAAACCACCTTTCAAGAGAAACCTAATTTTAGAGTGACTACAATACAGAAACATTCAATGAAGAAATAAAACCCCAGATTCCATTATTTTGCTCCTTTTCATAAGTATCATTCAATTTCCAGCTTGCCTCTTAGCCAAAATAATAGCACAGCACAGCTCACCTCTTTCGCTATTTCTAAGCAGATGGTTCTTTGCTACCCAGGATGCTTTACATTGCAACACCATGAATTTGAGTTTAGAAAGATCTAGCAAGATCTAGTTTGGAAAGATCTTCCTCATTCTCATTCTGAGTAGAAAAATCTGCCCATTTGAAATATAAAAATATAATCCAGATTTTTCACTTTTTAGATTAGGAAACTGAAATTCCCATATCTAATGCAAGATTAGATTCCAGAACTACATAATGCCAATGCATGTGTTAGTCAGTTTTGTGTCTCTATGAACAAAATACCTGACAAGAACAACTGAGAGGAGGAAAAGTTTATTTGGGGCTCATAGTTCAGAGGTTCAGTCCATGGTCTGCCAGCTTTACTCCTCCGGGTCCCAGGTGAGGCATAGCATCATGATGGAAAGGTATGGCAGAAGAAAGCTGTTC
The DNA here is from genome assembly GCF_902686455.1 of Sciurus vulgaris. Lineage (NCBI taxonomy): Eukaryota > Metazoa > Chordata > Mammalia > Rodentia > Sciuridae > Sciurus > Sciurus vulgaris. The sequence goes on along the minus strand of NC_136473.1, from coordinate 40,073,442 downwards.
AGTTCATGGCAGCCAGGAAACAAAGATAGCACAAGAGAGGAAGTGGCCAGGGACTCATGCCCCCAGTGACTTACTTCATCCAGCCATCCTCCACCTGCCCCAGTTACCACCCAGTAGTCCATTCAGCTCATCAGTTCATCATATGGATTAATCCACTGATGAATTTGAAACCCTAATGATTACCTGAAAGTCCCATGAACCTTCCTTTATTGGGGAACAGGCTTCCAAAATGTGAGCCTTTGGGGACAATCCAATTCCACTGCATAACAATGCATTATTCATTGAAATCTCTTCCCAGTGCTAGATTCTGTCTGAGAATCTGTCTGAGGAAAAAACCCTGGCAGGAAATTACCTGATATGTTTCAGTGTGTTCTGAAAGTCTCAGAAAACACTTTCTGGAAATAGAGCTATCTTCTTCCTTAAACTGCTGCTTTTGATTTACCTCTTTTAGTCCATTTACAGAGAAAGATTTTTTTCCACAATCAGAGGAAAAAATTAGCCCCTGACTCCTAGTAGCACAATTTCTAATTCATAGGCCCACAGGTCTATTAGGGAGAGTTATGAATTTAACCAAGATGTTACCCCAGTAATTTGAGAATGTAATCAAAGGGATTTTCCTTTCAAAGCATCCTACTCCAACTTGCTTTCCTTTAGCTTGGTCCATGTGTTAGCCCCTATGAAGTTGTCCACCTGACTGGCTTTTTTAAACCACTGCCATCTACCATTTTCAGATAAGCAGAGAATACTAGCTGCTAGAGGCTTGAACTAAACATCAAAAAGATCACTTATTTCCTGTTTGCCTTTAGCAGGAACAGACAGTAAAAGATGGCCTTCAAAAGTACCTAACTTTCTGTAGTGGTCACTATATGATCAGAAGGTACAAAAACAGCCTACCTTCATGGGATGAGCAACATTCTCTCTTTCAATGGATTCCCATAGTACTCAAGTCACATTTTAAATTTAAAACTTAACAAACTATACATAATTTCCTCTTTGCATGAACACATTATTTGTGAAGATATCAGATCAGAATTTAAAATCATCATTATATGTAATTCTCATTTTCCAAGTAAAAGTGTTACTCTCTATTCTAGAATGAGTGCTGATATTCTCAAAATTGCCTATTATTATTATTAAATCAAAACTTGAAGACATGGACAGTATGTTTAGATCAATGGCACCTGAGGGCTATGCAAGGCATCATGTACATCAAAAGTGAGCAATAATGTAAGTTGTCTTTTTAACATTTGTAAGAAACATTAGCTACTGCTTCCTGTGAGTTTGTTTTTATCTTGTGTGAGATCTGGCAATGGTTCTAGGGAACTTTGAGCTCTTCTGAAGATTTGCCTATCAGTTTAAAACCTACAATAATCCAATGACTTTCCTTTGAAAATGAATACAAATTCACTGCATGCTGAATTAGGGTAAGCTTTACCATACAATTTCATTTAAAAATAAAAGCACTGATATTATGACCACATGACTCAACTACGATGGCTTTCCTGGGTCTTCTCATGATTGGCAAAGATGGAGGGAAGAGAATATTTTTTCTCCCATTATTAAGTTCCAATCAGGCATCTCTCTCCCAACTTGGCCACAACTGCTCCCAAGATTCCCTGTATTCTATAGGCACCTAGGGGACAAATATTTCATCCTTTAGTAAAATGTCCCATTGGCCATTGTGAACAGAAGTCTTGCATTGTTCTATATATAGAAATACAGAGACAATTTTTTAGCATTCTAAGAAATCAGTTAGGTGATGTGAGTTAAGTCACAGACAATGAAGCACTTGGTTGTAATGTGGCTCAGCATATATCATGGGACAACACTTGAGAAGGAGGTAAGAATGTAGTGAAAACACAGAAGTAAGTTTTTTTCATAATGAGGTAAGATATGTGTAAAAAGGCACATGTGGTATATTAAGTGTGGGATAATAATATTATGGATCTGAAGAAGTCTTCCTAAGTAGGGAAGAGTACTCTATTGGTTTAAATAATGTGAATGTAAACAATGTCTTACAAAAGACTCTGTATGTGTCCTTGCTTTGTTAATAGGAATAAGTAAAAGTAGACAACATATTTTTGTCAGCAAAAAATAAAAAATAAAGTTTCGGTCAGCAGGACACTCAAGAGACATAGGAATAAGATAGAGGAACAAACCAGATTTTTAATAGTTTTGTAACCACAAAAATGAGAGGAATTAGGGTGGGGTTTGTAGAGAATTTGAACACTGAACATAAAAATAAGTTATAGGACTAGAATGTAAATAGCAGACAATTGTAATAACCTCCTAGAAATTGCCTTGGTCTATAACCTCTGCCTTGTGGTCTTTAAGAACAGGTTTGCCAACACCATAAATTAACCAAATCTTTGAAGGCCCTCACTGGCAAAACTGTGCACCAGATGGGTCTTCTGAGGGAAGGATGGAGAGCTGAGATTAATCCCAGGAATCTTCCAGAGCTGTCCAAGTTGCTGAAGAGTCTTATAGGGAAGTTTACTCTCTCCTTACTGCTGCTCCCTCCCCTGTCTTCATGCAGAGGCTTGGCATTTACCTCACACAAGAAGCCACCAGCAATATGGTTCATCGTTGGCTTTTGCCAAAAGACCCAGTTGTGTCTCAACTATCTTTTATATCAGATCTAAAAATGAAATAACAAACCCAGCTCTACCAGGGAATAAATATCTGACAAGTGATTTAATTATCAGTTGTATTTCTGATAATATAAGGACCTTGATATGCCTCCACATATTCTTGGCTAGCATGGGATCTTGTTGAGGCAATCAACCAGATTGAGCTATTATGTTTTCAGTCACCTACATTTGCTAAGCCTGGAGAGGAAAAAGATGCTCAGTGCCACAGCTGGAGGGTCATGTGATTGGTCATGACTCTGCCTTAGTTCTTTACAGTGACCACACTTTGACTTTAGAAAAGCAGTCCTCTTTTCTGAAATATGAATTTTAGGCTGGTTTCCTTTCCCCTTTTTTGTTTCTATTACATCAAATGCCTACCTTGAGGTAGGGCTTCTAGGTAGGGCTTTCTAGAAAGATTGAAAATGTTGCCTGTGAAAATATATCCTCCCTGAGTCCTACCTACACGGATATTTACAGTGCCTCTACTGATGTCATCCACTGGGCAGTTGTTATGCCTTCAGAAGACACTACCAGGAGACTTGTATGTCACCAGAGAAATATCGCTACTGATTCATTCACAACTATTTGTTTATGCTTTACATTCTTTCAAATTAGTTGACAAGGCTAGAGGGAATAATCTTAATAGTCCTAATGTTTGAGGGTATTCCTTAATTTTCATAAACATTATTTTAGCACTTCTTCAAAGCAACCTAAGAGATAAGTAGAGATGAATCCTCCTTGCTGATGAGAAATGTAATACTCAAAATAATAACAGTAGTAATAATATTAATAATGTGTTAATTCACTTGGGCTGCCATAACAGAATTCCACAGCCTGGGTGACTTAAACAGCAAAGTGTAGTGTCTTTATTGGCTTCTTTCATCTGCTTCAAGGAACAAGACAAGGATAAAGGAAATTCTGTGAACATGAATTAGGAGCAACCCTGAAGCCCCAGGGAATTTGTCCGTCTGGGTTTGTAGTGGCGCTGAGACACTTCCACATTCATCCAGCCTTACATCAGCCACCTTTGACCAATGCTAAAAGCCCCTTACCAAGAAGAGAGAGAGAATAATTTCTCTCCTATTAGTCCTTTTTCCTTCCCAAATGTGGTGTTAGCCATTGGGAGCTATAATTGCAGACATCACCCAATGAGTATGGATATAAATTTCACAAAGGGCAAGACCTTCCATTATGAGTGGGAAGATGGCTTTAATTAAAAAAAAAATCAATATATTGTTTCCAATCATTAGAATCCCATGTCAGTGGCAAAAATCAATCCTTTTCATATGAAAATGCTTACATTCACACTAAGATGTTATATGACACATGAGTCACTGAGGGAGGTGGTGCAGGGGGTCTTTCTGAGGATGAGGAGTGACCCCAGCCCCGGCCATGTCATGCTGGGTGGTGTCATGCCTAGACATGAGCTTTCTAAGGGTCATTCTTCAGGAAAGCTGTGAACTGAGAAATTCTATACACATCAGGGACATTTGAAATTCTGTATGATGGAAAAGAATCTTGACAGATTCTCTCCTCATTCTCAGTCTTCCAATGAAAGCAAAATATATATATATAGGAATCACATTGTCAAAAGTGGGAGTGGCTTTCATTTTTGTTATCTCCTATTCTTGCTATGATTGCAAAATTATATCACAGGGTTCTACCAATAAACACCAATGTTAACAAGGTGCTCAAGTTTTTAAAGATAATGAACTTATTCATATAAGAAAACGCCTTTGATTTCAATCAGTGCAAGGCTTTGGTTGTACCCTCTCACTTGCTGAGAAGCAACAGCAAATGGAGACAGTGTGGATCTTGCTGGAGAGCGTCACATATTACTGAAATAGACTCTTGTCAGCATTAAATTCCCAGAGGTACTATTCCATTTCCCACACAACATAATAGTAATGATCTTATGAAGAAATTTTGCTTTTATGGAAACTGTTTATTTCTAAGAACATTCGAATGTCAGGCTAAGTGTGAAGCTTCCCTAATAAAGAAGTAAAAGAAAACAAGGGCCCTAATTAAAAACATTGTTTAAGGAGACACTTGTGAGATAAAAGAAAATCACACTTTACATGCAAAACTTAATCATGTATATTACTAAAAAGCACAGCAGATTCTTCAAGGCAATTTCCCAGACTCCATTTCTCATCATTATTTATGCTCTTCAAGCCCAATTCTTCAGGGTATGGATTTCCTTCACTCTAGTTCAACAGATACTCTCTTTGAAGTCAGTGTGAACCCTATGCCCAAAGGGGAGTGAGATGCTTGAGGAATATCAGCCTATTTGTTTCTTTTTCTCAATTCACTGGGTTTGGAAAATGATGGAATGGGCTCGATGTCTGTCAAGTGCTGCCCAGTTTGATTTCCCACCTGTGTGAACAGAGAAGACACATCAGCTTAGGCACTTGTCAGTAAAGACAATGGAAATGTTTTTATTCATATTTTAGAAAACCATGATTTAGAAACCTTCAGAGGTTCATCTTCTGACCACTGCTTGATGTTCTGCCTGCCTATGAGAACCAATCTCTCCCAAGTTATTCCTTTCTGCTGATGTGAGCCTGGAAATCTTCAGGCTTTGTCCCATTCTGTAACTCTGGGAACTGATTATATTTCCATGTGCATCGCTTCTCTTACAACTTGGGGATAATACTAGTATCTAACTGACAAGGGTGTTTTGTATTGGGTTATCAGATTCATTTTTTAAATAGTCTTTATCAAACAGGTAGTAGTAGTATCCGCAAGATATACAGAAAGAAATCGAGGCTCAGGGAAGAAAGTGCCCAACACAGCCTTTATTAGGGTGAAGTATGAACATGAAGTCACATAGTACAGTATTCTCTACATAGAACTGGCACATCATCACTCCAGATCAACCCAGCAATGCTTTAAAAGTTAATAGAAATGTGGCTACAGAGAGAAACCTGGGGAACATCAACACCTGCAGTGAAGTAGAAGAGAAAAGAGAGTCTTCAATAATGAGGATACAACCAATCAAAAATAAGAACACTACCATTGATGGTTTGTTTACTGTGTATCAAGCACTAGTCTAGTCTAAGTGCTCATATGTTGTAACTCATTTCTTCTCCATGACAACACTCTGGAGGTAAGTAAGCCCTGTACCTGTACCTGCTAGTTGTAAATGCTGAGGCAGCCAGTATCCCAGCTTGGGAACCCATTTTCCAAAGTTCAAACTCTGCTATGTCCCAGGGGGACTGCTTGGCAAAGGTAGAGAAGTAGAACCAGAGACACTATCATAAGACTAAGGAGGAACTGAGAGGTTCACAGTGTTAAATTACCTTGTAGAGGTCATGGTCCTGGCAGGAAAGAGATGGTGCTATAGTTGGATCTTAAATTTCCTTCAAAGGCTCATGTGTTAAGGCTTAGTTCCCAGCTTGGCACTATTGGAAATTTCAAGATGCAGGTCCTATTGGGGGATTTTAGGTCACTGGGGGTATGCCCTGCAAGGGAATTGTGGAGTCTTGATCTCTTCCTTCCTTCTTTTGCCTTCTCACCATGAGGTGTATGGCTTTGCTCCACCAGAGGCTTCTGCCATGATTTGCTGCCTCACTATAGACCCAAGGCAACAGGGCCAATTGATTATGGACTGGAACCTCTGAAATCATGAGCCAAAATATGCTCTTTCTCTTCATAAGTTAGCTATTTATCTCCAGTATTTGTTACAGTGATATAAAGCTAAGAGATGGCACCCTTCAAATTGGGCAATTTGAGGAGAGTTTAATATAAGGATTATTTACAAAAGTGTGGTCAAGTATAGAGAACCCTAAAATAATAGTGAACTACCTAGTAGCAAGTAACAGTAAAGAGTAAAGAGTGGTATTAGCACCTCCAGACATGGATATCTGAGAAAAGAAAGGGGAGAGAGAGAGAGAGAGAGAGCGAGAGCGAGAGAGAAAGAGAGAGAGAGAGAGAGAGAGAGAGAGAGAATATGAACGCAAGCTGTTTGGAATAATAATTATAAAAATCCCTTAAAAGGAGCTGCAACTTCCATCTAAGGCAGCAGTCTACTCTTGGCGTATCCATTGGGAGGGAAAATAATTATCTGTCTGGCCCTTCTCCTTCTCTTCAGTCATCACTAGAGCTTTCCATTGGTCAAATTCAATTGGAATCCAGAGGTTAAGGAAGCCTTTGGATAGGGAGCCCATGAATGCAACCAGTAGATTTCAGCTTCTAAGCCTACAGAGCATGATGCAGAAGAGGGAGAGGGGTCTTTAAGGAGCACACAAAAAATATCCAGCCATGACTTAAAAATGTTAAGTAAAATAGGACCAAAAGTTTACTATTGGATTTAGCAACTCAAATATTTCTGGTGACTTTGTTGAGATTTTTTTCAGTGGAGTCATGAGCTGCTGGAAAAGCCTGAGGCTATTGAACTGGATAGTGAGTGGAAAGTGACAGTGGAGCCAGTAAGCAGAGATTGTTTTCAAGAACTGTGGCTGGGCATGGAAGGAGAGAGAAAGCCAATTAAGTCAATGGGGGGAATATTTATAAATACTTTAATTTAAAACAATTAAAGGAATGATTGAAATATAGATGATGGAGTAAGGTCCTTGGGAAACTGAAGGAGATGGGATGAAGTGAAGTAGAAAGAATGGAGGGAAAGAGCAGAGGGTGTATATGGATGCAAGGAAGTGTGTTCTTGGGGCCAGGAAGTAGATACTGATGACATCAGAGGTTTTCCCCTGGAAATAAAGTCATCACCTAGGATAAATAGGGGAGGCTTTATGGAAAATGTACAGAGGATAGTTTTGTGGCAGCTCTCATAAGAAATGGAAGAAGGAACAAATCACAAACAAAAGAATTGCCTGGCTGCATTCAAGGGTCTGGCTCAGTAGAAAAGGTGGAATTGCAGAAACATGGATCTACTGCTCTGTAGTTCTCTGTGCAAGAGAAGGGAAGGCAGATAGTTGGAAGGATCTGAGGTTTGGCTTTCCCTCATTTTGGATAGTAGAAGTAACAAGGCAAAAGAATTGAGGATCTTGCTGAGAAGTGTATAATTGATAATGGATTCTCAGCTGAATAGGGAGGAAAATCAAAACAGGAAGAGTCTGGGTTAAAAGCAGTTAGATGTATTGAAAAGCTCAGGAAGATGGGATTATATCTTTAACCGGAATAAGATTGAGAGAGTTGAAAGATGTTGATGACTGGAAGGTAGAAGGTTCGGATTTGATATCTGAAGTGGTGATGACTTCTTGCAAGCAGCCATGAGTTAATCATCATGCTCATTTTAATGTATTTTCAACATTTATCAATGTTGTAGATGAAAGATTGAGTTAAGAGTGTCAGTCAATTGGAGAGAGGAAGGGAGAAGGAAGCTGACATGTGTTTCACAGTACCTGAGTGTGGTGGTCACAAATTGGAATGAGGGAGACAACTGCTCAGGAGGAAGAGTTAGGTAAGAAGGAGACAGGATGGTGTGGAGGCATAGATGCATGCAAGTGTCTTGGGAATGCACAAATGCTGAGGCAAATCCTTTAAGAAAATGGAATTTCATGCAGAGGCAGTGAACTCATGGCAGCCCACAGGTAAGAGGCCCTCAGAAGATAATACTGGACCATGGATTCCACAGGCATGGATGCTGTAGAAATGGAGGCAAGGCAAGAACTCCTGGGCCACTGCCTGAACTTGCATGAGAAGTGTGCTGACTTTGGCCAGTGCTTGGAAGCAAGGTTTGGCATTCTCAGAAGCTACTTAACAACTTCAGTCTGGATTTTTTGTTTGTTTGTTTTATTTTAAAAAATAGATTTTGCATGATACCAGGAATAGGACCTATCTCTCAACTCTTAGCTTGCAAAAATTTTTTTTTTTTCCAGAGCATTTGGGATGTCACCATTTATTCTGAAGTTTCTTTTTCTTTTGAGGGGAAAGTAATCACAACATTTCTTTAATTAGAAGAAGCCCAAAATAAAGGAGGGGGATCAAGATTTAATTGCTATATTGTTTTTGTTTTGTAAAATGTGTACCCAATTAAATGCACTTGGGCAGTTCTGGGAAGAAATTAATAAACAGAGGGTGGGGAGATGGGGAGACAGAGAGAAGAGACTGTTCCCAAGCTGAGATTTTGTTTGCCAAATTTCAACAACGAGCAAAGCTTAGCTCCAAAGGAGAAACACTTTAGAGACAGGGTTTAGGATAATAATGCAAAGAGAAACCCCAAATGAAGTGGGTTGAGGAGACATTTTTCTAACGCAGTTTATCCTCAACAGGTGCTGGCAACATCTGTAATGAGACTATTCATGATAAAAAGCTTTTCATACCTTAATCCACGCTATATTACATTCATAAACACATCACCATTCCCCTCCCCCTGAGATACAGGAATAAATAATATGCTATTAAACTCACATCTCTGCTTTCTGCCTAAGAAACTTAGAAGAAAAAAAATTAAATAACTTTCACCATTATTCCCAAAAGATTGCAAATGATAAACAGGAGGACATATTCAAACTGATCAGATAGATGAAACCTTCATACAATCTTCCATACCAATCCATTAAGAAATCCAAAGATTGTGAATTCAGTGGGTCCTGTGAAAGACAAATAAATGAGGAATGTTAATTTGATTCAAATGTTCTCAATATAGTACAAGTGTTCATGTTTGGAAAATGAAATCAATCTCTTCATTCATTTGTCCCAAAACAGATATGCTAACCATTTACTGTGTTCAAAACACAAAAGTACAGAAATTCAAAATTTAGAAAAACTCAAGGAAGTACTCTTTGTCACTTATATTTTATGGTCTGTGACAAAGGTGGGTGGTAATTGGATATTCTCCTGTCTTTTCACCTTAATTTTTCCACTTTTAATAGGGACCTACTGTCAAACTCAGTTAACCAAGCTCACAATGTATCCAAAGGTAGAGCTTTAGATCTTGGCAAACAGCTGCTCTTCATAAAAATAACACAAGATGATTGAATTTCATTATGTTGTTGCAGTGGGTTTCTAGAAGATAAGAGTGGTGTTGGATTCCTTTCATGTACCTCACCTTCAATTCATTCATTCATGTATTCATCAAATGTATATCTCTCAACAACCAAGCACCAGCAAATGCTTGGTGCTGATGACACACAGATGAAATAGTCCTTCCTTTAAAGAGGCTCATTTTCTAGCAGGATGCCAAGAAGAAAACCACATTTCTATGCAAATCATTACAGGTGCTGGGATAACTTGGGCACAGTGTGGTCCAAGGAAGAAAAGACCATGAGAAGACCAGGACAGTATCAGGAAATACTGCACCAAGTTCATGACTTGTGCACTGAATTTGAAGAAGTAGGCATGTAGGGTGAGGAAGAAGGAAGGCATTTCAGGTGAAGTGATTGATGGGAACCCTGTATGAGGAAACAGTCTGACCTGTTTGGGGAAGGTAAGTGTCTGGAGGAGTTGAAACAGAAAGACTCACTCTGGTGATGGATTCTTTTGACTCTAGTGGTGATATTGGGGGCATCACAAGGGATAGCAGTGAGAGGTGGATGTTCATAGAAGGAGGCAATCTTAGTCCACTGAAGATTCCCCTCTTCTACAGTAGCTAGAGTGTCATATATTTATGACATAATTCAAGCTTACCTTTCTTAGGAGATTTTAAAAAATAGTATATATTTAGAGAAATGTGGAGAACCTAAGAGATAATTCTGAGTTTGTTATTTAAAGTAATTGTAGAGCTTATTGATTGAATGCATTGTAATTTTTCAAGAAATCACTGTTAAAAATCCTACTGTTCCACACCAATTGACCTAATAATTTTATATTGCAAAAGTTTGTTGTAATTTATCAAATCAATATGGATTTTAAAAAATATTTAAGTTGATTGCCCTGAAAAAAGTCATATAGTAAATGTGTTTGGTGAAATAAAGGATGCAAATAGATAGATACAGGAGAAAAAACAAAACATACATATTCACTTGTTTACTTTTTATACTCACTGGTCCCTTTTTAAAAGTAAAATGCTTCCCAACCCAACAAAACAAACAAGCTTTATAATCTAATCCTTGTTTACAGAAAAGAAAATTTGAATCCAACATGAGTCAAGCTGAGGTTTTGTTTACTATACACAGAAAGAACAGTTGAATCCCTTATCCCCAATCCACAGACATATATTTAATGAGACAACTACACATTAGCATCACTTTGGATGTTCTACTATTCAAATTTCCTGGGAACTTTAGGTCTGGGTCTGTCCCCTAAGTGTGCATTTCACAGTAGTGCCAAAATAGCAACTCAGATTTGATCTACCATTTTGTTTCATTATTGCTTCCATGTGAGTGTATGCTAAGAGAAACTCAGATGTCTCAAACCACGATCTGTTTGTATGTTTCAAGGAATATGTACTCTTTTGCATTTATATTTTAAAAATATTCCTTATGTCTTTTTCAAATGTGTCTTCTGTGTCATAAAGGAGAATGTGAACTCCAGTCACAGCCTCTAGAACAGGTCTTAGGTCTGAGTATCCACAACTGTCACCAAGTAGCCAACTTACCTTTCATCAGATAGGAAGCCTAAAACTTAATGGTTGGTGAATTAAGGAAAGGGATACTCTAATATGTGTGCCAAGCTAAAATTGCTGTTAGTGATAGACTTTTTGGAAAGTACCGAACAACTACACCTAGCAAATCAATTAACTTGGGAGACTTGAGGAAAAGTTTTGTAATTAATTCATTTGAGTGAATGTGTTGGCAGGCTGTGCTGATCTAAATCAGATGTATAATAGGACAGGATGAATGTTCTAATTCTTGACCGGAAATACAGAAGACTGAAGATCCTTTCTCATAATTTTCCAGTAGGTTAAAATCACATTTGCTTAGTTTCAGCAACATCTCTAAAAGTTAGTTTGTTTTTTTTTAAAGCATGTTCCTAGACTCAAACCTAGACTACCTCAAGTAGAATATAGAATCTTGACTTACAGAAGATTTTCCAAGAAGTTTATTTGCACGCTAAAATTTAAGGACAATTGCTGTATGCCCTCCAGAGAGTATTGTTCTGGACATAAGAACAGAGCCATATTATGGGAGAACAATAGTACAACTAATTAGAACAAATAAAAATTCTTTAAAAAATAAAGATAAAAAAAATAGTACCTGAGTTCACTCACTGGAAGGGAGGGTTCCCAAGTCACAGTACCCATTGACCTGCCTCATCAGATGTCTTTTATCAAGTTGGTAGTGGTCCTTAGAGAAGAATCAGTTTTCCCAAGTATTTCACCATCTTGTTTCTTACATCAAGAAACTGAAAGTTTTACTTCTCTGACCTTTGTGAAAAAAATGCTACTATTAATCTCATTTCACCCAAATGATCCTTCTTCAACTTTTCAATAATTGCTAGTTGCTAGGACTGAGACAATAAAATGAAGTGGTGCATTGACCAACATGCTCTGGACTGAGCAAAATGTGTCCCCCCCCGCAAAATTCACGGGATAGTACTAAGAGATGGGGCCTTTGCGGAGAGGATTAACTCATGAGGGTGGAACCTTCATAAATGGTATGCTAATAAAAGATGCCTGAGGGAACTTATTTGTCCCTTCTACCATGGGAAGACTCAGCTTGAAGTCACCAATTATGAGGAAAAGTCTGTCACCAGATACTGAATCTGGTAGTACCTTGATTTTGGATTTTATAACTTCTAGAACTATGAGAAATGTAGTGTCCTTTATTTATAAATAACCCTGTTTAGGGTACTTTGTTTTTGCAGCCCAAACTAAAATACAAGGTAATGGGGTAGTTATGAGGTTTAATTAATTAAGACTTGGAGAGTGCCTGAAGAAGGGTTTTATATCAGCATTCAGTATTGTTATTTACTTATAATGCAATTTGAGAAGTTTCACTATAATAGGGAAAATTGCAAACATCCATTTAATTCCTCAGGGTACTTAAGAGTAAAATTCGGGCTACAGGAGAGTAGGGAATTACAGCAGCCTTTACTATAATAACCACCAGCATGGAAATAAAATAAGAATATATTAACTTCAGGTGGAAGGTTATCTGAGGACCCTAAATGGGCCTGTTGCTGAAATACTCATGGCAGGCACAAGCAGAGAAAACCAGAAGTACAAATCCCTCCTGGGTCCTTCACATAGCAGACACCAAAGCTCAGATACACCACATGCATAAAGATGTCAATGACAATAACTATTTTTTTTCAGTTATTGGTCTCATGAATGCACATATTTTTAAGCTAAGGCAATTCTCTAATTTTGAATCACCACTTGTTAATTAACTAATTTATTAACTTGAGGAAACAGCCATCCTGCATGATGCTAGCCTCCCGACAATAGAGCTGAGATTTGGCAGGGATTTATTTTCTACAACACCAGGGACAAGAAAGCATGAGATATTTTTGAAGAATAATAAAAAATGGATTAAAGGGAATAGAAATAATTTATCATGTGCAGATGTGCAGAAAGAAAAGATGGTGGCTTCACAGCCTGGTTTTATAAAAACAAAATTACTGTGAAGGTGTCTTTCCCAATCACCAATTTGTGAAAACAATGACCTAGATGTCTGATGAGCTATTAGGTGTATTAACTTTCATAAAATCATGCCATCGAAGGAATAGTCAGGAAATTCCCTCCATTCTGACTAACTGAACCCAGACCTTTCAACCTTGATGAAAAGAGAAGGCCAGAAAAATCTGGCAGGTTCTTTGTTGAAATCCAAAGGCTGCATGCATGTCAATGACTCTCAAAGGAGGTTCAAGGCTGCTGAATGACTTGAAATTTCTCTGCAAGTTCCACTCTGTAGGAAAGAATGGAAAAGATAAACATGAGAAAGGAAGGATATATGGATTGAGGTATGACTTAAAATTCTAGAATATTCCAAAGAAAGAAAGCCTTTCTAAAAAACGAAGGTGCTATGCTGTGTCTGAAAAGTAAATGACTTACCAAATGAATTCTGCTTTCATAGAGAGCTCAAATATTTTATTCAGGGCGTTTACTTTTAAAAGACAAGAAAAAGTGTCATGATTCTTAGGAAGATTTCCAATTAAAATAGTTATAATCTTTACCATTTTGCAAGTTTCTTTTCATACTCTTAAAAGTGCCCTTTGATGAAAAGAAGTTAATAATGTAGTGCAATTTGTTCTTTTTCTTTATAGTTCTTTTACTGTCCTGTTTAAAAAATGTTTCTATTCCTTACAGTTATGAAAATATCCCGTATCTTCTTCTAAAAGTACTACCTTTTTGGCTTTCACACTTAGGTCAAGAATCCACTTGGAACTGATTTTTTCTTTTCGAATTGAAACACCCACTTGTTCCAACACCATTTGTTAAGAAAATAGTCCTTTCTCTAGAGCTCTGAAGTGTTACATTTGCTACACAGCAAGTTTCCATGTTGGTCTGTTTCTGAATTTTCATTCTGTGTCACTGATCAACTCTGTCCTTGCACCAATACCACAGTGCCTTACTGCTGCAGTTTCCAAAACACCTTAGTATCTGGTAGAACAAGTCCACTGTCCTCCTCCACTTTCCCCTACTCTTCTAAGACTATATTGGCTATTGTTTGCCTTTTGCTTTCCAATATAAATTTTATAATCTGTTTACACATGCATGCACACACACTATTGGTATTTTAACTGAGATTGCAATGCATATACATAACAGTTTGGGGAAATTTTCACATCTTTGCAATATTATTTTTCTAATACATGAACACTGTATCTATTTAGGCCTTCTTTAATTCTTCTCAATTATGTGTTATGATTTTCTACACAGGAATACTTCACATTTTTGTTAGTTGTTTTCCTCCATTATAGATGATTTTGCTACTATTGTAAAAGCAACTTATATAAACAACAAAATGTATGCTCTATTTTCAGAGCTTTTTTTTTTTTTTTTTTTTTTCAAACATCTCAAATCAGAATTAGAGACAAAAACCCAATGGAAAAGTATCCAAGACTACTTGAAGAGTATTTCATTAGAGAGGATATCCAAATGGTTAATAAAATCAAAGAACACATTCTAATTTCATTAGTCACCAGGTAAACACAAGTTAAAAACTACAACAAAATGTTAACCTTCCTCCACCCAAAACTGCTAACATTGAAAGAACTGGAAGTAGCTAATGTTGACAAGGATGGGAAGCAATGGAGTCCAGAAAACAGTTTTGCCTTGTTTACTAAAGTTGCCAGAGTATTTGTGTTCTATGATTAAGTAGTTCTACCCTAGAGAAATATATATATATATATATATATATATATGAGTCCGCTAGACTACAGACACAGGAATTTTCACAGAACATTCTTTATGTAACCAAAATACTGGAAAAATTCAAATGCCTGTGGACAAGAGTGAACAAATACATGGTGCCAAATTCAAGCAATGGAGCATTATACAAGAATTAAAATGAACAATGTACAGTCGTCCCTTGGTATCCATGGGGATATGTTCTAGGAATTCCCCAGTGAGTATCAATACCAGCAGACACTCAAGTCCCTCACAGACAATGGCAAAGTATTTGCCTATAACCCAAGCATACTTTGAATCACTTCAAGGTCACAGATTATACATGTAATATATGTAATATAAGTAAACGCAATGTAAATAACTGCTTCACTGAATTATTTAGGAATTGATGATAAAGAAAAATGTCTGTATATGTTCAGTACAGAAACAATTTTTTTAAGCATTTTTGAACTGTGGTTGGTTGAATTTATGGATGTAGGATGTGCAAATATGAAGAGCTAACAGTACACATTAAAGCCAGATAAATCTCACAACCATGTTGAATTTAGGAACCAGACAGAAATGAATAAATTTTGTATGATTCCATTTATATCAAATTTTAAAAGAGGCAAAACTCAACTATGATGGTCAATGTTCCACTGGGTGGAACAGTGTAAAGAAAGGCAATGAATGAATTCATTACTATAAAATTCAGTCTATAAATAGGAAGTACCTATGGCAGGGCAGGATCAGAACCAGTAATGTTTTCATTTTCTTAACTGGGTGATGACAAATTAAAGTGTTTATTCCATAATATTTGAGTAAACTCTATATTATGCAATATTAGAAAATGTTAATGATACATAAATTTTACAATTTAAATTTTAAAAATTTAAAAATTTAATCCAGGAACTGTGGTGGGTGTCTGTAATCCTAGCTTCTGAAGAAGTAAGGCAGGAGAATGGCTTGAGCACAGGAGTCTAAAGTCAGCATGGGTTATATAGCAAGGCCCTATCTCAATAAAACAAACAAAAAACTAGAAAATCACACACACACACACACACACACACACACACACACACACACACACAGAGTAGCTCATTCTATAAAGTTATGGATTGTGCCTGTGAGAGTGTAAATACAACATGGCGAGTATATGTTGGCAAAGTATTTCAAACCTTCAATTGCTAACTTACCAATTAATAACTAGAATAAAGAATATGCTTGGGATGGGGTACAGCTCAGTTTTGGAATATTTGCTTAGCATGTGCAAAGCCCTGGGTTCAATCCCCAGCACCACAAAACAAAACAAGCACATAAACAAAAAACATGCTTAATGATGCAAATATTTTGATTATGATGCTCAAACTTTGAAATTTTCATTTTATCATGATAATATGTATATAAACATGTTTAATTAAATAAAGTACATTGGTCAGATGCTCATAAAAATAATAGATCACACTTTTTGCAGGAAGGTTATTTAATAATTTTTTGATTATTAAATTTTCTCCAGGGATATTTTCTTTTCCTTTTCAGGTGGGTACTTATCTGGTTTTTTTGATATATAAACATTTAATTGATATTAGTATGCTGTCACATAAAGCTGTTGAAGGACTTTTATATGGCTAGGAATCACCAGATTGATTTATTTATTCCATGGCTAAAACAATATTTCTTATGGCCTTCAGAAATAACAACAAAAAAATGATTAAACAGAGTGGATCTCTATTACATGATACTGTCTGAATTTGTAATATATAATTTTCCCTTTTTATAGTGTGTGGAACCCACACTGTTTTTTACTCTCATCCCAGAATGGACAATTGACTACTAAGGTTTGAATGTGTCTCTCAAAGTTCAAGTGTTGGAAATGTCATCCCTAATACAACAAGGTTGATAAGTGGGATCTTTATGAGTTGCTGAGGTCATGAGGGACCTGTCCTCATGAATTCATTACCACTGTTATGGAGTGAGTGCATTCATTATTGTGAGAGTGGGTCTAATATAAAAGAGAGTTCAGTCTTCTCTTGCTATCACACTCTCTCTTACCATGTGGTGCCTTCTGCCATGTTATAATGCAGCAAGAAAACTTCTTGATCTTGGAGTTACCAGCCTGCAAACTATGAGTCAAAATAAATTCGTTAATTATAAATTTCCCAGTCTCCAGAATTCTGTTACAGTAGCACAAAACAGGCTAAGACACTAAGAAGAGAGTGAAAGCAGCACATTTCTTCAAATAATAATGTATTATTGGCTGGTAGATTTTTAGTTGCAGTTGTTGAGGAAAGAATGGAAATGGGGAAGAAAAAATATAAATAAAAAGAAAGTGTATTAATCAGATTTTTATTACTGTAACCAAAATACTTGACAAGAACAACTTAGAGGAGGAAAAGTTTATTTTGTATTCACAGTTTCAGAGATTCAGTCCACAGTCAAATGACTCCATTGCTCTGGACCAGAGATAAGGCAGAACATCGTGGCACAAGAGCATGGTGGAGGAAAGCTGTTCAGTTCATGAAATCCAGAAAGCAACATAGCCATACTGAACTGTCCACCCAAAGGTAGCTAAAGTCATAGGTGAACAAGGATAGGAATCTTGGAAGCATCAGAAATCCTCCTATCACACTAATTTGCTCTAGAAAAGTTTTATAAGGTATTAGGGAAAAAAATGTTAGGGAAAGGAAGATTACAAAACAGTTAAGACTTAGTTGTATGGCTAATCAACACAAACTCAGACATGGAACTAAAATCTGGTTGAAGTTTATATTTCCTTCTCTGACTCCAGGCACTTTATAACCTAGTGATAAATTCTGGTACTAGTAACAGATTGTCAGAGTCTTCACATTACTTTGATTTTTCTTTTAATTCACAGCAATTGTTATATTTAAGACAGAAAATAAATAGCTTTACAAAAATAAAACTAGATGAAGAAAATTAAGGACATCAAGAAACTATTTACCCTGTTGGGAAGCACCTTAGCCTGAATAACAATGTGGAAGTCTGACAGGTAAAGTCCACACTGTACATATTGTATCTTGTCTTCCCTTTTATAACATATTAGGGAATTTTGCTAGATGACAGTGTGAACTTTAATGCTGGCCATGGGGGAATCAGGTCTTCTTTCAAATTAGTGTTTATATTTTAACAGGACCTTTGATGTTATAATCCTGAATAATAAATCACATGGAAATTGCGGGAACTTGGCAGAAGCAGTGAAGGAGATTCTGGAGGTCATGAAAAACTTTGCCTCCACTCCCTCTAGATGAGATAAGCCTTACCTGGAATAATAATTTTGCTCCCAAATGCTCCTTCCAATAAAAACCTTCTTCTCTTCCTTTATTTCTTATTTTAGGAACCAGTATTGTCACCAATGCAATTCTCAATCCAGGAACCTGGGCATCAAACTTCATTCTTTCGTTTCCATAGCCCTTTTCCATCCAAATTCTGTCAATTCTCCTGCCTAATTGTCTTGCCCAGTGGTACATTTCCATTGTTCAATTACTCTAATTGAAACTTTCAGAGAGATCTTCAGACAGCTATGTCCAATCAGCATGTTGACAGATTAAAGTCCTACAGTAGTTTCTATTGCCTTTAAATTCTGCATTTCTTTAACATAGCTCATTGGCCTGTCAATGTCACCCACTCCACACTTTAAAGACTATACCATGCTCTCCCTGGGTTTCAGGTTTTCACACTTCCCTCTGTTTAAAACATTGCTTTTCCTCCCTCTTCTCCCTCTTCTCAAAGCTCATCCTGAAACCTCAGTCTAAGCATCACTTCTCTTAGAAAGCTTCCCTGGGCATCATTCACTCAGACTTGGTCAGATGGGACTGCTGCACATTTCCACTGCCCTATTGTTTTGGCTGCCATAATAAATGACCACAAACAGTTGCCCTAACACAGAATCTTATTGACTCACAGTCCTAGAAATCTAAAGTTCAGAATCAAAGTGTTGGCTTAAGGCTCCAGGGAAGAATCTACTCCTTGCCTCTTCTAGTTGCTGGTATCAGTTGGTATCCATTGGTTTATGGCTGCATCTCTCTGTTCTGTCCCCACATAGACATATTTGTGTGTCTGTCTTCTCCTTCTTATAAGTATATACAGGGCCCACCCAGAAAATCCAGGTTATCTCCTTACCTTGAGAGCTTTAACTTAGTCACATCTCCAAAGACCTGTCAAAATAAGAAAATAATAATATTCACTGGATCCTGGGATTGAATGTGAGTACATGGGGAAAGGGTAGGTACATTTTCAACATTACCACACTGGTACTACTCTAATGGACCAGTCATTGACTTTCCATTTAATGCTTGTTTAATTAGCTGCTACCCTATCTGACTTGTCTCTCTTGTTTACTTGGACACAGTTGAAAAAAGCTGCTACGATCTCTTCGGAAGGACAGCTCCTCTCAATATTTAAATTTAGCAGATCCTCAAAACATGTCCGTAGAGTCTAATCTATCTCTGTCTCCAAGATACTCCAAGCACCTGCTTTCTCAATGAGTTTTTTTTCAAGGTGGAAGGGGTGGGGGGAAATTCCCAGTGCATTTCAAGAAAATTCTGACCAAGCAGATTATCCCATCCCAACCAATGAGCTAGAGCAGAAAATGATCATTATTTCTAACCGACTTGACTTGACAGCCCAAATCACTGCTTCTCCTGTAGTACCTCCTCAAAGTGGTCTCATTACTCCTAAAGATCATTCTGCAAAAGGGCACTGTTCAGATAGTACAGGTCACTGGAGGCACCAAGTTTGTCCCTCTGTTACCCGAGAAGCACCAGTATGGCTTCCTAGCTCTTTCCTGGCTTTAGGAAGAGGAGTAATCTCATGGCATTACTGCCATGCTTGTCATTACTGGTCTCACTCCAGGCATCTGACCATACCCTCACTCTCCCAGAAACTTCCAGGCCCCTCACCTCACCCTACAATGTCCTCACCAGCAGACAATATTCAAACTCATTTCAGTCCCTTAGTGACTCTTTGGAAAAAATACAGTAATTTCAGTCTGATGTTCAAGTATTTATTTCAAGGCTCTCTTCTTCTTTTCCATACCTCAATTAAGTAACCAGTATCTTGTCTTTAGTAGTTGCAGTCACCACTTGCAGGGATCCTAAACCTATGACATTTTAAAAAATCTCCCTCATGCTTTGGGGGACTAGAGAAATGTGTGCTCCTGACTTGAGACACAAAGTCAGTTCTTCCCAATATCCATATTCTAGAGAGAATAATGTTATCAGTTTTATCTTGTAGGAGCTGAAACTTTTAGTTAGACAAGACCACAAGGTAGTGTAGTGGTTAAGTATGAAGTCTCAGAAGTCATTCAGAACCAGATTTGCATCTCAGTTCTACAGTGTTTAATCTGTGTGATCTTGAGTACATGCCTTAACTTCATTAAGTCTCATGTTTCTCTTATTAAATGGAATAAATACCCACTAATAGGGTTGTTGTAAATGTTAAATGAAAACATGCTTGCAAAACAGGGTGGAATTTCTCCAAGATACTCAGAATGCATGTGATGTTTTGGCCCTTTCTACTGACTACAAGCTCTACCAAACAAGCTTTTATTTTCTTGATAGTTATCAGCCAGCTTTTCCTGGTACTCACACAGAATACCTCTGGGTGCTACAGTCAAGTGGAATTCCCATATGGCAAGTTTCTCCATGAAATTTTATTTCTATTACACAAGAATTGAAATAAAGCCCACCAGTGAGTTTTGAGACATTAAGTGTTCCATAGTTTCAAAAATCCAATTGTATCTGTGACTTGTTAAGAAAATCACTCTTAAAGAGTAGGATTGCCTGAAAGAAAGGGAGACAGGCATCTCATTTTTTTTTTTTTTTTTTTTTTTTTTCTGGTCGTTTGCTGAGCTATTAAACCTGAGACTCACTCTGCTGCTGCCAGGAACACAAAGAGGCATCTATGAGAGAATTCTTAAGAGTTGCTGTGGATCCTCAGGTATTTTGGCATGTGGGTTAACTGAGCATTTTAGTCAGCTTTTCATCACTGTGACAGAATATGCGATGCTTTAAAAGAGGAAAGGTTTATTTGGTTTCAGAGATTTCAGTTCATGGTCACTTTGCTCTCTCTATTGCTTTAGGCCTTTGGAGGCTCAATACGTCATGGTGGTAATGTTCACCTCAAGGTAAATGGGAAGCAAAAAGACTATCCTCTCCAAAGGCACACCTCCGATGACCTAACTTCCTCCCACTAGGCCCTGCCTTCTAAAGATTCCACACCTCCCCAAAGCACTGGGGACCAAGCCTTTAACAGATGGACCTGTGGTCAACACTTATCCAAATTGTCTCACTGAGAGGGTCCAGAACATCGAGAGACTTGTAAAGGCGGTAGATGTAGTGGAGTGCACTTTGAAAAGACTTTAGAAAAGAATTTCAGTGTATGGCCTTGGAAGAGGAGAGGGAAGCTCCTACTCTATTTCTTTAAGTTCTGTGAAGAAAGATGACCATAGGGATTCCCATAGCTTCACTTGATGGATAATGAAAATAAGAGAAGACAGGAGTGGAAAAGTGGTTTGGTTAGTGTGCCAGTGAGGCCAGAGGCACAGCCTGATATCCAATGAAAGAGACATAACTACCCTTCTGTATAAGGGGTCTTCACCACAGAGAAAAATATTGAGCCCTGGCCCCTCCCAAGTGCAATGCACACCAATACTATCTACATAAAGACCTTTATTTCAGTTGAGACCCCTGACTTCCAATGGAAGCTAATGAATCAGAGAGAATCCAGAGACATTTCCCTACCATCACTGTGCCAGCAGTTATAAAAGTTGGTGGCTTATCCCATCATGCCTTTCCCTATCTCAACCTTCTACCTTTGACTGGGAAGGGGAGAAGTGAGAGATCATCTTTAAGGGTGGTACCAGTGCTATAGTGGAGGAAGGAAAAAAAAAAAAAAAAAGCAGACTATGCCCCTTAGTCTCTGTCCTTAGAGCCTCCCACCAAATCTGTGCTAGGGATTTAAATTGAGATTTAAATTGAGTTTGAGGTTGACATATTAAACTGTGAAATACACATAACATAAAATGTATGTTAGTCATTTTTTTAAGTCTATAGTTCAATGTTATTAACAATATTCACCTTATTGTGTAACAACCACCAGAACTTTTTCATTATCCCAAACTGATACTCAGTTTCAGTTAACAGTTCACTATTTGTTCCTCCCCTCAGTACCTGGCAACCCCTATTCTACCTTCTCTCTCTATGAATTTCTCTATTCCAGGTGGATCACATAAGTGGAATCATATATTTCTTCTTTCTGTGATCAAACTTAAAATTTGACCGTGCTGAAGCATGTATCAGTATTTCATTCTTTTTGAAGCTAGACAATATTCCATTCTATGCATATGCACATTTTGTTCATCCATCCATCTGTAATGGATATTTGGGTTGTATCCACTTTTTGGTGAATCATGCTGCTATAGATATTGTTGTGCCAGTATCTGTTTGAGTCCCTGTTCTCTATTACTTCGGTATGTACCAAGGAAGTAGATTTGTTGGATCATATGGTAATTCTATATTTAACTTTTTGAGGAACTGCCAAACTGCTTTTCCACAGTGGCCACACCATTTTACATTCCTGTTTGCAATGTGCAAAGTTTCCAATTTCTTCACATCCTCCCCACACTTGTTGTTTTCCATTTTTTTGACAGTAGTCAGCCTAACTGTGACAAAGACTCTCTTCTTGGTTAAACCTTAGTCAGGTTCAGTCAACCTAGATCTGTGGTAGTGAGAATATCACCAAATCAGTTTAACAAGAACTGATCTTTGTTACCTAGCCACCCTTGATATCTGTTAGACAAAATTTCTCATCTCCCACCTTTGATATATGATTCTTTAACCATCTATCCTTAGTCAATTTACCAAGAATTTAACGACCCCTGATGTCTCATATACTAATTTTATGTCCATTGAGTCCTCACTCTGCTCAGTCTGGAAACCACAGCTATGATTTCTCTATAGAGCCTGATCTCTCTCCCCCATTGTGATCATCTTGGTACCTATTGCAATAATCCTGGATA
Organism: Sciurus vulgaris; assembly: GCF_902686455.1. Taxonomy (NCBI): domain Eukaryota; kingdom Metazoa; phylum Chordata; class Mammalia; order Rodentia; family Sciuridae; genus Sciurus; species Sciurus vulgaris. The sequence goes on along the minus strand of NC_136473.1, from coordinate 40,050,602 downwards.
AAGTCTTGTTACCATTTTACCAAGTACCAGAATAGTTTTTTTCTTTAACAGTAGGTGTGAAGGGGTAGCTCATTGTAGACTTGATTTACATTTCTGCAATGGTTAGTGATGAGTAACTGGGTGGGATCTTAACACCTGAAAGCATATGGGAAATTTGGTATCTGCCTTAAATTTAAGAACCAGGAATAGAACTTTTGACCAAACATGGTTGAAGTCCAAACATTAAGAGAGACATGTTTATGTTTGCCTCTCACCATGATAAGTCTTCTCAGGGAACAGGTTCTACACCCACAGCCTGTCTGCTGTTCAACTTACAGGTCTCATCCACTGTGGGCCACACCTCTCTTCTTTCATTTTCAAAGTCAGAAGTCTCCATTAATCACCCTCTTCCCCTCCCCAAATCACAGGTAATTCCTACTTGGACCTATATTTTTAAAAGGCCCAGCCTATTAACTGTCCTCTGGATAGAAGGGAAACCTAGTTCCTGAGACACACAACAAGAAAAATTTGAAATGCAGAATGACATCATTTCTTCCTGACTCTATCCTTGAGCCATAAACCCAATGGACTCTTGGTTTTCATCCAAATGAGATCAACTACCCCTGGATCAAACAATGACTGGGGAAAGGGAACTAGCAAGTAACCCTGAAGAAACAGACAATGCAAGTGTAGTTTTATTAGTGATAAAGATGAGATATGGCCCACCAGGAAGGAAGAGCAATTTAGGGCACTGAGATTGCAGACACAAGAACTCTCTTCAGAGCAAACTACTCCACAATCCCCTATGGGGCTAATGTCTGCAAAATGGCACTGGCCTTTTATGAATTGTATTAATTACACTCTCAAGCCCCATGCAAATTACAAAATCATTTTTTCCAATTGAGTTAATGAAGCCAGTTTAGTACAGCACACTGTCTTTCAGCAGAAAATTAGTCCAGCACATTGTTTGCAGATAACAGAAATCTGGTGGACTGTTTTCCTGGGTTATGATTGCAATACATCCTGGGATGCCTGCTTTGCAATTTGTCTTCTCTGGGAGTGTGATCCATTTCCCTCTCCCTGAGCTGGATGTGCAGGGGACTGTCACACTTTCTGATGGTGTTTTATCCATCACTGGGGAGCTGCAAATTCATTCTCAAAGTTTCAATACTGAGAGATGTTATTATCACTTGGAAACTTTCACTGAAAATCATACAGTCTTTGAAAGTGGTTGGCTGCTTCCTGACTGATCTGACCTTCTGACAGCCTCAGCCTCCTTTCCACATGAACTCCAGGCAGCAAAAGGGAAAGCATCCCCCTTTCACCTCCCAGTTCTCTGTGTAGGGACCACAGCTCTAAAAGAACCAGACTGCTCTGCATTCTTTCCACCTTACAGTCTGGAAAGCAGCTGGCCTAAACTATTCAGTAGGGCCTGTGGCAATTTTGCTTCCCTGGTATTTTTGAGCACTTAGGATGTCTTCATGTATCTTAGAAAAAGCTGTCTCCTCAGGCAGAGGAATTGCAATTAGCTGCCCTTTTGGGAATCACTTCTTCCTCTGCTCTGTGACTGCCCCGTTCCCACCTGTCCTTTGGTAGGACTCAATCCATGCACCTGTTCCTAGTGGCCTTTCATACAAGGACAAGTCACAAAATGAAAGTAGGCAAAGTTTTCATTAGTGTTTTATTTTTTCATTAGTGTTTTATAAGCTCCCTATTCTCTGTTTCATTTCCTTAGGGCTGTAGTGGTGGAGGGAGATAACCCAATGAAGTAAATTTATATTAACACAAGAATGGCAGTTAGTAGTGTAATGTGCTATCTCCCAGGTCATTTACCTTTTGTTGGAAAACTCTCAAAAACATTCAAATGTTTCTGACCAAAAGAAAGATTGGAAATGTTTGACACAAGGGTCAGTGAATGAGGGAAGTATATTTGGATAAGGAGCTTTGGGGGGTAAGGGTATGCTCAGATCAGACAACCCCAGCTAATGAGCTCGCCAGGTGATATAATCTCAGGTTCCAGGTATGCTGCAAATTGCAGCAATTCCCTGTCTCCCCTGAATTCCACCAGGTTGAACTGCCCTTATCCATTCCTGGTTCTTTGAGTCTCTACCAGCAGCAACCTTTGCTTCACATTGACCTGAATCCTCACACACATCCTGTCACAGAAGGCAAGATTTCTTATTCTGGAATACCTTGTGCTGAATCCTTATCGTAGAGTTTCAACTTCTTTCCCACCCAGACTCTAAGTTCTGACACAGGGGAATGATCCATTTGCCCTTACCTATGCTGACACAGCCTGAGATTGACTGGCTACCTTCAAGGAGCTAGGCTGCCTCTTGGCTTCCCCAACCATGTGTACTATATATCTCAATTTTTTTTTCTTTTCTATACATGTCCCAGCATGGCCAGTTTTCTGAAATTGCCTTGATGCTTATAAGTTTCTCAATATGGCTCTTCAAATCAAATTTGGTTGGTCCCTATACCAAATACTAGGGAAACTTCATGCATTACATTCAAATATTATGATTTTCATCCCATTTAACCTCTGAACAATTTGTGTATGATAGGATAGGCATTGCTATTCTAGATGAGAAATAGTTTGTAGATAAGCAAAGAGGAGTTCAAAGAGAACTAAACGGTGACAGAGCTGGGATGAAAATCTAGGTCTCCTGGCTTTTGTCCCAAGGCTCTTATCTCCATTTGTCACACTGCCAGACTTCTCTCATTGTCCATCAAAGTCCATTTTAATCTAGAGAGATTGCTCCCATGGGATGGCAGAAGATGGCACATGGAACTCCTGGTTCTACTGGAAAAGGGTATTTTTCTTTTAATTTTGCAAAACAGAACAAGTTTTTTGAGATGCATGTGGAAGGAAGTAGTTTCCAAAAAGCATAGGCGGTGCGTCATTGGAAGATAATTTAAATTTTAGACTTAGAAATAAAAAGTACCTCCAAGTTCCACATCCAACAGAGAAATGACAGTGCTCCATGGTTTTGGTTCCTGAGGCAATGTCACATGTATCCTGGGGTCCAGTTACTAATGCACACTTACCTGGCTGTACAACTTTCCCCACAGCATCCTAAAGGAAATGAGAGCTATAGGACTGGCCTAGGGAAGCATCGTTTTTAAGTCCACAAAATATGTGATCTTGAAGGGAGAGAAACTGTCCAACAATTGGTGGTTAAAAATCTGAATGGTATACACACTATAATTTTTTAAGCACTATTTCTATTCTGTATCTCAAAATAAATGTGACTTATCTATATATTTTTGATTAACTTTGTATTACTTTACTTAGTGTAGTTTAGATCAGGTGTCAGCAAATGTCTTTCCTAAAGGATCATTTGGAAAATATTTCAGCTTTGGAGACCATATAGTTATGTAGAAAAGGATGCAACTATGTTCAAATAAAACTTTACTTACAAAAATAGGTGGACTGAATTTGGGGGTCGTAGGTTGTCTAGTTTATATGTCTTATTTGGATAATATATATTATGTGTGCATTTTTTAAATTTGAAAATGTTATAATGTTCTAGCAAGGAGCAATCCCTTAAATGCCCTCCATCATTATTCAGATCCATTATTCCAAGCCTAACAGACTCTCTAGAAAGTCCACCAATATCCAGCAGGAAAATATTCTTACAGAACTCAGAAATGCAATCTTTATTATTATACTTCCAAAATCAATCAATTGCTTAAATAAGGGAATGTACCACCTTGAAAGGTGCAATGAGCAAAAACAATTTGTATCATACAAAGATTTTAGAATTCAGAGTTTTACCTTTTATAAGAAAAATTAGATGGTTTTTATTCTCTGAGAAAGGTAGATGTTTGGGGTGAAAGAATGGATGGGGGGGTGAACACTGAATGCACATGTTGAAATGTCACACTGAACCTCACTTATAGTGCAATTGATGCATGTTAATCAGAAACAAATAATTTTAAAAGGTATATGCTTTATCTAAATGGTTCAATACAGGAAACTGTGACAAAAAAAATATGTTCAATTAATGAATTTAATTTTTCCATGATACAAATATCAGCTAAAATTTCTTCTACATTATACATATGTTAACTCATAAATAAAATATGAGTAAATCTGAATGTTATGGGAATAAATATATATTCTAAAGCCTAACTATTTTTGGAAATGCTGCTTGGAGGACAGTAAGCTCTTGAGCAGGGTTTGAAGGCTCTGACTAATTCTCTGCATTTTCATCTTCCATGGCTGTCAGGAACCTGCCTCCTAACCTCTGTGTTATGCTGCCTTCCAGAAATGGGACATATATTAATGAAATATGTTGTTCAGGTAAATGGTGTCAGGCATGAAAAAAATTTTTTTCAGAACCTCCACATTAAACAATTAACTCCTTTGAGTTATTGACAATGAGCTGATGGTCAACATATTGGGTATTGCCTGTTTGGCCCCTAGAAGAGGCCTGGACTCACAGAGCACAGTCAGAGACAAAAGGAAAGAATGTCTCTCCCTACTCCATGCACACCATATGGGCCATGCCTTAAAGTCAACGGTGAGAAAAGGACACATTAGAACTCAAAAATGACATGTCCAACTTCTCCAAGTTTGTCACCCTGGTCTGTGCAAGATGATGAAAAGAGTGAAATGATTGTGTTAAGAGAGAAGGTCTGGGTCATACAGAACATTATTAGATGGCACTGAATGAGCTAACAAAATGAAATGAAATGTAGCAAAAAGATAAGGCATCCTGGAACAACACCTTTAATCAAGTCATCATGCCTTCCTTAAGCTCTCCATCACAAAAGAGAAACAGAAAACAGAGTCCAGATTGGAAAAATTGTTCATCCCTCACTATGGAGATTAACCAGGAGTGCATTCTTACCCCCCACAAATTTACTAAATCTATAAATGGGGCCTGAAGTTAAGCTCTTCCCCAGAACAGATTCAATTTAAGCCCCAGTTCTATGCATTTAATTAACTATCTCTGTAAGAATTTGAAATACCAAAATGGATTGCATATGCTTGGCATTTTTTGCAGTCGTATAAATTGCATACTTTAAGCAGGGTGGGTGCTTCTTTCTGATTTCACTGGTAATGGTTTAGGCAAGTTCTTCATGTAAACACACATCCAGAAGCAGAAGGAAAAAGACAGTCTCTCCAATTCCTGTAAAGGTTTTCAGCGGTCTTCATTGAAATAAATGTACTGGAAACAGCAGAAGTAGGAAATGGCACAAAGGCGATAACGTTTGCATAAAGAAGTCATTAGGAAGGTGTACCAATGGAACAATTGTGTGATGTTGCATAACAAATGTACACTTTCCTTTAGTTATTTTAAAGATTCAGTTTATCTAGTCGTTTTTTGCATTTAAAGAGCATGATGCTGAATGATTCTCCATTCCTTAGATGCCAGCAGTTCTTGAAAGAGCATTCACAGAATGATTAAAAGCATAATAAAGAAGTAAATCCCGATGTAATATTTATCCAGCTGGAATTTTCAGCGTAATACATCCAAATCATCCCACCCTCCGATTTGCACAATCACATCTTAATAAAGGACATATTTTAAATGTAGGCTGTTAAAATCAGTAAGAGAAAAACAGAAACAGAACCACAAAACTCTCCTCAAATACCTCCAAAACGTGGTGCATAGACTAGAACCTCAGTGGAACTTAGTCTAGGGGTTGCCCCTTCAGTCCCTTACAAAGGCAGGAGCTAAAAGTTCTCCACATTACTCCACATCATTGGTGGCAGAGTAAGGGTGGTCCTCTAAAATAGCCAAATTCAGTCCAATGCTCATAGAAAAATGCAAGTAACCAATAATCGTATGAAAAATTCAACCTCATATGTAATCAAAAATAAAGATTTAAAAAATCTTTTTCTTGGCTATCAAATTAGCAACTCAGGTATGGCTCCTGTACTGGCTTTGATTCCATACTCACTACCCCGCAGTCTCACCTGCACACAGCAGACTGAGTGATGCTGATAAAAACCGGGCCATATGGAGCCTCTCCCTTGGTTAGGACCTTTCTGGGCTGCCTTTCCACTAAGGCAAGGCCCTCCATGACCTTCTGCCCACTGGCTGCTGCTCACCTCCTCTCATCTCACTCTACTCACACTAGCCTCCTTGCCAGTCCTTGAAATTAGCAAAAGGTCCCACCTCCTCACCTCCCTTGCATTTGTTTCTCTACAGCCTGGAATGTCGTTTCCTTGGATTTTTCATAAGACTTTATTTCACTCTATTCTCATTAGGTATCACTCCCTTTCTAACCAGAAGGATAACACCTCATCTAAAATAGCATCTCCTCACTGACACCTTATCATGCTTTATTTTCATGCTACCACTGCACAACATTATTCTCTGTATTTGATTATTTTTGTCTGCCCACAGGAACTAAGTGCCTTGAGGACAGAAAAGTTTTGTTGCTCTTTTCTGTGACTCCATCCCTACAGCCTATATCACTACCAGGGAATACATGCTGGTGGAAGAAATGTGAACGTCATGACCTGGTGCCATCAAGGCTGTTGCACATGTCCCTACTCAAGGACAGTAGGGAGAGATGATGTGTGATCACAATGGGGAAATAATCTGGCAATGTTATCAAACACCTCTAAGAAGATTACATTATTTGACTCAGTTTACTATTCTTACAAAAGTCACTGGAGTGGTAATCCCAGTCACTGGAAAGGCTGAGGCAGGAGGACTGCAAGTTCAAAGCTAGGCTCAGCAACTTAGTGAGACCCTGTCTCAAAATAAACAATAAAAAAGGGCTGGCAATATGGCTCAGTGCTTGAGTGCTCTTTGGCTCAATCCCTGATATAAAAAAAAAAAAAAAAAATGCTACTGGAGATATATCACATTTGGGAAAGACTTGCATATGGAGATATTCTTTAAACAACAACAAAAAAAACTGGAAGTGATTAGGATAAATAATAATACAGTCATCCTTTGTTATCTTTGTTATAGACTGATGATTGGTTCCAGGACTCCTGTCTACACAAATTCCCCTGATGCTCCAGTCCTTTATTTAAAAGGGCATAGTATTTGCATATAACTAATGCACGTCTTCCTGTATACTTTGTATCACCTCTAGATTACCTGCAATACCTAAGGCAACGAAAATGCTATGTAAATAGTTGTTATACTCTATTGTTTAGGGAATAATGACAAGAAAAAACTGTACACATTCAGTACAGATGTACTTTTTTTTCCTGAATATTTTTTTATCCTAGTTTGACTGAATCCATGAATGAGAGACACACAGATAAGAAGGGCTAACTTGTATAAATAATAATACCAAATAGCCACCATTTATTAAGTAATCATTGTGTGTTGGGTAAGATGATAACTATGTACAAAATATTCTGTACACTAGTTATTTCCAAATTGAAATGAGGACCCTGAGATAACTTACCAAAATTATCATCTGATAACCTTTGTAAAGAACTGAGAATCTAATTCTTGCTGCCTTGTCTGAATTATAACATAGGGTCAAGCTTTTTGTCTTATGTTGGGGTGGGAAAGTCAAGGGTACAATTGAGCAGCAAAGGTCACAGTTGTTCCTCAGATCTAAACAATCCAAGGTCCCTGTGCTACACACAAGGATCTTCATCCCTCTAATCCTCTGAAACTGTGTGTGTGTAGCCCAAGGACATTTGCAAGCATTAATCATTGACCTTTATTAGATCAACATTAAGCAAACAAACTTTTCCCTACTCCACCCTCCCTTCTTCCTACTGGTGCCAGTGAATATGGTTTTCTCTTGAATCCCTGAATGATTCTCCATGGAGTCTCACTCATTTCCTGTCCAGGAGCCTTGGCATACAGTCTGCAGACTGGAGGAGTGCTCAGGAGCCAGCAGCCCCAGGATCTGTTTCTCCTCATTGTCTTGGGGAGATCTCCAGGCTGTTGGATTCTCCTCCAGTTCAATGGGTGCTGTCACGAAAACCAAGCCCTCTGGTAGGCAGCCATCTGGTCCCGCTGCCAGACCTGTTGAGGGGTTGGCTCCCATCCCTCTCTCTTGCCTCCCACCCCTCTCTCTTGCCTCCCACCACACCCCTCCAAGCTCCAATCCACAAGAGGAAACTCTAAGCATCCCAGATGCTTGCAGCTTCAACTGACTTCTCCAGTCCTCAGCTCCATATGGTCTGGAGTCACTTTTTTTTAAATAGCTCTGCCTCTAATTTCCTATTTACTGTTCCTGGGTTCATTTTAAGATTGTGTCCCATTGCCATGATTTTCTCCTGCTACATTTTAAATTGTTTTAATTTGAAGCTGATGCTGCTCAGTTAATTAATCAAACTTCTACCAGCCACATACACATATGCATACTCTTTTGCATTTTAGTGTGTGACTGTGTATGTATGCAGGCATATGGACCCGGGAGAGTGTGTGCGTGAGTGTGGTGCATGTGTGTGGGAGAGTATGTGTGTGTGTGTATGTGCATGTGTGTTGAAGGGAAAATTCCTTTCACATGGCCTTTTGTCCCCAGAAATCTGAAAGTTTCTTTGTCTTGGCAGTTGTCCCAGCAACACCACTCCATGCCCTTTTCTTTGGCCTATTCTTAGGGTATTTTGAAAAAAAGCCCAAGGGCTCTTACAGCGTGGATTCTCACAACAGCTGCAAAAAAACAGGACCAGCTCGGCCCAGTTAGGAAATCCAAATTTACCCAAGTGAGGACTCACTGAAGCTAAACTGTAAATGTTTCCCTCGGCATCTGTTGGATCCCTTTCCCTGCTCTTTCTTGATCACTTATCCCCTTAATGAAGGAAGCTAAGGTCCCCTGCTTGTAAGCAAAGTGAACAGATTTTTTTCTCCATCACACACTTCCTGCATCAGTTCCTTAGAATCTTTCTGAGGTGGGGGAGTGAAGGAGAAATAATATGATTAGTTAATTCAACAAGCATTCCTGGTGATGGGCAATAGAAACCTCAGGCAATAACCCTATCATTTTATATTTTATTGTAACATCAACAATATCTTAACCCAAAGGAGTTATTAATATGAGAACTTCAAAACCAAGATAATAGACAACTATATGTAGTCATGTCTTCTCAGTTTGTTTTATCTTGTGGCCTATCTCATATGACACCAGACCCCTAAGCAATTCTTTCCTGGGAGACTGACTCTGACCTTAACCCCTGGGCAGAGTTTTGTTTCTAAAGTTGGAGCCACAGTCCTGTTCAGGTCTACTCTTACCACAGACGTTTTTCTGGCAACATCAATGTTCAGGTGAATGGTTGGAGATCAAATGAGACCCTATATACAGATTTAATTTCCAGGAGTGAGACTCAAACATCAATTTCCTCCTTAGTCTTTCATTTTAATTGGGATTTTCCTTTTATCTTTGCTTTTCTCAAAACAGGATGAAGAAGCAGAGGTAGGGTAAGAGGATGGGGCTCCTTTTTCATATTGTTTTTATTGATGAGCAGCCATCTAACCCCATCGCCTGGATCTGTCCCCAGCTGCAGTGTTCTACTCAATTAGAGTTTCAGGGTTGTGTGCTACAGAGCTCCGCCTGCCTTGTTTTTTTTTTTTTTTTTTTTTAGAGATTCTTTGGCATTTCAAACAAAGGGGAATGTGTTTTTAAGGCAGATGGACAAGGGAATCAAAACTGCTGTGTCCTTCTGATTGCAGACAAATGACTATTTAGTAAGCTTACAAAACCTGTGTGACTGGTTTCATTGCTGAAGAGTGCCCAACTCTGAGGAATAGCATCCTGGTTACTAGAAACAGAGAAGATTTCACATGGAATGGTGTGTAAAGGGAAGGTTGGCAGGTGCCCAGACTCTACTGATGCTACCACACTGGAGTGACCAGTTGACTCAGACAAAATAACTAATCAAACTAATCTTTCAGCACTATTAAACTAAGAGGGCTAGCTGGTTAATGTGACCTAAAGTTGATAGAGTGAATTGAAGGACCAGTGACCAAGAGGCCTAATTCTAATTTTTAGCTCTGCCATTTCCTGCCCAGAGGTCATAAAGCACATCTACAGTGCTCCTCCAAGTTTTAGTTTCCCAGTCAGTGGGATAAGGTAAAATGTCATGTGTGAAAACTAATCTTAATTATAAGTGTTAATGAAATAGAACCAGTTGATCTGTATAACAGGAAGCAGTTTTGTCTTAAGAGAACTACCCCCATGTCCATCCCTCAAAGGGATGTCATTTTGCAGGGGGTCCCAAGCCTGCAGAGCCAGGAGATGCTAGCACACAAAATTGGTGACTTTGAGAGTGTCTGAAAGGGATGGCCCTTTTCTAACTTAAAGGGAAACTATATATTTCCTGTATAGTTTTACAAGCATTCTAGAATCGTTGAAAAGCCCATCCTGAGTCAGAGATCAAGTCCCAGCACTAACCGTGATTCCTGATGATGCAATACCTCTGAAAAGAACCATCTCTCCTCCACTGACAGAGCTGCCCACAGGCAGGGCCTCCACAGTTTAGGCATCTTAAAGCTACCCTTTTTCTGGAGAAGTGAAAGAAACACACATGATTTATGGTAACATGGAGCGTGATTCACTTGTTGCTGTATCAGCTTTTGGCAAAATAGTATTAGCTCTAATAACTTCTAGCTAAGCATTTCTCAACTAAACTTCATAGGCCTATGCACCAGCTGCTACCTGAGGGATTAGCTCCACACACAAGGCTGAGCAGCCCCGTCCAAAACTAGTTCCAAAGATATACCTTTGAGATTCATAGTAGCAGTTTCTTAAATTTTAAAATAAAGCACCAGGTTTCTGTGGTTGAGTCCTTTTATGTTTTCACGTTACTGAATGCTCCTTTGAAACCAAAGGTATTGATATATTCTACCCTGCAGGGAAATCAATAAAAACTTTAATCACAAAATTAAATAAAAACCAAAGCTACTGACATTACATGGTAACACTCACTGAAGCAACAACTTGAAGTTTTATGGTTCTCCTGCGGCTGGCCTTATTATTTGTAGGAAAATCAATATCATCTTTAGAGTAATTTGGGATGCATCTTGTCATCATAGAAAACAAGTTCCTGGTGGACTTTCCCACAAAGGTAAGGAGGCATCGAAATGAGTTTGCCCACCCAGAAAGTGATTATTCCTTAACAGCAGGAACAAAATACAAGTAGGGTGGCCCTAAATAACATCTCCAGCTGTATCTTAGAGCACATCATCATCCAAGGCCCTGGGCCATCTTTTACAAACACTCTCTACTACTTTTGTGGCTGGGTCACAGGCCTTTTCTGGAATGATTAAAATCATAGAGTAGTACATGAGATAAAATGTCCCCAGAAATACTGCACATGCTTCATAGAACACATAGTAATAGCGCCCATTTGTCATATGGCCTTAGTGATGTCTGCTAACAAAAGGTCCTACTTCATATTTGAGGAGAAATATAAAAGGGTTTTCAAGTAACAGGATTATAGAATTGGATATAACCTTAGAGAAATGAAGTCCCAAAATTCCAACCTCTTTTCAATTCAGGGTGCTTTCTGTAGTATCCCTGAAGGGAGCAATTCCCCTTAATTGTCATAATTCCTTTCTCATCCTTCAGTGGTAATAAGTATTCAGAAACACATGCATGTGTACAGCCTTTTATCTTCACGAGCCACACGTTTTCCACTTCTAATGACTTATTGGGCTGGAAGTTCATTCTTCTCTCCTATAATCGTCTGTGTGGTGAGCCACAGAGTGTAACATGGAACCACTGGCAGCCTGGACCATGAGGGTTTCTCAGACAGTAAAGTGGTAACTTGCTGCCAATGAAATTTAAGAGAACCTTGAATTGCTACACAGGTTTATTGGAGTCTAACAATATGCTTTGTTATCCTGTGCACTTCTGTTAGATCTTCAAAATGATTTTTTTTTCAAGACTTGAGAATACTCACTCAGAATAGAAAGCAGAACCAAAGAATGATCGTGAGGCAGGAGCCAGCAGGATTAGGAGTGGAGGTGTCTGAAAGTCAGGACATGAAACCAAAGGTTTTAGCAAGAGTGAGGTCAATAATAAATCCAACTGAGGTCAGAGCTCATATGCCCAGCATTACCAACCCTGAATCAATGGAAGAAGCCTTAGATCCAGACACTAGCCAAGTAGTTCCTAGAGCAAGAGTTAAGAATTACTAATGGAAGGCGCTAGTCTAGGAAGCAGCAGAGGTCTCACACAAGATGACAGGTGGCCAGTAAAGTGCTCAGTCTTTGTCTTCTAATTCAGGTACTCTCATTGGTCAGTGAGCCAGCTCAAGGGACAATGGTTGGGGTATGGGTAGATAGAAGGCATATTTGCCAGTAAAAGCAAGAAATGTTAAGAGTCAGTTAGATTCATTTAGGCTTCTAGGACATCAGCATGTCTGTTCTTATGTCCTTCTCTATTTGAATAACTTCTCTGATTAAATAGCCAAGGGCTTCATCAGGGTAAGCTTCTAAACATTGTTGTTTCCAGAAAGTTCTCCATGCTCCACTATCACTGGTTTTAACATCCCCATGTTTATCATCTGCATCTTCTTCACCTTTTGTGATCAAGTACACTCCAACAAACCTAGCTAGCCCCTCTGCTTCCCACTCCCAACACACTTTCCCCAGCCAAGAGTCACTTTCATATGTGAAACAAACAGAGCAACAAAAATTCTCCGCATATCTCTATCACTGAGCTTAACAGTGTTTTAAGTGTTGTAACATATGAAGTTGCCAATATTGACCATTTCTTATATATATATATATATATATATATATATATATATATACATATATTTATATCTTACATACCAATCTCATATAATTTGAACAAATAATTATCTGTTTCTGAATCCATATGCTCTATTAGATCATGAGGAGGGACCATGTTTTGTCTTCTGTCGTGTAATCAGATTTTAATGCATGTTTTGGCACATCCCTGGTGAATGAATGAATAAGTAGAGAGTCTGGACTTCAGGACAGGGCCATCTTCTTGGGGAAGTATGCTGAGGGTATTTGATAATAAGCAAGTTTTGTGACCAAGAAACAACCCCTCCATCTGACAGAACTATAAACAGTACACATTTCTCTGGATAATCTATTTCCTCAATAAAAACATGACCACACTGACAGATAAACATACTGTTTTATGCCCTAGCCAAATGATTTTTCTCTTAGGTTACCATATCCTCCAGTACCTCACAGGATGGGAGCCGGTCCTTGAGACTTGCTCTTTCATCTGGTATTTACATGTGGTCTGTTGACAACAAAGGCTAGGACATTTTGGCTGAAGACACTGGCTTTAAATCTTTCTGTTACAGCCTCACACAGGGCTGATTTGGTTCCTGAGTAGATACTGACCTGCATGCAAACCTTGTTTTCTTCCCTGGGTATTCACCATATTGATATGAAAATCATGTTTCTCTTGTGGCACTCAATTCAGTGAGCCATATCTAACATGGCTCTAATGATGAGGTCACCTAAATCATTAGCTTTCAGAGGAAACTTGTGGAAATACCTTTGAGTCAAGATATTTTCTTCACAATGATGTTCAGACTCTTCCAGAATCAGGTGAAAAGAATCTTCTAAATAAACATATCATAATTTCTCATGCAAAATTCTACCTCATAAATGAACAAAGAGACAAAACCAAAAACTTAAGACCAAAGATTCTTAGAGAAAAGATGGATCAAATCCCGGAACTTGCACATTCTAAACACATGCTCCATCAATGAATTATACCCCCAGACCTGCATGTGTGTATATGTGTGTAAAGTAAAACAAAAGTATACATGTATTTTGATTTTAACAACTCTTCAATGAGTCTTAGGTGCAATTAGTACATTTTGTTTATCTTTCTGGTTGATACCATTTTTTAGATTTCTTTTTATGGGTGTGTTGTAAAGAGAGAATTGATTTTTTCCTAGCAATTGTGAAAAATTAAATGAAGTTATTGATGTTTAATAATGACTTCTACTCCTAGGCTATGGGACAATTGTTCTAATAATTGGACATTTCACAAAATTGGCAAAAAAGATATTCTCAAAGTCTGAAACTCATACCTCACCCACAGGGAAGACCCAGGTGAAACTGGACATTGGGGATAGTTGAAAATAGTGTGCTCAGTTTGCTTTCCCAAGGCTGAGAGGCAACACCATTTCAGCTTGAATTTCGGTATTCATGGTGCCAAAGAAAGAAATAATTTCAGAGATAAAGCTCCATATGTTAGTCTAGGCATATTTTACACCCAGCTAGTTGATTTGCACTTGACATTCTCATCTTCAGCAGTTTTCCATTAGGAGTCAAACATCAGCTCAGCTGTTTATTAGTGCAGAAAGTTATCAGTGGGTTAAATAATAAACTATTAAGCCCACTTTAAAGTTTCAAGTAAACAGAAAAAGGTAGAGTTCTGTTTAGGGACAAGGGAATTTTGTTTTTCTCTACCCCTCTGGGTTTGCCAAATTCAGGGGATCAAGAATAACAGATGGTGAGATCTTCCATAATGTTTAGTTTAAGTCTAATCTTATTATATTTATGTTTGGATTTAGACAACATTGTTCAATATCTAATTCCTGGTTTCTTAGACTTTATCAGCTGGGGATCATCTGGGGCTTGAGTAACGATCACAGTGGTATTCAGTATTACAGCCTCACTCCATTTCATTATTGAATTGCAAATCCCTCTATTGAAGGGACCAGGTGACATGGACTGCTTCTCTTCTCTTGGGTTATTGCTCCCACATCACTACTAAAACCGGATGGTTGATGCATTTGCTGAGCCAAACACTTAGTGCTTGTTCTGAGGGCAGAAAGACTGGCATCACGCTGAATCATACCCCAAAGAGTTTCCTCCAACCATATGCTGATATCCTGAAAAGAAATGCAAGGACTTCAGCTCTCTCCTACCACATGGTAAGTTCTTAGCTTACCAGGAAAAATGTAATTCACCCCCTCATGCCCATTTAGTTGGAACATTTTGTTTCTCCTCTTTGCTTAAGCACCTAAAAATCTTAATTGAATGTTCTGAGGCCCTAAGTAGCAGGCTTAAAATTCCTTCCACCATTTCTCTGGAATTGATGGGGGCGTAGGATATTTATGGTTAGGGAAACTGTCCTGTATTTCCCAGTTCTCTAAGAAGGGTCACCTTGTCCTACACGCATATCTAACATGATCCTCAAAACAATCTCAGATCTCAAAGCATTGAATGGAAATTTCAAAGGAATAAAAATCAACTATTCTATTTATTTTCTGTTTTATAAAAAAGAAATGGAAAGTAAATGCTGAAGTTATCCAAAAAGTGAACAATTGATTAGATTTGGTCAAAGAAATGGACTTGTTAGGAAAGAAGGCAAAGCGAGCCATCTGTAATTTATTTGATGCCCAACTGCGTAAGAGGATGCAGGACTCTTCTAGGATTGGACAATAGCATCGGTGATGAAAGTAAAACAGAATTCTCACTTATCTTTTCTAAGGAAAACTAGTATTTTCTTAAGAGATCTTCTAACCCCCCCTTTAAAAAAGGGATCAAGATGACAGGTCAATGGGCAATTATGTTTTAAAACATCTACTTGGTTGTATTTTCATATGGTTTTAGTAGAGCCATCACCTCAGGCTAAAATAGTACTTAAAAGTAAAGCTTTGAACGATGTATGAATGTTCAGTGAGTCATATAAATGCATGGATTTTTTATGTATTTGACATCTCAGCATGTGCAATGTTATAGTTGCTGGACTATATTTTACTACAATATCCCAGAAATGCTTTGCTGGCCTTGAATTTTGATTTTGGAAGCCTTCCTTTCAGAAATCAGGAGATTTATGGAGAAGCAAGGGCCATGTTTGATCATGGGTGATAAAGAATTCCCTATGAGAGCATACAGATGTTTAAAGGCAATGCTCAGGATTTTAAAGGGCTTATCATAGACTAGAAGAAACCACATGGGGAGACAAGCATGAGGTAGAGTAAGAGGCTTCAATCTTGAAAGAACAAAGGCTAAAAGGTTAGAAATTATCCCTAGAGTCAATTTTCTGGGCATAAGGAAGCCAGCGTAGCATGTTGGAAACAAGGCTGGTCTTGAGAACAATTATAAAGGTGTAGTTCTTTCTACTTCCCTTCTTCATCTTCTCCACCTTGCTGCAAACATCTCCAATTTTCCCAGCATAGCACTTGATACTATTATTATTCATTTCTGCTCTCTTTATAGTACTGGGGATGAAGGCTCCAAGACTCAGACCCTGCTTCCCCAGCCATGTACCCGCATCTCTCCATTGAGTACCGAGCTGCCCTGGTGTTGGTGAACCTGTCTATGCTCATGGATTGTCCTCCCCTGAGGAGATACTGTTATTAAAACAGGAACTCCCTGAAAGAGCTGTTTGCCTTGCTCCAAACACGTCCAACTGCAGACATGTTAAATGTTGGAGACATTGGAGGGTAGACATCTGGAAGTGAAGTAGATCCCTTCAATTACATCACATGAATAACTCTCTTCTCTGTACAACCTGCTCTGACACTCCGAGGAAGTCATTCTGGATCCCAAAGACATCAGAGGTCAATGTCTGTGTTATCACTAAGCTGGTTTTGCACCAAGAGCAAGCAGAAACCATTCTCACTCCACCTAACTCAAAAAAGACACTGAATTGATGAGGGGTGAACAGCAGAATGTGTTCCTATTTTCAGATGTATACAATTTATAGTTCTATATTTTTTTGTAAAGTCTAATAGAGGTCCTCAGGGAGCTTGTTTTAATGAACAAATAAGAGTGATTTGTAATTCAGGCATTAATTGCCTATATGTAAATAGCTGCTTCTGAAATGCTTAAGGGTCCTGTTTGAAACCAGTTTCTTCTCTTTAAACCTTGGCCTGCAATTTAATTTGCATTCACAATTTACTCCCAAACCTCTTATTTCACAGATACTGCAAAGGTAAATTTCAACTAACCAATCTATCCATGAGATCCAAATTTCTGTGTGAGTGTGTGTGTGTGTGTGTGTGTGTGTGTGTGTGTGTGTTTTAATCCAAAATTGCTCATTTTGAATACTGAAATATCTGGAGTTTTATTATGACTAGTGCTCAGTTTTGAAGCACATTTAAAATGTGCAGTTTGCTGTCCTTGCTTCATGATGCTAATTTTAGCCAAGGCTGCAGTGATAAAAATCTACATAAATAAATGCATAAATAAATAAAATCTACAAGGCTTCCTGGAATTACCACTTTTCTGAAACAATAGTTTCCAGAAATGATCCTAATTAGTGAGTGTTTCATTGGCTCCAGTGGACAGTTTTATAGATGGTTTCCATTTGCAGTAAGTTGTTCACAACACCCATCCATTTTCATAAATACACACATACGTACATGTGCGTGTTTTTTGTTAGTTTATTGGCCTCAGTATTTGCCATCCACATTTCAAATTATCCTGAAACTAAACATTAAATGTGGTTTTGGTAGGGTTCTGCTGACATTCTAAGCATATATCATGGTAAAAAGAATACAGAACTTTCTTTAAGAGATTTGGTTGCTGATAAATCTGTAATCCTTTTTATAACATTTCTGTACATTGAAAAATAGGGATCTGAGATCCCAGAAATATACATAATGGAAATCCCAATGGCAATGAGGGGATATTTTGCAGGTGGCCCTCTTTAGTCTTGGGAAAAAGTTGACTTTTCATGTAGCTCTTCCAAACAGCTGGAGAAATCCAACTCCAACGTCAATCAGATTTCAGTGAATGGAGGTCAGCAGTAACATCTGGTTGGCCTGTCTAAGCACAGCATATCCTCACACTCTGCTCTTTCCTGCACGTGTTCACTCTTCAGGAAACATTCTATTTATTCTATCATCTGCAAAACAATATGGCCTCTGGAGCATAAATAAGAGAATGAGAGTTGTACCTGTACTTCGATTTTGTCTTAGGTCAGTGAACGACTGTAGCAGAAAGAATTCTTCTCACACTGACAGAATGATTAACAATGTTCACCTCTCTCTCTCTCTCTCTCTCTCTTTTTTTTTTTTTTTTTGAAGTTATAGCTTTTATTAAGTCTCCTATGAGCAAAGATTAAGCCATGAACTCGTAGTGATTTTCTTTTACAGGGTGAGAGAATGACAGCATCATATCAATTAATGTTGGCATATTACCCAGCACAAGAAAAATGAAACTCAATAGTTTTCTGTTACCAGCCTTAGGAAAGCACTCGCTGTCACCATTATCCATGAGGATCATGACAAGCAGCAGCCTCATGAAAGGGCCACACGATTGTGATTTCCCATCATAGAGCCTCTTCTGATACTGAGGGAAGGACTGTCCCCAGGAAACTTGGGCAGTGGCTGGGTTCAGGACATGGAAGCTCTGTAAGTATGTAAATTTCTGTTTGTTTTGGAGGAGCACCCTAAAATATTGGCGGATCATGTAAGGGTTTTTCTTTTGTTTGGGAACTTGCTTGAATTGAATCAAACTCTGCTGGAATTCACGTCAGAGCAGGCTCTCTCTCTCATGGTTTCTAGTATTTCCTGCCTCTGGCCAGGCTACAGCAATCTGAACAAAGCTTCTCATGGTATTTTATCCTGTTTGGATACAGTTCCAGTACAAACCTGGGATCAACTCAAGGCAACAGAAAATAGAGAAGAAAAATCATTAAGGAAAAGACTTGCCTGGCCTCTTGAACCCTGTTAAAAGAATATGAAAATTTAGTATTGTTTATTCTAGTGGCAGGTCAGTGGAGAGGAAAGAACACCATTTTCAAAGCCAGAGACCTGAGCTTCGTCCTTTATTGTCTTGCAACTAAAGTATAAATTTGCAAAGATATTTTGCCTCATCTTTAAAAGAGACTGGAATATTCTTAAAATCCTTTCCAGTTTTTATAGAATATATTCCAAGGCCTATCCATTTCATTCTGAAAATGCTTTTGAAGGCTGGAAAGATTATTTTTCTGTCTATTCTTGACCTTAAGTCAGAGCACTTATCACACATGGAGACTGTGTGATTAAGCATTTTTATGTTAACATCATTATTAATATTTTAAGCAGGTACAATGGGAATTAGTTGCAAACATATTATATCTAGTTGACAGTTTTGCTGATTCAAGAAAATATATGACTTTTGTCCTCTTAATAATGGATAAATTCAATGCCATTTCTCCTTTCAAATCTTCTACTTCATTACATAAAAAAGAAAAATATTTATGGGTCCCCCTTCCCAACCCCACCCAAGGCCTCCCTGTGCAGCCTCTTGGGTTATGCACTAGACAGACAGCTAAAGAGGGCTCCGTTCACCTAGAAGACAATGGGATGATGTTCTCTGGAATTATATAGAATGATGACCTTAAACCTCATGTCTACCTGATCCATTCTCAGTATTCTAATTGCTTGTCTTCCTGAAACAAGTCATACAATTCCCTGCCCTTACATTTTTGTCTGGAAGATTTTTTCTACCTGAAATATCTCCACTAATGCATTAAAATGATTCTTTATCTCCTTAAACACGATACATTTCTCGATGGCAGGAATATTCTGCATTGTGCCTCAAAGCACAGGTAAATAAGCTATTGGGAAGCACAATGTCTTGACATATTTTGTTCAGTTTACATTATCTAGAAATACAACTAAGGTAAAGAAAGATTAAACAT
The DNA here is from genome assembly GCF_902686455.1 of Sciurus vulgaris. NCBI lineage: Eukaryota > Metazoa > Chordata > Mammalia > Rodentia > Sciuridae > Sciurus > Sciurus vulgaris. The sequence goes on along the minus strand of NC_136473.1, from coordinate 40,031,099 downwards.
TAAATTTTAAATTACAAGGGACTAGAGTTATAGTTCAGTGGTAGAGTACATGCTTAATGTGTATGAGGCTCTTTAATCCCCAGCAGACCCCCCTGAAAAAATTAAGTTACATAACATTTAAAATGGTTTGGGGGCATCTACATAAACAACTTTTGACCTATCTTCTCTTGTTTCTGACTTACCATCCCCAATTGAGTCATGTATGTCTTCCTTTACCATCCTTCTGACTTGTCATTAAAGCCCAGAACTCTCAGGAAATCCCTAAGGTACAATAGCAAGTTTAAATATTTCTTATTGCTTCATCATTCTTCTATTATTCTACACGTTCTCATTTTTAAACACGTTATATCAAAAAAAAGGGGAAAAAAACCCAATATGAGCATAAAATAAGACCTACAAAACACTAGAATTCAGTAGAGTGGTAAAAGATAGAAACTATAATGGATAAGCAAAGATCAAAGGCATAGTCAAAAATGTAATATTAGAAGAGCCATTAAGAGGATATAGTATAGAGCACAAACCCTGGAACCTGAGTCATCTCTGTTCAACTTCAGCTATTCCACTTGTTTAAGTCCTCTATGGTCAGAGACTTCACTTTCAAAGAGGAATAACAGGGTTATTCTAGGATTAAGCATGCTAATATAAGTTCTTCAAAATTACTGAGAACAATGAGTTAGCAAAAACTCAAATAGCAGTCCAGGGGACATGTAGGGGTTTTTGCTGTGAGCCTCTGGTCACATCCATTTCATCAGCTGGTTAATACATCACCGAGTTGTATGTGTGTTCCAGTTAAAGATACCTTATTAATATATATTGTTGATTCATTAAAATTGAACTCACCGATGGGGCATGGTGATGCATGCCTGTAATCCCGGTGGCTAATCCCAGCTGTTGTGGGGGCTGAGGCAGAAGGATCAGTAGTTCAAAGCTAGCCTCAGCAACAGCAAGGCCCTAAGCAACTCAGTGAGACCTGTCTCTAAATAAGATACAAAATAGGGCTAGGGATGTGGCTCAGTGGTTGAGTGCTCCTGAATTTAATCACCAGTATGCCCCCACCAAAAAATTGAACTCACTACCAACAACAGCATAACTCCTCATACCTGAGCGAAGCTGTGTGTGAGGCCTCTCATTGGTAAGCATATAGGTTCTTCATAAGGCACGTCACAGCTTTCTTGTACTTAGGAACGCTAGATGCTGCTTCAGCACTATGTTTGCAGCCTATTTTAAATAGCAAAACCACCTAGAGAAAGTCCAAAACTGTGAAAAACACAACACTAAAATAGAAGGTGTTTTGTAGAGGTGATTAATATCTACAATTAGTTGACTTCAATAAAAGGAGATTACCCTTAATAATGTGGGTGGACCTCATCCAATCTATTGAAAGCCATAGAAGCAACTACTGAGATTTCCTGGAGATCAAATTCTCTTCAGACTAAAGCATCAACTCCAGCCTATAAGTTTGCCCCACAGATCTCAGACCTGAACGTGAGTCAGTTCCTTAAAGTAAATCTCACTCCACACAGGCACAGATGTGCACATACACGCACGTAAGCATGCACACTCACATATACATGTATGCATCTCCCATCAGCTCAGTTTCCCTGGAGACCTCTGATACACTGACTTTCAATTGTTTTCCCTGTTGTAGGGACACAGTCACATGGAGAGGACACCTGAATGGAAATCAGGAAGTCCAGATCTTTATCTCATCTGCATCTCCTTGTCGGGGATTCATCATTCATGTGGTTGAACTGGCCACTCCCTATGGTTATTCTAACTCCAGATCCTCTGGGCAGAAAAAATAGGCCTTCCTCTCTCCCCCAGCCTGTCTTCTAACTCCCTTTGTAGAATCACAGAGTATAAGGGTTGGATAGAACTGTAGAGATTATATCATCCAAGCTCATTATTTCTTGATTTCAAATACAAACTTAAAACCCCAAGCTCATGTTCCCTTCCCTCATTCCAAAACTGGACATAAACACTTGTAAGACTTGGCGAGTCTACTGCCAGATTCTCTGAACCCTTGGGAAGTCCTGCCAAGTGTGGTTTCAACAACAAAAACTGAGAAACTAGGGGTGTGGGTGGGGGGGGGGGTGGGGAAAATGGGATTCTTTTAAAGCCCTGAAATGCTAGCAGAAAATTGATCAAAGCCGAGATGAATTTCACCCATCTCTTCTAACGAGCTGCTAATATTGTAGTGGCAGTCTTGTCAAGATAATTTGTCACACATGTCCCTGTGTGGGCTAAAGCCCCTTCAGAGTCATCTTCCCAAACTACTGCCACAGGCAACTTGTCTGAAACAAAGCTCTGAGACCTAATGGAAAGGAAAATTCAGAGGGGGTGAGCAGAGGGTACAGTTAATGGTCACTGACAAGTCATCTGAGCTCATCCACCCCCCAGATCATGTAACTTCAACCAAATCTACCTTCATTAAGCTTGAAAAGCCCACTGTTATTTCTACTACATTTGTGTTCCTGACACAACTGCAATGCCTACTGTCACACAGATGCTGTCCTGGAAAAAAAAAAAATGCCACCTCCTGAAAAGTAACGTGGTGTCAACACTAGTTACCAGACCAATAAAAAACTGTGAGAAGCAAGATTCCTTGCTAAGACAGCTCGGCAGTGATCCCTCAGCCAGGGCAAAGTTCTCTCTGGCAGAATGACTGCCTGTGACCCCAGAGGGACCTAAGTCCGAGCATCAGCTACGGGGTGCATGGCTCACACAGTGAGTCCATCCATCACACGAGGACCCTCATACTTGCTTAAGTGGCTCCCAGGCCAAACCATCAATTGGCTAACACAGTCATCACCACCGAGCCTCACAAAGGTCCCATTCTTTCTCTCTGCTTTTAACATAAAAAACACCAACAAAACATCTGTTGTGGGTAATCCGAAGAACAAAAAGATATAACAAGAACAAAAAGAATCCAAGGTGCAGTGGGTATTGGGGGCAGAAATAATGACCATGTCATGAGGCAGGTTATGCAAGGTCTCTTCTAGACTGAGCCATTCAGCATGGAGAAGAAAAGTCGTAATTTCCCTTTATTTTTTCATCTTTTTAACAACCTGCCAAATTGTAAAGAAATTATACTGTATTTTATTCAAAAAAGAATTCTAACTTGTCTACAGGTTTATGTATCTACTCATATACACCCTGTTTCAAACTAAAGTAGATTTAAAGTTGCATCATTTCCATAATAATGTTAATTGCATACTTGACTAGTGTAAGTTAAGAACTAGTTGTATACACCCCAGGTTGCTCCAGTCAGAGGACACTATAAATACTGTCCAATCCAGTCAACCCCAGTGTTTATTGAGGAAATGATGATCCAAGCTTGGTAAGGTGGCTTCTCAAAATTCATACAGCTAAGGTTATTATATGTAGAAATGTGATTCAAATCCAGGTGTCCCTCCTACTTCCATAAGAATCACATGAGACTTAAAAGACATGAAAGATCAGGGGAAGCTCTCACTGGACACGGAACAGCACCTTGGGTTGAAATGCTCAATCTGGCTCCAAATCATGCCAACTGGACTGAATGGGTTACTAGAAGATTGATAAAATGCTGGGAGGCAGGGAACAAGTATCCTAGCTAGAGATAGGAAATGCAGGCATCAGCTGGGGAGAACAAGTTCAGTAGTGTAGCAGAAAAAAAAGCTAGGCTAATATGGAGGAAGACTTGACAACCTTAGAGGATAATTATCCTAGAGATGAAATCACCCAACTCCAACTTCAGAGTCCTGGGAAAAGCTGAGTCAATAACCTTGTTGAGTAACGTTAAGTTACAAAAGATCAGCTAGATTGCTCACCTGTTAGGGGAAGAATATCTTAGCCTCTGACATGAAAATGTGCATAAAACTGTTGACTAAGTAGAGTTTAGAAGAAGTAAAGTGAGAGAACATGGCATAGAGAAGTCCCCATGCCCTCATCCAAAGATGGGTAATGACAATGTAGGTGAATAAGTGGAAGAAAAATGTCAAGTTATAAATAATTTTTTGGGAAGAACAGTAAGTCGGTATCATGCTATAGTAATAGCAAAGAAGAATTAACAAACTTTTTCTGTACGCTTTTACTCTGCTCTTTCTTCTGCTGCAGCCCCATGCCCCTTTTTCACCTGGGTTCTACATAAGAAGGAAATATATAGCAAGTTAATTTGGCATGTACTATTTTGGAGCAAAAAAAAATCAGTAGATAAATATTTTAACTAAATGTCAGAAGTCAATTTCACTCATTTTTCTTCTATTGTACATTTTTTCCTTGTTCTTCTTCCCTGGTCAGTCAGAATAAACAAAATCTAATGCTAAAGATCTATATGAGGTAGAGTTTTACAGAGATCCATTTATCATACACCCTTAAAGCAAAATGAAAAGCAAAGGAGTGAAGACCTCAAATGCATGAACTTAGTAGCTATGAATTTCCATGTCTTATAATTTTCCCCACAGAATGGCTCTGGTTCCTCTTTGCCCCTGTGGCTAAGTCCATGAATTCACCTGCTGCCTCCATTCATATATGATTGACTCAAATTCTCAACTGCAGAACACAAAGACAGACTTAAACAGAAGATCACAGTGATACATTTCAGGCACTGAGCAGAGATCCTGGCATGCAGTAAGAGCTCAATAACTGTTCTCTGCTGTCATTTTTGTCATAATCTTTGTCTCCTTCCTCCTCTTCCTTACCATCATCTATAACCCACAATCTGGCCACATTCGGTCACATTTGACCTTCCAATCTTGTTTTCAAGAATAAATTAATGAATAAACATGAAATTCTATAACCAAATATCTCTAGAGGATGATAAGAGAATGAGTATGTGAAGTAGCTCATGATTGAACAAGTCTAGAGTTCCCATTCTTTTTTCCTCTATTTTTCTTTAACTCTCTAGCTTATCTTCTCAGAAAATAGAATGTAATGAACATTTTCAGCCACTCTATGACCATGTGAAATCATACACTTTTTAGTTAAAAATGTTCACAATTCATGATGTGTATATTGTTTTAGTGACATAATTTGACAAAAGTATGAATTTGCAAATAATACCTTCTTCTATTCTTGTAACATTTTATATACTCTGTAAGTAATACACAATTGCATTTTCTATTGCTCCTTGCCTTCCCTCCTCCCTTGCTGGAGTAGAGCTCTTTGTAATTTTTTTCAGAGAAGATCTACAAATGGTTAAACTTTCTGTATTTTTCCCTGAAAATATGTTCATTTTATTGCACCTCTTGAGTGATAATTTAGCTAGGAATAGAAGTCTAACTTTTATAAGTTAGAGGTTGCAACTGAATGAAGAATAGCAACTTGACCAATAAGCCTGGTGAATAAGGCTTGTGTGAAGTTTGACAAAACAGATTGTTTTTCATATAGAAAAATTTGGATATTAGAAGTCTTAGGTTGGTGCCCTGGCCTAAGACTGACCATCCATTTGTTAGTGAGAAGTCATCAAAAACTCCTCTACTTTAATAATATGCAAACCTTAATAAGTGGTTTTCATTCTCATCATCAAAAGATGATTTATGTGCTTTTAGTCATTAAATCCATGTTCTAGGCAAGAATAAGGGGATAGGAGATACAAAAAGAAAATATATACAGGTTGGCTATATTTGTCCTATTTTTTATTAGAAAAATAGTGGCTTCCCCCACATGCACACATGAAAAAAACAAAAAACAAAAAACACCTGCTGACATTTCTCTGTCAAATGTCCAGTTCTAGTTGCAAGGAATTCTTCAGAAGTATTTTTAAGTGGGCATGAATTATTACTTTGGGTAATATTGGGATTTTGTTAGGAAGAAGTGAGAATAAAATGAATATCATGAAAAAAACTAGCAGTGTTTGCCACTTAGGTTCATAATTAATTCATTTTTATCTAATAAATTGCTCCATGCTTGTATCTAATATATTGTACATGAGAAATCTGATTGGTCTTTTTCTTTAAGAGCTGTAATTTTGGAGTCTCTGGATAAGTCCTTCCATTTTCTGTTGTTATTGCTTGTCTTTAAAAATGGTGACTGTCATCAAATAGTGAAGGACTCCTCCTTGAGAATTTCTGCAGTTGAGATTCCCTAGTGTCAGCAAGCTACCTCTCTGTTCTGCTGCTTCCTTGCATCTTCTAACATGAAAGCTCATTCAGTGCTTCTCATGGCCTCTAGCTTGTTCCTGGATAATACCCCTGTGCAGTTTTCCCTTTGCATTTCACCAGAATTTCTCATAGTTTCTGAGTCCCTTATAATTCTCTTTGATCTCTCCAAGTAAGATAATGCATAGACATTTATTTTTATGTATTTGATATGAAAAGGTGGAGTCAGTAGCTTGTGCTTTTTCCACCCACTTAAAACAAAATTAATATTCTAAATAATTCACAAACGGAATGGGTGGAGTTTACAACAATGCTAGAGTAGGTCACACAGAAGAAAGAGGTCATAGATTACAGCTTATAATCTTTAGAAACTAAACTATTTGCTGTGCAAGGTGGACCTTGCCAAGTTTCTCACAGTGATTGCAGATCATGCTTGTTTATGCCCACAGTAAGTTAATGGATGATACACTTACTTGACTAGCAGTATCTGCTTCAAATAGAGCAACAATATCAGATGTAACAATGATCATTAGAGAGAGAAATATTAGTCCTTTGTATCATAGTTTTGATATGCCTATGGAATAGGTCTTAATAGGCAGAGTATAGCTCTTCAGTTTCTCTTTGTAGAACTATTTCATCTTAATTATTATAGATAAAAAACCTGATGAACCTGATAGGTAGGAAACAGAACATCATATGCTCTGTTCCTCATATATTCTCAGCTAATAATGCTATACTTATATAGCTTGCCATCTTTCCTGGTATTCTTTTTCTTTCTACTAGATCTAGCAAGAAAGTTCACAACCTAAGAGTTTCCTTTTGCAGATCTCAGGATCTTGATATTCCCATGGCATACTAAGATGCAGAGAAAGCAAAGAGAAATTAAGATGACAAAAACAAACTCCAACATGGAAAACTCTGCTCTCCACACCCCTATAAAATCTCTCAGCAACAATCCAGAGAGATGCCCACTTTGCATATTTTTTCAGTAAACTCCCTTAAGTGTACCCGAGCAAGACCAGCTTTGTTATGAAATGACCCTGTTTTTCCTGTGGGTTCTGGAGAAGGGAGGCTGAAATGACCCAAGGGACAGGATAACATCTCAGGAAGTATGTTTAAAGAAATGAAATTGCTCTGAGTTTATTTAAATTCCATCATTTTTCATAAAAATTTCTCTGATTACTGAGCATTAACTCAGGATGTTTTTCCAGTTCTCTGAATTCCTAAAACCCTTAGAATATATGGCATAGTGTGATTTTTAACTTAATCTCCTAATTACCATTTTATGACTGCTGTCTGTTTTAAACCTTGTCTCTCCCACTGTCAGATCACCTCCACATGCTCAGGAGTAATGGTCCTCAGTTCTCAGAGCTACAGTTCCCAGAATACTAGATGCAGAGCAGGCAAGGGCTTCATAAATACTGGTTCATTTAACCTGAGAGAAATTGTCTAATTACTGTCCTCAAGCCAATAAGTTTTTATTTAAAGAAAATAGAGTCATCTTTAATGTCCAGAGTACTAAACAAAAGAAGTTTGGCATACATTCAAGCAGGAAAGAGTTCTTCAGTCGTATCCCAAATATGTGCAAAAGATCTCAGCAGCTGTGGATGGTGCAAACAGGAATGAATTGCTTACAAGGCACCAGGAACTAATGGAATACTAACTGAAAGTTTCCTGGGTGGGAGGCTGCTTCCTGTTTGATACAGACCTGCCTGAATCACTGGGTAGTGATGCTAAGTGGGGAATAAAATACTTAGAAATTAATTCAGTGCAAAAAAAATACTTTTATAAAGCAACATTATCGAGGTTACTTGGAATATAACAAATACCCAATGAAATGTACCTATTTAAAGTGTTAGCCAGGTACACACCAGTGATTCAGGAGGCTGAGGCAGGAGAATCTCGAATTCAAAGTCAGCCTCAGCAATTGTGAGACATTAAGCAACTCAATGAGACCCTGTCTCTAAATAAAATACAAAATAGGGCTGGGGATGTGGCTCAGTGGTGGAATGCCCCAGTACCAAACTAAATGAATTAAATAAATAGAGTGTATGCAGTATGCAATAAATTTGGACAAATGTATACATTCTGTATCCAAAACCCCAACTAAGATGTAGAGCATTCCAACAATACTAAAGGACCCTGTTGTTCCCTTGTAGTCAATCCCAACCCAGCTCCTGCCCCAGCTCCAAGCAACAACTGATGTGCTCTTTATCATGGCACTTTGGTCTTATTTTTGTAGAATTTAATATGAATTGAATCATGTAGCATTTGAGTTGTTTCTTTTACCTTTTCATAGCGGAATAGTATACCATTGCATGAATGTTCTATGTTTTATTTATTCATAAAAATGAGGATTGGAGTAGTTTGCCTTTTGTCTTTGTTTCATTTCTATAGGATAAATGTCTAGGAATGCAGTTCCTGGAAATTTGAAAAGTGTACTTGCTGTACTTGCTGTTCTTAAAAATCATTAGACCATTTTACATTCTCACCATCAATGTATGATCCTTCCAGCTTTCCACATCTTACCAACATTTGGTATTGTCAGTCTTTTTAATTTTTGCCATCTAGTGGGTATGTAGTGGTATCTCATTATGGTTTCCTTTTTTTTTTTTTTTTTAATTAGGGATTGAACCCAGGGACACTTACCACTGAACTATATCCACAGCCCTTTTGATTTTTATTTTGAGACAGATTCTCACTGAGTTACTGAGGCTGGCCTCAAACTGGTAATCTTCCTCCCTCTGACTCCTGAGTCATACCATGTCTGGATCTCATTACAATTTTAATTTTCATTTGGAGGTAACTAATGTTGAGTATCTTTCAGAAATTTTTGACTATTCATTTATCATATTTTGTGAAGAATCTGTTCAAGACTGCCTATTTTTTAATTTGATAGTTGGTCTTATTGTTGCACTGAACAAGTATTTTATATAATCTGGATGTAAGTTCTTCATCAGGTCTAGGTACTGCAAATGCTTTCTCCCAGTCTCTTCCTTACATTTTCACTACCTTAATAATGTATTTTGAAGAACAACTTTTTTAAAAAAATTAAAGACAATAATTTATTTACTTTTTTCTTTTGTGTCCTGAGAAATATTTCCTTTTTTCAAAGTCACAAAATATTCTCCAGGGCTTTCTTTTAGATCAATGGTTAGCAACCTTCTTGTAAAAGGCCATATAATCAATAATTTTGGCTTTATGGACCATATGGTCACTGTTGCAGCTAATCAACTCTGCCATTGTAGCACAAAAGCATCCATTGATAACACAAACAATGGAGCACACTTAAACATGGCCAGTGAACCATGGTTTATCAACTCCTGGTTAGAAGCATTAGAGATTTAACTTCTATATTTAGGACTATGATCTACTTCCAATTAATTTTGGGACACCAAAATTAATAATAATAATAATCCAGATTATTGTTATTATTATTTTACATTTTACCATGTGCATATGTAGATGTTCAGCAAAACTTATTGAAAAACTTTTATTTTCTCATTTAATGATCTTGGCATCTTTTACAAAATCAATTAGCCTTGTATTTCTGGACTTTCTATTCTGTTCAATTGATATGTATGTTTATTCTCATGCCAGTGCCATGTTCTTGATTAATGTATATTTACAGTAACTGTTGAAAACTACTAGTGTATGTACTTCAACTTAGTTCTTTTCATTTTTCTAATTTTTTGGGGGGTGTGTGTTAGAGGTCCTTTTCTTTTCTAATATAAATATTCGAACTAGCTTCCTTGGTGTGATTTTGACTGGAATTGCATTGAATCTATTGATTAATACTGGAAGAATTGTCATCTTAATATTAAATCTTCAAACTCATGAACAAGATAATTTTTAAAATTTTCTCTTGGGTTTGTTTTGTATTATTTATTCCTCAGGTCTTAAGCACATTTTGTTAAATTTGTCTCTAAGTATTTCATGTTTTGGATCCTATTATAAAAGCATTGTTCATTTCAATTTCCAATGTTTTCATTTAATTACTATTGATTTTTTAAATGTTGAACTTGTTGACATGCTAAATTCAACTTTTAATTGGAGCAGATTTGGGGGGTTCCTTAGGTATTTAATACACACAATCATGTTCTCTATAAATTAAAATATTTTGCTTATTCCTTTTCATTGTATCAAGTTTCTTTCTTCTTGGGTTTTTTTTGTTTTTTTTTTTGTTTTTTTCCTCTTTACTTACATCACTGGCTAAGATTTCCACTGTAGTGTTGAATTAAAGTAGTAGGAGTGGACATTTTTCTCTTGTTCCTTATCTCAGGTGGAAAGTATAAACATTTCTTCATTAAGTATTATGTTCATTGTAGATTTTTCATGGATCCCTTTTTCAGGTTTAGAAGTTGGTTTCTATTCCTGAAACCAGCCTAAAGATGTTATCCTTTTCAATCATAAATTATATTTTGTTTTATTAAATACATCTGTTGAGATAACATGAATTGTTTTTTAAATCTTTAAGTCTTGGGATTTAGCTCAGAGGGAGAACAGTTTGCTTCCTGTGCATAAGGCCCTGGGTTTAATTCCTAGCACACACACACACAAAAATAAATGAATTTGGCTAATTACATCAATTGATTTTCAAATGTTTTAAAATTAGTCTTATGTTTCTGGGAAAAATCCTCATAGTAATCATATATTATATTTTTCATATATTGCTAAATTCTAGTTACTAATTTTTGAAGGATTTTTGTGCCTTTGTTTATGAGGGATATTGGTCTTTAGTTTTATTTTCTTATAATATCATTGTTTTTGATATTAGGATATTCTGAGCTCATGACCTGAATTTTAAAGCGTTCTTTCCTCTTCTCTTTTCTGAATCATTTTGTGTAGGATTGGGTAATATTTCTCCCTTAAATGTTTCATATATTCTAACAATAGAATCATCTAAGCATGAATTTGTGTGTATAAAGCGTTTAGTTTTGACTTAAATTTACTTACAAACTTATAATTTATGAATAAATTTTTCTCTATTTCTTTTTTAAAATCAATTTTAGTAATGTGTATTTTTCAAGAATTTTTCTGCTTTTTCTTGGTCAGACGTTAGACAACTTTCTCTAAAGGGACAGATATTAAATATTCCAAGTTTTGTTGCGATACAGTCTCTGCGGCAATGAATCAACTATGCTATTTATAACATAAAAGCAAGCATGGAAAATTCATAAACAAATGGACATGGATGTGTTCCAATAGAACTTTCTTTGCTAAAACAGGTGATGGACCAGATATAACCCATTGCCATAGTTTTCCTGCTCATTTCAAATTTTTGGCAAGAGGTGTTTGAAATATCCCCTCATTATTCTTTTAATGTCTGTTATATCTAGAGTAGTATCATTCATGATACTGATAATTATCCTTTTATTTTGATGAGTCAAGTCAATGGTTTATCAGTTTTATGGATTTTTTTTTACAAAGAATTTTTAGTATCGTTTATTTTTTTCCATCTTTGATTTTGCTTTTTATTTCATTGGAATCTGCTCTTATCTTTAACACTTTATGTCTTCTACTCAATTGGGATTTAATTTTCTTTTTACTTTCTGTAAAAAAATTAAATCATTAATTTTATTTCCTTCTTTTAATATCTGCCTTTAAAGCTTTAAATCTTCCTCTACACACTGATTCAGTTGCATCTCACAAGTTTCTTGTGGTTTAATTGAAATTTAATTTAAAATGCTTTCTATCTTCCTTTGTAGTTTCTTCTTCGACTCATGAGTTATTTAGAAATTTGTTATTTCATTTCCAAATATTTGGAGAACATTTTAGATATCTGTCTGATATAGATTTCTGACTTAATTCCAAAGTGATCAAGAACATTCTCTTTACCATTTCAGTTCTTTTAAATTTATTGAGACACTTATGACCCAATATTTGGTCATTCATTGTACATATTCCACATGCACTTGAAAAAAGATATATATTCTGTCAGTAGCTAGAGTGTGCTATAAATATCAATTAGTTCCAGTTGCTTGGTATTCTTAAGTCTTCTATATCCAAATTGATTTTTTGTCTACTTGTTCTGTTACAAAGAAGAGTGGTAAAATCCTCAAATATATTTGTCAGCTTGTCTGTTTTCCTTTTCAGTTCAGTTAGAATTTGCTTCACATATTCCAAAACTCTATCATTAGGAATATAGAGTTCTGACAGTAATCCTGCTTGAAAAGTTTTATAATTATGAAGTGTTACCCTTCATATTTGAGAATTTTCCTTGTTTTAAGGCTCCTGTTATCTAATATTAATATATCCATTCCAGTTCTCTTTTGATGATTGCTTGCTCTATTATTTTCTATTATTTTACACTTATCCAATTTTAAAATGGAGTTCTTATAGAGAGTATTGTGTTGGTGCTTTGCTTTTTAGTCCAAGTGAATGATCTCTGCCCTTTAATTTAAATAGTTTATAGTTTTACATTTAATGTAATCATAATTCTACATAGCTGAAATGTATCATATTGCTACATATTTCTATTTTATTTGTTTTATTGTACTTTTTCCTCTTTCCCTGCTTTTCATTGAATTATTTTTAATATTCCATTTAATCTTCACAATTAGTTTTCTAAGCTGTTTATTTTTGTAATCATTCTGTGCAACTGTTGTGATGTTCAATCTACATTGTTCTACAAATTAGTTCATGTATTATCTAAAATTTATAACAGTATAGTTCTATTCCCACACTTTCATTACTGCACTATTATTTTAATAATTTTACTTCTACTTATGCTATAAACCCCATAATACATTTTTAATTTTTATTATTTTTTCATACATTTTAGTACTATACATCTTATAGACCCACATTTTTAAATATTATTTTTGCTTTTCACTGAGCAATTGTCTTTTTGAATGGCAGATCAGTTTTGTATTCCTAGAACAAACTCCACAGGTTGTAATATACTATGCTTTTAATATTTTCTAGACTTGGCTTTCTAAAACAGTTCATATATGATTAAACTCTGTTTTAAATACAATAGTGCCATTCAAATCCAATGACAGGAAATATCTAGGAGAACTATATGATGTCAGGAGATCAGAAATTCCTCTTGGAAGAGAGAACATGCAAGATATAATATACAAGAAGGAAGCAGTTGCTAATTAATTATAATTCTGTCATTCAGCAATTCTCTGACACTAGTTAAAGTAGAAAGCAAAAATTATGGCATTTGCAGGCAAATGGATGAAACTGGAGAGTATCATGCTAAGTGAGATAAGCCAATCTCAAAAAACCAAAGGATGAATGATCTTGCTGATAAGCAGATGATGACACATAACTCGGGGTGGGAGGGTGGCAAGAATGGAAGAAGGAGGGACTGTATAGAGGGAAAAGAGGGGTGGGAGGGGTGGGGGGGAGGAAAAAATAATAGAATGAATCAAACAACATTACCCTATGTAAATTTATGATTACACAAATGGTATGCTGTTACTCCATGTACAAACAGAGAAACAACATGTATCCCATTTGTTTACAATAAAACACACACACACACACACACACAAAGCACCCTGCAGCGATTATCAGGGTGATTTATTAAAGTGATGCATTCAGAATAAAAAATAAATTAAAAAAAAAAAGTAGAAAACAGTCTAGTGAACAAATTAGTATAAACTTATTATTTCACAGGTGAATATAAAGCCCAGAGAGGGTAAAAGAGTAAAGAGATTCACCTGAAGTTTCCCAGTGACCCCCACTTCTGCAGAGCTGTGAGCTGCCTGCTTCTCCTGACTTTAGGTAAAGTGATAGATTTAGTATATGTGTGTTTGTATCATAAAAGTTGATTTCAATTTGTAGTGTCTGTGGTTGCAAGGATATGACATTAACATCTGGGACAGTTCAGACTGGTTTGCTTTCAGATTCAAAATGATTTTGGCATTGGGTGGAGTTTTTAAAATGTTAAAAATAGCCCATGAAGCCAGGCATGATTGTGCATGCCTGTAATCCCTGTGACTTGGAATTGCTAAGAATTACCAGTTCAAGGCCAGCCTGGGCAACTTAGTGAGACCCTCAGCAACTTAGTGAGATCCTGTCTCAAAACAAACAAACAAACAAACAAAAAACCTGGGAATGTAGCTCAGTGGTAAAGAACCATGTGGTTCCATTCCTAATACAAAAAAAAAAAAAAAAAAAAAAAAAGCCCCTAAAAGAGAGGATCATAGAATAACCCAAGAGTTTACTTTTCCTTTATAAATGTATATAAATTGAGTTATTATTTACCTGCAGTGAAAAATCACTGACATTAGTTGTACAATTTAATCACTTTTGATAAATATTTACACTTAGGTAATTCATATTTTATAACAGAACATCCTTCCACAGTCCAGAAAGTTCCTTTGTTCTCTTTCTTAGTCCCCTCTCCCTAGAAGTAAACATTTTTCTGAGTTCTGTAACCATAAAAGTTTCACTTGGTCTAGAACCTCAGGTAAAGGAATTATGCAATAAACAGACTCTTTTATTCGACTTCTTTCACTCAGTATTCTGTTGGGTTTCACCCACATTGTTACATGGATCAGTACTTAATTCCTTTATATCTCTGAACAGTATTTCATTGGATGACCACACATCATGGTTTTTTCATTCATTCTCATGTTTCATTCATTCATACTCTGCACTATTTCTAGATTTTGTTGTTATTGGTGATGCTTTGGGGAAAAAACCTGCTATCCATGTTATTGCATAAGTATTTCTGGACAGACCTTTTTTTTTTCTTGGATAAACATGAGAATTGAAATTCTACATTATATGTAGACATATGATAATCTTTTAAAAAAAAACAGTAAACAAATTTCCAAAGTAGTGGTACTGGTTTACATATCCACTAGCAGTGTATGAAATCTTCGGTTGCTCCACATCCTCAACATTGTTTCGCAATTCTAGTGAATGGGTACTCGTATCTTATTGCAGGTTTAATTTGTCTTTGATGATTCACAAAACTAAATTTTTTTTATGCATTCATTGGACTTTGTGTAGTTTATTTTGTAAAGAGTTCAAATCTTTGCCCATCTTTCTGCAATTAAGATCTTGTCTTTTGTTATTGAGCTATAGGAATACTTTTTAGATTTGGAATACCAGTCATTTTCCCGGTATATTTCTGGAAATTTTCTTAGACTTCATTCACAGCACATTTACCCAAGAATAGCTTTGGAACCAGCAGGAATGACTACTGCCTAGAGCATTTCCGTCTTCACCATCCCTTTCTCTTTAGGTCTATGGTTCTTGGTGAGAGTGAAGATAAGCAGGGTTTACCTGGGGGAGCCTGTCAGGATGTTGCAGCTCTCAAGTCATTTTTGGAATTTAATAACATACCAGTATAAAATCAGAGGGGAAGTTTGTAAAGCTTCTGAGTCTACAAGAAGGTACACTTGCTATGGTTCAACCTACTTACTCCAAAAACTGTTTCACACACTTGGCTCTCACACCAGCTAACCACTGGCTCCCCATATTGTTCCTGATGGGGAAGTTGCCACATCCTACCACCTTGTCACCAGGAATTCCTGGTTTCTCTTTGCTGAACTTTGAACCAGTCTTTTCCTTTAGAACAACCCTCTCAGGTTAAAATGGTCAAAAGGAATTGTCCAAAGGAAATTTAAAAGAGAGTTCAAGAACTTAAAAGCAAATGTTTCCTGGGTGAGAAAGAGTCTTCCCTAAACTGACCTCAAGATCTCTTCTTTAGGTTTTCCTAACCTCTCCGCCTCTTGGGGAAATCATGCAAGTTCATGCCTAGGATGTTCTCTGATCCCTGGGTCATTATCCCTGGTCACTTGTAACTGGCCTATATACAGAAAATTGAGGATCTTGACTTCTACTCCCAGTAGCATGAACTCCGAGTGCCTATAATTTGCCCTTGAGAACAAGATGCTGACTTTAAATACACCTTCAGAAACCCAGTTGCCTGGCCATCCTCTTCCACTCTAGCATTGATCCACAGGCTTCTCCTTCTGCCTAAGGTTTTCAATTGCTCTGACAATTAAGATATTTATTAAAAAGGTCTGCAGTGTCTAGACTCAAGTTGTTGTTTTCTAAATAGTGGCTACTATACAAACAGCTGTGCTTGCTTGGATCTGATTGCTCCACACATTTCCTATTCTATTCATTAAGGGGTGAATCATGTGTTTATTAGCTGAAGCACACCCCCTGAAGAGTATTCATATTATCATTCCCATCTGAGAGAAAAGGAAGCTGGCAGTTGAAGTAAAAGGACATCATGGAAGCACCGCCTATTTGCACAAAGCACTTTGACTTGTGTTAGCTCAGTTTTTCACAGAGACCCCACTTGGTAGATGAGTTACTTGCTACTACCTCTACTACAGCAGGTCAGGAAACTAAAAGGGCTTAGGGCTAAGCAAGTCATCCAAAGTGCCACAAAAGGTCAGCTGTTAAGCAGAAACCAAAATGCTGGGCTCCTATTTCCTGGCTCAGTCCTCTCTTTCCACCCACTCAGCCTTTAAATTATGGTGAGTCAGCTGGATGGAGGACCAGAACAGAGTTTGGATCGAAGGCAAGGAGGGACTGACATCAGTGCAATGAAAAAAAATAGAAAAAAAATGCCAAATCAAGGACACATCCAATTGCCATAAAGGAATGGGGACCATACTGAGGCCCTTCTTAACTGAAAGTCGCTCCAGCTCCCAGCCCCAGGGCTTCTGCAGCCCACAGAGATTAGGACCCAGAACTTAAGGGCCAGGCTTTCCAATCACTGCCTGCCTGGAAGCTTCTCCTACAGTCAAGCTGCTCCTCTGTGATTTAATCTTCCCTCCTGCTCTCCTCTTCTTCCTGCCTATTGAGTACAGCTAGTGGGGATCATCTAAGAACTCACTGACATGCAAAATGGCTTCATTTCTTCTGGTGAATGAGTTGTTCACTTTGGGAAAGGAATGCTTCTCTGACTGCCTCTGTATTCGCCTAGGTTTTCAGCTAGTACCTGGTACCCTTTGCTTAAGAGAAGACAGGACAGTTTTTTTGTTTTTTGTTTGTTTCTTTCTAATGCATTTTTCAAGCAGTTAGAGACAACTATCTCTCTAGAGGGGAGAAGGGTGATTATAATTGAGAAGAAAGAACTAATAGAGGAGCAAGTCCAAGCATGTCCTGCAGGAACCTGGCTCAGTGTTTCCTGCTTATTTGCTCCAGTGAGAAGAAAATGCCAAAGGTGGCTCCAAGGTCAGTGACTGATAATCCCCTCATCTGCTCTTTGAATGAGATTCTTGCAATTCCTCTTGTTCTGGGATCACAGCAAAAGGAACATTGACATTTAAAACTGACATGAAAGGAATCACATTTGGGGAAACTAAGAGGCATGAATATTTCCTCTTTCACACATTAAACAAAAACTAAAAACAATTCCTTAAACTCAGTCTGGCAAATGAATTTTCCAAGCCCAAAGAATATACATAGGGCCTTTTCCATGGGGCGATCCAAGATGGTGGACTAGAGGGTGACTGCATCTCCAGTCACTCCAGAACCCAGGATTCAAGAAGGGGAGGCATTGAGAGACTCGGACTAAAATAGAGCCACGGGGTGAGTCTCCCCCACTTGGTGAAGTGCTGCCCGGGCGGCAGGCCTGAATTCAGGAGGCTTATTAGAGTAGGGCAGGGCAGCTAGAGTCTTCCCCAGGCAGCGCTGCGCTCTCCGATGGTGTCCTCGTCCCACAGGGCCAGATTCTCCAGCATCTCGGAGCAGGCCCCCCAGTGAGAGCCTTTCTGCACAGAACCAAGCTTCAAGTCCCTGAACCAGGACAGTGAGTTCCTGCCCACAGATTGCTTCAGGGACCAGCACACGGCAGCCAGGGACTTCCCCAAGCAGCCCGCAGCCCGGCCCCCTCCAGCGGGAAGTGCCTTTCCAGGCTAGCTTCTCGGAGCAGGCCCCCCAGTGAGAGCCTTTCCACACAGAGCCAGCTCCAAGTCCTGGAAGCAGTAGCGGGCTAGGGGCAGCTTTCCTTGGAAGCACTGCATTATCAAGTTACTCCAAGACTTCAGGCTACTGAAGGCAAGAAGGTGATACACTGGAAATCTACAGGGACACTATAAGCCAATAGAAGAATTCTGCAATATCACAAAGTCCCACTGACATCTGACCAATATGAGAAAACAAGGGAAGAAAATGTCCCAAACAAACCTAGATACTATATCAATAAAACCCAATGACAGCACAGCAGAAGAAAGGGAGTTCAGAATGTACATAATTAAAACAATCAGGGAAGCAAACGAGGAGATGAAAGAGCAAATGGAGGCATTGCAGGAGGAGATGAAAGAACATATGCAGGCATTAAATGATCGCACCAATCAACAGATAAAGGAGCAAATACGGGAAGCAAGAGATCATTTCAATAAAGAGAGATATTGAAAAAAAACAAACAGAAATCCTTGAAATGAAGGAAACAATAAACCAAGTTAAAAACTCCATAGAAAGCATAACCAATAGGATAGAACACCTGGAAGACAGAACCTCAGATATTGAAGACAAAATATTTAATCTTGAAAACAAAGTTGACCAAACAGAAAAGATGGTAAGAAAACATGAACAGAATCTACAAGAATTATGGAATATCATGAAAAGGCCAAATTAAAGAATTATTGGGATTGAGGAAGTCTTAGAGAACCAAACCAAAGGAATGAACAATCTATTTAATGAAATAATATCGGAAAATTTCCCAAATCTCAAGAATGAAATGGAAAACCAAGTACAAGAGGCCTATAGGACTCCAAATATACAAAATTACAACAGACCCAACCAAGGCACATTATTATGAAAATACCTAACATATAAAATAAAGACAGAATTTTAAAGGCCGCGAGAGAAAAGAGTCAAATTACATTCAGCGGGAAACCAATACGAATATCAGCAGATTTTTCAATCCAGACCCTAAAAGCTAGAAGGGTCTGGAACAACATTTACCAAGCCCTGAAAGAAAACGGATGCCAACCAAGAATCTTATACCCAGCAAAACTTACTTTCAGATTTGACAATGAAATAAGATCCTTCCATGATAAACAAAAGCTGAAGAAATTTACAAAAAGAAAGCCAGCATTACAGAACATTCTCAGCAAAATATTCCATGAGGAAGAGATGAAAAACAACGATGGAAATCAGCAACGGGAGGAACTAGCCTAAAGGAATAGCCAAATAAAGGGGAAACCAAATCATGTCAAAAACCAAAAATGAGTCAAATGACTGGGAATACAAATCATATCACAATGATAACCCTGAATGTTAATGGCCTGAACTCATCAATCAAAGACATAGACTGGCAGAATGGATTAAAAAGAAAAATCCAACAATTTGCTGCCTGCAAGAGACTCATCTCATAGAAAGAGATACCCATAGACTAAAGGATGGGAAAAACATACCATGCACATGGACACAGCAAAAAAGCTGGAGTATCCATCCTCATTTCCGATAATGTGGACTTCAAGCCAAAACTAGTCAGAAGGGATAAAGAAGGACATTACATACTGCTTAAGGGAAGCATAAATCAGCAAGATATAACAATCATAAATATCTATGCCCCGAACAGTGGCTCATACATGTACTTCAAACAAATCCTTGTCAATTCCAGAAATCAAATAGACCACAACACAATAATACTAGGTGATTTTAACACACCTCTCTCACCGCTGGATAGATCGTCCAAACAAAAATTGAATAAAGAAACCATAGATCTCAATAACACAATCAACAATTTAGACTTAACGGACTTATATAGAATATACCATCCAACAAAGAACGAATACACTTTCTTCTCAGCAGCACATGGATCCTTCTCTAAAATAGACCATGTCTTATGCCACAAAGCTAATGTTAGCAAATACAAGAAGATAGAGATACTACCTTATACTCTATCAGATCATAATGGATTGAAATTAGAAATAAATGACAGAATGAAAAACAGAAACTTCTCCAACACCTGGAGATTAAATAATACACTATTATATGATGAATGGATAACAGACAACATCAGGAGGGAAATAAAAAAATTTTTAGAAGTACATGAGAACAAAGACACATCATATCAAAATCTCTGGGACACTATGAAAGCAGTACTTAGAGGAAGATATATTTCATGGGGCACATTCAACAAAAGAAGTAGAAATCAACAAATAAATGACTTAACACTACAGTTCAAACCCCTAGAAAAAGAAGAGCAGACCAACACCAAAAGTAGTAGAAGACAGGAAATAGTTAAAATCAGAGCCGAAATCAATGATATTGAAACAAAAGAAACAATCAGAAAAAGTAACAAAATAAATAGTTGGCTCTTTGAAAAAATAAACAAAATTGATAAACCCTTAGCCACACTAACAAAAAGAAAGAGGGAGAAAACTCAAATTACTAAAATTTGGAATGAACAAGGAAATATCACAACAGACATGAGTGAAATACAAAACATAATTAGAAGCTATTTTGAAAATCTATGCTCCAACAAAACAGAAAACCTCGAAGACATCAACAAGTTTCTAGAGACATATGAATTACCTAAACTGAATGAGGAGGACATACACAGCTTAAATAAATCAATTTCAAGCAATGAAATAGAAGAGGTCATCAAAAGCCTACCAACAAAGAAAAGTCCGGGACCAGATGAGTTCTCAGCCAAGTTCTACAAAACCTTTAAAGAAGAGCTCATTCCAATACTTCTCAAAGTATTCCATAAAATAGAAAAGGAGGGAATCCTCCCAAACTCATTCTATGAAGCCAATATCACCTGATACCTAAACCAGACAGAGACACATCAAGCAAAGAAAATTTCAGACCAATATCCTTAATGAACATCAATGCAAAAATTCTCAAGAAAATTTTAGCAAATTGCATCCAAAAATATATTAAAAAGATAGTGCACCACGATCAAGTAGGTTTTATCCCAGGGATGCAAGGTTGGTTCAGCATCCGGAAATCAATAAATGTCATTCACCATATCAACAGACTTAAAGTCAAGAATCACATGATTATTTTGATAGATGCAGAAAAGCATTTGATAAAATACAGCATCCCTTCATGCTCAAAACACTAGAAAAAATAGGGATAGTGGGAACATTCCTTAACATTGTAAAGGCCATCTCCACTAAGCCCATTGCCAGTATCATTCTAAATTATGAAAAACTGAAAGCATTCCCCCTAAAAACTGAAACAAGCAGGGATGCCCTCTTTCACCACTTCTATTCAATATTGTTCTTGAGACTCTAGCCAGAGCAATTAGACAAACCAAAGAAATTAAAGGGATACGAATTGGAAAAGAGGAACTCAAACTATCCCTGTTTGCTGATGACATGATTATATATTTAGAGGAACCTGGAAATTCCACCAGAAAACTCTTAGAACTCATAAGTGAATTCAGTAAAGTAGCAGGTTACAAGATCAATGCTCATAAATCCAATGAATTTTTATACATAAGTGATGAATCTTCAGAAAGAGAAATTAGGAAAACTACCCCATTCACAATAGCATCGAAAAAAATAAAATAATTGGGAATCAATCTCACAAAAGAGGTGAAAGACCTCTACAATGAGAACTACAGAACAGTAAAGAAAGAAATTAAAGAAAACCTTAGAAGATGGAAAGATCTCCCATGTTCTTGGATAGGCAGAATTAATATTGTCAAAATGGCCATACTACCAAAAGTGCTATACAGATTCAATGCAATTCCAATTAAAATCCCAATGATGTACCTTACAGAAATAGAGCAAGCAATTATGAAATTCAATTGGAAGAATAAGAAACCCAGAATAGCTAAAGCAATCCTCAGTAGAAAGAGCGAAGCAGGGGGTATCGCAATACGAGATCTTCGACTCTATTACAAAGCAATAGTAACAAAAACGGCATGGTATTGGTACCAAAATAGACAGGTAGATCAATGGTACAGAATAGAGGACATGGACACAAACCCAAATAAATACAATTTTCTCATACTAGACAAAGGTGCCAAAAATATGCAATGGAGAAAAGACAGCCTCTTCAAAAAATGGTGCTGGGAAAACTGGAAATCCATCCATACACAACAGAATGAAACTAAATCCCTTTCTCTCACCCTGCACAAAACTCAATTCAAAATGGATCAAGGACCTTGGAATCAGACCAGAGACCCTTCATCTTATAGAAGAAAAAGTAGGTCCAAACCTTCAACTTGTTGGCTTAGGATCAGACTTCCTTAACCGGACTCCCATAGCACAAGAAATAAAAGCATGAATCAATAACTGGGATAGGTTCAAACTAAAAAGCTTTCTCTCAGCAAAGGAAACTATCAGTAATGTGAAGAGAGCCTACAGAGCGGGAGAATATCTTTGCCACTCATACTTCAGATAGAGCGCTAATTTCCAGAATCTATAAAGAACTCAAAAAACTCCACACCAAGAATACAAATAATTCAATCAACAATGGGCTAAGGAAATGAACAGACACTTCACAGAAGAAGATGTAAAAGCAATCAACAGGTATATGAAAAAATGTTCAACATCTCTAGTAATAAGAGAAACGCAAATCAAAACTACCCTAAGATTTCATCTCACCCCAATTAGAATGGCGATTATCAAGAACACAAGCAACAACAGGTGTTGGTGAAGATGTGGGGAAAAAGGTACACTCATACATTGCTGGTGGGGTTGCAAATTAGTGCAGCCAATCTGGAAAATAGTATGGAGATTCCTCAGAAAGCTTGGAATGGAACCACCATTTGACCCAGCTATCCCACTCCTCGGCCTATACCCAAAGGTCTTAAAATCAGCATACTACAGAGATACAGCCACATCAATGTTCATAGCTGCTCAATTCACTATAGCCAGATTGTGGAACCAACCTAGATGCCCTTCAGTTGATGAATGGATAAAGAAACTGTGGCATATATCTACAATGGAATATTACTCCGCCATGAAGAATGATAAAATTATGGCATTTGCAGGCAAATGGATGAAATTGGAGGATATCATGCTAAGTGAGATAAGCCAATCTCAAAAAACTGAAGGATGAATGATCTCGCTGATAAGTGGATGAGGACATATAAGGGGGGGTAGGAGGGGTTAGTGTTAGGGTTAGGGTTAGGTTTAGGGTTAGGGATAAGGAGGGGGGTAAGAATGGAGGAAGAAAGGACTGTATAGAGGGAAAAGTGGGGTGGGAGAGTTGGGGGGAAGGGAAAAAATAACAGAATGAATCAAACAAGATTGCCCTATGTAAATTTATGATTTTTAATTAAAATAAATAAATAATTTTAAAAAATGATTATACATAGAGGAACTGGAGTTTGGGATTAATTCTGGTTTCCCAGACTATGGTCGTTGGTAATAGTTTGTGTTTCTATTGCTATGGTTAAAATGTTTATTACTCTGATTTATAATATCAGGAAACTGAAATACTGAACTGAGGCTTATATGGCTATTACATCAAATGAAGTCATTAAATATTTCAAACATTGAGAGTTCAGAAACTCAGTTTCATCCATTTCTCCAAGGGTGATAAAGCACTAGTGAGTTGATTTTTTTTCTTTTTTTTTTTTTTTATTGTAAACAAATGGGATACATGTTGTTTCTCCATTTGTACATGGAGTAAGTGCATACCATTTGTGTAATCATAAATTTACATAGGGTAATGCTGTTTGATTCATTCTGTTATTTTTTTCCCATCCCCCCACCCCTCCCACCCCTCTTTTCCCTCTATACAGTCCATCCTTCCTCTATTCTTGCCACCTCCCACCCCCCATTATGTGTCATCATATGCTTATCAGCAAGATCATTCGTCCTTTGGTTTTCTGAGATTGGCTTATCACACTTAGCATGATATTCTCCGATTTCATCCATTTGCCTGCAAATGCCATAATTTTATCATTCTTTATGGCTGAATAATATTCCATTGTGTATATATATATATATACACACACACACACACACACACACACACACACACATTCCACTCTTTCTTTATCCATTCATCAACTGAAGGGCATCTAGGTTGGTTCCACAATCTGGCTATAGTGAATTGAGCAGCTATGAACATTGATGTGGCTGTATCTCTGTAGTATGCTGATTTTAAGACCTTTGGGTATAGGCTGAGGAGTGGGATAGCTGGGTCAAATGGTGGTTCCATTCCAAGCTTTCTGAGGAATCTCCATACTATTTTCCAGATTGGCTGCACTAATTTGCAACCCCACCAGCAATGTATGAGTGTACCTTTTTCCCCACATCCTCGCCAACACCTGTTGTTTGTGTTCTTGATAATCGCCATTCTAATTGGGGTGAGATGAAATCTTAGGGTAGTTTTGATTTGCATTTCTCTTATTACTAGAGATGTTGAACATTTTTTCATATACCTGTTGATTGCTTTTACATCTTCTTCTGTGAAGTGTCTGTTCATTTCCTTAGCCCATTTGTTGATTGGATTATTTGTATTCTTGGTGTAGTATTATGAGTTCTTTATGTATTCTGGAAATCAGCACTCCCTCTGAAGTATGAGTGGCAAAGATTTTCTCCCACTCTGTAGGCTCTCTCTTCACCTTTGATAGTTTCCTTTGCTGAGAGAAAGCTTTCTAGTTTGAATCTATCCCAGTTGTTGATTCTTGCTTTTATTTCTTGTGCTATGGGAGTCCTGTTAAGGAAGTCTGATCCTAAGCTGGCATGTTAAAGATTAGGACCTACTTTTTCTTCTATAAAATGAAGGGTCTCTGGTCTGATTCCGAGGTCCTTGATCCATTTTGATTTTTGTGCAGGGTGACGGGTTTAGTTTCATTCCGTTGCATATGGATTTCCAGTTTTCCCAGCACCATTTGTTGAAGAGGCTGTCTTTTCTCTATTGCATATTTTTGACACCTTAGTCTACTATGAGAAAATTGTATTTATTTGGGTTTGTGTCCATGTCCTCTATTTTGTACCATTGATCTACCTGTCTATTTTGGTACCAATACCATGCCGTTTTTGTTACTATTGCTTTGTAGTATCGTTTAAGTTCTGGTATTGCAATACCTCCTGCTTCACTCTTCCTGCCCTGGATTGCTTTGGCTATTCTGGGTTTCTTTTTCTTCCAGATGAATCTCATGATTGCTTGCTCTATTTCTGCAAGTTACATCATTGGGCTTTTAATTGGAATTGCATTGAATCTGTATAGCACTTTTGGTAGTATGGCCATTTTGACAATATTAATTCTGCCTATCCAAGAATATGGGAGATCTTTCCATCTTCTAAGGTTTTCTTTAATTTCTTTCTTTACTGTTCTGTAGTTCTCATTGTAGAGGTCATTCACCTCTTTTGTGAGATTGATTCCCAAGTATTTTTTTTTTTTTTGAGGCTATTGTGAATGGGGTAGTTTTCCTTACTTATCTTTCTGAAGACTCATCACTTATGTATAAAAATGCATTAGATTTGTGAGCATTGATCTTGTAACCTGCTACTTTACTGAATTCACTTATGAGTTTTAAAAGTTTTCTCTTGGACCTTTCTGGTTCCTCTAAATATATAATCATGTCATCAGCAAATAGGGATAGTTTGAGTTCTTCTTTTCCTATTCATATCCCTTTAATTTCTTTGGTCTGTCTAATTGCTCTGGCTAGAGTTTCAAGGACAATGTTGAATAGAAGTGTTGAAAGAGGGCATCCCTGCTTGTTTCAGTTTTTAGGGGGAATGCTTTCAGTTTTTCATAATTTAGAATGATACTGGCAATGGGCTTAGTGGAGATGGCCTTTACAATGTTAAGGAATGTTCCCACTATCCCTATTTTTTCTAGTGTTTTGAGCATGAAGGGATGCTGTATTTTATCAAATGCTTTTCTGCATCTATCAAAATAATCATGTGATTCTTGACTTTAAGTCTGTTGATATGGTGATTGACATTTATTGATTCCCGGATGTTGAACCAACCTTGCATCCCTGGGATAAAACCCACTTGATCATGGTGCACTATCTTTTTAATATATGTTTGTATGTGATTTGCTAATAGTGAGTTGATTTTTAATAAACAAATTTATAAAAGCATGTTTTTGATACCAGGGTACTGTGCTTCCCCTTCTGACCCTATTTAGAAATTCCTCAGAAAGATTTAATCTAGCAATTGGAAGAAGGTGGGATTGGAACAAACAGAAGTAAAAGGTGGAAAGACACCCTTGGAACAAAAGCAACGTATATAAGAATTAGCATACTGGAGTTGAAAATGGAGAAGAGCTATTGATATTCAGCACATCCTGCAGGTGAACAATCCACCTGACTCACAACTGTCTTGGAGAAAAAGAGAAATGGGAATCAAAGACCTGAGGTTTCCAGTTTGGTAATGAAAGGACAAGTGGTTGCATTTCAAGAAAGTAATTCCAACATGAGGTAAGTTTAGATTTGAATAAGGCCATTTTAAAGTTCTTTCCGTCCCAAACCAGAAACCTACCTAGCCCCTAAAACTATGGAATTGGATTATGATAAAACTGTGTTATTTAGGGTTTTCAGGAGACTCTGCAAATACATAGGGTACCTACACTGAAATGGTATTGTAGCGAATTATAGATTATTATTTTTGGGGGGTTGTGCCATGTTGACCGGCGCCAGAACGGCGCCTGATCACATCAGCAGCGAGGAGGTTAATTGACATAAGCACACTCAGGTGATTTATCGTCCACGCACACAGTGTATGCGCACGTGTTCTCAAGCACTCCTAATTGTGCCTGCTCGGACAACTAGCGTCTTGCTAATCTTTGCGTAAGAGGCGTGGCCCTGCTCTCCGCCTCCTTGAGGTGATATAAGCATAGGCGGAGCGAGACAGCCCAACACACACAGCAGCAGCTAGAAGAAAGGAAGCAGACGCAGCAGCTAGAAGGAAGAAGGAGCGCAGCAGCTAGTAGAAAGAAGCACAGCAGCAGCTAGCAGAAGACACAGCAGCTAGTAGAAAGAAAAGACAGCAGAACGGAAGCTAGGAAGGAGAAGCGGCTAGCCGATAGAAGCAGCGAGTAGGGGCAGCGGCGGAAGGCAGATCGCAGAACGGAGAACTGAGACGCATCACTAAAGCACCTTAGGTAGACGCACCCTTAGTTCACAGGATGCAGGACGCACCAGTAAGAAGCAGCAGACCTTAAGTGAGGCGTAGCAAGTCTCTCTTCCTCTAAGCTCTAAGTAAGGCCTGTCCTTCTCTCAAGGTCCCTTTCTCTCTTAAGCAAAGTCTCTCTCTCTCCTCTCAAAGCAAGTAAACCTCATTTCCTCTATCCTCTATAAACAAACAAGCAAGAAAGCAGTGCACTAAAGAGAAAGATAGAAGTAGCTCAGTTTCCAGTCCACCACCCATAAGACCCGTGCAAGTTGTTGCTGCAAGCAGTGACAAATATCCACGGATTTTGTACCACAAAGAGCCAGTGACAATTATTTAGTTGTATCTTGTGATGTGTCCCCCTCCTCAAGTCCAGTTCCAGGGCAACCTCATTTTTAGCATCCTGGATTCCTTTATACCTTCACGTCATGGAATTTTAAAAAAAGTTTGACTGTTTGATGTAACAAAGCATATTTACCCTGGGCCCTTTCATCTCAGCACTAGAGAAGTGTTACCTGTCATTTTTTTTTTTTTTTGAGAGGATCCTTCCTCATTCTGTGTAGATATGTGGTGCTGCTATAGAGACCACCTAGAAACTTGTCTTTACTCCTGTGTGAACAAGAAAAGAAAACGTGGTCTGGACCTTCAAGAGGAAGCTGAATATTAAAAACAGAAAAGAAAATCTAGAAAAGGAGGATGCAGCCAGCCCATGTAGGTATTCCAAAGACTATTACTTCAGGCACAGCTGGAAGGAGAACAGTTTTTAAATACTGTGGGAAGGAGCGCTGACTCCATTCCCATAATGGAGCATCCAGACAACCTGGAAATGTCCATAGGCCTGGCATATTGCCACAGACAGCATGAGTCAGGTTCCCTGAGGCTCTCAGAACATGTGTCCAAAAGCCCTGTTTGGCCCATTCTTCTCTCTAATTCTCTGGAGATTCTCAGAGCAACATCTCACCATGGTGGAAGATAGGAGTAAGTAGGTATTTCTGGCTAGAGGGAAATTAAGACTTCTTTCTCACAACATAATTTTTAAAGGCCATTACTTAGTCAGAAATCCTGCCAGGATATTTAAACCTATTATTGTTTTTCTTATAAAAGATTATTGTAATAATTGACAAGAGTAATATCATTATTATATCTTATTTAGAACAGTCATCTAATAATAGCAATAGTTCACATTTACACATGTGTATTATGATCCAGGCACTATGCCCAGCACTTCATATTTATCATCAAATTTAACTCTCACAATGCTTTTCTTTAATTATTTTAATTAGGTGTTTTTAAAGTTCCTATTTTGTTTACTGTTTCATAATTCTACACTCAAAAGGGAAAGATTTTTGGAGGTCATCCAGGCTAGATGCAGTCATGAACTTGGTTATCCATGTTATCTAAGAATAGTCCTGATTCCCAAAGTTTCAAGCTTCCTTAACACCCACCTCTGTATCAGTAATATCTGGGGTTCTTTATCTCTTTGGGGATCGGCTACAGTTTTCACTTCTTTATCTGCCAAATGACACCTAATCCTGCATCCCAAAGCCCATAAGATTCTGGGAATCCTTTTTTCCATGAAAAAATAAATAAATTCATTTATTCCATATTTCATCCAATATGCAATAAAAACCATTTCTTTAGTCTGACATTCTCTAAAAAGCCAATGATTCTCCCAGATTATTTTAAATTAAAAGCAACTCCATGTACTTATACATGCACCCTCTATTTCCCTACCTTGACAACATTATGAGCTCTTGGACAGTTTATTTTTCTATTCCATTAATCTTTGTTAAAAGACTGAATACTAATGTAGCCATTCAACAATAGCATATGGCGGCATTGAAAAGTATATCCACAGAAGTACTCAAAAATCTAGATTCAGAATTCATTCCAAAATTTTAAGTAGGTCATTAAGTAACAAGAGGAAAAGAATTTTAAAAAATTCACATCACAAATATTTGCTTAGAAGATATCTATGAATTTTCCAATGCACATAGAGTTGGCAATTCTAAATCACAAGTTTACATGTGCTGTAAGTGAACTTTTACCTACAAACACTATAACCATAGGAAGTTAGATCTTAGTTTATGTAACATGGGTAGGAAACCTATGTAAAATGACTAATTGTCAGGTGACATGAGTAGTTGCCTACCTTCACAGTGAACACCACTGTGGAAATGCTCAAGATGGAATACAAGGAAGAAGGCTACATGGGCATATGATAAGTGTCTTCATTGCAAGGCAACAGTGACCCAAGAATGGCCATGACCCATACTGTCAGGGAAGTTGCATTTCTTGAGAACTAAATTCAAAGGAACGAATAGGATTCCTTTTATCTCCCAAATCCCTTGCCAACATTGGTCTGTTGAACCAAATTGTTCTGTTTAGTACTGAGTCCTTTTTCTCTCAGACTGCTGAACTTGGAGTAGAAGTAACAAAAGAACACTGTGACTAATTTTATGTTGGGGTCTGGTACACTTTAGCTGAGGAAATATGATGTCCTATTACAGATTCTCTGCTCAGAAAATATGAAGGAGATCACACAGCTAACTTTTGTGTCCTAAAGCCCTGCCACCTGCAGGAAGAAAAATGGCCAACTATGCAGGCTTTTTCTCCAAGAGCATTAACTCCACTTACTCAAAGAACATGAAAGATGGCAATGACATTGAGAGTGTCCAGCTTTCTGGAAAAACTAGTCCCTGTGTTGAAACAAAATCCACCCAGGCTTAGCGTATTTACATCTGAATTTTATTTTTCCAAGAATCCAAGATTAAACCACTTTTAAGGGCATTATTCAAATATTTTTCAATCTATGGTGGTTTCCGTGTTTTTCATCTCCACTTTGCCCATTTTTTCCACTGCAGAACAAAAGCAGACTTGAAGGGAGACAGATGGGCAAACATGTGGAAGGTGGGGGCTGCTCTAAATGACAGCTCTGGTGAAGGATAAAAACGGGCTCTCCTCATTATGCTCATAGAACCCCAAATATGAAGAAATTAAACTGCTTTAGGACTAAGACCCTTATGGTAGCTCATATTGCACTGGGAAAAAATGTTAACATTAATCGGTTACATCAGAAAAGTGTCCAAGATCAACACGTTCAAGGCCATTATAAACACTAGCATATACATTCAGATATGAAATTACACCATCAGCATGAACATGCAGGAAAAGAAATTTCCAATTTGCATGACTATGAGGATTCTTTTGGTTGCCAGCAATCTCAAAAGTGCATTGAAATTTTCAAATTAACTAGGGACATTTTACTCAATTTTATCTCTCGATGCTTTTGTGTCACTTTTTCTTCAAGGTCTGTGCATTTTACTGATTGAAATGCTCAAACGTTTATTCATTTATTCATTTCAAAGGAACAGATCATCATTATGACATTTTTTTGAAAGAATAGTGTCAGAACTTTATAATGTTCTTTTCTGTCTCTTTTCTCCATATACTTTCCCTCTTTATAACCCTTCACCCTCTTTATCTCCATACTTTTTGCCCCCAGGCATTTCCCATTACTTCTATGGGGAATTTTTTCAAATGTCAGGTTCTTAACAAAAAAAAAAAAAAAAAAAAACTCTTTAATCCTAAAGCATTCTATGGAGAATCAGCTTCCTAGAGTCAGAATAAAATTCCTGTGCATCTCTGAGTCTGGGATAGGGTACAGGAAAAAAAAGGAAACGTTGGTATCCAATATAATCTTAAAATTCAAATGCTGTTCAGTAGCACCATACCATCTGAACTAGCTGCAAACGGTAAATAAACCCAGCTTGTAACTTAATGATCCTTGTGTTTGTGTGTCTGTGAATACATTAAGAGCTCTCAAAGAAAAAAACTGTGTCATCATAAATAAAAGATAGCGGTGAATCGCAGGCAGTCACACAGAAACGAGATGCAGTTCTCCCGATCTGTCAGTGTGGATATTAACATGGATCTTTACCCTTTTGGTTTGCCGTGGCAGCGTGAAACCCACTCTTGATGCAGTAGCATCCAGAGAGCATTGAGGGTCTTCATTACATATTGTCTGCCCTGCAAAAATCATCTGCTTTACTTGGAATTGATTTGAAAACCAGATTCGTGTGGTGCCTGCTGTACCACAATAAACAAATAAATTAGCTGCTGTGATATGGAAATTTACATGATTCAGTGTACTTAAAAACTGTTAACTGTGAACTTATTAATTGAAAACCACAGGACAATAATCAGCAGGTCCTTCAGTGGAAAAACGAATCTCTTGTTAAAGCAAATTTGGAAGGCAATAAAGATGTATTTCTCACATAAACTCATGCCTCAAGCCATTTGATGTGATATTTTTAACTTCATCTTTTGGTGGCTCGTGCTTTGTTTGTGGACTCCATATTGATTTGTTTCCAGAAAATGTGTAGTGTAACTCTACATCCCCACATGCTTTTTTTTTCCCCCCACCTCTCTGTGCAGGTTATATTCATTTCAGTCAATCTTGTTTTCTGCCTCCTGTCTTGAGAACTTTAATTAAATGGTCTGCTAACACTCAAATCTCTTAAAGGGAACACTTGGAATCCTCAATTGCATTTTCCTCACAGAATTCCCAGGGAACACACGCCTCCCTCTTTAAACATATGGTCCAAGGCGGGTGTCTGTCTAGAAGCTACTAAGTTGCAGTGGGGATTGAAGCACAGCAAACTCTGAGACAGAACTGACAATGACTTTTCATATCCAAGCAATTTAACCAGGTATATTTCTGAAGTGTGGCTAGTCAGAATGGCCAACCCATAATCCATCATCAACCCCATTTGATCTCAGAGAAGAGGTCAGTATGAGGAGATGTTGTCTGTTCACTGTAGCAACACCTGGACCTTATCCTCCCTTGAGGGTTGTCCTCTGAAACTGTCACCAATATGCGGTCAACATGATGATGGTGTACGTGGTCTCCCTGAGAACTAGGATATTGAAAGTAATATCATGTGATGATAAAAACATAGCTGTCTCAATGTACTTAGGTAAAAATTTAAAGATTAAAAAAATGCCTTTGTTTTGTCATATTTCCTTATTTAGCTACTGTTTCTTCTAAGTGTTACGTGGAAATACCACTCAATCTTTTCCCTTGTATTTTACTTTTGTAGAAAGTTAACGCACCATGAGCTACTTCTGAAGTAGGGAAGCCACCTGTTGCTCTTGACTGCTTACTTCCCACAGAATCAATTCAGAGAGCTTGGGAGTATTTCAGAGAGGAGTCATTGCACAGTCCTCAACCATCCCCTGGGGCAGAGCCAGGACATTTCCTCCACTTATGGGCCTCCCAGTAGCTGGAGTTTCAACAGCAGCTGGGAAAGAGGAGGAGCTAAGTGGGGATGTTCACAGTTGACAATCCAACCATTCGACAAAGGCATTAACAAAATATGGGAATTAAATGCATGTTTCATTAGGTCCTTGAATATCAGTGACACTACAACAAAAACTATCAAATACAATGCTTTAAAAATATTCTTCTCATCCTTAAGTATATCCACAAAACTAACATACTAAAAGAAAAAAAATTCTCTCAGTACTTAGTATTTAATCCAGGAGCAATTTACCACTGAGCCACATCCCCAGCCCTTTTTTTTTTTAAATTTATTTTTAAATAAATTTATTATATAAATTATTTTCTTATTTTTGGTTTTGAGACAGAGTCTTACTAAGTTATGACCTTGCTAAGTTGCTGAGTTTGGACTTGAAAATATGATCCTCCTCCCTCAGCCTCCCAAGTAGCTGGGATTACAGGTGTGTGCCACCATGCCCAGCTCACATACATAATTCTTGCATGTGTTTATTATGGTCTTCCCTCCCTACAGAAAACTTTAACAAAAATATATTTTCATATTGTAGCATTGAGTTGATTTGGAAAGTTGTCAGTCAGATGTGACTTAAAAAAAAAAAAAATGACCCCAAATTCTTTGACACAACTTCCTTTGAGAGGTGGGTGTAGTGGGACAGGCTTATAACTACTTCTTTTGCAGTGCTGGGGATTGAACCCAGAGCCTTGTGCATGCAACGCAGGCACTCTACCAACTGAGCCATATCCCCAAACTACTTCAACCAGTAGAATAAAGCAATGCTTTGCAATTTCTGAGTCTAGATCAGAAAGCATTTTGCAGCTTGCTCCTGGGTTCTCTTGGAATATTTTCTCTCAAGATGCTTCTTCATGAACCCAGCCCCATGCTGTGAGAAGCCTAGACTACACAGAGATGCCACATGTCAGAGCTCAGGTCAACAGCCCCAGCTGAGCCCAGCCTTGGAGTGATCCCAGCCCGGGCGCCAGACGTGTGAGTGAGGAAGCCTTCAGGTAATTTCAGCCCCCAGCTTTTTGAGCTTCCCTGGGCTATTCATGGCTTCCCAGCTGAGGCCCCAGACATCATGCAACAGAGACAAGCCACCCTGCTGTGCCCTGTCCAAATTCCTGACGCATCATCAGTGAGCATAAATAAAATGGTTGTCATTTTAGGTCACTACATTTGCAGATAACTGTAGAACAACAGAGAAAGAGGAAGATGAGAAAAAACAAAAAGGAGGATGGCTTCATAACATTCTCCATAAATGACTAGAAAGGGGAAAAGATGGTCAAAATCCATTGTTATATGCTGGCCTATCCTAGTCAATGATAGACTCGGAGACTTAAGAAGGCTTTGCTTGCTCTGCAACTCACACAAGGTTTGGAAGGATAGAAAAATGTAGGATTATGGAATTAGCTCACTAAGTTCTTGACAGAATGACTTGATGAACCACATCTCCCAAAATGACAAATAAGAGGGATAAATGTAAAATCTTCCATCTGTGTTAGAAAAAAAATGAAAGAAAGAAACTGAACAATGTAGTGTGAGGAAGATGTGACTTTCATGAGCAAAATGATGAAGGATTTCTATGTCCTGAATGGGTTTCATATGAACCAAGAGGACAAGGATGTTGCCTCAAAAAATAATGTGTTTTGAGGCTGCATAAATAGAAAGGAAACAGCCAGAATAAGGAATTGGATGTGGCATCAGACGGTTATTTTCTGCTTTCTGCAGTTATGAGAGTATCCTTTTTCATTCTGACCATTTCTCTTAGAGACCAACCAGAGCGTGCACCATGGTATAATGAGGGCACTTGTGAAAACATGTCATATGGGAAATGGATGGAGAACCTGGGTGTTTACTTGGGAAAGAGAAGGTGCATGAGTTTCACAATAAACATCTTCAATTTTGTGGGAGCAAATAAAATAGCAAAGGATGAGAATCCTTCTGTGTAGTCCCAACTATAGGACCATGAACCCTATAGGTGGACAGCCTGAAGTGCTACATTATATTAATACAAGAAAGAGTTTTGCATAGTCAAAATTGTCCAAAGCTGGAACTAAGTTCCCAGGGCAGTAGTGAATACCTCCAAATATAAAGTTCTTGTCAGAGATGGTACACAGGGGGATTAAAGGATTAAATAACATCATTACACATGGTGCACATGTATTGAAATATCATACTGCATCCTATACATATGTACATATGTACAGTTATTAGATATCAATTAAAAACAAAAATGTTTCTTATACAACTTGAATAACGTTTAACTATTGAGCTCTGATTCTTTTGGAGATCATTGAGAGTTCAACAGTTTGAAGAGAATGTCATTTATTCAGTCACTTGTCCTTTTCGTCAAGAACTAATTATTGAGTGACTATGAGCTAAGCACTGTACTCAATACAGGGGATAGAGGAATAGCTAAGAAATCGGGGGCTGGGGAGATAGCTCAGTTGGTAGAGTGCTTCTCTTGAAAGCACAAGGCCCTGGGTTCAATCCCCAGCACTGAAAAAAAAAAGAAGAAGAAGAAGAAGAATAGCTAAGAAATCAAACCAGTTCTATAGGAACTTGTGACAAGGTAAATAGATTGTGGGCAAACCCTGGAGTTAAAAGCAGGAAAGAAAAACTTTCAAAGGAAGGAGAGTTAAATTGATCTAATCATATGGAGAGTGCAGTGCAACAATACTGAACTTTTTCACTGCTGCATTTTAATGATATTCTGAGATAGACACTGATACACAGTCTAAATATGAATCTCACATCACTACCTTATTTTCATGAGCTTCAAGCTCAATGTTTGGGTTCTGTTTGAAAAATATATAAAATCTATGTTGACATTTTGTTTTAGAATCACTCATTCAGAGTTTCCCAATTCCCATATTTTCTGATTTTGATACCCAGAATAAGAAACCCTAGCAATAGGAGGTAGTAATGAATTGGGAAGCTTATTTACTGTGGTTAAGGAGAAATGAATAGAAAAGTAGGGCAGCCCTCAGGGTGTTCAAACCAAACACAATGATGACAATATTTATCACTCTACTAAAAATGTGCCATTAATTGTAACAATCACCTTAATGATAATTATATTGGCTTGCCCAGAATGCTTAGTCTCATATGAATTTAAGGAACTTAAACGTATGTTAATTTTGAACATATTGTCTGCTGTCTTACTGCCACAGTGAAATTTCATTTCCCCTGCTTGAAAGTACAGACCATTGGATGCTTTGACAGCTGACATCAGGGCCCTTCCCTGGCCAGCTGTCAGAGGTGTCTCTCCCCTGGAGGTGGCATGCATTATGGGAGTGACACATACATGCTACTCCTCCTGGTGCATCAGCCAAGGCAGGCAGAGCTGCGAGTCATCCACAGCCCTGGCTTTCCCTGCCACCGGCTGCACTCTTAGCACCTTAGTTCTTCCTCAGAAAGGGGAACACTGACAGAGAGGACTCTCTAGCCATTTGACTTTTGGTTTGAGAGGAGGTTTTTAGAAGCTATCCAGTTCTTCTGATCCATGGCTGGGATCATCTATTAGACATCTGCTGACAGGTGGCTCTTCAAACCAGAGGGAGATCACTACTTTGGGGAGTCTTATTTTTCTTATGAACATGTTCTATAAATATGGAAATAAGATTGGCATCCCTGTAACACTGCATCCATCAGCCATAGCCCTACAAGTTGTTCCATGGGGCTCTATAGAACAGAGAGCAGATGGAAAGTTAAAGTATGTCCACTTCCCTAACTCTAGTCTTCTGTGTCTAGGCTGGAAAATTCTATTTTTCTTTTTTCAACTTTTATGTGACCAGATTCCATACTTCTTGTCTTCATCATTGTCCACCTGAGCACCTTCTAGTGTATTAATATTCTTCTTCATGTGCTTTTTGAATTTGATACAGTACTGCAGCTGGGTTTAACCTCTTTAAAAAACTGGTTGGATATATTCTTTCTAAATTGACAAACTGATATCTTGTGTCTTTACTCCATGCTCATTCCAGGACCACGTCCACATCTTTCCTGTGGGCAACACAGAGACAGCAGTAAAGATCCTTCCTTCAATGTTTAAACTATACACCTCAACCTATTATCCAAAGCATTCTTAGTTATCTTCTTCCTATGCATTAATCCAATAAATATCAATTGAGCACATTTTTCTGTGCCACCTGATACACTGCTACTCTTTGTCAAACTCTGCTGAAACCAATCTATGCTAAGACTGTGGTGCATTTTCCTTCTATTGAGCTTGGTTTGATTGGAGTTAAACCAAGATGCTCTTTGGACATCCATCTCTTCCCAAAGTGATTGTCACTCCTCACACAAGGCATCTATTTTAGGGATTGTGGTGGATCTGTGATAAGTTACCCAAGCTGGAGTTGCTACCATCTCCCTTTCTTTGCCTTATAAAATCAGGTATTGCCTTTCTCAGTCTTCTAAATCTGGAAATTCTTGTAAACCCAAGGATCTGATTCACTTAAGCTGACAGATCTGGACCCATTTTAAAGATTAAGTGATCTCTTTACCTAAGTACTTTTCTTTTCTACCCACTTCTTAAGGGAGATTATTGAAACAAACTTGGCCTGAGAGGTGAAGTTCCCTCTGAAAGTGATTAACTTACACCATCTGATCCAATCACTGGGCTTGTCCCCTTCTTGACATTCCCCTGAACAGAAGCAAATGTTATTTCTGTTGCCTATGGGATTTTAGCTTCTCCTGAAACTGGTAAATTTTTTAGTGTATTCTGGTTCTCATAGTTTGTACACATCCTTTTATCAGAGAATACTGCAAATAGCAGCAAGGATTTCTTTGGACACCACCTCCCTCCTTTTTCTTCCTTAGTGAAATTAAGTGTGTGTTGTCAGAATTTCCTTTCCCCTTAGATCCTTCCCTCCTAATGAGCCACATTCACATTCATAGTCTGTAGCCTGAAGGAGAAAACTACATTTTCTTTGAAGTCTTTGAAATCCACTTTCTGAAACTCCAGTGCCTATGACTAAAAATGCCAAATATTTGATTTCCTTGCTCCTTTGGACTCCTTGATGATATTTCCACTTAATTCCAATGTCTTTGTTGTATTATCATTATCCTCTTCCTTAATATGATCAGAATTAGTCTTGAATAGACTACATCTTTTGAAACAGGTCCCACACTATAGTTATGAAACTAGATAATTAACATAATTGTAACAACCTCCCATGGTGTACATGAAATTATTCCCATTTTAAAGATGAGGAAAGTGAAATTTGAAGGCTAAATAGAATGACAATTTGCTTGCTTGAAGTCAGGGAGGTATTTTGGTGGAGACCTGTTCACCAAACCCACTTCCTCTTCTTTTTGGGATC
The DNA here is from genome assembly GCF_902686455.1 of Sciurus vulgaris. Lineage (NCBI taxonomy): Eukaryota > Metazoa > Chordata > Mammalia > Rodentia > Sciuridae > Sciurus > Sciurus vulgaris. Next base: position 39,993,423 of record NC_136473.1, on the reverse strand, counting down.
AACCACATTTCCTAGTCTCCCTTGAAGTTCAAGCCAATGGAATGTGACTGGAAGCAATGTGTGTCATTTCTAGGTTTCAGTCAGTGGAAATATTCCCCTCACCCAATCCTTCATGCTCTTTCTTCTTCCACTGGTGTAATGCAGATGGTCAGACTGGTCCTGAAAGCCAAATGCAAAATATGGCAGAATTACAAGAATGGAAGAAGCTGAGTTACTAAAGCTAAGTTACTAAAGCTAAGCTGGAAGAAGAGCCTGCAATTAATCAGAAATGCATTTTTTAAATTTTATATGAATAAGAATGAACTTCTTTTTATTAAACCATTGAAATCTTACTTGTTATTACCACCAATGTCACTCTAAAACTGATACAATCTCAGGTCTCTCTGAAATGAAAGTGCACTCTTTGGCCCTTAAGAATCCAAGTCTCAGGTTCCACCTCTGTAAAATCGGGATAATAGTAATCACCGGTGGGACTTTTCTGTGGGCCTTATGTGAGATGATGCTGGAAAAGTACAAAACAGAAAATCTGATAAGAGTATCTACTTAATAGCTAAACTAATGTGAATAACATTATCACTGCATTGTACTTCCTCACAACCCTATCTGCCTCTAGAACCACTTGGTAATCTCTTTACAACAACATTATGTAGGTCATTTCCTTGTCTGAACCATGGTGAATTCCAATTTCTTTCCTTTGCCTATATTTAGATTTTTTCTCTGTGATTCCATCCTTAAGATAGAAGAATGAAATTTTTTTTTTTTATTGACTACTGTGGGTATAATTCATTTATTCCAGGTAAAGTAACTCCTTCTTCTTTGTCATCATCAGAAAATTCACATCACCAAATGTAATACTTACCAAGGAAATAAAATGGGAGTACTTGGCTAAAATTTTCAAGTAACTTTATCTCAACTTTGGAAATAACCATTCCATTTAGGATTTGAAGTGTTTTTCTGGAACAGTGCATCTCAAACTTTAATTGGCAGATTAATCACTTGAGGATCTTGTTAAAATGCAGATTTGGAGGAGGGGAGAGTTGGGGTGCAGCCAGGGATTTTACACACCAACCTGCTCCCAGTGACCAGTGCTGGGACCACACTTGGAGTAGAAATACTACAGAGTTTTAGAAAATTATTCATCAGCTGCCTATTTGGTTGTATTTCATTTAATTCATGCCAAGTGATAAACTCATTCAATGAGAAAGCCAGAAAAAGAGAAAACTAAACCACTCAACAAAGAAGAGAAATTAATAGGTCTTTTTGAGTCATAATGAGAAAAGGCAATACAGAAAATAAAACTCCATTTTCAAAAGATTCAAAGAGAAAGAATCTCATAGTCTTTTTAACAAAATATATGAAGAAGCTGAGAAATATATTAGAAATCAGAAGGGTAAGAAAAATCTTGTGTTTTATTACAGTTATAGTTTTGGAAGTCTCAAATTTAGTATGCTTTATAATCACTTTAATTCTTATTAAAACACAGACTAGCCATTCTCTTTTCAGGGAAAGCATGGTAATTTGCATTTCTAACAAGTTTTCAGGTGTTGCTGCTGCTGCTGGCCAAGGGGTCACACTTTGAGAACCTCTGTATTAAAGGATTGGGAAAATGGCTGACAGCTGACATCAGAAAGTCAGTTTTCCCTTTCAATCTGTATATAAGAGAGAGAGGAAGCTCTGTAAAAAGCTTTTTGGAAAAGGAACCAAAATAAGAGAAAGAGTTAAAATCCATTTAGCTCCCAACAACTTGAACTACAAACACTTAAGAACATACTCAGAGTCATTTCAGGATCATCAGCTATCATTATAAAGATTATTTGAAGGGTAAACGATTTGACCAAAGCATGAACGGAACAACTTAAACTTCTTTTTCTAAGTGGAAAAAAGGAATGACCCTGAAAAACCTTGAACTTCTAAGTTTAACTTCTGTACATAGGAAGTTGGGGGAAAAGACAGAGGAAATAATCACAAAATCTATTGTCAAGCACCTTGAAAAGAACAGGGCATTGAGCAATAACAATGATAGCTTTATAAAGAAAACGTCCTTTTATGCAGTTTTTAGGTTGGGAAAGGATCTTAGAATCTTATGACCCAAGCGATTTATTTTAAAGATAAGAAAACTGATGTACAAAGAGATTTGTGTGCCCAAGGTCATACCACTAGTTGGCAGCACATAAAGGAGAGGATCCCAGTCTCCAGGGCCATTCCCTATTCTCACCATCCTGGAGCAGCTGTGGGTTCTGCAGCCTTCAGCTGGTAGGCTCAGCTGCATCTAGTTCTCCAGCCAATCTGGTGAGGGGAGGTTGCATACTGGGAGCCCAGCCTGCATCATGGCCAAACCAGCTGAGGCACAGCATCCAGAGACCTCTTTCTGAGCTTTATCCCATATGCCACACAGCCACTCAGACTCTTCCAGTTAATGAGGACAGAGGTAGAAGAGAGGCAGCTGGCTGTCCCAAAAAAAGCCCTGTATCTAACTGCTCTGACTTTAACAAGAATGCTCACTCTGTCTGTGTAATTGGCTCATTAATACCTTAGGGGAAAAAATAATCTATGGTGCACATTCAGTCAGTCAGCAATAGTAAGTACCTACTGTGCACTGAAGCACTGCATTTGACAATGGGGAGCATCAAAGGAGAAATGATTTCCTTATCCCCAAATGCTTTGTGGGTATGCAGCTCCCCAATTGACTGGACATAGATGTATTATAAAAGGAGTCACTCCATACTCATAAAACACTGCATGTTGTATAGCCTTTGACACACAGCGAAAAACACAGCCAGAGCCCTTCAAGATCAACACCTTCAGGTTGGGGGTGAGAAAATTACAGTGCAGAGAGATGAAGTAGCTTGCTTAATATAATAGCAATTTGGTAAAGAGTTTGGACTAAACTTTGCATCCTGGTTCCTGATTCGGAGGTCAATTTACCTTACTGAACTACTATCAAGACATAGATAATCTTAATATCAATTAAATGCCTTCTTAGGACTGTCAAACAGAGGGAAGGGGAAAAGGTTTGAATATTTGGTTTTGCCACTTCATGCTGGGAATAAAAGGGGCTCTCTATAGCAAACACAATTTCTCAAACTTTGGGGCACATGAGAATCACTTGGGGAGCCTAACACAATAAAGATGCCAGAAATTCAGCCTAGAGATTTATATTTAATTAATTTAGGACATAGTGTGAGCATGGGGCAGGAGGGGGTCTTTAAAAGATTTCATGTGACTCTAATGTACAAAGTAGAGAACCATGGTGCTCTAGGAACTATCCCAAGCCCATTTTGGATTCATAGAGGAAGAGAGATTCAGAGATTCTGGCTCCATAAGTCTTCTTGCAAAGAGAGTGCAGATTTCCATAATGGAATGAAATCCCCAATCTCTGGGTTTCTCTCTTGCCCAAGAGCTTCCAGGCAGGGGGAAGAGCAAGTCAATTGAGGATCCTGTTCCATTTCCCCAACTTATACTGCTTCGTTGGAGGTCTCCTTCCACTACTATGACTACAGTGACTATAAAATGCTCAGATAATCATAGCCCAAAGCCTCTTTCCTTGATTTCTGTTTGTGAAGCTGATAAAGGCTCTAACTTCCCAACAAGTTTTGTAAGTATTTCAGAGAATAAGAAGGTAGAAGCACAAAAAGTACATGGTATATAAATGCTCTGACTTCCAAAGAACAACATTCAATCTACCATAACTGGCTGGCTCCTTGAGATTTACAGACACCATGGCATTTGAGCTCTGAACCCAGAAAAGAAGGCGTTTCCAGGGAAACCTCTTCTGCACCATACTACGTTTTCTTCCAACTGAGGTCAGGCTGTATGCATGGCTCCCCAAAAGCATTTTCCTATGATGAGGGAAATGCTCTCTACCTGCCCCATTGATTGTGGTAGTCATGAGTCAATACCAATCTCATGTGGTTTATTGAGAATTTGAAATATGGCTGGTGCAACCGATGAACTGAGTGTTTGTTTTACTTTAACTAAGTGCACATAATCACATGTGTCTGGTGACCAACATTGAACAGCACAACATGAGCATTCTAAGTAAGACATATTCAGTTATGCAATCTCTCTTACAGAAGCATTCCTGTGAAAATAAGTTCACAGTTCAAAAATGAGAAAAGAGTACCGCTTTGTGGAGTTGTATCAGAGAGAAAGGAAGGAAAATACAGTGGTGGCCTCAGTACTAGCTAGAGGCACAGACACAGCTGGGGTAAATGTTAAAATGCAATGCTAGTTTATCCTTGGCAAAAACCTCTCACAAACCAATACTTTAATTGGACCAAAGGGGAAAATGCCAAGTAGAAATGTTGCACTGGCCATTCTTTTTCAACAGTTCCCAGGACTTCCTGATTTCTTTTGTATCAAATTACTCTGACCATCACATTCCTGTTATATTAGTACTTCCTGGTTCCATAAATACTCGAAATAGACATTCGGGATCCCCAAAACCAAACAAAGCAAAACACCAAGGTTTTGTTTTTAGTAACTTAACCTTTTGAACCTCCTGCGGTGTTCATTCAAATGTGTAACAAGGGCTGGAGTTAAACTCTTAGATAATCTGAAAGACAAAGGAAGCAGTATCTAATTCAGAGAGTTAAAAAGTAATAGATTAGTTTAGATCTGCAATTAACATCTGAACCCATTAAATTTCTAATCTTTGCCTTGGCCCGATTTAACTGTTCCTCTATTCCATTCCCTTTCTTGTTTTCCTGATGATAACTGCTGGGAGGTTTGCCTCCCTTCTTCTGGGTCTGGACCTCAGGGCTGTGTGGTTTAGATAATGCCCTATGGAATCAGTCTGCCTGCATTTGAATCTCCTCCTCTCTCCCCCGAGTAACTGTGTGAACTTGGGCAAGCTACTTAACTTCTCTGACTCCATTTTCCTCACATGCTAATGAGAATACTCATAATGCCAATTTGCTTAGGAAATAAGTGAATCGATGCTTATAAGATGTCTAGCATATATTGATTTATTAATACATGTAAACCATTTCTACTAGTCACATTAAATTTTAGTTACAGGGACAGACTTCAAGATTCTCTTCTGCAACCTACTAATCATGTGACCTTGGTCTCGTTACATCTCTTCTCTGGTTTATATCCATTGAAAAATGAGAATATGATATTTATTCTCAGAATTGTTGTAAAGATAGAATGACAAAGTGGCATTTAGACAGGAAGTAGATGGACATTCCCTAAGGTAAAGGGGTAATGCTCCTAATATCCCCAGGGAGATGGCAGTTAGACTGTCAAAGAGCTTCAAATATATAGAAGTCCAGAGTTTGGACCTCAGCTTTGCAGACTCAGAAATGCAAGTGGTCAGCTTGTGAGAATAGACCCATCTTGCAGGGGCAGATGGACCTTGTCCAAGCTCACTGAAGAATGCAAGCAGAATGTCAATTTGCTCGTTGTCATGAGAAACATACATCCAGTTCAAAGGAGGCCAACCTGGCATATTCTCTTTATAGCCCTGTTAGGAACCAAGACAGATCAGAAACAGAGGCTGCTAGAAGAATAGGCCTAAAGACAAAGGAGCTTATCAGATGGTCCCAATATTTCACAAGATCAGGACATAATCCCTAGAGTGTCCCTCTGCCAAAGGATGCCAAGCAGGGGTTCAGAGTGGTTCTATCCTCAGGTCTAAGCACAATCTCTCCTGAGTGATGTGTAAGTAAGCGGCTAAAATCTGACCTCTAAGATCACCACTTTTCTATATGTTTCTAGAATCCCACATAAATCAATGACCAGAGCATCCCTCTGTCCTTACACAAATGCCCTTTCAGTATTTTCTGATCATCTTTTGGGCCCCTTTCACCTACTGCTGTTCTCATTCATTAGATATTGATATCAGTGTTTAAAGCTAAGAGAACAATCTCTTTCCTCAAGGTCCTCAGAGACTGTTTCCAGAATCCATACAACAAAAAGAAAAATAACTATGTCATTATTTTTATGTAATTTATAATTTAAGGGTATAGCAACCTAATGCAAGAATTTGAAACTACTTTGCCCATAGTTGTGTTTATTTGCTTTGTGTGCCAATGCCTTCTCTTTCAGTCTCCAAATCCCTTCTCCACCCTCCTTCCTACCTCAGTTGACACATATGGAATCCCTGTGTAGATTCACCTCCTTTTGGCTTCCAATTGGGCTTATCCAGGGAAGAGACTTGGAATAAAATTAAGGAATTGAAAGTCCCCTATGGTTATATTTAATGGTTTTGGTTCCCTGAGAGACTATGTCAGGCTATTTGTGTTGTTCAAACATGTCACTGCTTCTCTCCAAAAGGGCTCCCAATGACTCATGAGGCTTCCAGATACTACCATGTGTCTCCTCATTTTTGGTCACAACAGCTCCTCTGTTGTTGTCAACTCTAGGTTTCTGCAATATCCCTCTTGCTTTCCATTTTTTCATACAGACCTTTTGTAAAAAAACCTTTGAAATGTCCTAATTTGAATGAGCCTTGAGTGAGCTGTCTTCTCCTTCTTTGTGTCCTGAGTGATACCTTTTGCTTGGGTTTAAATGTTTGCAATTTTCTATATAGATTTCAAGTGGTGAGTGAATGAACACATGGCAGAAGTGACATGGGAAGCATGAACTCAATCCGTGGCTCATATCTGATGACAGCATCCACTACCCATAATCAACCATAGCCTGGTGCTCTTCCACATATCCCACACAGCAACTGCATGGTGAGTGAGTGGCAGGAGTGTGAGAAAAGATTCATTAACATGCATAGCTCTCCTGCTATCTACAAAGATACAGTCAGGTCCACAAAAAACAGCAGCAGTAGGAGAATCCACATCTAGTGTATTCTCATAAACCATTGACTCATCGTTTTTGGAGCTAAAAAGTTCATCACAAGATCACAGCCTTTCATTTCCTGTGTGAAAAAGCAAGTTCCATGCCGTAAAGCTAAGCACATTTTAGAGAATCTGGTGAGGACACAACCTCATTTCTAGTTCAGTGACTTCCAGGGGAAGACAACTACTCCTTAAGATTTAAGGAGCAAGAGTTCCATCAGGGTTTTAAACATTTAAGGCATTCTAGTTGCTTAATTCCAATTTACACTTTCATTTAAACACATACAAAGACACGCAAATAAGATTTTAAACAGATATGTATTACATATGTGCACATATACGTATCATTTGGGTAGATATACATATGCATGTGTGTATACACATATGTATCCGTGTGTGTGTGTGTGTGTGTGTGTGAGAGAGAGAGAGAGAGAGAGAGAGAGAGAGAGAGACTTGGTTCTCATTAGTTTGGCTTACTTGCTCTAGCCCTGGGCATGTGCTTCTCTTCATGGCTGTTTAGCATTAACATTTCGGGAATTGTGACAAGCTCTTTCAAACTGTGAGGAGAGAACTGGATATTCAAGAGAAAAATAACCTACCAAATCACATTTTCCCTGATGTAAGTTAACTTACAAAAAAGTACGAAAAGTTATTTCTTAAACTTGTTATCTGAGGCTAAAGGAGTGCCAGAATATTGAAATTTAGGCAAAATAGGGAAGTTTGGGTTCACCAAAGCCTTACCAGTTGCAATTTTTACTTTTAACTTTGAATTCTATGTGAAATGACTTTCATATATTTGGGGTTTCCTTTTGTCACTTGAGATTGTCAAAAACAAACATTGTTTATGTTAATATGATTTTCCTATTTAGAAAAAAAATCAGGTTTAAAAGACTAGATCTGTCTGCAAATGTGTATTGTGTTTAAAAATCTAAGTTATTAGCCAAACCCAAACCTGTCACCTGGGAGCCCAAACCTAGGAAAGAGTGGGACTCCCTTCTCAACCATCTTTCCCCACTGGTTAACTGGGAGACACACTGTGCTGTGACCAGCTTGGAGAAGATGGCTGGATCTTGGTTCATTCTCAGAAAAAAAATTACTCTTAAGAAAAAAATCGTTGAGGGCAATTCATGGGAAGGATGTGGAGGCTCCATGAGCTCAGGGAGCCTGAATCAGCCCAGTGGGAGGATGGGAACCAAGCAGCACCTCTCAGCAGAAACTTCTAAGAAGCCATGAGCATGATGGTTTGGAGCCACCTTTAGTCATGTGACATTAACTTTATCTCAAGATCCCAGGCAGGAAATTCTAATAGCCAGAATAAGACCACATACTGAAAGCTTCGCCTTTATGTACAGAAAGAGGGAAGGGTCTACCCACTTTCCATTGTCTTCCTATAGTGGGGAGAAGTTACTATATCACCCCTAAAAGTGCTCATAATAGAAGAAAGGCCCCAAATAGGTAGGATGCTGAATAGTCCAAAAACCTAAAAGCACAACCTGAAACAATTGTCCACTTTACTTCCTGAGAAAGGATTCATTATCCCCCACCCATGCACCTGGCCAAGGAGGTCTTGTGATAATTTACACTTTTGTCTTCATACAAAAATAAGAATTCCAGTTCCTTAACATGGAAAGCTAGAACTGACATGGGATTTCGATCCTAAATGGGAGTCTGTACTTAAAACTTGGTCAGTAAAGCAAGAGAGGACAGGATGAGTCTGCTGGCCCAGATGTTTAGAAGCCATTTTCAGAGCCAACTTATTCCCCAACTTTACCCCAGTTTCATCCCTTGTAGAATGGAGCTGACATGTATTGCTGACTTCTTGACTTGTGACAATTAAATGAGAAGCACTGAGTACTGTCCTTGGCATCCAGCTGAGCTCCAACCACTGTAGCTTTATTCATTAATATGAATCTCTGAGATAGTGGTATAAACCAAGCTCGGAATTTCCTGCAGCAGACTTTCAACGTGTCAGTTACAAATACCTGAGCTGTCACCATATGTAAACATAGTCATTGACATCACCCACTAATGCCGAGCCAGCTTATCTCCTGTGACCTTGCTCCCAACCTGTGCCACCCAGGTAAGATAACTGGGTCACACCTTCCTACATCTCCACCAGAATGGCTGCCTATGCTCTGGTATATTTTATAGACATTGGCCAAGCTTATTTGAAACCAAAATTTAAAGTATCATCCATTTATATAACAGAAATGGTTTTATTGATATCTCAGTTCTAGAAAAGTTCTTACCTTTTGCATATGGGTATTGATTTGAGGTCTGGAGAACCATTGTAGTGTATTTTGGTTGCTCTCTGCCATTCCTTATGTGCTGATAAGTGCAGGCAGGAGAGCTCAGCACCCAATTGAATGAGATGTGAAGCTGTGGTACCAGTGGAGGGAGAAAAATCAAGAAATTTCTCAGCAACATGAGATGTCCAGTGAGCTAGTGAGTGACAGGTAGAGGCCACTGAAAGCCAAACGATAGCTTTATTACAATACCCTGGGCTTTTATCAATGATTCCAGGGAAATTTCCAGCAGCTTCCTCCTGTTGATAAGTACAGGTGTCTTGGTTCATATAAAGAAAATGAAGGCTGACCCTGATGTACATTTTTCCAACTTCCCTCCCAGAGTGGCAGTTCCTGGACTAGAATCTCAAGGCCTAGGTTCAGTGTGTAGCATGGCTTTGGAGGGGGGCATCGAAATTGATACAGACATAGCATCCAGGACACAGCTGCAGCTGAAAGCCAGCTGAGTTGTTCAAAAGGGACATCAGGTTGAAGTGGCTGTTAGAGGCAGGTCCAGGTGCGAAGCCAAAGGACATAAAGGAGATCCAAAGCATAAGTGAAAGGTGTCCATAATGGGGGAAAGGCTGGCATCTGGAAGGACCACCTGAGCCACTGGAAGACAGCAACTAGGTTGGTTTTCAGTGCACATGGATGGGGGCTGCAGGAGACAGAGAAGTCTTTGCTTTACAAAGCAGTTTTTCTTTGCCTATGAACTTGTTCTTTTCTGAGCTGGACTTGAAAATCTACCTACGAAGAAAGCCAAAAGAAAAGAAAAGTGTAATGTTCCCTTATAAACAGGCTTGCAAATTTTCTGGCAGTTTCTGGAACATAAGAGTACCTTGAAGACCAATAAGGGAGTAAAATCCTGGGCATGTCCTCAGCTTGTCCCATCAAGCTCATTCTCACTGGGCAGTTCATCACCCTCTCCTGGTGGGTTCAGGGAAGGGCAGTTCAAGTGTAGTGTCCTCAAAGCACTATAAAGAGTTAATATGGTTTGTAGTCCTTAAGAATCCAGGGAATCTGCAGGGGTGAGAGATACCTATGGAGAATGACTCTCCTCACCGCTGTACCCCACCAGGGAGAGTCACTGTGGCTATAAGCACCAGGTCACATCAACCTTTGTCACTTGTATGACAATGACTTTATCATTGCTTGACATTTGTCTACCTTCCAGTTGCATACTCATGTGAAACACCCATCTGCTGACCCTGAGAACCTGGTTAGCTTTCTACACATGAATATGTATGTAATCAGTCATCTTTTGGTGGGTGGGGGGTAGTCCTGGGGAGGGAACCCAGGGCCACATGCATGCTAGGCAAGCACCCTGTCACTGAACCACAACCTCAGCCCTATGCTCAGGAATCTATCCTTCAAGGCTGGTCACAGCCTGCTATCTTTCATCTTCCTTTTCCCATTTTGCATATACTTATGTAGTTAATGTATTATTTACAACATAGATAAACAAAGGCTTTCTGGGTTTGAGGTATTTTTCCCCCAACAAAATCATGATAGTATAAACAACAGATTCAAGTGGAGCTCCCCAAAGGATAAAACCCAGTTATGTTGGAACTGCACAAGTTGCCTACCCTGGCTGTCAAGATGCTGCTTCTGTGATTGTGCTCCTTGTTGGTGCTAGGCCTTACCCATGTTCCAGAAACTATGAGTTACAAAACCCAAAAGGCATGAGATAAAGGGGATTCATTCCTTTACAATGCAAAACGTGAAAACATGTCCTGGATCACGGCATGCCAGGGACTTCTAAACAAGTATCTATGGTGCTCAGGGCTCTGAGTGACAATTATTAAACAACCTCAGTTTTCTAGGGACATTGTGGAGTATCAATGCCTCCTTCTCACATGCTAACGTTTACCTTTAAGACATTGAAGTCCTCACCAAAAAGACTGGCAAGTAATTACCAAGGATAGTTTCAGGAACCTGTTTTTATTAATGCACCTTCATCTTCAATTCAGAATATTTTTAATCTTGTAAATCAGTAACCAAGCAAGGTGATTGTTGCTGATTTTAAATACTTCATGTTTTTTTTAATGGGTTTTACAGAGCTCGGATCTGATGAGCATACATGTAATAAAAACACATCCTCCTATCATTTTTTTCCCTTAAACACATTTTCCTCGTACAATTTGGCAAAAAGACAGATACTTATAGAGTAAGTTTTTTTGCTGTTTATATTTCTCCTGGCAGAGCTCCAGAGAGCATTTAGCAGTGTATTAATCAGCCAGAATGTGAGCTCCACAGACCACTGCCTCTTCCTACTGCACCTGAGAACTCCAGTTGAATGCTCCCAACTCTCACTGAGCCAGAAATGTATTTTCAATGTATATTGAATTCATGGATTGCATATTATCACTTTCTACTCTCAGGTGAAGGCTGAGATTGCTTGCAGGACCCCCAACCCTGCGAATGTGGCAAACAGAGAGCCGTTTTGTCCCTCTAGACATTAAGAAGAAGGAAAATGGTGACTTTTCTTTTATTCACATTACATCCTAGAAATGTCTGCCAGAATTGCCAATATATTTGTCAGATGGGTAGAGAAATGAAAATGGCATGGTGTGATTAGCTATCTCTTCATTGGTGATGACTTCTAACAGAGGTGGCAAGGGCAATCTCCACTCCAACTCAGCTGTTAAGCTTTAAACAAAAAGAAAAAAGAAAGAAGATGGAATAAAAGGATGAAATGGATTTTGGATATTTTTGAACCAGAAAATCCAAAAGGTCAATTTATCTTTCTTTATTAGATTTGATGCAAGCCTAGGGAATATTATAAATTTAAAGTAATCTAGCAGCTTTTCTCACTCTAGGTGCCGTGTATGTTTCAGTCTTCCAAGGAGAGGGCTTCTACTTTTCCTGCCTGTTCTTTTTGGAGACTCTTTGTATAATAAGCTAAACTAATGAGAGTTACCAGGTCTCAATTACACAAAAGGAAGGGAATGCTAGTCTCAGAGGTGTTGGGAGCTGAAGAAATTTCTTCAAAAAATATCGTTGCCTTCATGCAGGCAGTAGTCTAGTACAGCATATGGAATGCTGCACAGGCAGGGAAAATTCTAGAAGGATTATCCACTTTTGCCAGTCTTGAGATCTCATCAGTAAAATTAAACCTATAAACACAAGTATTTTTTATTAGCCTTATTGTCTCTGCTCACATGTGTGTGCACATGTATGTGTGTATGTGTATGTGTGTGTGTGTGTGTGTGTGTGTGTGTGTGTGTGTTTGTGTGTTGAGGATATTTGCACGCAAGCAAAGCCATGTAATGAAAATCTGGTTTGGTTTACAAACTGTCCCAAAACAAACTTCTGAGTATAATAATTCCTTAAAGATATGTCTTGCATGCAAGTAAGACTCACTTATTTATGTATTTTCTCTGACTTTGTTTTATTCTGAGAAATCGGAGGAGTTTATTCCCTAGAGCCTATTTATAATGATGCTTCAGGTTCAGCTGTGTGTCCCCTTTGGCTCTCCTCCTGAAGCAGAGAAGCATTTGCACAGAGCACACCAGGTGTTACTTTCATATTCTCAGACATACTAGAATACATTAACACAAACACTAAATCAAAACATAGCCAAATTAATGATCATTGCCAGGGTATCTAGACCCAACTCCTTATGACTGCTCAAGATTTGTGAGCATCATGTCTCTGTGCTCATTGACAGGACAATGAGAATACTGATATGAATTGGTATTTTAGCTGTTGGTTGATGTTCACATAAATTATAGACCAAAATTCGTCTCACTTAGTCAGCATCATGTCATCCATTTCCTTTGGCTTGTTAGATAATGACATATCCAAAGACTGAGTTCTTGGGGTTTCATTTTGCTGGCCTGGGCCCAAAGAAAACTCACTCCACTGGCCTGAGCCCCAATTTCATGCTAAAGCACATGACAACCATTCATCATGTCCACTCCTTTTCCTTTTTTGTTCTTTTTTCGACTATCTAGAAACTGGTTCACCAAAGGAAAATGGTAAACCTCCTTTGTAAAACATTAAAGAAACTGAAGTATGCGGATGTAGCTTTAGCTTTCCTAAAAATACAAAAATGCTGAAGGACACAGGGTTCCTGGGCCTTCCACAGCCTTTGTGATTATATCCACGTTAGCCAAGCTATCTATGCACACAACTCTCTCCGAGGTAGACTACCATTCAGTGCACCAAGTGGAAAAACATTAATTAGACATCACCTTGCTATCCTTCTGTTGGCTACAGCACTCCTTCATTAGACACCAGTGCAAATGTTTTGATATGAAATATCGTCTTTCTAATTATACTTTCTGAGTTCAGGCATGGTCACCAAGCAAAAGGGAATGCACACTTTCCTAAGCTCTAGAGATTAAGAAAACAAAGTTGCTCTAAGTCACCTTGACTCATCCAGTTTACAAAAACCACAGAAGAAAACACAGTTGGTTGCCATGAAGAGAAGAATACAAACTAATGAATGTCATTCAAATTTCTCAGCAACTGAGTGTTTGCTCTTCCCTCAAAGGCATAGTCAATGTTTTTTTTTTTTTCTTTTTTCTTACAATAGCAACTCAAGAATGAAGACGATTCTGTTTATCTATTGAAAAAAATAGTGTGAAAGGAATTTGATCTATAGGATCCTTGGGAGACCACCTTTTGGGATACCAGGTGCAGCTCTCTGTCCAAGATAAACCCAAATGACATTCCTGAAAAAGTTTCTGAAAGGATGGAAGCATGTTTTGAGTGACAGGTGAGCAAAGAAGATAGAGAGTTCCCATAAGAAAGCAGCTAAAGATTTATCTCTCAACAAGAGAGGTAGATATTGCTGAAATTACTGAGTTAGAACATGACCCTTTAGTTCACAAAGGAAGGTGGGGAGAGATTTCAGAAAGAGATGGGAATTTCCCAAATGGGGATGGAAGAAACCCTGTTCAAAATAATAATAAATGTTCTGGTCTCACAGGCAGTCAAGGACTTCACACTCTTAAGGGCTAGTGCATTTCATTGATTTCATTGCCTTATGGATCTGTTTCTAAATTCAGAAGTCAAAAGAGGATAAAATGAAAATAATTAGCCTATTTAAGCTTTAATGTGTAAATATTAGCTTGCAAATATGGTTTGACGGTCTGAATGGTAGGAAAATGTAACAGAGCCTGGACTACAGACCATTAGTAGAGCTCATATATACCTGCTACCTCAGTCTCCCAGATTCTTTTTCTCTGTTCAGTTATCTGTTCCTATACATTAGACTGCAAAAGCATTGTTTGGTTCTTCTTCTGGATTCCCAAGGATCCTGACAATGTCAGAAAGCCTGCAATAATCCTGCTTGCATCAAAATCACTGAAGGTATATAATTATTACTTTAAAAATATTGATTCACTTCAATTAAAAAAAAGGGGGGTGGGGCATGACTTGGTGTGAGCTAAGCCCTGTGTAGAACACAGGAGGTAATACAAAGATGAACGGGACCAAATTCTGTCCACAAGATACTCAGGATGTAGTGGAGAACAATCTTGATTTGTATAGTTGGGTGATTAGAAGAAAGTAGAGCAGAGAAAAGGTGGCTCTAACTCTGCCTGTGGTGATCAGAGCAGGTGTCCCAGAGTACATCAAAGATGTGAATCAAAGCCTAAAGGGGAGGGCACACTGGTTCCAAGGTGGGGTTGGGGGTGCTTTCAAGAGAGGAGAGCACAGGGCTGGGGTTGTGGTTCAGTGGTAGAGCACTTGCCTGGCATGTGTGAGGCCCTGGGTTCCATCCTCAGTACTGCATATTAGTTAATTAATTAAAGAAAGATTCATTGACAACTATTTAAAAAATAAGAGAGAGGAGAGCGCAGGAAAGGCACTGGGTGGGTATTAGAACACATCATGTACTAAAAGCTACAGGTATTTGGATATGGGTATGATTTTATGTCTATGGCAGATGATGAGGAAAGCTGAGTCTAGAGAGTGAGGCCAAGTTCAGATCCAGCCAGGCAGGCCTCACATGACAGACTAGGAGCAAAAATATGTCCACAGGTGATAGAGAGCCATGAAAGTCAGTTCTGTGTTTTGTAAAGTAAACCTCTAGTACCAGTATAATATTAGAAATGGAATGAGGCAAAACTAGGGAACAGAGAGGATATACAGTAACTGGAATAGTCCAGATGAGAAAGCAAAGCTTCAAACTGGCCAATCACCGAATGTCCTTCTGATGACTTGACCAGAGCAGACAGAAGTGAATATTCTGCCCTAGGCCTGATTCTGCATTTCTGCAGGGACAGTGCTGTGGTTCTCAGGACTCATACAGGTTCTGTGGAAGGGTAAGGAAAACCTGACACGTGGAAACAGAAAGATCTTATCTGTGCCACAAGTGGCCCCCAAATGATGGAATTGATGTCACCTGCTACATCATTCCTGGAGGTGAATAGGGACCTCAGTGGTCCTTCCTCAGGAAGTGACACTTTAGCAGCTCAGATGCACAGCTCCACATCCTGCCACAGTGCCAGCCAGTGCTAAAGTTCACCCTCCAGGACCATCTAAGCAAGGACAGTATTTTGAGCACTGGCCAATTTAATTCTATAATTCAACTAAAAAGTGACAGTGAGACTTTACTGAGAATTTTCTTGCTATGCAATTTTCCTAAGGTTCAGAATCTCCTTACCCATCTAGGCCGTCACCAAAGTCAAGATCTAAAACAACATAAAAATATTGTTTTCTGATTATTTAAATATATATATAATTTTTTTTTTTTTTTTTTTTTTTTTTTTTTTTTTTTTTTTTTGGTACTGGGGATCAAACTCAGGGCCTTGTGCTTGTGAGGCAAGCAGTCTACCAGCTGAGCTATCTCCCCAGCCCTAAATATATTTTTAACCAGAATTTTCTGCCCTTCTTATTAAACATTTAGAGTTTTAGTTAACCAATAGGGTATGAATTAAGGTCAGTTTCATTTGTTAGTAAGTTAACAAACATTTATGGCATGCCTCTTGGGTCTGGATGCTTCAGTTGCAGAAAATGAAGACCTAGGTAAAAGTAGCTTAAACAATTATGGAACTATATTATCTCACATAAGAATTCTGCAGATGGGATGGTTCTAAAGTTGATTAATCAATAGTAGTACAATGATATTGTTAAGGCCCCAGAGTCTCATACTTTCTCATTCTGCCTTCAGTGGGGTGTTACTTTATACTCTTGAGCTGGTTCCCCTCATGATGCCAAGATGGCTGCCACAATTCCAGGAAACATATTAATCTTCCTAAAAGCAAAAACAACTATGGTAAAGCCTAGAACATAGCCATTCCTGAACTAATCACTGATAATGAGAACAGGGAATTATTTAGACAGATTACAAAATCCCCCTCAGCTATGAATGGGACAAGGACAGTCTTGTGAAGTATGTGGTTATAAGATACCAGAGAAACTCAGGATTGTGTTGGCAAAGAAGCAAGGGTAGTGTCTGATAGGTAGACAACCAACAATGTCTACTACTCCATCATTCTAAGTAGAAAGGAACAGCACACAAGTCCCACAAGATTATGACCCTGTGAAGTTTGCCTTCTTGTTAAGGAATGTGGGTAGACAGTTTAGGAGAGAGGAACTTGGTTATACTAGAAATCAGCCTCAAAAAATCAGGCATTATGATGCAAACATCTCTCTGTAGGTGGGTTTCACTATCACCAGGCACACATTAAGTACATTAATTATCAGTAGAATTGACTTAGTAATTGTGAAAGTTAAACATTTTAGACTAGAAATGTAGTGAGCAGATAGGATAAGGACAAATCAATCCCACATAACTCCTGAATATTTATGGCTTGCAAAGCATTGTGCAGATTTGGAAAAGGTCTAAGATACAGGTACTCAACACTGTGGCTATCTCTGGAATAAGCCTTGACAATTTTATTTTTATAAACTTTATAACTTAGAAGGAAATACTATAAAGATAGTAATTTTTAAATTTTTTATATATAATATGTGTATGTATCTATATATACACACACATACATACTGAGGAGTAGCTAAGAAAGAAGCCAACAAATTAAAACTGGAAAGACCAAGAGTAAGAGAACAAACTTGAAAATAAAACCAGTGCCTTGACAGTCAGTTGATTTTCAAGGAGGAGTCCAAGGACACAGAATGGAGAAAAGATATTCTCTTCAATAAATGGTGCTGGGAAAATAGTGAAGTGGAATTAGATTTTCATCTCATACTATTTAAAAAAAATCTCAAGATGCATTAAACACATGTAAGACTTGAAACTGAAACTACTGGAAGAAAACAGGTGGAACTCTATGCCATTGGTCTGCGCAATGACTTTTCTGGATCTGACCCTGAAAGCACTGGCAACGAAAAGCAAAAACAGACAAATGGGACTATAAGAAACTAAAAAGTTCATGCACAGGAAAGATAGCAACCAACAGAGCAAAGAAACCATCTGTGAAATGGGATGAAATATTTGCAGACTATACATCTGATAAGAAGTCAATATACAAAGTATATAGGGAATTTGACACAATATCAAGAAAAAATCTGATTCAAAAGTGGGCAAAACACCTAAATAGATGTTTCTGAAAAGAAGAAAGACAGGTAATAAGAATACGAAAAAGTATTTAATATCACAACTCATCAGGAAAATGTAAATTAAAGCCACAGTGATCCACCACCTCATGCTTGTTAGAATAGCTATATCATCAAAAAATGCCGCAGTGAATTCCAACATCAAGTACATCCACAAAATACTAATTTTAAAAATAATTATAAATAAATTGCAAAAAGGTCAGTAGAGTCGAGGGAGGGTAGTGGGGAAAGCACTGAAGTGCTGGGGACTGAATTAGAGCAAATTTTGTTCCTTGGTTTTGTGATTATGTCAAAATGCATCCTAATGTTATATGTAACTAAAAAGAATCAATAAACAGGTGAAAATACCACAAGCGTTATCAAGGACATGAAGGGAACCCTTGTACTCTCTCTTGGTGAGAACATAAATTAGTATAGCTATTATGGAAAACAGTACAGTGGGTTCTCAAAAAATTAAAAATTGCACTACCAAATGATTCTGTAATCCTACCACTAGGTACATATATCCAAAGGAAATGAAATTGGTTGAAAAAAAATAAAAAACCTGCACATCCATGTTTGTTGCAATATTACTAGCAATGGACAATATATGGACCACCTAAGCTAATGTCCATCAACAGATGAATGGATTTTTAAAAAGTCTCTCTCTCTCTCTCTCTCTCTCTCTCTCTCTCTCTCTCTCTCTCTCTCTCTCTCTCTCTCTCTCTCTCTCTCTCTCTCTCACACACACACACACACACACACACAAAGGATTACTATTAAGCTTTACCTACTCTGTATTATTATAAAGCTCTAATAATACTTTTTTAAATAATAACACATTTGAAATAAAAAAAGAAGATCCAGTCACTGGTAATATGGATGAATCTTGAGGACATTATGCCAAGTGAAATAAGCTCTCCCAAAACACACGCACACACACACACACACACACAGATGATAATGTCTTGATCTTACTTGTACATGAAATCTAAAAAAGTCAAACTCAAGAAAGCAGAGAGTAAAATGGTGATTTCCAAAGGCTACAAGGTAAGGGGGTTGAGGAGATGATGTGGAAAGGACCCACAACATCAAAACTTCAATTAGATGGCAAAAATAAATTCAAGAAATCTGCATGTCCCAATGTCTATGGTTAATAACAATATATTGCATACTTGAAAATGGCTAAGAGAGTAGATATTTGAGTATTCTTATCACACAAACAAAAGTGCATTATCATCTATAAAAATAAGTTTGAGAAGTAATGCATGTTAAATATCTTCGTCTAGTCTTTCTACAATCTACATCTATCATATTGTGCACTATAAACAAAATTTTTACTTGTCATTTTAAAAAATAAAGAAATCAAAGGAAATATTCTTAATACATAATAGTAGCTAAAGTATCTCAGAAAATTAGTCATATAAAAATGTTCCATGTATATCAAACAAGACTCCACTCAGCAGTAACGATTGGGTAAGTAATATTGATGATGATATTTGACACTTAGTAGTTATCCTGCAATATGCTAAACACTTCACATATTAGACTTATAATCATTACATCAATCCTAAGAAGAGGTATTACCTTCACCCTTATTGTACAGATGAGGACAAGTCAAGATTGGAAGGTTAAGTAACCTGCTCAAGGTCACACAAGCTGGAAAGACGGTAAAGCTGACTCAAACACAGGCATGGGGGCTCCAGAGTCTCTGATTCCAATCACTGCATTTGAGGGGATGGAAACAAGGCCTGAAGAGCATGATTATTCAAGGAAACATAAAGGGCACCTAGGAGACTTTCTTCTCAAGATATGGAGGAGGTCAAAGTGAATTTGAAATGCTCTCCTTTGCACCTCTGGTTACCTAGGCAAAAGCTGTTTTGAAAGTGAGGGGTTCACAGAGGTGTCCCTCTGCTGTCAAGGTCCCATGAGGAAGAAAGCATCCAGTTATGCAATGGAGTTAGCAAGACTACAAAGAGACTCCACTGGGAATTTAAACACCACAGGGAGTTTTCCAGTAAGGTGAAAAGAAGAACCACATTTGAATAGATCATCAGGCTTTAATGGATGTTACCTGCAATTCCCTTTTAAGAAGCGGTTCAAAGAATGAAAAGCTCAAGTAATGACAACAGGGACCCGCAGAGCGGAGAGCTTCAAGAGCCAGACGCAGGGTGGGTTGGAAGATGACATGGCTGGCGTGCAGCAGAGGCTTAGCCAGCACGTTTCCCTTTTGCTCTCCATTTGGTTGCCACAGGCCCACTTCCCTGGCATCATTTTTGCACATTTCCTGCCACTGTCATATTG
The DNA here is from genome assembly GCF_902686455.1 of Sciurus vulgaris. Taxonomy (NCBI): domain Eukaryota; kingdom Metazoa; phylum Chordata; class Mammalia; order Rodentia; family Sciuridae; genus Sciurus; species Sciurus vulgaris. The sequence goes on along the minus strand of NC_136473.1, from coordinate 39,973,532 downwards.
TCCTGCATATCCTAAAGTGACCCCATGGAGCTTTTTCCAAGCTTCCCTCCAGCTGTTCTGTGAATGGGGGTTGGAATACATGGACCATCACAGAGATGGTGAAAAACATTAAAAGAACTGCAGTTTTCTCCAGCCCAACCTAGGTCCTTTGGCTTCATCCACTGGGAGATTCTCTTGTACAATGAAAAGGATACTGGATTAGGCTTCAGTGGGCCTAAAGTACTTCAGTGGCCTGGAGTGATCTATCAGGATGATCTTAGACAAATATGTAATTTACATAGGCTTTTTATACCTCAGTTTCTTCACCTGTAAAATGGCAATAAAATACCCTGACTCCAGCAATGGCTCATAAAGGTATTATGAGAACCAAATGAAATCACACGCATGGAAGCCATCTGAAAGGGGCACATCACTGTGCAAGGGCAAGGGTGGAGTCCTTATGCCTTTAATAAACCTGTTAGTAGAACACTAATGTGAGAAAATCCCTGTGCCTGCTCCTTCCACCCACCTGTGAGCACACAAACAAGATAAGGGCCACTGATGCTGTCTGCTGCTGTAATGGGAGGTCACAGACTAGGTGAATGCAAGAACAGGAATTTATGTTCTCACAGTTCTGGAGGTTTGAAGTCCAAGATGAAGGAGACCTTCCTTCCTGGCTGGCAGGGGGCCCCTGCTTGCTGTGTCCTCCTGTGAGTTTTCCTTTGTGCTCATGCATTCCAGGTGTCTCTTCCTCTTAGAAGGATGCCAGTCCTATGGGATTAGAGTCCTACCCTTAGGACCTCAATCTCATTTAAATGTAATGACCTCTTTTAAGGCTCTGTCTCCAAATATAGTCACATGAGTTTTCAGAACTTCAGCATGTGAATTTTAGAAGGAGACAATTCAGTAGATAACAAACACCCAAGGGAGTAGCAGGTTTGCAGTGTCTCCTTTACACAATGTGATGGTCTCTGCCTGTAAGATTTGCTGTTGTCTGTAACAGAGTCCCAGCCAAGCCCCAGGCTGGAGTTCGATTTTGACTGTTTCTAGAACTGGGAAACAGGTGACCACTTCAGGTATGCTTTTACATGAATCAAAAGCTGTTTTTGTGGTTGCTGTTGACAGGAAGGGCAGATGTTTTCTTATTGTTGTCTTATTATATTTGTACAGAATTATCTGAGTACATGGTAGAATGCTCTCTGCCCAGGCTAAACTTCAAGGCCTAGGCAGGAAAGTAAAGAAATAACAGCAGGCTTAGAACCTACTATTCCAGGTACTTCATGGATCAGATGGGCATAAATGTGGGCATTCTTATAAATCAACACCTTTGGCTCTCCCAAATGGGCTCATGATCACAGGGTATAGACAAAGAAAAGATGAATAGGGCAGGTGTCCAGTAGAAAACACTCCATATTTCAAGGGAGAGTGGTAGGGAGGCTTTGTAAAAGCAAGAGTAAGACTATTTAAATGCCAATATTTATACTATCTATTTGTCTTCAGAGCTGGTGAGGTGTGGACCATGTACCTTATATGCTAATGATATTAGAATTCAGGACACAGACTGGACAGGGGGATGAAGAGAAGCAGAGAGGAGGAATTTCTGAGGATTATAGATTATGTCTCTAGTATCAGTTAAGATTGATCTAGACATTGATAGAGATAGGTTGGAGGTAAACTCTATTGGAGCCATATATCCTAGAACAGACACCCTGAAGTGTATAGGAAAGCTCCTAGCAACCTGTCAATTCAAGTCTTATAGCAGAATAAAGCATCCAGGATTTTCTTCACCTCTTATCAACCTGGTTAGTACAGTCAAAACACTTGTGCTCATCTTAGACTTTAATCTGATCAGAGCAATTAGTACTTTCTATACCAAGAATATAACTGCTGTGCCTATAACTCTGATCCAGTTCAAGGAGACTCTTGAACTTCACTAATGTTTAATGAGGGCAGTGATGTTCTCGGAGCACTCACCTGTTCGTGGGAACACCAGCTGAACAAAGTCCAGTGCAGGGCAGACTGCCAGGAGCAGAGTAGCCTAGATGCCAGGGATGGGGCCTGAGGAATATAATTGTGTAATAGGCTCAGCAATCTCCCTGGGCATGGCTCTGCCACCAAAGGAGACAGCCTGAATGTATGATGAGTTAATTAGATCCAGCACTCTGGTCAACAGGGGCCGAGGCACTTTTGGAAGTCAGCCTTGGGAGGTGCCCAAGAGAACAAACATCCACCTTGAGTTTTCTAGAGATCCTAGACAAGCAGTCGGGGAGGATGGATCCTGCACAAAGCTCATAATTTCAAATGAAAAGAATCTCCATTAAGATATCACGCTCACAATCTCTGAATGAGTTCTGATTTATTTCAAGAACACGTTTTTTCCCCCAGCCCTGAAATAAGTGTGAACCGAACTGTGAAAAACAGACCATGACCATATTGTTGTCACTACCAATTCACAGCAACAATCTTCAGTTTTGAATTATCACCCTCCATTTCTTTTTTACATCGAAGGATTTGAAGATTAAAAAATATATTCTAGTCAAGATGACTCAAAAGATTTCCACATTTGAAATTGTGATCATTCTCACCAAGCCTATAGGTCCGCAGTACATCTGATACCTCCAAGAGTGGTGCTCACTGGGACATGCCTAATGAGAGAAGGCCTTCCCCTGGGCTTCTGGAGAGGTCTTTGCAACATAACTGTGCCCTACATAATGACAGAGAACTACCTAGGGAATTCCAGTCCTTAGCAAACCTCAAGTACAAACCTACTTGTTCTTTTCCATCATGTTCTAAGTCAATCTGAATGCATTACAAACCACAGAGTTGCAAATTGTATTTGATTATTTATAACCATAAAATAAATGGAATAATGTAGGTCTTGTGAATTTTTTCAAAGATGGATAAAGCAAGGAACAGAAAATTCCCTAGTGGGGCTCAATGATTAATGTATGATGAATTCATAACATTCTTGCATTTGACAACTTTTCCTGAAGAGTAGAAACCAGTTTCCAAGGTATTGTACCTACAGTTTTCCCAGACTTTTAAGTTTTCTAGTCCTGAACTCTTCCATAAACCAATGGACTTAAGAGAAATATGTAAAATTTGAAGAAGAATACATATTTCTTTTTTTCTGGGTAACTCATTTTCTCATGCCAAAGGCTATAAAATAGCATCCTTTCACCTGCTTCTAATTTGATATAAAGGCAAAAATAATATGCCTAGGTATTTACTTCTAAAATCATACTATAAGAATACTCTGAGATGAAAGGGAGTCTTGTGAGTTACTATCTGTCATTGGCTTCCCATGATTAAAGGTAGGGTACCTATGCAACCTGGACATGCCACATCAAAGACTTCATTAGACCAGCAGGTGCAGAGCCCTGTCTGACGATAGTGATGCTCTGAAGTTAATACGCTTTCATTTGATTAAAGTCCTGAGTCTTAGCAAAATAGCAATATGGAGACAGCAATACTCTTCTTTGTGTTTCCTTCTTTGGGGCATCTCTCTCCTTTGTGAAGCTTCTGATAACTAAACAGCAAATCTCCTTTTGTTGTGTGGTTGCTGTTGTTATTAATAGCCAGCTTTTGTTAATTATGTGCTCATCACTGTGCCAGATTCTTTATATATTTTATCCCATTTTATGGTCACACTGAGATTGTGAGATAGGTCTTAATGATAAGGAAGTGGTTGAGGATCCCACAGAAAGGAAAGGGCACAGCCAGAGCCCCAGGCAGGAATGTAGGACTTTGGAACCTTGTTCAGTTAGCCTGTCTCCCTGTTTCAACTTCCTACTGTCCGCTACAGACCACTCTGGACTATAAGTTCATTCAAGTCCATGGCCTCAAGAGCTGTGTTATCAACAAGGAGTCACGCAAAAGTTACATTGACCTTAGAAACGGCAGCTGCTATTAAAACAAAATCTAAGAGAAAAAAAAAAAAAATTACTGGTTCTTTCTGATCCTAAATCTCAGAACTCTTACAAAGCAATCTAAATGAGTCCAAGCTTTGCCTGCCCCACCCACCCTAAAGCATTCATAATCTAATACTAGTTCCCTAAGGGTTACAACAAACATGATTTTATACTCTAACAGAAGGAAAGGGGAAAGCAGTAAATGCGAGAAACTTCCACCCCCACAGTGCAAGGACCCTTTCCAAGAACACCTGCATTTCCACGAGCGGACATAGGAGCTATATGTAATTGCCTATACAGCAGACATTAAGGCTACAAGCTCTGCCAACATTTCCATCTAACATGTGCAAACAAGTTACACATAGGATGCTCGAAATGATTCCATTGAGAGAACTCCATTCCATCCATCAGCCCTCCAGGTACAGCAATTGTGCACCTTATCCCCTGTGCAGGGTTAATGACAGTAAGTATCCCCACCTTGAAAAGAGAATGTGTTAGAGACTCAAAATCTCTATTACACCTAGAATCAGGATATCCTTTGGGTCTATGCAAACAGCTGTGTTGTCTGAACTCAGAGAGCAAATTGACATGAAGTTGCTGCTGCACCAAGCATGCTTACACAGACAACTATTGTGCCTACAACACTCTTTCTAAGTAGAAGCAAAACTCCATGGTGTCACTATCAGACATGCACCATTGGTGGCCCATCTGTACCTTCATGTTTTATGGTACTCTCTAACATTGGTCTAGGGTAAACTGTCCACATTCTAATGCCTTTGCAGACACTTTATTTTCCAGAGTTGGGGTAAGATGAGCTAACTTTTGCCTAACACAAAATTAAATTCACAGTTATCAAAACACCCGAGTGCTTTCCTCTGACGGACATTTCATGCATTCGAAAGGTATACAAAAAGCAACCAGGACTGCCAGGATGCTGATGTCTCAGAAATTTGGACTTTTTTTCTTCTTTTATTGCTAACTTTCAGAAGTAATTAGGGCACTCATTTCTAAGCTAATGCCTTCTAATGGTCACTTAATTCTGGACAAACTGCAGAGTAGAATGCTTTTGAAACTAGAATTAATTGTTTAAAAGACATTATTGGGATTAGTCTGGTAAATGTAGAGAGAAAAAAAGATCTTTTACTGAGACATTAAAAATAATGAAGTTCCCTACAGTCCCAGACCTAATACATTTTGTGGGCTTCTTTTTTCTTTTTCTTTTACTTTTTTTCCTGAAAGTAAATGGTCAAGGAATGAAGCAATACCAGAGATCTTTCCACCTTTTTATGGGAGCCCAGTAATGCTCCCTACCATAATATGAGATCAGTCCAACTATGACAGGGAAAATATGCAATCAAAATATGCCATGATAAGATTATTTTTCAATCTCTTCTTCTGTCTCATTTCAATAAAATATTCATTTAATATCACTACTGTGCTCAGAGTTCTGGAGAAAGTCAGTACAAGGTTCAAGGAATATGTTTCAGTTTTCTAAATCTCAGTCTATTGAGAGACAAAGGTAAATAAGTAGAAAAATATATGGAGGTAAAAGCTATAATAGAAGTGCGTACAACATTCTGTAAGAGTAAAGTGATAGAATTTGCATTTGAAAAAGCTGGGGAAGCTTCAAAACCTTTGTGTGTGTAGACCCCCCCAGTGGTGGAATAAAGAAGAGAAGGGATTAACTGTCACAGAGAATAACTGGGGTAAAGGCAGAAAAGTGGGAGCACAGGGGTCTGAAAATGGAAGAGAAAGCATCATAGAATATGAGGGTAGAATGTGACCCCATCAGGGAAAATTCTGAATACTCAAAAGAGTTGGGACACTGGTATATAGACAATCGTGAATTACTGAGAGTTTTGAGAAAATACCAACATAAAGCTTGAGGCCTTTTCTTTTTTTCACTATGGAAAATATAAGACACCTATAATTGAAAATTGATGAGAAAAAAGAAGCAAGAACCCTGGGGAAAAAGACAGGCAGAGCTGGGATCAGCAATTGCATGCAGTTCCACTTTGCCATTTTGGTGAGGGGAAATTTATTCATTCTTTTTATCTACTTTCTTGTTTCCTATTCATTGTTAAGTATTGATGGTCACCTCTTTTTGACACCATTAAGTATTTTAATATCAATTTGAAATTGAATTGCCAGATTAGGCTTCCATCCTGAGATTTCATCCCAAATTTTCAATGTCTGCTTAACATACAAAGATGAATGTGCTATAAATACTCAAACTCCATGTAGCCAAATTGAGGTTATCTTCAACTAGATCCCTGATTTTCTTCTACATTTTTCTCCATATTTTCCTGTTGAAATCACACTTATTTTTCAAGTTCTAGCTTATATGCTATCTATGCACCAAACCTGTTTTCTGTATCCCTGATGAATAAATGTACTTCTTCCTCTTAGTATATACCCAATTCCCAAGTGTCTGATTTCTGTCTGTCATTCATTATTTTTTACATATTTTCTCTGCTCAATTATAAATTCCTTGAGAACAGAATTCATGTTACATTCATCAATGTATTCCCTAATACTTAGCATGGTAATTTGCAAGAACAGGTTGAGTATCTCATATTTGAAATGCTTGGAACAAGAATTATATTTCAGACATTCAGATTTTGGAATAATTGTGTGTGTGTGTGTGTGCGTGTGTGTAATGAGAAATAATAAGCTATCTTGGGTATGGGACGAAAGTAAAAACTTAAAATCCATATGTGTTTCATACATATCTTATGCATGTACTCTGAAAATATACAGTGTTTTTAGAGTACCTGTGTTCTGACTATGACCCACCATATGAAGTCAGATGAGAAATTTTCCACTTGGAGCATCATTTCAGCATTCAAAAAATGTTTAATTTTGGGAATTTTGAATTTGGGATTTGGGGATTAGGTAAGGCTGAACTTATAATGGGCTCTGAGAGAATGAAATATAAATTTGGTCTATTCTTAAATTTGCATCCAGGTATTGAAATTTCCAGGACTGTAAAGTCTCCTGATTGAGAATCAGATCAGTCTATGAAAAGGGAAGGTGTGTCTGGTTGCCAGTCTGTTTAGCAATTTTCATCTTTATTTTGTCCTTCCAATTCATTTTAATTAATATTTTATTCATTTACTCCTTAAAAATATTTATTAGACCTTTACATTGTGCCTAGTACTATTCTAAGTGCTACAGATATTGTAATGAATAAGTCTCATATGGTTCAACTTCATCTAGTTTTCACTGACCAATCTCTTGCTCTAGTCCCTACTCAAACCTTTCATTCACCTTGAAAGTGGGTCAGACACCATAGTACATACAATTATTGTATATGTTGCCTCCAAATCAAGAGGCCCTTTCTTAGTGGTATGATGTATAGGGTACACTATTTTATTGGGAGAACATAAAACCCAGCAGTCCCCAAGTCACCTAGATGGTTGTATCCATTATTTTCATGAAGTTTATCTTAGAACCTCTTGTTTATATCCAACTTATTGGTGCTTCTAGATCTACTGCTTTCACAGCATCAAAACACTAAAATTTAGTAGAGCAGTATGATACTATGTGGGTTGGAGAGAAGATCAATGTTTCTGGACTGTTTTGTGACCTAGAGTCAGAGTTAGAGTAATAACTCTGAGGCAAATATCTAAAGATATATTGCAATCTCTTCCAGGTAAAAACAAGTTAATTCTGGTGTTCTTTGTTTAATGAAATTAAGAAAAATATTTTTCAACTTAATACCTATACTAGGTTTCAGGGATGCACTAATTTGCTTCAGTAAAAAAATGACTTCTGAAACAAAAAATAAAAACTGAAGTCACCATTTGATTGATCTAACAATAATAATGGACTATTTTTCTCCAAGACCAATTAAGAAATCACAGCAAAACATAAAATCAGGATATTATAAAAATCAGCAAATCTATGTACATTTCAAGACTCTAATGTTGGAGTATTGCTTTTGTAATACTATTTTGGCAATAAGGGAGATATACAGGGACTGTCACTTAATCTTCCCTTTACAGATCAGGGAGCCAATGTGCATAGATTCTGTCAATGGCTATTGTTATTTGTTAAACTCTATAGCTTTCGATTGGAGAAAACACAGAGGGACAGGTTTAGGATTCCACTAGGTCATAACAAAGCAGACCTTGGTCAAAACTCAGATTTGTCACTTGACCGATTCTTATTCTCCTTTGCTGGTTTCACCTTTTCCTTCAGACCTCTAATCATCAGAGAACAGAGGGTTTCAGGGCTCTGTGCAGAGCTTATATCTCTTCCATTTTCCACGTATACTTTCTCCTCAGGTTTTCAACCTCATCTATGACATTAAATTCTACATTATAGTATAGGGCACATACACATATGTGTATAGTTATGGAGGTACATAGATGTGTATGTACTTGTATATGTGTACACTCATATGCTGCATAATGACATTTTGGTGGAAGGAACTACATATATGACCACAGTTGCATAAAACCATAATGAAGATGAAAAATTCCTGTTTCCTATTGAGTTTATGCCCTTCTTAATGTCACAGTGCAATGCATTATTCATGCATTTGTAGTCGCAGTGGTATAAACAAACCTATTACACTGCCCATTGTACAAAAGTATACCGTGTACAATTATGCACAGCAAATAATACTTGATAAATGATAATAAATGAGTATGTTAAAACTTTATGTATTTATGATACTTTACTTTCAATCATTATTTTAGAATGTATTCCTTCTACTTACATTAAAAACTTACTACAAAACAGTATCTGCGTTACACTGGTAACAGCTTTGGACATCTCATGCTTATCACACCCCTTGGCTGCTTTGTTTCTCTTGCACCTGATTTAATCTCATGTGACTTGTTCTTTATGGCTTTAGGCCATTATCTATATGCACACAAATACAACATATAGCCTAGATTTATAGTAGGCCATCTAGGTTTAAATACACTCTGGGACATTTGTACAACAATGAAATCGCCCAGCGATGCATTCCCCAGAACATATGCCCATCATTAAGCGAGGCATGACTATAAATGTAAATATATATGCACACAAATTTACCTAGCTACTATTTATCTCCTTTTGGATGTTAGTAAACATCTTAAGTTATGAAATAGTTAATTCTTGCTCTCCATTCAGCAAACCTATTTCCCTCAAAAGCCTTCCACCATCTACTGAGTGTCCCAGACAACAAATTCTGATATTATCCTTTATTCCATTCCCAAACCTACATTTCATCCATCCCTAAGTTCTAGCTACAAAATGTACCCCACATCTGATTATATTATGCAATCACCACTCCTGCAGCACCTGTCTCCACCACTATCGTCTCTTCTTTGACTAATGTAATAAGCTCCCACACAATTTTCACTGATTTCAGCCTCTTCTGCTTTACCTTACCCAGAATCAAAGGCAGTTTTTGTAAACATAAATCAAATCATGTCATGCCCATGCCTAAAATTCTCAATTGACTTTTCTCTTCAACAGGAAGCGAATCCAGACTCTTATCACAATCTACAAGTTCCTCCTGGTTCCTGCCTGATCCTCTCCCATCAACTCTTTCCATTTCCCCATTTTATAGACTGCAGTCTACAATGGCCTTGTTTTTCTCCCTATAGACTACAACACACTGGTTGCATCTCAGGACCCTTGATCATTTGTTTTCTTTGCAATTCTCTTTCACAATTGTCCCTTCCTCATACTTCAGGCTACTGAATTCAAGAATCAGCAGCTGCCCCTAAAACATTCTTTGGTACTTTTCTTTTATATTTTTCAGAGCATCTATCTGCTCCTGAAATTAACTTCTTTGTTTATTTATTTATTGTCACTTTCCCACTATTATGTAAGCTTCACGAGGAGTCTCTCTTGCTCTCCATTTCCTGCAGAGGTTATCAGATGGCAATTGGGCAATAAATAGATAGCCATTGACTGAATTATTTCCCCCTTCAATCCTGCACATTGCTTGGGGGCTTGCACCATTCTTTTGGGCACCAGAAATTAATGTTAGTTCAATTCAAGGTCTAATGACCCATGGAATGGCTGGGTGCTCCCTTTGCCTCATTACACAGTTACTCTAATTAGCAGTTCTAGGCTTCTTCCAGGAATTCAAGACGGAAATTCCCTTCTTGTGATTTTGTTTCAAGTTTCTCAAGGACTCTGTTTTTGTTCATGTAAAGGTCTCTAGAAATAAGAGAACTCTGGGAATAAGATAAGGAGCTTTCACTCTCTCAGTGTGGCTCAATTCAGATTTCTTTTCTTGAGTCCTAAAGGGTTTTCTCTTGCTTAATAGAAATAGGTTCTTTAATATAAAGTAGGAGCTTAAAGGAGTTCCCCGCTTCCCTGCCTTGTGTGTGTGTGTGTGACATCTGTCTTTGTCTTTGTCTCTCTTTCCTTCTTTCCCTCATTAACTACTATCCCCCCCCGCCCCCCCATAGGTCAAAGCATTCTGCTTGCCATACAGGCCCTGAGCTTGTCATGGTCACCTTCTCCACTTTGCCTCTGGCTATTACTCAGAGTTGTTTAATCTCTGCCACTCCAGATCCCTTCTAGCAACAGTGAAATTAGGAGAGATATATTAACTATAGGGCTCACAGGAAGAAGGCATTACTTGGTTCCCTTTCACCAGTATATTCTTAAGACCCTAACGAATGGAGATATTCTAGGTCCTCTCAGAAAAAGGGCAAATGACAAGAAGTGATTTACTTCAGCAATTCTGGCTCTGAAGAATTTGAACTCTTTACTTTTTATTCCTATCTCAATTTTACTTATCACAGTCGAGAGTTGGAATGTGGGCTCAGTCATCTAATTGAGAAAGCATTTAAGTCACTATAAGTGCTCATATTAACTCATTGGAGAAGACATGAGCCTATCTCCCACTAAGATCCATAAGATGGATCCATAAGATGGCTTCTCACTCAAGTAAGAAGGAATTCACTTTCTTGGCAGTTAAAAATGTCAAATACAAACCACACAATTTTGGATTTTATGCTAACTATAATGGAAAACTATTGGTGCATTTTATATAGGGTGGAAGGAAAGAAGATATGCTAAACAGAAGTTGAATTATTGAGGGAAAAGAGTGAAAGCGGGAAGCCAGTTGGGAGAATATGGCAACTGTCAAGAAGGCAAGAGATGGTGGCTTCTCTAGGGAGACAGCCACTGAGATGGTAGAAAGAGATAAGACTAGAAAAGAATTTGGGTCATAGAGTTTACTGGACTTACTTCTTGGATATAGGCAGATAATTACAAGAGAAAGACCATGAACAATTCAAGATTTTTGACTTGGTGCTAAAAACCAGGGTGGAGAAAATCTGTGCATTATGGCAAGTGAAAAGAATGTTTTGACTCAGCCTTGAAGCGTTTAAGCAACTCGTGATTCTCAACAGAAACATGAAAACAACTAATAGAAGATGGTCAATTCCAAAGTAGTGGCCAAGTAATTACAGATAATGGAGAGGAGTTAAGTCTAGATTTGTTAGGTAAGGTTTCACAGACGAGCTGGAGGAGAAGAGCAGGACTTCAACTAAGAAGGTTGGAGATAGATGCCCAGGACCAGGGCAGAAAGAAGACCTATCCTAGACAAATGCTTCCAGTTGTTCCCTGGAACTTCACTGGGTACCATTCACACAGGCTGTGTAAGCTCAGACTTGGAGATGGAAAAGTGCCAGGCACAGGGTTGAGATGGTTAATAAACCAGTCTAATCAAACCAAAGGATAGTTAAGGAAGCTTTAGTGAAGTTAGTAAGATAAATGATTCTAGGGTACAGATTCATTTTTAGGTATATTTGAATAATATTAACTCCACAGAATGAAAAAATAGGGAATTAGTAAGCATTCTAAGTGTCCCAAGTCCCCTGTTAATTATCAAACATTAGCTCATGCAAGCTCGAATAGCAGAGAATCCATAATATTTTCTTTAGAAGCTTCTTTTTCATTTGTTAAGGTGAGACAGACAAATCCTCTAGTCCTTGTTCCAAGAAAGCACTTTAACTGCTGAGACTAGACTTGGTTTCATCAATAAATGAGCTGTTAAAATTGATTTCTCCTCATTGAAAGGCACTTCATTCACAAATATACTCTGCCACATGGAGACCATTTTATTCCACAATCGGGGCTGTTCCAAATGGAACTCTTTCATTACAAGCTTGCCTTTCAGAACTCTTATTGGTGTTGTCACTGTGTAAAATCTCATTTTTCCACATATTCACAGTCCCTCAAACTTGAATAGCAGTCAGGGTTTCAGGGCTTTTTCATCCTTAGAAACAATACTTTCATATATGGAAAGCATTTTATTCTTGTCACGGCCCCTAATGAACTATTTGGGAAGGAAAAATATCACTTAAGGCGAGAGCTTGTGGTTGCCTTCTCTTGGTTTTATAGTAGCATTATTCCATGTGGCACATGAGCAAGACAGCACTGACTATGTCGCTGCCATTTTCAGAGAAAAAAAATTATCTCAACCAGACTAACATTTGGAAATCAGGAAAATGCATAAAAACACTGCTTTAAAAATAAGTTGTATGTTCAATAATATCTTCTTTGTTTGAGAGACAAGCAACAGCAATAAATTAACAAATTATCACAGGGCTGGGAGACCTTTGGAGTCAGAAATGCTTGGTGGACAGCATGTCAATATCCCATTTTTTTTTCTGCTTGTCTATTCTGTTTCACTCTGAGGTTTAAAGAGGGAACACATAACAGAGCACAAATTCAAAGGAGACCACATTGTAAGAGGTATATGGGATCAATCTATTATGAAATAAATATAATTAGGGATAATATTCTGAAACTCCTTGACAAGAAATACTGAAATTACTGAGTCAAGATTCTTCATGCTGTTTCATTAGGGCATGATACTAGACTCAGCAAACTCTCCCCTGCATTCCCAGTCCACACTAGTTAACTGTTCTCCTTAACCATCACGGGTGGATGTCCCCTCTGCTCTTTTTCCACACACAGAAAGTGTTCCTTGTTGGTCTGTGGCACATTCCATATGGTTCTTGTGGCATCTGCTAGTATTTCCCCTTAAAATACAAAAAAAAAAAAAAAAAAAAATACTGCTTTAATTTCCAACCATATCTGTTCCCATTTGGAGATGTAAGCCATTTTGCAATGTCTTGCCCTTGGAGGTTGTGATTTGTCAGTGTTCTGTCTGAAACATTTTGTTTTATGTGTTTTTTTACCTTTTGCTTTTTTCAGAAATATTTGAGAACAGGCATAAGAAGGGAAACAGCTGCAGCTCAAGCACCGGGGTAGACACTAGACAATGCAATATACTTTCATTCTTCACTTTTTGTTATTTGTCAAACTGTTTTCAATAAGGAAGGGAGTGTTATGTTTCTTATAACATAAGACGGAAGAAAAAATCAATTATTTCTTTTAGATAATGGGTGGTCAGTGATTACATAAAAATGGGACACACATCCAGAAGCTCCAAACTATTCTATCAGCACAGCTGCACAATGACAACCATATGCTCTGGCCTGAGGGGTTAACTATTACATTGAAACAGATTAGTGTAGTTTATCTTCACGGAAAACAACTCTGTTCAGACTGATCATTACCAGCAGTAGTAAACATCAATGGGTTAAGAGTTTGCTTTATATACCTTCAACTACTTTAAAAATAATATTCAAGTGGAAAAATTGATTATCAAATCAGAACTGAATTCCCACGCCAACCTTAAACAAATGTGTTAATGACATGAGATTCCAGGCAGTTGAAAAGAATTAGAGAAAGTAGGAAGGAAAAAAAAAATCTACAAATAAAAGTTTCCATTTTATTGCAGTACCATATTAGAGATGGAGCGTCCTTAAATACCTTAGACTAGTGGTTCTCAATGACTGTGAGAGGTTAACAGTGGTGAAGATAGCTTTGTCTAGACCTGCCAGCCCCTGATACTTGCTCTCTTCAAAACTGGTACATCTCCATATCATCTGCTGTGTGTGTGTGTGTCTGTGTGTGTGTGTCTCTCCACACCTGTCCATTTCCACTGTTGTTATTATTTTCTACAAAATTTCAAAATACACATGTAGGCCCAAATGAAAAACAGCTTCTTTTCTCATGGATTAACTGATTCATCTGTTTATTCCATTGATCTTTATGTAAACATTGTTTTAGATGGCAGATTCAGTGATAAATGAGATACATAAAGGCACTAAAGAAATGAAGATTATGTATGTAGATATAAGGAAAGAAATAGATAATCTCTAAAATAATCGCTATGCTAGAGAAATGGGAAAGATAATGATAATCACACTTACTGGTAACAATATCTTATGCTTGTGTAACAGTTTAATGTTTATAAGATTTAATTGTTTTGAACTATTAGCATGATGTACACCATCTGCCTATATCATATGCTTCAGCATATAATGACTTACATGACTAATTATCCTATATGTATATTTGTGTGATCTTCCTGTGTAAATGATGAATCCCATGAGGCAGGTACTGTGTCTCTAAACTTTTTCATCTTTCATAGTGACCATCAACAGGCTCAATTCAAAACAAGGACTAAAATACTGTCCTTTGTTTATATAAGTCTTAATAGTTTCCAAATTTCTTTATAAAGTATCTCATTTCATTTTTATGATATCTTGTTCACAGATTTTAGGGATGGGAAATGAAAGGTTCAAAAAGAATACATTATTTATTCAAGATTGCCTAATTAGTTTAGGGGCAAATTCCTGTCTGTTTGCTTTGTGTGTGTGTGTGTACTTTTTTTATTGTACTGTGACCAGCCTCCGATCTGTTGTATGTGTACATTAGATTTTTTAGGCATATTATACATCAGATATATATCAAATATCTATTTATATCCTATGAGGAATAAACTTGTTTGGGGGAATGAAAACAAGATTAGATGGCTTGATACATATATCAAGAAGCTTCTCACTGGGTAGCCAAGATGGTTGGATTTATGTGAATAGACAAAAATATAATGTAATGGGCCTGGAGTTCAGAGGTATAATGCACTGAGGACATCCTCAGAATAAGTTGTAGGCATATGGAGTTGAAATGAAGAGGAAGCTCTGTCATCAAAGAATGTATTTCAGGGTGTAGCCACAAGCATCCTGGCTATAGACAAAGAGCGGAAGTGAAGAAGTTAGCTCAGGTTACAGCCTAGCCAGGCCCTTATTCCTTCTCCCTGCTTTTCTAAAAATGCAATCCCAATATTGTTATTCTAGGGCTTTCTTCTTAATTCATGCTGGAAGCCCCCAAGGCTTGACATAAAATATGTCAATATGTCTCTAGAACATGCAGTCCATGTCTCATTATCAAGCAGGAGAGAGAAAATCCGTTAGAGTTCCTGCCAACCTCACAATGAAGGCTAGAACACAAACTGATTTGATTCTATGATTTTTGAACTATACAAAGTTCCAACTAGATTCAGCTTTACTTGTTATTAAATGCACATGCAGGAAATCATTCTGGGATTCTTGTCTTGCTTTCCTACGATTTGACAGCAAGCATCAAACAGCAGCAATGTAAACTATGGGACATAACTTTTACATCAATTTCAGCTATGCCCTATAAAGTATTTTTCTCATATTTGTAAGGTCACAAAGACCTTCTCCTTCAATAGCATGGCTTAGAATTACAAATTAAAATTCCATTTCCTACATCCCTTTCATTCATAAAAAACCATTAAAATAGAGTATCTAATATACTCTATGATGCTGGCAAGAACACTAGTCTTCATTTGCCTCAATGGGCTATGCCAAAATATCTCTTTCACTTATTAAAGCCATTTGTGATTGCTACCAACTTTGAGCTGAATGGCATCCCAAGGCCAAATTCGTCCATTCATCGACTTGTTTAAAAATAAATAGAAACCATAAGAGAAAGTCATTGATTGATTAACCTGTGGCAGTTCCTTACATTAAGCATCTTTGCATATTGATAAAGCATATAGTAAGTATCTACAGAGTATACACCTGTTCCAGCAGCTGCAGGGACATTATTTTGTGGGTTAGACTTATGTCCTGGACACCCAGCATTGGACTGCTTCTGGCCATGCACTCTCAGTAATCACTAAACAATATCAACCTGGACTATCTTGGAAGAAACAGGAATATCCACCTACCCGCCCTCTTTGGACTGCTTCTTTTTATAGGCTAGAAAATAGGAGATCACCTATGATTTAAAAAAAAAGGGGGGGGGGGCAGAAAAGAAGAGTCTTGGTTTACTTTGCTAAAGGTAAGGAAATGTTCTGTTTGTTTCTATAATTTGCCATGACCTTTCACATACATTGTATCATTTGTTTCTCACAATAACTGTAAAAGAAATAATAAATAAATAAATAAAAAAGAAATGATATAATCCCATTTTGCAGACACAGAAACCAAGACTCAGAAAATTCAAAGTCATAAAGATAGTAAGTTATAAAGTCAGACTTTGTAATCCAAAGTCTGGAGTGCTCCAATCTCTAACAGTTTTCATGTAAACTCAGTAAGGGCTCCAATTTATAGAAAAACATTTATGTACATATTACAAGAGCATCATAACAACTCTAAAATAACACCCATCAGAAGAGTGTGGAAATGTTGATAGCAAAGTATTCCAATATTGTCTTGGGTAGTTAGAGAAAGAAATATCGTATCATTAAGTATTATGTTGACAGAAGGAATACTAGTATGGTTAAGCTTACCATTGGAGAATAAATTGGCATGATGTTATTCTGTCTCTGCTAGTCTGGTCTCTTCTGGAAGCTGTCCAAGTAAGAAGGATGAGAGCAAAGACACACGGAACCACTTCACCATGTAGTAACTTAACATTCAACCCAGGAGAGAGCTGTTTTTTTTTTAAAGTGCACACTACCTAAAACAGATACCAAAAAAGTATGAGTGAGCTAAACTATACAAAGAACTCATTATACTTAGAGAAGCTTCTCGGCTTTCAATGATTCCTCCTTCTCAGGGAAATGACTGATGCCCAGTTTTTTCTCTAGAGAAAAAAAGGCATGTCTCTACATGCCCTGTCCCCTTGGCTGTAAAAGTAATTACTGCAGGATTGGACAGTTTGGCAGCTAAAGTTAAATTGGGTCAATAAGTGTGGAAAATTAGAATTTCCAATCAAGTCTCTTGTGGGGTAAGGGTCCTAGGAACTGAACATTAGTATTGATGCTCTCGGAAAGAAGTTTGAAACTATCTTATTGCTGAAGTCACCAAAATTGTCTTAATGATAGCTTTCTGTTGCTCTAACAAAGTACCTCAGATAATCAACTTTAAAGGAGGAAAGGTTTATTTTGACTCATAGTTTCAAATATTTTAGTCTATGTTCATTTGATTCCATTGTTTTGGGCCTGTGGCAAGGCAAAACATTATGTCAAGGAGCAGAGCTGCTCATTTCATCACAGGTGGAAAACAGAGAGAGAGGAGAGAGAGAGAGAGAGAGAGAGGAAGGGAGAAAAGAAAGAAAGAAAGAAAGAAAGAAAGAAAGAAAGAAAGAAAGAAAGAAAGAAAGAAAGAAAGAAAGAAAGAAAGAAAGAAAGAAAGAGGAAGGAAAGAAAGAAAGAAAGAAAGAAAGAAAGAAAGAAAGAAAGAAAGAAAGAAAGAAAGAAAGAAAGAAAGAAAGAAAGAAAGAAAGAAAAGAAAGAGACTAGCATCTCAATATCCTCTTTGAGGGCATGTCCCCATGACCCAACTTCTTCCAACTAGGTCCCACTTCTAAAAGTTTCTACTACCTCCCAATTGTGCTACAGGTTGGCAACCAAGCCTTTAGCATATGAGCCTTTGGGGAACATTTGACATTCAAACTATGACATCTTCCTTCTTTCCTTCTGAAATTTTGTTCAGGTCTTCTTGGAATTCTAAGATATCTCCCATCTTTCCAGTAAGTTCCTGCTCTTGTTTGAGCTACCCAGAATGGTTTTCTATTACTTGCAAATAAAAGAAACATAAATGATTCAGAAGTAAAGATGAACAGATCTCAGGATTGGTATAGCCAGGACTAAGCAAGTTGAAACTGGAAAGAAGACAAATTTGTAATGCTGATCACAGGAAAGAAGGAATATTTTAGAAGTACGATAGAGTGGAAAACATTTCCCAAAGTGGAGGATTAAGCCTAGTAAAATGTAGAACATTTGGGTGTCAATTGGGTCAAATGGGAATAAGAAGCTGAGTTTCCTTGCCAGGAGAAATGTGGGATCCATTCCAACATTTAAGGAGAACTAATAATAATGGAGGAGCCTGGCCAGATATATGGTTTAAGTTTAAAGGTATTATTTGGGGGTTTTATTTTTTCATTTTGTTTTGTTTTGTTTTTGTTTTGTTTTAGCTAGGGTTTTATAATGTAATAGTCCATTTCTACAGGTGGAGATGACAGTAACTTTATGTTAGTGACCTGAAATCTCAGAACATTGCTGATCTTGAAGTACACAAGGGTATTTAATGAGGAAAGTCTTGAATAGAACTTTAAATTCAATACTTCGAGGGATGGGTAGTTGTTGTCATTGGGCAGCTGATCTGCAACATAGAACTGTCTTGCTGAGACAAGGCCTTCCATGACATGGCCCTAGAGCTCCAGATCCTCTCTGGTAGATGGACCAGGCCAAAGACTGTATAAAGATAGTGCATAATGAAACTCAACCCTCCTAGATGAGAAAGGTAGACTGAGCCACAAACAAACAAGATTGTGAGAACTGGCTTGCTTTTCAGTCTTCTTTTGAAAGATGCAAACCAAACATTTTGTTTGCCCTGGTGTTTGCCCTGCCCATCTCAGTGTCAGGATGAGGGAGTGGCATGCATGGTTACGGGGACCTGGACTTTGCGACCTATCAGGCAGTTTGCTTCTTCAAATTCTTATTCACCCCCTGTTGTAGCTTCCAAGTTCATATTTCTCTTGCTATCAGCTGGAAGGGGAGTAGGATTTTATTAACTTTACTATTAAAGAAGCAAAGTTAGATATATTTCACATTAAAAAACTAGTTCCAAGACCCAATTTTCATGATACAAGTTAGTACATATATCACCAGCCCAACAAAGTAGAGTATAGCACGTTTTTTTTTTACCATATTTGTTCCTATCACGACTTCTACTAAATTAAGTTTTCCAATACATCCTTTAAACCCTATATATTAGTCAGCATTTGTGCTGTGACCAAAATACTCAACACAAACAACTTGGAGGAGGAAAGGTTTATTTTGGCTCATGATTTCAAAGGTTTCAGTCTATGGTTGACTCGCTCCGTTGCCCTGGGCATAAGATGAGGCTGAACAACACAGCAGAAGGACATGATGGAGGAAAGCTGCTCACCTGACAGTCCTGAAGCAGAGAGGGAGAGAGAGTCAAAGGGGATTGGGGACAAAATAAACCTTCCAAGGTATACCCACAGTTTCTATTTCCTCCATCTAGATTCCACCTCCTCAGACTCCATTCAAATTATTAATCCATCAAATGGATTAATCAACTGATGAGATTAGAGTTCTCAAGATCCAAGCATTTCCTAAAAGCCTCACCTCTGTACATTGCTGCACTGGGGTCCAATCTTTAAGTATATGAGCTTTGGGAGGGACATTCCAGATCCAAACCACAACACCCTTCCAGTAACCAGTCTGAACCTAAAGACTTGAAGGTCAGAAGATAGTTTGTATGTGATGGTTGTATTTGTACTTGCCCAGATAGATCTTATATAATTAAAAGTTGAGGATGATATAAAATATTGCTCGCCACATTAAAAGCCCTGACATAAATGGTCAATGATTATTAAGATGATGAGAAATCATTTTCCTTTCAATGGGTTTCAAAGACTATAAGTTTCACCAAACTGAAATTTTGTCTCACAAATTTAAGTGCTCAACAAAATACATAATTCAAACTCCAGTCTAGGCTCTGTTCTGACCTGAAGGAATTTGATTACTAGCTTTTCAATCACACAATTATTGATCTTATCATTGTCAGAGTCAGAAGCAGAGCACAGTAACAATACCAGGAAGGCCTATTCTCTTGGCATTTGCTACCTGACAGGAAGCTCTGAGGTGGGGGCATCATATAAGTTCGAGATTCCAGTGCACTGTGGGATGCTTATCCCAACTCAAATCTTATTTTTTCCAAAAGGTTCAACTATTCCTAGTCTCAAATTTCACACTGGGTTTTTCCAGTGGCCACAGAATGTAGCAATAACCTTTGCCAACACCTTTGAATAAGTCATGTAAAGCATCTAGTAGCCATCTAAAGCAGAACCACAAATAATAATAGCTCTTAAGCAACCAGTTCATCTCAAAAACATATCCTCATCCCCACCAGTTTTCTGAGGCCAATCCCACTTGGAGCCTGACTTTTAATATTGCTGCTTGGAGAACCAAAATCCTTTCAGATTAGTTAAAATGGACATACTGTGGGAGCACAGATTAGACTAGATTTTTATAAATATAAATGTTTGTGATGACATTTTCTATAATGTCACTCTGACATCTTGCTTTATTTCTTTAAATATGAAACAAACAAATAAGAGAAGCAGGCTTTTAGTGAAGAAAATAAATAATACCAGCTCTATTTCTATGGATAAGGCATTAAATAAATTCTTTATGATGATATAAAAATAGCACTAAGTAGAAAAGACAAGTCTAGAATTTATAAGCCAGGATCATTAATAACAACCAATACAGAAAAAAAGTGCTTTATAAAGTTCCCAATGGTTGCCAAATCATCATGAGTAATACAAAGTAAGTGTTTCTAAAGAAAACTTACTGGTGGTAAGAATTAAGAATATGGAGATCACTATGAAATGCACAACATATAGTATTTTGTCTCTGAAGATGGAATTGTTTCTGTAGATTAGGATCATGGGAAAAAGCTTAGAAAAGAATGAGAGCTTCACATTTGAATATTATATGGAAAGTAAGAAATAGAGAGGCCATGCAAGAAAAGTACAAGGTCCATTGAGCAGAAAATGAATACACCATATGGATTCAATGGTTTACTCAACAACTATACAAATGCCAGCTTTTTTTTCCAGTAGTGAGCTTAGCATACAAAAATGAGGGCAGTCTTCAACTTTAAGTAACTCTAAGACTAGTGATGAGAAATGTGCACGCATAGAAAATTGCAATATAATGCAGAAAACACAGGCATGGCTGTGGCATGGAGGAAGCACAGAGTGAGGGAAGAGTCAATAAGGTTATTTTAGGCAGAGGGAACCACACTGAAAAGATATAGAGGTGTCAGAGAGCTTGGTCTGACTCATGAACTCACAGTTATTCCATCTTCCTAGTACATAGGACAGATGGGGAGCAATGAGACTGTTCTAATCACCGAGGGCCTTAAATGTCATGCTAAGCACATCAGACTTTATTTGAGAAGGTCGGGGAAAGCACAGAAAGATGTCTGAAAAGAAAGGGGCTTGATCATATGTCGACTTATAGTGTTTACACTGACAGAAGACAGGAAGGACATAGTGGTGGGCATCCATCCTACAGGCAGAGAAATGAGCTGGGAGTCTCTGAGATCAGTCACATTTATACCATGGTGATACTACTAGGGTTGGAGAAAAAAAGAATGAACTCAAGAGATATGTAATTGGAATAAAAATGGACTTCAATGACTCACCTGATGAGACCCATTAGAAGATGCTAATGTGACTGCTTGTTGTCTGGATTGAACCCATGAGGACTGGTGACAACCTTTAAAAAATACGAAAATAAAGCATGTTGAATAACTGGTTTAAGGAGGAATATGATGAGTTCAAGTTTGTCAGTCTTGGGATGGGGGAGATTGAGACAGTTTGATGGAGTTGGAAACATGTAACTGGAACTCAGGGAATCTTTGGGGCTGGAGATGTAAATTTCTGAGATAGGCTTTGGGGCATTAAAGAAGCTATGAAAATGGTTGAGATCATCAGGAAGTTAAAGGAGACAATTGGTGAGGATGAATGTTATCAACATTCGGCAGTGGAACCCAGGAAGTATCATATGAAAAACAAACTATAAAAAGCATTAAAGGAGTAGAAAGAAAACCAAAAGACAACAATGTCATGAAAGCCAAGAGAAGAAAGTTTCTAAGATGTGACTGTAGTCAACAGCACAAAACACTTTGGAAAAGCCAGAATACAAATGTGCGGGATCTTAGAAATAACCAGGTTTCACTCCTTCAATGCATTTGCTAAGAAACAAAGGCCAAGAGAAGCTATGAGCCTTGCCAACAATCACACAACCTGGTTAGGAGAGAACTGAAACCAGGAAGCAGAGGTCAGGATCCACTGATGTGCTCTCTCAAACTACACCTTTGGTCTGATTGAACCCAGGTTTCACAGAGGGGAGTAGCAGAAGGTAAACCTCAGAAAGGTAAGCCAGGGTCATGCAGAAAAGATGGGAAACTAGGGACCTTAAATAGCATTCTGAGGAATGGGGACTCACAGAAAAGTTTTGATGAAGAGAGGCATCATACCACAAGACATTTAGGGAAATATCATGTGACTCTTTTCAGAAATATTGCCGTATTTTGCTTATGTCAATTATAGATGAAACAATTTTGAGAACTGCCCTCCTCAAATAATTTTGTATTAAAAAAAAAACTCCTTAGTTATATCAGAAATTAATAAACAAGAAAAATCTCAACTAAAATTAATTTATCTATTATTTAGGTCCACTATATCATCTAAGAAATATCTAGAAATATACCAAAAGGTTGTTTAGGAACCACCCCAGATCTTAGGTTCAGCCCTGGTGTGGCCTGAGTACACTAGAGCCCACCCCCACATGTTTCTATAAATCTATTAAGATTAATAACAAGTGCCATATGGAGATGTGTTATTGTATGTGATTCCATCCTCTTTCTTCTCTTCTTCTTTATATACACACCTGTTTGAAAGAAAGATTTGGAAGAACACATTCAGAGAAATCCAATGGCTCAGGGCAGGCATTCTCTAGTGGACTTGCCATTGTATGAGACAAAGTCTACCCTGGGTCCACTTGAAGCCACAGGAAAAGCTATATTGGGGCCTGATTGGTGACATAGGCGCTCAAAGCAACTTATCCTCCCTTTCCCTAGGAGCTTCACAGCTTTGAGGTTCTCAAAAGTGCATGCCTGTAATTCTAGTGACTCAGGAGGCTGAGGCAGGAGGATCACGAGTTCAAAGTCAACCTCACCAACTCAGTGAGGCACTTAGCAACACAGTGAGACCCTGTCTCTAAATAAAATACAAAAAAGGCTGAGAATATTGTCCAGTGATTAAGCAAAATAATAATAATACCAAAATAATGATGATGATGATAATAATAATAATAATAAAAGCCTAGATAATGGTTTTCTTCATGAATGATGTTACACTGGTGGGTGGAAATCGACCTTATGCTGTCAAAACCCCAAGGTTCCACGATCCCTGAAGTCTGACTAGTCATTCCATTGCAAGACTCACATCAAGCAATGGAACACAGAAAAATGTCACAAATACTGCTTGAAATTGATTTTAGGGTCACAGCAACCTGAACTTCTGACCCTAACTTTTAACCTCATCTCATCTTGCTTTCCATCTATGCTGTTGTTATGATCATACACACTCTGAGCAAAAAAGACAGCTCCACTTTACATGTACCCTGGCAGAATACTACAGTGGGATTGTTGCTGGGCAACAGCAGCTAGACCAATTTGTTTGGGGAGCATTTTGAGAATGATTACACTTGCAGGGTTGGGTTGGGTTTCTTTTTCTTCTTTTTTCCGTTCCTTTCCTATGGTACCTATTCCTGGATGTTGTAAATATTCATCTGAGTTTTGCATATATGAAGGGAAACATATTTAAATGAGTTTGGGAGGGTAATTTGCTTGGGTGCATCACTACCCTCTTTTATGTTTTTCAGGCAGCATGCTGCAGAAGGAGAAAAAGTGATCTTGTGACCATTATTGACATAGATGACGATGCTACGCTAGCTTGTTTCGGTTACATAGAACAATGGGAGCAGGAAAAAAATGCAGTTTTGCAAAGGCATTTAGTAAATTGTTGGTAAGTAAGTAGGATACAAGAGCCCCAGCTAAGTCATCAGGCACATTTCCTCACTAATGTGGCTGCAGTTAGTCTCCTGGCCTCTTCTCTCCTGGACTTGAGAGGAGCACTTCCTCTATCCCTTGTTTAGTGATAGCAACACTTGGCTAAACCCCAGAGAGCTGACTTTGAAAGGTAATGGGAAGAAATATTTCCTTTGAAAAGGAATTTGGCAGCCTTTAAGGATATTAAACACACCAATTTCAGATGAGTCAGAGTTGGGTAAGAATTGCAAATATTTCAAAATCATTGGCATCAATATTGCCCACACCCCTGGAATATTCATATGTACATGCACCCATGCAGCCCCCCACAGATGTATTTAGTTCACAACTCAGAGACCTTTTCTGAATTTTGTTCTTAGGGACTTGGAGAGTCATCATGAAAATTGTGATTCATTCAAATGCTTTCCCATATGCCTTAAATGTCCCATTTGAGTCAGTATTTTCCCCATTCACATGCATCGCTCTTAGTGACCACCTCCCTGCCCTAACAGGACAACTTTTCCTTGAGGTTGCTGGGTCCTCTCAGGGTGATGACTTGGTCAGGAGCTTCTGGCACCATATGGCAGAATTCAAGGCTATATCACCAGCCAAATACAGCAGTTGTTTATAGGGCACAACCAACTGTGGGCTCTATCTCTTCACCCCAGGGAGATGTCGATGGATATAAAATGTGCCTCTGGGCCATCTGACAGTATGGGTCCCAAAGCTGCTGGATGTTCAGTCCAAATTGCATTCAAGTAGATATTCCATCTAAGGGACTCACGTTCCTGGTCTATAATCCCACTTCCTCAGGCTAATTTTGTAGACTTTTTGCACATGAGGCATCCTTTGGCATAGGAATCAACAAAACTCTTTTTGGTTCCTGATTTTCCTCAGGAATATGAGTCACTTTCATTTTGTAGGGGAGAGCACTTGAATATCCAGGGTTAAATCTGGGATATGAAGTCTTGTACGGTGAGTGGAGAGATATAAGGGAAGAAATGCAAAAGTGAACTCATTCTTTACCTGTCATCTTTGGAACTTGGGTTGTGTTGAAGTAACAGTCCACCCAAAGTTTCAGTCTGAATACACCCTCCAAGACAGCTTAGAAGGTCTACACCTTTCACATTTCCATCAAACAAATTCCTTTTGTTGAGGGCCAATTATGTGTAAGGCACTCTCATAGATCTGGAATTGGCTCAGAGGATAAAATGCAAACTCTTTCCTGGGGATTACAGCACACAGAGCTTCTCTTGGCTGAAGGGAAAGTTAAGTTAGTCTCAGGCCTTTATAGCTGCACTCAACCAAATGCTACAACAGCACCCCAGTTCCATGACAAGAAAAGTCACTTCCACTCAAAGCTTCTGGCTCCACTGAAAACAGCCCCATTTGCTTTTCCTTTCTCTTGAAAAATGCCCTCTCTCTTTTAATTCAAAGTTTATATCCAGGAACAACCCTTTTCTTTTGCTATACCTCTAGGCAAAGAACATATGTCACAAATGCCATAGCCATATTTAAACGCTGTCTGTCGTTCAGCCTCACTGAGCCCGCCGCCAAGTTACCTTTTACATGGCAATTACTCATGAAATCTGAACACTCCTGCAAATTAGTGTTAGGTTGCTTTCATTTCCCAATTAACTGCCCACCTGCTATTACAAGATTCAAGTTAGTCCTGGTCGGCCTTTCCCCCTTCAGCCTTTAGGAAAAAGAAGAGAAAAAAAAAAGTACTCAACTTCTTTATGCAGAGAATAATTAATGTGTGAAGTGGTCTACCAAAGGCAACAATCAAACATGCAACTGTGAGTATATTCAAAGAAGAGCCAGACAAGGAAGAAAAAAAATTCCATGATACAAACATTAGACAGACAGGTGGATGGTTTGGATACACCATATGGCCTCCTTCTGTCTTGAAATGTACTGTGAGATTATATTTTGCAAAATCCCTTCAAGAACCAAGTTGATTTCTAAACAGTAAATTACGGCAAGGAAAATGCTTATGACGCCTATCTCTGTCCATTATTTCAATGGCAATTTTGTATTTCCCAGTATGTTTTTGAGACTGGGCTAGCACACTTGTCATACAGTAAATGAGATAACAGAAGGGAGGGTGGAAAGACCGGAAAGAAGAATTTAGTCTTGTTTTCTTTTCTCAAGAGAAATGGATATGCATTTTCTAAAGTTATAGCAAAGGGAAACACTGGTATCCCACCACAGTCGTGGAAACAACCTGTGATGTGAATCCAGCGTATTGAGCTGAACAACAGACATGAAATGCACCAGATAATGAAAAACAGTGTCATTTCTGGAAAACATTAAAGGATATTTTTCTCCCCCTCAGGAAGGCAGAGCATATGATTCCCATTCTCACATTGTGACAGACATGCTGTGTGCACTGTATGCAGAGGATTGCAGCCTGAAATTCCAAGGGACCCTACATGGTGGGGACCTACAAACATGCTCCTTCAAGCCCAGTTTAATTGACACCCTGGTTGACAAGATAACACAGTTTTGAAAGCAACTCTACATTAAAAGGCTTTTTCTTCAGATTTTCAAAAAGTAATTCTTGCTTATAGGTTGAGCGACAAGAAATTCACAGACTTTCCAGGAAATTTTGAAACATGGCTCATGTTCTATGACACCATACCAGCCTCGAACATTAATAGGATGTGACAAAATGGTATTCTTCTATATCTATTCACTTCTGAACATCCAATCCCATAAAATCTTCATGTTCCTTTCTGGGGCTGGGGGCAGGGCTATACCAGAAGTTATTTCTTGGATTTGAATCCTCTATGTTACAATGTGGTAACTACATTGTTCTTCTCTCTGACTTTTCACCAAATGCCACCAGAAGCTACGGACACAAAAGTTTCCAGCCCTTATGGCGATGCCCACCAGTGGGACTGATCCTTCCACCAATGCCTAGAGGCACCTCTGCTGCCCCGATGCTTCTGAAATGGCACCAAGGATTGCATGAGGATCAAGAGAAATGCATCCAAACGAAGCCACGTACAATATATTGCTACAGAGATGTAGCAAAGGTACAACGAAGGCACTTTTGCTGGAGTATTTTCACATCCTAAAGATGAACTTAAAGAAATAAAGCACCTACAACCTACATCATGGTGTGCTGTCATCTAGGCTTCCTGGCTGAAACTCCTGGTGTGTGTTGTAGATGTCTTAGAAAAATAGATCTGTCCTTTGTCACTTACATCTTTAATGTGGCTTCTTCTTCCCTAGGACTGCTGGTTGATTCTTGGGATCCTGAGTGAATGAAATTAGAGTAACAGATATTATGATGCCCTTAAATATGTTGCTCCATGAGCTTCAACACATGCTTTATTGAGAGGCTTTGTCCCTGCTCGTTACCATGCAACTGGTAATAGATTTTAGCAGAATCACTTCAGGAGTTTTCAGGACATGGTTACCTACAGGGCCAATCTGGGGTCCCACTGTGAACAGAACAGAATATTCCTTCTGCATCCCCTTGAATTTCAGTTTTATATAAAACAATATTGAACATTCAATGAAAATGTTTAGTGTAGATGCTCATCATTTTTGCAAGCAAAAGCAGAACTTGTGAACCTATCAAGTGGGATTATTTTTACTTTTTTTCTCTCCTCTCATCTTGCCAGGGATGGAACTATAGGGGAAACTTGGGAGGTAACACTTTCCTTCTGAGCTTGGAAAAATCACATTGTCTTCAATAGAGAAAAACAAGTAAATAATACTGAAAATAGAAAAAATAAAAAGAATAATCAGATAGTCTTTTCAATTTTTTGTATACTCTGCTCCCAAAACTAATTTGGACCATGGCTACAAGACATCATGAAAACCTGTTGACCAGTAAAAAATTAGGTCATTTAAACAATTATTTTAGCTATAGAAGACTAAACAAATGGTTTGACCCACTTTTTTCCCCAATAAAATGACTGATTTGTAGATTTACTTGGTTGGTTGGCATTTGATAAACACACACCAAGGGTAGACTCCAGAAAAAAGTCATCACTAGTCTCAATTTTAAAATATCCTCCTTTTCTTAATGCATCAAATACCAAAAAAAAAAAAAAAAAAAGTAAGCACTGTTATTTAATCATGCATTCCATATGGTACAAGAAATTGGAATGATGTTTATAACCTTTCAATGAAAATGATATTCTTCTAAGCTTATAAAACTGTAATGAGTTAAAATCTTGGTGAAATAAATGCTTTAAAACTATTTCCCACTATGGAAATGCCATCAGTAGGACCCTTGTTTTATTTTATAGCTTAGTGTTATGGAAGCTACTCCAAGATAACGGCAATCAACATTTGTTAGAATACCAACAAAAGACAGCCGTCTTCCAAACCCTGAAAAGTAAAAAAAGTCCCCTGTCCCACCGCTCAAAAAATCCCTAAAGTATTACATAGCTGGGTGTGGCTTGGGGTGAGACATTTACCAGTTTTGAAGGAAGAAAAGCAATTCCAAGTATTCATAGACTTTTCAACATTTCCTTCTAGCTTTATGAAACACACTCAATCAACCAATACTATCCCAGAAAGAATATCAATGTATTGCTTTCTTAGTTTCTTGTGAATTCTTGGCCATTAAAGATGTAATTAAAACACATCCATGAAAAGAAAGCCCAAACAGAGGCAGCTTTAATCCACAGTGGTTTGTCTCCTCAGAACCTATAATTACTCCGTTTTAGCTCTACATTAAATACAATCGTCTGTTATTTGGAGACCGTACTGTTTGGTGTATGTACAATGAAGCACCTGTGTTAAACAATACCCAGTTTTACAGAGTGGCAGCTTTTCCTACACCACAAAAAGATGACAGATCAGCACTCGCCACCCCAATGATGTCCCAGGATGAGAGGATTCCAACAACATAACACAGAACACTCACACATCTTTATAAACTACCTAAAGAGATGATACTAATTTTAATTCTCTTGACATTCTAGCTCATGGGTCTAAAAATATAAGACTTTAGATTATAGGGAGAGCATAACCCTAATCCTGGAGTGTAGCATATCCCCAAAGATTGAGAAACCCTGGTATAATTCATCCAAAAAAAATAGCTTTATTTGTGAGGTTTGCACTGAACAGTGGCTTCTTAAATTTTCCATCATTTATGATTTTATTATTTATGATTTATGATACAGGTTACAGTGGATTAGGAAGTGTAGTTCAATTGTCCCTGCCTGGTGTCTGATGACATACAAAGGTTGTAGGAATGAATTTTAGATGGAGAGATCCCTCTGTGCGCATCCTGATGGAGCAAAAGGATTAGAGGAGAGAGAAATTGTACTGAAACACAAGCATGCATGTTCATCCGCTCCCCTTAAAAGCACTAACCAGAGTGTTCTCTTCATGCTAAAAACTGTGATAGACACTTGAGAGGAGAAGCCTTCAAATGTGCATTATAACCATGGGCTGGCATGCATCCATTATTGGTTGAATCTTTCATTTCTCAGCTACTCTGGGATGCCTAAGTGTGAAAAAGTCAGTATGCCTGAATTGAATTTTTAGATCACTTCACGTCAATGCACATTTGTTTGTTTTCCAAATCAACAACAAATGCATCACTAAATACTTTTGGCTGCTCAGTTGTACAGCCTTGCTGACTGCCTTGTGCTGTCAGAGTTCACTCCCTTGTGTTCATGCAGGCTCTGAATTGAACCAATGGTACGTGTAGAACAGTAATTCACTGAAATGAATTAAATAAGAAAATATATATGACTTCCAGAGACTTATCATTTTCCCTGCATAAAGAAGCATCCATGTTTATGAATGCATGTGTGTGAACATATGTGTGTGTGAGTGTGTGTGTGTGTGCATGCACACATTTGTATGTGGGCGATCATTTCCACATGCCTCTGAAATAGACAATCATAAAGATGGCTGGATACAAAGGCAGTGTACCCCGTTACATTCAGGGGGTGGCCAGATTAAATGGGAATTCAATATTTAATTCAAATTTTGAAATGATGTAGTTTTTACTGTCCACAAATGAAGAAAGTTCTAATCCCTCTGAAAAAGCAATCATGCGGGAGAAGGCTGACTGGATTAAATATCAGAAATTGTGTTTCCAATTAGTTCCACAAATCCCATGGATATACACTAAAGTTGAAAAAAAAAAAAAACCTAGAAATATGCAAATGTAGAAAATCTGTAACTTAATAAACACAAAACCCATCATGACTTCTGCAAAAAATTTCTTCCTGACCAGTGAACAAATTTCCAGCTGTTCCCTGAGTGAGGGTGAGTGACAGTCCTCCTTGAATACCAGAGAGCATTGCTTTACAAGACACCTCTCCCGGCTCTGTTACCCTGGGAAGGATATTGGGTTAAGATACCTCCAGAAGTATATCGAGTGCTTCTAAGTCTTCCCTTTACTCACTTCGTATGCTCATTCCTTCATTCAGTTCTTTCCTTCTAAATATGACTACAGATGACTCCTAAAGTGTCACTAACACTACAAATAACAGGGGGAAAATACAAAAAATTGTACAGCACTTCTCTGAACAGAAGTCAGGGAAGGAGGTTACTATCTAAAGACAGTTGAAGAGAGCAAGATGAAAACTAAAGGCAGAAATTGAAATGCATTCCAATTTCCTCAAGCTCCATCACAGACAGGGAATTTTAACCTACAAGTTTGAAGCCTTAATATTTGACCATGGACTCCATCACAGTTCACAGTGGTAGGAGCTATCTAATGTGAGTGTTCTCTCTGTATGGAATGCTGGAGATCCCACCCTTAGATAATCTGACCAGAGAATGCTACTTCTAACACTCTCCTTTGGGGCACAAAACCTTGCTAAACTCATACCCACTAATTGCCCCTGGTTCCAATACTCACCACAGACATTTAAATTCTATGGGAAAAGACTGCATCAAAATCATATTAGATAATCTGCATTTGACTATTTTATTATTGTACTTAGCTTCAACATACATATTTTATCTGATCGGCTAAATGTTCTCCATGTGTAGAGCAAATGCCTCAGCTGCCTCTGTGTTCCCCAGTGCTGGACCCTGAAGATACAGAAACCTGGGGACACAGTGACTGAGGAAAGACCTGGTAGATGTAGAGGACAGTGGAGCCTCTAATATGGGTGGGTCAAGCAGGGGAGGAATGTACAGGTCAAGCTTAGGTGCTATGTTAGTCTCCTAGGGCTACGTTAACAAATTGCCACAATCTGGTTGTTTAAGACAACACAATTTTATTGTCTTGCAGTTTTGGAGTTTAAAAGTCCAAAATTGAGATGACAAGAGAGTTGCTTCCTCCTGGAGCTTGGAATGAGAATCTCCATGCATGCCTCTCTCCTAGCTCCTGGTGTTTGCTAGCAATCATAGGCATCCTTTGGCATCTGGCTGCATCATTCCACCTTTGTTTCTGTAGTCACATGGCTTCTTTCCTCTGAGTGATGGTCTCTGTCTCTTTTCTTTCTCTTATAAGAATAGCCACCATATTGGCCTATCTCACACCAATATGATTCATCTTAACATCTGCAATGACCTTATCTCCAAATAAAGTCAACTCACAGGTATGGGGGATTTGAATATGCACAGATTTTTTTGGAAGACATAGTTCAACCCATTTCAGGTGGCAAGGCTAATTGTCATAAAGGATTTCTGTGTATTAAAATGAGATGTAATGTTAATATTATTCTGGATCAACACAGGGAACTGGGCAAAGATGTGGGTGAGATAACAAAAGAGGAGAAGCAGGGAAATCTTATAAGAGGCCCCAGGATATACCACATGTATAAGAAGTGAAGGCCAGAGCAGCGTCTCTAGTGTGGCACTGGAAAGGATAGACAAAGCCACAACACCTCTTCTGCTTATGAACTCTGCAATAAGACATTCCATCAGAATCCCTGTCAACAGTTTGGGCCTAATAGTCTGCTTGTCTCGCTTCCAGCATATAAAGTTTGAATGTCCTCAACTCTCTTTTCAGATATATTGAACTTACAACTGACTACATGTTTATGATTCAGAATCTTATAAAAAGATGTGGAAAAGTGAAATATTGTGAACTAATAGAGGGAGAAATTTGACCCAACAAGTAATTGCAGGGTTCTAAATACTCACAAGCAGGATGTATCCTTAGAGTTTAAATAACACTGACTGGGGAAGAAGTAGAGTTGTGACTTCTCAAGGACACTGTGGATGGAGGAAGGTATGGGGAGAGGTGCTGGGTGCCCTTGGGGAATCACTCCATCTGGAACCAGTGAGGACTTATACTGGCCAATCCCAGTTAGAGGTGGCCTTTATGCTCCCTGAAGAGGAGAAGTTACCCAGATGAGGCATTAGGATCATGGTGCTTCACGCGGAGACATAATGACCTGCAGCTGGGAGAGAGGTCGTGGGCTGGAAGTGGATCTCCAGCAAGCCTGAGGCAGAAGGGCTGAGAGTGAATGTTTTATTCTCAATGACTGCTGTCTCCTCTGTTGTTCTCTGGTACCACATTCTATTCAGCATATGTTTTTCATCAATTTGTGTAGATGAAAACCACCTAAGAAAGACATTTTTTTAAATGGTAGGAAATTGCCCAAGAAGAGAAAGTTTCTAGAATTCAGTGCC
The DNA here is from genome assembly GCF_902686455.1 of Sciurus vulgaris. Taxonomy (NCBI): domain Eukaryota; kingdom Metazoa; phylum Chordata; class Mammalia; order Rodentia; family Sciuridae; genus Sciurus; species Sciurus vulgaris. The sequence continues at coordinate 39,941,119 of NC_136473.1, read as the reverse complement.
AACTCTCAATGCAGCATTCTCCTGGGGTTCAGTTGGTGGGGCTGGGGTGAGACTAACATCCTTATTTGATGTTAGGATGACATCGAAATGAACAGGGCCAAATAGTGAAATTTAAAGCAGGGGGTACTTAATTTTTCTATGAATAGTTTCCAACAGATTCTTCCTACTCTCCCCTGCCTTCGCCCCCAGCCTGAGCTGGAATCTTCTGATTCTATTTGTCTCTCATCATAAAGCTCATCGCTTTTTTTTTTAATTGTGTTAAATTTGATTCAGGTAATAGAATTCTGCAGGCTGCTGACTTGTGAGAAAACTAAGACAGCTGTTTTCATGTGTTAAAATGAACTTGGTTCGACAGTTAATATCATCTACTGTGAACATTTTCCCCCCACTGCGGGTAGGTAAGTATGTTTGGCTTGTGTTGTTAAACCTCTGAATTTGCACGTATGTATTGATATGCAGCAACCTGCAGAGAACTAATTGTGCACAGAATAGTTTGACAGCTCACGTTCGATGTGGACATTTTTTCCCTGGGTCAATCACTTTTAAAAGGAAAAATAAATTTCAGTTTTTCCCCGATGCCAACAGGGACAACTCCTGTATTCTCTTGATAAGATGTGGACAGATTCTATCCATGAGTGCTCAAATTAACTCAGCAGAGTCAATGGACAAAATCACTAGTGGGTACAACTGTGATCCAGCAGCAGCAAGATCTGGAAGCTGAGAACTTCCTCCCCACCCAGGGAGAAGGGGAAGCAGGTGGAATGTAAAGCAGGCCTGTTCTGTTACAGGGCTAGCAATCAGCAGGAAATGTTGACCACGTTCTTTGAATTTTCAAAATACCCAACAGGAGGGCAAACTGGAAAAAAAATAAGCATAAACTCAAGCTTAAATGGGAAAAACTTCAGCCTGACAAAAGGAAGTTCTGTGATCAGGGATACAATCAGTCCTGGAAGAAAACACTGAGAGTGGGGAGTCAGTCAGCCAAATAACAATATCTACAACACCTATTGAGTGCTTGCTGTATGTCTTGCTCTAAAGAACTTTTCTTTCACCTTTTAAAAATATACAAGTAAATAAATAGATAAGTAATAAATGCTATATTCTATAACAAAGGAAATCACTAAAAAAATAACTGGGGTTCTAAGGCTGTAGCTCAGTGGTAGAGCACTGTGTTTTATATAACTATGTTCAATTCCCAGGACCAAAAAAGTAAATAAAAGGTAATGAATAAACAGAATACACACACACACACACACACACACACATATGTGTGTGTGTAATAAGTAAGTACTAGTTACCTAAATTTCATACATTTCAAATAAAGTTGAAATCCCCCCTACACCACACCCTCCCATGGACACCTAATCTCCCTTCTAAGATGCCCAGCAGACTAATCCATTTTGTTCTGTGCTTTCCTAGACTTTTCTCTTCAAAACACACACATGTGAATTCATTCACACCACCAGTACACAGACCACAAATACATATTTTTGGTGAATAGATTTCTATAGATGCTATCATATTATACATATTATTCGAAATCATTTGTCATTCCAACTATATACAGCTAGGTGATCTTCCAATGTCAATATAGATTGATCTACCGTTTGCAAAGTATTATATAAGGCAGGTATAAATAGTACATTTAATTCTCTTCCCTGATTATAGATAAAATTTAAATTTTTCTATTACAAACAATACTGAAAGTATCACTCATATTTACAGTGTCTCAGAGAACCCATTTCCTTCCATGCTCACCAATGCTTGATATGACAATGATTTTAATAACAAGGGAGGCAATCTCATCTGTCCTGGTGATTTGGTCATTCAACTACTGAAAGGCAAAGAAGACAAAAGATCTCCCATGATGCTTTTGATTCAGTGACAATGGGTAAGAGGATTCTCTGTGATGTTTTACAAAAAGAGGACCTGGAATAGGCATATGTTTAGAAAAGATGCTCTCATTCTAATTTTGATACACATACTCACTCTAGGGGAAAAAAATGGGCTGCAGGAGTCAGTACACTTCTTCAGTGGGTGGATAATCAAAATTGGTAGAGGCACCTCTTTTCATATTTTTTTTTTTTCCCTTAGGACAAATCTAAGTGCCAGGGGAAAAATTTGTTATTTTTAGGCCCTTTCCCATGAATTTACAATCACTGTGCAGATTAGGCCAACGGCTGGACTCTGCAGATATAGAGAGATAAAGGAGACACCAGCTGTCCCTACAGGGAGTCCATAGCCAGAATCTATTACCTTCCAATATAAACCATGAAGAGATAAACTGTGCTTCCGGGTCTGGACTGTCTTTCCTAAGCATAATAGTGCTTCCTTTGCAAGTTTTGAGTGAAATTGTAACTATGAAATGCATGATTTTTTTTGACCATAATCATTGCCATTTGCTTCATTCCCAAACAAATCTATGACTTAACTCATGGCTCTGTGTTGTTGGGTATACCTGGATTTCACTCAGCTGCTGTTTGAGGGCGGCCTGGAGAACCAACAGCTATCAGGACACTGGCTCTCTCCAGTCCTGAGAAAAACATAATTGGAAACAGACCAATGTACACTTACTTGTGACCCAGAGGAAACCTGCTACATGCAGAGAGTGACCAATGACCCAAGGTCACTGCCCTTCTTTAAACCTTAAACAAGCCTAAACTAAGATAACCAGTTTTGTTACCTTTTTTTCCCCCTAACTTTGAAAATCAAAAGAAAACTAAATACCTCTTATTGTAAGGATAAATCACAGGCACCAACTTTATAAATGAGCATATTACCTAAATTGGTACTTAGGTACTGACTCAATTAAATTCACAGGTGGTAAAATCTGGATGTGCTGTAGACAGCACAATTTATCTATAGATGTTCACATTTTGCCAAAAATAGAATACAGCATCTTCTACAGACACTCTTCCCACGTTAGTTATTTTTCTGGAGATTAATTGCTTCATCTAGTAGACATTCATTATCCTTCTCCCAGCCCCCTGCCCCACCAGATAAGGACATTAAGGGGTGAATGATACTTTGGGATATACAGGGGCAGCTGGAGAACTGAATAAGAGAGACACAGTTGTCTGCCTAAAGTTGGCACATCCAGCCAGCATCTCAATAGCCACCATTGTTTCCTCTGCCCACTAGGAGTACATTGTGGATGGATGGGCTTTCCTCCAGGGTCCATAATGAACCTTGGGCAGGTGGAGGTAGAATAAGCTCTGGGTGGAACCCACTGCTGCCAAACTCACAGAGCTTGTATCTGCCAATTGGGACAATACCCATCATAAATTGGAATTGCCCATTATGATTGTCCACCCTTGCCAAAGAAGACTGGCTACATATCATCAGCTCCTGGCATGGATGACTTTGAAAAAGTGACCGAAAATCCAAACTTGGATTGTAAAAATGCTCATAATCTTTGACCTAGTAATTCTATTAGACAATGTTCCAAGAAAACCATCTATTTATTTATCTACACACAAACACACACTTAAACATAAAGGTAAATAAATAAGATTGTTCTTTAAGGGTTAGTTATACTAAATAAAAATTGCAAACCTGGAGTGACATAAAGTATTTGTAATATTAATTTTTAACACATCCAAAAGATAACAATCCACTCAGTCTTCAAAATTCGTATTTTTTATGTATAGTTAGTATTATGGTAAATGCAAAAGATAAAATACTAAATAGAAGTGATTATGAATTGCATAGTTAGAATGACTCCAAAGTAGTTATTTTGTGTAGAAGGATGTGTTTTTTCAATGGTGTCCCCTGAAAATCCTTTAAGTGACGATTGTGAGTGCTTCTCTTAAAACCTTTAGATTCTTACTTTATTTTTCGTATCCACATGTAATGAACATGTATTACAGTTAGGGAATAAATATGCATTTAGAAAATTTTTAGTCTTACAGATGAAGATTTGCTTTCATCCTTCAACCTCCCCTAACTCTAAATTGCATTATTTTAAATGATGCAAACCCCAGTTGTCTCTAACTAGCATAAGCCTTTTATGACTCCATCTAAAGATACTGCTAGATCTATAGAATTTAAAATTTTTCATTTACTAATCTCTTAATACTACCTTCAATACATTTAGTAGTTTCAAATGTTCCTCTATTTAGAAAGCCAGCAAATAAATCAGTCTGTTTCCCCAAGTTCAAGTGTAACAATCTCAGAGGGTACCAGTTTTCAAACATATTACTTATGTCCTAATTTATATTCCTCATAAAAATACCTGCAAAGCCAACAAGGTGAACATTTTAAAACATACAGAGTTGCTTTAATGTTAATGTAATACAAAATTTGGGGACTTCCTCTACAGATCCTGCATTTCTGCAAATGTACCTATAGACTACCATTTACATTTGCAACTAATAGATGCCATTCAATTAAAAAAGGTAATGCATAAACTGTGTTTTTATTTACAATAGTAATTAATTCTTTAATAAATATATAAATTATAGGACAACACAAAAAGAAAAAGGTAAAAAAAATAAATTCTGGTAACTTCTGAGGGAAAAAAGTTTCCAAATATTTTATTCAAATGTTCTCTGGTTTCTTCTTCTTCCTCCTCCTCTTCTTCCTTCTCCTTGTTTCTTTTGTTGTTGTTGTTTGTTGGTTTGTTGATTTGTTTTGTTTTGTTTTGTTTTTTTCCTTCTCCTTGTTTACATGCTTCAAATCCCATTGTGAAGTTCAGTACTGGGTCTAGGAGACAAAATTTCCTTAGAAAAAAAGTTGACTTTGAAAAATTTGAGAAGCATAAAGTTTTCCTTCAGGGTCCCTGTTTCTACACTTTTTTGGCCTCTCATTGGTGCCCCTGGCCCTGGTCACTTGAGGCTTCTAGTAACTTCACAATGTCTTTCCCTCAAATTATATCAAAAATTTACTTTCAGAAAAATGACTACAAAAAAACAAAACAAATTCACTTTAAGTACAGTGGAGAAGAGACAAGTTTGAAAATCAAGAATCAACCCATTAAGGTGAAAGTGTCAGAAGATTAGGGGAAGGTTAGAGGCAGAAGGTCAGGCAATGGCTGTCCTGAACATTCAGTGTAGGGAGACACGCCCAGTGTGAGCTGAGGCTGTGCTCCTTATCAGCACTGTGGTGAGACTGGAGGTGGTTGGGTTTCATGCTAGATAGCCCTGGTTTAAGTGTCCTGGAACCTGGGACAAATTAAACTATTCCAGCTTCTATTTCCTCATCAGTAAAATGATGTAGGATTAACGTAAAATTAAGTAGGATTGATGTAAAATTAAGTAGGATTCTGTCATCAAAGCATCTGACATATATAAGTGATCACAATGTCTAGTATCATGATCATGCTAATTATCAGGTTATGATTACATTTGCAATAACAAAAGGAATAAAGAGGAATTTTCTCTATTCTACTTTCCTGATTAGAGAAAGTGAATTCCTAGTCTAAGGTCAGTATTGATAAATACTTTTGTGTCTGCAAATAATCCTTTCTTGCTACAAGAAAACTACTAATAAAATTAAAAACATGCATACCCTTTGCTAAAAATGCAAAATTAAAACAACAAGATTGTGCCAAAAATCAGCACTGTGAGTTTTGTTTTCTTGTTTGCTCAGTATCTGCTGCTGCTAACTAATCTTAGTTTCTGAGCATGATGAGCCACAGTCTAATTGTGTATTACCATTTTTAAAAAATAAATGTACAGGATGTTGCCTTCTCCTTTTCTGAAGACCCTCAACTTTGTCTTTGTGCAAACTGTTTATAACAGTTATTGTTACTGGTTAGGCAGGAACTTTTAGGGACAATCATGTATGCTTGCAGAGTGGGGATAAAGGGAGAGCTGCTGCCTTTTAAAATAGCTGTTAACATTCCTCCAAAGTTGGTTTGTTTGTTGTTTCACATAGGCCCTCCGAGAAATTTACAAGGAACCAGCCAAAATTGCTGAGTCACTCTGACTCTTTTTAGATGAACTAGATTAAACATCTATTAAATTTTCCAACCAGGAGGCATTCCAGTCCACCATTTTTTGAACATGTGACATATTACCTCAAACTGAGCATGCTCAGGAATGGGCCCACTTCTACATGTGTTGAATATATATGAGTTTCTTCAGTAAAATCTCCTTGCTTTCCTTGTTCAGGGAGCCATTGCTTTGGGAGTTATCCCAAGTTGTCTTTACTGGCTGCAAGTAATAAAACTTTCCTCACCCTTTTATCTTCTGGTTGTGTTTATTGGCTTTGCACTCACCAAGGGAGAACCTACTTCATTCTGTTACATCATCACATTCTGCCTCAACTTACCACCAGGTGGTCATACATCTTCGTATTTCCACCCTGACCCCTAACCTTGTCCATCCAGCATCCTCATTCTCCGGGCCAGATTGTCTTTGTCCATGTTCAATGACTTGAGCCAGGTTTTGGTCTTCTGAGGATTATCTCTACCTAGGAAAGGTCCAACAAAGGTAGATGAGAAAGGAAGGAGAGATAAAGAAGTGGTGAAAAGAAAGAAAAGTGAGGAGTGGATATTTAAGACTTAATATTTTACCACTTACAAACCTATAAATAAAGTTCATTTAAGCTTCCTTGTTGTTAGAGTCTTCAAAAATGAATGTTACTGACTGCACTGAATTTTATATACACTAGGTGACACAAGTAAAACAGAATTACTTGATTCCAATCCTTCCTTTCCTCAGAATCTTTGTGTTAAGGAAAAATTTGTTTTTTGGTTTTTGGTTTTTGGTTTTTCTTGGCAGGGGGTACCAGGGATTGAACTCAAGGGCACTTGACCACTGAGCCAATCCCTAACCCTATTTTGTATTTTATTTAGAGATATGTTCTCACTGAGTTGCTTAGCACCTCACTTTTGCTGAGTCTGGCTTTGAACTTGAGTACCTCCTGTATCAGCTTCCCAAGCCACTGGGACTATAGGTGTACACATTTGTGCCCAGCACACTGTTTTGTTTTTTTTTTTTTTGCTCTACTTTCACATTCATCTCTTCTGTGATGAGAGCACTTCTGTGACCAGATACATGTTTTGTTCTGTTGTGTTTTTTACATCAATACATCAATCAATCCTCCAGAGTACACTATAATTCAATTCAATCTGGTACCTATCTACCTGGAAATAGTGTCAGACCTGCAGGTTGAGGGCTCATTCCCATAAGAGCTACCCCCACTTCAGATGTCATTAGGATCTCATACAGTGTCTCCTGGGGTTCAATAATTTTCTGGGACAGCTCATTCACAGAACTCAGGGAAACACTTCACTTGTATTTGCTGACCTACTACAAAAGATATCATGAAAGATGCAAATGAAGAGCCAGATGAAGAAGTGGACAGAGGCAGCTATGGAGTGCTAGAGCTTCCATGCCCTCTCTGGGTTCCCCACCCTCTCAGCACTTCTGTGCACTCTGCATATCTGAAACTTACTGAATCTTATTCAACAAAGTAGAACTGGATCTGCAGCCCTACCACAACCCCTTCCTAGATGGGCTTAAAAGTTCAAATCTTCTCATTACTTGGTCTTTCTGGTGAACAGACCCATCTGAGGTTATCTAGCACCCCTCTCACCCAGATTCCCTCATTTTCATCAACTCAAATGTGATCAAAAGTGCTTCCCTATGAATAACAAAAGGAACTGTGGAACAGAAACCAGGGACAAAGACCAAATATATGTATTTCTTATTATGCCACACTCTGAAAACAAAGGAAAGAAGCAAATGTGATGAAAGACACTGCCTCTCTCTAGTTTTTTATTTTTTAATTTTTTTTGCTATTTGATTTCCATACATGCATCCACATGCACTAATCAAATCCAACCACTCTTTCTCCATTCTCTTTCTCTCCTCTCCCACATGCATCCTTCCCAATGTGTAGTGATTACTATTCTAGTTTCCAGTACAGTTTTTTTAAGCATGCATTATTTGTTTTTTGGTGTTTGGTTGTTTCAATTAACATAATGCCCTCCTGTTCCACCCATTTTTCTGAAAATGAAAGGATTTTATTCTTCTGTATGACTGAACAATTGTGTATAACTCCATTGTATATAAAATATCACATTTTCTTTAACCATTCATCAGATGATGGGCACCCAGGCTGATTCTATAGCTGTTAGCTATTGTGAATAGTGCTATGATAAATATGATCATGCAGGTGTCTCTCTGGCATGTTGATTTCAATTTCTTTGGAAATACAGCCACTATGGGATTTCTGGATTATATGTTACTTCTTTGTTTAGTTGTTTTGAAGAATCTCCATATTGTTTCCATAATAGTTATATAAATATACATTTCCACCAATAATATATGAGTTCCTTTTATTCCACATCTTCATCAGAAATTTGTTACATTTTTGCTCTGTTTTGTTGATAATAGCCTCACAAAGTGAGGTGAGATGAAATGTTTATAAGAGCTGGGAATTCCTCTGCTCAGTCTCTACTTCCCAGAGTCCATAATGGATGAACTCATGTCCTACAGAGTTTTCTCTGAAGTTCATACAATATTTGTAGTGATTCAGGACACTTACAAAGAGGTGGGAGTCTTTGTATGAAGCACTGTGTCATTTTTACTACATCACTTTCAGGAAATATTTGCACACTAATTTTTATTTTATTAATAGATATATTTTTCTTATAGCAATAAAGGATTATTTGCAGATACTAAACTATTTATTTTTCCCCATAAGCTTCAAAGTATTGGCACCATGTTTGGAATTCACTTTCCCTATCAGGAAAGTAGGATAGAAAAAATTCCTGCAATGTGACCAGTGAAGATAAACAGGCCAGTTTGTGAGCTTGCTTTTAACGCTGCCAGTCATGTTAACATCTTTGTCTTGCCAGAGCAAAAAGGGCACATTCTGATGTTCTATACTTTATCCTTTCTTATTACCATGTTTCCCTTCTAAAAGGAGTCAAGGATGCCCATACATGGAGAGTCAGAAGAGAATCAAAAAAGATTACAGCTGAAAAATCTCCTAAGTTGATGAAAAAAATAAATAAGGCAAATCAAAAGGAATCAAAAAGCCATGCATGTTACCATTAAATTAGACTTTTAAATATGTTATTGGTATTAAAGGATTTTTAGTGCAATTGTCTCCTGAAATTTGGCAGGGAAATCATTAATCATTTGATGTTAAATTTATACAGATTGTTGAATAAATGAGAGGCACTAGAGCCACATGGCAGTGAACCAAAAGGGAAAAAAGAGAGTTGAGAGAAAAGTACAAGGAGGAAAGGGGACATTTCCTCTTTGCTGGCCTCTCGACACATGAATCCAGTAGTCATGGTTATTTCAAGCCTCACTCTTTGGATTCTTGCCTACCTAAATGGTAAGTAGTTTTAAGAGCTTAAAAAGTTTTGCCAGGAACAAAGATAGAAACTTACTATAGTGTCAAGCAGCTTTTAATAGATGGAAACTGGGAGCAGATAGGAGTGTTGCATAACTTCAGGCTTATGGCATCTATTCTGCAGTCATTTGATGAACTGTCAGGTCACCTCTGTCATCACTGGGCACCAGCGAGCACAGTCCAGATGCAGAATAGCATCCAGGGGAAATGATGTCCTCCTTTAATAGCACTTCATGAGTATGACTTTACAAGTGTCCAACCATGTGGTTCCCAGGTAAAATGGTTTTCCTCCTGCCTCCTACCACAGCCGCATTGATGAGAGTTTAGAGATAGACATTCAGCTCTGCATTCTCTTGCTGTTAACAAAGCAATAGAATGAGGGAGAGCCAGTGCCCCAAATAGCACCAATCAGATCAAGTAAGAGAGGGAAATAGAAATTTATCAGAGAAAAACATTCCTTGGAACATGATGTTTTTATGTATCCTTTATTAACTGGTCATCTTGTATAGTTAAAATTGTCAACTTCTGTAAACCTTCATTACTAAAATCCTGACACCAACCATCTTGGACCTGCTTTGCCTGATGATTCTATTGTTCAAATGTACCAATGTCATTCAGTTTGGTTATCCACCAAATATTTTATCAACCAATTATGCACTCAAGTCAAAATACTGTATACAACACTACAGGAAACAAAGAAATGAATGAGTTCTGGTCCCTGCCATTAAAGACCATGCCCTACCAAGCGTAATGTTTGTTGCCTAGAAGAAATTCTTAAATCACCTCTCTCTCCAGCCAAGAACCTCTTGTATTATTTTCTTCTACAATTTCAGACTCTTAAGTCACCTTTCCCTTTCACATCTCCAGGCCCTGTTCCCAGAATGCTCACTGCTTCAATGGCAAAGCCCTCCTCATATGTCCTCCAGACCTTGGGATTCACCCATTATTCATTTTGCAAATATTACAGCAGCCATCACCTAACCCTTCCAAAGAACCCACCGAAGCTATCCACTGCCCAGGAAATCTAATCCAGATTCCCCTGTGGATAATCAGGTTAAGAGCCACCACAAACGTATAACATAAAATTAAGATATGTGGCATGACTAAAATAATTCAGCCGGTGGAGCTCCCAGCCAGGTCTGAATGTGTTAAGTGAGAATCACATTTGTACTGGCCTTACCTGCAGCATTTGGGGCTGCATTAATTTTTGTGACTGGCAGCCCACCTTTGTGCATATAAATTGGGTAATTACACTAGTAAATTGGAATTTTTGCGTTCAGAATCAGCACCTGTAAATAACAAGAGGAAAGGGAAAGAAGGCCAACTAAAACTTTGGCCCTTAATATCTGAAAGCAGCATTTTCTAGACAGCAGGAAGACTAAGAGTTTTGAAGAGACCTAAGAGGAAAGAGGTGGGGGGAGGGTACCTAACCATTTTGTTTGTACATTATTTTCTATTTAAAGATAATAATGTGGTGCAGGAAAGTTGAAACACGAAAATTATATATTTGGTCGTCTCATCTCAACTTCCAGCAGAGGAACAATTGTCACAAAATTACCATACTTGTGTTGGACATAATTTGTTAGAAGTTGACGGCCTGAAAGCTCACGTCTCCTGAGACCTGAGAAGAACTTGTTGTGGAGTGAATCATGTCCTCTGTCTTCCTGGAAAGTACATGATGGAGAATGGACTTTGCTGGGGGTTAACTTTGTCCAATCTACCATAATTTGTAAAATGCAGTTCACTGATACAATGGAATATGAGCATTGAGCTACATACATCATTTAATCTCCCCAGGCCTCATTTCTGCCATGAGGAAACTGGCTATCTGGAACATGAAATGAACACTATAGGAATGCGTAACAGTGCACCAGGCAATTTACCTGTACTATCTCAGTCTTGACAACACTGAGTTAGATATTTGTTTGTTTGTTTGTTACTGGGGATTGAACTCAGAGACACCTAACCACTGAACCACAGGCCTTTTTTGAATTTTATTTATTTAGAGACAGGGTCTCGCTGAGTTGTTTAGTGCCTCACTAAGTTGCTGAGGCAGGCTTTGAACTCAAGATCCTCCTGCCTCAGACTCCCAAGCCGCTGGGATTACAGGCTTGTGCCACCGTGCCTGGCTGCATATTTGTTATAGTTTGGCTCTTAAGTGTCTCCTAATGACTCCTATGTTAAAGGCTTGGCCCAGGGTGGCACTATTGGGAGGTAGTAAGTCTGTAAGAGGTGGGGCCTACTGAGAAGTCCTTAGATCAATGGGGAGACATGCCCTAAAAGGTGATTTTAATGCCCTAGTCCCTTCTCTCTTTTGTTTCCTAACCTTCAGATAAGCAGTTTTGCTCTGCCACATGCTCTCACCATGAAAGGCTGCCTCATCACAGACCTAAAAACAATGGAGTCAATTAATCATGGATTGAACCCTCCAAAACTGTGAACCAGAATAAACTCTTTCTCTTTATGTAAGTTGGTCATCTCAAATATTTGTTAAAGCAATGGAAAGCTAACACGATATTACTGAGTTTTACAGATTAGGAAACTAAGTTTAAATAACCTATCCAAACTCTTTCAACTAGTAAAATTCAGAACTAAGGCTTAAAACCTGTTGGTCTAAGTAAATGATTCTGAACTACAGCTGAAGGAGATGAAAGGCACTACTATTTCTTTAAACTACTCCCCTTGGATGCTGGGAATTGGGAGGGGTATGCGGGGCAGCACTGTCTCTGTTGCTGTTCGGTACCTGTCACGTTACTCAATAATACTAATACAGAATCAAAGACTATACACCCTGGTCTATCATCACAACTCTGGCACTATCCACACTGACTCCTGGACATCTTTAATGTCTCTTCCAAGAGAGGACATTTCAAAAATTTTAACCAGTAGCCATGAAACCTAAGTCAATCCAGGATTTTCGACTTGGCATATGCCACATTTGATGTCTAATGCTGTTTTCAAAGCCAACACACTAATTGAACCAGTTGTAGAGCTGTCCCAGGACCTGAGAGATGTAGAAACAACTTCAGTGAACAAGTTTCCTGTGCTGATCCTGATACTATGATTCTCTAGATTATTGTATTATTCTTTCTTTTATATTAAGTCATCACAGACATTTGCTAAAAGGTAAATTAAATCCAGGAGCTTAACAGACTCAATCATTAGTGTTCTCTGAGACCTCTGCTTTTAGACACACACACACACACACACACACACACACACACACACACAGACTATATGCCACGACAACTCTATTTAGTTTATCAGATTATTTCTAGCAGAGTGCAGAGTCCTTAGGGGGCTGGGCAGAAAGCAAGTTGGATAATGAGATCAAAACAGATGCAGAGTCCTGGGTACTTTCTGAGGAGCCATGGTGGGAAGGGCACTGAGTGAGTGAGAATGAGAGGGGCAAGCTGGGACAGGGGTCCTGAGAGGTGAAAGCAAACCCTCCCACTCCTCAGCTGGCTCTGAAGAAGCTCTGTGCAGCAACACTTTGACAATGGATTTGCATAAAATCCATCCACAGAATGCACTTTTCATACCGTTGTTCTTTTCCAAGAAAGAATGTGGTTACCACAGCACCTACGTGGGGGCTGCACTGTGACACGAAGACACCAACACACGCTTGGTGGCTTATGATCCAACTGCTCAAGAAATTTTACTTGGAGTTTCTTCCAGCCCTCAAAAGGCATCTTCCACATGTGAGTGGGCCTGAGTGTGTTTACACAAATGTCAAAGTTAGACTTAGCCGTGGTTCATCAATGAACTCCTCATTACAATATTGAAGAGAAAATATTGGCTTTGACAAGGGACCTTTGACCAGCTACTTATTGGTATTTTCAATGCTATGTATTAAGTAAGTAACTGTTTATAACCTTTGAAGTTTATTTTAACAGCAACAGTTAGATTCAGCACAACACACACTCTCAAGGAAATTAAGAGGAGCCACAATCCAGAGAGACTCCAGAGATAGAGAAAATCACTGAAAGAGATGCCATAAACAAGGAGTTAAGCCAGACAATAAAAATTGTGATGAATATAGTGATCACAGCAAATAGCCACAAATGTTCTATGCCACACAGTCGTTACCTCTCTGAACCCTCCAAACAATCATAGAGATAGGTGTTAATATTTTCCCCATTTGATGGATGAAGAAACTCAGATGCAGAAAGATTTGTCAGTTGTCCACAGTCACCCAGGGAACAGGAGGTGGAACGGAGATTCAAGCCTACTCGGTTGATTCCATGTCCTGACCCTCTGGGCAGCAGAACAAACATGGCAAGTCTGGGCTCAGTCATTTCTTTCTTTCTTTTTTAACATGTTGATAGACCTTATTTCACTCATTTATTTATATCTGGTGATGAGAATCGAACCCAGTGCCTCACACCGGCTAGGCAAGTGCTCTACCACTGAGCCACAACCCCAGACCTTTCTAAGGTACTATAAACCTCACTCTTTCACAGAAGAGCATCTCTTTGCGAGGGGAAGGTGGGACAGAGGTACAAAATTAGAAGACAATGTTAATGGCCTTACATGTACTCTATGAAGTGCCAAAGGCATTGAAAACTTCTGGAAGATCTAACTTCACTTTTCTCCCATTTGTTTGGCATTTTACAGCAAAGGGCTCTTAAATAGTGGACTCACTGCTCTATTCTTCTTAAATACCCTAAAAAAAATAACAAAAAAGGACAAAAGAATAAATATAAAAACTAATGAATTTTGAGACTTTTCTCTGGAAACTAAACTTTAATATGTGCAAGATTTCTATTACCCTCTGGCACATCTTTGCAATAGTCAATAGGAGATATCCTTCTCCCCAGAGATCAAATAAGAACTGGAAATACCAGCTTTCTTTTTTTTTTAAATGAAAGATCTATTTTCCCATAAAAATAAATTTATTGTCACCATAAAGATATAGTATTAGGCTAACTTCTACTTAACATGTACAATAGCCTTTCTGGGTTGGATCAGGCAGGTAGCCTCTTAATATGGGTCTCAAGACATATTATTCATATAAAATTGTAGATAAGGCATGAGTTGGGGAAGATTAAAGGAAGTGATTCCAAGAGAAAGGCCTAAACAGTATCTGAAAACTAATTTAAAATAATGAAAATACTATCTTCCTTTATAATCACACAGTACTGTTTTCTAAAAAGATTTTGGGATAATGACCTTGTCTTCGAATATATGTATATTAAAGTCTATGTTCAGAAGTGATCATAGCATTTAGTTACTGCCTTACTGCTAAATTGAATCCAATTTGACAATGACCATTACTGGCACAGTGGCCTTTCTATAAACCATTAACACTGCCCCAGGCCTCTATATCCTAAAAGGCAACATTTGTTCTTCTAAGTTCTGGCACTTTGCCATATTTCCTCTCTTTAAGCTCCACATTCACATGTCTGTCTGGTGATGGGCCTTTCTATTTCCTTCTCATGGTTCTGCACTCAGTGTTGTGTCCTGTAGAAAGCTTTTTTTAATTGACTCTCAAGCAACCATTAAGGTAGCATATGAAATGAGATCTTGGGGTTCTACATGTGACTTTGACTCTTACAGCTCTATATGAGCTTTTAAAACAATTTCAGGGAGAAAAAACTGTGTAACTGTGTGAGTGCATGCCCATGTGTTTGTACAAGAAAACTGACTCAAACATCACCCAGAGACCTTGTATTCCCCAGGTCCCCAGCAGCCTCAGGGTATGTTTCCTATTAAGGATTTATTTTCCTCTAAGAAGTGATCTTTCTGGCCCCTGAGAAAGGTTCTATTCCCATTTAATGCCCGTTAGAAGCTCCCTGAGATTGGATTGAGCAGGTGGTCTCCAAATACAGGTTTCAATGCACATTATTCATACAAGAAATAAGATCATGTCTAAGAAAATCCAGTTTTCATGATAGGTGAGAAGAAGACCAGTTGTCATTCTTGTTTGACCTTGGGCAATTCACTTAACCTGTGTCTTCACCCTCAAGATAATAGAGGAAAATAGCTCCTTCCCCTTTCCTACCTTATTAGAGTATTTTATGAGTGATTATTTGATGCATTTTGAGTTCTCCCATATGCTTGCCTTGGAAATGTAAGAATTATTGGTATTATCATGATCTGACACTCGTCAGTGGCCCTGTGTAAGATGGGCATTCTCTGGCTGACATGCAAATAGTAATGCATTCAATTTGTTGCAGCTGCACCAAGCCATAACCTTTTGATAAATAGAAATTCAGAAGTCACATACAGGCTGGCCTCAAGCAAGCCATGGATTCCACTCTTGTATTTATGTATTAGAGCTTTGCCAAAATGTGTCACCAAGTGCAAATCCCATAAACTTTCTCACCCATGGCTCAGTCTTGAACACATGCAGCAGTAGCACAGGATAAGAGGGTCACGTTGAGTCACGTTAAGTTACGTTAAGTTATAAAAGAAAAGGTAGGTCTGTGTGCTGGATCCAATGGCCATACAAATCTCAAAGACATTGTCTCCCTCTGGGCAGCAATCTATCCGACTGTCTCTCAGCATTCTCCCCAGGAGGCCTCACCAGCTGCTCAAAGTTAACACAATGAAGATTGAGCTCACCCTTCTTTCTGCTGAGTACCCCATTTCCTACCCCCACCCCCCAGTACAGGGATGCACTCAGTTTGATGCAATTATTGGCAATTTCACTTTCTTTAGCAAATTGTCTCAATTTGGTTGTTTCATCCTTTCTGCCGGAGTCAAGCTCCTGCCTATTGACTCTGATATGTCTTTCACGAAATCTCATTTTCATCCCTGTCACTGGAGTCCAAATGCCAACATACTGATTATTCTTGCTGTGACAAACACAGTATCTCCTGAGCAATCTCTTTAGGTCTCAGTCTCCTGAGAAAACAGCTCCCTCCCTCTCCCAGCCTTTTTATATCAGTGCACTCTAAGATCACCACCATCCCCTTTCAAGTCCTCCATAAGCTCATCCTGGACATTTTTCATATCAGTTTTGAAATGGCAGCTCTCCCTCAGTTCTGCTTCACCTGTTCCCTGCCTGTCTGTGTGTCTCTGCCTCTGTCCTTGGATACTGTCACCAAGCTTAATTTTAGAACACCACAAATTACAGTGAGTCCTGCTAATCAGATCAAAGCATTTGTTCCTGTGTGCTGGCCAGACTTTGGGATGAATCTTTGTGGCATAGCAAACAACCTCAAAATTTTCTTATGAGTCAGCTTCAGAGCATCCAGGCGTGTGAAATCACAGGACAAGTTCACACATCCAAACATAATGGCAGAGGCAGGATCATTTAACATGAAAGTGATACTCGTCCCCTCACTACCACATCGAACAGGCCAAAGGACAGACTTCTGCAGAAATGCATTTTCAGGTACAGTCAAGAATCTGAAAAAGATGTCCACACAGTGATGCAATGGAGCTGCAAAAGTGTCCTTGCAGAGTGTCACGTTCATGACGTTCTGATTCATACCCATTTGGGCAAATGCAACCTTTGTTATATTAGCAAATTTGATATCAGTTAGTTAAAGAAATTAAAGCCCAGGGTCTCCAAAGATAAGAATGCTTGGTCCTTTCTGACATCTGAGACTCTAAGCATTTCTTTCTTAGGCTTTTGAATCAAAGGTCAATTGAATTTTCCCCAAAATATATAATGCTTTCTGTCTAAAATATGCCTACTAAACCGTTGAGCAAGGAAATTATTTCTGATGTATGTCCTCTTTATTGGCCTACTTTGCTATTCAAAAACAGTTGAGAACTCCCCTCACCCCATCCCAATGGGGTGGAAAGAATGATGTGTACACTCAGTCAATTCCTGCCTGTTCTCTTGGAGTGTCTCCGGTATCCCAAGAATTTAAATGTTAGAGATGTTGACAGGAGGGCTGACATTTCCCATCTCAAGTCTGGAAGGAGATCAGTCCCATGAAATAGACAAGCTGATCTTGCAATAAAGTTCACTGGAGTGTGATTAAGAGCAACTTTCAGAGGCCAAGTATTATCAGGTAACAGAGGTGACTGTGAGGTCTGCTATGGGCAGTTAGAACACCAGAGCAGCTCTGCGATGCTTTCTCCTCCACATTCCCTTGCTTCAGGTGAAAAGGCAAAGAAAGAAGATCATTTCCTCTTTTTCCTTCTACCCTGCCTGCTATGTACTTTAGTCCTTTCTTAGACGACTGTGAATTTATTACAATTTGATTAAAGGAATGAATGAAGAAATACATGAGAATTTAAGGTTTAAAAAAGGCAAGGACCTCTGAACTCCCAGCTCTTGGCATGGGGCCTGGCACATAGAAGGTACTCGCTAAATATTTGTTTAATAAGGAAAAAGAAATTGAATAAAACTCCTTCACAAGCTTGGGTTAAGCATTAAATGGTGATTCTGACGAACACAGAGTAGGTATTTAATGTCTTCCCTTCGTTTCCCTTCCCAAACCAATTAGAGAAATCTCTCTCTATTCCAGGCTTCCCATCAGTTTTCACAGACAACAGATCAAGAATGTTATTCATTACTTCATCAGTCCACTGAAAATAGCCGGGCAGCAAATAAGGCCCCAAACACTCCTGAGAGTCTCAACCTAGGTTACAAAATCAGATACAGCTTCATCCACAGCGTCTTAGCTCACAAATGCCCTGAATTTGTCTTAGTAAATACCTCCCTATAGGGGGGATATTTTAAAGAAGGCTCCCTCCCTCAACAGTGAGCTAATCCTTGCCCACTGCCTCTGACCTTGGCTGCCCTTGGTGGCTCTCACTCTTTCATATTCCAGAGAGAAGTCTGAAGTCTAAAGCACCAATTTTTATTTACATGGTCAACAATAAAGGCTGACAAACAAGGGCATGTTGGATAAGTGCATATTTCACAATAGTTTTTATTTTTTGTGTTAAACAGTATCTTCCTGAGATGGTTTTGAGTATCATCATTTGCAGAGACATAATAGCAAACTTGAGACTTCTTCAATTGTTACCACCTGTGGAAATCCTTGAACAACTTTTTATAATACTCACCCATTGACCTAAAAATATATATAAGTTTTTGGAAGGGTTTGCTTCATTCCTTCAGTGAGAAGACTTTCCATTTAGTAGAATACAGATTACTGTCTATCATGCATGAATACAACCTAGCCAGGACAACCATGGTTGATAAACTCCTTAGAAGTGTTCCTACCAAGCTCTAATCATTTTCCTTAAATAAAATAGCAAGACCAAATATGGTGAATCATTAAAAAGTAAACATGGAAGATCAGAATTTTCTAATGTAATCATGGATCTAAGGAATTAAATTTTGTCTAAAGAATTAAAGAGAAATGAAATTATTAATGTAATAATTTTTCACTTAAAGTTTCATTGATGGATTTTATGAACCACATACATAACCCACATTTACATATCTAGGCATACAGACATAATTCATTGTCTATATATATATATATATATATATATATACACACACACACACATATATATGTGTGCGTGTATACACACTATTCATAATTGAAATGTTCTTATCAAATTCAAATGTTATTATATATCATATCCAATATCCCTCCATAGGAGCCTATTCTGATACCAACTGCTGTATTGCAATTAATTCTGACTTTATCCAGAGTTAAATAGAGACCCACAAGTCTAAGGGGGCAGTATGCAAAACTACCCTCATTTTTTCCATGCCAGCAATGATTGGTGTCCCCAGGCATTTTGTCCAACTGGGTACAAATCCAGGGGGCTTCCGTGACCCCTTCAGGTTCAGCAATTCCTTGGAACAACTCACAAAATTCAGAAAAGTGCTATACATAGGGTTATAGATTCATTATAAAGGGTAAAAATTAGAAGAAGTCAAAAATGAAATGCATAGGATGATGTCTAAGAGGGTTTCGAATGCAGAACTTCCACGTGCTGTCCCTGTGGAATTTAGGTATGTCACCCTCTGGCATGTCAATATATTCACCAACCAGGAAGCTCTACTGAGTCTGAGTGTCCTGAATTTGCATTGAGTTTTTATTACATAGATGTGATCGCTAACTTAATCTCTCAGTCCCTTCTTTGTTGAG
Source organism: Sciurus vulgaris (assembly GCF_902686455.1). NCBI lineage: Eukaryota > Metazoa > Chordata > Mammalia > Rodentia > Sciuridae > Sciurus > Sciurus vulgaris. The sequence goes on along the minus strand of NC_136473.1, from coordinate 39,921,788 downwards.
TATCAAGTTGCCTCGAAGTCCAATCTCTAGTTACAGTGTTTGTCTTTCTGGTAACCATCCCAAATCCTGGACCATCTTCTCAGCATAAAATCAGATGTGACCCAAAGGAATCAGGGTACAAAGATACTCCTTATTACTTGGGAAATCCTAGGGGTTTAGAGGCTCTATGCAAGAAATCCTGGAAAAAGACCAGACAAATTCTTTATTTGTGATACAACCCAATTGCACAAAACAAAATCCAGTCAGATAAAGCAATTCTACACATGACCACACTACCTCAGTCCAGGTACATTTGGTTGGTTGGTTGGTTTTTGTTTCTTTGTTTGTTGCAGTACTGGGGATTGATTCCATGGCCTCACACATGCTAGGCAAGCACTCTACTACTTGAGCTATGTCCCCAGTCTGCTTTAATTTTTATTTTTGAAACAGGCCTCACTAAGTTTCCTGTTCTGGTTTCAAACTTGCAACCCTTCTGCCTCAGTCTCCTGAGTAGCTGGGATTACAGGTGTGTGCCCCTGCACCCTGCTACATGTTTTTCTTATGGTCTGGCACTGACTGGAGGGCCAATTTTAGAGTTAAAAAGATGGAACAACCTATTTATCTTGCAAACTGTCCTTCAAAATTATTGATTCCTTCAGCTCTATTTTTAAAATTTGTATTATCTGATTAAAATTCCTCAAAAGCTGGGCATGGTGGTGCAAGCCTATAATCCCAGCAGCTCGGGAGGCTGAGCAAGGATTCGAGTTCAGCAAAAGTGAAGCACCAAGCAACTAAGTGAGACCCTGTAACTAAATAAAATACAAAATACAAAATAGGACTGGGGTGTGGCTTACTGGTTGAGTGCTCCTGAGTTCAATCCCTGGTACCAAAAAAAAACAAAAAAAAAAACAAAAAAAAAACAAAAAAAAACCTCCCTGTGAGGAGAAACCTCTCTGTCATCACCATGACCAAGTAACTCAAGTTAACCTCAACAATAATGGGATGAGGTACATCCCATGTCTCCTTAAATGATGAACTAAAGATACAACATCCTTAGTTCATTCCAACATCCTTTCTATGGTATTACTACTAAAAATTCAAAACTTGAATCTATTCATGAGGAAACATCAGATAAATATACAGAGAGGGATGTTTTACAAAGTAACTGGCCTATACTCTTCAAAAATGGTAAGATCATAATAAAACAATGACAGACTAAGGAATGGTTCCAGCAGTGAAAAGAAACTAAAGACATGACAACCAAATGGAATTCATTACCTAGATTGAATCTAAGAAAGAGGGGGAAAAAAATCCTTTAAAGGAGATTATTTAGCCATTTGATATCAGTTGTATATGAATTATGGTACAAATAATATCTTATGTCAATCTTATATTTCCTGGTTTTGATCATTGTATTGTGTGCACAGATGTACAAATATATGAGAATTTCCTTGAGTTTAGAAAATGCACTGCTACTTATTTAAGATCACAATGACAAGTTCATATTTCACTTTCAAATGATTCCCTTCACAAGAGATAGAAGGGGCAGATTGGTAAATGATAAAACAAATTGGGAAAAATCTAAGCAGTAGGTAACATTCTTAGAAAAGATTATACAAAATTTACTAGAGCCATATTTACAACTTCTTGCACAGGTCAAAATCATAACAAAATAAAAGGCTAAGAAAAACTATTCATGAGGAGAGAGAAATTGTGTAGCACTGCAAAGAAAATATGAAACTGGTCTCAAACAGACAGAGATGCTATAATTTTGGTCCTCTGTTTTTTGCACACCTTGGCAAAAAGGGTGCTCTCACTTACTTTCATTCTTAAGTGTTTTAGTCAGCTTTTTCATTGTTGTGACCGAAAGACCTGACAAGAACAATTTTAGAGGAGGAAAATTTTGTCTTGATGCTCATGTTTTCAGAGGTCTCAGTCCAAAGACAGCCAGTTCCATTGTGGAGGCCTGAGGTGAGGGAAAACATCATGGTGGAAGGGTTTGGTGGAGAAAAACAGCTCAAGAATTGACAATTAGGAGGTATCAGGGACAAAATATAAACCCCAAACACATGTCCCCAGGAGTCCATTTCCTTCAGCCACACCCTACCTGCCTACTGTTAATCCCTACCAGGGGATTAATGCACTGATTTAAGGTGAAGGCTCTCACAACCTAATTCCTTCATCTCTAAACACCACAAATCTAAACCATAACATTAAGATTTCTTGAAAATTTTTCTCTGGAATTTTTTTTGTTTTTTTACTTAGCATGTATAGAGTCCTTTGCACCACAGGAAACAGAAATGAACAAAGCATGTTTCTGAAACAGTAAGGACTTCTCCAATTTAACTGTTTACATGTGGTAAGAAATTGAAAAACTAAAAATGATAGAAAATGCACAAAGTCTGAGGTCCTGCTGAGTTTTGAAATGAAAAAAACCTGTTAAAGAGAGAAGATAGAAAACCATGCAAAGGCACCTTCTCTGCCCCACAGACAGGGGCACCCACTTTGGTCTAGGCAACCTTGACCCACCCAGTTACTACAAAGGCATGTTCACATTATCTTCTCAATATTTCTTTCAGAATCACATTTTAATAACTTGAAGTTGAAAAGAAGTTTCATAATCATTCCCTCTTCTACGTTTCCTCCTAAATCTTCTTTCCTCTCTGTCCTCCAGTTCCTGGCAGAGGTGAACTCATCCCTAATTATTCAGTGGGCAGGAATTTGAGTTTGGCTTCAAACTCTCAGGATCCTGGGCAACTCAATTCAGGTTTGGCCAGAATCATAAACAAAGAGAAGTAAATCCTGGCACAGGTAAGAATGAAATTTGGTTAATGACCTCTTGATGGAATCGACAGAAGGCACTTCTTGACTGGTTTGGTTGCAGAAATTTTCACACACTAAGAGTGAATGCCATCTGCCATCTTTCCTGTATACCAAAACAGAGATATTGTAAATGAATTGAGAAATCAAAGATGGTCAGAATAATTTTTGATGTATATGTGTTAATGCAATAAAAATTGGAGCCAAAAGAAAATGTTTCACTAGTTATATCAAATTTAGATAGATGACTTCAAATAAATTTATAGTTTATAAATCCATGCTAATCTTTACTCTTCCTCTCTTTAAGAAACTACAGAGAGGCAATAAATGTCTGTGATATATTCAAAGAGACATTATTTATCCAGTTCTAAAAACTTGAGTTCTTCCATTTTTTCAATAGTAGATGTGACTATTAGAAATGTCTCCCATATATGATTTTTCCAGACCTATTGAATAGCTCTGACCAACTAAAATAGATTATTTCAAAAATACAATAAAAATAGCACCTTTATTTTATCAAGATGGAAGAAATCTGACTCTTCCTCGCTTTTGCTACTATCATGACACAAAAAAATTTCAGCTTCACCATACTGTAGAAAGATTGATGCCGGGAAAGCATTCTTCCCTCCCTTGGGCAAGAACATTTGGCATTATTAGCAAAAATGCTGTGACTGACTATTTCTTGGCCAAAATTCTTTATAATGCTATTGGTTGGTCCAATGACTTGGAAACAAAAATAGTTTAATTTTGAATGTGTGTGTATATATTTATAAACATACATGCATATATGTGTGTGTGTGTGTGTGTGTATTCACATAGATGCACACACACACAGAAGACTTTTGTAATTTGGCTCATGTACTTTGGGTTGTACATGCACATTATTTTACCATCATACGCTCTGAGTAATTAACAAAGACAACTTCTCACCATAAATATTTGCAAAGTTCTTATTTAGTTCAGGGCACTTAGAAACTGTGCACCTGTGATCACCAAAGAAAGACCTTAAAATTAATATCAGCAATATGACTGTTTGTAGTTAAGATGCCCAGGAAAATCAAGGTGCGATATTAATCATATTGCTCTCAAGGCAAGGCAAATTCAGTTATAGAATCGTCAAGCATTCAGGAGAGTAAGTCAGTTAGTTGCAAGCTTAAATATGTTCTATTTCATCGGGGACTTCAAAGGATATTCATTACTCGCCCTCTTAACTGGTTTGTGAATGCCATTTTTACTGTCTTCACTTTCCCTTTTTCCATCTAAAGTCAAATTGAAAGGGGAGATGAAGGAAGTTAAGCACACTAATTCAGTTTAGAGACTCCACAAGCCATGAAAGAAAGCATTTAGCAAAAAACACAGTCTCCCTTGGGCAAACCAGGAAAATATAAAAATTAAACTAGTCAAGATCTGGTGCTTTGAGGCTTTGTCTAATGTATGGATAAGTCCTCACCTAAGAAATATCCATGTTATCATCAACTCCTGGTTCCCTCTATCCTTGACATCCTGATCCATGTGTTTCAGTTTGGATGCTTATCATCCTAACCCAGCACTGAGGCCTATTCCTCATTACACTTCTTGTTGAATGAGAGTCTCATTATTCTAGGTATTGTCCAGTGATTTATTTGGGCTATCTTCCATCTCTTGGTTACATGTTCTATCTCCCCTTTTTGCTTTTCTCACCTCTTAGTGTGACCTTTTAAAGACCCTGTACAAAAAGACATCACCTCTAATACTTGAACCTTCTTCACCTACTCCAAGTCTCAAATTTCTTTTCATTTTTAACTTAGCTTCAACTATAATTATAAATAGGTCAGTGTTGTTCTCTGGTATCTATTTTCCATTTCCCAATTTCTCTCTGCTGTGACCTTTAATTCTATAACTACATTGAATTACATCTAACTACATTAGAAACCATGACGCATATGGGATACAAGTTGTATAAAAAGTGATACATCAAAGAAAATTGCTCTATTGCCTTGTGAGATCTTCAGCTTCCATCATTAGCCTTTCCAATGAGCCTGTATGAAAGAGGCATCTCGTTTCTACCATTTTCTCTGACTTGATTAGTTTATTGTCACCCAACACTGCAAAGTAGGTCAAACTCACAGCAGAGGGAGAAAGAGACGTTTTATGTTGTTAGGATTTATAAAACCAGATTTTAAATTTTTATTTTAAACAAAGTAATGAAAATATAAAGCAGTTTTAAAAAAGGGCACTCCTCTCATTAGACAAATTGGCAGTAGCTATTCCTGTAAAATAACTCTTTGGGTCCCAGTTTTAATGGTGTGACATAGGACAGAAAAATGGAGAAGAAACTTCTTTTTCTCAGTCAGGCTGAGAGCATTAAGATGCTTTTTTGTTAGTGGAACTTGTCGTAAGTGCCTGCCAATGGGAGAAACTTTTTGGAAGTTTGTCATGGTAAATCAATGTGTTTGTCATGGGTTAAAGAATGGCAGAAGAGACATGAAAACCTGATGCTGATCACTTGGTTACAAATGACTTGCAGATGTTAAAATGTGTTTCCCAATAAAAAGTGAGACAAAATGCCAGGCTGCCTGGCAAGAAGGGGCCAGGCACCTGCCTGAAAACAATGAGAATCAAAATAAGCAGCACGAACCCTGAAACTTCCTTCCTAAGACTTTACAATAGTCTCTTCTATATTCTTTATCCACACAAAGTAGAAATTCCTTGACTGAACATAAAGGGTATACTCATAATATTTTTCCTCAGAGCATGGGAGATGTACTTGCTTTTGCAACTTTCGTGACATTGTGATTTACAAGGGCCTGGTTCTAATTCTCTCATTTCTATATTGATTGCAGAATACTCCTTCAGAGAAACCTTTGCAGGGCCTGGCATTAAACTCCAAATGACTAGCAGCTGCCTCCTTGCTCTTCAAGTTCATCCTAGAGAGTCAGGCAAACTAGCATAATGTAACAAATGATATGGAAATAGACCCTCCGGTTCTTTTATCAGCTTGAGATAGAGATCTACCCTTAGTTGGGTCATTTCTCAAAAACAGACCAAGCACATTCCTGTGATGGAGGAGGTACAGGTCACGCACTGGCAAAAGAAAGTTTATGTCTCAGGTCAATAGGCAAATACCCAATTACCTTCTGGGATAATCAGACTTCACTGAGACCCAAGTTTCGTATTTATAGGCAGTGTAATGTATGGATTAGTCAAGGGATTTGCAGGCTGGAAGCACATGCAGGAGAGAAAATGGTTTATGAAGGCCAACAAGGATTAAGCACACATCCCAACCTTCTCACATTTCTACGAAAGTTTGAAGACATCATTGTAACATGGTTCAAGATAATCATGGTTCAAGATATCACTTGGACTCAAAGGCCAAACCAAAGAATCCCCTTAAAAGTCCTTTAAATATAAACTTAAAAAATATCAATGTCAGCAAACTAATCACAGAAGGAGACTGGGGTTAGGCATTACAGTTAATAGGAATAGTTCCCCTCACCATAAAAACAAACAATAAAAGACTTTTTTCCCCCTCTCTTCAGATGTATGCTTTTTATTTTTGCTTTGGGAGGTATTTAATGACCAATAGCAATCGGTGTGGGAACTTTTGCAGTTTTGGTTTACTCTTGAAAGATTTGTTTTGGTAAAATAGGAGTTAACTGCATTTAAACTTATTTAAAAGATATAATTAAAATAGTTAGGATGTGAAAACCAAGTATTTTTAGTCTATTGCTTTGGTAGTTTAATTTTATGCAAAAAATAAAAATTTACAGAAAAATCCACTCACAGTGAAGCCCTCTTAAACAAACACCTGCTCAAAGAATAGCCTTGTAGAAAAGATCATATCTGAAATTAAACAAATAAAAGTTCAAAAGCACACAATAAAATGATACACCATTATTCCTGGTCTATGTATAATGAAATAAAGAATAGGTACATAATATCATCATAAAACAGAATATAGAAAACCATATGGTCATTTTTAACTTCCAGTTTCAATTAATTACGATTATTTTTTAAAAAATAATTCAGGTAAAAATAATAAATATAAAAACCATTAAATGAAGATTCATATATATTCATAAAGATATAAAGATTTATTCATATTTTCCCATTGTGCACAATGCATTATGAAAGCACATATGCAGAAATCAAACTAGCAACTGAAAACTTCCTACAGGTTTGACTCTTTCAAATAACCTCCATATGCAATATTTCTTAAGTGCACTTAAAGGGTAGATTTTTTTGATATATCACTCTTAAGAAAATTTTGTAAATGTCATTTATATATTCAAAAATTCTGAAAAGATATTGCTTATCTGTGATACTATTTAGACATACTTCCACAAATCCTGTTCTCTAATAGTCATCCAAAATATTTTCACTTTAAGATTACCCTGTTTTACATTTTTCTGCATAACAGAAGGCTATAAATTACATTTAAGATGCATTACATTAACACATAAGGTAAGATTTCACCTTCTCTTTAGGTTTAAGAATTAGACTATACTTCAAATGTTTCTTAAAACAGCATCAAAATTCTTTGAGCAAGGGTTCATGCATGAAAATTCATACCTTTTTATTGCAGAATTTTTTTCTGATAAGCAGGTAAGCAAAATCACTGTTCTGTAGCATTTGACTTTTGTTCTTAATTATTAGTAGAAGATCCCTGGATTGGCATCTTATGGTACACATAATCAATCCACATCATGTACAAATATGGAAGCATTGACCAACATTTTCAGGAGTCCTATCAATTATGAGCTTGCTATACAGTAGCATCATTGGGAAATGTGCTTTCAGAGCATGTTTATGGACTGGCATGATTCACAAGGTGGTTTATAGCACTCATATTCCTCTCACAGAAGAGGAAGTCTTGATAATATTTTTATATTAGAGGAATAAAGAACAAAATAGACTTTTCCTGCAATTATTTCAATGGAAGCATATGACAACCTTATTTTTATTTATTCATATAATTAACAAAGACTTTATGTCCTTGAATTACATTAGATTGATAAGAATTTCAGTTAGGTTTTGTAAATCCTGAAATTGAAATGGAGTTCCTCTCACATTTAAAAGACCCCCATGAACTAGAACTGCAACCACAGAGATTAAAGCCAAAATAGTGGTCACGTTCTCATAGAAACACACTGAGCAGAAGGAAGGGCAGTTTGAGAGCCACGGACAGTGGCTTCTCATGTAATCTGTGTAATTCCTTGTTGCCTGGAAAGAAGCAAATTCACAGAGAGAAGGGGCTGGCTCTGAAAAGTGAAAGAAATTAGGGGAAATGCAGACACAGCCTTAAGAATGTCTTGTCTGACTCTTGGTTCCCATTCCTGGTTTGATGATGCATCTTTTTTCTAGCTACAGGCCTAATCCTGGCTAAGGTCATAACCAAGGCTTAATTAAGCATTGACCTTTCAAATCTTTTCATAAAGGCCTTTGTGGATCAAGCTGTCAGCATGTCTCAAGGAATGAATTCATAACAATAACAGTATGTGTTGAACAACTGTCATGACTCAGAGACTTTAGTTATCTCACTTAAACTTCATAATCACTCTGCTAAATAAGCCAAATATTCTGAATTAACACTTAAAGAGGTAAGGAATTTGTATAAGGCCACAGAAGTTGCTGGCAGATTTGTGATTTGAAATTAGGTATGTTTGAAGACATATCCAATGCTATTACACTTCAACATTACTTAGTGACGAGCTTCAGATGATATGGCAGATGATGGAAGGCAGAGTTTTATGAAGGGTCCTCATAACATTCCTTTAACCCCATCATATGAATGAGAAATCATGTAAGTGATTCTAAGGCCAAATTTCCTACAAGTATTGCTCAACTTTTCGAGTATTGTTTCACAAATCCAAGTGCATTCTATCACACTGTATATTTGTTCACATCCTTGAATAAAAATAACTTTAGGAATCACCACTAAATAGGGTAGAAGTTTATGTTGCTCAACTGGCTCAAACTTGGAATTTATTTCCTGTTTGAGGTCAGTTTGGCAAAGTTGGGAATTGCTGTCCTGCAATTCTTACAGCCTGTGTTGACTGTGATCGGGAAAGCTAACTATGGATTTTCCCTACATGTATTACCCAAGGAATGTGAGCTTTGTCTCTTTTTCTAGTTCCTTGTGGTTAGTGCATGGTGTGAGCTTTTATTCCTCTGACTGTTGATTCTTCCAATTATCTCACCATAACCTTCATCTTCTGGAAGTGCTGGCTGAATTTATAATGCTTCCCAGAGTTGCCCCTGTGCATTTATTAATTCATTCAATGAATATTTATTAAATTTCTACTAAGTACTATCATAATTTTAGACACCAGGGACAAAGCCAATAATAATGGCACAACCTGGTCCTGCCCTCAAAGTTTCAAACTGCTTTTTCCTGATTGTTGGGTAGACCAGTTCTGATATGGAGCATATTACTCAAAACCCACCATGTTCAGATTCTATTCATCATAGACATGGATGTGGATTTAGATGTTGTACATATTGAAAAAGAGTGATTATTTCCAAAGTTGCAAAGTATTACAGGAAATAATAGTTCCCCTGCTGTAAGAAGGTCCACAGTCTCTTAAAAAGTGTGTTCTTCTAAACATCTGTGTTTTCTTGATTAAAGAACATTTCTAATCTTGATAAATTGCCCCTTGATCCTGGATATTCTTACATGGGTTTGATAACATCTTTTTATCTGACAGTAGGAGGTCTGTTGATCCAGAAGAGCTTTGATTCACACAGTTGACGATTTTTTTTTTCTAGAAAATGAAGGCGATCTGGTTGGTTTCCTTTCAAGCTTTTGAACAAGATAAATGATTATCCTGGACTCAGCAACTCATGTGTATAGTAGGTCTTCTTTTGTGGTAGTTTCTTGCTTACAATTAGTAGTTTCTTACTTCCAAGATCTTCCCCTAAATGATGTTTTACCTCATAGCTCCCTCTCTGATTTGAAATCCCTTGTTAATGAAGTGAACAAATCCATGCCTCTTGAACTGTATAATTCTCTTGACTTCTTCAACATTAAAATTAATTCTTGGGCAAATCTCTACAATGACAATCTGCGTTAATTCTGATCACATCTGAAATTCTTGTCTTGACCATTCACTAATTTAATTATTCCCATTTAAAAAACTTCAACTCAATACAGAGAGAAATGATATAGTGAATATAAGGGTTTTGATAGGAAGGATTTAGATTAGATAAGTGATCTTGAAATGTCATTCTTTTTTTCACAGTAGAATCCTTTACTCCAGTAATATTAGGAATTAGCGTATGAAATAGATTACAGGTATGTTTCTTTTCCCCATTCTACATTCCTTCCCCATCCCGTAGGACACCTGGAAGAGCACTTGTAGACACCTGAAATTAGATTTTTCAAGATGATAAAATTAGATTATCTCTACAATGGCTTTTAGCTCTGAAACTAATGTTTCCTAGGTTAACCACAGACTTGCTACCATCATATCTTTCCAATTCTGATTTCAAGATATTTAAAAATCTCAGTTTTGTGCAGATTGTAATTTCTATTGTTTTCACACTGTTAGTTGCTCATTCACTGTATCATGGAAGGGGTCCTGTCTCCTGACTTTCTTCAGTTGGTATCTGTCACAGAACAAAGCATAGAATTAGGCACCACATACATTCTTCAGTTGGTAGATACTGCAGCTGAAATGCTTGTTGGGTCTATGAAAGTAGAAACCATGTATATCTTCTTGGCCTTTATAGTCCCAATGGCATGTAGTAGGTGTTCAACAAATGTCATTGAATGAATAAAATCAATCACTTTGTATTGATTTACTAAAAATGTTAATTTTATTGAGTTCTTTTTTTAATTTGTGTCATTGTACAATTCACTATTTTTGTTACATTTTCATTACTGTGACAAATACCCAGGGGAAAAACAACTTAAAGGAAAAAGAAGATTTATTTTGTCTCAGTTCCAGAGGTTTCAGTCATGGTCAGCTGGCTCTATTGCTTTGGCCTGGGGAGAGGCAGAACATCAAAGCTGAAGGGTGTGGCAGAGGAAAACTGCTCAGCCACTGGCAGGTGGTAAAAAAAGAACAAGAGGTTGGTGACAACATATAGTCCCCAAGGTCACACTCTCAAGGATCCACTCCCTTCAACCAAGTTCTACCACCCACAGTTTCCACCACCTCCTAGTGGTTCATTCAGCTATCAATGGATTAACCCTCTGATGAGTTCAGAGCCCTCACTTCCCAAAAGCCTCACCTCTGGACATTGCTTCACTGGGGACCAAGCCTTCAATACATGAGCATTTGGGAAACAACCCACACCCAATACCTATTTTCATCTGCAAGATGGCTCCTACTTCACTGGGGTATTGGAGAGATTCAATGTGAGAGATGTACGATGTTTGGCATAAGTAGACACTTGGAAAATATTTGTCAATAAATGAAGAATGCTGTCTTTTTACATAGTGCCAGCATTTGCATTTACTGACTAATTATTTTCTTTATTATTATAATGAGGTAAGGATATTTTTGGTTTATTTGCTTGTTTGTTTTCACCTAGAAACCAAAATAATCAGAGTATAATAATAAATTTGCCTTTTACCTAACTGAGTATTATGAAAATATCTGTTGTGGAAACCTTTATGTGTTGGGTTTTGAATAGGTTATAAAATATTTTACAATGAAAAATCCACTTTGATTTAATTCACCAATAACTCAGAAGCAGCTGCAGGCAATCTTTTCTTATGTTCCAAAGTTGGGGGGGGGTTGGCTTCAAAAGAAGAAAGAAAAATTTTAACCCCAAAGGATAATGCTTTAGACAGTTCCAACAGAGTGAAAGGTAGGGTTAAAATAGAAAATCTTACAAACCTAAGTACAGCTTACACTACAATGAATACCATAATGCATATTGTGGTACCCAACTTAATTCACTCCATAATTGTACCAGACAGCAAACAGGATACAAACAAAAAGAACATTGACTCCTTTTAAAATAAATAGTTGGTGAGAAATTATTGACAAAGGGTATTTGTCAGCAAAAAATAGAAGTAGGACCTATTTGCGTCTAGTTCTTCCCTCTATTCCTTTAGAAGGTATTCATTTAAAAGGAATTCACTATTCTCTCATGTAGTTTACTTGTCAGATGGTACAATTACAGTTATTTTGCAGAGTCAATTTTCTGTTACATAATCACATAGACTTGTGTCTAATGCAACAGAAAATTGCCTGGGTGGAATAACTTTCAGGTGTTGGTTTGACTCTAGGGATTTTGTGTTTGCGTTTTGGTCACAAAGTTTTATTTTTGTTCAGATCTTTCCCAGAAGTCTTAGTCCCAACACCCCTCAGGAGAAGCACCATACATCATCATTAAGAAAGTAGGCATTAGAGTCCCTTAAAGCTGTTCGATCCTGGCTTCAACCCTTACTGTTACCTAAGTGTGAATATGTTCCGTCCCAAGAATACAATCTTTTGAGGAGTCAAGGTCACACTGATTGCTCACCCCAGTGAGGGAAAGGAAACACCACCTTACAGTTCTGATAGGGTCTTGGGAAAAAGACAAGGTTGGCTCTTATTGAGAATTTGAAGTTTGATTAAGGTGGGTTTTCAAAGCAGAAGCGGGATTACGGTTGAGTAAGAACAGTCCAAGGAGTTGACGAATTTTAGGGCATGCACACTTTGATAATCATTTTCATTGATAAGTTAATGGATCTGCTGGTAAATTCCTGTAATGAACAATCCATCCATCTGCCCGGCAAGAGATTCCCTGGAAATGTAAAGCAGGTTGATGAACGTTGTGGGCCGGCAAAATCATGCGAATGGAGGCACTAAAGTCTGGGTTCCAAGCCTCATTGTGCAGGCTGAGCCTGGGGGCAAATGGAGCCTGTTTCCTCACCTGTGAATTGTCTTGTGAGAATAAAAGGAACAGACAAATTAATAGCCTAGCACATCATTGATGCAAAACAAGTGGTAACTCTTATTAAGAGTGTGTTGCCAAACGAAAAGGAGCCAGAGTAAGTGATGATAAAAATGATGCACAGGGTAAGGAGACTGGTGATGCTGTGTCCCAGCAGGAAGTCAGATCAATCCACACTCCTGTAGGTACTGGTATGCCTGTATCACCTCTGGTGTTATAACCTTCAGAACCAAAGCCATTTGTCCCTGCAGGGGGTTTGGGCAGTGTCCATCTACCCAGCTGACTATCTACATAAACATGAAAAACAAGCTATTTCACCACCTTCATTAGCCTCAGTTAATAGAGACCAATGAAGGCCTGGACATACCCAGGTATAAATTCCTTAAATCACAAAGTGTCCTTGAGTTATTTCCCAGGAAATGCCTCCAGACTCCAATTGGTGTTCAGCTTTTCAAGAAAGGGTGTGCTCAGAAGAAGCCTGCTTTTGATGTCACAAGCTCAAAATCCCCAGCACAGAATGTAATAATCACCCTGGAAAATAAATACACAACCCATAAAGAAGTGTGATGACTGTCAAGCTTGCCCCGAAGAACTCCAGGCTCCACCCTCTCACCATCCAATCAATGAGCAGCTTCTCTTTCCCTTCCTATAAATTCCCCCACTACCAACCACAGGGAGATGGCTTTGAGTTGACCTCCCATCTCCTTCATAGTCGACCCTCAACACAAGCTCTTTCTTTGGGCAAAACCCCCATGCCATCATATTGGTTTCAGTGTTCACTGGGCAGCAAGCCCTTGCTCAGTGTCAGTATTACTCCAAGAGACACTAGCCCAACACACCACTTAGCTGAGTACCTCCCAACTTCCATTGACTCTTCAATATGAAGCAGCAACATGACTTTTATGTCCCAAGATTTTCCAAACTCTTCACTCCTCTCTTCCAGCTGTCATCACCAGTTCTGGTATATTATATCATGATCCTTACCCCACCCTAATCTAGCCCCTGCTTTGAAAGATACACCTGAAACTAAACCTCAAACCTCAGTAGGCTCCAACCTTGTCTTTTGCCTTTAAGGGTACTATCTGGGCTCCTTATGACTGCAATAAGCATGAAACTTGGCTTTGTCTTTTCAACAGGTTTTGTTAGTGATTTGGGGTAACTGGCATTTTAGAACCTATAAAATTTATGCAAAAAGTGTCTGTCATTTCTAAAATCTGATACACAACATTTGGAGGTTTGCAGATAATTTATCAGGAATCAATTTATAAGCCCTAAGAAAACACTTTCTCCCTCCATACATATGCTATCACCTTCCAACCATGCTTCTTGGTTTATTTAAGTTCAAGAAGGAATTCCTCATCTGGTTTGTCCTGTGTTGTTTTCTGATTGCTACGTTACTTTCTCATGGGCTTTTTCGCTCCTTGTTAAACACAGTCTCCTCCATTGTTCATTCATAAAATGTTTTAAAGCCATAAATAAGAAATGATCATTCACCAATAAAGAGTACTCAGTCTAACACTTGGAGAAGAATAAATGTTTTCACACCATGAAAAACTCCTTGAGAATAGGCATCATGCCTTTCGAACACTCTGTCCCAGAACCAGGTACATGGCACAATCTCAAGAAGTAGTGGTTGATAGATCAGGTGCACCTCACCGGCATCCATCCTCTTTTATACAGGCAGAGGGTACAGCTTAGATGACAGTGTTTCCAAGGACAGAGTGGAGCTGTCTGCTTGATTTTAGCAGTTTAGTCAAATTCAATCTGAAATCAAATCAGTCCCAACATATTTATTAGGGAAACAATGTCTAAACCTTCTAACAATATGGTTTTGGGGAACAAGCCTTCAAGACTTGCTTCCTTTCCTTCAGTCTTCTGAATAGTAGAAGGGAGGGGTGGAGGTGCCTTCAATGTTAGCACTGTATTTAGAGGCTCAGATTTTCCTGTTCAGAAACAGACCTTACTATGGATCCTGGGAATTTCATCAGGAGTGGAAGCGACTGCCCATTAGACTCATTTGCAAACGATTTCCTGTCATGGCCCATTCTCCCTGAAAAATCACATTTCTGACTGGCTGCAGTGTGAGCAGGATGGAGTTGTTCTCCTCATTAGAATCTCAAATGTCCTCAGAAAAGAAAGAATCATTGTCCCCTGCACACCTTGGTACTACTATCTGGTCTCTGCTCATTTTGCCTATTTATTTCTCATGCTTTCCCTTTCTTTCACTTTTTCTTTTCTTTTAATAGTCTCCTTGGTATTATTCCAGCTCTTAATAGCTTCCCTTCTGATGTTTTCCCAAACAAAGCACCTTTTGTGTTACTGTCAAATACTTGCATTGGACTTTGCCATGTCGTCTTTTAATACTTTGTGTTTTTTTGGACAAATATGAAGAGGCTGTTTGAATTTTTCTTTTAGTTCTCTTCATTATCTTAAAACAGCAATTAAGACACCAACCAGAACTCTCTAGTGCTCTATTGGAAACAAAGCCATCATACTCAGCCTTCCCTATAATTGAATTATTGAAGCTTGATGTCATTTTGGTTTCCATTCAGTCTAACCCCTTAATAGCAATTTCATCCTATCTTAGACCTGATAACCAGTCCTAGTGCCAATTCTCTAAGGTACCTGAGATCGAATCTTACAAGGCCATAATTTCATTTTCTTTATCTGTATTATATCATTTCTTGCCACATAACTACTCTTAACATTGTTTGTATCGTCTTGATTATATCTGTGAATGAAGTTAATAAAACTTTCACCATTTAAAATACCTGGAAGATGTAAAAATCATTTTTGTGAAGTCATTTCAGCAGAGTTGGCTTTACCCTTCTAAATAATTCTTCAATCATGCCTTTCCAAAGCATACTACTAAGTCATCATATTTTTATTGATTGATTTAATTTTTATGATTAATTTTGTTAATTGTTCCATACAGTCCTGCTAAATCTAGGGCTATCACCCCCTTTGTTCTTTTATGTTTCTGTACTGACCCTTGGTAATCACCCTCAAAGTTGAGAAGTCAGTCTGTTTTCTTCTAGGTAACCAGTTTTCATTATAATGTCATAATAATAATTATTTTAATTGTATCATTTATCTGATGGAAATACTCATTGGTGGCTCTGGAACTAGGCTGGCTTGACTGTATGTTGAAATAACACCCTTATTATTACAGGGAAGAACAGATTCTGGGCTATCATTTTAACTCAATCTACAAGGCAGGAAAATGTCCAACAAATGATTGTCACAGAATTGAAGAAGATTGTACTGCTTTGTCACAAGTTTCCAGGAAACCACAATGCACATGAATTGCTAAAGGCTTGCTCTTCAACTTCTGCTAGGCGTTCATGAGCCCCTGGGAAGAGGACAAGGGCAGATTCCCCTCATTATGCATAAGCCACTTTCATTATCTGCCACCATATTAGCATTCAGAGGAGCAGATGAAGCAGCCAGTTGAGCTTTGGCAAATTATTTAATGAATCTGCTATAGCCACAAGTGTTTTATGAATTCAATTCAGCCAATATGCTATGATCTGAGTTTGTGAGAGTTTAGCTGCAGTCAATCTTCAAGCTAATTGTTTAATAGCAGAATTGATACCTAATAGGGCATTTCGTGCCTTGCAAATCAAAGCACAGGACTGCAGCTTTATTTAGGATCTAATATAGGAATCTATCCCTTTCTACCAACATACTCAACTTCCAATAGGTTTCAGATATCACAAGTTAACCTTTATTTCTGGAAGAAATCTGTTGAAGAACTATCTCCTGACAACAAGAAGGTTTTCTGTGATTTTCAGTAGAATAGTGATATTCCAACTGAGTGGAGGTCTTTTTATTATGAAAAAAGAGGTTTCTCTTCATTTTTTGAAATCTGTGTCAATAGTGCTGACTCTTCAGATATCATCAGAGCTCTCATTCCCACAGTGAGCTGAGGGAGAACACTGTCGCCAAGAGTGCCAGTGGCATCTAGGAGCAGAAAGGGGAAGTTTGTGTTTTATTGAGATTTTGTAGTTGATCCGTCAAGAAGGAAAACTTCCTCTACCTTCTTAGGTTCAGTATCTGGGGCCTGCAAATTAAACTGATAAAAGACCAATAGCAAGAAGAAAAGACAAGGTCTATGGGTGTAATTCAGTGGTGGAGTGCTTGCCTAACACGCAGGAGGCCATGGATTCCATCCCCAGCACTGAAAGGAAAAAAAGAAAAGCAAGAAAAATCAGTAGACTGTTAGTCACATATGTATGCTGGAGTTCACAGAAAATTGCGACTCAAAAACTTAATCTGGGACTTAATAAGAGTTAATAAATGGGATGACATCGAATTAAAAAGTGTTCGCATAGCAAAGGAAATAGTAATGTGAAGAGAACCTACAGAATGGGAGAAAAACTTTGTTAGCTACTCTTCAGACAGAGGATTAATATCTAGAATACACAAAGAATTCAAAAAACTTAACACCAAAAAAAGGAACCCAATTAAAGGGCAAATGAATTAAATAGACACTTCTCAAAAGATGAAATACAAAGTCAATAAATATATAAAAATGTGTTTAACATCTCTAGCGATTATTAAAATGAAAATCAAAACTACCCTGAGATTTCGTCTCACACAAGTCAGAATGGCAATCATAAAGAATACAAACGATAATAAATACCAGAAAGAATATAAAGAAAAAGGAGACTTCTACACTGTCGATGGGACTGTAAATCAGTACAACCACAATGGAGATCAGTATGGAAGTTCCTCAAAAGACTAGGCAAGGAACCACCACATTACCGAGCTATGTGCTCCTTGATATTTATCCTAAATAACTAAAGTCATTTTACAAAGATGGAACATGCATACCCATGTTTATAGCAGCACAATTCACAATAGACAAACTATGGAAGAAGCCTAGGTGTCCATCAATGGATAAATAGACAAAGAAAATATGGTATTTATACACAATGGAGTTTTACTCAGCTATAAAGAAAAATGCAATTATGTGATTTGCAGGGAAATGGATGAAACTTGAGACTATTATGTTAAAGGAAATAAGCCCAACTCAGAAGGTCAAGGGTCATATATTTTCTCTCATTTGTGGAAGCTACAAAGGAAAAAAGAAAAGAGAGTTTGGCCAGGGATGGGGTGGGGGGTTTTGCATGAAAAGCAAAGTGAGATTAGTAGAATAGAGGAAAGAGATAGGGGAAGGGGAAGGAGAGGAAGTGCTGGGGAGGGATATTGGCCAAATTATATTGTTTTGTTGTTTGCATGTACAAATATGTAACAATGAATCCCATTATCATGCATAACTATAATGCACCAATAAAAATATTGTGAACAAATTTAAAAAAGAACTGGGGGTTTATATACCTCTTCATAAGGGAAAGGAAGGAGAAGAAAGGGGACTGATGGAGAAACAAAGGACTTTTAGGAAAGATACAAGGGCCCTTAGGATAATAGATATGATCGTTTCATCCTACTGTCTGGGTGATCTCTTTTCCCAGTGCCGACTTCATCCTTCTGGTGACTGGAGTCAATCTCCCTAGTTTGTGAAACTCTCAGGGGAAGGAATTTATGACAGTTAAATTTATTTATCAGATAAGGAGAGTTCAGGAAGAGAAAAAAAGTCTCTTTTCAGTGTTGTATTCTGGATCTTTCAGGTTTAAGGTGGGCCTTTCAATGAGATTCAGCAGAGGGGAATGCCTGATAGAACTGAAAGAAGATCATGGGGTAATCGTTCAGAATTAGTGGGAAAGGCCAGGGAAAACATCTTAGGTAAAAAATTTTATATAATCTTGCTAGGAAAACTGTTTATGCTTTCTGTTGAAGAACTGATAGGTTCTGAAAATTGTTCCTCAAGTGAACAATTCAGGAGCTTGACTGAACAAGATTCTCCTGTAAAAGTAAGGTTCTGCTAATGAGCACGGTGAAATGTGAAAGTCCAGTTAATGTGGATCAAGGATCGTTCGGGGATAGGTGTTTCCATTCTTGCCGGTTAGCATACTCTATTCTTGCTACATCTTTGGTTTTATGTATCAGCTAATAGATCCTTTCTGTCAACCTATAGCAAGAACTTTTCAATCAGTATTAATGAGTTTTGGTAATAATTTCATTTATACTTTGAAAAGGTTGACACCTTGTCCTTTCATTCTGATTTGGAGATGTTCTGACATGCAGATCACTTGAGCTACTTTTTTTTTTTTTTTTTTTTTTTTTTTAATGTCAGTTCCTTAACATTTTAACTTGCAGTTATATCTGACACAAAGTCTAAAACCAAAGTCAAGCACACAGGGCCATACGAAATGCCTGGGAAGATAAACTAATCTAAACAAAGCATCTACTTCTACTGCACACCTCTGACCCTATCTAGTGTGCCAAGCACAGGAGATGCTTGTGGCTGCCTCCACCCTGGATTCCTTGTGAGCTGGCCAGCTCTTTGCCATCACAGTCCCCATTGAACTCCAGACAGCTCCACCCAGGAGAGGAGTTTAAAGGTGTCTTCTCCGCCACTGTAAGCCGCGGAGAAGGTCAACCCAAGGACAGCCCTCCAGGCTTACTGGTACTAATGATTAAAAGAATCAACTTCCTGGGCATTAAATGAAGCTGGCAAAGGCATTTAAAACCCTTGGGTCAAATATTTAGACCTACTTTTTCTTCTATAAGATGCAGGGTCTCTGGTCTGATTCCGAGGTCCTTGATCCATTTTGAGTTGAGTTTTGTGCAGGGTGAGAGATAGGGGTTTAGTTTCCAGTTTTCCCAGGACCATTTGTTGAAAAGGCTATCTTTTCTCCATTGCATAATTTTGGCACCTTTGTCTAGTTTGAGAAAATTGTATTTATTTGGGTTTATGATGACACATAATGGGGGGGGTGGGAGGGAGGCAAGAATGGAGGAAGGAGGGACTGTATAGAGGGAAAAGAGGGGTGGGGGGAAGGAAAAAATAACAGAGTGAATCAAACACCATTACCCTATGTAAATGCATGATTACACAAATGATATGCCTCTACTTCATTTACAAACAGAGAAACAAGATGTACCCCATTTGTTTACAATAAAAATAAATTTAAAAAATAAAACCCTTGGGTCTTAAGACTATGATGTCATTTTATGTTATATCTCATGGGTCTGTCACATGGTAGGTATCCCAGGAATATTTTAATAATTTCCACTTCACATACTTCTAAAGCCTCAGAGTTTTTCCCTTAGCAGTCTAAAAACTCCCAGCCTGTCTCCCTATCGGCATTCCATCAGAGGGACTCTAATGAGATACAGTCCCTTGGAAAGGGTAGACGAGAACAAACTGGACATGGCTGGCTCACAGGGACCCAGGCCAAATTCTGAAAGACAATTTGATTCCAGCAAGCTAATATGTCCTTCCCCTTCTTTTATTTCTCCTCCCAGATCCAAGCAATCTTGTGCCATCCTTTGTTTGCAGAAGATCCTCTGACATGGTGCCAGATTTAGGTTTCTCCTTCTCAGAACGATTTGACCTCCAAAAACAAAATGAACTTGTTCCCAACTTCAATTACTCAGGATTTGCTCTAGGATAACAGTTAATAGTTTTCTCCTCCAAGGGTACACAGTCATATTAGAAATATGAGATCTCTTCATCACAAAGGGCAGAAACACAGGTACCCCCAGAAGCGTGATCTGGAGCTAATTAGTGAAAACAAAACTGCTGTATACAGGAGGGCACATTATGAACCAAACAACATTAGTGGGAAAGGCGCCCCCTAAAGTTTTGCAGACTCTCTGTCCTAAGCAATCTTGTGGTGGTCCCTCAAATTACAGTGTTGATGCCTCTATTTGGATTAGCCTTGGACTAACCATAGAAAAACCACGTGCTTTGCTGTGCTGGTAGTGATGGTATTTGCAAATGGATCGAATTCCATTCCCTTTGTTGCTTTGACTTTATCTAACTGGGCTTTAGGGTTCAGAGTCAAACTCTTCTACATGTAAGCTAATGTGAAGATGTGATGATCTCATATTATCAATATACATTCTATGCCATGTAACAACAGGGACATGTTCTTAGAAATGCATCTTTAGATGAGTTTTTCATGGTGTTGACACAAACCTAAGTGGTATAGCCTACTACATGCCTCCACTGTATGGTATAGCCACTGTCATATACATGACTAATAGTTGATCTAAAGGTCTTTATGTGGCATACAATTGTACAGCCTTTGTTCCTTTTGGAGAAGGATGAATTGTGGATATGAAGGGAAAAGTTCTCTTTGTTTACAAAGGTTTATTGGAATTCTACATAAAATGAGAAATTATGTATAATCTAAAAATTATGAAATAATCTTGTATTTGGGAGAAACTTCTTTTGGTAATACAATTTGAAGAGAGCAAAGTTTAATAAAAATCACCTGGTGAACATAAGTGATTCTCAGGCCCCTTGTTTATACCTTTCAGTGAACACATCGATGTCTTTATAGGGAAAGGGGTTTGATCTTCTTCTATTCTAACAAAATGGAATATGGACCACAAAAAATAAAACATTATGCAAACTACTATATGCAAATCAACCTCCAGTAGGACTGAAGCTCACATTTGCAAACCTGTTAAGATTCTATTAGAGTACAGTAGTTAATAATAGTCAAGAAATCAGACTTGCAATTAGACAGATCCAGGTTTATAGCCTGGACTCTGCCATTCTTCAACTGTGTAATTCTGGACAAATTATTTAACCTCTCTCTCAGTTATAGCATTTGTAAAGTGTGATTAATTAGTAGTCATTGTTTCAGAGGAAAAATGATATGCAAAAAAAAGAATTAAAAGCTAATCCCAGGAAGCACTCCCTGGATGATAGCTATTAATATAACCACCCTGAACATTTTAAACCATTTTTTTAAATTTCATGTTATCCCAAATTTTTCCCAATGTTAAAGAAAGAGATCCTGAATCTGTGTGCATGTACACATGTGTTTAAGTAATTTAGTTTGAAATACAAGTGACATTTGCCTACATCCATTGTGAGAGAAAATTCTCCAGTGGTTTAGCCTACTCTCCAACCAGCAGAAAGCGACAAGTAGGAATCTCTGTGCCTCTAGGAAGCCCTCAAAATCTCTGTAAGGCAAGACAGCAAATTTCCCTGAAAGAAAAACTACTGGGAAACCTGTAATAGAGAACAATCGCTGAGAGAAAAACCAACAGGGCACACCTATGTCCACATTCAACACTGCTTGCTTATTCAACACAGTTCTGGATCATTTTCCAAATCCAGATAAAAGGGAAAGATATTAAGCCTGTGCAGGCTTTGCCTTTTTGACTCCAAACGCCCACCCATATTTAAAGAAAGCCAAAAATCTGGTTGTTTTGGCAGTGTATAGATAAAATACCCATTTTAAAAATTGAATATTTTGCATTTTTATTTGGACATTGGACAGCATGTATTTATTTATTTATACATGCCCTACCTACTTCCTCAGAGGGTTTGAGACAACAGCATCATAAAGACAGCCTTAGGTTATAATTTGCTCTAAAAACCCACTAGCTTAATGCATTACAAAAGCTGTGCTCGAAGAGGAGGAGTCATGGGCTTCTGTAAACATAACACCATTAATTTAAGTACTAAACTAAAATAACAAACTATATGTTAAGCATAAAATCAAATCTGCAATTGTACCTTAAAGTACCCATATGAAAAACATAGTCATTTTAACTAGATGAGAACATTCTTTATTATAACAAAATTAATTTGCAAAATCTATTTGCATTTATCTACATGTTCAACATCAGTACAATCCCGGAAGCAGACTTCCTAAGACTGAGGTTATTACCACACCACTCTGATTAAATTTGCCCAGAATAAAAATTCAAGTGAAAAAAGAAAGAATATATTTTATGTCATGCTAGTACCAAGGTTTAATTTCTTCCATCATTCATGCTACACAGTCATAAAAGGAAATCACCAAATATAAGTAGCAGCTACAATAATAATAGTTACCATCTCCTGAGCAATTACTGTATGCCAGACACTTTAAATACATGAGCTATAATGACACTAGAAGGGGATCTGCCCCTTAAATTGGGTTTCATATTTACCATCATTAGAATTTCATTGTCACCACAATATTATTAGTAATAAATTAAAAGTAAGAGGGTATGCTCATTTATAAATTATAAAAGTGATATTTCCAGTCTGTGGTACAAGCAGTACTTTGCAAAGAGTGTGTATTCTCAGGCTGAAATATATAAATAGTCTCTGAGTATATACTGTACACAACAGCAAACTGCAATTCCATTAGACTCTACCCTGACTTATGTATTTGTATCTGTCTTTATTGGATGCTTTTCACTGCATGCCAAGTTTCTTCCTCACCACAAACTTGTGGAAAACATTGGTGTGTTCACCTGGGGAAACTGAGGTTCAGAGGACTCAGACCACAAGTGGGAGAACCAAAGTATTATCTGTTTTGCCCCAAATATCATGCCTGTCATTACCACATTTTGTCACCTTTTCTTCATATTTTATCTGATCTTTCATCTGTATTATTTCCTCATGTGACTTCTTGTCCCTAATACTGAGAACATGTAATTAAGAAAAACTCACTTGTCAGATTTTATTATTGTCCTAGTCGGCTTTTCAACACTGTCAAAAATACCTGATTCTTACACTTCTGAATGGGTTTGTGGAAAAAGAGATAAAAGCCAGAAGATAGTTGCTTGGATTTAACCTCCACCACAATTCAGAAACCCACTGTCATGATCAAACGCAATCATTTTAATAATCATATAGAATTGTATCAGCACGAAACTGCTTCTTCATCTTCCTATAATCTCTCTACTTTGGTATAGTCAGTCATTCAGCAAAAACTTTAAGGATCAACTAATGCCGGGAGGAAGGCTATGGAGGAGGTATGGATGGGAAAGTACTGTGCCCACCTCTGGATATCACACCATCTAGACAGGGAAAGATTAGAAAAGCATCAGTCAAATGGAGCAGGTGCCCTGGGGGAACTGAAGGGGTGCATACCTCTTGAAACTGTTCCCTCCTCTCCAGAACAATAACAGGAGTATTGAGAATCAGATACGTGATTCGGTTTATACGTAGCATATGCCAGTGCCTCCCCATTGCTTTTAGATTGGCAACCAGGCTTTTCATCATCCAACTGCTGCTGAACTACTCAGCCTACTTCCTCAACCACTTCCCTTTTCAAAACACTATATCCCTCAAATCCCAAGACTATTAGTAATTACTATATATATGATGATTTTTCACATTTCCAAGGTTTAGTTATGAGGGTTTTTTTGTTTTGTTTTGTTTTTCTGAATTATACTAGACTCTGTCCTTTGCTTCACTCTCATATCCCACTGGTCACCAAATTCCCTTAATCTCAGCTCTTCCTTGACTCCTTTGAATGGCACTTCTTATCCAAAAACAGAATACAAATTATTCTCAAATACAAATGGAAAACGTTCCAGGATGCACTTATGTTAGACTACTGCTGTGACTTGAATGTGTTCCCCAAGGTGCCTGTGTTGGAAACTTAGACACTAATACAAATGTTGGGAGGTAGGACCTAAGAGAATGAGTGTCACAAGGGTGGAATGAATGGATTAATGCCACTATTTTGGAAGTAAGGTTGTTAGCATAAGGGAGACTTTGACGCCTTCCCTCTCTTTCTCTCTCTCTCTCTCTCCCTCCTTCCCTTTGTTCCTATTCTGCCTTCTATCATGGGATAATGTATCAAGAATGCTCTCATCTGATTCCAACTCCTCGATCTTGGATTTCCCAACTTCAGAACCACAATTCATAAATTTCTATTAATTATATCTTACCCAGTCTAAGGTATCCTATCCTGTTACAGCAACACAAAACAGACTAAAAGACACAAAACAATCCTAAAAGATTAAAGAAAATCGAAATCCTTTCAATTATCTATTCTAACCATAATGGTATGAAACCAAAAATCAATAACAGGGACGTACAAAAGACATAAATATATGGAAATTTAAAATATGCTTCTGAACAACCAATGAGTAAAGACGAAATCAAAGGGAAATTATAAAAAATACAATGAGATGTTATGGTTTGAATATGAGGTGTCCCCCAAAAGTTTTCCTATGAGATAGTGCAAGAAGGTTCAAAGGAGAAATGATTGGCTTGTAAGAGTCTTAACCTAATCAGTAATTTAATCCCCTGATAGAGTTAATTGAGAGGCAACTGAGGTGGCAGGGTATGGTTGGAGGAGGTGGTAATTGGGGTGTGGCTTTGGGTATATATTTGTATGCGGGTGAGGGGAGTCTTTCTGCTTTCTGATCACCATGATGTGAGCTGCTTTCCTCCGCCACCCTCTCCTGCCATGATGTTCAGCCTCACCTCGAGCCCTGAGGAATGGAGCTGGCCTTCTATGGACTAAGACCTCTGAAACTGTGAGCCCTAAATAAACTTTTCACCCTTTACACTTCTCAGGTCCTTTAGTCACAGCAGTGAAAAAGATGACTAAGACCTGATAGAAATAAAAATGGAAGCAGAAGACACCAAATCTTATGGGACCAAAACAAGCAGTTACAAGAGGGAAGCTTATAGCAACACACACCCACATTAAAAAATGAAGAAAGATTTCAAATAAATAACCTAACACTATACCTCAAGGAACTAGAAAAAGAACAAACTAAGCCCAGAGTTAGTAGAAGGAAAGAAATAACAAAGAGCAGAAATAAACAGAGACTAGAAAAACAATAGAAAAGATCAACAAGAGTCCATTTTTTGAAAAGATAAACAAAATTGACAAATCCTCAGACAAAGAAGAGAGTTGACACAAATAAACAGAATCAGAAATGAAAGAGAAGACACAGCAGCTGATAACAGTAGGAAGAGAAAGAATTGTTGAGATAACTATGAGTAGTTAAACCCCAACAAAGTAGATAACCCAGAAGGAATGGACAAATTTCTAGAAATATATAGCTTGCAAAGACTGAATTATAAATAAACAGCAAACCTGAACAGGTCAATAACAAGTAAGAAGATCAAATTAGTAATAATGATTAAAAAGAAAGAACACTCCCATCAACGAAAATACGGAACTGGTGGCTTCATGGTTGAATTCTACCAAATGTTTTTAAACAAATTAATATCCTCCTCAAATTGTTTCCAAAAAATGAAAAGAAAGTGGTTTCCATGAGCTAGGGTAGGGAGGACAGTAGGGAGGTATTGTCCAAAGATTACTAAGTTTCAGTTGACAAAATGAATATGTTCTGCAGATCTATTATACCATGCAGTGACTATAATTAATAATAACATACTATGTGCTTGAAAATTGCAAAGAAAGGTCTTAAAGGATCTTAACACAAAAGATAAGTATGTGAGGTGATGAATGCTAATCAGGTTGATTTAATCATTTCATAATGTACATACACCCACCCACACACACACATATATATATATCAAAGTGTCATGTTGCACACCATAAATATATTCCATTTTCAATTGTATCCAAAAAAAATTGCACTTCTCTATCTGACCAAAATCTACAAAAATTTACAAATCTACAAATTTTTACTTTAAGCATCATATTCTCCAGAAACTTCTCTCTGGTACCCTTTCTTAAAAGGCTGACTTAGGTGCCTCTTATTCGCCCTCTCTTTATTTCACAAGGAGTAATTTCAGCATGATTATATTGCTTATTTGGCAGGCTCCATTGGGTGGCAGTGACCTTTCTTATCTGCACCCTCAGTGCCTCATATAGTATCTGAACATCATAAACACTCCAAGTATTTTGGAGTGAATGAGTAAGGAAGAATTTAGGAGAAAGGATGAAATGGAATAGGGAGATTTGGTTCTTCTTAGTTACTGTCCACTGCTGACTAACTCTTGTGTTCTTAGATTCTGTTCTCACATAAGAAGTACAAAAGAACTTTATTTACCCAGTGGTACCCCCACCCAACTTCTCTCAGATTTCTATAGTGAGTCTTTTGTGTCTTCTATGACCATTGCAATATTATTTAACTCAAAGATCTGAGTTGGGGGAGAGAAGCAAATTATATATGATTGAGAGACATTTAGCACAGTTTCATGTAATCAGTGTGATAATGATAATGGTGAAACAACTAAGCCATTTACCACTTGGTGCCAAATTTCATTTCCCCTGAGTTCTGGTTATTTTGTCTGGCTGCTAAAAAAAATCTTCATTCAGAACTCTTAAACTTCTTTTTCCTCATCTTGCAAACATGGTTATTCCATCTTCTCTTTCTTTATCCTACCTACTCTCCTTTGGTGACTTTTATTTTTTAACCTCACATGGTATCTTTACCCTCTTTTCACTTTATGATTCTTTTGATTCCAGTGTCATTCTATCCTCTTCCCCTCATAAGCCCTGGGTATCAAGCCATATTCTTTTGCAATATCCTTTTTAGATCTTCATAACACATGTCCCCTTTATGAACACAACTCATGGTGAAGTCAACTCTGCCTTTTAAAATATTCATACTTCGTTCTTTACATTTTAATTAAGATAATTATGTCTCAGGGTATAGAGGACCACTTCTCCTTTCAACCTACCTTTTAGGGAATTGCTTTAATTACCTCCTCTTCACCCCTTTGGTGAGGGAAAGATTCCTACCCCAGTATTATAGGGATAGCTGAACACATGGCACCTGACAAGGTCAGATGAGATTGACGGCAAGTCACCCGTCACATATAATCACAGCCCAGAGAGAAGAACACAGCATGCCACACAGGAACAGAGAACTTGTACTTTGGAACAGTGAACAGGTAGAAGGCTGTGAGAGGTGTGCTTTGTAGCATCAAGAGGGTGGTATGAACCTCTCTTTTCTGTGAGAGGATGTGATTGACTTGTTGATTCATTCCTCAGGCTAGCAAGGAACCCACAACTCAAAGACCAGCAGAAACTCTGCATGACCCGTGGCAAGGGGATTTGTTTAGCTAGGGCAAATTATCTGAGGGACAGAGTGAAAGAGACAATTTGAAGCCCTCCCAGTTTTCCCCAGATGTCAAGACATAATATTGGGTACTGAATTTTCATCTTACATGATAGTAATGACCATGTTACCTAAAAGGGAACCAAATAGAGTACATTTTCTTGTACCCAAGAGAATACACTTAAATATAAAGTGTGAAAAGAGAACTGAGACCATTGCTCATAATGAATGGGGGAGAGGGGATAACTATCCAGTCTGAAGAATTAAATCCAAGCTTTCGAGGTCAGAGGGCTCCACTTCCCAAAGCCCCCTAAGGCCTGGCATGATCAGGACCTGTTCTTCCTGGCTTGTGTGAGGTTGATAATGTGATGAATGTGCAGAGTACCCTGACTGAGTGACAATTCTGCAAACCAATCATCCCACATTTTCTTTGTCTCTAAAAGTACTATGACACCATGATACCAGTGGTTCCTCTGTGGGTGAAACTAGAATGTCCAGTTGTGGACAGTAATAATTGTAATACTCAGTTTGTACAAGAGAAGGTTCCTATGCATCCAGGGAGGCATTTTCTTAAACAAAATAGCCAAGCAGAAATGGAAAGCTTACGATATTTCACTCTATGCAAAGTGCATATTTCATTCTATACAATCTATACATCTTTTCTCAAAATATTCTAGAATTTAATTCTCACATATTTTACTACCTGGAAAATGCAAGATCTTTAATAATGGGAGTGATTGTCCTCTTGGCTGTTTTTCCTTCTTTCTCTCATCCTTGATAGGCTCGTTTCTCCTTTGCAACCAGGGTGTGTAATTGTGAGCCACAGGCTACTGTGTAATGAGGAGAGAGCAGTTGGTTCCACTTAACTGAGCTGATTTGTGTTATTCTGTATGGTAATATGCACTTATTTTGCATTCAGGGAATATAGACTTTTTTTTAAAAGGCATTTGTCTTTTTCCATGAATTTTTCTTTGAGAATCATGAAAGGACAATGCAAGGTTGCTGCTAAGCTGTGGGAACATGATAGACTATCCTATACAAACATGTGCCATTTCCTTCCTTCCATTTTAACCTCCTCCTAAAGAATGGCAATTTTTTTCATTGTTGTTTTTGAACATGGTCTAAAGGGTTACCCTGAAGTCACATTTATGGTGGCCTCACAGCTGAAAGCTTACAGTAACCACTATTCTTACAGACCATATCCTGTCATTGATTTTTACAGAGAACTCCCCATTGATTTCAATAGGGTGTTTTTCTCTTAGATCGATGGCAGGATATAGCCAGTGACATTAAGCATAGATAAAAGACCTATGAGTTAACTGTCAACAGAACTAAAATTTAGATGTAAACTTGCTTAACAAAAATTGACTTTCAAAGGTTCATCAGAAATGAAAGTGTTTCAAAATGCCTTTTCCCCCTTCAAGGTCAATATAGATAAAAAGTTTCTTATTCCCAAATCCTTATTACCTTAGATTTGTCTTTTTGCTTTTCTTGTTTATCAAAATCACATTCTCATTAGTACTTCTAATAGATTTAAAGATTTTTCTTAAAAGATCATGTTCTTTGCCTTCAACCATAAAAACTTTGCAGGAAGGAATAACCAGTATACACATAACTCTAATATAAAGTAGGAGCAGGGAGAAAAAAGAGCAGAAAAAACATTTCAAACTCAGGGGTGTTCAGAAAGTAATCACTCCATAGTTACCTATACAGTATCTTGTATATGAGAAGTAAAAAATTAAAAATTTAAACATCTAATTACTTTTTTTTTTTCCAAGACAGAGTCTGGCTATATTGTCCAGGCTGGCCCTGAACTCCTGGGCTCAAGCAATCCTCCTATTTAAGCCTTGCAAACAGCTGAGACTACTTGCATGGTACATGCTGGCAATCAACTCAAAATTTTTAATACTGTGTGATATATTCATTGGCCCAATGCACATATCAGTATTATGTATATTTCAAGATCAAAGCAGGAAATCATCTGCTAGTAGAATGTACTATTATTAGAGTAACCGTACCTCTTAGTATTCCTAGAAAATTTCAGTTTTTGCCTGATGTCCCACAGTAGTTATTAAGAACACTTACTTATACTTTCAAAAACCACCCTATTGAGCTGATGAATTCCATGACCACATTTCTAGTAATGCTGATGTAAGGTATGTCTTAGATATGGCTGGTCAATGAGAAATGGAACAGGGGACTATGAGGACTCTGTGAGGACTGGTCTGGGGTTCAGAGCCCAGGACTCTTCCTACATAGTCAGGCTAGGTAGACAATATCTGGCAGTGTGACATCCAAACCCTGCAAATATTGAGGCAATTGATATTGGTCCCTGACCTCCTTCAAGATATTGGTTTCTTTCCACCTATTCTCTCCTTTTCTTTTAATTTTATATCTCTTTTCTCCCCTTCTCCCTTTCCTCCTAGAATCACTAATTGCTGAATGGTTATCCTACAGTCTGCAATGCTGCTGGCCTGCCCAAGAGCATCCACATCTCTTCCACATGGTTAGAAAGTCATACTTTCCAATCTGTCAACCAGTCAGTCAATAAATATTTATTGAACAACTGTTTGGGCCAAAAGAAGTGCTAGGTACTAGGAATGTAGTGATAAAATGTTAAAAAAAAAAAAAAAAAAAAAAAAAAAAAGCTGTAATCATTCCTAGATCTGGGATTTTACGCGACTTTACCATGCAGGACCAGTGCTACATAACTGATTCAAATTTGCTGACAGATTTGTGAGTGTAACCACATAAAATCATCTTGAAGGTTTCATCAGTCTGAAGAATTTTAGATTATAACCAGTAACTCTGAAACATTTTTCTAATTAGTAGGGGATCCTTTAGGGTTGATTCATATATATTTGAACTTAACATTAATCACATTCAAACATGTTTAATGAGAAATCATTAAAATTTGATATAAGTAGACTTCACAAATATAATCCTTTTTTAACAAAGAAATTGCATGGGTAAAAGGAAACAATAGAGTAGCATTGTTCTTTGGACATAAAACATCTGATCAACAGATTTAAAAGAGATCTTATCAGCCTAATGTTCAGAAATGATTTTTGTTTTGTTTTGTTTTATGCTGTTTCTTTATTTCTCACCATATTCATAAACTCAAGTAACAAATCTTGGATTTTGCACCAGATAATCTTCTTGTGTTGACGTTCTGGATATGAAGGCTTAAATTGAGGAAATGGCTATGAACACAGGCAGACTCACAGTTAATACATTTCAGACATTTGGCTTCCAGAACCTTCAGTGAGCAAAAGAAAGTTTATAAAGCTCTTGGAGCCATTTTATAGGAAACTGAATTGTTGAGCTCTTCTATCTCATTACACTTGCCATCTCTGCCCACCAATTCCCTCTTTCATTGCACCTAGCAATTAAGAATGGGCCTGAATCTGGACATTCAGATGCAAGTGTGGCATTTAGATTTAGCCTTATTTGTAAACAGCATGATTCACAAAAAAATCCATGTGAATAACAAAAGGAAGAGGCTAGTGCAGTGTGAAGCTTTAATTAATGTGAAGCTAACCCAAGGATGTGCAAACTGTCAATTTCTTCCTGGCTGCATGGGAGGCAGCAGCTGACGTGTCTGTCCTGATTCAAAAGCAGTTTGCAATCTCGATAAAGCAATAATCATGCAAAAGATTGGTAGATCTGCAAAGATGTATTAAAAAATAGCCACTCCCTAAGGATTACTCTCTGGGGAAAGAGTGAAGAAAATACATACTCATTTCCTTCGATTCCGTCTGCGTCAGATAAAATCATTACACAAGATTAGAAGTCCAAAGGGTGGGAATTGTTTCCCTATCAGAAAAACCTTTTCAATTTTCTCCAAGCCACCATGTTTCCTGATGGTGTCCTGAGCTGAACGGGCAGCTACCTCCCCAACTCCTGAATAAGACAGTTCCATTTCTCTATGTCTCTGCCTCAGAAAAGCTCTATGGTCCTATCCAGAAGCTGTCCACAGTTCATTTTTAACCCAGTGGAGAGGTTCTGAGAACTCAGATGACAGTTCTATCATAGGTATGCATCTGGTTGTATAAGAGGTTTATCAGAAGAAAAGGGCATTGGTTTCTGCTCATAGAGTTGTCTGTATTCAACCTTAGCTGCTTTTTTTCCTTTTGTGTGCATACATGCACCTGTGTGTATGCATACACCACTCATGAGAAATTAGAAAAGGCCGTTGGGGGTTTTGCCTTCATCCCAACTAGCTGTCCATGGTTGCTGATATGCAATATTTATAGCTTCGGAAGACATTACTATTGTCTAGCATATTTTTTTGGATTTTCTTCTAAGCACACAGTAGAATTGCAATTTATTGCCCTCTTAAATTTGTGATTGGCTCTGACCAACAAAGGGTGGGAGAGAAACAACACACCCATTCTAAGTGGAAGCCATGGGACCAGCAAGCAAATTACCACTCTCTCACTTCCTTCCTTCTGTCACAATAACTGCCATGTATTATAGTTTGTAGTTGTAGTGTCAGACTGAGTCCTAGACACAGGACAAAGAAGAAAAGAAAATGTCCAGGTGCACAGACAAGAAATAAACCTTGTTTTTTAAACCTGCTGAGAGTTAAGTTAGGCATGTTGGTGAATACCTAGAGTCCAGCTACTCAGAGGCTGGAGCAGAAGGATCCCTTGAGCTCAGGAGTTGGAGACCACACTCAGCAACATTGTAGTACCCCATCTAAAAACAAACAAAAACAAAAAAACAAAACAACCAGCTTATGAGGTTTACGAGTTGCTTGTCACTATTGTTTAACGTATCCTGTAAGGCTGATATGTGAATCTAGAATATGTTGTGGACTTTTAAAAACAGTGTATGTTTACACAACAACATACCAGCCACAGATCCCCACAGACCAACATTTTACCGATGTCCTGTTCTTTAAGCAACACTACACATGGAGCCAGTTCAAACTACAGCTGCTAGCACACCTGCCAAATGCTTGCAAAATCTCCCCAAAACTCTTGACATGAGATGTGAGCCCTGTGCACCTCTACAAAGAAAAAGTTCACTTTGAAAGTCATTTCTTTTGTTTTGAAAACCAACTCTTTTTCTTTTATCCCTTTCCTACCTGAACACACACTCTCATAAATTCAAATGAGATCACCAGCCCGTCAGACATTAATAGAGATGCAGGCAGCCTATCCATTTGGGGAAACATACACTTAGTCATCCATTTCTCCACCTATCTATTCTTCTGCCCCCACTTCCAGGAATTATTTCTGTTGAGACAGCAGTTATTCATTCTCCATCCCCCAATCTTCCTTGACTGGGCCACTTCTCAATTCATAATAGGCAATTTGAAACGTAAACCAACTCAGGGACATGGACTGTCTGAGCCAGGGAATTACTGTCGGGGGTTTCTTCCTAATGCCCCTCTGCAGGGGAGCTGTCCTGGCTACAGTATCAGTAGACAATCTAAGAGTCTCACCTTCCATCAGTACAGATGTAATAAGAATAGAATCTCAAAATACAGCTTTCTGCAAACTCTCAATTTATTAACCTAACGTTTTAAGAAAAGAAGGATTCAATTGGTGATATCAGAACCAACTCTCTCCCACATGCCTGAAAGAAAAGAAACTTATGGGGGAAAAAAATGTAGTGACACTGAAATATTCAAATATAGGATTTACATGATAATGGTGGGATAGAATACATTTTTCACCATTCTACCTGCAAATGATTATACAGCCGTATAATCGTTTGCATGGCAAAAGCAAACCATATTTCGATTAAACCCAGAAGTTCAAAAGATTGATGGAAATCTTTTGCTCATTTCCAAAACAAAGGCATCAAAAGATAGTGGAATACACCCTAAGTAACCAGTCTCCCTTTCCAACCTGAATAACTGAGCTTTTCATCTCATGTCAAAGACCTCTCTATGGGGACAATCTGTAAGGTAGATTAGAATATGTCGTATTGCTCTGAAGGCAATTTTGTTTAGGAAAAGTGATGCCTCTCTCCTAGGCATGTGCCCCTTCTTTATGCCTCTCAAGCACTTGCTACATCTGGTTCTTGTCTACTATCACACTACATGGGGACTTTTCTGACACCCTTATCAGACTGTATTCCTTAAGGGCAGGGCCCACTCTTGATTTCATTGTCATGTTCTTGGCAGCCAGCATCCTGCCTGGCACAGGGCAGATAATAAATATTAAGCTTCAAAGTCTTTTGGATGATGCCACTTTTGAGCACTGTGTACTCTTTTCCTCTCCAGCACAGGTGTAAAGGGAGACTCCGAGTCCCTGGAACTGAGCTCTCCTTCACAGCAAGGGACTCATCAGGAAGAGGAGATCCTCACAATTCAGGGAGAGACAAGAAAAGGATCTATCTTCTCATCATCTCAAAGGTCTATAATTATATTCTGGATCTTCCTTTCTTTATCTTGAAGCTTTTGAACTCTATATGAAAAATATGCACACATTTGGATTCTATATTTGGCAGATTAGACTCTCAAATTCACACCCACCCACACCCTACTTATCAAAGACTTCCCATCAGACTTTTAAAAATGCAAACTCCTCATTACAACTGATAAGCCCCCTCCCATTCTCATCCATGATCTGAGCCCTAGGGCCTAACTCCCTGAGCCTGGCCCTCATCCGTGTTCCTCCTATTGGCTCATTTCATTCCAAATCCTTCCATTCCAGCTGCTCAGACTTCCTTCTACCCTTGACTCACAACAAACACCTTCTCACCTTGTGGCCTTTGCAATAAATGTGTTCCCTCTGTAACACACACTTACACTAGAATTTTGCATGACTCACTTCTTCCCCATATTCCTGTTGCTTACTCGAGAGGCCTTTCCAAATTGCCTGATCTTCTCTCACTCTTTTATCTATGACCCTCCTATTCACTCTATTTTTCTCCCTGGCACTGAACACTATTTGCAGTGATACCACTTATTTGTTAGTCTATTTTTAATTAATTAATTTATTTTTTCATTCACTGATTTTCCATATTTATTGTCTACTTCCCCTACTAGAATGCAAACTTAGTAAGGGCCAGGACTCGACCCTAGCTCTCAGATATATGCCACAGTTACTTGTGTGTAGGAATCAACAGATCTGAGACTTGTTGGGTAAGTGACTTGCTCAGAGTCACAGGACCTGGATATTTTCACTCCTCCTTTCAGGCACTGTCTCTAATTCCAAGGTGTTGGCAAACAAGAGTTCCAACTTAATTTCCTTTTAATCCAAGAGAAGTGAAAGCTTTTTGAACAATGCTGTTTATATTACCAAGACCACCATAACAAAGCACCACAACTCTGTGACTTAAAACAGCAAAAATTTATTTACTCACAATTCTAGAGGCCAGAAGACCAAAACATGTGGGTAGGACCGTGCTTCCTCTGAATGTTCTAGGGAAGGATACTCCCTAGCTTCTTGCACCTTCTGCTCGTTGCCAGCAATCCCTTAGCTTGGACACATAGCTCCCGTCTCTCCACTACCATATGCCATTCTTCCATGTGTGTCCTTGTTTCCTCTCCTCTTCTTACCAAGACACCCATCATTGGATTTAAGGCCCACTCTAATCTAGCGTGACTCCATCTTAACTTCATTACATCTGCAAAGATCTCATTTCCAAAAAAGGTCACTTTCACAGTCACAGGTATCCTTTGAAGAGAAGACAATTCAACCTATAATGAAAGTTCATTTAATCCGTCACAAGGAGAACATGGGGACCATTTTAAGAATAAGCCCCTTCTCCTGATTTGATCTTGAATGCAGTCTACACAGCGTCCTCAGGGACACAGGCAAAGGAGTCCTCCCATAACATCCTTTAATCAAGAAGTTCATCAACCTCAATCTTAGGGAATTTTGGAAGGAAGTACTCTAAAGAGGACCTCTAAAATACATAGGATATGTCAGGGAAGAGGTTAAACAGAATACTAAGTATTTAAGTTATAGAAAGTTGTAAACAGTAAGGAGAGAGAAACACATTAGTGTTTTCAAGAAAGCTAGGATTTTAGAAAAGTAACAGATACAAATTTTTTAAGAGAAAAGTAAGTAAATTTAATTTACCAGTAAAAATATATTTATAGAGTGTGCAAGTCTCTGGATCAGAAATACGACAAATGACCCCAGAAACCCAGAAAGCAAGTGGGTATATTCTCTATATACACACACATTAAAAAAAAAAAAAAACCTAAAATCGCATTCTCATAATGCCAAACCAGCAGATGATAGTGTACAATTCAGTAAACACATACTTACTCTATTTTATGCCAAATGTCCAACTGTTGTTTTTTCCTGCAGAACCAACAGTTTGGCCAAATTCTATGCAGAGTGTAACAAGAAGTTAGGGTTGTAGCCATGGCCTCCAGGCTGTTCAATAGGGTAACCAGACCCATCTTCAGCACAAGTAGTATGAATTCCTACCTTGTCCTGCTAAAGTCTACAGAAGGCTAACTCTTGTCCTTCCCTGCTTCCACAGGAGGGTCACATGAACTACACCAAGAAGGCTGCTCCATACAGAATTGCAGCTATTCTGAAAAATTGCATTCTGTGTTCAATGACTCCAAAATGTGAATGTGTTCCATTCCTAAGCATTGTGACAGTCTGATCTGGGATGCATGAGACATTCCTGAGGGAAGACATGGTGTCTGCTTCTAAGATTCACATTACTGGAAGATCTTAAGAAGAGAAATGCATTTCTTTGGGCTCAAAAAATAAAGGACTTCCATGGGAGGTAGCAAGTACTTAATTAAAAAAAATATATTGCAGCAATTAACTAGAATGCTGTAAAATGAATTCCTGCTAAATTGTGGGAGATCATCTCTCATGTCCTTTTTTCAAAAATTGTATCACTTTGAAGATTTATTCACTCCCCAAAGATTTCAAATATACAGAAATTTCAAATTCATTGAAAGAGAAATCAGAAAAGAATAACATAGAAGGAATTTAATCATGGATATAGTGCACGAAGCAAGCAGCTGATACTCCACAGGAAAGGTCTTTAGAGGCTCATCTGTACAGAAAGAACCCAGATCGTGGAGTAATTTCAGAGGGTATATGAGGGAGATCAAGTCATCCACCCTAAATTAATCATAGGAAGTTGTACTCTCTTCAGGAGTTTGTATTTTATAGCACTGGTTCTAAGATTGAGAAACAGAGTACTTTGATGGGGTGGAGAGAAACTACTAGAATCAATTCAAGGGTATTTTTAAATTATACCTGCTCAACCTCAGAGGCTGAAGTCCCTAGGTAGGGATTGGAAAGGGAGTTGGTAAGGGGTAAGGATGGAGAAGGATGCTTAAGAAGGAGGTTTGAGAAAGCTCCTTAGGTGACTGTAATGATCTTTTATTCACTTTCATGAAACATAATTTACATTCTTTTCCATCTCTTAATGATTTTTCCTCCAAAGTTGACTTTGCTTTTCATATGCCCTGACTTTTCTTAGGCACAGTTAACTGTAACAGAGATTACTGTGGCTAACAATTTGCTCAGTAAAACTGTCTTGGTCAAGTAAAAAAGTTTTGTTTTTGTTTTTTTTTTTTTTTCTCAATTTTCTAAAACGCTATTAATTTGTGGAGACAACAAACTTTCACAACTTGAGTTTGGGGGAAATAAAGTTCAAAATTATATGATGGCCAAACTATGTAAAGTCCCTTTTGTGTTGCTACACAAGTATGAATCTATCCCAACCAGACCTCCCATGTTTAGGGACTTCCCTCAAACCCCTTGACTATTTTAAGATTATGAAATGCGCTCTGGGTTCAGCTCCCCTAGGTATCCACACCCTCCCACTCCATGAAGAGACAAAACATCTGCTCCTCATCTCATCTTTGGGAAAGTATATTTAATTATTGGATGCTTTCCTTTTCAAAATGGTGCTAGCTTTTTTTCTTCTTCTTCTTCTTCTTCTTCTTCTTCTTCTTCTTCTTTTAGCCTTCAGGTCACAAACAAAATAAAATCATCTCTTCAAACGTTTAAATCAGATAATAGCATCCACGTCAACAAAAATAACAGCTAATAGTATAAAATCATGTCTTCTCTACTTAGAAGTAAAAGTCAGTCTCCAGCATTGGTTTTCTCAGCATCATGCCATGAAATTGACCTTAGAAGGCTTCTAGAAGCAAGGGCATGCCAAGAAAGGAACAGCTAGGGAACAAAGGAAGATTATGGGATCTTGCAAACTTGAGCACCTCACGAGGATCAGTTATTGTTTCTCCATCCTAGCAGAATCTTCTAGAAAACTGCATGTGCACATGTAAGCAAGAAAAAGAAAGGCACTCACAGAAGATGGATATAATGTGGGAGACAAGGAAACAAACCAAGCATCTGAGTCTTCTTAAGAGAAACATAATGTCTTCCACATCTTGGTATAAAAGACTGATAAAATGAGAAGCAGAGGTTTCACTACAGTAAATCTTTATTAAAAGAAAAAGAAAAAAAAAAAAAAAAAACCACAGGGGTTTAAGCAAGTATGGGCCTAGTATTACTCACATTTGAGCAACAACCAAAAAACAATATTACCGGTCTCTAAAAATTTATTTTTTTATACTTTTTAAAAATATTGTCTCATTTGTTTTAAGTCCTGTTTAAAATTTGGCCAAAGGGAAATTTGGCTTTGCTTTTGTTTTAGCAAGAACTACTAGAAGGAAAAAGAGATAGGAAACCTTCTCTAGCCTTGCTTCACTTTAATTTAGGCAACATTTTGTGAATCACTTCTAAGCCAGAGTTCCTGCCTTCTAGAAGTGGGCATTCATTGGGGGTACATGTAATGAGAGACATTTGTAATCCAATTCAGAGAGAAATTTAACTCCAAGTTAGGGCAGGGTAGGGGGTGGGAGGAAGTCAGGACAGGAAAGTTCCTCAGAAAGGCAATGTCTACACAGAATCCCCAAACTCAACTACTCTCAGAATTTTCAGGGAAGTCTTTGAAACTACATATTTCAGGATCTCCCTATGGATCTTTTGAATCAGAAGAGAAGACTGCATCTTCACAAGCCTCCCTGGGGTGAAACTGAAACCATGGCCTATGCTGGGCTCTGAAAAGAGAAGGAAAATCAAGGATGTGTAGGATCCGGAGATGAAAAAGAGCACATTGGAGAAAGAACTGAAAACAACTGGGCATGTTTTAGTCACCATTTTCTGTAACTTTTTTCTTTTGCTGTGAACGAAAGACCTGAAGAGAACAATTTTAAGAAGGAAAAGTTTATTTGGGGGCTCATGATCTTAGAGGTCTCAGTCCATAGACAGCTGACTCCATTCCTCCAGGCCTAAGCTGAGGCAGAATGTCATGGCAGAAGCTTATGGCAGAGGAAAGCAGCTGGAGACAAGGCACCAGGAGGCAGAGAGAAATACCTTCACCACAGACAAAATATATAGCACAAAGGAGTTCCCCCAATGACCCTTTCTCTCCAGCCACACCTTACCTGCCTGCAGTTACCACCCAGTTAATACATTCAAGTGGACTAATGCAAAGATTAGTTCAAACTCTCAAAACCCAATTGTTTCAGCTCTGAACTTTCTTGCATTGTCTTACACACAGGCTCCTGGAGGACCCCTCATATCTAAACCATGACAGGGATGACTGGCAGTCACAGAGCAACATGGGGATAATTGACTGAGAAAACTGGAGTTGAGAAATAGCCATATCAGCAAAGGACTTGTGCCTGATGTTAAGGAGTTAGGACTCCATCCCACTGTTGTAAAAACTGGAAGCCAAGACAGCAAACAGAAAGGGGCAGAGAGGGATCAGGGGAGATGTGGGAATAAAGGTAAGAAAACAAGAAGCGAGACCTTCCCATGGTCTCCAAGAACCACTTTCTTTGCCCTGTTCCTTTGTTTCTCAACCTTCTTCCTTTTCACAAATATCATTTGCCATCAGGGAAAGAAAGTGAGAGAGAAGTACATACATTGTTTGCGATCAGCTGGTACACTTCTGCTCTTGAACTGTGTCAAGAGAAATATATGAAAATTCATCAAAGGAGGAAGCCCTACGTTCTTTCCAACATGGCTCTCCCAGACTGCCCAGAATAACTTCGCTCTCCACCTAAGACCACATCTAATGTTCACTTAAATTGGTCTCACTTGTAAATAAATATCAAAGTTGGTTTGAGTTCTCTCTGTAATAATGAGGTTGGACCCCTAAGACACACCATATGATGATACAATCACTGTCCCCTTTGTCCTGTGACAATGTCCTGAGATTATAAATCTCCCCACCCCCAGGCTTCTTTAGAGTCAAAACATCGTAACACAAGAACCTGAGGGAACTTGAGACAGTGATTACATAACAGAGGAAAGGGGGTTTTTCTTCTGCATGTTGCAGTCAGCCTCACCTCTCTGTCCAAGGTGTGTCCATGCTAGCTCAATTTGTGAAACTTGAAGGTACAGAGACCAGTGGAAAGATTTAATAAAAACATTTAGTAGTAATAGGTCAAGAGATGGATCCTTGAAAACCACAAATTTCTCCCCAAGCCCATTTAAGTGAACACACTTGCACTAATAAGAAGTGAGGTTTCTCTAAGCAGAGGAAGTAGATAAGTGAGAGAAAACCAAACCTTTGATAACAAAGATTATTATCTTTAAAAGTAACCACACACAAAGTAAATTGTGCTGGGGGACAATTTAAAGGCATTTCCCCTCTGTCCAACAGGTTTTCTAACAGGACAGTTGTTGAAAACAATCACAATGTGGAGAACGTCAATTTAAATGCAACCATGGATATTGGCCAACAGGTCAACCAGTTCTCCACATAGCTTCTTGGAGCTCTTTTATTGGTGTTTTTGAAGATAAGTAGAAGAGTAATCAAAGAAGGGCAGAAGCAACTTTTTTTTTTTTTTTTTTTTTTTTCCAACATCCGGCCTGATCAAACAAGCTATTTATGCCCAAAACAGAAGACAGAGAGTCCTGGAGTCTCACTCACCCACACTCAGCTGTAGATTCTCTAAAATCTAGATCAGTATGTTGGAAAGATACTCACTGGTAGAAAACATCTAGCAGAGGTCATTATTCAGATATAGAAATTAAGTTTAATGCAAGATGATACCAAGGAGTATATAGAAGTATCTTTGTATGATATTCTTGTTTTAGGGTCCCAAAATCCTCAAACAGGAATTGAATTACTCTTCTTATGCTGCTCCTTACTCCTTTGAATGAAGTTGGAATCCTTAAAATAGTTTGAACCTTAAACTTCTCCTAAAGAACCATGT
The DNA here is from genome assembly GCF_902686455.1 of Sciurus vulgaris. Classification (NCBI taxonomy): domain Eukaryota; kingdom Metazoa; phylum Chordata; class Mammalia; order Rodentia; family Sciuridae; genus Sciurus; species Sciurus vulgaris. The sequence goes on along the minus strand of NC_136473.1, from coordinate 39,881,071 downwards.
GTTAAAGGCTTGGTCCCCAAGGATGATGCTATTGGGAGGCAATGGAAGCTTTAAGAAGCGTGACATAGTAGGAGTCTTTAGGTCACTGGGGGTATGCCATTGAAAGGGATAGTGGGACCCCGGCACCTTCCTGTTCCCCTTTTCTCCTTCCCTGACTAGTTTTACTCTGCCACATATTCCACCTCAATGTGCTTAAAAAAAAAGTGGGGAGGCAGAGCAATCAATCATGGACTGAAACCTGCAAAACTGTAAGCAGAAAAAAACCTTTTCTCTTTCTAAGTTGATTATCTCAGGTATTTTGTTATAGTGATGGAAAGCTAACACAATCCTGATCAAAGGTAAAGCAATTTAAAACAAAAACCTAAAAGCTCAGCTCATAACTGAGCTCTCCTAAGAAAAAGAAAAGTTAACACAATGAAAATGTCATCCTTTTGAGCTATTCTTCCCTAGAGAGAGAAAGAAAAATGGAGCAATAAGCAGAAACAGAGGAATTCAGGGAAGATAAGGAAGCCAGAATATTCTGTTATCCATGGACAGGTAGCTTGTCTGTGTCTCACATTTCAACCGAACCCAAATTCGGAATGTATAAGTAAGATAGAATAATAACTCTTTCCTTGAGTGTTTGATATAGTCTGAATCTTGTGAATACGGATTCAGAAACATCTGTCTTCCACATCATCCGTCTATTGCCTGCCTTAGACTAAAATCTTGGGTGGAACTAATAGCTCCAGTCATGCAAGTTGATGCCTCCAGGGGAAGGAGGTGAGAACACAGAAATATTAATACAGCCATCAGAGAAACCACTCAAAGCCAGCAGCTGACACTGTTTAGTCTCATTGACTTACAAGGACTGGGTAGTTTTAAAAGTGAATTATGAAAGTGGTTAAGGGTTTGCCTGCGGAAAATGTTGGCAGGTATCGAAACCAGACTGCTTGTGGCCACTTCTAAGATTTCAGTTGACATGGTTTGTGGTTGAGAAGTCAGAAGGACTCCCCTGGAACTAGGGTTTAGCCCTTCCTAGTTGATGCCAAATCCAAGCCGGGCATGAAAGGCAATTTTTATAGAGTCAAAGGCACCGACAGTATATAAAGTTTTATAATCTGATTTCTACAACATGACCCTGGCTGTCTAAATTTCCATGATGTTGAGAATGCAGAATAAAAGACACCAAATGCAGAGGGCAAATCTAGACCTGCTCAGAGCCCAGAGGTTAAAAAGTTTATACTGGCCAATTACTTTCAGCCTGAAAAATTCAGTATCAAAATCAGGCTTGGTCCTTAAGAGATAAGCCAGGGCATTGCAACATCAAGGTAATATTCTTTCATTTTGCTCTTATCCCCAAAAGGAAATTAAGAAAATGTAGCTAAAATAAAAACAAAAAATTTCAACTTCATTAATGATCAACCCAGAAATAAGGTATAGTATTTATTTATATAAATGAACAAGGTATTATTTCTTAATATGCTTAATACACTTATGCTTGGGTATTTACTTAAAATACAATTCGAATTCATACCATACTTTACATTTATCTTATTCCTAACTATTCAATATCATCCAGAAAGGCCTGGAATGATTTCTATGGCAATATCATGGTCCAGACTACAAAGAAGTCACATTACTTTCTAGATTCACCCCACTGTACAGATGTCAAAATCACAGAATTTCTTATTTCTGTTGCTCCATTTGATTGGTCATGCCTAATCTCCAGAGGGGTGGCTCATTGACACAGAATGAGCACCTCCTTTTAAGTCAAGAGACCTGGCGAGGGGCCCAAGCTCTACTACCTCCTGCCCCATTGAAATTGGGTCATTTTGCAGTGATTCATACTGCTGCCTTGGTTTATTACTGTCTCCTTTAAAACTATATTCCAATCTGTTCTCCTCTGAAGTTCTTTAACTTTTGCCTTTAAAGAATTTTATTGCATCTACTAGAACCATGCTTTTATGAAACATTGACACACTAGAGTGAACAATTTTAAGCTTCCTAGTCATTGCATAAATATGACCACCAAGTTGAATACCACTTACTGAATACTATCTTGTCATTAACAGCACAGACTTTGGAATCAACTTTTAGGTTCATATCCCATCTCTGACAGCAACTAGAGGTGTAACCTTGTGCAAGATTCTTAACTTCATGTCTGAGACTTTAAAAGGTATCTGTCTTAGAGCTCTCAATGAAGAAAATAAGGTACATGCCTCATGCAATAATTATGTGGGAATTCAGAGCAATAATTCATGTAAAGTTATTAAAAAAAAAGAGTGCCTAATGCATATCAGAGTGCTAGATGGTCTGTTTTCATCAAATCAATATTTGTACATAATTTAAAAAGCAAAATAGTAGTGGGTAGAAGGAAAAGATAGGAGTCTACTCCACAAGCAGTTTCCAACCTGCTAAGGTAACTGTTCTGTCAATTCTTGAACCTGCTCTAGGCCTAGAGTTTGTGAAATAAAAGGACTTTTCATTGTCACTTCTCTGTGAAAGCACATACATTCAGATAAGTCTGTCACTAATTCCCCCCTCTGCTTTTCATCTGAATTTTCAGTGGAACTTCTCTTGATCTCCTTGTCCTTTACCTTTAAACTCTTTAAAATTATTTACTGTGAGCTTTGAAGCATTCGGGAGGGAGTAAGAGCAATGTGTGTTCAGTCCACCACAGTGTTCAGTAATGTTAAATGCTTGACTATTGTTATTAACACATAACCATTGCATAGCTAGTTTTACTATGGCAATCACCACTCAGGTCCTCTGCCTGCTCAGAGTAAAAATGCATTCAAATAAAGCTGTGTTGGTGAACATTCAGAACTGGGGCATGTTATGTGCATCTCAGTCTGGTTTTAAATAGTATAGCAGTGGAAAATTCTTTCTCCTCCCTCCTAACTAAATTGCACCTCCTTAGTGACTTTTCCCAAACTTTCTGGGTTCTTTTCCTCCAGTAACTTTTTAATGGGCCCCCTGACTGTTTTGACCTTCCAGTGACCCTTTGGTTCTTTGCAAGTCCTTCTCTCACAAACTTGTTTTAGCATTTCCACATTTCCTCCCTTCTCACTGTTTCCAATTCCTCAGATTGACTTTCTCCTTGTCAGGTCATCAGCAGCTCTCAGTAATCCAGCTCACAGATCGCTGACCCAGCAAGGCATAATTGAGCTTCAGATTAAGTCTTCTAATTGCAGCATGTGGTCCTGAGCTCCTCAAAGAAAGACTGTGGGGGGTGAAATGGAAAGAGAGAGAGAGAGAGAGAGAGAGAGAGAGAGAGAGAGAGAGAGAGAACAATTGCTCCTCAGGACATTTCCAATAATTCCACAAATAAATAGAAAAGGAAAATGGGTGTTTTGAAACCAGAAGAGTGAGAACCCAGAATGTTCTATATAGTCTGGAGTTTTAGAAAAAGTGGTTCAGTAAGGCTGCACAGAGATTGGCAGAGACCTCCCATCAGTCCTAACGTGTTCTAATGGAGAAAAGTAAAGATGGATTTCCTTCTCTTTTTAACTTAGAATTGTTCAATGGGACAAGCTAAGAGGCTTTGTTTGCCTGGAATACCTATCATTGGCAATTTCCCCATAGACCTCTGGATACCAGGACTCAAATATCTAAAGTAAGGGAAATTTCCATTCCCCTTTCTACCTTTCTTTGTTTCTTAGTGTGGACTGCATAATAATCAGGTACAGAGTTGGTATCCTGGCTGCAAGTGAGATTTCTACTCTTCCAACATTTCCCTTTGTTTTGGGGTGTCTTCAGTTTATTCATGTAAATATATTCTATGGAGACATAAGTAACCTGAAAAAAAAACTATATGCAGCTGAAACCTCTGGGTTTATGCTGTCTATTCTAACCCTATTGAGAAACAGCAGGGAATAAATGCAAGGAAATTATATAAAGGCATGATTCCATAACAACAAAAGTGAAGAGCCTTGAGGTGACATGTGCAAAAGAGGAATTGTTGGGCAACTTCCTTCCTACCAAGAGACAATACTACAAGACCAAGCTAAGAAAATTAACAGTAAATCATGCAGTATGTGAGCAAGGCTAAATAATAGCATAATTTAGGTGAAAAGAGTGTAGTTGGCTGAAAGCGCCTGGATTGTAATTGTTTAATACAATAGAAACACTGGCAACATTTCAAGTTAGAAATTCCCGGTTGATTTAACTCACCATTCCCACCATCCCTTAGCAAACCTCCCAGTAAGTTGAGGAGCTCTGCCATTGCTATGAAGTATTTTGGTTTACCAGAAGATTGTTTATCTTGGCTGCATAAATTCCACATGTCATCTCCTACCTTCCCTTGGGTTGAAAGATTCTGAACTTGCAGAAGAGATAAGAAAACTTGCCTTTTGGAATAAAAACACTTTGATATATCAGACACTTTATACAATGCATAAAATATAGATATTCTTAAATGTCCCTCTACTATCTGTTATCTTCCCCACCATCCTTTCAACCCCAGAAACATATTTTAACAAGACTAGAGAATAAAAACAGCATTAGTCCATTTAGGACATTTGTGTGTGTGTGTGTGTGTGTGTGTGTGTGTGTGTGTGTTGCTAGGGATGAAGCCCAGATTCTCGTGCACAATAAACAAGTGTTCTTCCAGTGAACTACGTCTCCATCCTTCCTTTTTTCTAAATAAAATTTTTTTTCTTTCCCAATCATAATACTAAGTTAACTATGATTTTCACCATCAATACATAGTTGTAAATAAACAAACAAAATAACAGAGTATCTTATAGAAGTGACTCTGAGAAATAATTCTCTCATCCATATTTTTCTTCTGATCCAGAAATGACAGGATCTTTATCGTTTCTGTAGGAAAATTAAAGTGGTTTGTGGGAAAGAAAATTTGGGAGGTTTTCTAAATTGGGGGGAACCATGGCCAATGGAGCAAAGAAAAATGACAGTCTGCATGGGATAGGGGGTAGGAGGATAGGTATTTAACTCACTACCTGTCATTAAAAATACCAATATGGCCTAAGATTTTCTACCTTCCCATAAGTGTTTAAAAAATATTTTAGAACTTGCACCACACTAGCAAAGATGCAGCTGCTGTGCTGTTTTTCTTGGCAGGCATCAGGACCCTTTGTGGATACTGAATAAACCTGAGCTTCGAAGTCAAGCAACTCTAGAACCAGACTGCTGAATGGTTCTCCTGAGAGTTCAAATATTTGACTGAAAAGATATGTATAAAACTCACTTCTTGTTTGGATGCTAGAAAATATGGACACTTAACCAGGTGTGAAAACATGGCTGGGCTTCTGTAACTGTGGTGTTAGATATCACTGGTCTCAAGGGGTGTTGGGAAATGAGCCTTCCCCAGCCACCAGCTCACACTAAGGGACAAGGGTCCACCTCTGCTCTCTTGACCTGGTTTCCTTGGGGCTTTCAATTAGGAGCACATTCCTTTCCTCCCTTTACTATTTTCAAGTTTAGTACAGGTCAATAAGCACCTGAAGCTTTTAGGACAGCAAATACGAAGTTTAATCAGCCTCCTGATGAGTGAAAATGCTCTCTGAGTTGTACAGCACTTGAGCCTTTGGCATTTTCCTATTCAAGATAAGCCTAGATAATATCTGGGATCAAATGCAGTTGATGAGGTTTGAAGTACACAAATGCTAACTTATTTTTTTAAAAAAGAAAACTTAGCCTTGTTACACCCCAAAAAGTAGAAGAGTAAGTACGTGGCCTTCTAGCCAAAAACCTTCCATCTTTTAAAAGTTTTCTTTAAATTTTTTTTTATAAAAATCATTAGAAATTTTTATAGATAAATTAGTTGCCTATGGGAACTTGAGACTACTATAGTTTGGATCTAGAATGTCCCCAAAAGCCCATGTGTCAAAGACTTGGTTCCCTGACTGGTGCTGTTGGAAGGCAGTAGCACCTGCATGAGGTAGAGTCTAGTGGAAGGTCTTCAGGTCATTGAGACACGGCATTTAAGAGGACTTGGGTTCCCAGTTTCCTCTTCTTCTTTGCTCTACCATGAGGTAAAAGTGTCTGCTTGACCCCTTGCACCCCAACATGATATCAACAGGGCCAATTAACCATGGACTGGAACCTCTGAAACCTGAGCCAAAATAAACCTTTCTCTTTTTAAGTTGAGTATCTCAGTATTTGTTGTGATGACAGAAATCTGACTAACACAGAGGCCAAAGAAGTAAATGTTTCAAACTAGGAAAACAGCTGGAAAATTCAATCTTCATATAAATAAAAGTTACTAAAGTTTGTTTAATTTGAAGAAGACTGATACAAATTGAAATCATAGTTTTATGAAAATAATCCATAAGCAATTCATGGTGGCCTTTTCAGAAGCACAACATCTGTGACTTTCTTTGGTAAATTAACTTAGTTCATGTTACTGTCAATAAACCAAAAGAATACTTTAAGCCTTTTATTTTTATCTATTGTTAGGAAAATTAAATCCATATTTCTAGGGCTTTGTTTTTCTTGTCAAAATTCACCTGCCAATGGACCTTGCAGATAAATGTGAGGTATGTTTGGTTTTGAACAAATCTAGGAAGTACTGGTTTGAGAACAATGCAGTGGCATTAGGTCTTGGCCAGATACTAATGATTCAATTCAAATAAATTGCACATAGGCCCAGACGTTCTGTATTGTTCTTCATGCAGATCACTTGTAGGAGACCATCTCTTCTTCCTGATTACTCAGGAATCACTCAATGCCCTGGAATTGTAATCATTTGGAGATATATTTTACCTTGTTACAGTAAGTAACAAAAGAACATGCCTAAGTCACATATTTTTCTCGTAAAATGGTTGAGAGTCTCCTTTATCCCAAGATATGATCTCTAAACCTCTGTGTGGAACTGAAAGGGAATATCTGAGTCAGCCCATAAGAGGGGAAACTTGTTTTAGGACACTTGGCAGTGAAGCTTATCTGCCCAGGAGAAGCCCTTTCTGTGGCACCTGATGACTATCCTGCCTAGCTACCCCTTTTATCTTCTACTTAAAGGCTTGAAAGCATGACTTTCTCCCTCATCAGTCTCCTCTGGCTGCCTCTGATCTCCCTACCCCCAACCACCAACCCAAGGTCTGTTCTGCACATGGCCAAGCCTCACCCGGCAGCATGCCAGAGAATGGTCACCTCGTAACTACTTCATAATGATGATGAAAGCACATAGCCATAATGCAGCAGTTAATCATTGCAAAGTGAGCCTCATCTCCAGGACCCAGAGGGGAAATCCAAGCAATGGCACATATTTTTGTCAAAATTTGCCTGTCAGTGGACCTTGCAGATGGAGTGAAGTGAGTTTTGGTTTTGGACAAAGCTAGGGAGTACTGGTTTGAGAAACAATGCAGTTGCATTGGGTCTTGACCAAATACTAATGTTTTAAATAAATACAACTTATTCAGTATTATGTTTGATAGAACCCAGAGAAGAAAAGTCACTTCTGGCTAGAAAATCTGGAAGAGCTTTATGAAGAAGGCAAGACAGAAGATGAGGAAGAATGTGAACCCATTGTGCAGGGGAGTGAGAAAAGACACATGGAATGGAAGAAAAAGTGGCTACAAAGGTAAGCAAGCAAGAAAGGGAGTTGGTGGTAGGAAGAGAAGTAGGAGAAAAGCTGAAAAAGCAGCCTGGTATCCTACCTGGGGGCCTCTGACTTCTATACCAGAGGAGGTAAGCTATTCCTTAGACAAGGGGAGTCATCGAAGGTTCCAAGAATGGGGTTGTCCTAATAGGAGCAATATTCTTCAGAAGATGAATATGACCAGACTAATGGGTTGACTCAGAGATAGAAAGGACAGGAAGCAGACAGCAGCTAGGAGGCTAGCGCAGTGTCTGAGTAACAGGTGATAGTGCAGTTGGAAGTCTGGGACAGACGGGAGAAAGAGAACAAGAATGGAAGAAAGGCTTAGATGGGAGTTGGACCTGAGTAGATGGAGGAGGAAACTACAAAGTCATTCTGAGGTTCCAAGCAGAAGTGACCAGGATCACTGTGTTACCAAGGATGGACAAAGGAAACCGGACTTGAAGACAGAGGACTGTAGGATAGAAAGGAGCTAAGATCCAGAAACACGGGTTAGTGGTGAGTAGGGAGGTCCACATAAGGTAGGACCCCAAGGCAGTTAGACAGTGCTGCTTACTTAATACTCACTTGGTAAGCATTAAGTAAATGAGTGAGAGTATAAAGGGGGAGAAAAATCTGAAAGTATATTCCTTATCTCCACTTAACAAAGATGGAATGCAGTGAAATTCAAATACAAATAAAGGCTGAGAAGTACAAAAGACCCAATGAAGCAGGTGCTCTTAAAAAGCTTAGTCAAATTGAAACCATTCCTGCCATCTAGCTTTGACTTAATAATATAGGCATAACATGATGTAATTTTATCATACAACATAACTTTCGTTAATGAAGTATAACAACCACTGGCAAAATCCGGGAAATGTTTTTTAAAGTACCAAGGGTACTGCTCTGCTCAATAAATTATATAATCAAAATAAACCCATGGCATTATTCTAAAGTAGTGGAATTTCTGAATTCAAGAATCAAGGAGCCATGCTGCCAGAAGTGGCTCATTACGTGGACGTCCAGCAGTGTGAGTCTCTCATTGAGTAGAATGCTTCAGTTCATCAACTGTTGTAAATTGTTTTGTTTTTATTCTGTTTCCCATCCTGTAACTAGAAGCCTATTGTAGCAGCAAAGTTATAGACCATGATCATTTCCCCACTATCCTTTGATATATTTTTTTTTTTTTTTTTTTGTTCTCATTTCTTGAGAGTTTGGGTGCTAGTGGAAGATAAGTGTGAGTCCTTGTCCAAGGAACTCTCAGTGGCCAAAAATAAATGGGAAAGTGTTATAATATTACCAATTTGTATTTCTAAAGCATCCTTACTTGAAAGAGCTTAGAATAGTTTTAGAACTATTTCATTACACCAGTGTACATGGAAAATATGATGGCATTCATGTTATAGATTTTTTAGCTTGGTCAATAAAACTTTCTGTACTCCACCAATAAAGAATATTATTAAGATGTCAACTCTTAAATCTGAGTCCTCTTTTCATGAACGGTCAGTTCCTTCTAAACCTCCATAGTGAATATATCATCCAAAATGATTTTCACTAAAGTGCCCTTGGCTGCAGAGCTAAGCAGGATTAATAATTTTAAGAATCATGGCGTTTCATTTTCAAAGAAAATAATGTTACCATTCTGAGTAATGGTGGGTATGGAGTGAGCTAAGTGGGGAAGACAGTTGTACTGAGGCACCTCCATATGCAAAATTCACCTTTTAACTATGTATGTAAAAAAAAAAATTGTACAAAGGACATTTCACCTCTGTCAGTGGAGTCTAGAAATTTCCACATTACTCCTCACTTTTTTTTTTTTTTTTCAAACCAGCTGCCAAGGATAAGGTAAAATGAGCTCTGGCTAATGGAATTCATAAATCATTTGTTAAGAGCCTGGGCACCTTTCAACTCTAGCATTCTTTTGTGTGGTCCTCAAACAAGTTGGCAGCTATGGCATTTAAAATACCTCGGCACTGTCCTTTGCTCACTGCCACCAAACCCTCAAGGAAAGGGGGAGAGAGGACCAACAACTCTGCTTCCTACACTGACCAAATAATTTCCACACAGGCGGATGAGAGCAGAGACTGATTTGTTCCCACCCTTGAGAGTTAACAAAGGTGGATAAACACAGCTCAGCTACCTGTCTGTTTAATCCTCAAATATTCATGAAGAGGTTCATGGGAGCCAGTCATGAGGGGAGCAAAAATAAAATCCAATTCCTGCCCTCCAAAGAATCCATCAAGGGAGGAATTACAAATATCCCCATTTGATACCACTCTTGAAAGCAGCTGGGCCAATGAACCTTTGCACTGCAAACTCCCCTACTAGGTCTCCTTCTTAGCCTAGGGGAAGTGACAGAGCAAAACTGTGCTAATGAAGGTTGCCACGGCCCCTCCATTCCCATCTATCCATTTTTCTCTCTTCTTCACACAGCTGCTTCCCGCCCTCTGCCTCCATCCCCCACCCACTTTAGAGGCATAGTTATGTGGTTGTCACCCCACCCCCAACACCTCTCTCAGGAAAGGGCTAAAGTCAGTCAATGAACAAGAACAGGTGTGTGCTTTTTCTTGCAATCAGAACAAAGCAGAGTTCCCCTAACAAGTTACTAAATTAAGGAAGTTGATTTTCTTGCATGACTTATGTAAAGCCATGTCCTCCCTTACTTTAAAGCTACTATGTCACTCCAAACTTGAGGATTTAAATCCCAGTCATACTTGTCCTTAAAGCTTTGTAGCTGCTTAGGTATCACAAGTATTATGAACTGGTGAGCAGAGTAGTAATTATGGAGCAGAGGGCCCTTCCTCATAACCACCTCTGAAACATCCCATTGACATAAGCACGTGCTATTCATTATGAGGTGTCTCCAAAGTTCATGTGTGAGATGATGCAAAGTTTTCAGAGGTGAAAAGATTAGATTTATGAGAGATTTAACCTGATCAGTACATTAATCCACTGATGTGGATTACCTGGGCAGTAACTACAGGCAGGTAGGGTGTGACTGGAGGAGGTAGGTCACTAAGGGCCTGCCTTTGGGGTTAATATTTTGCCCCTGGTTTGTGGAGCTCTCTCTCTGCTTTCTCCTTGCCATGTCCTGAGCTGCTTTTGTCTGCCACACTCTGCTAACATGCTGTTCCTCCTCATCTTGGACCCAGAACTAAAGAATAAGCCATCTATGGACTGGGACCTCTAAAACCATGAGCCTAAATAAAATTTTCCTCCTCTAACTCTTCTTGTTAGGTCTTTTGGTCACAGTGATGAAAAAAGTTGACTAAAACACATGCAGCTACACGTGACTGTTTAAATTACCTGGCTAAGGGTATGGCTCCATGGCAGAGGGCTTGGCTGGCATAGTAAAGGCCCTGTAAAAAAAAAAAAAAAAATACTAAAATAAGTTTTAAATCAAGTAAAATAAAGTGAAATTCAAAATTCAGAGTCTCAATCAAACTAGCCATATTTCAAGTCACACCTGACCAGTAGCCATACTATTGAACAGCACAGAATGTTTCTGTCTTTGCAGAAATATTTGTTGGTCGGTGTCACTCTCAACTAATACTCCAACCATGGATGAGGATCACTTTCAGAAGTATTCACCCAACAGCATCTACACCATTTATGTTTTTAAAAAAAATCAGCCATAATAAAAAAATTTAAGCTATAATTATGCAAAACAATTCATTCTCCTACACATAAAAGGACCAGAGACATTTTTCATTATATTCCAAATAAAGATGATAACAAAGAGATGCAGTAAGGATTGAATTGAAATAAGTTAGAAAAAAAAATCAACTTATCTTTTAAACAGGTTTAATCTTTGGAGATCTTTGCAAAGAGTTATTTCATAATGTTTCCAATTCTCACACAATGCTCTAAAATTCACATAAATATTTTAATCGTCTTTTTGTTCTTCTAGTGTTTCATGAAAGAATACATTGAAGGCCTATAGTGTTACAATGTGGTATAATGTACACAAATCACAAGGCAATCTCCAGCCACCAAGAGCAAGGAGGGTAGCACTAAATACAAAGAAGGAACAGGTGACAGCTATCTACTCATGGTACTCCAGCAGCTGGGAAACTTTGTCTTATCTCTTCACAAGCGCATGTTGATGCTCTCTTTCATGATGGCAACAGAAGTATTGATTCTTAGGCAGGACTCTCTTGGCCCATTGTTTCTGCTGCTATCGCTTTGTGGGCTTCTGTAGCATGCCAGTGCCTTACCAGTGTGGGACAGGATGGTGTGTAAGCAACGCAGTGGGATTGAGCTATAAATTGCAAGCCAGAGAGATCTGCAGAATGGCCAGATTGGTGACTAAACTTAGGAAAGAAAAATATAGGAAGAAGTACATTTCCATCCTTGAGATTATCGACCCAACCCTAGTCTATTTCTAACCCACCACCTAATAGAATGACAAAATACAAAGAGCATAAACGAGGAAGCAGAGCTTGGGTTCTGCGATCTTCCTTGCATCTTTCCACCTGTGCACAGTCTGGTCTTCACCTGATTCCCAAAAGTTAATTCCCCTTCCTCTGAATAGCTTAATGGAGGACAGCTTACCACTCAAAACTCAGAGAATCAGCTTCTCTTTCAAACATGAGCCACAGTACATCCCAAAGATCTTCCTTCTGCCCCATCTCTCTTGTAGTATTACACTTATTCCCTTGGTGGCCTATCATGTCAGCTGAAAAGCAACATTCAAATCAGTGTCAATCAGTCAACACATACTTCCTGGCACCCCTTGTGGAGTTTCCAGATGGAAACACTCTCTCTGTGAAAATGCAAATGTCTGAGAAAGGAGAGCAATCTAGAGTCTCTGAGGCCTTGACCATTGATGAGTGAGAGTCCTAATCACTTGGACAGCAGAGGCAAGGGTGGGGCTGGAGGAGCACATGGAGAGTGGAATGTCTGTAGTGTTCGAGGCAGAGAAAGTAGCACATCCATGTGGCAGCAGCATTCTCATTGCTCCTGAGCTCTCCAGAAGAGGTGTTAGGGCAAAGCTGATGGGTTGGGACTTAACCAGCAGGCCCTTTCTTGTCTTCCAGGCAGATGGGAACATTATATTGGAAGAGATAAACAGGGCCGAGCATGTTTCAAAGCCTACATGGAAAAGTAGGTAAGTTCAGCTACTGAGCTGCTCTATGACTCCACCAAGATGACAGTTTTAATTGCACTTGCCAAATGAGCTAATTATGGTCAGAGAAAGTTAACACTGGGGCTGCAATGAACAACGCTTTTTTTCCTGTGAAATGCAGCACACAGGTGACATCCTTATGCAATTCAAGTGCTTCTTTAGGGTTTGGAAAGATATTTAAACCAAAAGAGTTCAAGATAAAGGGGAAGGAGGGGAAGAATATCTGTGTGGGATTGTGAAGGTTGAGTGGTGAGCAGGAAGTGGAGTTCAAAAGAGATAGACTAATAGCTCACAAAAGGCAGCAATAAGTGGGAAAGAGCAATTAATTGGATCAGTCTGTTAAGGCTCAAAACAGTCTGATAGGAAGAAGACGTAACATCCTGATTCCCGAGTTAGCATCCCAAATCTTCCATATGACTAATAATTAAAGCCAGCTCTTGGGAAATAAATTCTTTCATTTGTATATTCAAAGCAGGGAATGCAGTAAGCCCTTTGACCGTACTCCAAATTTTCTTTTGGAAGGTAAATTCCTTAAGATCCTCAAAAAAATGTTTGGAAGCATTCTATATAGCCATGACAAACTTGAGGTTCTAATGAAAGGACCAGCAAACAATCTTTACTTCCAAAAGTTGAACTGCATCCCAACCTATCCACAGAATTTGTTTTTGAAGACTCAACTGCTAGCGTCAGCATGTACTTCAGGAAGTCTTTTTGAGGATATTGTTAGGTTTTTCTATTCCTTTTTTCATTTTGTTATTCTGCTTTTATACACGAAAGCACACATGTACACACTCTAACTCCTCCAGGAATTTTGGCAGAAACAGAACAACGAGGTACACTACAAGGAGCAGAGGTAACGAACACACCGGTCACTTGGGAGCCCAGAATAGAAAACAGAGACATGTATTCAGCCAGTTCTCCCTCACCTCAGCTATCACCTGGGGACAACCCTAGACTACAGGAAGAAGAATGACCTTGGTCCCTGTTGAAATGGTTACTAGCACAACCACATTGAATGTTGATGATTACTTTTTTTCATGCCGTTTTCAAACTGGGTAATAAATTCTCCACCATCTCTCAGGAAGTGAGTTATTCAAGTTTTGTGAATAAGAGAAAAATGAGTGAGAAAAACTCAGTGAAGTACATGGTATTGATCATTGAGAAATGACAAGAAAATAACTTTTTCCTTAGAGTATTTTTTTTTATTTTATTGTTTTTTTTTTTTTTTTTTATTGGAGTTTTATATACAGTAGTTGGGTTCATCCAGACAAACTCATACATGCATGGACCTTTTTTGGTTTTTTTTTTTTTTGTTTTTTGTTTTGTTTTGTTTTTTTTTTAACTCTCTGCTTCTAACAAAAATCAGTGGAACTAGTCTAGGAAGAAGAGAAGTATAAAAAGGCCCCTGTGTTGGAAGAAGCAATAGAGGATGTATTTGATTGAGTTTGGAGAAAATACACCAATTAGAAGAAAATAGCTAGATGGCATCCCCACGGACAGTCTGGGGGTGGGGGTTTCACACTGAGGACAGTGAGAGCAAAATACCTGTCAGCTAACATCAAAAGCCTAAAGAGCCCAGGGAGCAGCAGTTGGCCTCTAGCCATGCTTAATGACCATTAGAATCATCTGTTATGCACAGGGCACTGGGCAAACCTCAAGTTCCTGAGATGCCCTTCAGTAGGGCTTGGGTGAGGCCAGTAAATTTGCATAGCTAACAAACTCCAGGTATTGCCAATGCTGCTTGTTCTGAGGACAGGCACAGTTCTCCAGGGGAGTTTGGCTAACATTCGAGTGACTGGAATCTTATGGGAAACTCAGTCTCTGTTTTCTTTTATTAGATGGTACAATTGCATCATCTTTAGGCCTCTTAGAGAACAGGGTGTTGACCTACTTGCAGCTGAGGAGCATCAGTCTGTCCAGCAAGGTCCATGTTCCCAGGATTCAGGGAGGATGCACGTTGCTGAGTATGGGTTCTTTATGGCAAGGGTCACACTGGGAAAAGTTGGGGAAATTGTTCAAATACACACATAGCTTTTGGAACCCTTCTTTACACTAACAGAAAGGCTTGTTATTCTGCTATTGCACTTATTTTCAGTCTTAAAGGCGCCACTCAGGTGAGCCCTACTTATTATACCAGGACTTCTTTTCTCCCCTTCTTCACAAGCAATGGCTCATTTCTAGCACTTTTAAAAGTCCTTGGAGACTTCTGAATACCTGTTAAGAAAACTGAGACTCACATTAGTTCTGGAAAGAGAGCTGAGATTGTCAAACACATTGGTGTTGAGCTTGATTTGGTGGTGATGGGATCAGGCCCTCTCAAAAAGAAATTGCAGTGATATACACAGTCTTTTAAGTGAAAAAGTCAATGACTCCTAGTCAGGTATATTCTGTTTGACCACCTAAAATTGTGTCCCCAGGTGATGTGAGCAAGACAACCACTTTAGCTATTTGTTGAAAAGCCTCACTTCCACTGCACAACCATTTCAGCACTTCTTCATTAAATTTAAAACATCAAAGAGGATTTGCAAATCTGGAAAACATTTATGAAAAATTTAAATGGGGTGTCACTTTGGCAGTGTAAGTGGCATGAACTGTTTGATTTTCAACTATTTACAGATGTCTCTGGCTCTGGGACTAATGCATATATTTTCTAGGAGAAATTTTGTATGCAAAGTTTTGACCAAATTTGCCTGAGAGAAGAAAATTAGTTTAAATCTATATAGTGGAACTGCCTCCCTATATGCAGTATGTGTCTTTTTCATCAGATATATGAGAAAAGAGAAAATTTTTCCCCAAATTTGTATTGTATTACAGTTCTTGATATCTGAAATTCTGCATGAGAAGATTTAAGAACTTAATGTTCTATTCTCATTTTTGTTTGGAATTCCTGAGTTCCAAAGTTGCCAAATCCTTTCTTTCCTGTTTCATATTTATGCCTGAGAACTTTCTTTAAATAACTATCTGGAAACTGGACACATAAGACAATGCCAAAAGACAATATGAACTGGGGACATATCTGGCCCTCTTCAAATCTAGAAATTTTCCCAAACATTGTTTTTTTGGTTTTTTTCCCAAAGATTCCAGTAATAAATGATACTGTGACTCAGAGCTTCTACCCTTGGGAAAAAAGAGAAGAAAGTTCAGGGTTTTGTCTAGAATATTTTGAAAGACTAAATGTTTTCTGTAGACTAAATGTTTTATGCAATTCATATTTTAGTTATCATTTATGTCACTTCTTACCCTGAAAATAATTTGATGTGACTTACAAAAGACCATACAATACTTTAAAAACTAGCTAAGAAAGTGGGGAAAAAGAAAAAAAAAATAATTGCCATAATTATATTTCACTAATGTTTGGCTGCATATTGGGACCTGAATTTTCTTGTAGTCAACCAAGAAAAGGAAACTCTCTTTTTGAAACTATTAGTGGGAAAAAGTTGCTCATGAGAAATATAATCTAGTGCTGGTGTTAAGACTGAGTGAAAATTTTGCATGAATAAATTGATAATATTCTGAATGGCTTTCTTGCATTGTATAATAATGACTTTAAAAAGACTGAGGTCAGCCCGGTGCAGTGGTGCACACCTGTAATCCCAGCAGCTCAGGAACCTGAGGCAGGAGGATGGCAAGTTTAAAGCCAGCCTCAGCAAAAAGTGAGGTGCTAAGCAACCCAGTGAGACCCTGTCCCTAAATAAAATACAAAATAGGGCTGGGGATGTGGCTCAGTGGCCATGTGCCCTGAGTTCAATCCCTGACACCCCCCCCAAAAAATTAAAATAAAAAATAAAAAGACTGAGGTCTGTACACCCCTCAACAAAGACCAATGGTTTAACCCCAAAGGAGAACACAATTAAAGCAACCCCAGGAAGGGGCAGAAAGATGTAGTCCAGAAAATCAGCTGAACCTGAAGCCATCTGAATTCAAGGACAACATTCATGCATTTTTGACAATCTTCTCTAGATATTCTTATCTTGAAACCAAACCTTTAAAACATGTCAAACCCAGTCATGCTTATCACTTGGGGAGATTGTTAAAAATGGAATTTTGGAGCATCACCCAGGTCTAACACATCAGCATCTCTGAGTTAATGCCTTGGTATCCTCTGGTCTTTCTAAAGGATGACCAGATATGGCTACCATCACACCGAAGTATTTGACACATTTAAACCTTAATAAATATGCTGCCTCCGATGGCTTCTGTGACCCTGAACACTCTCTCTTGTTTCTTTACATTTCTTATAGCTGTTTCTCCAATTCTACCTCTTTTTCTTCTTACCTAAATGGTTTGTGACTTTCTTGTTTTTTTTTCTTCAGTCTCAAATCTAGTGGCACAAATAGATATTTCTATTCAACCACCTCACCAAAAATGTCCCTCCCCAAAATTATCTTTCTCTGCTCCGAGTACATTTTCAACTGCCTACCAGGGATCTTTGTGTAAATCTCTTATCATTTTTTATACCAATGCCCATCCCAATTGGTCATTTCCTCTTTTTGATAACTCCATTATCACCAGTACCTTTCCAGTTATGCAAATTTGAAACCTCAAAGACAGTTTCCTTTCTCTTCGGGCCCTAACACCATTTTCAATCAACTGTCGGCTCCTTTTAATGGTATTTCTAAAATGTCAATCTCATTTGTAAGTCCCTCACTGTCTTCTCTCTACAACTGCCCTATATTGGATCCTCATGGCTTATTGAGGATTATGCAAATTATTAAACTGTATAATATTCTTCAGTCTAGACACTTGAGGAAAAGTTGGAATAGTTTGGGTAGGATTCAGTTTTAGATTCATAAAGCATACCTCTGACAATCAAAGTCTCATCTTGTACTTACCAGAATAAGTTGCAGGGTCGGTCTTCATATATCAGCCTGCCTTTCCAAACATCTTTAGCCCATACCAGTGCTGCCCTTTCCCATCTCTGTACCAAAGTGCATGCTGTTTCCTCCAGTGGGGATATCACCCCACTCCCATCCCACTGAGATCCAAATCCCACCAAGTCTTTAGGGTCAGTCAACTGTGCCTCCCACACATCAATTAGATTTAATATCTTTCCCAAAGTTGGGGTTCAATTAATATTGGATGAATGAGTGAATAAATAAAAGAATCAATATTCTTATCAAAATTTTCTCTTGGTCACATTATACAGGGAAATAAGAATTGTTTTTATTATTTCTCATTTATTTGAGTCCGTTCTTTCTGGGGAAAGAAACATTCCTTGATGCTCTTTCATAACCGAAGAGAAAAATATTTCATATGTGACCCTTCACAGGAAGCAGAAAACCTTTCTATGAGCCACATGTCATAGACTCTCAAGGAGACCTTGAATCAGAGGATCCGTGAGGGGCAAGCCGAGGCATAACAGAGGGAAGTCTATGGGTCAGACACCTGCACGAGATCTCAAGACCAGGCAGCTCTGCAGAAGAGCAATGGCTTAGTTAGGAAAGAAGTATGGGGGCTCAGGAGCATCACTTTCTCTTCACCTGCTGCTATTATGGGTGCAATGACACCATGGGACACTGTGATTTATCAGAGGAAAATAGCCTGGTAATAGGAGTAGAACTAGACCTCATTAAGATGAAACAGTGTCTGATATCCTTGAGTCAGACAAAAGAGAATATGAAATTGATGTGGTCAGCATTACTGCCAAGCTGCATTTGAAAAGAATCAAACAAAGTAGCAATTGACAGCACTTCAGGAGGAAAATACTCACAAATGAAACAGAAGCATGTTGAATGTAAACCTCCAGTCTTAAATGCACTAAAATATGACTTTATGTTTCTATAGTTAGATCATTTTGGAACAGATCTATAAAAGGAACAAGGTGTATACTTTTAATATGTTCTTACCAGAGCCCTACAGCAAAGGGTGGTGGTAGGATTAATTTAATTACCAAACTGTCATCTCTTTGAAATAAGTATGGACATGTTTCTAGGGCTGAAAAGACAGAAAGTGCTTTATGGAAAAGGGGTGGGAGAAGAGTTGGTGACACCTGACCTGAAGAATAGTACTGGACAGAGTCCTCGAGATCTTCAACTGTTAAATAAAGGAATAGTTAGATATGCATCATAACTGCTTCTTGCCACTTCCCAAAACTGTAGGTAAGGTAGAGACATTTATTTAGAGTTCTCCTTAACCAGTAAGCCATGCAGTCTATACATACGAAATAGTCCTCATGCAAATGAAAAATCTATTTTATCAAGTTGCTTTTAAAAAGAGTCAACATGCTTTTTTTTGTCTGAGGAGCAAATGATAACTAGTAACCTTTCACTCCATGTGAGATTTGGTATTACCCTTTGTTGTTTATTGTTATTTATTAACAGAAGAAAACTTGATAATCACTATTTTCCCATCCAAAAAAATATTTATTCATGTTTTCCATTCAAATCCTCACAATGTACTACCTCTTATCTATAACCCAGGGGACCATCTCAAGCCTTTTATCTCAAAGTTTTGTATCTCCTTCCCGTCCCTCATCACACTTCCAAAACAACTGAAGAATAGCGCTGAGCTAAGAAAGGAGTCTCTAGGATCTTTGAGGGTGCAGCAGGGGTCAAATTTGTTCTGGAGACGTGACCTGGAAGTCAATTCCATTTCCTCCTCCGGGCTACAGTGTTCCTTCTTCCTTCACTTAGTGGCTAACAATTTTTAAAGTGAGAGATGTGTAGACTTTAAATAACATGAAGCCATCTTTTTAAAACAATTATCATGTAATCTACTTAGTTTTATAAACTTCAAGTGAAATACATCTATACGTGGCAGATACTCTCTGGCTTAAAAATAAATTTCTTGTCTTAGATGGTTTCACTAGAACAGCATGTAGCATGGAATAAATCTTTGGAGAGCCTCATCTTATTGGACATAGAGCGCTTCTTCAGCCAACTGTGACAGCAATAATAAAGGGTGCAGTTCTCTGCTGTGGGAAAAGGCAAAGCAAACAAAAAAGTGCAATATGTTCCTCACAGAGACTTGCTTTGAAACATGACCAATAATAATTGCAAAGGAAGGAGAATCTTTCCCATAAGTCTTCAGAAACCTACTTTATCTGAACAGTTGACTTAAAACCCAGAAACAATGGGCTTCTCTGATTTTCATTTTACTTCTTAATATAAATAAAATCTTCCAACAGAGCACAGGAGCAACATGGATAAGGTTAAAACCACATTGGACTGGCAGTGCAGAGACCCAGTCCCGTCTCTGGGTGACCAGGACTTCATGTGTCAGTTATTGCACCTTTGTGGGCCTCCTTCCCCCATCCCATCTTCTGCAAAGTGAAATTCAGTAATTTCATGTATTGAGAAAAATTGACCAATAAAAATCAAAATAAAGCTTCTGTGGAAAGATTCATGAATATCTAATTGAAATCACAGCATATACACTATTTTAAAGAACTTTCTTAAGGGATTCATCTTTCTAGCTTTGACTCTCCTTAGTAAAATTTTCCTAAGGAGAATTACAACAAAAGACAGCAGGGTTAAAAAACAAAACAAATCATTTTTTCCAGATCCTAGAGCCTATACAAATATGGTGTGCAAAATGTATGGCAGGAGGAAAGGAAAAGCAAGGAAAACCAAGTTGACCTGCTGCAGACCCTTTTGCCAACATACCCGGTAAGGTTATTTTACAAGCCAAGAGGAGATGGTGGATTTTACCCCAAAAGAAACTCTGGGGTCAAAAAACAAACAAGCACTATTGGAAATCATAACCATTTAATTTCTACTGTGATAAATGAACATTTCATTTTCTCTATTTAGCATACAATAAAAACTTACTTATTAATGAACTGTATTGTAATGAATTGAAAGGAGTTCTTGCATGTGATGGAGGAAAAAAATATGAAAACCCCACAAACACAAGGACCATCATTTCACATTAATATAATTCTCTTTCCCACCCATTTCTCACAATCATGTACTCTTGATATATTTAATCTTTTGCAATGGTTCCCATAGCAACTCCTCCTGGTAGTGTACAGCTGAAGGCTACTGTATCTTGAAACCCAGCCCTGCCCTGGGCAGGTTTTTTTTTTTTTTTTTTTTCCCTTTCTCTCCCCACCACTCCATTTATGTTTGTATTAAATCTGGGGTATCAGCTCCCCTTGCACTGACCATCGGAAAACTGCTGGAGATAAGAACATGAGACCCTTTTAGGACAAAAGATATGCTACTTTTATCTTTCATGATTTTCAAAGTAGAGGTCCTTATTCATTTAAATCTACCCTCTTCATCACTATATACAACTTCCTCAACAGCACCTATGAACATGAAGAGGTGCCCTTTAAGTGGTATTAATTAAAATCTGTCCCTAAGGAATAAAAACATCACCTCTTCTCTGCCCTCAGTTCTGGGGTAACCAGGAAAACAAGATGCTGCAAATCCTCTGTTCAGTAATTCATGGGGGGCTCACAGGCAGGTTTGCAAACAGCAGCTTTGAGAGAGCATAATACTTAAGAATCCGAATGGTAGGATATACTTCTCATTTCCTCCCTGCAATTTGTTTCTCTGCCCCCAGATAATACCAGCTCTGAGGAGTGGGCTCAGGGACTAGAAAATCAAATATTATTATTAATCACTGTAATTACTTTTCTTGGCCCAACTTTGGAGCTGGGAAGCAAACCAAATTCTCTTGAGTGCAGTCCTAGCTAAAACATGTTGCAAAGCCACCATTACCTCATTCTTAGTCATCTTAAGCTAGAAAGAATATTACTGCAATTTTTTTTCTAAACTATAATTCAGCTTGTTTACATACATTCACCTCATCAAAGACAAGGTTCAAAGTGCTTCTCTCTGAAGACTGAAAAAAAATCTTGTCTCTAACTCACAAATGTCAAAAAAAAACTTCAGGGTAAATAAAATTAAAAATTACTTATGTATATTTGTATGCAAATACACTTTTGCTTACCAATTGAGGAGAATTAAGGTTTCTGAGTTAATAATATGTAAGTGACTTGTTTGATATAGCAGTTATACTTCCAATAAGTTAATGACACATTCTCTTTTCTAAAAAATGCCCATCTAGGGTATCAACCATTGCAAAACTATAGGGTGCTATTTGCTCCTGGAGAAATGATAAATTTATGTATTTATTTAAGCCATTCCTCAGCAGAGGAGATTAGTGTTTTAATCTTAAACCCCCAAACAGCCTATGAAGACAATTTTGTGTCCTAAAAAGCACATTATGACAAACAGCATATTTTGACATAGAAGCAAATATTAAGTACATTAAGTGCATCTCATTTAAAAACATTACTATGGGCTATAGAATACACCAAAATACTCTGGTAGAGATCTGTGATCAGATTAAATTATCCTCTTGTTCTCTATTCAACAACAGTTAAAAGGTTATTTGAACTTTTCAACCAGTGGATTTACCATCAAGAAGTCAAGTTTGAAACTACATGGACTCAACATTATTGACTATTTATTAAATTGCCACTGTGACTTAGCTTTTCAGGTGGCAGGAAACCAAAGCCTTTTTTTTTATGTGAGCTAGTTTAGACACACTGTATTCTTACATAATTTGGGTCATGTCAGTTTGCCTAAAAAAGTCAACTACAGAAACCCTAAGATCTCTTTGATCATATAGTGATCAAAACATGAATTTGATCCACTGATACTTTCAGGAATGTGTAATTAAACACACCCTTAAAATTGTTCATATTCTGTGGGTCAAATGGTAGCATATGAGACAAATAGTGCAAATCCTATTTTCTTTTTTTTCTTTTTGAAAATATATTATTGAAGTATAATTGACATATAATAAACTGCATAATGGAAGTATACAATTGAATAAGGTTAATTTTTGTATCACTGCCACATTCAAGATAAGGAACATATCTGTCACCCAGGTAAGTTCCTCATGTCCCTTGGTAATGCCTCCTTCTTCTTTCCCCTCCCCAGATTCCATTCCAATCCTTAGTCAACCACCCCCATCTACTTTATTTCACCATAGATTAGTTTGTATTTTCTAGAATTTCATATGAATAAATTTTATATGTGAATTATTTTTGTTGTTCTTCTGCCTTCTTTCACTCAGTATGATTATTTTGAGATTCATCCATGTGGTTGTGAATATTGATGATTTGTTCCCTTTTATTACTGAGTTGTATTCCACAGTCTGGAGATACCAGACAGTGTTTATCATTCAGTTGTTGGTGGACAGTGGGGATGTTTCCAGTATGGGACAAATAAGGCTTCTGTGAATATTTGTGTATAAATCTTTGTCTGCACATGAGTTTTGATTTCTAGGAATAGAGTAGCTGGATCATACAGTAGGTTTGTCTTTTACTTCTAAAGAAACTGACAGACTAGTTCCAAAGGAGATGTTCCCTTACACATTACCACTAGCAGTGTGTAAAGAGTTCCAGTTGCTCTACATCCTTGCCAACATTGATATCATTGGTCTTTTTAATTTTAGACTTTTGAATCAAAGAGTAGACATATGTCATTGTGGTTTTAATTTGCATTTCTCATATGACTAATGATAGTATCTTTCCATGGGCTTATCTGCTGTGCATATATCTTCTTCAGAAAAATATCTACTCAAATCTTATGCCCATTTTGTTTTTGGCTGTTTGCCTTCTAATTACTGAGTCTTAGAAGCTTCTTTACCATACTACAAATTTAAAGTTCCTTAGTCAATACATGATTTGTAAATGTTTTCTCCCAGTGTCTGTCTTTTCATCATCCTCATAGTGTCTTTCAAAGAGCAGCGTTCTTAATTTTGATGAAGTCTAATTTAGCAAATTTTTTACTTTTGTAGATTGTGCTTTTAATGTTACATATGAAATGCCTTGGTCTAAGCAAACATAAGAAATTTTTTCTCCTATATTTTCTTCTAGGAGGTTATAGATTTATATTTTATATTTAGATCTATGATCCACTTAATTTGTATGTGGTACAAGGTGTAGACTGATGTTCATTTTTGTAGGTACTACCATTCAATTATTCCAGTACAATATAATGAAAGATTATCCTTCCCCACTAATTTGCCTAGACAACTTTTTAAAAAACTCACTTAACATATATGCATGAGACTACTTATGAATACCCTACTCTGGTTGTGTCTATTTTTCCTTGCAGTTCTATCTGCTTTTGTTTCCTCTACTCTGAAGCTCTGTTATTAGGTAAATTAACATATTCAGTGGTTGTGCTATAATGAATTGACCCTTTTATCATTATGAAATGACCTTCTTTAGCATGCTAATATCCTTTGCTCTAAAACCTACTTTGTTTGATACTAACATAGCCACAGTAGCTTATTTGTAATTAAGGTTAGCATGAGGTATCTTTTTCCAAATTTTTACTTTGAAACTAATTTTGTCTTTACAGTTAAACTGTAAATCAGCCTATAGTTGTTCTTGGGTTAGTTTTTATTTGTTTTTCTTTTCTTTTCTTTCCTTTTTTTTTTTTTTTATCACCACCTAACAGTTTCTGCGTTTTAATTTAAATGAGACCTCTGTAACTTAATGTAATTATCAATATGGTTAAATTTTACCTACCATCTCACTACTTATTTGTATTTGTCCCATCTATGTCCTGTTCCTTTCTTCCTTTTTCTCTGTCTTCCTTTTAAGTGGGTATTATTAAAATTTATTTCTTTATTTAAGACATCATTGACATCTACTTTATGTCAGGCATTGTTGTAGGCACTGGAAATACAACTGTGAGTAAAACAGACATAATCCCTGCCTTCTGAGACTTACATTCCCTATGGAAAATAGCAAAGAGATCAGGTGGCCGACTGAAGCAGGTATGTAAGGAGAATGGAAGGTAAGAGATCACTGATTACGTAAGACCTCATAGATCATTGTAGGGTGTTTGGATTTTATTCTCAGTGTGATGGGAAGCTACTGATACCTTCTGAGCATGAAAGTAACATTATCTGCTTTACATTTTTAAAGAATCACTCTGTCTGCCATATGACAAAGCTCTAGTAGAAGCAGAAAACAATTAGGAGGGTGTGCTGTTTCCAAGGAGAGAGAATGGCATTTAGAATAGATGACACAGTGAAGATGGTGTTTGGAGTTTGGCTATATTTTTAAGGTAGATTGACAAAGCTGACTAATAAGTTAGCTATGGGATGGAAAAAGAGAAATCAATCCCATTTTATGTGAGCAATTACATGAAAGTTGATGCTACTTGTCATAGAAGGTTAAGTTTTGTTTTGAATACCCTAAGTTTGAGATGCTCAATAGACATTCAAATATTAATTAGGAAGTTGGATAGGAACCTCGAAGATGAGGGGAGAGGTCATGCTGGGGAGAGATATTTAGGAATGAACAGTAGACTTGTGTGAAAATAAGAAAATATTCCAATTGGTAACTCCAGGGGAATAAATTATTTTCTTACAATACAAATATGGTACATCTCTTTGTACTCCAAGCCCAACACACAGTCTGCAGTAGTCAAAGTCCTATTGATTGTGTACAATAGAAATGGACTCTACATAACTAAAGTAAAATGAGAACATTAATTTAGAGAAAATTTTTACACAACTGAAGGACAATTGGAAACCATGTGACAAGAGGGGCTGCCAGAAACCAAGGCCAAACCAGAGACCTCCATGATAAGAGCTGAGGAATTGCCATTAATAAAGCTCAGCCCAATGGCTTTAAGTTGCAATGCCCTAAAAAGCCAGTGGAAACCAGAGGAAGGAAGGACCACCTATTCCTCATTTGTTCAAGAGAGTTACAGAAATAAATCCTTGCTATTTGAAGTGTCTTGGATCAGCATGTGCAGAAAACCCTAGAAGGCAGAATCCTAGTTCCCACCCCAGAACTACTCAACAGAATTTTATATATATATATATAGTTTTTCCATTAGTTTTTCTGAGTATTACTATATATACACATGACATATTTATTTTGTGGTCATCTATTCATACTTATAACCCCAAAACCTTAATTCCATTTCAGTGCCTTTACCTTCCCTACTTCAAATGTCCTTATCTTGAGCATCACTTAATGCCACATTTTTTGCTTGAGTCTTCAGATAGGGTCTACAGATTTCATCAAGAGATGGATAGGCCACCATTCATACACCTCTTTCTATCCTTCCCATTATTCTTACTTGATGCTCCAAAATACTTTCTTTTATAATTTCGTTCCTTTTGGAACAATTTCCCATAGTCATCATTTAAGGGTAGATTGACTGGTGGTGAATTCCTTTAGTTGTTTTGTTTTTGTTTTTTCACCTGAGAATGTCTCTATGTTCCTTCATTCCTGAAAGTTTCACCAGCAGAAGTCCTGGTTAGCATTTTTTCTTTTTGTTTTTGTTTTGGCATTTTTGAAAAATGTTGTGCTACTTCTTTCTGGTCTCCGTTATTTCAGATAAGAAATTCACCGTGATTCTAGTTGGTGTTTCTGATAGGTAACAAGTTTTTCTCTAGTGCCTTTAAATATTTTTCTCTTTGCTTTCAGCTTTCAGAAGTTTAATTACAGTGTGTCTTAATGTGGATATTTTGGGGTTTCTTATTTGGAGTTTGCTCAGCTTCTTCACTCTGAGGTATGTGTCATTCACAAAAAGTGAAAACTTAGCCATTATTTCCTTGAATACTGGTTTACCTACTTTTTTTCTCTTTGCCTTTTGAAACTCCAATGATATAAATATCGGGTCTTTTGTTCTTGTCCCAGAGTTCCCTGATGTTCTCTTCATTTTTTCTCCAATCTGTTTTCCCTCCTTGTTCAGATTAGATACATTCTATTTCTTGTCCTCAACTTTGCTTATTCTATTCTCTGTCATACCCACTCTACTATTGAGCTCACCCAGCAATTTTTAGTTTCTCTTATTGAATTTTATTAGCCCTATAATTTCCACTTGGTTCCTTTTTTATCCTTTTATTTCTTGTTGATACCTTCTATTTTTAAAATTTCTTTCAAAAGAATTAATAATACCTTGTTGAGGGATCTTTTTTATGATGAGTGCTTTCAAATCCTGATTCTTAGTGTGAAGGTGATATATATTATATCCTGGACATTTTGGCTTTTATGTTAGGAGACTCTGGGCTCTATTTAGATCTTTTATGATAGCAGACAGTCAATCTATTTAGGTTTAGCACAGAGGTCCTGGCCTGCTTCTATGGGCTGTGATTCCAATGACATCTAATTTTCAGAGCCATGCAGTGCCACTTCTCTGCTTGCTTTCTCCGGTGCTACTGGGGCTCTCACTAGTCCATGCTGGTTTTGCTGGTGGGGTCAGGGTATAGTTTCTCCAAGCCAGGGTGTCAAAAACCTGTAGGAGGAGGTTTCAAGATGGCGTCCTAGAGGGTGGCTGCATTTCATGTTGCTCCAGGACTCAGGATTCAAAAGAGGAGATATTGAGACACTTCGGACCAACTCAAAGCAGCCAGGTGACTCTCACCCGTTGGGAAGGCGTCCTGGATGGGACGGTGGTCCCGGAACGCAGGGAACTTAGTGAAGTAGAGCTGCCGGCAAGACGCCCCTTCCCCCGCTGGAGCAGTGAACTCGGACAACTGGGAGCGCCGTAAAGGAGGCCGCTCGGCACAGCGCTGGGACTCGGAGCAACCACTGGGGCCCCGGCGGCTGCCCAGGGGAGGAGCGGTGAGGAGAGCTGTGTGGACTCAGAACACCGGGGCCTGCCCTGAGGAGGAGGAGGAGGAGCGTGGCCGCTTGGATTCGGAGTGACTACACCAGAGCTACAGGCGGTTGCCAGAGGAGGGGCTGCGTGGCGAGCTGTTTGGACTCGGACCACTTCTGAACACCGGGGCCTGCCCAGAGGAGGAGGAGGAGGAGGAGGAGGAGGAGGAGGAGGAGCGCGGCGGGTCGTGTGGACTCGCAGTGACTGCATTAGCGCTCCAGGCAGCTGCTCAGAGGAGAAGGCGAGTGGTGAGTTGTTTGGACTTAAAGTGACAGCTCCTGAACACAGGGGGGCTGCCTGGAGGAGGAGCGTGGTGGGTCGCTTGGTCTTGAGTGGCCGCACCAGAGCTCCGGGCGGTTGCCCAGAGGACCCGTGCAGCGGGTCACGTGGATTCAGAGCCACTCAGAGTGACCGCTCCTGAACACCCGGGGGGTTATCTGGAGAAGGAGGAGGAACGGGGAGGGTCACTTCGACTCGGAGTGATTGATTGCCCAGGGCTACGGGTGGTTGGTGGGAGGAGGAGGCACGCAGTGAGTTTCTTGGACTCTTAGTGAACGCACTGGAATACTGGGCAGCTGTCTGGAGGAAGAGGCGTGTGGCAGGTCTCTGGGACTCAGAGCGATTATACGGGGCCCCAGGTGGCTGCTCAGAGGAGGGGCCGCATAGCCAGGCGATTAGGTGCAGAGCAGGGTCCCAGGACCTAGGAGGCTTCTTGGTGGAAGAGCCTCACAGAGACAGGCTTAGGGGCGGAGTGAAGGTTCCAGGACTGTGGGCAGATTCTCTGAGGAGAGGCAGCCTAAGGAGATTCATCTGCGAAGGGTGAGGCTCCCAGGCCCAGGAGGTAGGGCCGGGCCCCTGGGAATTTTGCAGATGAAGGCAGCCCAGCCCAGGCGGTAGCTGTAAATTGAGGGGAACCTCTAGGAGGGAACTGACCAACGAGACCTCCCCACTGGGTGAGTCTTCCTTGCCGGGTGAGGTTTCCCCACAAGGATGGTAAAACCAGAGACTCAGGCCCAAACAGGCCGTGCCTCAGCCCGCAGCCTAGGTCCCCTTTGGATGACCATTGGTTAACAAGTGGAGGCACCTCTGCCCACTAGCAGGGATTATACCCCACCTGAAGGCCACCACTCCTAGAGAGGCAGCTTCCTTGTGTTGCACCGCATTATCAACTTCCTCCAAGACTTCAGCCTACTGAAGGCTAAGAGGGGATATATATAGAAATCTTCAGGGACATTGTTAGTCAATAGAGGAAATCTGCAATATCTCAGCAGTCCACTGATACCTGAACAATATGAGAAAACAAGGAAAGAAAATGCTGCAAACAAATCTAGATATTACATCAATAAAACCCAATGACAGCATGGCAGAAGAAATGACCGAAAAGAAGTTCAGAATGTACATAATTAAAATGATCAGAGAAGCAAACGATGAGATGAAAGAGCAAATGCATGCACTGAATGATGAGATGAAAGAGCAAATGCAAGCATTGAATGATCGCACCAATCGACAGTTAAAAGAGCAAATACAGGAAGCAAAACATCATTTCAATAAAGAGTTAGAGATATTGAAAAAAAACCAAACAGAAATCCTTGACATGAAGGAAACAATAAACCAAATTAAGAACTCCATAGAAAGCATATCCAATAGGATAGAACACCTGGAAGACAGAACCTCAGACATTGAACACAAAATATTTAACCTTGAAAACAAAGTTGAACAAACAGAGAAGATGGTAAGAAATCATGAACAGAATCTACAAGAACTATGGGATATCATGAAAAGGCCAAATTTAAGAATTATTGGGATTGAGGAAGGCCTAGAGAAACAAGCCAAAGGAATGAACAATTTATTCAATGAAATAATATCAGAAAATTTCCCAAATCTGAAGAATGAAATGGAAAATCAAGTTCAAGAGGCTTATAGGACTCCAAATACACAAAATTACAACAGACCCACACCAAGGCACATTATAATGAAAGTACCTAACATACAAAATAAAGACAGAATTTTAAAGGCTGTGAGAGGAAAGAACCAAATTACATTCAGGGGGAAACCAATACGGATATCAGCAGATTTTTCAATCCAGATCCTAAAAGCTAGAAGGGCCTGGAACAACATTTTTCAAGCCCTGAAAGAAAATGGATGCCAACCAAGAGTCTTATACCCAGCAAAACTTACCTTCAAATTTGACAATGAAATAAAATCCTTCCATGATAAACAAAAGCTAAAAGAATTTACAAAAAGAAAGCCAGCATTACAGAACATTCTCAGCAAAGTACTCCACGAGGAAGAGATGAAAAACAAAGAAGCAAATCAGCAAAGGGAGGAATTATCCTAAAGGAATTGTCAAATAAAGGAGGAACCAAGTTGTGTCAAACAAATAAATAAATAAAATTTTAAAAATGAACCAAATGACCGGGAAACCAAATCATATCTCTATAATAACCCTGAATGTTAATGGCCTGAATTCATCAATCAAAAGACATAGACTGGCAGATTGGATTAAAAAGAAAGATCCAACAATATGTTGCCTGCAAGAGACTCACCTCATAGAAAAAGATACCCATAGACTAAAGGTGAAAGGATGGGGAAAAACATACCATGCACATGGACTCAGCAAAAAAGCTGGAGTATCCATTCTCATTTCCAATAATGTGTACTTCAAGCCAAAGTTAGTCAGAAGGGATAAAGAAGGTCATTTCATACTGCTTAAGGGAAGCATAAATCAGCAAGATATAACAATCATAAACATCTATGCCCCAAACAGTGGCTCATCCATGTATGTCAAACAAATCTTTCTCAATTTCAGAAACCAAATAGACCATAACACAATAATACTAGGTGATTTTAACACACCTCTCTCACCACTGGACCGATCTTCCAGACAAAAATTGAACAAAGAAACCATAGATCTCAATAACATAATCAATAATTTAGACTTAACGGACATTTATAGAATATACCATCCAACCAAGAGTGAATACACTTTCTTCTCAGCAGCACATGGATCCTTCTCTAAAATAGACCGTATATTATGCCACAAAGCTAATGTTAGCAAATACAAGAAGATAGAGACACTACCATGTATTCTATCAGATCATAATGGATTGAAGTTAGAAATAAATGAAAGAGTAAAACACAGAAACTATTCCAACATCTGGAGATTAAACAATATGCTATTATATGATGAATGGATAACAGAAGATATTAGGAAGGAAAGTAAAAAATTCTTAGAGGTAAATGAGAACAAAGAAACATCATATCAAAATCTCTGGGACACTATGAAAGCAGTACTTAGAGGGAAATTTATTTCATGGAGCGCATTTAATAAAAGAAGTAAAACTCAACAAATAAACGACCTAACACTACAGCTCAAAGCCCTAGAAAAAGAGGAACAGAACAGCACCAAAAGTAGTAGAAGACAGGAAATAGTTAAACTCAGAGCTGAAATCAATGAAATTGAAACAAAAGAAACAATACAAAAAAATTGACAAAATAAATAGTTGGTTCTTCGAAAAAATAAACAAAATTGATAAACCTTTAGCCACACTAACAAAGAGAAGACGAGAGAAAACCCAAATCACTAAAATTCGGAATGAACAAGGAAACATCACAACAGACAGGATTGAAATACAAAACATAATTAGAAGCTATTTTGAAAATCTATACTCCAACAAAATAGAAAATTTTGAATACATCAACAGGTTTCTAGAGACATATGAATTACCTAAACTGAACGAGGAGGACATAAACAATTTAAATAGACCAATTTCAAGTAATGAAATAGAAGAAGTCATCAAAAGCCTACCAACAAAGAAAAGTCCGGGACCAGATGGGTTCTCAGCCAAGTTCTACAAAACCTTTAAAGAAGAGCTCATTCCAATACTTCTCAAAGTATTCCATAAAATAGAAGAGGAGGGAACCCTCCCAAACTCATTCTATGAAGCCAGTATCACCCTGATACCTAAACCAGACAGAGACTCATCAAGGAAAGAAAATTTCAGACCAATATCCTTAATGAACATCGATGCAAAAATTCTCAACAAAATGTTAGCAAATCGCATACAAAAACATATTAAAAAGATAGTGCACCATGATCAAGTGGGTTTCATTCCAGGGATGCAAGGTTGGTTCAACATCAGGAAATCAATAAACGTAATTCACCATATTAATAGACTTAAAGTCAAGAATCACATGATTATTTCAATAGATGCAGAAAAAGCATTTGATAAAATACAGCACCCCTTCATGCTCAAAACACTAGAAAAAATAGGGATAGTGGGAACATTCCTTAACATTGTAAAGGCCATTTATGCTAAGCCCATGGCTAATATCATTCTAAATGGTGAAAAACTGAAAGCATTCCCCCTAAAAACTGGAACAAGGCAGGGATGCCCTCTTTCACCACTTCTATTCAACATCGTTCTTGAGACTCTGGCCAGAGCAATTAGACAAACCCAAGAAATTAAAGGGATACGAATTGGAAAAGAAGAACTCAAACTATCCCTGTTCGCTGATGACATGATTATATATTTAGAGGAACCTGGAAATTCCACCAGAAAACTCTTAGAACTCATAAGTGAATTCAGTAAAGTAGCAGGTTACAAGATCAATGCCCATAAATCCAACACATTTTTATACATAAGTGACGAATCTTCAGAAAGAGAAATTAGGAAAACTACCCCATTCACAATAGCATCGAAAAAAATAAAATACTTGGGAATCAATCTCACAAAAGAGGTGGAAGACCTCTACAATGAGAACTATACAACACTAAAGAAAGAAATTAAAGAACATCTTAGAAGATGGAAAGATCTTCCATGTTCTTGGATAGGAAGAATTAATATTGTCAAAATGGCCATACTACCTAAAGTGCTAAACAAATTCAATGCAATTCCAATTAAAATCCCAATGACGTACCTTACAGAAATAGAGCAAGCAATTATGAAATTCATCTGGAAGAATAAGAAACCCAGAATAGCTAAAGCAATCCTTAGTAGGAAGAGTGAAACAGGGGGTATTGCAATACCAGATCTTCAACTCTACTACAAAGCAATAGTAACAAAAACGGCATGGTATTGGTACCAAAATAAAAAGGTAGATCAATGGTACAGAATAGAGGACACGGACACAAACCCAAATAAATACAATTTTCTCATACTAGACAAAGGTGCCAAAAATATGCAATGGAGAAAAGATAGCCTCTTCAACAAATGGTGCTGGGAGAATTGGAAATCCATATGCAACAGAATGAAACTAAACCCATATCTCTCACCATGCACGAAACTAAACTCAAAATGGATTAAGGACCTCGGAATCAGACCAGAGACCCTGCAGATTATAGAAGAAAAAGTAGGTCCAAATCTTCACCTTGTTGGTCTAGGATCAAACTTCCTTAACAGGACTCCCATAGCACAAAAAATAAAAGCTAGAATCAACCACTGGGATAGATTCAAACTAAAAAGCTTTCTCTCAGCAAAGGAAACTATCAGCAATGCGAAGAAAGAGCCTACAGAGTGGGAGAATATCTTTGCCAATCATACTTCAGATAGAGCACTAATCTCCAGAATCTATAAAGAACTCAAAAAACTCTACTCCAAGAATTCAAATAATCCAGTCGACAAATGGGCTAAGGAAATGAATAGACACTTCACAGAAGAAGATCTACAAGCAATCAACAAACATATGGAAAAATGTTCAACATCTCTAGTAGTAAGAGAAATGCAAATCAAAACCACCCTAAGATTCCATCTCACCCCAATTAGAATGGCGATTATCAAGAATACGAGCAACAACAGGTGTTGGCGAGAATGTGGGGAGAAAGGTACACTCATACATTGCTGGTGGGGCTGCAAATTAGTGCAGCCACTCTGGAAAGCAGTGTGGAGATTCCTTAGAAAACTTGGAAAGGACCCTCCATTTGACCCAGCTATCCCACTCCTTGGCCTATACCCAAAGGACTTAAAATCAGCATACTACAGAGATACAGCCATATCAATGTTCATAGCTGCTCAATTCACAATAGCCAGGCTGTGGAACCAACCTAGATGCCCTTCAATTGATGAGTGGATAAAGAAACTGTGGTATATATACACAATGGAATATTACTCAGCCATAAAGAATGATAAAATTATGGCATTTGCAGGCAAATGGATGAAATTGGAGAATATCATGCTAAGTGAGATAAGCCAATCTCAAAAAGCCAAAGAACGAATGATATCGCTAGTAAGTGGAGGATGACACATAATGGGGGGGAGGGAAGGGTTAGTGTTAGGGTTAGAGTTAGGGTTAGGGAGGGGGACAAGTATGGAGGAAGGAACTACTGTATAGAGGGTAAAGAGGGGTGGGAGGGGTGGGGGGAAGGGAAAAAATAACAGAATGAATCAAACAACATTACTCTATGTAAATTTATGATTACACAAATGGAATGCCTCTACGCCATGTACAAACAGAGAAACAACATGTATCCCATTTGTTTACAATAAAAAAAAAAAAAAAAAAACCTGTAGGAGGAGAAAGGCATTCCTGACCCAGGAGCACTGTGTTAGTCAGTTTTCCATCACTGTGACAAAATAACCTGAGATAAACAACTTATAAAGAGGAAAATTTTATTTTGGCTTATAGTTTCAGAGGCTTCAATCCATAGTTGGTGGGCCTCATTGATTTGGGTCTGTGGTGAGGCAAAACATCATGGCAGAAGTGCATGGTGAAGGAAAACACCTCAGAGAAGCTGGGAAGCAAAGAGAGAGACAAGAAGGGCATGAGTCCCCATAGTTCCTTCAAGGTCATGCCCTCAATGATATAATCTCCTTCCACTAGGCCTCATCTCCTAAAGGTACCACACCTCCCAATAACACCAGAAGCTGTCAACCAAGTCTTTAGCATTTGATTCTTTGGGGTACATTTAGGATTCAAAGCATCAAAAGGACCAAGAGATTTCCTGGACCAGGTTTTTATAGTCACAAGATTTCCCTTGTTAGTGCTGTCTAGCCACTTAGTGTCACTGGGTGGAGGAAGGGAAATTTGAAGCATGCTTTCTGGGCCAGGTATTTGCTACAATGGGATCTCCCTGTCAATGGGTGCCTGGACTGTGAAAGGGCCTCAGCCCCAGTGCAGGGATGAGGAGAGCACTTCCCCTGGACCTTACCCTTAGCAGAACTCTGATCAGTCCCTTTGGCTGATGCTACTCAGCTTGCTTACTGTTGCTGACAGGCTTCTCCTTCAACATGAGGAAGAAATGAACCTACCCCAAGCCACTGCCAATGGTAAGGTGGAGGCCTGGGTCACCTTGGGAAGGAGGGATTGTAAGACCTACTGTTGCTTATTTTTCCTCTGGTCCTAAGGTCCCTAAGCATTTCTCCATCATTCAGACTTCTCTTTAAGTTTGCCACATCCCTAGCCATTTTTTATATTTTCTTTGAGACAGGGTCTCACTGAGTTGCTTAGGGCCTTGTTAAGTTGCTGAGGCTGGCTTTGAACTCATGATCCTCCTACCTCAGCCTCCCAAGTCACTGGGATTACAAGCATATGCCACTGTGCCCAGCTAAGCTGTCTCTCACATTACTTCCAGGGCTTAGAGTTGAACTTAACAGGGAGAAATGCACCCACACCATTTTACCTGGGCAGAAGTCCCAGAGGTGTTCATTTGCTTGTTTGTTTTCATTTTTTTTCTTTTTGCCAGGGTCTCACTGTTGCCCAGGTTGGTCTCAAGTTCCTGGACCCATACTCCACAATACATTGTTATTGCCTTAAGTCGATTACAGTTTTACGTTATTTCAATAAGAAAAACTCTTTATATTATCCTCCTCATTCCCATTTCCTGGGCTCCTCCTTCCTTAGCGCAGATATGATTTGCCATCTGGAATCATTTTCCTCAGCTCCAAGGAGTTCCTTTAACATTTCTATAGTGCAGGTATGTTGCCAAAATGTTTTTTTTTTTTTTCAACTCTGTCTGAAGAAGTCTATTGTGTATTATCTTTAAAAGATAATGTGTTTGTTGATTAAGAATCTAAGTCAACAGTTTTTGTCTTTGAGAACTTTAAGATGCAACATCACTGTCTTTTCACTTGAATTGTTTCTGAGAAAACTACTTTTCTTCTATACTTAATATGTCCTTTTTCTCTGGTTGTTTTCACTATGTTTTCTTTATTGCTGGTTTTAAACAATTTGATTGTGATGTATCTCCCAGTTTTCTACATGATTCTTTCAGTTTGGTTCTTCCTAATCTTCTTGGCTTTGTTGATTTATACATTTAATCCAATTTGGAAATATTTTCATCATTATCTCTTCCAAACCAGTTTTCTGTCCTACTCCAATTACACATAGTTTAGGCCCTACAGTTGTCCCATAGCACACCAATGCTCTCCTATATTTTTTCAGTCTGTTTTCTCTTTATATTATTTTGGATAGTTTTTACTACTATCTCTCCAACTTCATTAATCTTAACTTGGCAATATCAAATATTCTACTAAGCACATCCAATATGTTTTTCATATTGGACCTTCTAAGCTTCATCTTTTAAAGTTTGTCTTAGTTCTGTCTTTTCAATGTTTCTACATAACACATTTAATCTTTCCTCTAGTTTTTTGATCATAGGAATATAGTTATGACTGTTTTAATGTCCTTGTCTACTAATTCTATCATTCCTTGATTCAGAGTTGATTTTAATTAATTGGATTTTTAAATCCTCACTAAGTGTTGTCCCTTCTTGCTTCTTTTGCATGTCAGGTTATTTTTTATTAGACAGACATTGTGATTGTGTGATTGACTGCTAAATACTTTTGTATCCCTGTCAGTTTTCTTGAGTTCTTTTTTTAAATTTTTCCTTAGATGTAATCAAATTACTTAGACACAGTTTGATTTTCTTGGATCTTGTGTTTAAACATTGTTAGGCAGGACTAGTGAACCATTATGTCTAGGAACAACTTTCCTCCTTACTTAGGCAAAACCCCTAAGCACTGTATTTGATGAACCATAAATTATGAAGTTTTCCACTCTAACTGCTGGGAATGGGCTTTATTGTAAACCCTGAGGGAGCTCTGCGTCTTTTTCCCTGTAACTCTTCTGACTGGTTCTTCCTCAAGCATGGGCAGTTTCCTTGCTGACATCCTAATGTACACTTAGAGAGAATGGCCACCAAGCAGACCTTCAGGGTTACCTCTCTGCAGCTCTTTCTTCTGTGGCATTCCATCCTGTGAAATCTAACCACCTTCATCTCCCCATTCTCCCACTTCTCTTCCCTTAACTCAGACTACTAGGCTCCATGGGGCTTTGTTTCCCTGCATCATGGCCTAGAAACTTCTTCTTATGATAAATTCAGTCAGTCATGGGTCTCACCTTCTTTGCTTTGCCTGTTATCTTTGGATTTCATCACCTGGTGGCCTGATGTATAAGATCTTGTAAACTTTTTTTCATAAAACTGTTGTAGTCTTTTGCTTTTTGGATGAGAGAGTAAATCTAATATCTATTCATTTATTTTGGGCTGAAATAGAAATATAACTCCTATTTTCTTGGGACCTGAAAGGAACAAGAATCAATGAAGAGGCACTCATTAGGAGGTTTGGCATTTGCATCCTCATGGACTAGGAAGGGGGAGTGGAGATGTGCAGAAGTGGGTAGATATGAGAGCTACATATGAATCAGAATCAACAGGATTTGGTGACTGGGGGACGGTTCAGGAAGGGAACAGGAGGGAGAAGGAAGTGTTGACATGCCACTGGAGGTGTGGCTATGCTCTGCATGGACACGGGAAGCTCTGGAGGAGGTACTGATTTGGGGTGAGATGACCTCAATATTGGATATGTCCAACTTGGTTTTGAAAGACCAAGTATTTATGGACTGAGAGTAACTTATTAAAAGATGAAGTTAGAAGCAGATTTTAAAAAGGAATAGGCCTTTCTGCCCTATCCAAGAAGGGGACTATACGGCATTGTTCTTGATTCCTGTCATAACTTAAAGGGAAACTGTCACAATGTCCAGAGCCCTTGACGTCCTGCAGACGAAGGAGTAGGATGTCCTCAAATGTCTTGTAGCAGGAATCCATGTAGGTGGCACCAACCTTGATTTTCAGATGGAATAATCTATCTACAAAAGGAAAAGTACCGCATATGCATCATAAGTCTGAAAAGGACCTGGGAGAACCTTCTGTTGGCAGCTTGTGCCATTGTTGCCATTGAAAACCTGCTGATGTCAGTGTCACATCCTGACATAGGAATACCGGCCAGTGGGCTGTGCTAAAGCTTGCTGCTGCCACCGGAGCCACTCCTATTGCTGGCCACTTCACTCCTGGAACCTTCCCTGACCAGATCTAGGCAGCCTTCTGGGAGCCACGTCTTCTGGTGGTTACTGATCCCAGGGCTGACCACCCGCCTCTTACAGAAGCATCTTATGTCAATCTGGCCACCATTGCTCTGTGTAACATAGACTCTCCTCTGCGCTATGTGGACATTGCCATTCCATGCAACAATAAGGGAGCTCATTCTGTGGGTCTGAGGTGGTGGATGCTGGCCCAAGAAAAGTTCTGCGCATGCGTGGCACCATTTCCCATGAACACCTGTGGGAGGTCATGCCTGATCTCTACTTCTACAGAGATCCTGAAGAGATTGAAAAGGAAGAGCAGGCTGCTGCTGAAAAAGCTGTGACCAAGAAAAAATTTCAGGGTGAATGGACTCCTCCAGATCCTGAGTTCACTGCTACTCAACCAGAGGTTGCAGACTGGTCTGAAGGTGTGCGGGTACCCTCTGTTACTTCCAGAAGTTCCCTACTGAAGACTGGAGTGCCCAGTCAGCCACTGAAGACTGGACTGCAGCTCCTACTGCTCAGGCTACTGAGTGGGTAGGAACAACCACCGAGTGGTCTTGAGCTGTTCTGCAGAATCTTATTAAGCAAAATGGAAATAAGGTTACGGAAAACAAACACCAGTTTCCTAGGGAAAAAAAAAAAAAACAAAAAAGATAGTAGAAAAGAACTGTGATCATGCCATACTGTGGATTGTCATGGGTTGTTATTACTCTTGTTGGAAGGAGAACTCACTTAACACTTAGAAACAAGATGCTTTGAGGTCATCAGACTGCTTTTACCAAGTCCGTAAAATAAAAATGGCTTCAACTTTCAGTTTTAGAGTTAAAAATGTTGAGGGTTCTTATCAATGGAATATAGATTTTATAATGAAGTTGCTGTAGGACTTATTTTTCAAATATTTGAAAATTCTTGATTTGTACCATGAGGTTTTTATATTATAAGCTGTCACAACCTATAAAGAAAACTAATGTAGATGACAGACTGATGTCCAGGGAAGTCAAAGCACTGAGCCAAATGGAAAAAGCAAGCTAAAAGAACTCACCTGAGCATTCAGAAAAGATACTGGACTTGGAAGGGAACAATCAAGAGAACAAAAAGAGCCTCTTGATATAAGCTGAGAATTTTTAAATATATAAAAGTAATTACTTGCAAGCAATTCATTGACAATATTTACTCCCTTAATAATAAGAATGACTTCAGGATGCCTGACTTTAAAATCATCAGTTGAAACCATTTTTATTTTGTATTGACATGTTAGAAGCAGGCAGAATTGTTCCAGGCTGAGTCTAAACGACCTGATTATGAGCCAACATCAAAAGTGTAGACAGTTTTAGTCAGCAAGAGCAAACACCTGCTGAACTCACCATCATGTTTAATATTGTGCTGAATTTTGAGATATAAGACCACAGCTTAAATACTTGTCTAACAAAACAGCATCAGGCTTAAGACATTGACCTTTATTTGTGTAAAACACACAGAACTCTCTCCTGTCAATAAGCATAGCTGTCAGATGCTCTGTGTGCAGCCACTAAACACTCTGAGGATTGCAAGTGGAGGTATGGATATTAAGTCTGTACTTAATCAGCTGGGAAAGGTGAGAAGGTGCATCACACTGACTAATTTCAACAGCAACTCTAATGCACTCTTAATTATATTTGGTGTCTGAAACATTCATTTAGTCACTGATTGCAAGACATAGTGGCAAATATTGAGCACATTTACCTCTCTTTATAGACAGTGCATACTGAAAAAAAAAAAAAAAAAAAAAAAAGAAATCCATATCCTCAAACCATGTGGTTGGGAGTATAAATTGGGGAAACCTCTTTGGATGTAAATTTGGCAGTATAGATCAAAATTAAAATTTGATTATTTTCCCTTCAGCCCAGAAATTTGACTCTAATACTTTTATTCTATAGGTAGTTTCACATATGTGCACAAAGATAGGTGGATAAAGAGAGATGGAGCAGAATTGAAAGTCCTAGAAAAATATTGGAAATAAGCTATATATTCATCTCTAGTGAATTGGTTCAATAAAACATTGTATTGCCCTATAATAAAAAAAAAAAACAGTACAGTTGTAAAACTAATGAGAACTTAATATACATATACACTGATTTGGAACACTTTCTGAGATATGTAGAGGAAAATAAGACACAGAAGTATGTAACATACATTTGTGTAAAAGGAGGGATCAGTGTAAATATTGTGTGTACACAGCATATGTTTGTCTCTGAAAGGATACATGAGAATTGAATAGTCATGGTTGTCTCAGGGAAGGACCAAAATAAGAAAAGAAGATGCAGAAGATAGGGAAAGGTGTACTTTTCATATATATCCTTTGAATATTTTACTATGTAATATATAACCTCTTCAAAAATTAAAAATTAAAAATGTATCAAATATTAAAATTATATCAAACTCCATTATAAATTTTGACATGGCTTCAAGAAAAAATACTTGACTGGAAGATGGAGTAGAGATACTTAAGAATGTATCAAATCCTGTTAAAATTGCATATTTAAAGGAAATTAGAAATTTCAGATAAAACTAATGATCATCCAAAGAAGTCAGAAATACAGAAACAAAGGAATTAGGATGATTTCCTTGCTTGGCACATTAGCTTTGAATTCTAAGAGAAAAATAATGACAGCTTTCCTGAACAGAAGACAAACCTCAAAAGTCACTTAGTTCCTCTCATGTCTCCTCCTTCTCTTAATAGCTTATACCCTGCAGTTACCCAGCATTTATGAAGCTTTTATAAATAAACAGGTGGGTCTGGCCAACAAGAGAAAGAGAATCAAGAAAATAGGGGAAAAAAACATTTGAAATGAGACTATATACAAACGAAAGAGCATATTTAATGGAATTTGTAGTGAAAATAGTTCATTTTACCACTTATCAACAAAAATATTTTTTGTCAAATTTTTACGCTATATGTATCTATCAAAAATCACCTTCAGTCAGGCGTGGTGGGGTACACCTGTAATCCCAATGACTCAGGAGGCTGAGACAGGAGGATCAGAGCCAGCCTCAGCAAAAGTGAGGTGCTAAGCAATTCAGTGAGACCCTGTCTCTAAATAAAATACAAAATAGGACTGGGGATGTGACTCAGTGGTAGAGTGCCCCTGAGTTCAATCCCCAATTACCACCCTGGCAAAAAATGACCTTCATTGTGCATGACTTGTAAGTTGATGGAAGTACATAGAATACAAATGAATGTATAATAAAACAGATCACATCACAGGCGGGCACCACCTGAGCCTCCCTACAGAGCTTTGTTACCCAGAGAACATCTAGGCCGCAGTGAGGACCTCTAAAAATTTTGTTTGAAGTTCTAAAATCTGAACTGATAGCTACTATTTTGCATCTATAAATAACAAGAACTTTGATATTTGACTTTCTATCCTAACAATTAGTTTGCAATGTTTTACATATCCAGTTAGTGTTGTTTTTTTTTTAATTAGACATTTATAAAGGACTAGTGTTGCATTTTCCCATTTTGTCTTTAAATAGTTTTGTTTTTGTTGGTTTTGTTGCTGCCGTTGTTATTATTTTGGTGGCTTTACAACTTTATTTGACTTGAGTGGTTATTCTCATCTATGTTGACATGGACTTTTGAAGGTGGTAATGGGGACATAGGTCACCATTGTCTAGAGCTTGTTCAGTGGATCTTCACCCTCATTGTTTTCTTGGACAATGGCACATGGATACCTTATGGGACATTCCTTATTCCTCTGGCCAGAGAGCCTTGCTGGGCCTGGTATACACATCTAGAGTTCTCGTCTCCTTTGTGGCATCTCTCCACTATTCTTTGGAGCTAAAGGAGAGCCCTTCTTTAAGCCCATTTGTAGATGTCAATGATATATTCTTGGGTCACACCTAGTTAATGGCAGAATGACCCTTCTTCTTCCCACCATTCTGCCAGGCCCAGGTTGAAAAGAGAAACTTAAAATCATTTTAACAACTATCAGTTAGGTGGGGGAAAGCCCCTCATGAGGACAATAAACTTACTTTAAAGAACCAAGTCATCATGTTGAGGCCATGCTTCATATATCCAATTGACCTGGTCATGAATTATCTCTTAGAAAAGTCACGGCTTAGTTCGAACAATTGCCTTCATCAAAGTTTAATCATATTACACAAGTTTCTGGATGCTTTTGGGGGCAGATTCCACTCTGGTAGAACTTCACTGACTCTAAATACAATTTATGAGAAGATTAAAAGCATATGTTCCCTAACACTCACAGGTGGCCCCACTTTAAAGCACTGAACTAATGCCAAAGACAGACAGCAATGTCTATGGAAGAAACCCAAAGAGAGAAGAAAAGGAAAACCAAGAGATAATGAAAGGATGGGGAACATCAGAAGATTTTAAAAGTTCATTTCCTGTAGAGAAACAAATTCCTTTCCTTCCTGCCCGCCCCACTCCCCAACCAAGACAGCTTCTCTGTATCCCACAGACCTCAGGCCGCACCTCCATTTACCTAATAAAAACCAGCTTTCAGCCACTTCTTTCTCTCCTAATCTTGAAGGATTCTCCTCTCCACCTTGCTGTCATTTATTGAATGTCTCTATCCAAATGGGGCAGTGAGATAGAAGATGAATCTGGTATGGATTACATCAAGTTCACAGCTGAGTAAATGTTCTACATCTCTCAATTATGATGCTTAAGTCCAACAAGATGGACCAGACTTCAACACAACCCACCTTCATCTGAAGGTCCTGCCTATGCTACGAAGAGGCTATTAGACAAACCACTGAACTGAAAGATGGCCTCTGACTTTAGTTACTGTTATTTCTGTTAACAAGATTCTCTGCAGTGGGCAACAGATATTTGTACTGTGTTCTACAATTCAGCTAGGAAATTATTTGTAACATGGGGAGTTAGAAATGGTCTCTCAAAATCCTCTCAATCTTTGTGAATTGAGCTGCTATAAACATTGATGTGGCTGTGTTACTGTAGTATGCTAATTTTAAGTCTTTTGGGTAT
The DNA here is from genome assembly GCF_902686455.1 of Sciurus vulgaris. Taxonomy (NCBI): domain Eukaryota; kingdom Metazoa; phylum Chordata; class Mammalia; order Rodentia; family Sciuridae; genus Sciurus; species Sciurus vulgaris. The sequence continues at coordinate 39,838,538 of NC_136473.1, read as the reverse complement.
AAACAGAGGAGTGAGATAACTGGGTCAAAAGGTGGTTCCATTCTAAGTTTTCTGAGGATTCTCCACACTGCTTTCCAGAATGTCTACACCAATTTGCAACTCCACCAGAAATGTACAAGTGTGCCCTTTTTCCCCACATCCATGCCAACATCTATTATTATTTGTGTTCTTGATAATAGCCATTCTAATTACATGAAAGATATGAATCTACATTGTGTACAACCATGGAAATGAAATGATGTACCCCATTTGTGTACAATGAATCAAAATGAAGTCTGTAAAAAATAAAATAAAAAAAAAATTAAAACAAACCCTCTCAGCCTCGTGGTTATATAAATCTAGGAATCTATATATTGTAAGGCCCCCAAAAAGGAAACCCCAACTCTGTCCCATGGATCGACGGCAACCCCAATCAACCGCAGGAGGCGTCACTTGATGCAAACCGCAAGAGGTGTTTATTCCAGGGCACTGGGACCCGACTCATGACTCACGCAGGAGTCCAGGAGTCGAGTCCCTAGCAGAAAATCTTGTAGGTTTATAAAGGCAGAAACCACACATCAGGAGGGGTCGCACATGAAAAGGGGAAAAGGGGGGAAAAGAAGGAAAAATGGGGAACAAAGCTGCCAGGAAATTTCAAAGGGGGTCTGGGTTTGCTGATAACATATAACATGTTTCACAATGTTTTACAACAGGCTGTAGATTCTGGTCAATAGTTTCTGGTAATCCTACTGTTTGAGCACTATCTGGCTATCAGGCTCAATTTACTCTTTTACTCTCTGTTTGGGGCTGTTTCCTGGAACAGCTTTAAGGGCTTTGTTCCCATTACTGGGAGGGAGACCTTAGGGAGTTGAAATAAAACAGACAGCTTAAAAAAATGTCCATTCTTTCAATATCAGGTAACCAAAAATCAGAATGGATCCCTAGCAAAGTAAGCATTCACAGATTCTATGACACATTGGGATTTTTTGTTTACTATTGCCAGTTAGTTATAAAGGATATTATAAAGGATGCAAATTTTATAACCAAAACATATATATTTGTTTTCTATCACAAATACCTAAGTTAATCAACTTACAGAAAAGGTTTATTTTGGTTCATAATCTTAGAGGTTTCAGTAAATAATCAATTGGCCCTGTTGCTTTGGCCCTGTTTCCCCTTGGAGTGCATTTCCCCAATGACCTAAAGACTTCCTGCCATCCCTCTTACATTTCCTTGGCCTTGCCTCTTGAAATTTCCACCCAGAAGCACCAAACCTCTAACACCTATGCCTTTAGGGCACATTCCAGATCCAAACTACAGCAGCAAGGCATGGGGAAGGGATACCACACTTCCATGCCTTAGAAGTTCTCCTAATCCACTCATTTTGGATATTTATAGAGGCTTCATTACATAAACATTACGGATTAAATCACTGACCCTTGGCGATCAACTCAACCTTCAGCCCCTTTCCATTTGCTGTAAATGAGAAAACGGAGGTGGGAGGTGCAGGGGGGGTATTGGAAAAGGGATTGAATGTTCTGATCCTCTAATCACAAGTGGGTTCCCCAGACAACCAGTTGTCCAGCACAGAGCTATGAGTCATCTCATTAGCATACAAAAAGATACTTATCACTTTGGGGATTCCAAGTGTTATACCAGGAAGAGGGATTAAGGCCAAATGTGTTTTTCTTATTATAAACCACAATATTACAGTTCAAAAGCCAGTCTTCGAACATGCAAAGGGGTCATAAAAGTCAAAAGATATTCATGTTACTAAAATACCAGGCATCAATAATTAGCCCAGTCCATTGTATAATATGTCAAAACACACTCTACTGTCATGTACATCTAAAAAGAACAAATAAGTTTTTAAAAAAATGTGTCTTCCAGGGTAAGGTCACTGTTTCACAGGTTTCTATAAGATCTGGTATGAAAAGCAGGAGTGGGCTCTGCAAACACAGAACTCCAACCTATCAGGAAGCTGTCATGATTGAGATAAGGTAAAGATCAGTGTCCTTTTGCTCTGAGTCACTTTTGAGGTTTAAATGGAACTGATGGATTTTAATAGGAAACAGAAGATTCCTAAGACAGAAACAATGTACTTTGTTACTCACAACATGGCAAGAAGTATTACCATTGCCTGTTTCTACAGGTTCCCTTGCCCCAGCATTAAGTCCCTTGGGTATGCAGCAGTGTGGGCCCAAATTGGCCCAATGTGCACACACTGGGTTTGCATTTCAGCTGAGGAGCACTAAGTTTGGAGAGCCCACTGCTTTTAAATAATAAGCAAGCTTATTCTTTGAGGAGAGTTGACCCTATGTCTAAAGGTTGTTAGCTTCAAACACAACCCTGAGAACTGACCCAGGTAAAGAGTCACCTTGATCTTGCATTCTGGGTTCACCCAGCAAGATGTATAGATGCATAAGATTTCTATGAGAGACAGTTTCTCCCAAAAGGAAGCCTATATTTCATACTTTGAGGGTGGGGGAATGAATGAAAACTTATATTAATATTTTGAGATTTTTTTAAATGCCTTTCTGAATATGCCATTTCAGTATCCTCCTCTCTTCAGTGGCAGATTACAGTTTCAGACTAAATTTGAAGGGTCAGTATAGTCTCATGCTGCATTTTACATTTCTTGATGTGGTAACAATAATGGTCAAATAATATATTGTATTTATTGAACACTTACAATTTTTAGCACTGTGCTAATTTTTATAGGAATCATTTCATGTAGTCTTCATAACTTCATGACATAGGTACTATTTACTATTATCCCATTATATAGATGATTATAAGTGAGGTGCAGGTAAGTTAAGTGAGACAAGGTCTCACTGAGTTGCTTAGTGCCTCACTTTTGCTGAGGCTGGCTTTGAACTCTCGATCCTCCTGCATCAGCCTCCCAAGCCACTAAAGATAGATTTTTAGTGTAGATCTGACTGTTTTATGAGTCCATTCATTATTAGGAAAATATTCTAAAATACCATATTATTATTTCAGGACCTGGAAGCATGAGTTTTTGGCCCAGTCAGTTTAAATGCATTTTATGCTGTGAATATTTTCTTCTTTTTTGGGTCATCCTGGAATATTCCTGGGTTTGCCACACAAAAGTGCAAGGCAAATTCTAATGCTGGCAAACTCTGGGGAGGTAAGTTGGATAAAGATTCTCAGACAGGAAAGAAGAGAGCCAAGGACAGTTGAGAAGGAATAGAGAAGGCTTTGCCACATATTACTTTCAGTTTAAGAATGAAAGTTGCTAGAGGTTGAATTCATGGAACGGGCTGAGTAGATTTCACAGTGAGGATGTGTCAAGAGCACAGATGCCTCCTCTGTCCATGATGTTTGTGGGTGGCCTGGCCTGAGACTCTGGGTTTCTCATGAAGGCAGGTCACAGGAAAGGGTGTTTCTATCACTGTGAGACAGAAGGTGTTCCTCAGATGGTTGCCCATGGAATCACCTAGGACCAAACCAGATCAGTTATGAGAAAATGGGATTGGCTTTAAGAAAGGAAAGTAGAATCTTGGTGTTCTGTTCTAGAAGGGTTAAGTGGGGGCACTAAAAAGGAGCCCAGGATCAGTAACAATAAAATCAGTAAAATGACTCTTGGGGAGGAGGGAGCCAATGATTTCCTATGTGTTAGGTTTCTTTTTTACAGGGGTAGGGGAGGGGAGGTACCAGGGATTGAATTCAGGGGCACTTGACCACTGAGCCACATCCCCAGCCCTTTTTTGTATTTTATTTAGAGACAAGGTCTCACTGAGTTGCTTAGTGCCTCACTTTTGCTGAGGCTGGCTTTGAACTCTCGATCCTCCTACATCAGCCTCCCAAGCCACTGGGATTACAGGTGTACACCATCGCACCTGGCCTAAATGCTGGGTTTCTAACCAAGAGCAGTCTTCCAGGGGATGAGCAACTCTACTCCTAGTAAGAGTACCTAAAACCTAGACACACCACACTGCAAAATGAAAACCCCAAACAGGAAAGTATCTAATAGATAGAGAAGCTTAAGGAGACACGTCTTCAAAGTCCCTCATGTTCATACTCAATCTATAGACTTATTAGTATACGCATCTTTGTTTAATATAATGCTAAACCACTGCATTTAGAGGAATGTACGGGGATGTTTGTGGGTCCAGGAAGGTGCAAAATAACACTGCCCATCTACCCAGAAGTATCCAAGAGGCTGTGCTCAGTGACAAGGATACTATTCAAAGATCTGGTTTCTCAAGGGAGGGTGGAACTAAAGCAAAGTCTACATGAGAACACATATGCCTGCTTAGATATGGAGACAGATGAAGGTCCAAAACGATACACATCTCTAGGCACATGCTGTCATGTGCAGTCTCTAGAAAGAACTTGCCTCTCTCAGGTGGTCATCCTGCATCCCACCTGCTTATCATCACACCATGACCACAGAACATTGCTCACATGGATGCTGCATGGGATAGTTCATTCATGCTCTGATTTCCTGGGCAGAGGACAACAACAGTAGACCACCCCTTTAGAGGTAGTATTTTAACTTTCCAGGGAGTAAAGTTAGAGTAGGAAGCCACACAGGTCTTTGGGGACATTTTAGTGGCATTCTCTCCTTTCTTTTTACATTTAACAATGTGAGAAATAGTTTACACTCTAACTTTCAAGTATTCAGAACCAAAATAGAAAATACATACCTTTCCTCCCCTTTATTTTGACTCACTACCATTAGCAGATCACACTTTAGGGTTAATAATCAGTAAATTTTATAATTAATACTTGAGAAAATCTCATTTATGGTCGAGAGGTTTCTCATCGCATAGGACATCATATTTTTTTAACAATCTATTCTCACATGTGCATGTCAACGAAAGAAACAATGACTTAGTAATACACCCCAGGACAGCTCAAGGGCAAATTATAACCGGTAACATAGGCATGGGAATTTACAACCAGGGGCATTTACCTTGTTTGTAGTCATAGGTACTACTGCCCACTATAGGGTCTTCTTAAAACACTTTATTCCAAATTCCAAATTATAATTAGCTAATTATTACTTGGTTCAGGGACTATAGATAAAGAAACTTTGGAAGATTAAATGATACCTAGAATACCTGCCTCAAAACGCTCACTTTTTATTACTTAAATACTTCAATTTTCTCTTAGAAAAGGGAGAAAAATACCTTAAACTCTGAAGGGGAGAGAACTCAGAAGATGTTAATGACTGTAGCTTCCAAGTCAAATCACTTAATTTGGTGTTATGTGCTATGTTAATTTCAGTTTTCCTACAGAAGAGGAAGGCTAATTGAAGGTTTATCTGACATTTCTTTTCTCAGGGCTGTGAGTTGTTCCCGTGCTATTTCTCTCCTGCAAATTGATGCACACCCCGACTTTCTTAGCACACTTGGAGTCAGCTGCCTCAGCAGAAGTCACCTTTTGCTGAATTCCACAGACTTAACCAGCTATCTATTAAAGAAGACAGTGTTGGCCTGGGATTCCAGAGATGAGCTTCTAGTCTCAGCTCCTCTACAGCTTGCTGTGTGACCTTGATGAACACAACGCCTCTCTGGGACCAGATTCTTCACATTTAATTGAAGGAGGTTGTGTGAGATGATCTCAAGGGTACCCTCCAGCCCTGAAGTGAGATTCTGTGGCTATAGGAAAGAAATGTCACCATAATGAAAGAAAAAAAAAAAAAAAAAAAAAAAGAAGGAAATAAAAAGAAACAAATTAGCAGCCTGGAAACAACTTCAAGATAACATCCAGGCCAGAAATTTGATTCAAAAAAAAAATGGCAGGTGTGGGGTAGGATTCACAGAACCTTATTTTCTATTCTGCAGTTCACATCTCAAACCCTGGAAAAATCAACATTTCCCCAGTTACTTCACTGTGGCATCTTCTGATTCAAGGTCATCTCTTAGACCCAAAGTCCACTCATAGTGTCCCTAGTGTGAGGTGCCCCTGGTCCCCACTCCCTCTTCCTTTACATGGTTCTTTTCTCTCCCATTGGCAGATAAGTAGCATAAAGAGTGTGGGGGCTGAGAAAAGATGAAAAAAAATTATAGACGGGCAACAGCAAAACAAAGAATATGAAAGAGAGCACCCTTCACAAAGGAATCCTGAGCAGAGTTAAGCAAAACAAGGCCTAAGAAGCAGAGATACAAGATGTGCCACATCTTCCTGTTCAGTCGATTGCAGAAAACTCTGAGAAGAAATGAGAGAAGGTGCCAGAAGCAGAGGAGCAGAGGGCTGGCTCAAACACTCCCAGAAATGTTTGAATTTTTTTTTTTAAAAAAAAGCCAAAATCAGGAAGAGAATATATTACTGACTCCCATGGGAAGAAGTCCCATTGCTAGCATTATTTAAATCTGGATGAGTCAGGGCACCAGAAAGATGTACCTGAGGGAATATCCACCAGGATCAGACGGCTGGGCTACGTGACTTAACAAGTCCTTCCTCACTTGTCTATTTTGGCATGTGGGTGAACACTGCAGCAATGCCCCAGGGACTCCAAAACCAAGAATAACATCAGTGAAGCTATTCCAGCTGATAATGATTGGACCTTGATTTAAGGGACCAGGGTCATGAATTGCCAGTTTGGGCAAAGGTGTTGTGGGATATGTGCTTGCTTTGCTGCTGGCACCCAGTTTTTCATTGCCATAACCACAAAATACCTCTGAACAATATGCACAAATTTTGTAACAAGACCTTGTGGGATTTTCTGGTGGATGAGAAGGTATTTGGGGGGAAGGGAGACATTTTATATTCTATCCACCTAGCTAAACATGAGAATGTAAGAAAAATTTTCTGACCTAGATAGCAAGAGGAGAATATTCTGACAGAGACCTCAGCTGCTTCTATTGGCTATGTCAACCATATTGGAGGTGGTGACAGACCACAGGGGGGAGCAGCCTGAGTCCCTTGAATTGTAAATGGCTCCTCACATGTCCTGCTAAGGAAGAGCACACTGGTGGTTTCATTCCTGCTACCAAAGAACAGTCATGCATGCTGGAGCTCATCCAAATGTATTCCTGTTTCTCCCAGTGGACCGTCCCCTGTCATAGGACAGTCTCTGCTTTAAAAAACAGGGATCTCCCACTGTGATATAAAACAGATTGCAAATCAACCCTGCTCTGAAACTGAAGCACCAAAGAAAATAGCCACCAAAGCCAAATAATTCAGCAGGCAGCAATCCAGGGCTACTCAGTCTCCTTACTGGATTCCTGAAATGGATTTCCAAATTGGGTTCCCCATGCCTGAAAAGCACTTCTATTGCTGGGGTGAAACAATTTAGTTCCTAGTTAACAAGGATTCCAGAATCATTTTTCCTCCAGTTTCTGACCAAGTTCCACCTGATGGAGTAGTTAAATTCAAACAACCTCTTCCACCAAAATGGAATGCCTTCCAGGATAAAACTTGACCTCCTTCTAAAACAGCTTGGATCCTAAAGAAAGATTACACAGAAACTGTAAAAGAAAAAGTTCCCTCCCTAAAAATACAAAAAATTTTGCCCAGGAATAAAATGGGAAGATAGCAGACTGGCTATTTAAAGTTATCCTTGGATTCATTAGAGCTTCGATATGGTACCTACTGCTGAGCTGATGACAGGCAGGGATTTTACAGAAATCAGTGGATCCAATTAGCACCAGGGGTCCACAAGTCAAGCACTTCCAAGCTACAAATTATTGGTGACATTTCTAAACACAGATTGACAACCAAAGCCAGGATGGCTTTCTCTACACCTTTGGAATGTAATACCCTGCCCACTTTTTCTTATCTGCAATATTATTTTAAAAAGAAAAAAAAAAAAAAGCATCCTAAGATTTTTGTTGTCACACTGACACCTATGCTTGAGAGACTGGTATATGCTTACTCTAGTGAACTAGGCTTGTTAGTGATGTTTACATTTTGCACTTTTAGCAACATACATATGTAGGCACGCAGACAGTGCAGACAGTGCAAAATTCATTATCATGATAAGATTATATAGACGTTTGTGGATAATTGAGTCACTTCTAGACTTTTCTGTCCCTATAAAATGTCAGACCCTGTCTTGCAATTAAGGAAAGTCCACTTCTGTTATAAACTAGTCATCCTCCAATTGTTCCCGTAAAACAGCACTGCTTCATAAATCAGGTCCAAATATTCCACAAGTAAAATCCAATCATCTCAGACACAAACAATTCCTGGGAAAAGATTGAGTTAATGACTGTCAAGGAGGTTTTCTCACATATATTTTTCTTGAACTCTCAGTGCTACTCCCCTTGTGTCTACTCGCATTCATTGGCAGAGGTCAATGCATCTCAACAAATAACAAATGGAAGAAAACCTAGTGACAGCTGATCCTTTGGTTCAGTAGTTTGTTTCTCTTCCCATGTGTGTTCAAGTTTGTGGTTTTATATTATAAACACATAACACACTCCCATTAGGCTTTCAACTTTCAGAAGAGGAGGAGTGTCTCTACACACAACTCAGCTGACTATTTTAAAATATGTGTCTAATAGAGAAAAAAATAGCCTACCCATCCTCTAAACCATGCCAGGGACTCTAACCGTTAACTCTGCCTCACCATCGCAAGCACAGGTCAGGTGAGAAAACAAGACTAAAGAAAGTGTAGTCCATCACTTCTCAATAATCTGAGGCAAGAAGGAACTTTATCTGTAAAAACCAGATAAGTAGAGATTTTAGTCTTGTGGACTGTACAGTTCCTGCCACAACTATTCAACTTTGCTGTTATGGTACACAAATATTAGGTCACACATAAATAAATGTGATTAGCTCCAACGAAATTTTACTTATGGACACTAATATTTAAATTTTATGTAACTCTCACATGCCATGACATATTCTTTTTCCTTTTTTTCTATTCACTTATAAATAATTTAAAAAAAAAAATGACATTTAGCCCACAGGCCAAACCCTGTCCTAAAGCCTACATGCTTTAAAACACTTCCTTGGCCATTGGGTAATTAAATACTTGAACTTCCTAATTTTTTTCTTTCCCCAGAATACATTTACCAAATTGACTTTGTCACCATACTACTAATTACATAAAGGGAAGTGTAAGTAGCAACAGGTGAGTGTCACAATTGGATTTATTGTGAAGATGCCACCAAAACATCATACACTGCATTGTAGTGGATAATTTCTCTTAGGTTCTGATCACAGAAATGGTTTTCCTCTTGAGCAAATAGCTTATCACAAAGAACCATAGCATTGATCACTTTCCCTTTTTGCTTGAACTGAGAAAGTTAAAAGGCTGATTTGCTCAAAGTCAACAAGCATATTGGATTGCACAATATATATTTTGGGGTAAATACACTCCCCACTTCTATCTTATCTATTTATTTATTTATTTATTTATTTTTCCCTTTATCGTGCATTCTTCACTTTTCAAACTTCGTTTTATTTCATGCACTTTATAATTTAGCCTAATACGCAAGATTCAAATAAAATAAAACAAGTAAAATATACATACTATGCTCATATATCTGTAGTTAAGATTGTTGGCTATCAAGCCAAGCTTAGTGGTGCATGATTATAATCCCAGTGGTTCAGGAGACTGAGGCAGAAGGATCACAAGTTCAAAGCCAGCCTCAGCAATTTAGCAAGGCTCTAATCTACTTAGAGGGGCCCTATCTCAAATAAAATATTAAAAATATGGGGAACTGGATGGAGATATGGCTCAGTGGTTAAGCAGCCCTGGGTTCAACCCTCAGTACTATAAAAAAGAAGATTGCTGGAAAATGTATTAATCAGAAAGTAAATTGTCATAATGTCCCCCCTCCTCAAAAAAGCACTATGAACTTCCAGAAATGTAACTAGTGAAAGTGACCTTCAAATCTATTATGGCTGTAGAATCCTCTTTATTTAATTTTTAAAAACTTTTATTTGTTATTTTTACTTATACACGACAGTAGAATTTATTTTGATATATTTATACAAGCATGGAATGTACATTATTCTAATTAGGATTCCAGTCTTGTGGATATACATGATGTTGAGATTCACTGTGTTGTATTCATATAAGTATATAGGAAAGTTATGTCAGATTCATTCCACTGTCTTTCTTATTTCTATCCCCCATCCTTTTCCTTCATTTCCCTTTGTCTAATCCACTTTTCTTCCCCACTCTCTTGTTGTGGGTTAGAACCCATATATCAGAGAAAACCTTCAATATTTGATTTTTGAGGATTGGCTTATTTCACTTAGGATGATAGTCTCCAGACCCATCTATTTACCAGCAACTGCCATAAAATTATTCTTCTTTATGGCTAAGTAATATTCCATTGTGAATATACACCACAACTTCTTTATCCATTCATATGTTGATTGGCATCTAGGTTAGTTCCATAGCTTATTATTGTGAGTTGTGCTTCTATAAATATGGATGTGGCTGCATCACTGTAGGATGCTGATTTTAGCTTCTTTGGATATATACTGAGGAGTGGTATAACTGGATCAAATGGTGGTTCCATTTCTAGTATTTTTTGAAGAATCCCCATATTGTTTTCCAGAGTAGTTGCACTAATTTTCAGTCCCAGCAACAATGTATGAGTATACCCTCTTCCCCATATCACCACCAACATTTATTGTTACTTGTATTCTTGATAATTGCCATTCTAACTGGAGTGAGGTGAAATCTCAGTGCAGTTTTAATTCACATTTCTCTAATTGCTAGAGATGTTGAACATTTTTTCATGTATTTGTTGACCACTCATGTTTCTTCTTTTGAAAAGTGTCTGTTTAGTTCCTTTGTCCATTTACTGATTGAGTCATTTGGACTTTTTGGTGTTAAGCTTTTTGAGTTCTTTATCCTGAAAATTAATACCTTACATAAGGGACAGGTGGTAAAGATTTTCTATCATTCTGTACGTACTCTCTTCATGCTCTTGATTGTTTCCTTTGTTGTGAAACCACATAAACAGTTATCTCTTACTAGACAAAGGTGACAACAACATACATTAGAGAAAAGATAGCCTCTTTGACAAATGGTGCTGGGAAAACTGGAAATCCATATGTAGTAGAGTGAAATTTAATCCCTATCGCTCACCCTGAACAACACTCAATCGAAGTGGATCAAAGATCTAGGCATTAGACCAGAGACCCTGCACCTAGTAGAAGAAAATGTAGGCCCACCTTTCTATCATGTCAGCTTAGGAACCAACTTCCTCAACAAGACTCCTAAAGTATAAGAAGTAAAATCAAAAATATATAAATGGGATGGTATCAAACTTAAAAAGAATCTCTCCTTCAGGGAAATCTTCAGCGGAAGTCCAACAGCAACAGACAAAAAATGGAGCTATTTAGAGTAAAGGTAAGAATTCTGAGCCCAGGGAGAAAGCAGGCAGAGCTCACCTAATGGACGGCTTCTCGGAGTGTTTGTTAGAATGACAGATTTGGGGACTCCACTTAGAAACTCTGAAACTGCCTTTCTCAAGCACTGAGCATGAGAATCTGCATGCTAAATGAGTTCCTTGGGGAATTCTTTAAAACACTAAAAAGGAGAAATACTACCCAACATCCTGACAAGGACAATCTGACAAGCACTCTTCCAGGCAATAATTGCTGGATAATTTGGAGAAGATGGGTAGGGAAAGGAAGCTACCTGGGAAATGTGATGGGTTCTTCATTCACAGGCAGAGGGTGCATGATGATGACCCCATCCTCAAGTCCTGCTTTGTGGTTTACTCACTGTCTAGCATAACATCTTACCTCCTATAAGCACGTTCTTCATAATCTCTATGTCCCATTGTAAAACAGGGATGTTGATCAGTCACAGTTTCTTGGGATGATTTGGTGAGTCACAGTAAGGTCTTTACATTAATCTGAAAAGAAAGAAAAACACTTTCCTTATTCCCATCCTCTTACCGGAACTATCACAGTGCCCTTCATAATGTCTCCTCCTACTTCTCTCTGTTTTCCTTTCTTTACTGCCCTTATGGTTTCTATTCCTTTGCATTTACCCTCTTTGATACCAAAATGCAACTTTGCATTACTGGGGTGGGGAAAGAAAAACAGCATCTTTATAGTTAAAAAGGTGTCAAGATCAAAAGACTGTTGTTCTTTCTCAACATGGTGGCAACTTCATAAAATGGGATACAGTGTGCATAGTGGCTAAGCTGAAGGCCCTTTCATTCCCGTAGTGAATCGGGCTTAATCTAAGCATGCACCTGTAGACCAAGAGCTATTTTCTAATGTCCAACTTCAGTTTGTCAGTACCGCACTTCCTCTATCAGCCTAGCAGCTGCAATGCAGATATTACCAAGAGGAGATACACAAAAAATGTCTGAATATCATCAGTCACATCATCTTTATGTGCAAAGACACATTAAATATATTTTTTATCAGTAGCATCATTTCAAAAAGCTTCAGTCATATATTGTGCCTTAAGGAAACAAAATGTAATATTTACTTGGTAGTAGGGTATTTTATGCATATTTTAGTACATGTATTTGGGGGAAGGTGTGTAATGTTGCCCCAAGGGGTTGAAAATTGGTTCTTGGAAGGCAAAAAAAAAAAAAATCTTAGCAATTATGATGCTTTATGGTCATATAGAGGGCAATAGTATATAAACAGATATACAGTGTGTCTAAGGTATTAAAGCATTACAGGAAAATGGAATAATTAGGAGAAAAAATATCCAAACGTCTCCTATGTGTGTGAGTGGGGAATATTGAACAAAAGGGTAAGAAATAATGTGTCAGTGGAATATGTTGATATGGTGGCATAAACAGTTTGGGGTGCCCAGATAAGATAGATTATTAAGACATAGGCATTAAAACAATTCTGATAACCACTGGAGATTCTGAGGGGAATTCAGGGCTCCTGGAAGAAATCCTAATTGGCAAAAGTTTCAAGATTTCCTATAGGATGGGTTAAATTAAATCAATGTATAGTAAAATACACTATATGCTTAGATCATGGCCTAATTCTAAAAAGGCTTATTGCTGAACACTGAGAAATCATTTTTTAAAAAGAGAGAAATCCACCCTGTATTCTTGAATTAAAATTATGCCCCATGAATTCTAAACTATAACAATAGCTACAATAAAATGATTAAGATGCCCAAATTCATCTAATCACACATTCCGTCTGGTCCATTCAAGCACACACAGTGCACAACAGAATGTAGTCACAGCTTTTCTTCTCTCTGCTATCTGTAAATAGGAAGGAATGTAGGAAAGATTAGTATTGAGTTCTGTGATAAATGCTCATATTTTCACAAAATGTAGATTGTGTTCTAGAAAGATCAGCTTAAAGTTTAGTTTATTAAAACAGGATAAAACCCAGAAGTTTAAAAGAGCCGTATTAATATTCTGTTCAAATCATCCCTTGATTTCTGTTTCGAAGGGCACCATGAGACAGCTTGATTTTTATTACAGTGAAGAAAAATAAAACGACTCCTTTCCATTAATCAAAAAGGACCATAAAAATAGGTTTCACTAAAAGCTAGCTCTGACAAGTCCAAATGGAAAGTTTGATTTTGTGAAAAGATAAAGAATATCTTTAGAAATATTGTAATCAATTCTGCAAAACTTAATTTTTTTTTTTTTTTTATTCCATGACTTTTCAGTTATTGTGATCTTCAATTTCAAATGCTCCTTGGAGCCATTTTACTCTGTCTCGCAGAAGAAAATGAACTATTTAGCTCCACACTTAATAGTGAACTCCATTTCAGCATACACATTAAGGCCAGACTCCAGCAGGCTCTGATCAATACATTTGGTTATGAACCAGAGGTCCTTCATGCAGTCAAAGATCTGCACTGGAGATAAAGGACTGAGAGCCCTCAGTGATTGATGCTCTCTCAGCAGTGCCCTGACAAGTGAAGCCCCAGGAAACAGAGTAGAAAACCATATGAAGGTAGCCAATCGGTCCTTGGGGAAATGCTGACCAGCATGGACCAGGAATCACATCTAAAAGTCAACAGAACAGAGAGCTGGTGTAGCACATGGTACTTAATGTGAAATCTGGACTCTGTCTACATATTCTGTGTCAAAGCAGTTCTATGAACCCCAGGGACTCTCTTGGACTCAGACTGAGGAGTCTGCTTCTGAAATGAGGGTCATGGAAGTGCTAATCAAGTAGGCTGCTCTCGCGGCACCTCTTCATTCACACTCTGAGGCTTGCTTTGACTGGCAGCTGTGATTGGAATAGTTACTGCAAGCACATCCTTCCAAGCATGTGGACACAGCCCAAGACACCTTATAGATAGATCAAACACCTAGAAGAACAGAGAGCAAGAGAGAATTAGCGATGGCAAAATCCTTATCACAGGCAGTCCTGCGCTGTGACAATTCAGCTGGTTGAGACTCAGATTCACTTCACTAAATAGGTATGTAACATTGCTGACACACTTCCTTCATCTGATTGTCGAAGTAGAGCGGGTTTTCCAAATATTGTACAATATCTAGTGGAGAACTTCAGAACTCATTAATAGCTTTCAGAGTAGCAGTAATAATTTAACCAGATACGCAGTAAGCAACAGTAAAGACATTAAGAGAAAATCATCGGTGGGTAACATTTCAGCAACTAGTCCTGGATAACATGCCAAGGCCTACAGACTGCAAAGAATCTGGGTTCCTGGACTTTACATCTTTGTATCTTTTAAGAAAAACTACAAGTGGTTAAAAGAAACAACGAAAAAAATTCTACCTATATGTGTATTACTTCGTAGAAAATATTTTAGCAGCTAATACTGCATAACACACCCAGACCCCCAGAGTACAAGAAATCTGGGTTCCTGGAATGTAAAATGTAAAAATTGTGGATCTTTTTAAAAAGATCTTAAGTTGTTTAAAAAAAATTTACCTATACATGCAACATTTCATAGAGAAGTTTGGAAGAGATAAAGGAAACATCCACAACCTTTAAATTAATGTTTGACTGTTAAACAGAAAGAAAATAATTAAGGGGCAACATGTGTTTATAGAAAGAGCTGAGTTGAAAAACTGACATTTGAGTTCAGAAGTTTCCATTTGGATAAAACTTGTGTTTGAAGCACATGAAATGAAATGATGATTCCCTCTAACACATGTGTCCATCAGTTGTTATGATGTAGGGACAAAGAATCCATGTTTTTCTCTTAGCAATTCGATATAGTATAAATTCCTAGGAAAAAAAAAATACTGTTAAAATCAGATAACCCAGGTGAGATTGTCCTGCATACAGCAGACCTCTAATAAAAGCTAGCTTTTGTCCTAACATTTGATAGGCTCACTTGTTTCAGAGGATGTCCATCTAGCACAGACACATGCACAGCTCTGTCAGGAAAGATGAACTATAACAAACTCTCCCTTAGTACCTCCCAGAAGACCCGTATTCATTCCAACACGGTGGCCTAACAAACATCACCCCTCCAGTTTGGAGGGGAATTCTAATGAGAGCCTGTGCTCATTTGTTGCTCTTCCAGGTAATCCATTTGAGATGATATTTTGCAGTTTTTCTTGTCCTTTTCTTTTTCTTTGGTTTTGTTTTTAAATAACAACAGCTGTGCTCTGAATCAGCTCCTTTTTGTTCCTTTTCAAGTGACTGGAATCTGGGGGGTTGGAAAGATGCTTCTTCATCCCATTGATCAAAGATTCCTTTCTCTGAGAACTGGTTCACTCCCTAGCTATACATTAATCAAATCCTCCCCTTTTTCTCAAGCGCCAAAAGTGTTTTCCTTCCCTCCCTCTAGCTTTACGTCTGCTTCTACATTAGGGAAGTTGATGAAGTAGTTCTGCTGTGACAGACACCCAGGGGGCTTTCATCTCAAAGGCCACAGATTCCATCTCGATGGGTCAGATTCGTTTACTAAACCATCAGGCTGCATCTTACATGACCCCTCAGAGCCCCCTTGGTTGTGGAGTTGGAGCCAACACCTGAGAACTGGCAGCAACCAACCTTGTGTGTTTGTGAAGTGGTGACCTACAAGGGACAGCCTCCTGTGGGGCATGACCCTTGCACACACATCCGGGATCCTCTTCCAGAAAACAGCTCTTCACTTAGGTTGCTGTCAGCCTCTCAGCCATCTGTCTTCAGTGAGTCATTTTATCTTTTACAATAATTTTTTATTGGTCATCTATCATGTGCTTAGGTTTGAAGCTCTAATTGGGAATAATCTTGGTCAAATAGAATCCACTTTTCTCTGAGTGGCATTAGGCAGTCATTATTTCACCCCATAGAGAAAATGCCTTATTATGAACCCAACTTTGGCTTCCTAATCATATTCTAATTGCCTGAATCTGGGCTCTTTCTGGCTTAGCCAGCCTTAGTCTGAGAACAGTCATTCTAATTCACAATGAATAAGTAAATAAATAGCTAGTATTTGCAGAACCAAAACATTGCTTCAGTCCTTTAAGAAATGAGGAGAACTCGGCTCAGAAATCTGTTGCCTAGCAACGCTGAACTAACTTTTCTCTCCATTTTCCAAACCAGTTGATAGCCTCCTGTTGGTTTGTCAGCATTCCAATGTAAAACTTCTTTCCCCTTTTAAATTAAGAATGAATTTTTGTTTTTCAATTTTCAGAGAATAGACTTTAAAAATCACTATTTTTTCCCCCGAATTTCACAGCCATCTCGTTCTCAGTCGGGCCCAATTTGTTTTCCTTCCCTGATAAAAACATCTTTTATCTTCCAATTAAGTACTATATCTAAGAACAATTTGCATATTTCTCACAAAAGGACACAAGCCTCTCATGGATGTTTAATTGATTTTAATTAATAATAACAACACCAGGCAATTAAGTGGCACTTATACTTTGCAACATCCTTTCATGTCCACTAATTCATTTAATTAAAATTTTAGATGCTTATGCAAACTTCTTTGGTGTATGACACCATGCTCAAATTTTTTTTTTTGAACTTTGATAAAGAGGTTGGTGGTGCTCTTTTCTTTTGTTCTGTTTTAAATTAGGAGACAGTATCTGCAACTAGGCTTTCACATGGTAATTTGGCATTCCCACTCCTCAGATGGTCAGAAATATAGAGAAAAAGCAAAACAAAGTCTTTCATCTGTTCTTTTCTCTTTTTTTTTCCTGACACTGAGTTCGGTTGTGGAGGTGACGGGCCTTGGTCAGTGGCTTTAAACAATGCAGAGCCCGTTTCTCTCTCTGGGTTCCAGTCCCTCTGGGTTTTTAGTAGAACTTGTCACTGAAAGGAGACAAGGAGAGCTGTATCCCTGAGGACATCTCTGGGCTCACAGTTATCTTGATGCCTTTTTCTTGCTATTCAATCTTTGAAAACTTCCCCATACCAAAGGCAGACACTCTGTGGCCGAGCACCTCCTTATATTTCTTAACATGATTGCTTTAAATGTCACTATGACCCAAGTCAGACGTGTTAAATTGGTTTGTGGGTCTTAGGTTTGACTCCGTCCTTCCTTGAACACTCTCATTTCATATCGGCTTCCATGTAGACTCCCAAATCATGGACCAGCGTTAGGTGTCACAGACGTCATAAGCACATTGATTTCTATTCTTTGCACATTAGTGTTGGTGAACAATTTCCTAGGAGGCTGGGCCCAGGTTAGACAAAATAAATCACCACGTTTATTAAAATCACCTGTCTTGTCTCTACTGTAAAGTACTTTACAGGGCCTCAGACTTTACTTTTAGGGGTTGGAACGAACTTCAGCACAATTCATCATAAAAACCACCCAGATAGTCAATGTAAAGATGTGAATAAATTAACTTAGATGAGGGAATGTTCACTTCAAAGGACTGTGTTTAGACATCAACAAAATGTAAGAGAAACAAATGTGTCCTAAAATATCTCAATCCTTTGGCAGCTGTATTATTTGGTTTGTGTTGAAGGATATGTGAATATGTGTATTTTAAGGCTCCAAATATGTAATGTAAAGTAGAGAAGGAATATACTTCAATATTCCCAAAGCATAGTCCCACAATAATTTCACTGACCAAGGAAAACATAGCAGAAAGTACGTTCCTCAAATTCTTTTTCTTTTTTTTTTTTTTTTTTACTCCTTCATACCAGTAAAAGGATTTTCCAAGTCTTTTCCATTCTCCCTCTTCCACCCAACAGCAGGCCCTTGGCCTAGCCATCACTTCCCAGAGATTTATGCCTTTGGAAAAATGGAGGCCAAGTGCCCATGCTTACAAACAGGACAGGGCTATGAAGCCAAGGGAATGTCATCTGGCTGAGACCAACTCTATAATTTGTAGGGTTCTAACCAAAATAAAAATACAAGGACCCAATTTCAAATATCATTAAGGCCTTCCTGATGGCAAAGGGAGAACTAAAACTAAGCCCAGGGGATCTTCTAAGAGCAAGGCCCTAGGCAATGGTACGGGTCTCATGGTGCCCCTGGCAAGAGGGACCCTCCTCTGATGAAGCTGGAATCTCAAAAGCACACGGGCAAAGCTGCCAAGAGGAGTATCTTCAGCTAGAACAGGAGAGAGAACAGTGACTGCTGCTCTCCCTCAGCTTCCACATGTTCTCCTCTCCTTAGTAGGAGAGGTTTGGGGCAGGAAGGAAAGGAAAAGAACACTTACCAGTGTCAGGCATTACACAGATGGTTATACTTAATACCTACAATTGCTTTTAATCCTTGGAAGAACATTTTGAGTTAGGTAGGTGTTGTTAGCTCTCTAATGTGGGAACAAAAATGCCTGAAAAATCAACTTATACAAATCAGCTTTTACTTTGGCTCATGGTTTCCAGGGCTTTAGTCCATAGTCACCTGCCTTGTCATCTTGGGTCTGTGGCTCCACAGTACACCACAGTGAAAAGCATGTGGAGGAACAAAGCTACCCACCTTATGGCAGCAAAGGAAGCAAAGAGACTAAGTGAGAGGAAGGGACTGGGTCTCAGTATCCCCTTCAAGGGTACGCCTCAATGACCTAACTTCCTCCCACTCTGCCCTGCCTCATAAAGATTCCAGCACATCCCAGTCCTGCCACTCTGTGGACCAAACCTTTAGCAAATAAGCCTTGAGAAGACATTTAAGATCTAAACCATAACATAGGTAAATTTAACAAGTGAAAGAAACTCAAAGTATGTTAGTAATGTTTGCAAATTTTATAATTCATAAATGATAAAGACTGTATGTGAATCCCTGTAAAGCTTCTTACAGAAGTAGTTGTCCTCTGAAAAATCAGGGAAAACCAGCCCTTAACAGTGGGGCAAGTCTATTCAGTACAAGAAAAGGTAAACTAATGAATCAGTAAATACAGGTGTCCTTCCATATGCATGGACTATGCTTCCTTGGATTCAATCAATTGCAGATCAAAAATATTCAAATATAAAATTGTGTCTGTACTGAACAGGTAGAGGCATTTTTTTGGTCATTATTCCCTAAACAATACAGTAAAACAGCTATTTACATAGTATTTACATTGCATTAGATATAACAGATTTAAAGAATACAGAAGGATGTACATAGGTTATATGCAAATGCTTTGCAATTTTAAACAACAGACTTGAGCATTCATAGGTTTTGATATACAAGGGGAAGTTCCTGGAACCAGTACCCTGTGGATGTGGATGATGGTGTGTTCATTCAGAGTGTAACTGTGCTTCCCCAGTCCTGTGATCTGTACCCTTCTGTATTGGAGCATTCACCCTCCTTCCAGGAGCCCTGCCCTTACTGTCTTGTGAGTTCCACTGTATCTTCCATCCTTAATGCTCATGGCATGCCCTTCTAGATAACATCCCAAACCTTCCACCTTTCCCAAACTTTCTTTCCATCAAAATGTTCCTACCTGACATGACACTCATGGAAGGGCGTGCTATCTACCAAGTTAACTCATTACATCAGTGAGTTCACGAATCAATTAACTTGACCCAAAAGTGTAAATAATGTGTGAATTTCTGGGCTTCATAGCAAAATCAATGAGGTGATTTTTTTTTTTTTTTCTGAGAGATGCTTTTCTGAACCCCTCAAATTATATCATCTAGTCCACCTTAGGCCTCTAGAGTCGACAGCATTTTAGCCATATAAAACAAAATAAAGGATTTAGGATTTAGGTATAATTGTCAGAGGTATAGGTTAGATAACAGGTTGTAGGAAATGACCTGAGATACCACAGAACTTTCACAGACAGCAGCAATAAAACACTTTCTGTCTGGTCTGTAATATCCTGTATCCTGTTAGTCCTAGACCTGCAATGAACAAAATTGCCACTTCTGCTAAATTTCATGGTCAGTGATTCTGTGATATGGAGAAATGTCTCGTATAGATTAAAATGAAATCATCAATGGCCTTACACTGACTACTGATGACACACTGGGACCAACTCTTCCAAAGTACATTCATAGCTCAACCCACCTCTCTGTGGAGTTCAGTCAACCAGGGTGAGAGTACTTGAGGAAGTATTCATAGGAGAGCACACATAGAACACAACCTCAGTATTGTCCTAATAAAACATAGTTTTATCTCAGGCTTTCCTGATTTTATTTGACAAGAAACAAGTTAGATCATGTGTTGAGCCTGATACATGAAAATCTTAAAATTATTTGTAAATAATATGCCATTTTTTGCTTTGGAATATGATATAATCCTTAAATGTGTACTTGGTTGTGTATGATAGTCTAGGAAATAACTTCCCACAAGAAAACTAAGTCATGCTATGAAGATTTTATCCAGAAGAATGCAAAGGAGTTTCCTGGTTTGTTCTTTCTGCTTATTTTCTGCAGCATTTGCTATTATTTGCCTTTTTGGACTTCTCTGACTTCCATGACACAGAACAGTAATTAATCCTTTTCTCCTCTGGTCTCTTTCTCCTTTGTGGTTTATTTTCCTTTCCCCTGTCCTCCAAAGGCCAATCATGGTTCTTTCCTCATCCCTTCTTTGTCTCTACAGGGGCCATTTCTCATAGCTACTTGTCACAATGTCAAGTCATTACCTTGGCCCCAAATCCTTCTTTTTTTTTTTTTTTTCCCAAGACTCCTGGCTTGAAATCCTGTTCTTCAATAATCTGAATAGCTCTTCTTCACAGTGAGTTTAAGAAAACTCAAACAAAACTCCAAAGGGAGAATATAGTATTTAAAGAGAGAGAATGTTCCCTGTTATTAGAGATCTCTAACCTGAGGCTAAACATTCCTATGGCAAGAGGAGCTAGAGGGATCTGAACACTGGAAGTGAGACTGAACTAAAAGAACTTTACTTAAGGTCCCATCAACAAGGTTCTATAAATTATTACTTTTTCCACAACCAGTTTCTCCTTTCAAAATTTCGCTGGTCATTCAGACTCAAAATAATGGAGTCCTTTGCGCCTTCTACTTTGCTTTTCTTCCATATCTCAGTAGTCATCCAGACCTACTGGTTCTCTTGTACAGCTTTCCTCGCTCTTCTCCACTGTCTATTCCCATTGCTTCCAGCAGCAAAATTAAGCTGATCTACCAATGCCCTTGAGTTAAATCTGGAATGAATCTGGAGCCAGAATCTCTGCAGCAATTTTGTTTTGCAGCAGGTAAACACTCTCAGAGGAGAAAGCTTGAATAATACAAGCAATGAAAGAGAGGACCAAGGCTAGGGAGGAAAACAAGGGTGGAGGTGGGCCCACAGCCACTCCTCAGTTCCCAGGGTGCTGCTGCGGCTCTGTCTTAAGGGCAGGCTGCTGAACTCTAGGCCGTCTCTGCCATATATAGGTTCACCCTCCCAGGTGAGCAGAGTTTGATTTGTTCAGTTTATTCCCCTCCACAGCCTGCCTCATCCCTCCATAACTCCTCAATCTCCATGTTTCCTTCAGTACCCCCAAACTTCTCACATACTTAAACAACCCACTTTCCCTTCTTAAAGGAAAAGAAGGAGAATGTTTTCACTATACTTGCTGGAACCTTTCCCGTAGAGCCCGCATCAGGCTCCATTCTGGTATCTCTTCTCTGGACTCTTTACCTTATGATTAGGATACTGAAACTGCCTTTCAGACTCAAAATCCTCACACCAGGGAATCCAAGATGGCGGACTAGAGGGAGGCTGTGTTCCTTGTCGCTCTGTAACTCCAGTGTCAAGCAGAGGATATCTGTTTCTTGGTAAGGCAAATTTGCTGCTTATCGATTCCCTGGTGTTTACCCCATTTGTCTGCTGTGATGACCTGCAGTCTGCCAGCATATCGACGCCTTTTTTGAGTACAGATTGCTCACTGTCAGGCGCCTATCATCCACCATTTGCCTGCCTCTCGCCTGTCCATCGCCTGCCCTACACCTATCCATCACCCAACACACGAGGTTCACCTCCCGATCGTCGGACAACGGTCAGCAAACTGATCGCAGACTGCCAGTGGATCACCAGCTGCCTGCTGTTGCCTGGAAGTTCTCTGTTACAGTACCTGCAGGTTTGATTACACATGGTTGCCGCCATTTTGAGACAACAGCCAGGCCCCGGAGGACCCCTGGCCGGACTGACTGAGCCCCGTCTCCAGGATCCCTCAGCCTGACCGATCACTCCCTACCTCTGGGGCCCTCACATCGACTAACTGCTCCCTGCTGCCAGGACCCCGAGACCAACTGACTGCACCCTATCACCGGGACCCCAGACCAACTGCACCCGGCCTCCAGGATCCCACAACCACACCAAACACACCAGAACTCCAGGACCCCTGCCTGACCAACTGCATCCCGCCTCCAGGACCTCCAGCTGACCACATCCACCCCTGAGCTGCAGCTCCCCATTTGCCAACACATTTTGAAGCCAGAGCAGCCATCTTGGATAATCCTGGAAGCCAGAGCTCCGATCTTTAGGTGGGGCAAATCCCATCCTGAGACGTCTGCTGGAGGCTTGAAGCTCATTGTCAGGTACCGCTTATGCATCAGGCTACTGAACACTGGGAGGGTTCATTACTATATGACTGTTATACTATAGATTTTCTTTTTTCTCCTTATAGAAAAATTTAAGTTTTTATTTCTTTACTTTTCTTGCTCTCTTTTCCTTTTGTTTACCTGTTCCCTCAGAGTCTCTTTCTCCCTTTTTTGCATGCTAACATCCAATTTCTTTTGATTACACTCTCGCCCTTTCTATTATGTAGAACTTCTGTATAATCTTTTCTTATCCCATTAACAGCCACATTCTACATCCCTCTGCATCCTCTTTGTCCTCCATTAGAAACTGCAGACCTTATTGCAAGTCTGTTTGTTTTATTGAAGATAATATTTTAACTCATTCTGTTTATTATGACAATTTTGTTATTGTCCTCATAGGGGCTATTTGGTCTAGGATTGCATAGTGTCTGAATTGGGCACTGCTAATATTGATCTCCCCTTAAAGAAAGGGTTTTGGAAACCTATAGGGCCACTATAAGCCTATAGGGGGAAATCTGAAATACCCCAGATCTGCACTGCTAGAGGGGAAGATACATGAACAACATGAAAAAACAAGGAAAGAAAATGATCCAAACAAATCTAGATTCTATATTAATAAAATCCAATGACAGTATGTTAGAAGAAATGTCAGAAAAGGACTTCAGAATGATAATACCAATAAGCTGAAAGACACCTGCAGGAAGCAAAAGATCATTTCAACAAAGAGATAGAGATTCTCAAAAAAAATCAAATAGAAATCCTTGAAATGAAGGAAACAATAAACCAAATAAAAAACTCAATGGAAAGCATCACCAAAAGACTAGACCACTTGGAAGACAGAACCTCAGATAATGAAGACAAAATATTTAATTTTGAAAATAAAGTTGTCCAAACCGAGAAAATGGTAAGAAATCATGAACAGAAGCTCCAAGAACTATGGGACATCACGAAAAGACCAAATTTAAGAATTATTGGGATTGAGGAAGGCACAGAGATACAAACCAAAGGAATGAACAACCTATTCAATGAAATAATAGAAAATTTTCCAAACCTGAAAAATGAAATGGAAAATCAAATACAAGAGGCTTACAGAACAATAAATGCACAGAATCACAACAGATCCACACCAAGGCACATTATAATGAAAATGCCTAACATTCAAAATAAAGATAGGATTTTGAAGGCTGCGAGAGAAAAGCATCAGAATACATATAGGGGGAGACCAATACGGATAGCAACAGACTTCTCAACCCAGATTCTAAAAGCTAGAAGGGCCTGGACCAACATATTTCAAGCTCTGAAAGAACATGTTGCCAACAAAGAATCCTATACCCAGCAAAACTAACCTTCAGATTTGAAGATGAAATAAAATCCTTCCATGATAAACAAAAGTTAAAAGAATTTACAAATAGAAAGCCTGTGCTACAGAATGTTCTCAACAAAATATTCCATGAGGAGGAAATAAAAAAAACAAGGTAAGTCAGCAAAAGGAGGAACTACCTTAGAGAAAAACCAGTCAAAGGAGAAACCAAGCCAACTTAAAAACCAAGAATAAGCTAAATGACTGGGAATACAAATCATTTCTCAATAATAACCCTGAACGTTAATGGCCTAAACTCATCAATCAAAAGACACAGACTGGCAGAATGGATTAAAAAGAAAGACCCAACAATATGCTGCCTGCAAGAGACTCATCTCATAGATAAAGACATCCACAGACTAAAGCTGAAAGGATGGGAAAACACCTACCACGCACATGGACCCAGTAAAAAAGCGGGGGTTTCCATCCTTATATCAGATAAAGTGGACTTCAAGCCAATGTTAGTCAGAAGGGATAAAGAAGGACATTTCATACTGCTTAAGGGAACCATAAATCAGGAAGACATAACGATAGTAAATATTTATGCCCCAAACAATGGTGCATCCCTACACACCAAACAAATCCTTCTCAATTTTAGGAATCACATAGACCACAACACAATAATTCTGGGTGACTTTAATGCACCACTGTCACCACTAGATAGATATTCCAAACAAAAACCAACCAAAGAAACCATAGAACTCAATAACACAATCAATAACCTAGACGTAATAGACATATATACAATATTCCATCCATTAACAAGTGGATTCACTTTCTTCTCAGCAGCACATGGAACCTTCTCAAAAATAGACCATATGTTATGCCACAAAGCAGCCCTTAGGAAATGCAGAAAAATAGAGATACTGCCTTGTGTTCTATCAGATCATAATGGACTGAGAGTAGAAATCAATGACAAAATAAAAAAGGGAAATTACTCCAACACCTGGAGACTAAATAATATGCTATTGAATGAAACATGGATAACAGAAAACATCAGGGAGGAGATAAAAAAATTCTTAGAGGTAAATGAGAATGACGATACAACATATCAAAATCTCTGGGACACTATGAAAGCGGTATTAAGAGGAAAATTCATTGCATGGAGCACATTCCAGAAGAGAATGAAAAGTCAACAACTGAATGACCTAACATTACAGCTCAAAGCCCTAGGAAAAGAAGAACAGAATAACAGCAAAAGTAGTAGAAGACAAGAAATAATTAAAATCAGAGCTGAAATCAATGAAATTGAAACAAAAGAAACAATTCAAAAAATTGACAAAACAAAAAGTTGGTTCATTGAGAAAGTAGACAAAATAGACAAACCCTTAGCCACACTAACAAAGAGAAGGAGAGAGAAAACTCAAATTAGTAAAATTCATGATGAAAAAGGAAATATCACGACAGACATCACTGAGATACAGAACATAATGAGAAGCTACTTTGAAAATCTGTATTCCAACAAAATAGAATCTACCGAAGACACTGACAAATTTCTAGAGACATATGCTCCTCCCAAACTGAACCAGGAGGACATACACAATTTAAACAGATCAATATCAAGCAATGAAATAGAAGAAGCCATTAAAAACCTACCATCCATGAAAAGCCCAGAACCAGATGGACTCCCAGTCGAGTTCTACAAGATCTTCAAAGAAGATATCATTCCAAGACTTCTCAAAGTATTCCAGGAAATAGAAAAATAGTTTGCCCCCTCATTCTATGAAGCTAATATCACCCTCATATACAAACCAGGAAAAGACACATCAAGGAAAGAAAATTTTAGACCAATATCCTTGATGAATATAGATGCAAAGATCCTTAACAAAATATTGGCAAAGTGTATCCAAAAGCATATTAAGAAAATCGTGCACCACAATCAAGTGGGGTTCATCCCTGGAATGCAAGGATGGTTTAACATCCGTAAATCAATAAACATAATCCATCATGTCAATAGACTTAAGGATAAGTATCATATGGTTATTTCAATTGACGCAGACAAAGCGTTTGACAAAATACAACACCCCTTCATGCTCAAAACACTAGAAAAAAATAGGGATAGTAGGAACATACCTGAACATTGTAAAGGCTACGTATGCTAAGCCCATGGCTAACATCATTCTGAATGGAGAAAAACTGAAACCATTCCCTTTAAAAATGGGAACAAGACAGGGATGTCCTCTTTCTCCACTTCTATTCAACTTTGTCCTTGAAACTCTAGCCAGAGCAATTAGGCAGACTAAAGAAATTAAAGGGATACGAATAGGAAAAGAGGAACTTAAGCTGTCACTGTTTGCTGATGACATGATTCTATATTTAGAGGATCCAAAAAACTCCTCCAGAAAACTTCTAGGCCTCATCAATGAATTCAGCAAAATAGCAGGCTATAAAATCAACATGCATAAATCTAAAGCATTTTTATATACAAGCGATGAAACAGCTGAAATGGAAATGAGGAAAACAATTCCATTTGCAATAGCCTCACAAAAAAATAAAATACTTGGGAATCAATCTAACCAAAGAGGTAAAATATCTCTACAATGAAAACTACAAAACATTGAAGAAAGAAATTGAGGAAGACCTTAGAAGATGGAAAGATCTCCCATGTTCTTGGATAGGCAGAATTAATATAGTCAAAATGGCCATACTACCAAAAGTGCTATACAGATTCAATGCAATTCCAATTAAAATCCCAATGATGTACCTTATAGAAATAGAGCAAGCAATCATGAAATTCATCTGGAAGAATAAGAAACCCAGAATAGCTAAAACAACCCTTAGCAGGAAGAATGAAGCAGGGGGTATCGCAATACCAGAACTTCAACTATACTACAAAGCAACAGTAACAAAAACGGCATGGTATTGGCACCAAAATAGACAGGTAGATCAATGGTACAGAATAGAGGACACGAACACAAACCCAAATAAATACAATTTTCTCATACTAGAAAAAAGGGCCAAAAATATGCAATGGAGAAAAGATAGCCTCTGCAACAAATGGTGCTGGGAAAACTGGAAATCCATATGCAA
Source organism: Sciurus vulgaris (assembly GCF_902686455.1). Taxonomy (NCBI): domain Eukaryota; kingdom Metazoa; phylum Chordata; class Mammalia; order Rodentia; family Sciuridae; genus Sciurus; species Sciurus vulgaris. The sequence continues at coordinate 39,811,453 of NC_136473.1, read as the reverse complement.
CAGAATGAAACTAAACCCCTATCTCTCACCCTGCACAAAAATCAACTCACAATGGATCAAGGACCTTGAAATCAGACCAGAGACCGTGCATCTTATAGAAGAAAAAGTAGGTCCAAATCTTCACCTTGTTGGCTTAGGATCAGACTTCCTTAACAGGACTCCCATAGCACAAGAAATAAAAGCATGAATCAACAACTGGGATAGATTCAAACTAAATAGCTTTCTCTCAGCAAAGGAAACTATCAGCAATGCGAAGAGAGAGCCTACAGAGTGGGAGAATATCTTTGCCAATCATACTTCAGATAGAGCACTAATTTCCAGAATCTATAAAGAACTCAAAAAACTCTACACGAAGAATACAAAAAACCCAATCAACAAATGGGCTAAGGATATGAACAGACGCTTCACAGAAGAAGATCTACAAGCAATCAACAAACATATGAAAAAATGTTCACCATCTTTAGTAATAAGAGAAATGCAAGTCAAAACTACACTAAGATTCCATCTCACCCCAATTAGAATGGCAATTATCAAGAATACCAGCAACAATAGGTGTTGGAGAGGATGTGGGGAAAAAGGTACACTCATAAATTGCTGGTGGTGCTGCAAATTAGTGCAACCACTCTGGAAAGCAGTGTGGAGATTCCTTAGAAAACTTGGAATGGACCTACCATTTGACCCAGCTATCCCACTCCTTGGCCTATACCCAAAGAACTTAAAATCAGCATACTACAGAGATATAGCCACATCAATGTTCATAGCTGCTCATTTCACAATAGCCAGACTGTGGAACCAACCTAGATGTCCTTCAATTGATGAGTGAATAAAGAAACTGTGGTATATATATACAATGGAATATTACTCAGCTATAAAGAAATTATAAAGAAAAATAAAATTATGGCATTTGCAGGCAAATGGATGAAATTGGAGAATATCATGCTAAGTGAGATCAGCCAATCTCAAAAATCCAAGAGGTGAATGATCTCACTGATAAGCGGATGATGACACATAATGAGGGGAGGGAGGGGGGCAAGAATGGAGGAAAGAGGGACTGTATAGAGGGAAAAGAGGGGTGGGAGGGGTGGGGGGGAAGGAAAAAATAACAGAATGAATCAAACATCATTACCCTATGTAAATGTATGATTACGCAAATGGTATGCTCTTACTCCATGTACAATCAGAAACAACATGTATCCCATTTGTTTACAATAAAAAAAAATCCTCACACCACTGTGTGCAGTGATACCAGATTAATCTTCATGAAATAGCTATTTGTATTCATCTCTTCCTCAGAAGCCTTTAATATTGTCTCTTTTCCATGGAACAGAGCCCCAAATCTTGTCTCATAATTAAAAGCCTTCCAGAATATCTTCAATTTCTCTTTCCCCAACACACCTTCTGCTAGACAAATGTCTCTTGTTTCCCGAACACCGTATTTTACTCACTCCTTTTCTTGGCCAGCATCCCTCCCTCGAACTGAAGAGCTCCTGCTACTTCCAATTATCAGGATTCTAATTCATTCTTAAAAATCCAACTAAATATATCCTTAGTGTATAAGCTTCTCCCCAAATTTCAGTAATAGATGTTCTCTCCTCTTTTTCATCCTTTAAGATTGACTAAGAAGTCATTGGCGGTTCCTCATGCCCAAAGTATTACAACAGCCACATCTGTGTTGTGGTTTTTGCATACATCTTAGTTTTTCTACTAGTTCATTTCCTGGAGTTCTGATAGTTCTTTATGTATATCACAGTATTAAATATAATGTGTCAAACACAGTAGGGATGTAAATTTTCCATTGACTAAATAAATGAATGAGTAAATCTTTTCTAGCAATGATTCTTCAACTCTTCTTTCTTAAACAACTCTAATGTTGCCCTCCCAATATTCCTTAAGGAAAGAAAGTATTTTGATTTCAAAGTTTTATATTCACAAAAAATAGAGAGTTGAGATGGGAATCAAACTGTAATTAGTATTATTTACTATCTTTGGTAAGGGCAGTGCTTTGGTAGAGTGGATGATAGGAAACTTGAAAGAAAGTTTCTGCTCAGAGAAGCCCATTCACAATTGCCTAGAGCTACTAAAATACTGTCTGTATATAATCCTATCATTGTTTGTTGAAATTAGCAAACTGCCCTAAAATAAATTTATTATATGACCACTAATTTTACATTGCCACTTAAGGGTATGATAAACAACTCACACAGAACACAAAAATATAAATGAGATGAGTCCTCCACAATCAAGTCTAACCAATGTTTCTGAACGATTTCACTAGGCTCAAAAGATTTATTCTTTTTGCTTTCATATCCTGATAAAAAAAGGTGGTTGCTAGCTGAGAATTTACTGGTCTCCTGTTTCAAAAACATGAAAGTTTATCCAATGGGAAAATGTCAATTTGAAAGGAGATTTTATTAGGTGTTACTCATAAGTACAGAACCATCTATTTAGCATCAAAGCTGGTATGTTAAAAAAATGCATCCACATATTTGAAACTGAAATGACATAAAGACCAATGATATTACTTGAGTTTTTAGAACAACTCTATGGGTAAATGCCATCCATCAGCAATTCAGCTAAGCCTAGACACTTCCAGCATCTATAGTACAATCATAGTTATTTGTTCAAGCCGTTGATAACTTCCAGACACTGTTAAGTTTTAGGAATACAAAGGTGAACAAGACATAGCCCTAAAGGAACTTTATTCTAGTTTGAAAAACAGACATGTAAGTTAGCATAATGTGAATTACATGCTTTAACAGAGAGGTTTGCCCCAGATGTGATGACAAGCCATAAAGGAGGTAGTCCCAAACTCTGCCAGGAGAGCAGGGACTTGAGGAGGAGGAGGATAATGAAGGAGAAGGTAGAGATTGCTTCCCTTAGAAAGGAGCATATAGGTGTTGAAAAATAAGTAGGATCTAAATCACATTAAAGTAATACTGTCACTGCTAGAGTGACTAATTTGCTTAACGCAAGAAAGAACAAGAAAATGTTTTAATATGCACCTTCCAAATCATCTAAACTTAAATTTTGTTTAGTATAATTGCAACATTGAATTAATTTCACTTTATTTAGGATTTTAGAATATCTTAAGTAGTGATATTTTGAGAATGAGGAAATATTTTATCATTGCATTATGTTTCGCAGAAAACTGTTTTCTATGAAGACATAGATTCACTATTAAAGCATATAGCTCCTTTGACATGCAGTTACCAAAATGACCCTTTTTATTCAGATATGGAAGTGCTAAAGTTGCTTCTGAGGAAGTGAACAAATATCCTCATACCACAGAGAAGAGACACTGTGAGTTCATTGAAACCCTGAAACCCTGTCGATAGAAATGTTGAGAGGCCATGCCTACTTTGGACAGAGAGCCCTGACTGAGCTTGACCTAGGGAGAAGCAACTACTGTGAAATTAGTTACCCTGAATATCACTGCAAAGAACATACCTTGGTACAACTTCTCAATAAAGAAATCCTAAGTAAAAAATCTGGCAGTGTGTATCAGATACATTTACTCATTTCCTTTGACCACTCATCCACTTCTAGACTCAAAAATGATTCAAACTGTGGCCTAACAATTCCAAAAAATTATCAGTGAAGAATCATTTGTTATGACAAAATAATGTAAAAACAATCAGGAGGGCTTGGGAAGTAGCTCTGTTGTAGAGCACTTTCCTAGCATATGGGAGGTCCTGAGTTCAATCCCCAATACCATAATAAAAATAAAATAATCAGGAGCAATCCTGTGGCCCAACATTTAGGTTATGGTTGTATAAATTATGAAACTTCCATAAAATAAAGCATTATGCAGTATTTAAAGTAGTGTTTATGAAGAGCATGTCATTTATGTCTTAAATGTACAAAAACATTTTGGCATTTTGAATGTATTAGCTTTGATGCCAGATAGATGGTTCTGTGCCCATAAGTAGTTTCTAATAAAATTAATGAAATCTCCTTTCAAACTAATATTATCACATTGAAAAAATTTCCAGGTGTTTGAAATAGGAGATTAGTAATTTCTCAGCTGGCAACTATTTCCCTCTTTAGCATATGATAGCGAAAAGAATAAGACTTTTAAGCATACAGAAATCTTACAGGAACATTGGTTAGAGTTGATACTGGAGGTCTTATCTCATATACATTTTTGTGTATTTGTAGAATTGGTTATCTTAAACTTCAGAGGCATTTTAAACTTCTTGGTCATATAATAATTTGTTTCAGCATAAGGGAAAATGTTCACGATCTCATGCTAAATTAAGGAAAAATAATTACATGATTCTATACATAGAGTAAGACCTCTATTAGCCATCCATCTCTTCCTTCTCTCTGCCTCCAGCTGCTTGCCAGTATCATTCACGTGTGCAGGGATCTTGTCTATGTATCAACATTAAACCAGTGACTCTCCCAAAGTAAGCTCTGGATGAATATGTTTTGATGAATCAACTAATTTTATAAACAGTACATATGTATTCCCTTGTTAAGCCCTTACTATTTAGCTGCATTGACAGTATAACCCATACCCATGGGTGTCTGCAGAGAATTCCTAAGGACAGAGGGTGCGAACACAAGCCAATCTTCCCTCTCTTCTCCCACCACCCCCCCCCCCCAAGGACTCCCTGCTCATTTAAATCCTTTACCATTCCCCAGGCTGGTCTTTGCACTTGGGTATTCCCTATCTTCCCATCAAGTCTTAGCATGGGGGCAGAGGTTCTATTACAAAGTGGACCATCTGTTAATAACTCACCATCTCGTTTTTCTCAGTATTATCAGACTTTTTTTTTTTTGCTATGTATCATTGAGTGTGCATAAGGAAGAAAATCTTTCATTATCATAAATATAAATACCTTGCGAAATGGCTAGGAGATTTGTATACCAAAGTAGCAAGACAAATTTTTCTATGGGCAGTTAAGAATCAAATTAATTGTCTACTGTATTAATTGTATACTATATATATATATATAAATACAGTATATACACTATAATATACACACACACTTTTCCCCATTTCCTACAATTGTCATATTAAAATTTAAAAACAATAACCATTTTAAAGCTCATTGACTATATTCACAAATAATTTTTAATATATTTCTCTATTAGTCCACAAGCCTATTAAAGGAAACCATAATTTAAAGAAGAATATTAAGTGGTAATTAAGAAAAAGCCTATAGGAACATTGTTTTCTTTGAAATCACACCAAACTGAATGGAATATCATAACACACTTTTCTATGTGCTTACCTTGGTATATTCTGTGCTGTTTTTGCAATAATGTCTGAGAATGGGTAATCTATAAAAAATTTATTTTCTCATTTTTTTCATACAGTTCTGGAAGTATAAGATCAAGATGCCAGCATATGGCAAGGGCTTTCTTGCTATGTCATCCATGGTGGAAGGCTGAAGGGCAAGAGAAGGCCTGGGGGGCAAACTGTTCTTTTTATAATGAGCCTGATCCCATGATAGTGACATTAATCTATTCATGAGGACAGAGCCCTCTTCACCTCATCACTTTTAACAATCTTACCTCTTAATATTGTTACAATAGCAATTAAATTTCAGCATGAGTTTGGGAGGGCATAAACATTCAAACCATAGCAGTACTCCAATCAGATCAGACCTCCAGAACTATTTTGAAGCAACACAGTTTATCCAAAGTTTGCATTTCAAAGATTCCTTCTGACCTCTGGTTTCCTGCAGCTCCACAACTCTGAAACAGTGAGTCTAAATGCACATATAGCTCTTCTCGTTAAGATTCTAGTTCTGTACTTATTAAGAGATTTGGATCTCTACACTAGTCAGAGAATTCTGAATCTCAGCTTCAGTCATGAAAGTGATAATTACTATGGTAAGCAAGGCTAGATTTTTATGCATTTTGCTGGTCTGCCTAGTCATTGAATATACACCACTTTTGGAAAGCAGAAACACTTGGGGTAGCTCCATGGTGGTTTTTGTTTACACTTGCTTATTGAGTTACTTACTTTATTTTGCTAAATGCAAATCAGTTAAGTTTCAGTCACATTGCTGACCACTGAGAGAAAATAAACAAATAATGTACATTTTGTCAATGGATAGTTCTTTGTATCCCTGATGTAGTCACTGTACATCATCTATCAATCAACTGCAGGAATTTTCCTTAGTTACTCCCACATCTTTGAATATTCACTTCACCACAATACCCACATTCTCTGGCTCCTGAGAAGAGACTAATTGAGAGGGTGTGCTGTATTACAAAGCACAGTTTGCCTAAAAAGGAGATTGCCATCTTGCTCATTAATTTTACATTACCATACTGTGCTTCTATTGATATTATCACAATGCTTTCTACAGCTACTTACTGCGATTGCAAAAATACACAGATTGTTCTGTCATTAAGAAGAGTAAATGATTTTTTGAGCATTGCAAGAAAAACTTTTATGATCATTTTCCCTGGCTATAGTAAACTGTTCTAAGATTACAATATGTGTTTTTGTGTCAACAGTCATGTGCAATATACATTGATGTGATAGAGCTACCACATAGCTCTTGTACTGTTGAACTGTTGAAGATGTCTTGCTCTCCCACAGAATGTTGGTTTTAGGGTACATCAACAAAAGAGGCAATTGATATAGTTATAAAGATGTGACTCCATGTCAGTTTTCTCATTTATTCCTAAATCACTGAAAAATAGATGAGAAAGGATGGCCACAGTAGAACTTCTAGCATAATTGTCATCATGTAGGATTTGGTATATCTGTGCATATCTAGTATGTGGACATACCAAACAACAAAAACAACCTAAAAAACACTAAAGAAACAAAAATATCTCTTTACTGTGGAAAATGGGTTTCAGATTCCAATCTGTCACTTATTTCTGGAACACTCCAGGTAAGTGCAACATGCCCATTTACTAAGAGCCTGGGCTTTATAAATAAGACGTGTTGGTTTGACCAAAAGCTGCATCATTTACATCTATGTGACCTTGAGCAAAATACTCCCTGAGCCTCAGTTTTCTTCATCTCTAAAAGTGAGATAATAATAATATCCAACTCAATAAGTTGTAAATATTACATGCAATAACATGCAATAATGTATACAAAGTGCCTAGCCTAGCATCTGGCAGATAATAAACTTCCAACAAATAATAGATACCACTATTACTATTAGGGCATTATTACTACTGGACTTTGCATTCTTTAACTCTAGAAAATCACTAGATGAAACAATATCTGAGAGTCCATCCAGATATAATAGTCTATGACTGAACTGGGGAATAATTAGAACCTTACAAAAGAATTCCTTACAAAACACTTAAATAAAAAAATGTCAATTCCTTCATGAAGAATATTAACTTATACTTCAAAGATCTTGTGTAAGGTAAAGATCTGATGTTAAGGATAGCATAAGTATTAAAATTGCCTTCTTCCGTATTTATTTGTTCTTCTTTCCCAGTGGAGGGTAAGGTTTAGGGAGGCAGCCGTTCTGTCTTGTTTGGCTTTATAATCCCAATGTCAGCTCATTGAGTGACTTAAAAACATTGAAATGAAAGAATGTTTTTGTGGTGGAAATGAGCAGCCTAAAATTACTGCCTTTGGAACTATGGCTGTGAATCAGTGGCAGAGCACGTACCTCACATGTACCAGGCCCCAGGTTCAATCCCCAGAAAAAAAAACTTTGCTTTTTGTGGAGAATACAGTTGAGTGATAAGGACTATAATGAAAAATAAGGTATGAAAGGGGTAAAAGAAACTTAAGACTGAAGTTTACAATTTTGCTTAGAATGGCCAAAGAAGGCCTCACTAAAGATGTGACATTCAAAGAAAGACAAGAATGTGAGGGAGCATGTTCCTCTGATATTAAGAGAACATTCCAGAGGTAAATAAAATGGGTGCAAAGGCTCTGACCTGTGAATATGATTAGTGTGTTGGAGGAACAAGAAGAAATGTGTGGCTGAAATGGAGGGAGCTGCAGGGAGGGTAGCCCGAGATGCAGTCCAAGAAGAGGGGAGGAGGGAAGAGCATGTAGGGTCTTACAGGGCCTTTCAAGCCATTGGCTTTTGCTTGGAAAATGAATGGAAAAGAAGCTGGAGTTTGAACAAATAGGTGATATGAATTGATTTGTTTACATGGATTTCTTTGGCTTCTGTGTTAACAGATTGGTCTGGGAAAGGAGGAATAAAGAATGTCCATTGGGAGTCTATTGCCTTTTAGACAGAGAAAAGATAATGGTGGTTCTGCTTGTCATAGTAGAACTGATGACAACTGGTCACATGCAGGATACATGGTGAAAGCAATGTTTCAGGATTTTCTTTGATAAAGTGCAGAATAGAAGGGAAAGAGAGCAAATAACTGAAGGAAACCATTTCCACTGGTAGAGATATCAAGACTGTGGAGAAAAGAGGCTTGAAGGGAAATATTAGGGGTTCTTTTTTTATTAAACCTGTTTGATGTGAGGTGCATAGGAGAACTCTAAGTAGAACATTGAAGAGACAGACACAGAGTCTGGAGTTCAAGCTTATCGCCAAAGGTACAGATTGGTAAGGATCAAAAAATAGATGGTATTTTTATCTATGAAATGGAATGGGATCATAAAGGCAGTGTGTATGTGTAGAAAAGAGAGTGGTCCAATGACTGAGCATGAGATTCCTTGAATGTTTGGAGGTGGATAGCTAAAGAGGAACCAGCAAGAGACTGCAAATGATTGACTGGTGAGGAAGCAGGAAAACCAGGAGAGCATGGAGCATGGATCAGAGAAGCCAACCACAAACTACACCCAGGGAGAGAGAATGGAGACAACTGCCTCAAATGCTGCCAAGAGGTCAGTATGATGGTGAAAAACTGACCATGATAATTAGCAACATGGAGGTTAACTGATAACTTGATAAAGGAAAATCTGATGGTGTGAAAAGCCTGATGGGAAGAATACAAAGGAGAATGGGTGGAAGGAAATGAGAAATAACCATGTATAATGAACTCCCAAAAGGAGTTTATTTAAAAGAAGTGGAGAGAATTGGAATGGTAGCAATATGAGAAGTGGACCCTGGAGAAGGGTTGTGGAGAGTGGTAACTGAGAATGGGAGGGCAATGACTGAGATTGAGTGTCTCATAGCTGTGGCTGCCTTGTGCCTAGGAATGTTCCTGTGCAAGGCCACAGGATGCTCAGCTGCTGTGGCAATGCCCTGCTTGAGGAGGCTCTATGTAAGAGTCCTATCAGTTCTGACCTTGATCTCAAGCACACAGCTTCTGGGAATAGAGGATTTTTTTTTCGTTTATTTTATTTTATTTGTTCTAATTAGTTGTACATGACAGTAGAATACATTTACATATTTTGATAGAGTGTGATCTCTCATTTTTTCTGATTATACATATTACAGGACCACATCAGTCACGCACTCATACATGTACCAGAGGTAAGCATCCTAAATTGAGGGTCATCACTAAAAATAAGTGGGAGCTATTTGCAAACATTAAAGGAATTCTTATGCTAGACAATGTTTCACCAGCTCCGCTACTCCTAAGCCAGCCCGATTAACAGTAACTTTAAACAAGGGACATTCTTGAAAACTACACAAAGTTCCTAACATTGCACTTTGCAACTATGGATTGCAACTGCCAAAAAACTATGTCAATGTATCTTCTAGTTCTGTAACTTTCCAAGTACAAAGAGTAATGCTTGCATAGTCTTTAACTGGATAACAAGACATATATAAATAAAGATTGCTGGCATAACTGTAGATCTGCTTCCCCATCAGAGAGTGACACTCTCCTGATCCCAGCTATTTATCTTCAAAATCTGTGCTTGTGAGTTTTTATTTTTCAAATTCCTCATCACCCCTGGCTGGAACTGCAAGTTTGACCACGCTGGTGGAGAAGAAGGGTTGTTTGGTTATTGGTTTGTTTTTTCTAAGATGAGAGAAATAATCACATATCTGTCTGCTGATGGTAATAATCTACTGGAGAGTGAGAAAATTTTCCAGAACAATTTTCTGGTTTGAGAGAGGAAATGATCTAATGAACAAATGGGGGGGCAGTTGACTTTGGCTATAGATAGAGACAATTTCTCCATAATCTTCAACAATGAAGATGAAAGAGAAATGGGCAAGTTTAATCAAGTGGTTCTTTCTTTTCACTCTTTTCTAATGCTAAAAATAGATCAGTTTCTTCCTCAAATTCACATTTTAATTACTACAACAACCCTGGATTTATTATTTAAAAATTGCAGATGTTATGGTGATAATTCCAATTCACTTGCCTTTTCAGGAACACACCTATTACCTGAAGTAAATTACTCCTAAACAATATAACACACTTCTGGAACCAGCCATCATAGAACACAGATTTTTGAGAATAGACTTTTAAATACAGATTTATTGTGTAGCTTATGCTCTTTCTAAAACAGAAATCCATAATAATATTCCATATCTAAATTATATTTCACTATTAGGAAGAAACAGTCTGTGAAGTCCCTTTTTGATTACTCTCCATCTTTTCAGAATATCTATAGGAACCATGAAAGATATCATTTATTTAACACTTAATCAACTGGAACCTTGTGTTGTTATTTCTTGTATGTGTTACATGTGTGTTCAAATACACATTAATAAACTTATTGTAACTATTTGTAGAATATGGTTATATTTCTGCATAACTGATGATGACTGAAGCAGTATCCTGGAAACAAGCAAAACAGGGAAATTTCTAGGAAACATCCATTGTCATTTTTCTGTTTAAACAGAAGTAGAAAATAAATAATAAGCATAAGTCCATGGAGACAAAAGCTAGACCATAACCAAATGGTAAGCCTAATGCATTCTTTGAAGGATGAGGCAACTTCCTAAAGCTAGTATCAGATCATCTTTAAAAACAATGTTTCTCTTTTAAAAATTGTGCAAAATAATGTTTCCTAAGCAAAAGAACAACTGGAAATAAAATTGCTAGGACTACAGGTCTTCCACTGTAAACTTCACATAGAGAAGTTGGCTGCCATCTTTGCAGAAAATGAAAGGTTAAGTGTAATCCCACATTGTGAGTTGGCATCATAAAGATTTTCATCATTGTACCTTGTCAGGTATAATTTGTATCCACTCTTCTTTCTCATCTAAGATTGATTCTTCTCTGCTTTATCTTGCTGCAATGTATTTCTCAAGAGAAAGTCTTATATTACATTATATTATATTATGGAATCAGGCACATAAAGAATTTGAAGTATACTTGTAAAACTTAATTTTCACAGAAGAATCTTCCAGTGATAAAAAATATTTTTATGGATTACAGTTCTTAATTACTAAAGAGCAATTTTACATGTGAAAGCAACATTTAAAGTAATAAATTACACAGTGCAAAACATTATGTTAATCAATAACTTTTTTAAATGCAGTAAAAGTGATATATTTCACAAACATTTACTAGGTTTTACTCTGTTAATGGAAGTTACAATCATTATAAAACAGTTTAGAAATACAGAAACACACACACAAAAAAAGAAGTTTAAATTCTCTTAAGTCCATCTCCCCCAATAAATTAATTGCTAACATTTTATTACATTAATGCAATAAATATTTTATGTATAGTTGGTATTTTATAGTACCTGCTTTATAACATGGTTTTTTATGTAATTAATAACATGATATCAGTGATCTTCTAGGTCATTAGTTTTCTCAAACATCATTTCCAATGGATGTAACAGAATAAAGATACCATAATTTATTTTACATATTCTCTATTGTCGGTCATTAAATATTACTTCTAATTTTTCACTGTTAATAAGGTATGCTGAAATACAAATTGCTCAAGCCTAGGATATTTCCTCAGGTTAAATTCATCAAAGAAGGATTATTTAGTCAAAAGGTTTAAGCATATTAGGACTTTGAGTACATATTGCTAGTGGTTCTATACAAAGCTTGAGTGATTTACATTCATCACAAAGCATTAGAAAACTACTATTTTCCCTCTGATATGATATTACTCTAGGGAAGTTTGCTCCTCTAAAAAGAGAATGTCATCATATTTTATAACTTTGACAGATGAAAAATATCTTGTTTAAATTTGCATTTCTTTGGATCCTAGTAAGTTGAAATCTTCCACTTTTCTGGTTGTTTATAGTTTATATTTTAGAAATTCTCATTTATGTCTTTTGCTTTGATGTGATCCTCTTTCTGTGAATAAGATTTTCATTTAAATAGTTATATATTAAGAACATCAGTCATTTGTCCTCACGTCATAAATATTTTCACTTTTTTCCCTTAATTGTATTAAAAGGTGACTTTTAACATTTTTCTAAACAAATTTTTAAATGCTTGAATTTTTTTAGTTTTTAGATAGCAAACATTTCCATTTGTGCTCTTGGCTTCTCATTTCTTAATAGAATTCCAATTTACTTTCTCTATTCCCATTTCAGTGTAGCTGGAAGCCCCACCTTTCTTTTAACCATGGGATGGATACATGATCATAATTAGGTCCATACCATTTACCCTTTATGAAATATTAATCTTTAGCTGAGGAAGAAAGAAACAGAAAAGTGTTAGAGTTCATTCAACTTCAGTTGAAATGTCTCGACAATACTGTTTCCTGCTATAAAATCGTTTCTATAGGCCTGACTTCTTAGTCTCCTATATTTTCGTGGTAATTTCCATTCCCCAAGTCTGTTTATGTCCAAGCATTCATATTCATTTTCTGAATCCCTGATATTAGTCCAATGGCTACCTTTTTCTTAATGAACCAATCAGTATAAGCTAGACAATTACAAGGTAAAAAAGAACCAGCAAATCTCACCAAAGTTCATTTCCCACTTAATTCAGTGCTATCAGAAATGGTTTGCTCCTCAGGGTCACTGAGGATGCCTGCCGACAGAACTTTAACATTAAGACATGCTCTCACAATTCCAGGGGCAGGAAAGGGAAGGTTAAATCTCTCTGAAATGTTCTGGAATGAAGTGACTTCTTTTTACTTTTCATTGGTTCAAACACGTCACATGGCCAAGCCAGATGTGAGAGAGGAAGGGAAGTATGACCCCTTCCCCAAGGACATACAGCAAATATTTGGAAATAATATTAGAATCTACTATGGTTAGCTAATCAGTTTTCCTAATGCTTATAACCTTAATGGTACAAGTTTCCTTTTGGAAGTAATATTAATGGTACAAATTTCTCCTTGGAGTTCTATCTTTGATATGTTTAAAAAGGTCTTCCTAACACTAAAATTATATAATGTTTCATGAAATTGCTCTGTAGTTTGTTTAGTGTTTTAATCCCAATTTTCCAAATTGATGTTATACTTTGATAATAAAAATAGTTGCACAAATTTAAGCCAAATGTTGCAATATCACGCAGTTTGTGAATTCACAATGCACATTAACATCATTTTTAGAATTTGTGCAGTAAAGGAAGCACTTTAGTTTAATTTGGAGTTTACCACACTTACTTAGCCATAAAACTATTTATTTTTCATGTTAACCTTTTAATAGCCCAAAGGTTAAGTGTTCCTTGGAACACATTTAAGAAATACTATTTTCTCTGAATTGGAATTTATTTTATTTTCCAGGACATAGAGTTCTACACTTCTAATCCAAAAAGTATATTTTCCTAGCTCTACATAGTAAATGAATTTTATTTCACCTAGCAAATTGATGTGTTATTTTTATCAGATGCCTGTTATTGTATCCATATTAGGGATTATTTCTGAGGTTTTCCTTATGTTTCATTGATTGCTCCTTGGCTTCCAGTATTAGCACTACATTGATTTTATCATTATGGTTTTGTCATGTTCCTTCATCCATTATTGCAAGTTCTTTCTACGCTTTGGCAAGTTTTTTCTTTATTTCCATCTAACATTCTATAAAAACCTAGACTACCTACTAGTGTACTATGATAAGCAAATCACCTGGTAAGCACAGGGAAGACTAGGGTCTGTCCATATGTAGGGAATTATTCTATTGGAATTTGTAATTGTTGAATAATTAATTACACAAATTATTACTTACAATTTCTATACAATCTATGAAGAAATATAGGGTCATAAAATTGAATTAGTAAGAATGTGCTTAAGTCTTCCTTCAACTCCATGATTTTGAACTGGTTCTTAAAAGACAAGGGAGAAATTAACAGGATACAAGGAAGAGAAAGAAAAATTCAAGCAGAAGGAATCTTAAAGGTGTTGAAGGGCAAACTTACTAAACATGCAGGTAACTAAAATCATTGTACCCACAGCATGGAACAGGTTGGGAAAAGGAGCCTAAGATGCAGCAGCTGGGGCAATAGGAGCCATCTGATAGGGAACCTTGTAAACCACAGGGAGGATCAAGCTTTTACTTAAGCAACAATAAGAAGCAATGAAAGGATCTTTAGTTAGTGCAGTTACAAGATCAGGAATTAAACCCCTTCTCACTGTTGTTTAAGAAAATAGTAAAGGAATTGAGGCTATGATGGGCATTAACTGAAAGAGGAGACTAGTCAGGAGATAAACCCAAGAAATGACAGTTGACTGGCTGGCAGAAAGGATGATGTCTTAGGGAGACACAGAAAACATTTAGAAGGTAAAAGTCATTGAATTTGATAATTCATGGAATTTTCCCTGATTTGAATTCCCTGAATCCCAAATCTATTGTGCTCTTGATTCGGATTGAGTGAATCCATAAATAGATTTGTGGACAGTTGTTTTGCACAATATTTATTCTGTTCAACCAGGAACAAGCTTTCATTCATTCACACCTTTCTTTATGCCCCCTCAGCAAAATTTACTTCCCGAAAATCACATATATTTCAAGCAAGGCTGAATTTTAGAGGTGGTGTTTTCTTGTTGTTGTTATGCAATATAATCTTTTTTCCAGTGTGTTTTTTATTTAATTGTCACTGTATCTGGTATACAAGAAAGCCCTCGACTTCGGTAATTATATTATAACTCACCACCTTGAAACAGAGTTCCCTATTACACCTAATTTTTCCCCCACGTGAATCTCTTGGGTTTTCTGAAAATGGTAACCACTGAATTTCTCCTTTCCAGAGGATATCTGGCCCTCCACTAACTTTCTTCACCACTGACTGCATTTGTAAGAAGCTTCACTGATGATAACAAGTATTACTGCTTTACTTCTGGTTTTAAGAACACCAGTGTGGTTCTTTCCAAGTAACATTTCAAAGCATTGAAAAGATTACAGAATTAAATACTTTGGGGAAACATCAGCTCAAACAAGGCAACACTGATTTCTTCATAAATTCGTCTTCTGTGTCCATATAACAATCTAGTACAGCATTTCCCAACTTGATTTGAACCTATGTACCCCTAATTCTTTTATCTCATTTTCCATCTTTGAAGTCTCTTATTTTGTGGGATGCAGATCTGGAAAAAGGTGCCAAACTATTTTACCATTGTTTTCCTCTTTGGTTGTAAGGGAAGACCATTCCAACATATTTTCTCAATCCCAGTTCCAACATGTTTTCCCAGTCTCAGTCCCAAATTTTTGGGAAAACAAATTTACTAGTCCTGCTGGGACCAGTGATTCTCCCCATCCCCAGGAATAGACAAGTCCTACCTTCATGTATTCCTGTTCGCCCATCCCAAGGATTAGAAGAGACAAGTGTAAAGCAGTTTTTTATAAAGCCACCAGGCAAATCGTCTCCCTCCTCCCATGGCGCATAGGTGAGGGACACACAAATGATCTCTAGAAAAGTCTCCAATGGATGGCCCGATTTGTATCTGGTTAATTCCAAACAGTTGGACTTACTTTAAAACTAAGAATTAAGTTAATTACCCTCCATTTTAACCAGTGATCTACGCCTTTAGAATTCTCCAGCTCCTTAATACATGACTAGGACTGAGTGCATAGTGGAAATTTTGAAAAATAAATAATAAAGTTTCATAGGTTGGAATAGTAAATGTTAGGTTTTTTAGTGATGGCACAATTCCAGTGAAGTCCTGGTCTATATATGACACTTTCCTCCAGAATTAAACTTTTAGAATTAAATTAATTCTTTTTGAATTAATTTTATTTTTATTTATTTATTTATTTATTTTTTTTTTGGTAGAGAAGGAAAAGTTTATTTGAGGTCTCACAGTTTCAAACTTCTCAGTCCATAGACAGCAAACTCATTCCTCGGGGCTCAAGGTGAGGCTGAACATCATGGCGGAAGAGTGTGGTAGAGGGAAGTAACTTACATGATGATCAGAAAGCAGAGAGAGGTTCCACTTGCCAGATACAAATATATACCCCAAAGCCACACCCCAGTTCCCACCTCCTCCAGCCACACCCCACCACTTCAGTTACCACTCAGTTAATCCCTATCAGGGATTGATTCACTGATTGGGTTAAGACTCTTAAAACCCAGTCACTTCTCTGAACTTCTTGCATTAACCTACACGTGAGCTTTTGGGGGACACCTCACATTCAAACCATAATATATAATTTTCCCTTTGCCTTGAAATTGCTTGCCTCCTCTTATCCCAACTAATCTCCTCTTAGCCAACTAATTCCTCCTCATTTTTAGGGTGTTTGTGTTGTAAGCAATAGAATCAAACTTTTAGAATTAAATTAATTCTTTTAGAATTAAATTAAAATACATTATCATCCTCCTACCTTTTTTAAAAAAATCTTATATCAAAACAAACAGTTCACAGTACAAAATGTAACACAAGTTGGATGAATGTTTTAGGAGAAAAATGCATACCTCCATTACTGCCTGATGAAGAAGCATACAGGTTAGCTGTCTGGACTTGTCAGTAGCACCTCAAAAATATAATCTGTAACCACAAAGGAATATGCTTTTTAAGGCATCAGCCATCTGTAGCAATGTCATAACAGTAGTCCTTGTCTTTATTTCCTAGTGACTTCCCCAAGGTACATGTTCCCTCAGTTACACTAGGAACTCAAATCCTTTCACATCCAGAAACCCACAAAATATGAATATATCTATATGCTATACCAATAACCAAACATTGCTTGAATAAAGATATTTTTATTTCTATTCATTAAATTGCTGTGTTTGAAATGTCTCAAATGAATGCTTTGGAACAGTGTCATGCCAAATGTACCCACACAAACAGAAAGGCAACCCGGCTTAAAAAAACAGTGCTAACAGCCACCATGCTCTGATTGGAGCCACATGGTACTCCAGGATGCCATGTGCTGCCTTTTCTACCAAAATTAAGTTGGAACATTTCCTCCTCTGGGCCCCCCTTTCCCATTGCCTTCTCCCTCTCTGATTTTGAACACATTACAAGAAACTTGGATAAAGGACAACACAAAGTAACTATGACCAAATGTTCTTTTAACCCCTACAGTGAGTTGTTCTGTTTTTTAATCTGCAAGCTATCAAGAGTATGTTTTACCCACTCAAATAAAGACTTGCCAGCCATAACTCCCAGCCATAACCAGTATCAAGTTAATTTTTAGGAGGATTCTTTGCCCACCTGAGTGACCTCCTCCAGCTTTGGCTTAGGGTTGCCATTCTTGGTTGTGAATGCTTAGGCAGAGCTCAGGAGTTGCATGAAGATGCAAAAATGGGGATGCCCCAGGAGTCTCACCTGAAACACATTTTAGCATTGCACAACCCCAGCCTATGAGGAGGTGACATGATGAAAACACATAGGAAAAAAACAAGACATGAAGTTTATTTAGCTTGTCCAGGATCCCACAGCTCCTAAGACATGAAAGAAAGTATAGGACTGAAGACTAACAGATGCCAAAACTCAAACTCTAACTGTCCTGCCACTTGGCTTCTGAGGGTTTGCTTACATGAAGGTTTTACTTTAGCAAAAGAAATGGGTATCTTTCAACCACAAAACAATAAAACATTCATTTCACTGAAATGTCAAATGTTCAATATTTAGTACTGTTTAAATGCAGTGTTTCACATTTTTTAAAAAAAGTTTGTGTTTTACTTGACTGGAACAGAGCCTCAGAGTTTGATTCCTTCTAGTCGGGCTTCCTAATGTGGACCATCATGGCATCATGATATGGAACTTTAGATTACATAGAGGGGAATGAGAGGGGGAAGTGGGGTTATGAAAGATGGTGGAGTGAGACAGACATCATTACCTTGTATACATGTATGATTACACGAATGGTATGAATCTACTTCATGCACAACCATAGAAATGAAAAGATGTACCCCATTTGTGTACAATGAATCAAAATTTAGTCTGTAAAAAAGAACTTTTTTTAAGTCTATGTATTTTTTGTGGGGGCAGGGAGGTTGCTGGGGATTGAACCCAGGACAACTAACCACTGAACCACATCTCCAACCTCCTTTTTCATATGTTTTATTTAGAGACAGGGTCTTGCTGAGTTGCTTAGGACCTCACTAATTACTGAGGCTGACTTTGAACTTGCAATCCTCCTGCCTCAGCCTCCTGAGTCGCTGGGATTACAGGTGTGTGCCACCACTCAGCTTGAAAAGGCTCTCTGAGGATAACCAGGCCACTCACTTGAATGCCTTGTGGCTTGGAAATATTTACTGCAGATGAACATCCTGCAAATGTGGCACCCTGCCCCAGCAGCTCATGACGGTAGATCCCAAAGCACTGGATACAGAGAGCAAGTGCCCTGTGCTGAGCACTCCCCTCAGAAGCACATGTCGCATTGGCTCCTCACTTCTCATCTCCCTGCCTCCCTGCCCCATGGCCTCCTGTACATGTCTGGACCTTTTCTATACATCAAGGGTAGTCAGAAGCTGCTCCTCTGTTGCAAAAGAGAACTTAAGGATAGTTACTCCACACCAAGAAAACATATGGTCTAATTTCCTGAAGAGAAGAATGGAAGGAAAAGGTTCAAAGGGTGCTCGTTTACTTTTAGAGGAAAAAGTTATTGCACAGGGTAGTAAGTGAGCTACATTGTTTTAAAGAATAAGTGACAGGTATGCTAGACCAGGTGTGGTATTTCCTAAATCCAGATCACATTTTAAGAAAAAATTCTCTAAAAGGAAATGTGTGTCAGGGAGTCATCTCCTTTGCATTGGAAGTGATAAGGGGCACCATTTACCTCTCCCCACCGCCCCAGCCAGGCAGGACAAGGGAGGCTGGGCTGAAAGATGAGCCATGTCTGTCTCCGTTGGTTGAAAGCTCTTCACTCTGACCGGGTTAGGAATGGATTCATCCAGCCAAAGGAGCTTTCAAATTCTTCCCATTATACCCCCCCTCAAATAATGTGACAACACAAAAGCTGTGGCAAATGCAGCTGCTCCTCTCTCCTCTCTGTGGATTCAACAAACCACAGATAGAAAAGATTTTTTTAAAAATGGCATCTACTGAACATGTACAGACTTTTTCTTCTTGTCATTATTCCCTAAAACAACACAGCATAAGCAACATTTACATAGAATTTGCATTGTATCAGATGTTTAAAGTAATCTAAAGATGATTTTAAGTAGGTGCACAAGAGAAGGTTCCTGGGTTATATGGAAATACGATGCCATT
This sequence comes from Sciurus vulgaris, assembly GCF_902686455.1. Classification (NCBI taxonomy): domain Eukaryota; kingdom Metazoa; phylum Chordata; class Mammalia; order Rodentia; family Sciuridae; genus Sciurus; species Sciurus vulgaris. Next base: position 39,792,076 of record NC_136473.1, on the reverse strand, counting down.
TTCTATAAGGGATATGAGAATCCTCAGATTTTGATATCTGTGGGAAGCCCTGGAACCAAATGCCCATGGATACTAAGAAATGACCTCACTTAGCAAATAATCAGAAAGAAAAAGCTACAGAACCAAGCAAATACAGAAGTCACTCCCAGGCCATTGGCACCAAAGTGAGGAGTGTGTGGGAGAAGGCAAGATTCCCTCATAGTGCTGGTGAAGATTGGGTCCTAAACGTGAACTTGGAGCAAGCTCAGGAACAGAGGGTGTGGATTTCTTCCTGCTTAATGCTAAGGGTCCTGCTACTTGGCGCACACAGGCCAGGACTGGGCAGGATTGTGCAAGGCCCAGGGAAGAGCAAATCCAGTGAGTTCAACAGAAGAGAAATATGGCCTGGATTCTCACAGAACCTGTTACTATACTCTAACTAGGCTCAGCTTTTCACCCACTCCACCCAAGAAGAACCTGGACTTCATCTTTCCAAAGCCCCAATGAATGGTGGTTCCAGGAAAGGAACACAGATCAATTCTTTTGTTGCCTGAATAAAATTTCACCTGTAAACAAACTACACATAATTCTCATCCCAGTAGTAGGATCAATCATTTATTGATCATTTTTGTAGTCCAGAATTAAAGTGGATATTTTATTGGTAGGTTCTATGAACAACCAAGTTTCCATGACCCCAGTGGGAAAATCAGCTGAGTAGCTCAATGGATGAATAACCCAAGGTGACTGGTGCCTCACCTGACATCCAGTCATATGGGAAATGTGCACCTTTAATAACAAGATATACTTTTGCTGCATTTCAAACACAGTATAGACAACTGCCTCAGTTGTCACTCCACAAGGGTCTGAAGCCCTTTCTTATAACCTTCACCTCCCAAGCACAGGTATTCTTAGAGAAAGACCTCTTTGGGGTTAGGTGTCATGGCTTGCTCATCTTTGTGCCTCATTATCTTCCCCCAAGCCACTCCTCCAATTCACAGAACAGGAGCTTATATGCGACTGATACTCCATAAATATTTATGGAAGTCAATCTGCTGTAACCTTCTTCATGCTAGCACTTTGACAGTGTGAAACCGCCAAGCCAGTCATCTTGAGAATAACAAAAACTGTTTTCCTAAGGAGAAAGCATATTTTCAAATGACACTTGTGAGCTTTTTCTGATTACAAAAGTAATGCATATTCATTATAGAAATTTGGAAAATGCAGAAAAGCATAAATAAAAAGTACAATAATTAATAATCCCATCTACAAAAGAATCATGGTTAACATTTTGATGCATATTCCTCAAGGTTTCTACATACCGCATACTTCTACGTACATATATTACAAAATTGGGATCATAGTGATTACTATTTTTAATCTTTTTAGCATAACTTATTAGCTTTGTCATGCATGTCCTTAAATATTCTTGAAGAACATGATTTCTAATGGTTGCAATGTGTTCCGCCATATGGATGTTCCAGTATTCTGTAATATAACCAATTTCCTTTGTTGGGTATTTTGGTTATTTTCAATTTTCTACTATTATAAATAAAGCTTCAGTGAACATCCTAGTACATAAATCTTTGCACCCATTTTAATTATTTCCATATGTGAAATTTCTACAAGTGAAATTGCTCAAATCCCAAAAAAACAAAACTATTTTGAAGATGAAAAATGATCTGCAGGCCAAGAACTAACTTTATCCATTTGAGGAGATGAGAAACAGGTAATGATCTCTTAGTTTCTAGGCATGAATCTTGAAACCTTAGTATTTTGGTTCATAGACTTACTATCTTCCCAGAATATACAGAAGATAGTTTTCTCTCATTTCTTTTTTTTTTAAATTAGGGTAATAGATTTTTATTTTTTGATTTTTGAAATGTTTTAAATTTTTACAGACTGCATGTGATTCATTATACACAAAGGGGTACAACTTTTCATTTCTATGGTTGTGCAAAATGTAGATTCATACCATTCGTGTAAGCATACATGTACATAAGGTAATGATGTCTGTCTCAGGCCACCATCTTTCATACCCCTGCCCCTCCCCCTTCTCATTTCCCTCTATGTAATCTAATGTTCCTCCATTCTTCTCTCACCTCCCCATTCCCGTTATGTATCATTATCCACTTATCAGGGAGAACATTAGACCTTTGGTTTTTTTGGGATTGGTTTACTTCATTGAGCATGATATTCTCCAATTCCATCCATTTGTCTGCAAATGCCATAATATTATTCTTCTTTATGGCTGAATAATATTCCATTGTGTGTATATACCACAGTTTCTTGACCCATTCATCTGTTGAAGGGTATCTAGATTGGTTCCACAGTCTAGCTATTGTGAATTGAGCTATTATAAACATTGCGGCAGCTGTGCTACTGTAGTATGATAATTTTAAGTCCTTTGGGTAAAAACCGAGGAGTGGGATAACTGGGTCAAAAGGGGATCCATTCCAAATTTTCTGAGGAATCTCCATACTGCTTTCTAGAGTGGTTGCACCAATTTGCAACTCCACCAGCAATGTAAAATGTGCCTTTTTCCCCACATCCATGCCAACATCTATTATTGTTTGTGTTCTTGGTAATAGCCATTCAAACTGGAGCAAGACTCCCAAAGCACAAGAAATCAAAGCAAGAATCAATAAATGGGATGAATTCAAACTAGAAGACAGTCTTCTGTTGAGTCAGTGTCACATAAGGAAAGGAGATTTGGCTCAGCAGCCAGACAGGCCTGTGTTCTAATGCTGATACCTCCATTTATTAGTCATGTGCCCTTAACTAACATACTGAGCCTGATTTTCAACAAATATGCAATCAAAGAAAGTCAACTGCCTCTTTTCAAAGAATGCTAGTTGATTACTCAAAACTGTTAAACTTCTTCTCTCCTTCTTTGCTATTGAAGCTGTTTTTTGTTTGTTTGTTTCCTGGTTTGGAGAGGTACTGCACCTAGTAAATTTATGAAAATATCAGTTGCTTTCAGCTAGCTGTGGTCTTGTATATTAGCACTTAGTCATAGAATGTAAGGGAAAAAGATTGTGAGACTTTTTCTTAGAATCAGAGATAGTTGGAAAAAAATCCTCTTGCATTTTCTTTCTGCTGATGCTTGGAATGCAAATGTGATGGCTGGAACTCCAGCAGTCACCTTGTGTTAAAATGAAGCCATACTGTAAGAATATTGAAAAAGAAAACCTGATGCCTGAGAACTTTGTGATACCAGGCAGCTGCTACATCTGCCTGAGACTGATCTATTCACATTGCTTTTAGCTGAAAGAATAAACCCCATGTGGTTAAGCCAGCATTATTTTGAGTTTTCTCCTATAGGCAGCCAAACCCAATTTTAAGTGATGAGAAAAATCCCTGTTGCATAGTTGTTGTGAGGATAAAATAATTTATTAATATGCTTGGCATATAACCGTTTCTCATAAAAGTTAGGTCCTACTTTACACAATGACATTCAGTTTTTATCCTCAGAACCTGTTAACCTTCAGCTGGCCTTCTCTTGACTGTCCTTTTGACCTCTACTATGAAGCCACAGAAAGGCCTCCTCTGATTTCCAGTTCAGAATTTTCTCCCAGTAATCTCAGCAGTTTATATCCCCACATAAATTGTTCACTGCTTTCTACTCCCCACCCTGAAGCTCAGGTTTCCATGAATTTCCAGTGATTTCTAAACTCACATGCTTTCTCAGGGACCAGAATCAATTCTGATTTTTCTAATACTTAACTCACAAATGTACTCATAAGATTTATCATGAAGGCAAAAGTGTTCATCATACCTTACTCTAAGGAGCTATCACACACTCACACAGACCTGGGCCTGAAGTCCTAATGCACAGTTTGCATTATCTTACTGATTAGATCTGGCAGATTCCCTGATCTCCAATCAGAAAAAAACCTTTTTCAGCCAAGTGCCAGTGGTGCATACCTGCAATCCCAGCTACCTGGAGATTGAAGTAGAAGGATCACAAGTTTGAGGCCAGCCTTAGCAATTTAGCAAGACCCTGTCTGAAAATGAAATATAAAAAAGATCTGGGTATATCCCAGTGTTAGAGTACTCCTGGATTCAATCCCAGTACCACAGAAAGGCAGGGGAGGGGGGACTTCTTATAAATCTGAAATTCAGAAAAATACCTAATTAGCCCTTTTAATGTACTGTGGACACATCAACCTATCTATCTATGTACCACTTTCTCTTCATGAACTGGGAGTCGTAAACTGTAACCAGGGCAGAGCCTCATTCTTGAATGGTTAAAATTAAATTAATTTACCCAGTCACAAAGTGATTTGACTGAATTTGATCAGTTGTTAAATAAAAAACAAAGCAATTGTCTGAATTCAAAAAGCGCCTTCAGTTTTGTTTGCAAACATATATGCAAATAGAAATAGGACTAAATTATATTTAACAGTGAAAAACTAGAAACAATTTAAATGCAGCAGAGAGTACATAGACTGTTACAACCAGAGATGTAACCATCAGTTATAAAAGTTACATTTATAAAGTAGATAATAACAAGTAAAATGTTTATAATATTAGGAGAAAAAATTGCATATCCAGATGGCATAAAAACAGACCCACTCTGTCCTTCCGATCTGTTACCTGCTGGTTTTTCAGTTATTCTCTCACCTTCGTGGGACAGCTTCGCACCAGAATCACCACATTCCTCTGCAGGTACATCCCACCACAAACCTGGCCTACAGATCTTTCCTTCCGATGACTCGCCATCCTACCTAGCAACCTACTTCTGTGATCCCTCTGGCTCTTATTAAACAGAATTTTTCTGTCTTCCCAGTGTAAAAATTTGGTACCCCATTTCCTGACACGATTGTATTTCTCCCACACTCATCCTCCTTGCACACATATTCTTTATATTTATTTCCACCCCAGATCCCTTAGTCACCCCATTGCACACCCTAACTAATCCTTCTGCCCTCACACTTCCCCACTGAGGTGGCAAGCCCTTAGTTCTCTGTGTGTCTTCAGTTTTCTGGCACCTTTATCCTCCTTCCCTCCTGTCCTACGAGGCTCAAGCCTTAGACTGACCCAAACATCAGCATTCTCCGATTTTACTTTGAGGCTTCTAAGCACCACTGAGGTCTCCCCATCCACCCAGACTGGGTTCAGTTGTGGTTTCTGACCTTAGCTAAGACCACTGCTCCCCGCTCATTCCAGTAGATCCCTATGCCTAACCCCTCGACCTCTGTCAACCACGGCTCTCCTTTCCCCCTTCCCTTACCAACTCATTGGAACCAACGTCCTTCTGTCTCAAGTTCATCTCAATCCTTCTGGGCCATCTTGTCTTGTTCCTCTGGGTCATAAGTAACCATCACCCTCATTGCCTCACCTTTCTTACCAGCATCAAAATTATTCCACTGCATCCATATCAAAAAATGATGTTCCCTTGCCCTATGTCCATTCCACCTGTCCTCCTTCACACACAGACAGATATATAGATATTTCTCCTGCCTTTCCTCCCATATCTCACACTTTCTATGATAAAAATATGTGGAAATAAACAGAAAGAAGGATCTGATCTTAAACATTGACAAACAAAAGCAGTAAGTACACAAACACCTTCCCTGGTGTGTGTGAGATCAGTTGAAACCATGTAATTAAAAGTATTCATTATAAAAACCCTATAGAAATATAGCATAAAATTCCAAACAAACTTCAGATACCTTTGCTGTCATCTGAACTCCTCTGGGGCACACGATTTTGTGTACATCCCTTTCCATGCCCATTCCAGGCACCTGGCACAATGCCTGGCACAGAGCACATCTTAATTCTTTTAATTATTCAGCCAATATGTCTTGAGCAGCTACCATGTGCCAGAAACTACGCAACATGCTGGAGAATATAGAGGTGAGAAGAGGGAAATCCTGGCCATCATGCCCTACCATGCCGCTGAAATGAGGAATAAATATTTCTTGAGAAAACCTAAATCTGCCTGTGGTCTTGACATGTTATCTTTTAGAAATTCAGTTGTAAGGAAAATATATTTCCAACAACTTTTAGAAGGCTGAAGAAAAAGTAAGAATATTAGCCAAACGGAAACCTATTTGAGATTTTTAGAGTACCTTCTGCAAGGGACACACTGTCCCAGAATCTGTGATGATTAAAGAAAAGAGTGAGTCCTGGCTTCTGGTCTGCAAAAGCACAGGAGCTGGCTGAGAGAGGAGGGTAGATGGACATAGGCAGATAAGTCTAATCCAAGCAGACACAAGCAAATGCTGTATTGGAAGTTCAAACGGGAATGCTGAGAGTTCAGGGAAGGGCAAGAATGTAGGAGAGCATCATGTTCTTTTAGGGGGGGTTCTGCTCATGCCTGTATGTCTGGCAACTTAGGCAGCAACAGCTTTGCAAACAGATTTGAGTATCTGTGCACCCACAAAGCATCCCAACCCTGCCTGAATGGATGGATTGCTGGTAACTCTGGGAGCGGTGAATGAATGCTGGGTTCCTATGAATGTGCAGGGCAAGACCGATGTGTGGGTGGATTTTCCATGTCTTCTGAAATATGTAGGATCAGTACACAGTGCAGGAAAGGAAGCTGAAGACCACCCATTCTAACCTCCTATTCTGTGTGTCACTGTTTACTTGTCTGTATTTCAACCCTGGAGTCTGCATCCAGGTGTAAAGACAAGAATCCTGCAGTTCCACCTTCCTGCAGACCCTCGATTTTTGAAGTTACCCACACTTAAAGAAAAAGTAGGAGAAGTGAATATTGAATTAAATAGAACTCAAGCAATCTGTTTTATTAAAGCAAATTAATCATAAATCAGAAGAATAGGTGGAGTCCAAATTACATAAACGAGACAGGAACTTGGCCACAGCCCCATCCTGGCAAGCTGTCATGCCCGATCTACACAAGGTCAATACGGCAATTCATTTCCTGAAATTACTTAATTCTGCTGTCTGTAACCAAACAGTTATTTATCTTCAAGTACAGGAGCAAGTCACTTCAAAGTAAAATTGATATTTGGAAATCCAAGTTGGTGAATTGTTACTAAACCATAGGGCTTGACTCCTTTAAAGAGGAACACTTATTAAGCACTTGAAAATAGAATTCCATTTACAAAATTTGACTCCACTTTCCTGTATCATGGCTGGATATTTCTCTACCAAAAATAGAAGAAGAAGAAGAAGAAGAAAGAAAAATAGAAGAAGAAGAAAAGAAGGAAGTAAAACTTCTTACCATGATCAGCAGATAATATTTATGCTAAAACAAGCTGCAAAAATTTGAGTGGTAAAAGTCTTTATGCTGCCAAGTCAGATTGCTGGAGGTCAATTTTAACTTCCTTTCAAATTACAGTAATTAATAACAGATTTTTCCCTATTATTGACCCAGCCATAAACACAGTCTTGAAAAACAGCCCAAATAGATCTACATGATGCCCTAAAAAAGAAAGTTTGCCTCCATGGCATCAATGTAAGCTTTATTCCAGATTTCTGGCAAAGCTCATCTCAATTGCCTCTCTCCAGCAAAGTGGGCCTACGCACACTGCAAAATAAACTCAGAGAATGTTCAGCAATCTGCTGGTGGAGGTGCTTGCTAAGTGAGCATCTCTCCCCTCCGTAAGCTGAAGTGTGATCATTTCTCTGTTCACCTCATTTGCATTATCTAATGAAAAATGCACAACCTTGGACTATATCTGAAACTACAAATTTATTAGACCTTTGCAATAAGAAGCTAGGCCCAGTCTGGACATCTTTATTGCACACATAGTAAATGAAACAGCATAGCATTTCATGATTGGAAGGCATTAAGGGAATTTTTTTTCAAGTTGTAAAAATACAAGCATTTACTTCATAAACACTTAACAAACCTAAGAAGGTAAGGAACCAACCTTATCATTTGGTAGAAAAATATAAATTCGACACAGAATGAAGAACTGGACATGCTCAAAAAGAAATGGATGGGCCTTCAGAAGCGTTGACTCTCTCTTGGTTAGAAGAATACACTCTCAGTATATTGGACATAGAAAGTTGGGAGAGAATCTAACCAGGTGACTTTGTACACATCACGCCTTCCTTACTTAAACATGGAAACTTTAAAATGATGGTATCTTTAGCAGAGATACAAATTTGGGTATTTTCCCTAAAATCAAAAGTGTACTGGGAATAACCCAGGTGACAAGTTATACTGAAAATTCCTTTTTTCACAAAAGAAGGGGAGATCTTATTTTCTGCAGTTGCAATTACATCAGCTAATGCTCACCTTTCTGAGTTATGCACACAGGTGAGCCAATGGTACTTTCTGCTCTTTTCTTTTGAGGATGAAAATGACAGCTGTACCCAGCACAAGGTATTGCCATCTGTATGCATTAGATGAGCCAATTTAATTTTTAGGATAATAGGGCTTTCCAAGTCTTCAAAGCTACAGGCAAAAGGAAGAAAAGGCCATTGTAGGCTTACTTGGATACTGGAAGTAATTTTTCTCTCTTCTGTAAACTATTAAGATAATGAAACCTATCGAAATTGCATATTTACTGGATAAGATTTTGTTTTGGAATCGCATTTAATACATATTATTACAAAGGAATAACGAAAGGGAAGGTGGGGTGATGTGTCAGCACTGGAGCTGAGGAGAAGACGCATTACCTTGCAGATGGAGTCCTGTGTGGAGTGCTTGCGGATGTCAGAATGCATCAGGGGAATCAGAAGGAGTGAGCAAATTCAACATGTTGTGAATCTGGGAAGTCATTCTGTGTTTCCTATAGAAAGGCACAAGCAGGATCAATCAAATTGGGTTTTAATTAGAACACAAGTCAATCAGGAGACTAAATTCCAAGGCTAATTCTAGCACTGTCCCAAAACAAAAACAACAATAAAAAAAAAAAAAGCTCAATTAGACATTGTCTTCTAGTTCTCAGCAAAAACGGAAGCATCTGCCTAATTAGAAAAAGACATCATTCATCCAACACAAATTAGGAGACTCTTCCATGGAGGTTGCATGCAAAATTACATGAGCATGGGTAAGAATTTCTATAACTCCTGAGAACATGTTTACAGAATTACATAGCCTTTGATGAAATTCTCATTGCATCCTGCTCTCAGGGCTGCGTGAAGGGAGTTATCCTTATCTTTAAATGAACAAATGCCAAGAATATCCCATCCCAATAGCCTCTCTCAGCAGAGCAAGAAAAACGTGTAATTTTTTTTTAACTGAATGCACATTTAGCTTCCCTTTTTCTCTGCTGATTATATTTTCCAAATTCATTTTTATTGAATTGGTCTGGCTTAACATTTAATTGGCTTCATATAAGACAAAAATAGGTCTTATAACAGTTTGCACTGAATTTTAAAAATGCAAAATAGAAAAATAAAATAATGCAAACACATTTATTTACCTCATATTCCCATATATGTGATTCGATCCAGATTGCACACTTGTCATCATGAGGTGCCCAGAAAATTATTACACATGTGACCATATAAAAGAACTTATCACTTGGTTTAGAGGGGGAAAAATGCCCACATTACAACTCTACATTTTAATATAGCGGAAGTAAGTCCATGTAGTCACACATTTATCAGGAGTTGCTCACCAAAGAATATCTATTAAGAATCCACCTGCACATATGGCTCTATTGAATGCTGAACAAAGATCACCTGTTTCTGAGGAAACAGAAATGTCAGTGCCTGCAATATACTGTGCAAAGATCATATTTTGTTCACATGGAATTCAGTTTTCATGTGCAAACTAAATTTTTAATGAAATATTTTTCTTTTTTCTACCATAATATCATTCCCAGAATACTCTTAACAGACAAAAAGGTATATGATATTCAGACTCAAATCTGGTTTTTCCAAGTTCAAGTTTTACTTTTATGTTAAATAACAGGGTTTTTTATTAATAAAATTTTACTGTGAATACAGTGATATCTCTGGTTACAAATGATGTGTTGGTGAAAGTTTTAGTCTTTCTTCATTATGAAAGATTATGTTCTCATCTGGGAGCAAGTCAGGTAGGTAGGGTGACATATAGCCCTAACCTAGAGAAAGCTCCAACAAGGTGAAAGGTCATAGGAATGGCTCAATTCCCAATACAAAGGAAATGGTAAAATGGCCCACTCATGAAAAATCTCTCCTGTCATCTCCCAATGCTTTACGCAGACCCACGCTCTTGAGATACCCTCTCCCCAGTATATCTGTGGAACATGTTATTTGGCAAATGAACCCACCTGCTGCTGTAGTTTGAACTGCAGTGTACCTCCAAGGTCCATGTGTTGAAAGTTTGGTTCCCAGCCTGTGATGTCTTGGGAGGTGGTGTTACTTTTAGGAGGAGGAACCTAGTTGGAAGAAGTTAGGTCATTGTGGGTGTCCCCACAAAGTGAATACTGGGAACCTGGCTCCTTTCTCTCTTTTGCCTCCCAGCACCCTGAGATGAACAGACCTTCTTCACCACATATCCCCAGTCATGATATACTGTGCCTCCACAGGCCAAAATAATAAGACTAAGCAACCAAGGACTGAAACCTCTGGAACTATGAGCCTAACTAAATATTCCCTGTTTTTAAGTTGACTAATCTCAGGTATTTGTTACAGCAACCCTAACCTGACTAACATACCTACCTTGTAGACTCTCATGGCAAAGAATTCAATATGGACCAATTTCTCCATATGCACCCCAAAAAGAAAGTGGAGAAAATGCACATTCCTCTTTGCTCCTGGTCTCTGAGTTTTCTTCTTCTAAATGCTTCTCATTTCTTAACATCTAAAACATACTTCAAACTCCCCACCCCCCAGAATTGCCTAAAGTCCCCTTTCCCTAATTTAAAATGTATTCCAACCATTTCATCCAACTATCTTTACCTCTTTCAAAACATGCCTCAACAGATTTCTCACTTCTTTTATTTGCCAAAATCTTCAATGTTTGCACCTTTGACAAAAATACTATATGGCTTGTGTTCTCTCCATTCTTTGTTTTGCTGAATACATTGCACATCCATACTGAATCCAACAGTGCTGAAGTGTTGCTAGAACCAATCATAGCTGTATTTCAATTACAGCCAGATGCCCTGCCCTCTGAAGGACTCAGTAGCACAGCACCTATGCTGTTCTTTGGGGTAACGAGTGATAGGACAGAGGGCTCTCGTATGTGGTCCATCTGAGGCCTAGTTCTGAATCATGAATATCCCTGGACAATAGGGTCAAAGGTAAACTGACAACCAAGCTGGTTTTCTGGGATTTAGACTGGACATGCAGAGAATGGTCAGTTTGTATTGACAGCAGAATAGTGGAAAGGAAAGGAGATTCACCAGGAAAAGGAAATTGTGCAGATCTGAAAAGGCAAAGAGAGAGTCCTAAGATCCCTAACCTATCTCTATGTCCTTGGCTTCTATTCTCGTTGAGTCTTTTACTTGAAACAGAAAATGCCTAATTAGATGTGTACTAAGTCTTCCATTTTCTCTCCAAATTTGCCTCCTTCTCACCTTCACCCACATTCAGAAATCCCAACACTGTTTCTGATGACTCTAGAACCTTCTCCCCTCTCTCACCCCCTGCTCCTTCTACAAATGCATCCCCCTAACCAACCACAGAGGTAGTTTGAGACAGCTTAGGCAGTCATCCTATAACCATCTGTTAAGATAGAAGAAATGTTCTAAAGACACTTTAGCTAAAAAGCATTGGCTAGTATGTGAGAACAGTTGGAGGAAAAAAGTATGAACTATAGAAGGGAAGCAGGTTTTGGAGACTGCATCCAGGAATTCAACAGGGACAGAACAAGTAACATGTGTTAGCTTAACCACTCTCAGAAGGCAGTTAAAGAAAATGAAGAAGATTAGGGGTAGGAACCAATGATTAAAATATGGTTCAAAGTAGTTTGGGGAGACCTCTGGGAAATGAGAATGAAAATCCAAGTAGTCTTTTTGGAAATGTGATATATAAGTGAAGATAGTTTTAAATGACGACAATTTTCACCTCGCTGAGTTTAATCGGCAGACTTTTTTTTTCCCTGAGAACTTCATTTTTATGTTTATTCCTGGTTCCTGAGATCTGATTAAGAGCAATGAAATCAACCAATCTTAAATTGTGGTGAGTAGTGTTTTGCATTATGCTAGTCTGCAATTTATTATCTGGGCCATCTTTACCATACCAGTGACAGAAATGCATCTTGCTTCCTTGTAACATTTCAGTTTAATCCATTTTGATAAATGGTAGAACCTATAATTAACTCAAAAAAATAGGGAATAAAACTTGTGCTTTTATAGTAAAATAAATGTCTTTTTTATCTTTTTAAGTCAAAGAGACTCTTTCCCAGAAACCATTTAATTTGATTCAACTTTGAAAAAAATCATCCCATTTCCTCCTTCCCACTGAAAGATGGTATTTTATTTAAAAGCTGACATAGGCAGTTTGACTTCTTAACCCAAGTCTGCATTTCCTAGGTCCCAACAAATGCAGTCCACTTTCCATGGTTATGAGCCACCTCTTCATCTGTTTCCCAGCCACAAGATCACCCATTGCCAACTTCTCCCAAACAACTCATTGTCAGCAAAATTCCTGGATACCAGGACGATCCCACAGATTAAATTTTCATTCTCTATAGAATGCAAGTTTTTGTATTAGAGGGAACCAAGAAAAGTGGGTTTGGCATTAAAATCTCTGATGAAGGAGAAACACTTCTCTTGATGTTTACTTTGTGGCAGAAAATGTTCCTCAAAAATCAATCAAACACCAACTTGAAGGAGCATAAACTAACGGAAGACGTCATTGGCTCTAATCTAATTGTGATTAACCCACACTTCTGGGGCAAAATTAATTTTAATTCGTGTATGGGTGTGTGCGCGTGCATGTGGGTGTTTGCATGTGTGTGTACATCTTTAGGTTTCACAAAGCACCTGCAGAAGAAGAACAGCATGAAAACATCACAAAGCCAAAGAATATTAGACACTTTAAAAAGGCAAATATTGGGGCTAGGGATGTGGCTCGGTAAATGCACAAACCCTGGGTTCAATCGCGAGCACCACACACAAAATAATAATAATAACAACTGAATTAGACAATGTCTATAAATTTTTGTCATTTATTTTTTAAACAAAGTGTTCATTCATCCACCTAATACCCAGTTCTCTTCTTCCTCCAGTTCTAACATAACCACCTCCTGCTTAGCAAACTACAATGTCAATATGAAATAGAGCAAAACAAGAAGCAGATCATTCTGGCTCTCTTTGAAGATCGCTTTAGGGAAGTGTCTGGCCAAGAAGGAGGGTCCTGTCAGGCCTGGACATCAGGCCACAGCAGGTGGCCCCGCTGCCTCCCTGGCCACTGGACAATCCCTCAGAAATAGAGTTGTCCTGGAGAGTGACAGATTACTAGCCCTGGAGGCTACAGGCCAGTGCTGCCAGGACTGGGCCTGAGCACAGGGAAGGAAAGTCACAGCACCAGAGAGAATACTGGAAGGGAAACGGTGAAGCCAACTTTCAGCTGGGTGTTTGGCTTGTGTTCCCAAAGTCGCCCTCAGGTTATCACGGTTTTACCTCCTGTGCAGGTTTTGGTGGAATAACAAACAGCCTTGTCCTACAAACTGGCTTAAAACCAGGGGAAGTTTCAAACCATCTCAGGTAATGCTGGTGAGTAAATATTTCTCTAGTAAAAAACTTCTGTCTTCCCATGCCATACAATAAAGGTGACTTCTTCGCTTTAAAATGTCATCTCTTTTAAGAAATGCAGTATCTGTTCTTGGTTCCACTTACCCTGCCATAAAAGAAAATGTTCATAAAGAGTATGTTATCCTTCTCCAGTTGAGTTTCTGGATCTTTTGGGTATGAGGTGCTCTGATACCTGATACATTATAGTGATGATTTAAAAGACGAACAGAACCTGCTTGCTTTGCATGGATAGCAAATACCAAATTAGTTTATCAGCTATTTTCATCAAAGATCAATAAACAGCTCTCCTGCTTGGCACTCCCTCTAGAGTCTGGTTGTCTGGTTGTGGACTTAGAAACACTCTCAGCATTAAATGCCCTGTGTTAGTCTGCCACTTTAACGTAAGAGATGAATCAAGAGTGTCACTTCTCATTTTTACTTCTCTAAGCCAAAGCATTCACTTGTGTCTCTGTTGAAATGTCTTATAAAACACTCCCATAAAGAATCTGGCCACTTAGACACTATAATGTTAAAAAAAAATCAAATCTTTTAATTGAATATTTACTTGGATTTAACTATGTGAACAACTGAGGCCTGGCATCGTATATCATTCATTTATTTTGTGCATCCTGAGAAAGGCTTAAATGATACAAAGACAAATTGTTAGTGTTGTTTAGAAGAAAAAAGTGCTATGCTACCTAAGTATTTGGGGCATAAAAAATACTTAATGAAATAATTTTTTTTTTTTTTTTTTTTTTTTTTTTTGTCTTTGGATTTCTGTCCTAATTTTGCCAGGTAAGTTGATTTACTTGAATTAGGGACAAAGGAGTTCACTACTTTCCTCCCTCCTAATGGACTTAGAGATCATTATTTTGAGTTTTTCAAGTCTAGTACATTGAGCAAATGGATCACTGAATATGTTTATTTATACTGTTTCCTGGGTTCCTAATGGTCTTCCTATGTAGATTGGTTTGTTTTATAAACATGCATGGAATACCAAAATAATACTAATCTTTTCCCTCTTTATTTTAATAGAGCCACGTTTTTAAAAACTCAGAAACATATCATGTATTGGGTTTTTGAGAACTAGATTACCAGATTAATTATCTATTTTATAAATAGTAAGAACATCAAGAAATGGAAATAAAAGAAGAAATACTGGCTCCGGTGTGTAGCTCAGTGGTAGAGCATTTACCTAGAACTTACCTAACATGCACAAGGTTCTGGGTTCAATCTCCAGCATTGCAAGGGGGAAAAAGAAATAGTATCTTCTTTGCTTAGTAGAATTCCCATACTAGAAATGGCTAAGGAGTCCCTTTTCATAGTCCCTTTTCCAAAGTATAGTTAGCTAAAGCTAGTATCCTTTTAGGGAAGGGAATGTTGAGAAGTAATTCATAGAAAGTGGGTATTTAATTGCATTATACCTTCCCTAAAAAGAAGGAGGAGGAGAAGGAGAAAAGGATGAAGAAGAGAAATAAATAGCTTTGAATGAAATAAGCCACTTGCAATATACCAGACAAACATCATGCATCATGTTCACACCTTTCCTTATAACAGGTTTTTTTCAAAGGTAAGGTATATTTTTACACTAGCAATTTGTTTTAAGATCAGTAAATGCTGAGTTTTAAAAAAAAAATCTGCAAAGTGACTAATTCACATATGGACATTTTAGGAGGGGATAGACTTGGACTCAGAAGACATTCAGCACTTTCTAAATGCATACCAGTTCATCACTTTCCTCAGGAGGAAAGGTGAAAGCTGGCTTGCATTTTCCCTTGCTGTAAACATCGGTGTACTCATTTTCCGAACATAAAATAATAATGATTTATAATAGCATCCCCTCCTGGTCCAAAATCTATTGGCTAGAGTCATGTTACTAATGGAATTGAAGCTATTTTCACTTATTATTCATGGTAATACTCAGGTTCGGCTGTAGGCAAAACTGTTAAATAGGCAAAACTTATCTTTGGTGCCTTCCCCCTCAATAGAAATTTCCCCTGGTGGGAAAAACTAGACCCATACTTACTCAGGTGTTTATAGCTAGTGTGACAAAATATTCAGTCTTACCTCTTTCAGGGATATTTGTGCCATAATAAGAGATTCTCAAATTCCAGAGGGGAAAAGAAGGGATTCTCTAATTTTGAGATCTCAGGTCCTATGGCAGCCAGAGCAGTGCTTCGTTTAGGAGACTTCTGTGCAGCAACCTTTATCCTCAATCATATGGGTGTCCACCTACCCTGTCAATGTGGAGGCTGATTCATAAAAACATGAGTTGCAGTGTAGCTCCAGGTGGTAGAGCGTGTACTTAGCATGTGGAGGGCCCTTGGGTTCAAACTCAAGCACCAAAAATAAATAAATAATAAAATAAAACAAAAACAGCAAAGTGATAAATCTTGAGCATCAATATAACCATCACTTGTAAGTATTATTAAGTATTTCAATTCCACATTATAGGCTAGCACTTTGCAATCTAACTACGAATGCAGAGTTCCTACTTCCTGTGTTTTTTTCAAAATACAGAGGGCAAGACACAACACATTTTGTTCTTTGTTTACCTACAAGAACTTTCTGTGAAGTAGAGAAGAGAGGAAATTCTGTAGACTGCAGGCAATCTCGCTGGTCTCTTTATCTATGATATTTTATTGATGAGAAAGAACAAAAAAAAGTTTCCAAAGACATGATTGCCAAGTCAGCCCTCTGTTTTCAGACTCATTCCCAGAGAAAGAAGAGCACAGAATGAAATGAACATTAGACTTAGAACCAAAGTTCCGTCTAAATCATGGACTTGCCACTTTGAGACCTTGAGCAAATCCCATTTTTTGAGCTTCAGAGTCAGCCCTATGTGGAGAATGAGATGTCAAAATTCCCTGCCAGCACTAAAAACATCTTGAACTTAAGAATGCAGTATGAATAATATGAATAATGGTCCAATTCAGACTCCAACTTGGAGTGATAAAGTATGATTTTAAATATTTGAATTACTTGAAATAATGAATGGCATTCTTATTTCCTCTTCCACATCCGTATTCACACTTGTATCTATTACAGCCTCCCAATTATGATTCATTATGAAGAGAAAAATCTTTCTTTCTGGTTTGGTGAAAGGTCCATTTTTTAATGTTATTCAGGTCAAAGTTGCCTTTTCTGTGTTGGGTGAAATTACGTAACTAACTCCAGAAATAGGATTACAGAATGGGCAAGATAACAGCATTTCCAATAATTAATGAGTCTTTTTGTCTTGGCCTATGCAGTTGACATTTCATACAGATCTGTATTTATTCTGTAGTCAAACATGGGCCAAAATAAGACAGCTGAACACCAATTTTGGTTTGTATGATTATCATGGGGGGAAAGCCCTGTCAATTGCACTGCTTAGTCCTATTTCTATGAATTGCTTAATAGTGGTTAAATGGATTTTGAGAAATTGGATTTTCTCTATTTCTCCTCGGGCAGGAACCAAAAACAGGAAAAGCTCTAAATATGGTTAACAGAACTCTTTCCTCCAGACTATTTCCTGAAGCTGAATAAGGATCAGGGGCTGGATCGGTTCCTTTGTTTTCATTTAACATCATCTTTAGATGAACACTTTTTAATAATAGACTACTCTTTGAGTCTCTGATTTAAGTAGTGACTATTGATTGACTAGTTAGAACTTCCGTGCTTTATGAATTGTTCTCTAGAGGTGATGAAATGAGGAAATCAATGCTCTTATTTGCGTTTATAGTCAGACTACAGAGTGAATTGGATTTTCAAACACCAGAGACAAAAGGACATTTTAGAATGCCATTAGTTAAGGGATAAAATTTTTAAAGGGCTAATCATATCAAGGCAAACATTGCTCAAACTATTCCCGCACATGCTGAAATCCATGATGAATTTAAAAGAGTCAACCCTCAAGCATGCGAGACGGCTTTCTTTAAGATAGAAATTGTCATCTTCACCATTGGTCCCTTGCTACTAATTCATGCAAAGCAAAGTCATCTAATGAGTAAAAGAATGTACTTTGAGTTACCTTGCACTGGTTTATTTTCAGCTGCATGGCCTTGAGCATGTGGCTCAGTTCATCTGAATCTTCATCCATTTTCCTCTAAAATGGGCTACAATACTTCTCCCTCCTGGCATTCCAAGGAGAATTAAATAAGGCACATGATTTCTGGCTTATGCAAAACATGATAATAAACAAGTCTCTCAGACCTTCCCTTGGTTCCATGTCTTGATTCTCTTTGATCTCTTTTCTCTTCTGAAATTCAGTCAAAGCCTTTCCCTAAAGTTTCTTTATTTACCTAAGGACTGGATCCACCAAAGAAGGGTATAATTGCTCCTATCCTCTTACTGAAAATTCATTAACCAAGGAAGATTAAAATCATGTCACAGAGGAAGAGAAGGAAAATCAAGCACCAGGCCTAGAGCCCAGGTAAACTTTACCTCCAGCCTTTGTGTGTTCTCCAGGTTATTTTATTTTCTCTAAAACTCATTTAAATATTACCCCTACATTGCCCATAGCCCCTCCATTTCCCTCTCAGCTAGGAAGTATGTATTTGAGCTTCAACCATCTGGCCCTTTCTTTGAGTTTCATATTTTGTATGGGTCCTATACACATATGTATGTTAAAAAATAAATTTATGCCAGTTTCAGACTTACCTGGGAGCCATCTTGCTCTTACACAGAAAACCTCATCTTGTGAGTAAAAAACTTTGTCATACCTTTTTATGGTTTATACATGAGGTGTCTCCCAAAATTCATGTGTGAGACAATGCAGGAAAATTTAGAGGTGAAATGATTGGGTTATGAGAGCCTTAACATAATCAGTACATCAATTTCCTGATAGGGAGTAAATGGGTGGTAGCATAGGCAGGTAGGGTGTGCCAGGAGGAGAT
Organism: Sciurus vulgaris; assembly: GCF_902686455.1. Lineage (NCBI taxonomy): Eukaryota > Metazoa > Chordata > Mammalia > Rodentia > Sciuridae > Sciurus > Sciurus vulgaris. Next base: position 39,773,628 of record NC_136473.1, on the reverse strand, counting down.
GGGTCATTGGGGCTGTACCTTTGGGGTATTTTGTCTTTGGAGAGCAGAAACTCTCTCTGCTTCCTGGTGCCATATCCTGAGCCTCTTTCCTCCACCAGACACTTCCTGCCACAATTTTCTGCCACACATTGCGCTCAGAGCAATGGAGCTGGCTGTCTCTGCACTGAGACCTCTATAATTGTGAGCACCAAATAAACTTTTCCTCCTTAAAATTGTTCTTGTCAGGTCTTTTGGTCACAGTAGCAAAACAGTTGACTAAAACATACCTTCTTAGTGTGTATGTGCTCATTCCTAAATTGGCTCTCACTCCTTCAATCAACAGACAATATGTCTCAACTGAATAGTAGGAAATACATAGAATTACCGTGTATTTCTTACACAGTAAGAATTACATAGGAGAGTGTAGGATGTATGGAGGCAAGAAGGCCAATGAAAGGGAATTTGCATAATTAAAGACTACATTCCTTAATTTTCATTATAATGAAAGGTGTAAAACATGTCAAATTAAGTTACAAAATCTCTAAAAGATCTAGGAAATCATTGGACTGAGCTCTCCCACCCAATGAGTCTTTATTCTTCTTAAAATAAATATCATTACTATGCTTATCAATAGCATCTTTTGAATTTAGCTTTAGAGGTAAGCATGTTTCCATTCTATCTTGCCTTATACCAGTTTGAGGAGAGTAGCACCCCTCTAAAAAAGTGAGATGATGCAACCACTATGGAAAGCAGTATGGAGATTCCTCAGAATCTCTTGGAATGGAACCACCAATTGACCCAGTCATCTCACTCCTTGGTTTAAAATCAGCATACTACAGTGATGCAGCCACATCAATGTTTATAGCAGCTCAATTCACAATAGCCAGATTGTGGAACCAACGTAGATGCCCCTCAGCTGATGAATGGATAAAGAAACTGTGGTACATATACACAATGAAATATTACAAAGCCTTAAAGAGGAATGAAATTACACCATTTGCCAGTAAATGGATAGAACTAGAGAATATTATGCTAAGCAAAATAAGCCAATCCTAAAAATCCAAAGGCTGAGTGTTTTCTCTGATATGCTGATGATAATTCACAATAAGGGCAGCAGATGGGTGCTAGGGAAGAATAGAGGTTCTTTGGATTAGATAGAGCAGTGTGAAAGGAGGGCAGGGGTGGTGGGGATAAGGATAGTAGAATGAATTGGACATTATTACCCTATGTGCATATATGATTATATGACTGGTGTAACTCTATATCATGTACAACCAGAAGAATGAGTAATTATACTCCATTTATGTATGATATGTCAAAACGCATTCTATTATCATGTATAACTAATTAGAACAAATAAAAAAACTAAGTGGATAAGACAATTTTTTAAAAAAGTGAGTTGACATTTGACCAACAACAGACACTAAAACATTTCAGAGCTTTGTGACATATTATATGTGCACACACACATATACAGGGTATAATAGTATATATATGTGGTGTGTATATATATATATATATATATCATGGTATGTATATTATATATAATAGGAAGCATAAGATAGCATTCTGCTAATATTCTTTTTTATTTTTTTTCACCTTTGGTTTAGGTTAAATTACTAAATAAGTCCCAGGAAAGAGAGGAGAGAGTAAGAATTTTATAGTGTTATTTTAAAAATTATTTTCAAGGCCTGCAAAATATATGCTCAATGTTTTGATTTCAATCAGAAATGAAGGATTCCTCTCATCACTGCATGTCAGTATTTCTTAGTGCAGACATCTCTGCAGAATTTCAATTCATTTGAAATAATCTAATCTTACGAGTAAATCTGACAGGTCTGAGTGAAATAAAGACAATTTCTTGAGTTGAAGCAGTAATTATTTCCATTTTCCATTAAAGTAACCCATTCAGCAGTAAAAGATCAGAAAAAATTCAAATTATAAGACAAAATTACCATTAAAGTTGAAATGAGTTAATGGAAGAAAATATGTAAGCAAAATGAAGATGAATACTTTTCAAAATTAAAAAAAATAATGGTAAACACTAATAGAAAATGCTTTGTAGGTCTAAAATACCTTATATCTAGAAACCTAAAAATCAAAGACAAATGAATAGATAATTATAACACCTGGGAAGAAAGGCAAAGGACTGGAGCATTCCCTGTAACCTTCAGCAAAGGGAAGTAGATTCAAAAGGAAAATAAAAATTCAGGGAATTTTTTTTTTTTTTTTTTTCTGTTTCACTCTTCACTCTTGAACATTCTCCTGAGAAGTGAGTTTTCTTTGAAGATGTTTTCTCTCAGTGGGTTTCCTATACTCCGTGAGCTCTCTTGGAGCACAGAGCATGATGGTTTGTGGCATTGGGGCCAAGACAGAAATGTGTGTTTTGGAAGGAATACTCTCCTTTCTACTCTGCTTCCCTTTCCCTCTTGCTATGGTATTTCTGAGTGGAGGGCAGACACAGAATGTGAAGGCATGAATTAAAATCACTCCAATCCAGTGAGGTGTCCTCTGGGAATTTTCATGGCTCAACTCCGTTCCAAGTACATCTGATAAGGACAAGGGACCTGGAAACTACAGACTGGTTTTTCCAAGTGGTCACTCTATAAGAATCCAGTGTTTGTGTGAATTTTTCTCTGCATGTACCAAGGTGTGCATTTTGTTGACATATTTTTCCTACAGACTAAAAATTCTGAAAGAATCTTAATTGTAATTTAAAAGAAATGGGAATCTGTTTTTTATTTTAATCTTAAAATCCTCACCAAGATTATAGAAATAATATCTATTTTTCCGGATGCATATACCCTTAAGAGAAAGAAAAAGATTAAACAGTTATCAAAAAAAAAGCAACTGCTGCTTTTGAGTATTCTGAGCACATTGCCTCTTGTCCAGTCTCCATCACTGTGTCTTTTTGCTTCCTGAACCTGGTGTGATGGAACTGATACTAGGTCAAACATTATGTCAGACTTAAGAGAGTTCTCATTTCCAGGCTTACAAAATTGTTTAACTGCTGTAGGCCTCAACTTCCTCATCTGTAAAATGGGAATTAAATTAGATAATTTGGTCTGGCACATAGTGCTTAACAACAGCTCTGCATTACTGCTTAATTCTAGCCAGTGATAATTTTAAAAATGGAGGAGAAAGGGATGTATTAGTAATAAAGAGGCAAGCTCATTTTTTTAAAAAAATGATTTTTAATTTCAACATGTTTAAATTTTATACTGAGCAATTAATATCCCGCAGCTCAAGAGTAAGTTAAATATAATCATTCTACTGCAGTCAAGTAGGAGGGGATATGTGTATCAGAGATAGGTCAGTACATTCTTGACCCCATTATGAATTTCTTAGACTCTCAAGAACCTTTGAATCAATTCCTCAGATTCTTCTGAAGACTATGGAAGCAAAATTCTCCCTCCAGATAGAAAGATACCCATGGGATAATTGTATGCATCAACTTACTTGAGCTGAGGGATACCCAGAAAGCCGATGAAACGTTATGTCTGGTTGTGCCTGTGAGGATGTTTCTGAAAGGTATTAGCACTTGAATTGCTACTCTGCGTGAAGATCACCCTCACTTTTATGGTTTGGATGTGAAGTGTCCCCCAATGATTCGTGTGATCAGACTTGGTTCCCAGTGCAGGAATGGGGATTTGGGGAAGATATGGCACATGAGTGCTTTGACTTCATTGATGTATTAGTCCATTGAAGAATTCATATCTGAATGAATGACTGGGAGGTGTTGGAAACCGTAGGCGATGGAGCCTAGTTGGAGGGAGTGGGTCCTTGGGGGCACACCCTGGGGGACTAGATCTTGCTTCCAGCTCCTCCCTCTCCCTCTTTCTATTCCCCCTTTCTCTCTCTCTCTCTCTCTCTCTCTCTCTCTCTCTCTCTCTCTCTCTCTCTCTCTCTCTCTTTCTCTCTCTCTCTCTCTGTTTCCAGGCTTTCCTCCATCATGCCATCTGCCATGATGCTCTGCTTCACCTCAGGCCCAAAGCCATGGACCCAGATGACCATTTACTGAAACCTCTGAATGGTCAACCAAAATAAATCTTTCTTCCTTTAAATAGTTTTTTCCCAGGCATTTGTCATGGTGATGAAAAGCCAACTAACATACTCACCATTGTGGGTGGGCTTCTTCCAATCCAAGGAGGTCCCAAACAGAACAAAAAGGCAAAGGAAGGGCAAATTTGCTGTCTCAGTGAACTTGAACATTCATCCTCTCCTGCCCTCAGTCATACGCACTCCTTGCTCTCAAGCCATCAAGCTCACACCGGGTTTTACACCACCAGCTGCCCCATTCTGTTGAGACTAGAACTACATCACTGTCTTTCCTAGGCCTCCAGCGAATACAAATCATGGAATGTCTCAGCCTCCATAATCATGCAAGCCAATTCCCTCATAGTAAGTCTCTATGTCTTTCTATGTCTGATATGGTTTGAATATTATCCCCCCAACCTGGTCCAGTTCATTGGTGGAAATCCTAACCCTGATGATACAATGAGATGGGAATTGGGGATATAAATAGGTCAAGAGGGTGGAGTCTTCATAAATAAAATTAGTGCCCTTTTAAAAGAAACCTAGAAGAGATCCCTCACCTTTTCCACCATGTGCAGGAATAGAAAAAAGAGGTAATCTATGAACCAGGAAGCAGACCCTCACCAGATATTGATTCTGCCAGAGCCATAACCTTAGACATTTCAGCCTCCAGAACTGTGAGAAATAAATAATTGTTGAAATTTGTGTGCTGTTTTGTTTTAGCAGCCTAAACAGACTAAGACAATATTCTATTGGATCTGTCCCTTGGGATATTCCTGACGTAAGCAGAGAAATCCACTGAGAAAAGAATCGGAATTGCATGCTTTGAGCTCCTGTGTTTTCTGCAGTTGTGTGACCTTGAGTGTACAGCTTAGTCTTTTTAAGTAAGACTCTGCTTCTTCATCTGGAAATGGTGATTTTAGCAAGATTTATGTCATTGTTTTTTTTTAGTTTAATGCTTGGCAAAGGCTGACTTTCAATAAATATTACCTTTTATATATTAATATTATTGCTTTTCTCTCAAATTCCAAAAGTTAGATATTAAGCACTTAGATGATACTTCCATAATGAGGTCAGTTCAAGGATGCTGCCTTGTCCCCATGCCTACCTATTCCTGTACTTACCATAGCAGAAGCCCTATAATGGAGCAGCTATATTCAAATGAGAGAGATTAATTGCCTGTTCTGAATTCTGAACTAGTGAGCTTCCAGCATTTAGTTATAAAAATAATATTCACCCTGTTCATTTTAATTCCACTCTGACCCCCCAGCCCAGATCCTTTCCCTTTCTTGTTCACACAGTGACTAGGATGTCCCAATGGCTGGTAGCACCTGGACCCACCATTACTTCAAAGTGATGAAGGAGATGCTTCATCTGAAAGCTATGTTATCTTTCAGCAGATGACTGCAGTCCAGAGGCGATAATCATTTCAAACTAGCCAGGAGAAGGAGAACGAGGGAACTATAATAATGTTAGTCAGGTAGCGTTTCCTACCTTATCAGCCCCAGCAGACGCAAACACGCACTGACAAATACTACACCAGAGGGTAGGATAAAAGTGGAATTAGAAAATAACTACCTTCAGGAGATACTGGGCTTCCAAATTCGATATGCAATTGTAATATAGATAACATGGAAAAACAGATAATAAATACAGCTTTTAATTCAAACATGACCTTCAAAGAGATTTTTCCTTGGAAACACAAATGAAAAGTCCTATACCTTTGAAAGAGCTGATCCAAACAATAAGCATCCTCTCTCGTCCCCCAACCTCAGAGTACAAGGCACATCACAGACTGTTCCTCTCAATAATGGCCTTGCAGTATGCTTTTATCACATTTTATCACATATTCTTAAGTTCTTTATCACATTAGAAAGATAGGCTTCCTTTACCACGTTTTATCTCATTCCAAAGGTATCTTATCAATATTCACTGGGCAAGCATATGAGTATTTCTAAATGACAGCACAGAACAGTATATGATAAACGGGAACATTGCTGCCACTCTGATCAGCAGGCAAGATAAAGAGAATGTGGCCAGCCGGAAAAATCAACTGGGCTTGGCAGAAGTGTCAGGATCATCTGTAATGTGGCAGGGAATGATTCATCACCAAGCTCAGCGACCCCCCTAAAGTTGAAGGGAACCAAGCCATACAAGGTCAGAAGGCCCAAAGTTCCTTGCAGAAGTGGCTCCCAGCTACAGCCAAGTGGATGCCATCCATTGTCCTTGAGAAGCTATGGAGGCTTTGCATTAAAGTGTTCTCTCCTAAAGCCATATTTTATGGTGCCAGAGCATTTTAATTGAGCTGAACTACGTGCACTGGCCTCTTAAGGCTCAAGCGAGCTCTTCCCAGCATGACATTGAAACAAAGACTATTTCTGCTGCTTAACAGTTTGTAAATCATATAGAAAACCTTGCAAGGACAGGGGCCCCTCCAGCATCCTTGATGTCTCAATCCCTCCCTTTTCCTTGCCCCATATCTTTGGTCTCCATTCTTCTGTGGACCATTTGTGTCTTCTATAGTAAGCTTCCCAAGGGATGGGAAGGGTAAACATACGGCTTCCTTTCTCACAGGAGCATCCCAACATCCAACTACTTTGCAATTTCCAACAGTACTATTTAATATAATTTTTAAACAAAATCATTTGATTGGTCTCATTAAGAAAAATTATTACATGAAGAAATTCAATTCTACCAACTAGAATAAGACAAGCATGCCCTCATTTCTGAGATAAAAACACAAAAACATTCTCACATTAAGAAAATAAAAAAATTGTAAATTAAATTTATAAAAAGTAAAAGGAATTCAATCCTATAGCGAGTATATTAACTAACACAAAAGCAGATGAAAACTTCCAAATCTCATCAGTCAAGTGCCTGTAAACCAGGTGCAAGACCAGCCAAAAAGTTATGATGTTACAGATGACCTACAAGGCAGGTCACTGACCCCAATAGACTCTGTGATCCCTTTTGCTGGACAGAGGAATTGCAATTCACAAGCAATTGAGCAGAAATTATTTCCTCTCTGGGGCGGTTGAACTAGCATAACAAAATCACAAATGCTGTGACTGAGTTAGCTTAGTTGTTTCAAAAACAATGCTAATGATGTCAGGGTTGCAGGGTCAAACCCCATATGGGCTCATTGTCTTGGAGCAGAAGAAATGATATTCCATGGCTCGGGTGGTTTCAAAAGCTAATGTCTCTGGTTAAATGGAGACCCAGCACCAAGATTTCACCAAAACCCATATACAATTCTGGAAAATCAGTTCAAAAGATAATTTCTCTCTGCCTAATTATGCCTAATTAGTATGATCCCTGAAAGGCAAACACATAAGAGTGTCTTGTCTATACAGAATACAAAAGGATAGTAAATGATCTGATTTCTGCATTTTGTTGCTGAAGAGATCAGAGAAGAAATGATTGGGAATTCAGGGCCAGAAGCATGATTGCTTTAAGAAGAGATGGTCTCTCAAAATATTTTAAAAAAAAATCTAAGAGACAAATAAAAAATGACCCCAAGAGCAAGAACAATGTAAAAAGACCAATGTGACAACAAAAAGAACTCTAAGATAGTAGGGTCTCTCATAGCTGCTCCCAACACTCATTGCAACACCCTAAAGTTCTCCTACTCAAACACCTAACAGTCTCCTGGTTCTGCTCTTGAGAAAACAGTTTTAATAGCACATTCTCAGTCTAAGGCACAATTGCACGATATACAACTGGACTTTTATGAATAAGCACTATATTTTTAAGCAACTTATTCATCATATTTTTCACATTTTTGTTTTGGCATCCTACTAATTAGGAATTTACTGCCACTTCTAAAAAGGACTTTGGTGAGTTGGCACCTGGTAAGCAAGTTATTTCGACAGCAGCAGCATCAAAGAGCTGATGGATAAGAATCATCCGTGAGTTCAGACTTCAACACTTTTCTGTAAATATGCTTAGATCCTGTCTTCCTGACAGGCTGTGACAAGTGCCAGAGACAATCTTCAATTCCATTTTTTTAAAAATGAGAATATGGAAAGGGGTGAGCTGGCTAATGAATGTAATTGACCAGTTATTAAAACAAAAGTAAGGTGAGATTCTGAATGCTCCTCCCACCCGACATTTACCTGCAGAAAGTCATTCCTAAAAATGTAAGATACAAGTAGTAGAAATGTTAGAAAGAGGTTGTGGGTATGAGGGATTTGATAGCTGAGCCTGAGAAATCTGTTAATCATGTCTATTAAGAAGTCAATAATTAAAGCCTTAGGTGCCCTGAAGGATTACCCTTATCTTCAGACCCACAGGTAAAAGTTCTGATGTTTTTTATAGCTTTTATGATCAAGGTACATGACCTTGGGAAACAAAAACAATTGCTTCTCTCCATCTTGGGCCCATTTGATTACATTCCAATCAGAAAAAAGTTGGGGGAACACTACTCCCAAATTATATAGATCTTTAAAATGTTGCCCTGGAAAGCAAAGGCAACAGAAAAATCCAGATGCATACATACCCTTATAAATTGAAATTATGATTTGATGAAGATTCTTTAGATCATTTTCCTTGAGAATGTATTTCTAGCTCTCACTGATGAGCAGAAAGTAGGAGAGAAAAAGTCAACAGCCGAAAAGATAGTGCTGACATGTCAGAGGATCCGAATAATCAGCTTTAAAAAAAAAAAAAAAAAAAAAAAAAAAAGACCTGGGGTTAATAAGCAAAATGAGAAATGTAATTAAGCTTTTTCTGTTCTGTTCTAAATAGAAGGATCTACTCACTCAGCATCTTAATGACTGCCTGCTACCTACCTTGAGGAGTGGCGCTTCCCACAGGGGACTTAACCTCAGGACCTCGGAGAGTTCATGTTCTGAACTACCCTCTTCTTTCAACCTGAATTCTATCTCGCATTGCTCCAGGCCCTCCTAGGAATATGTGACTGTTTACTTAATGTTCAGGGAAAACAGATAAGGAGAAGGAGGGCTGATTCTGGTACTGACATCCTATACAATGAAGTCTCCTCATAATTTTCAAGCCTTTGTCGCCTGACCAGCCCAACCCAGAGTAATTGCTCTCTTCTCTTCCTTTCTGCTAGCTCTTATCTCTAACATTCACTTGTTACTTTACCTAGCAGAGTTAGCTGTCTGTTTATGTAAACTTATCATGTTTTTAGAAGAGGCAGTAAAGCAATTGACACAGGAACCATTAAATGAGATAATGTACATGATTAATGTCACGTATTTCTATAAACTTCAGGCCAACTAGCACAATACCTTGTATAGTAATCAATAAACACTTGTTGGTTAGATATATGTATTTTTAGAAGTATTTTGTTAAATCGGTGAAACTTCATTACCCAGCAACAAAATGAGGAATTTGGGTTAGATGATCTTTAAATTTATTTTGAGCCTAACTACTCTGTGATTTTTACTCATTAATTGGCAATTCAATACTACATTAATGTTTATCTTAGCACAATCTATAAGGGGGAAAAATGGTGTTTGCTGACAAACTAATACAGTAAGGCAAATAACCCCCAGGAAAAAATATCTGAATGAGGGTTTTAGAAGGTTGTTCATGTCACTTCAGATGTATTACATGATTAAAATTGGTAAGTTAATTATAAATCTATTCTATTTATTGATTTTAATAACTTTTTTGGTACTTGAAAATAACAAAACTACGTTTCTTTAAAATATAATCTATGATTCTATATCTTAATTTATGGAAATGAATTTTACCTCACCCATTTAATGGCAAAGTCAGGGTTCATTCATACTTATTTCTTCACAATCCACAGCACTTCAAAGACCTTGCCAGGTATAAAATGTCCATGCTATCTTGTTGCATTAACTATTCAAGTCACCATCTACCTATTATTTGCCAAATTTAGCTCTTTCATAGGAAATTCAATAAATATTTCCTGAGAGGCTATTACATTTAAGTCAGTGGCCTACATATTAGATTTTTTAAATTACAAACTGGATTTTGGTTCAGGAGAGGTAGACAGAATTACACAAGCAACTGTGACTCAGTGGGCACATAATAAAGAAGAGAAGAATACTCTTCAAACCTTAGGGAAATTTTCCAAAAGAAAAGCTGTCCCAGATGAAACCTGAAGGCACAGTAACTTCAAGCATGATGTGATAGTTTGGGGACTGAAGCTGCAGCTCAGTGGTAGTGGGCTCGGCTAGCATGCATGAGGCCCGAGATTCTTCCTAGCACTACAGAGGGAGAGAAAGAGAAAAAGAAAGAGAGAAAAAGAGAGAGAGAGAGAGTTCTATCAGGAAATACTTTCTAGACTGAAGGAAATAGTCATATAAAAGTGAGAAAGCACAAAGAAACTGTTAGCCGAATAATTTTAGACTGACCTAAATGGAAGTATGAGCAAAGTTACAGATTAAGGTAAGAAAGAAAGTAAGAGATGAGGGCGAGAGGAAGAAAGAGAAAGAGGGAGAGAAAACAGGCTAGAGAGAGACATGAGCAGTGGCAAAATTATGTCAAGATCTTATGTGCAATATCAAATAATTTAGACTTTGTCTTCTGGTGATGAGACAATTCATTGTTGTTTTCCAAGACACAAAAATAAAGTGATCCAATGGATATGCAACTGTAGGATAGAGAAGAAATGGAAGGCAGACAAGATTTGGCATGAAGATAGAAGATAGGAGCACAAGAAGATGGTGACCCCGGGTCAGTTACTATGTAGACAGAGACATGTGGTCAGGCTTCCCAGACACTGAGGAAACATCAGTGGGAGTCAGTGATTGATCATGAGGGTGAGCAGGTGGATAGGTCAAGGATGACGCTTCAGGTTCTGCACTGGAGAATTGAGTGCATAGATAGCATCATTAATTGTGACTGGGAACAGAAGAGGGAGTGGTTTGTAGGGCTAGTAAAGAAGGGCAGCAGGGAAGGCACAGAGATAAGAGGCTGAGGTTTTATGGTGTTGAGTTCAATATGATTGTGAAACACTCAGTTAGAGATGTCTGGTTGGCACTGGGCTACATTTGCCTGTAGATAAGACAAGAGCTCTGACTTGGACATAGGATCTGGAAGTCATTAACCACTACATGGTGATTAAGTCATGGAAGACAGAAACAAGAAATTAAGAGGAGAGAATAAGACATAACTTCTAATTAATAGTATTTAATAAAGGTTGAAGGAAGGCGTGAGAACTGGGATCAAGAGGGAAGAGCTGGAGAAGCAGGAAGAAAACTAGAGAGTGTATGGTTTCAAAAAAGGCAAAGGAAGGCTATGTTTGAAGAAGGATAAAGATATGGATGGTGCCCAGTGCTACTGATAAAAGGTGACTACAGTACAGCCATTGGGGTTAGGAACAAAGAGGTCAAAGGAGGCCTTGTGACTTAGAAAACTGATGCTTAAAAGCTAAATTGCAGGACTCACCTTCCAGACCTCTCATCAGTAACTGGACATACCGACCATGGTCTCTACCACCCAGTTCCATTAACTTCTAGGTTCCTGTGGGTTTCCCTCTTGCCCATCCATCCTAGAGAAGGGATTTCCTGGATCCTTTCCTCCTATTCATATCCACCGAACTTGAGAACTCTGAGCTTTAGTCCTTAGACTGCTCCACTCCTTTCTCTGCTCTCCCTCTCATCTTTCCTCTCCCTCTGACCATGTCTACAACCCCATCCTCACACCTTCTTCACATCCATTAGCCGTGCCTGATGTCCTACAGCTGCCACTCAAGCATTTGTCCCTCCATCTTTCTCACCATCTCTCCCTCTCTCTCCTACTGACTGTCTGTTACTCTGCTCCCTCTGTCCCTCTCCCTCTCTGCCCTAACAATGACTTCTGCACTTTATATCAAAAGCACACTTCTAACTGTGTGCTGAGCTCCTGCAATTTCATCTGCTGAAAGCATCCTGAATTCACAATAAACCAACTGATCTCCACCAACCTTTCCTCTCCCCATCTCCCAATTCCTCTGTTCCTTCATTTCTCATTTTAAAACAGACTATTTTTCACTCATTTTAGGTTTCTGCATCCAATCTGTTGAGATCACATTTACCTGATCTGCCCAATATTCTCACATCTCTCCCTGCCTTCTGTTACACACCCACCATTATAGTTTAGGTCACTCTGTTTCCCAACACTAAACCGCTTTCCTATTCAGTCTCTTTATATCCTGCCCTTGAACATGCTATACATTCAACCAGAGATTAATTCTCCTGCTCAGTTTAATGCCTTCCATTGTCTTATGAATTCAAAACTGTTCGAATATGCCCTCAGAGCCCTCCATAACTTGACATTTTACATCTTACCTTTCCAGTTTACTGTTCCTCTATCTGTTCACTAAGTCCCAAGGAAACTAGACTGCTCACCCTCTAATATATTAAACCCGCATCGTTCACCCGGCATCTGTCCATTTTGTTTCCTCTCTGGAAATCTTTCCATTATATAAAGTCCAACTCCAATGCTATTCCTGCCCATTACCAACTCCCCACCAACAACTGATGCTATGCTTCCCCCTGCAAACAAAAAGATCCTCATGGCATTTTTATTATATTTCCCTTGTGACACTCACTGTTTCTGTCTGGATTACAATCATTTGTGTCCTGGAATTATCACCTTCTACTATAACCCAAGATTCCTGTAGGCCATAAACATGCCTGCTCACCTGGGGCTTTTGGTGGGCAATAATTGTCCATTGGTCTGAATTAATGAGATTTCATTACACATATGTAAGCATTTGTTAATAGAGTTATTTTTTCCTTTTCTAGTGGCATCTTGAACAGAGGTCCCAAATTGGCAGCTGGAGGCTGAATCTGGCCCACAGATGTATTTTGTTGAATCCACAGTTATTTTTTTAATTGAGTCAACATTTTTAAATGGAATACTTTATACAGAATGCCAGATTTTCAGCTTCTCTATAAAAGGAGACTGTTCTGGCAACACAGAGCCCATACTCACTTCTGGCAGAAAAATAAGTGAAACTGGAGTCTGCTCACCTCCTTTGGATGAGGCATGTACCCCTCAGATCACCCACTCCACAGTCCTTCATATGGCTTTGTAGCCCAAGTCCATGTCCTCATTGGGTTACTGATAGGTCCCTGAAGGCAATAGAGTTTGCATCCCCTGGTCTAGCATCCTTATAAAAGCAGTGTGTAGAGCTTATGCTGGTCCATGTTTCTAACTTAAGACAATTCCTAGGATCAAATTTGAGAGGTAAAAGAGTTGTATCACAGAATGACTTTCCCTTCTTTCAGTAATAGGGCTCATTCTCACCTTTACCCAACAATGCCCTTGGACTCCAGCTAGAAAATCATCCCATGTGATTTGCCCTGCTCCTTTCTCATCAAAATATACCTGCCTTCTAAGGTAAGTTGCATGATTAAAATGTGTTGAGACGTTAATGAATTAACGATGATAATATTTCCCGCATGGGCATGAATATGACAGATCTGTGCCAAGAATGATGTCATGTTCACCCATACACACTTATACATGCACTATGGTAGATGTCGTGAATGAATCACAGTTCTTTTTCAGGCCAGGTTCAAATAAATCCTCAGAAATAATCTCAATTCAGCACTTTGGAAACTACCAGTTGGGTGGCACTCAAGCAGGCCACATTGCCATCTTCACAGTGTATGTGACACAGTAGCCTGCATCCTTCACAGCATACCTGCTACACACACTTCTCACATCTTTACTCTCACTTTGGGAATGGGTGGTGGACAGAGAGGTAGGATCATTGCTTTGTAGATGAGAAAACTAGTTCCAAAATATTTGTCACTTACTTGCTCTCAAGTGAGATGAAGGCATTCAAGATAAGTTAAAATTCCTGCTCTGGGTGTCAAAATCTGCCCTCTTCCAAAGAGTGATTTAAATAACAGAGCCCCAGAAAAAAAGTTGGGGACTTTTGTTGATTGTAACTAAGAAGGAATAAAGATGAGACGAGTTCCGTTATATGTCCAGGGAAGTGATGCTTCTGCTCTCCTCCATCTTGTAGGGCAGATGCAGTGAGCACAAGAAACATTCTGGTTGCTTCCATTTAGCAAATAAACATGTGGGGCAAGAAGGCAGGTAGGAAAGAATGGAAAGAAAGGTTGAAGGGACAGAGATGTGTCCACTGGAAAAGAGAAGAGGTGGCAATCATGAGAAAGATACCGGACAGCAGACTTGGACTCAAGAAGGGAAGAACATTTAAATAAATATGATTGCTCCCTTTGTGATCCCTGTCATTGAAAATGTTCCAGAAAGTTTTAAGTGGACTTGACACACTGAATAAGGAGAATCACTACATGTTTCTAAGATTCTTCTCATATCTAATTTCTGTGCTTTCCTACAAAGATCACTTAGGAAGAATTGAAGCCAAATTTGCTGATAGTTGGTCAAGCATACTCTCCTACACACTATAAGCCCTCTAAAATAATATATTTACTTTTTACAGAGAATGTCAATGCCTTAGAGCCAAGAAATGTACAATGTGAATTTGAGCATCTTGACAGAGTAAAGCCATATAATTACCATTTGTTTATTGTTTCTTTTAAGTTATCCCTAATGTTCCTATCATATGTCATAATACTGCCTTTTTAATCTCAATCCTCTCAGCAAAACTCTTATAAATTCCCAGGAGTATTTCTCTTCTAAAAACATCACAAAGAATTGGGGCAAATCTATCTAGTAATGTACATGAACAGTGACCACAGGGACCTTGAATCTTTTTCTGAGTTTTGTGTCGACCAGTCACCCACCTGTAGGACTCTGTTCTGCTTTTGTGGAGCCTAGGATTTGGAGGAGTGGAATCCAGGAACTAAGTAAGCTGTGAAGAGGACAGGGAGAATCAGACAATGAACAGAAACTGCAGAGAGTGGGGTCTGTGAATGGGGAAGCAAGCCAAGTCTCTCATCAGATAGGCATGAAGAGCTGAACCAGTAGACAAGCAAAGGGCAGGTCACTGGAAGTACCAACAAAAGCACATTTTAGAGGTTAATATATGGCAGCGAGCCTGGATGACAGGCATCTTTTACAATCATCCCAAGGTACAAAAATCCAGAAGACCCTAAGATGATCTTCATATGGAAGGAGTTCTAAGTAATGCAGGAGTTCCAGCTGTGCTTCCTGTTAGGTCAGAAGCCAAACCCACAGCAATTGTAGCCCAGAGTCTAAAGGTGGAAACAGTCAGAGAATATGCCTACAGGGAAAAAAGAGAGGATGTGACAGTTCAAGGATAATTAGGACACATTATAATGGAAACCACCAATCACCCTCCCCATTCAGTCATTCTGGGCCTTTTTTAGAGATTCCTAGTCATAACACAGTGTTCTCTAAGTTCTCCAGGTCTAAGTTAGGACAATGGCAGACAATCACATTCTATCTTTCCTGAGCTGAGAAGTAAGTACATCATGGTCAATGTACATGCACGTGCCCAAATGGGTAGCCATTTACACACATTGCACACACAGATGCACAGATCTGTACTCTTCCACATCTGCATATTTTCACTCATTTTGTCACTCTAAGTCAAGATATGGCTCAGAGCTACATCACTTGATAGAAATACAAATGGGGAAAATAAAAGCAGAATATTCTTGCACATCACTCTCTGTCAATAATAATTTTATCCCAATCAACCTCCCCAGTGGAGTATAAGCCTTGCCTTCTACTAGATTTTCAAAAAGTGTTAAATCAGAGCAAATACTTCTCTGCTTCCTATGTGACTGTACAAAGCACTGTATGCAGGTGGCTGCCTAGTAAATGCCTTTTAATGATCTGGTGCAATACCAAGAATCACACAATAAATGCAGGGGTGGCAGGTTTTCCAGCCTGTGTTCTGAGATGTGCTGCATTCCTTTAGTGCCTAAGGCCAAATCTGTGGTAGTGAGAGAGAGGGTTAAATGTATCTCCTTTCACTTCAATAGTTAACCAAATAACTTTGTTCAAAGGCACAGTAAAACTAAAAAATAAAGAGAAAAAAGTTGTACATGTAAAAAAAAAAAACCTAAAAATAATGATTAATGGATATACTTAACAGGGTATTGCTTACATTCATCTCTGTCATAAAGTTGCCTTGATAGCTTTTAGAGACCTTTATCAGTGTTAATTTTGAAAGAGATTATCACAAGAAGTGGGTTCAGTTTCTTAGGACTGCATGGTAGGCTCCCTAGGAGCACAGCCTGAAGCTTAATGAGGGTGTCACCAATGTGCCATCAAGGCACAGAAGACTGGAAAACATGGCCCGTTCTCCAAACAGAAAATGCCTCTGTTTTTCCAAGTACCACATTCAGGGGCAGGATCAATGTCTATTTCTAAGAGTCAGGCTTGGGTAATAACTCAATATTAGACGCCTGACTGAATGGGTTTTTTTAATCAGCTGCATTATACATTATGAATTCTGTTTCTAGGAATTCAGAGGCAGAAGAATAGAAGAGTCCCAAATAGTCACTAAGGAAAGGATGTAAATCTGCCCTTAACAAGTAGGGGTGGCTTAGTTCAGCATGACCCCCGATCCCTGGGGCTCCCGTGAAGCTCTATCAGTATTTCAGTGAATCATCCCTAGGTAGAAGGAACTGTTAGTTCTGGAAGCTGGAAATCTTGATTTTCATTCCAAATGCCTTCTAAAGCAATCAAGGTTTTGGTAGACTGCAATTCAATTTCTCATATATAAGTGATCTTATTGAATAAAATGTTCAAATGAGATTAATTGCCTCACTTTATAATCTACAAGTATGTTACAGCAACAAGATATAAATTTAAAGAATGAATTATAAAGTAAAGAAAATGCTAAGTGTGTCTGGTACCTCCCTGATAGTTGGCTTTAGCTCCTGCTTCTGTTAAGCTCTGTGACTGACTCCTGGATGGAAACAGGTCTCGAAAAACAGCTCTCCTCAGGTCTATCCTCACCCACCACATCTGTCACCACTCTGATTGTCACCATGCTGCTCACACATTCCTAATTCATAATCTAAGGCTGGCTTCAAAGGAAGGGAAACAAATCCTTTCCCTGAAGGGGACATTCAGTAAGTAGCTGTATTTCCCATCTTGAAGGCAAATGGCTATCAAATCTTGATTTGATTTGGATGATAACACAGTTATCATTTCACAGCAGATTTGCAGATCCAGGCCTGTTTGGACATTTATCGATTATGGATCTAATCCTCCTGTGATGGCTAATTATATGTGTCAACTTGATTGGGTCACAAGATACCCAGATATTTGATTAAATATTATTTTGGATGTGTCTGTGAGGGTATTTCTGGGTGAGATTAACATTTGAATCAATAGACTGAGTAAAGCAGATTGTCTTCCATAATGTGGGTGGGTCTCATCTAATCCACTGAAGCCCTAAATAGAAAAAAGCTGAATAGCAGAGAATTTGCTTTCTCTGTCTGATAGTTTTTAAGCTATGACTTTGGTCTTCTTCTGCCTTCACACTTGAATTTATACCATTGACTCCTTTGGTTTCCAGGCCTTCAGACTGATATTCTTAGGATTTCTCAGTCTGCATAATTATGTAAGTCAATTTCTTGTAATAAATCTATCTTTGCATCTATCATCTACCTTTCTATCCATCAGTATATGGATCTTATTGGATTTGTTTTTCTGGAGAACCACCCCCAATGGCCAGGCATGGTCAAATGTTGATCCATTCACGTATGACTGCTTTTTGTGACTTTACCTATGAAAAACTTGAGCTTAAAGGGTTTAAGTAATGTATCTAGTACCCCAGAGCAAATAAGTGGCTGAACTCAGATTCAAATTCAGATCTGTACGATTGCAAAGGACAGTCTCTCTCCATACAAAATGCACTGTGTCACTACTGTGTTTCAATTGGCTCGTTCTAACTTGCTCTCTCTGCATAGGGAAAAAGCTAGAGAAAGAGAGAGGTGCAGGAGACAGAGAATCAGGCAGAAAAGGGATTCAGAGACAGAACACACAAACACTAAAGATGGCAGCTACAAAATTCAACAAGGCAAGGCATTCTGATTTCAGACAAAGGATGTTAGGAACTGCAGCAGCAGAACAAGGTAGGCCATGGAGAGACAGACAGCACCAGCAGCCCACAGCTCTAGAAGGGATTGCAAGGACAAGGCTGGCTGGAAATTGGACAAGGGAGTGACATAACTCTGATGCAAAGGCAGCGGACTTCCTCAAGACCAGATGCTTTTATTCTCTTCTCACCTTGGTTGTGCCAACCCTTGGTGAGTCTGGCCTAAAGCCCTGCAGGTGAGGAAAATGGGAAACAGCTGACGGGCCAGTACATGTGGGAGCAGAGAGCAGACCCTCTTCCCTGGCAAAGGCATTCCCCTGACAGGTGGCAGGAGGAGAGCCTGTTCCCAATCAAACAGAGCTGGATGGAAATAGCTAAGATGAAAAACAAACTCGATGCCATCACTTCAAACTCTCCACAGGCAATGGGAAGCGGCTGCTGGTCTGGACCTTGGTGGGAAGGAGTCTTCCCAGCTGAGAACCTGCACAGAAATATCAGCAGCCAGCTCCCTGAAGTCAGCAGAGTCCCAGATCCAGCTGAAATTCTGACTCATAATAATAAACCATGATAATAATAATCTCAACAACACTTATTGAAAAGTCTTCATGGCTCAATACTTGGCATATAGTTCTCTATTTGATCATCTAAACAATCCTGGCATTTTCCCATTTTATAGGTGATGAGATGGTAGATCAGCATGGTTAAGTGACAGTCCCCACACCTTAAGTAGGAGTGCACACTCCTGCAACACTCTTTTCCCAAAGGTGAACAGAACATCAGAATCCAAATTTTCCTACTCTGCTCTTCCTACTATGAAGATCTTCTTCTGCAACCAAAACACCAGAATGTGGGAGAGAAGGGAACAGGGGAATGGACTCAGTATGCTGAATATGCACTGGGGAAAAGATACACACACACACACACAAAAAAAAAAAAAAACAAAAAAAAACAAAAAACATATGTATGTGGGTAGATACATAATATCTACATAGAAAGTATATAGTTATGTAAAATTTTACAGGCTTCAGTCATTCCCATGTTTTTCTACTTTAAAAATGACCTCATGCATCCCTTTTTCTCCCAGAAGATATATCTTAGCCATATCTTAGCCATAATTAAGACATATTTAAATGGGCACACTATTTTTTCTTTAAGGAATATAAAGTAGGTTTTTTTTTTCACATTCCTTTAAGAACAGCTTGTTTGATGATCATTTCCCATAATTTTACTCTTTTCTAAAATGGAATGTTTTTCTAATTCAAAAGAAGTATAAGTCCATTATTTTAAAATTTTAGGCAATGTGATTTAAATTTCCTAGTTACGAAATGCAATTTTAATTCAAGATTCCTTAATGCTTCTAGCTGAATTGTAGAATAGCTAAGGGACTTGGATGAATTTTGCAGAAATGGTCCCAGCTAGCATATTTAATTCCCTGATTTCAGACCAGGAATTATGGAATCTACAAGTCTTACAAATATAAGTTATCTCTGCATAAGGAAAAATTTTTGAAGACATTTTTCCTATACCATTAACTAAAATGTAGACAATTTAGCACTTTGAGTCTGTCAGTGGCACAAGAAATAGAGAGCTTCACATGAAAACAAAGGTTTTTCACCATGTCATCTCAAAAGCTTTATTTTCAATTTTAAATAGATTTCATCTTCAGTAAGTCAGTTTTATGGAGTTTGGTTTTAGGGCACATACACATTAGTAGTCATTTGTTCTTATGTATAATTTTACTACTAATACCAGACAAGCCCTTCAAAGAAACTCCCAGGACCTGTCGTGCCTAAAAGAAGTTCATTTATTCAACTGCAACGTCCTTGTTCCCAAATGGGCTCTTCCTAACAAGCACAGAAGCCGAAAACATCACCGGAAAAATATCCTGGAAAATGGTTCACAACATTCTAATGGGTTACAGATGGCTTGGGAACCTTCCTGCCATTTTTTATTGTTAGCAAGCTTCCTTTCTTCTGTCTGGAGTTTTATTGCTTGCTTTCCTTGTTAGCCTCCTGGATGCTTGAATTAACCCACTGAATCTTTCCAAGCTGGTGGATAGAGCTGACTGCCCCTTGCCATAAAGGTCTCCAGCTGACTATGAGGCTCCTAAGGCTTTGGGATGTGTTTCCACACAATCTGTAACAGAAGTCGTTCATGCTTGCCAAGCCCAGCAATAGGTTGAAAAGTTTACTTCTGTAAAGATATTAAACTTCCTTTAACTGCATATGTGTGTGTGTGTGTGTGTGTGTGTGTGTGTGTGTGTGTGTGTGTGTATTCTAACGGTAAATCCTTACAGTTACAATGGTGTCCTTGGAGACCAGGAAAGCTTATCCAGATCATTTTTATTGGGTCAAATATCAATCAGTCAAGCTCAGGCTGCCAGTGGATTATGTAGTTAGGAAGTGTCAGCATGTTAATAGTTCTGCCTGTTAACAGTGTTAACTGGTTCACAAGATTGAGAAGGATTATTACCTGACACTTGTGTATCCTGGCTGAACTTGGAATGCAACAGCTCAAATCCAACCAAAATTAACTACATCAGACATCGCTGATGGGGAAATAAAAAGCAACTAACCCAACAGAAGGAGGGATGGGACATAGGAAGCACTCTGGATCAGGAACCAAAACACTAGAATTGAGTCCTTCATTGTTAGCCCCCACCTCTGCGAGAAGCATCTACTTTGTTTGCCCAGTCTTCTTCTCTATTTCTTCCAGGAGATGGCCTTCCTTGCATTCACCAGGTTCTTCTTCTGAGTATATCAATCAACATTTACCCTGGACATGACCCAAGTCAGCCAATCCGAGCCCTCCCCTAGGGATTTTTTTTTTTTTTTAACTTATAACTGAGTTAATAGATCATTGCACTGTATAGCAGAGACCAGTGGCTATGGTCCCAGTACATAGAAGAGGCAGGTCTGTAGTAAAATAAATAGGATCTGACACATAGAAAGCAGTAAAAAGGGGAGAATCAGAAAATCCAATAATTGTCCAACTCCAATTCCATTACCCGTGAGGCTTAGATCCAACTTTGCTCATCCCATAGTGGGCTCCGTGGAAAACACTACATCTTGCCTTTCACCTGAACTTACTTAACATGAGTTTCTCTCATTTGAAATAAAAGAGTCGTGATGGGGTGCAGTGGTACACAGCTGTAATCCTAGTGGCTCTGGTGGCTGAGGCAGGAGGATCCAGAGTTCAAAGCCAACCTCAGCAAAGCGAGGTACTAAGCAACTTAGTGAGACCCTGTCTCTAAATAAAATACAAAATAGGACTGAGGATGTAGCTCAGTGATTGAGTGCCCACGAGTTCAATCTCTGGTAACTGCACCCCCCAAAAAGTATAGGGAAGACAGAACTATTTCCTTTTCTGGATGGGCATTTCTACTATCATGAATCTAATCCTGCACTACCACTGTATATAGAGTGTAAGAAAGAAATAGATGACTCGGTTTTCCTGTCTAGAGAAACCTCATCTGGAAGTGAATGAGATGACTATATCACCCAGAGATCTAAACGTTGAACTGGGTGGAGTGACTCAATGAGACTTCAGGATGGTCTTCCTTGGAAAAGGGCTTGGTATGGTCTATGAGGGAAGAAGAATACATATTTGAGTAACCAAAGTAGGGTCATGTTAGTTTTCAATCATTAAAACAAATACACGAGACAATCAACTTATGAAGAGAAAAGGTTTATTCTGGATCATAGTTTGGGAAGTTACAATCCATGATTGATTGGCCTGGTTGCTTTGAGCCATGAGTTGGACATTATGCAGGAGCTCATGGTGGAGCGAAACCATTCACCCATGATCAGGAAGCAAAATAGAGGAAGAGGCAGGGGCCAAGATCCCACAGTTTCCTTCAATTTGAAGACTTCCCACTAGGGTCACCAGGTTATACCTCTTAAAGACTCCGTAATCTCCCAATAGTACCACTCTGGGGAACAAAGCTTCAACACATAGGGTTTCCTGGAATATTTAAGATAAAAACTATAACAAAGGTACTATAATACAAACAGCTAATTGTTCCCTAATCTCTCTTCTTTTTCTTAATAGAATGTCCAATTTTAGCTAGATGTACCACTATAGAATGAGGAGTACATTTCCTAGCCTTCTTGCTGCCAAGATGAGTGGCCACATGACTCAGATCTACTTACTGGGATATAGCAGAAGGGTCACTTAGTCATATTCCAAAAGGGAGAAGCTTGCCCTCCTTTTCTTCTCCATCCCTCCTTATCCAGATTGGGTGGTAAACCATCTTGGAAAGTATAGATGAGACCAATATCTTAGGGAAGGCAGAACTCCAAAACAGGAAAACCCTTGGTTCCCA
This sequence comes from Sciurus vulgaris, assembly GCF_902686455.1. Taxonomy (NCBI): domain Eukaryota; kingdom Metazoa; phylum Chordata; class Mammalia; order Rodentia; family Sciuridae; genus Sciurus; species Sciurus vulgaris. Next base: position 39,751,351 of record NC_136473.1, on the reverse strand, counting down.
GCACAGTAATATCACCTTATTAGCCCTGGAGCTTTATATGAGAAGGAGAAATAAAACTCTACCTTATTTAAGTCACTTAGTACTGGTCCTTGTTAGAGCAACTAGATAATGTTCCCTACTTTTGCAAATACTTCACATCCATGAAGGTATTCATTTCAGAATTAAAGTTCCTTAAAGACAAGGACTGGTACCACTCAGTTTCTGGTGCGAATCTGAAATGGTAGTAAATGCTGGAGACAAGATGACTGACAATGCCTCTGTCTGGCTATCCTTTCCCAGTTCCTTGGGGCAGCTATTTGTCCCTGTGTAAGGTCCAACTCATTCTTGCCAGGAGATGAAGGACACTGACTGTCTTGTTTTAATAAAGCTGAGAAGAATATGAAATAAGCTGCTAATGCCAACTCTCAGAGAACCGATATTAGGACAAAGGTGTACCTATTAGGACATAGCACAATGATAGGGACTCAGTGCCACTCTGTTGGGGATAAGGTTCCAGGAGGATTGACAGTTATATCCTAACATCCCAAACATTGTCCCATTGCCCCATTGAAACTAAAAAGTTAACTTCTGATTTACTTAGTTAGCAAGGTTCACCAGAACCTCATTTCAAGGCTAAAACCAATGTCCATTCTGATTCATCAAACATGAAATTGATGAATGATTAAATAGCTTGAATCATCCTTGCCTTAGATACCAGAGTATATTTTGTACATGATCAGGTCATTCAAATGAGTTTCCACGACTATATGTTCCCTTAGCTCCCCTACTGGTTATTTTCTTATTTCTGTTGAAACTGGAACCCTGTCCTCAAGCCTGTCTGATATCCTGCAATGTTCTTGCAAATTCTTTTCCTTTAGGGGAACAATTGGACCCTGCCATAAAGAAAAAAGATCCTCAATGCCATTTCCCTGACTTTCACCTTGACTTCTATGGTCATGCACAACCCATCATATCAGAAACCCTTCACTAATACCTGCTACATTCACACTTCGGGGCATCATATGGCTATAGTTGAAAACTTTAGATTCAGAAGATTTGGAATAAATGATCTTATCATTTAAAGATATAAATATAGCCTTGGCAAAATTAACCTTTCTAATTTATTCGGTAGCTTCATCTTCAAATGAAGAGAATAACCTTTACCTTAGTAAGTTGTTATGAGAATTAAATGGCACATAGTAAGTATCCTAGAAATTCTAGTGGGTCAGTGCCATTACTATCCACCTGGTAATTACTCTTGGGCCATAAAACTGCCTTTCTGCAGTGAGCCTGAAATTCTCCTCCATTCATCTGGTCCTGGATATTGTCCCTAGTCTGACAATGTTTTTGACCCATATAGTTGTGAATAGTCAGTGGATGAACACATGAATTAAATATGGTATCTGTTGTTTTCAAATACAGACTAAGTATCTACTGTAAGCCAAGACAGAGTTTTACCCCACTCTCATCATCCCATCCTTCAGTGTCATTGTCAGAACAATAGGAGTCACTGAACATATCATCTTTCCATCTCCTCACTGCCAATGACATCCGAGAACTTATATGAAGAGAAGAACTACCATGAAGGAAGTTCATATTGGCTTTCAAGTTCCTGGGATTAACCCCAGTCTAATGCTGTGAGGGACTCTGTGGTAGACATGAGTCAGTAAAGCAATCTGTTCTAACTCTCCCCCAGTGGGATGGCCTCACTCCATGAACTCTTGAAGGCCTGCCCTGCTGAGGGGCCCACTAGAAGGAAAGGAAGGAGAGAACAAGGAGGAGTGTCACCATGAGTCCCCATGCTAGGAAGGGATTCCCAGGCTCTGGCACAAAACCCAGCAGCAGCTGGTCCTTCCCTGGAAACAGCACCAGTCTTAGGAAACAGATAAAATTGAAAAAAACTGCAGAAAGGGAAACCTTCCTTGTCTATTAAACTTTCAAATATGGCACCTGTTCCCTGATCTGGGACAAGTCCCCACTTGGTCTCCTCAGAGTCTCAGTCCTCATCACTGCCCTAGGGCTTAGAACAAAGAAAAAATATTTAAATGGCTCTGTTCCAATGATCATCACAACCCTGCCTTGGGGAGCTGTATAAATAGATAAAAAACCATCTCTTTTCTCAAGTGTAAGTATCAAGTCCTGAAAAATATTTCTACCCTTTTAGAAAGGGGTAGGAATGAAAATTATGTTAGAAAAGACTGAAGTAACAAAGGAGAAGTAAGCAACTTGGTAAAAGATCAAGGTAGATGGAGGAAAGGGAAGAATTAATTCTGAAAGAATCAATTGGTGGTTTTATATCACCAGACACATGCAGCCCAAAAACCCTGTAGGGCTTACAGATACAAGAATTCATCTACCTCTAGACCTGTTCTTAGATTGTACAAGAGGCATGGATGATTGAACTTGGAGTTTGGGTTCATCATGGCAGGATCAGAAATATTATCAAAATAATTCCCAATGATTTTCCTCCCGTTGTCTTTCCTATTGTATGTATGGCTATGAGCACAGCAGAGTCCATGGAGAAGATCAGACCCATCAGGCATGTGGCTGCTGAGCTGCAGACTGTCCCCATAGATCCTGTCTCTCTTCCTACTTTCACAGCCTCCACATACTGGCTTTGCTCCCAGCAGAGGCAATGTTCCCGTAGGATTGTGTCCAGCTACAAGGCCCTGGCAATCTGGCCCAGAGAACTCATGTGGCTGATGGGCAGACAAAGGATCAGTGTGGCTAAGACATTAAGGTCTCCCCTGGATGCTGCTCACCTTAGACCTAGGCCTGCAGTCCCGTATATCCCACAAGCCAAGCAAGAATAGAATGAGAAGAGACAGCCATTTATTTTGGCATTTAACTTTCTTTATCATTGTAGTTGATTAATTGCAGCTGCCCTTCAGCCTTTTTCTCTGCATTAGTTATATAGACTCTTTAAGGTAAAGGACTGTGTTCTAGTCATGGTGACTTTCACAGTGTCAAGCAGGATACCAGGCACATATTGGAATATAGAGAATCCAAGGGTGGGTAATGGGTTTCAAGTCTGTTTCTGTGCCTACTTCACAATCTTAACTGTCCTCTACCTATGAAAATATGAATCCCATCTGTGGCAAAAGAGTCTGAAAGTTTGCCAAAATTTTCACTGCTGCAGAGCTTCTCTCTGGCCAAATATGACTCAATCGGATCTTAAGCAAAAGACCTGGAATGTCTTCCACTTCTGGAGACTTCATGCCAAGCACAGGATGTAAAAGCTCACTTCTTACTCTTGCTGCCCACTTCTGACACTGTGAAAGACAAATCTCCCCTCCACTTGCAGATGACCTTCTTTGCAGAAACACAAAGGCACTAGCTCACTTTGGGCACAGCATTGCCAACAGTCACAGATTTCTGCACCATAGTGTCTCTTCCCTTTCCCTGGAGATCATCCCAAACTTCTCTCACCTTGGAATATTTTTTGAGCCCTGAGAACTGGGTAGGAATGACAATGCAAAGGATTCAACATAGGTGAGCTTCCTATACTTCTTTCTGCACTTCTTGCCACCACCCAACCTTCCTTTGGCACGGTAGTAGTTAGAACCAGGTAGTTATGGGCACTATCTTGTACACATTAGCTACAAATGGTGTCTTGGACTGTTTTCTGCAGCTATAACAGAATACCTGAGATTGAGTCACTTATTTACAAAAAGGGGGATTTTTTGTTTGTTCTTTAGCTTGCAGTTCTTGAAGTTCAAGAGGTTGGCACTAGCATCTGCTCATCTTCTGAAAACAGCTATAAGCTGCTCCATGTATAGCAGAAAATGAAAGAGGAAGAGAGATGAAGAAGGTCAAACTTTAATGATATCTAACCCATTTCCATGAGGAAAACATTGATTCATCCATGAGGGTAGAACGTTTTGACCCTAAATGCCTCTTCAAGAGCCCACCAGTTCTTAATACCATAACATTAAGGACCATGTCTCAACATGAGTTTTAGTGAGGACAAACTATAGCAAATGGTTATCCAAATACTTGATATAAAAGCATAACCCATGATGGAGTTTTGAGCACTGGTGAAAGAATATTTGGGGTGGGGCTGGAGTTGTAGCTCAGTGGTAGAGCGATTGCCTAGCATGTGTGAGGCACTGGGTTCAATTCTTAGCACCACATAAAAATAAATAAATAAAATAAAAGTATTGTGTCCATCTGCAACTAAAAAATATATTTAAAAAGACTAGGGAATTTTTCCTATAGGATACCTCCTGGATTTCTGTTTTAAAAATTACTTTTGCACCAAGTATAAGAAGACAGAAAGTATTCAAATAGGTAAGTGATTATCAAATGATTTTTCCCCACCTTTTCAATTAAACTCAACAAATGTCAACTGAATTACTTCTATACACAAACCTCTGTGCCAGCTGTAAGAATTACAAAGAACATGGAATGCTTTTCACTTCTGGAGTCTTTGTGCAAAGCACAATATATAAAAGCTCACTTCATACTCTTGCTGCCCACTTCTGATACTGTGCAAGATAAATGTCCCCTCAACTTGCAGTTGAACTTCCTTGCAGAAGCACGAAGACACAAGGTCACTTGGACTCAGCATTGCCAAAGTGAGCTAATGAGAAGGACACAAGTATCTGTTCTCAGAAAGCACAACTCTTTTGCAAAAAGGATGCATTTAACCTCAGATTAATTTGCTGAACCCTGTTGAGTCATATAAACAGGAGACCATTGGCCTGAGATTGTCTTCCTACTTTTAGTTCCTATCTAATAAATCACAACCTAACCTGGTATGTAAACAAACTGAAACCTAACTTTGGAATATATTTTTATAACAAATAACTAAGCTCCAGCTAATTGTAGGCAGCCAACTGATAAGACCATGTCCAATTATGGTAAATACCCAGCTGTAACAAATCAGCTGGTTTTTCTACTTTGCTTCTGTGTTTGATATATAAAAGCTTATTGGTCATATTACTGGTAGATCCCTCTGAACCTCTTCTACTTCTAAGTGCTGCCCAGTTCATGAATCATTCTGTGCTCCAACAAACTATATTAAACTTGTTTAAAATTCTTCTTTTACAGACCTAAGTACTGTAATACCCACTAACATGATTCTTTGTGGGGCTGGAAGGTTAATTTAGAAGTGATCATTATGGTTCAGGTATGAGATGTCCCCCAAAAGCTCAAGCGTAAGAAAATGCAAGAAAGTTTAGAGGTGAAATGATTGGGTTATGAGAGTTTTAATTTAACCAGTGTGTTAATCCCCTGATATGGGTTAACCGGGTGGTAACTGGAGGCAAGTAAGGTATGGCTGGAGGAGGTGGGTCCCTGGGGGTGTGCCTTTAGGGTATATATTTTGACCCTGTTGAGCAGAGCTCTCTCTCGCTCTCTCTACTCCCTGGTACAAAGTCCCCAGCTGTCTTTCTGCACTACACACCTCCACCATGATGTTCTGTCTCAAGTCAGGCCGAGAGCAATGGAATCAGACATCTAGGACTGAAAACTCTGAAACTGTGAACCTCAAAACAAACTTTTCTTCTTCTAAAATAGTTCTCTTTTCAGTTCTTTTTGTCATAGTGGCAAAAAATCTGGCTAAAATGGTGATGCTGTCCTGGGCTTTTCCTGAGGGCTAGGATGTGTCTAAGAGCAGGTATGTGTGGTATATGTGGAACTGGGGGAGGCAGGGGTGGCAAAAGTAGGGAAGAATGGGTTTTCTTGGCAGAGGAAGATTCTGAGCAAAGGAATGGAAGGATGAAGATACACATGAGCTCTTGGGGAGCAGTGATGAACCTAAGTGTCTGCCCTTGGAGGAGGTTGTGTAGAGGTCGAAGAGTGGCCATGGGGCCAGAATGATACAATGGCCTGATATTGCACATCATGATTGCCAGGTACCCTGGAGGCAGGTAGGGACCTTCAAAAGATTTTGCTATAGAAATGATATGATTGCATTTGTTTTAGAAAAGCTAATCCTAACAGTTTATTATCTCAATGTTAATAAACTATAAGAGACTGAATATCTGCTCACTCACATTCAGTGCCAATGATTTACACAAAAATGGAACCATAGCAGGGAAAGTTGAGGTGCCACAGAGGCACTTATTAAAGGGCATTATGGTTTTTACAACTAAGACTGGGGGCAGTGGATCCTTCAGCTTGCTACTGAGCCCAGTGAGTGCAGGTATAAGGAGTGTCATTTTCCATTTCTTTGCCCACCTATTGGTCCAGAGACCCACTTTGTTCCTATAGGCATTTTCAAGGATATTTTAAGGAGAGTTCTCTACCTAGGGTTAATCAGACTGGAAGGAATTGGTGAAGACGCAGATAACCCCCATCAGCTGGGCAGCCATGTGGGGTATACTGGTCACAGCCCACCCCAGGGGAGGCTGGGCTACTCATGCAGCAACTGTATCCCTGCCTGCCTGGTCTCTTCTCACAAAGCCACAGCCTCTTACCCCATCCTCTCCTCTCCCTGGGCCTTGTACACTTGTCCTAGTGTGAGAGGCTGATCCAGGTGGGAACCTTTTTACTCATGAGCCTCTCTCACAAACCCTGGTTAGATTGAGTCTTTGCCTTTTCCATTAACTTTTTTAAAAATATCCAGAAAGAGGTATACTTTTTCTCTGCTCCCTGCTCTCATTTCCAGTTCAAGAATACTTCAGCAGCAACAAAATGGAAAAAAGAAAGACAAAAGAAAATGTGTATCATATTTCAAAAATATTATGCTATGGTAAAAAGATTCTGAATGCTATTGGCTTTTGTTAATATACTTATTACATGCATGAAATGCAAAATTCTTGAAATTCATCAAATATTTTCCTTTGGGCTTTTAAACTTATCCAAGTCACCAAAGCACCACTATTAATAAACCAGTATATGTCAGTAAATCCATCTGAATCTTAATTAATACAGTTATTTTGCCACACAGTTAAAACTTCAGAGTGTTTATTACTATCATTCAACCAGCTGGCTGGTTCCTCCCCAACGACATCACTACTCTGAGTAATTGTGCATAGCAAATATTTTAGTAAATTATCTTTTTTCCTTTTTTGAAAAATAATTCAAGATACAGAGATAATTCACTTCATCCTTCATCTCTAAATCCTAATCCAGTCTAAATATATTCACATCTCTTTTAAATAGTCTCTTCAGGCTCCTTAATCTTTCTAATCATTTCTTGGGAAAAAAAATTGCTCAGTTCTAAATAACACCTCTCCTGGCAAAATACCTGCTCCCATGAATTCTGTCCTGGACTCCTACCAACTCTGGGGCTCCTATCACTAGAAATGATAGAATGAGGTACCCCTGCAAGAATATAGACCCCTACACATCTCTGAGGTCTAGGCCTGTTGGTAAGGTCTCTGGGATGCTGTAATAGTCTCACACAGCATAGTTAGCTCCATGAGAAGGTGCTGGAAGGTTTTATTTCTGTCTTACTAGATGACATGACCTACAGTGTTGGAAAAGGAGTCTGATCCACCCACAAACAACACAAAAACTGTTCAATTTCAAAATATACTCACAGCATAGCAGGGGAAGTTTTTCATTTTTAGGTAGACCTTTAACCATGGAGCCTCACTAAATCTGGTAAGAACTTTACCAGGGGTAAGTAAATACAGTAAAGTGATCTATTGGAAATTCTTGCCTTCATTAGTTTTTCTAAGTCTATTACATATATTTTTGAAAACTTATCATTCTGATTGTTCATCTAATTCAGGATTTTTTTTTTTCTGGTGATCAGAAGTGAGTGTTCTGGGAAGGATGCTCTTGTTTCAGATTCTGTTCAATTCCCTTGACTGGAATTAAAGAATACCATATCTCATTATTTTTAGTTCACTTGATTTTCACCTTATTATTTCCAAAATTATTTCTGAAATTATACATAAGCAGAGTAGTTAGTCACATGATATGGTAATAGGCAGGAAATCCTTTAGTCACTTGGAAGCATTTTATATGCAAAAAAGAGTGGGTGCCTGTGTGTGTGTGTGTGTGTGTGTGTGTGTGTGTGTGTGTGTGTCTGTGTGTGTGCACTCACATGAACACCCTTTTGTTGCCTAAAACTCATCATTCACTAATCTTCATCACTCACTCACTTGAAACTAAAGCTATGTCTATATTGATTTTCGGGGAGATTTTTTTTTTTTAAGTATACTTCTGACAATCCTAACTGATGAAATCATTCTTTCTTCAAGTACCAGAATTCTCTGGAATATTATTTAAAAGTGCAGCTTTCTGGATCCTACCCCAGGCCTACAAAATCAGAATCTCTGGTGGCAGAAGCCAAGGATCTGTGTTGTTAACAAATGAATCCTTAAGAACTATAAAGTCTAAAGTCTAAGAGCCACTGGATTAAATATTGAGAGTAGTCTAATTATCCTAGCATGTGTAATTTCTACACATATGCATGCATGCACACACACACAAACTGTAGTCTCTCAAGATTGTCTTCATGTACACTTGCATTCAAGGCAAGAGTCTGATGCCATAAGCCATGAATAAATTCTTTTAGGACAGATACCATAACAATGTAAGTAACCAACTCGTACAAAATAATTTACTCCAAATGAATTCCTAACAATCTTCTTCCTCCTCTAATTTTCCTACTTTCAAGAAAAGATAAAAGCTATTAAACATCCTTCCTTCTTATTTATTAAAAAACAAAACCAAGGCTATTTATGCTAAGCCCATGGCCAACATCATTCTTAATGGAGAAAAACTGAAACCATTCCCTTTAAAAACAGGGACAAGACAAGGATGTCCTCTTTTACCACTTCTATTAAACATTGTTCTTGAAATACTAGCCAGAGCAATTAGACTAAAGAAATTAAAGGGATACAAATAGGAAAAGAGGAACTTAAGCTGTCACTATTTGCTGATGACATGATACTATATTTAGAGGATCCAAAAAATTCCTCCAGAAAACTTCTAGACCTCATCAATGAATTCAGCAAAATAGCAGACTATAAAATCAAAACACATAAACCTAAAGTATTTTTATACACAAGCAATGAAACATCTGAAAGGGAAAAACAAACCCATTTGCAATAGCCTCAAAAAAAAAAAAATAAATAAACTACTTGGGAAACAATTTAACCAAAGAGGTAAAAGATCTCTACAATGAAAACTACAAAACATTGAAGAAAGAAATTGAGGAAGACCTTAGAAGATGGAAAGATCTTCCATGTTCTTGGATAGGCAGAATTAACATTGTCAAAATGGCCATACTACCAAAAAGTGCTATACAGATTCAATGCAATTCCAATTAAAATCCCAATGACGTACCTTACAGAAATAGAGCAAGCAATCATGAAATTCATCTGGAAGAATAAGAAACTCAGAATAGCTAAAGCAATCCTTAGCAGGAAGAGTGAAGCAGGGGGTATCATAATACCAGAACTTCAACTATACTACAGAGTAATAGTAACAAAAATGGCATGGGATTGGCACCAATATAGACAGGTAGATCAATGGCACAGAATAGAGAACACAGACACAAACCCAAATAAATACAATTTTCTCATACTAGACAAAGGTGCCAAAAACATGCAATGGAGAAAAGATAGCCTCTTCAACAAATGGTGCTGGGAAAACTGGAAATCCATATGTAGCAGAATGAAACTAAACCCCTATCTCTCACCCTGCACAAAACTCAACTCAAAATGCATCAAGGACTTTGGAATCAGACCAGAGACCCTGCATCTTATAGAAGAAAAAGTAGGTCCAAATCTTCAACATGTCAGCTTAGGATCAGACTTCCTTAACAGGACTCCCATAGCAAGAATCGACAACTGGGATGGATTCAAACTAAAAAGCTTTCTCTCAGCAAAGGAAACTATCAGTAATGTGAAGAAAGAGCCTACAGAGTGGGAGAAAATCTTTGCCACCCATACTTCAGATAGAGTGCTAATTTTCAGAATATATTAAAAAAAAAAAACTCAAAAAACTCTACACCAAGAATACAAATAATCCAATCAACAAATGGGCTAAGGAAATGAACAGACACTTCACAGAAGAAGATGTACAAGCAATCAACAGATATATGAAAAAATATTCAACATCCCTAGTAATAAGAGAAATGCAAATAAAAAATACCCTAAGATTCCATCTCACCCCAATTAGAATGGTGATTTTCAAGAATACAAGCAACAATAGGTGTTGGCGAGGATGTGGGGATAAAGGTACACTGATACATTGCTGGTGGGGTTGCAAATTAGTGCAGCCACTTTGGAAAGCAGTGTGGAGATTCCTCAGAAAGCTTGGAATAGAACCACCATTTGACCCAGCTATCCCACTCCTTGGCCTATACCCAAAGGACTTAAAATCAGCATACTACAGAGATACAGCCACATCAATGTTCATTGCTGCTCAATTCACCATAGCCAGATTGTGGAACCAACCTAGCTATCCTTCAATTGATGGATGGATAAATAAACTGTGATATATATATATATCCATATATATGTGGAATTTATCCCAAGGTAACAAGGACAAAACTCTATGCATAATGATGGAAACTACAATATTTTTTTAAGAGCAGAAATTCTGGACATATACAAAGGTTCCACAGCGGGGTACTCAAGTACAACTGAGACTATATGTACATCCAATATAATAAATATTGAATACTATATATAAGCAAAGTTGCTTAGGAATTCTACAGAGCTGGGTAATAAAGGTACAGACCAGGTTAGAGAAAGAAGACAGAAAGAAAGATATTCTTTAGAGGAGTTCAATAATGTGAGTAAACTACTTTTAGTTGTGTATTTAAATTCTTTTTTACCGTTTATTTATTTTTTATTTTTTTATTGTAAACAAATGGGGTGCAAGTTGTTTCTCTAGTTGTACATGAAGTAGAGCTATGTAATCCTGTATTTAAATTCTTAAAAAAAATTAGAGCTCATACTTCTGATCGCCCCAAAGTCCCATTGCACATTTTCATATTCCTTACTCAACCTAATCACTCAAATTGAGCCAACATTAAAATAAGAAAAATAAATCCTTATCATCAATATACTATATATTGGGGGTCAAACATTTTAAAGTAGAACAATATCTTTAAAAAGCAAATGGGGAGGTGGGTTCAATTCCCAGCACCACATATAAATAAATTAACTAAATAAAAGTCCATCAACAACTTAAAAAAAAAAAAAAACCTACAAAAGAAATCTTTGGGTAGTTGAAGATATGTGAATATGGACTGTATATTAAATGCTATTATTGTTAGGTATGATAGAGGTGTGGTGATGTATGTGAATGTCCTTTGCCTTGAGAGTTGTATGAATCTGAAGAATTTATGCAGGAGGTGTCATGATGTCTTCAAATTACTTTCAAATGTCTCAGAATAAAAGCATATATTCATATACACATATATAAACAAGTTATTTTCAAATGATTCAGAATAAAAGCATGCATATATAGAGTATAGGTATTCATATATGCACATATAAACTTGCATTTGTACGTGTGTGAGAGAGAAAGTAATTGTGGCAGAATGCTAAAAATTGGTGAATTCAAGCATTTATTATATTTATCTTCTAACTTTTCTGTAGATTTAAATTTTTTAATAAAAAAAGTTGGGAAAACACATTTTTTTCTGTTTTTATTCCTGTTCTCTCTTCACCTCCCATACCCTTTCCCACACCTCCCACCTCCCAGCTGGCAGTGACCATCACTTACCTAACCACACCAGACACTTGTCACCACTAGCAGACTTGAAGGCATCACACTTCCCAGGGTTCCCTTGTAATCCACAGGAGTAAGAAAATGGGCTGCCAGATTCTGCCCCCACCCCAGAAGGATGATTTTCTGCTCTCATTCTGTCTTTCAAGAAATTCCAGCATATAAGATTCTCCCCTTGCAATATATGGATATGTTTATCAGTTAGTGTCCAACTAGCAGTTAACTGAAAAACTCAAGGGCATATAGTCATTCCAAGGGACTAGACAAACATAATCCTGCAGACGGTCCAGAGCACTCGCAGGTCTTGTGCCAATGTTATGTAGATACACAGAAGGGACATTGGTATATCTGACATTTTCTTATTCCTTGATGGAGAAGAAATTAGAAATTAGTGTCAGAAACTAACAATGGCAGGCTGAATAAATGCCATTCAAAAAATGTCCAAATTTGAATCCCTAGAATCTACGAATGTTACTGTTTATGGAAAAGAAACTTAGAAGATGCAGTTAAAGATCCTAGGATGGGATGGTCATCTTGGATTACCTCAGGAGACACTAAATACAGTCATAAGGGCCCACATAAGAGGGAGGCAAGTGATGAGGGAAGCAGAGATTAGAATGAGACTGTCACAAGCCAAGGAAGATGACAAGAAACTGATTCTTCCCTGGCGTCTCCAGAAGGAACCAACTCTGACATCTTGATTTTAGAGTTCTGATTCCAGAACTGTAAGAGAATAAATATGTATTTTTTAAGTCACTAAATTTGTGAAAATTTGTTACAAGGCAACAATAAAACTAATATGCCAGTCTTGTAAATGTTTACTGTGTTTGGTCACAGTCATTTGATAATAAACTGTAGCTTGTTTCACAGTGTAACTTCCATATTCCCTAATCACTTTGGTTTTTGTATCTTTATAAAATTTTGCATTAACAAATTCTATCCAAAACTGGTATTGGCTATAGAGGTAACTATAAATCCCCTAAACCCCACCTCCTACAGAAGTCAAAGCAGACTTGCTGAGAGAGGGAAGGACTTCCTCAGTTCTGTCTTCTGTTGGGACCACCATCTTGACTCAGTGCCCTGCTCTCTTTTCTGGCTGCCATCTGAAACCACCCCAGGCACCATGGGATAATAGAACCAAGGAAAACAGAGATTATTCATCAACTGGGGCCCAAAGAGGTCAGCGGGAGGCAGTTTGATATGGTAGAGACACATATGCAATTAAATCCCAGTTCTTCAATTGCCAGCTATGAAGTCTAAGCTGTTATTACATCTGAAAATCAGAAATAGTAATGTTCACTTACTAACTAGTTTTCTTGTGTGGATGAAATCAGGTTATGAAAATAAAGTCCCTAACATGGTGGCTATTAGCTATTATGATTGAAAGTGACTTTCCTGTAGTCCATAAAGGTAGTATTGTTTAGAAAAGGACTTTGTCTCCCATATTCATCCACAATGGCATTCCAGTGCGCCAGACATGAAACCATCTCACAGGGTACACCAGATTGCCTTAGAATACCTTGGAGAATAGTAATCCTCATTGTTTTCTGTTCATTTGACTGCCCAAGACTGCCCTCAGTTCATTGAGTCAAACATTTGTTGGACACCAGCTGCATGATACATGGTGGATAATTCTGTCTGGGTGGGAGGAAGGACTTGGATGAGCAAAACAATGTCCCTTCCTCAAGAAAAGTCTATTTTAATGTGTCTAGACAAGAACAGAGTTGACATTTATGGTGCAAAAAGAGTGGAAAGCATAAAAAGGACAAAACAAGGTGCCATGACCAGTTCATGGACAGATGAAAGGCTTCATATGGCTCCCCAAAGAGAGCAGGGATTTAAGTAGACCCTGGAGATGGCAGGATGGTGACAGATGGTGGAGGGATGAGGAGTGTGTTACAGGAGGAAGGAGCATAAACATCTGGGACCTACTCAGACAAGAACGAGCAGTCTGTCATGGCTCAATTTAGGGACACAGTGGACAAGCTCATATCCACTCCAAATGTAAATGCCATTTCTCATTGGGATAGTTCTGCTTTGTTCTTTATGAACGAAACAGGGCAAAGTGTTTAAATTGATCTTGGCCACTTCTCCTTCCCTAGGTATAGTCAACAAGTAAAAATAAAGCTGATTTCCACTCTTGTAAAAGAAATAGCTCAAATAGCTTCTCAATTTAAACAATTTTAAAGCCAGTAGGTTTCCATTAGGATGAGGAAAATCTAAAAGAGACACTTTTGTGGCTAGAGGAAGGCTTCCCAAGGACCCCTTAGTGCAAAAGTTCTGCAAAGCAAGTATTCCAAGTTTCAATAGACAGCCCAGTCCCTGGATTCTCAATGCAGAAAATCAGAGAAACCAGTTAGTACGAGCTAGGGGACTCTTGACTATGACAATCTGTGGCTAAAAAAAGATAGCAAGGACACCCATCAGGAAGTTTACATGGTAGGGAAGGTTTCTGCACTGGTAACCAGAACTCACTCAAGAGCCTGAGGTTTATGTGAAAGAAGTGATCCCAGAAAAGCAGGGATATAATACTCAAGGTCCCTACAGACCCACAAGGCTAGCCCAGTACAGCATTTTGCAAGGAATGTCTGGGAATGTGAGTGTGAACCAAAGAGATAGTAATCTTGGTGCTCAGTTAATATGGGATACGCTACTGAGGAGTAAGCAGGAGAGCCAGGCTGGGTGTCTCTCTCCCCTCCACAGAGGAGAAGCATCCAGGAGACAGTGCAGGACTGTTATTCCCAGTGTGCTGAGCACTGACCAGATTCTCCCATTCTTTCTCTGTCTTTTATTTGGAAGTAGAACTGAACTTTTAGGACTAACTAAATCCTCACAATAGGGAGGGCCATGGGAGTTTCTCAAAAGGAAAAGATTAGAAAAAACATACTGGCAGGACATGCTTAAACTTGGAGAAATGGTACAGTGTTTATCGCATTAGTACCAATGGTCAAAAAAGCCCTGCCACTTCCATAGGAATTCATGTTTGAGGAGAGATTTCAGTGTGCCATGTTTATATGCATACCTGCGTCCCCTGTGGCACACACCTACAAAGGACTCTGGCTATTAAGCATGAGTGATCAGCACCCTGGTTCTGGAATGCTGGTTGCAGAAGACATTGATGAGCAAGGACTTGTCAACATCTTTAAAATCTTTCCTATAACAGGATCTATGTAGATCATATTAAATGCATAAGTGGAATCCTTGTCAATTTATCTTATTTATATTCAATCCTAGATAAAAGTCCCTCTCCTCCACAGCTACTTGTCACATATTATTTTTTAATCAGACAATTTAACATCAAATTGGTGTGGAAGAAAGCAGATGAATGTAAGGGAGACTGGGCTAAATTCCGTATTCTGAAGTTCAAGTCAAGGTGCTAGACTCAACATCTGGCTATATTCTTGAGAGTCTCAAATTCTGTAAGATCAATAACCATCCTTTCTCACAAGACCTCTTCATCTTCAACCTGTCTCCCCAACTGTGCAACTTACCAGGAACAACAGTGGGCTAAAGATGTTGCCCAGTGGTAGAGTGCTCTCCAAACATCCAAAAAGGCCTGGATTCAATCCCCAGCACAGGAGAGAAAAGAAACAGTGAAAGATAGCTTCTTAGACCCTTAGAGCAAAGTTTGAACATGCAGAAAGTCAAACCTTGTGATAATTCTACCTTAATGTTCCACGTCAGAAGGAACTATAGGAGAGCTGTGACAATGGGGTTGCTGACCTAGGGGGCCATATCTCCCATTTTGCCAAGGAGACACAGGCAGACAGCTGCTCCAGGCATGTTTGTGTATATGTAAATATTCATATACATACACTGAACTCTGAGAGCAGTCTGGCCATCTGCCACAAATGCGGGGCCCATCTCAACTATGCAGTCAGCGTCACAGATGGAGACAGGGCCAGTGCCGTGCAGCTCTGCCCTCGCTTAGACTTCCACATGCAGACAATCCAGTACCAAGGCTCCTTTCTGAGCCTTGGAGGTTTTCCCATCACACTATTACAATAAACGGAAAACACAATTCAAATTAAATCTAGTCTTATGGTTGCATTGTTCTAAACTCCAAAGCAGTTATTAACAAGACAAGGTTGAAGATGCTCAGACAATAGTTCATCCAGACCCCCTTTCTCTCTCTTGCCCAAAGCTGTTCTGTAAACTCAACCAATAACTCTTCCCTCTTAGATCCAAATCAACAGCCCATTGAAAACGTTCCTACTTCAAATCCCAGAGACAAAAGTGAATAGCCAAGCACAGTCCCAAATAAATCCTATTGTTCCTTCTCCCTCTGGCCCCTACCTTCCAGCCTCAAAGCATCGCTGTCTTAGCTTTTCTTTCACTGGATTCTCACCACTGCTGCCTTGTTTCCATAGAATCACAGAAGCCAAAGCTAAAAAAGACTTTGCATGATATTTCCCTTCACACAAACCCCAAGGGCAAAATTTTACCAAACTCCTACTCTTACATGCACAACAGACATTTCTACTGGGAGTTGGGCAGAGAATCATCCATGATTATTGAGTTCTTTCATATGCATCAGAGAGCAGCTCTGGATTGGCGGGTAGAGGCCGAATGTGGTAACATTTTCTCCTTCCAAAAGAGCCATTCTGTTTAGCTTTCATTTCCTGCTCCAGATTAGAAACCTCAAGTTCATATCTATTTCTAAGCACTCTCATGGCATACTCTCTCACTAATAATGCTGTACACACCCAAGCCAAGAAGCACTCAGAGAGATGGATGGGGCAGAAGACAGGAAGGTAGGCAAACTTCACAAATCTTAAGTCTTGTCTGTGCCACAATGTGACCTTGAGAGAGGATTCAAGTTGTAGTGCCCCAGACCATGATAAACAAGCAAGAAGACATCAACTTGGAAAGTTGGCCTCCTCTGATCTCTATAGGTTTTCCACCGAGACCAAAGAGTGCCTACATTCTATATTATTATTTTGGGGTCTGCCTTGCCAGGTTAATATGATCAATTGAATCATAAAACAGTGTTACAAGAGTGTCAAAATTTGGTTACATGATCAAGATTGCATAACATCTTCAATATCCTAACTTGAAAAATGTTATCCAATGAGAGAAATGTAGGGCTGAAAGTTAAGCAAGCAAAGAACTATTTAAAAACCCCTGCAATGAACGTAGGTAACCATCAACTAGTTTGTGGGTTCTGAACAAGCAACATTAAATTGATTTTTAATGTCTTCATCCATATCATTATGCCATCACAGTTGAGAATGGTAAAGCTCTAGTAAGTGGCATCCAGTAAGTAGACAACTAGGACAAGAAAATGTTCCCAGACCTTTCAGTCTATCAGACTGGAGATATAGGTATGTCATATGGCCAAGGACCAGTCCTTCCTGATGGACCAGTTCACAAGGCCAACTTGGCCCACTGACCCTGTCCACCAACAGGGAGAGGGTTTATACACAAAAAAACAGATACTTAATCATGAGCTGTCTCATTTTGAGATAGTAGTAGTTTTCTTTCCACACCATTCTGAAAATCAGGCCCTGTTAAGAATCATGATCAGACCATATTGATTACTTCTCTAAGCATCTCTTCAAGGGATTCTCTAGACACAGTTGACTGAGCTGACTTTAATTTAAGCACTTTGCTATCTACAGATTCCATCAGTTTAGCTTTGTGAAAATTATGACATTAAGGACCCAGCTTCCCTAAGGAACTCTGAGCATTGATGTTCTTGATGTCCTATACTTCCCTAGCTTAAGGGAGGGCTCTGGGTAAGTCTGCCCCTCCCCTCAGTTGAACGCTGCCTTGCCAGCACTTTTTCGACCATCA
This sequence comes from Sciurus vulgaris, assembly GCF_902686455.1. NCBI lineage: Eukaryota > Metazoa > Chordata > Mammalia > Rodentia > Sciuridae > Sciurus > Sciurus vulgaris. The sequence goes on along the minus strand of NC_136473.1, from coordinate 39,733,930 downwards.
GCCATACCTTCTTGCTGCCCAGATTTCTCTCCCTGACAATCAACAGCACACAGTGACAACTAAGACTATATACCCAACCCAACACCATCCAACTCTGTGGAGCAACTTTCCTGTCAACAGAGAGGAGTGAAACATTTGAAGGAGCCACATACCCTTCCCAACATGTCTGGTTTTTTAAAAAAATATTTTTTAAAATATTTTTTAATATTTTTGATTGACACATAATATTTGAACATATTTATGATTCATGTATATGTTGGTCAATCATCAATTCAGTGTAATTAGCATATCTATCATTAATCTTTTATCATCCATTCCCTTATGGTGAGTGTATTCAAAATCCTATCTTTTAACTATTTTGAGATGTACAATGCTGTGGGGTTTTGTTTTGTTTTGTTTTAAGTCCTCTGACACCTCCAGAGAAGGTCATCCTTGGGTAATGAACACTGGACTGATTCTTTGATTCACTGACAGTGAGACAGTGGGAATTACAGGTACCCAGAGGAAGTAGATTTTCAACCTCTTTATTTGTTGAAACTATTTCCTCTCATAGCGTGAATGGAATTTTAAAAATGATATCTAAAGCACAGCAGGAAAATAATGTAAATCTAGTGGCAGGAAATTTTTCCCTCCAGGCACCATTCAAAAGCCAAACTCATTTAAGCGAAGTTCCAGGGGTTCAGAACAGTCGAGAGGACTCTTGCTCTGCTTTGCCCGACTGCATCAGGGCGAGAGGCCGGAGTGCGTGGGGAAGAGGAGCTCGGAGCTGTGAGTCAGCCCTGGAGACGCCCACTGAAAACAAGCACTCAGACTTGTGCAGATGAAATCTGGAGGCGTGTGTAGGTGGATCTCGTGTTTCAGATGCTTTCAGAGTATTTTGTCATGTCATTTGTTCCATTAAGGTTTGTTTAAAAGAGAAAAAATATAATCCAGGAAGCTAACGTCAACAACTAGGAGGATTTTGTAAATACCATTCCTCCCACTTCGAGCGGCATCGCCTACATCAACACTTACCCACACGTCGTCGGTAACGCTCTGAAAGAAAGTATGCGAAAACGACAGTGCAAGGTTCCCATTATTTCAGGAAGCTTTTACCAAACATCTACTTTGATTTCACACTTCTGCACACAAGGAGCCATGACCACACTTCGAAGCGTGAGCCTTGTTCCAAAATGGATGGGGAGCGTTGCCAAGAAACAGGCTGGTGGGCAGCAAAGGAGAAAGGTAGCCTGGGACAGTGACTTCCGTGAGAAACTGTCCCCCGCTGATGAAGAAGTGTTCCTACACTATGTGGGGCAGCCTGCATGCTTAAATAACTCAGCCAAGTGTGGAATTTTTAATTTACAATAGAGGCAGAAAGCTCCTTTAGAGATGGGATGGTTGTATTGAAACATCAGTAAACAACCAGAAATGGAAAAGAGTTTGAGTGAAATGGTACATTTTTTTTTTTAAACTGGAAATTGAACACGGGGACACTTTACAATTGAACTACATCCTCAACCCTTTTTAAAACATTGTTTTATTTTGAGACAGGGTCTAACTAGGTTGTGAGACAAATAGTAATCGTTTAGGTTGTGTGGTGTGTGCGTGTGTGTGCGTGTGCGTGTGATGCCGGGAACTGAATCTAGGGTCTCACACGCACTAAGCAAATGCTCTACCACTGAGCTACATCCCGAGCCCTGGGAATCTTTTAGGTGACACCTAGGTTGAAAAGGGGCTATGTTTTGTTTTGTTCGTTGTTTCTCACCTGAAACCAAAGCGTTATAACCCTTTCCCACTTGGTCAGCTGGAGGCATTGCAGGTGGTGAACATCTTGTAGCCTGATTGGATATTGAGTTTGGGAAGCAGAAGTGAAGGAGGAAGTAACAGAAGCCACTAATTAATACAATTGATGATGAACAGCATGGTTGAGAAAGGAAACCTCTGCCCGTGGGGCTCTCAGAAGGCCTATTGCACCGGGACACCAGCAGGAGCTTCCCTATGTCATGTTGGGGGTTGTCCCATCCTAGGCTTAAGGTTGACACCAGCTCAAGATTGGGACTGAGATAATTTTTTAAACCAAAGTAAAGACTTACAATCCTGATCTTCATAAGCTGGTGTGGCCCGTCTGCTTCCTTTCCTTTCCTGACTGTTCAGTCCTAGAGCTCTTAGTGGCAGAGCAAAGGATAGAAAGAGGGAGCCTCTGTGGCCGACAGTGGTGAAGAAGACAGAAAGGAGGAGGAGGACACATTCTCAGAAGGGTCACCTTCTAGGGGTGTCAGAGCTCAAGCAAGGCGAGGTGGGTGTCCTCAAAGAGGATGGCAGCAGCATGGTCCAACCCAGAGTGTTGAAGTCTGAAAGAGGGGAGGGCATGTACCTGTGGGCGCAGCGTTAATGGGCAACAGATCAAATAAGCAAATGTGCTGAGTGCAGTGGGCTTCACACTCTTTACTGTTCAAAGAAGGGAGGCTACAAATTAGGCAAGGAGAAGAAACTAGAACCTCATGGTATTGTGTTTTGGAGGGACTGATATGATCCTTTGGGGTTTTCAAATGATAAATTTAAAAAATTTTAAAACCAGATAGATACAGAAATAAGTATAGAGGTGAGCGCATGTGCATGTATGCATATTTGTTTGTGTCTGTATGTACGTATCCATATCTCCTGCACACCTGCATGTCCACTGAAGAAGCTACATTCCAAAAGCAACGAGGACATCTAGCACCCAGATATTAGCACCTAATACCCTTCTTCACTGAAAGGAACAGGGCTTCTTGGGGAAGTGAGTGATTCCATGGCAAAGGCAAGAAAAATAATATTGAGAACATCTAATTATGTCAGAAAAGAATGGAGTCTTCAAATAATGACTTGGAACATGTCAAGGGTCACAAATGACAGCTTGAAGGGTTACTGCTGGCCAAATCTATGGCAATCAGTGAATCAAAATAATGTTAGAAATATATCCTATCAGAATAAAGAACAAAAAACATGAATCCATATGGATAAAATATGAATAGAAGTTCATATACTCACAGGATATTTACGTAGTTTCTAACTGTTCTGCTCAAAATGCTTATCAATTAAGAGTAAAAGAATAATTTTAGTGTAGAGGAACCTGGCAGATGCTATCATCAACTATCAAAATAAAGCTCACCATTAAGGGGACAAATGGAAGCTGTACACCTCCTGGCAGAATGCACTGAGAGGAACACAGTATTTCCTCCTGAATACTCTGGACAAAAATATATAACAAAAACCTAATCATGGGAATGCATCAGACAAGGCCAAGTTGAGGGACATCCTACACTTAACTGGCCTAAAATCTTCAAAAATATCAAAGTCCTGAAATCCAAGCAAAGAATAAGAAACTCCTCCAGACTGAGATGAATGTGTTGTGACAATTAAATGCAATGAGTGCTTCCGGATAAGATCCTTTTGCTATCCAGGTCATTCTTGGGACAAGTGGTAGAACTGGAATGGGGTCAGAAGACTACATTGCAGAAATATATTGTTTTTGATATTATAATTTGGATGAGTACATTATGGCTACATATAGGGAACATGGGAAATATAATAAAATACAAACTACTTGTTTTCCATGTAGGAAATACAAACCAAAATGTTCAGAAATCATGGGGCATGAGGTAGGCAACTTAACCTCAAATGGTTCCATGAAAAAAAAAAAAAGGAATACTATATGTGTAATGTTCCTGTAATTTTGAGCTTGTTCCATATTTTCTCTAAAAAGAAACTTATAGGGAAGGTAAATTCTATAAGGATTTGGGCAAATTAATACAACAGTGAGGCTTCCTGGATTATGATTCTAAGCCCACAGGCATAAAAATTATCTAGGGGATTTACACACACACACACACACACACACACACACACACACACACACACGAAGAATTACCCCAGTGTGGCTGCTGTCACTAGTTGAGTAGGCTCAAATAAGGAGGTGTTGATGCTATGCTATTGAACTGGCCTGAGGTTACATGGACAAAAGTAAAGGGTTCTAAAGAAAGTTGGGTAAAGCACTTGCTGTCTCTCACCATATTGATATGTACCCTGAATAGTACATAGAATAAGTCCCTTTGTAATCTATATGGTCAATTCAAAAAGTTTATGTCAGCAGACTAACAGGAGCTCAGTAAATATAGCAATTATCATCATTGGACACCAGAGGCTGGGCTCAGTGCTCCAAGTATGTTGTCCCAAATCTTCACGACTACAATTGCATTTTACCACAACTCAAGCGAGTTAGTGTTATTCCATGAGGGATAATAACCTGTCCACCTGAGGCTCAGAGAGGCAGAGATTCTTGACAAAGGTCACTCAGCAAGAAATTTAGTATGTTCTTTTCCTGACCCCACATGGAGGGCAGATCTCCCTCCCTCTCAGGCACCCTTAACTCAGTTGAATAAACCACCCACCCTCTGGATAGGAAAAACCTAAAGGAAAAATTTGAAATGATTTTCAGTGTCCGGAGGGTCAAAAAGAAATCCATTCTCCCGTCAGAGCACCTGTGCATTGAGCAAAATCACTGCAATACCAAGACACATTGCCACTCTCACACCCTGGGAAGGAAACAGGGTGTAGTTCTTCCCTTCACTGCTAATGGGATCTCCTGTTTTCTGCCAAGGACATGGCTGGAAAAGAACAGCATGATGGTGACCTCCAAATAGCATTGTGGGATCCTGAGTCATCCTGCTCCCCTGACTATGAGACTGGAAAGAGATGCATGCTCTTCTCCTCCCTACCTATGCAAGCTGCCCTCTGCCTCCTTGACGCTTCCTCCCTAACTCCTACACCATCTGAAGCCATTGCCTCAGTTTCAGGGCCAGTGAGATGAGGCAGAATTTCAGGATCTCACTCTTACATGGCTGCTTTATCTTAATAATTCTAATGCTTGGGTATATAGGAGGTTCCTATAGCATCTGAGCAGTAATGGAGAACTAGATTAAATCATTTTCCATTTTGTGAGCTGTCCTATATTTTCATTAGCTTTTAGCAAATTTCCAAATGAGAATCCCTATAGATGCTGTTCATTAAAATATGTAAACTGGATACAACTGGATTTCATTCCCAGTCTTTATGCTCTTATATGACAAACAAACAATTACCCTTAACACAAGAAACAGTGCTTAGGTAAGCTCAGGTTTTGGAAGACACCATCAAGTAAGTAGTATAAGGGACTTTGTAGGCAGTGTAAAATAAGCAGAAATACAAAGTTAATGGACTCAGGTTTGGCAGATATTTCCAAGAGATGAATGGTTCAATCTATGCCTACGGTCCACAAATACTTATCGAGTTTCTGCTCCATACCAAGTACTGGTATAGCCTCTGAATATACAGAGATGAATATAACTAACAGGGGGTAGAAGGAGTCCCTTCCTCAAAGAAGATCAGCTCCAATGGGAAGTCAGGCAAGTCAATCAGTTTGCACGAGTGGAGAATCAATTTCTCATTCACTCAACAAATGGTGACTTGTTCACACCTCAGTCAAAGGTCTGAGCTAATGCAGATTGAGAATGTCTGGCTCTCCTAGCCCCAGCTCTGTCCAGCTACTTCGTTTTTCTGCTGGATTACCACCAATGCCTACCTCCTCTGGTGTATGTAACAGAGAAGAGTATGAAACTCTTCTTTTTATCTCTAGATCAATACAGAAGTCAGGAGCTGACAAACATGAATTCTTCTCAAAGAGGATCACAGAGATGCCAGACACCAGTCATGTAAAGCTCTGGAGTTGTTTGGGGTTACTAATTGAAAATCAGGCCGTCTCATTTACTTTGTATGAATACTAGCATCACCTAAATGGAAAGTTTGAACACCCTGGAAAGCAAAGCTAAGGCTGGCCTCCCTTTTGCAGTCTGAATAGAGTGAAACCCACCACCAGCTGATTCCCAGGACCAATTAACTGGCCAGCCTGTGTCCTGTCTGAGTGTAGTGAGGCAGCTCTCAATGAATTCCACTATTTTTATGGCAAGGACAAACTTCTAGAGTTGTCTGGGATTTATTTCAGGCCCTCTTTATGATGGGAAAGTAAAGCCTCCCTATTTGTACAAGCCACTGTGTGTTTACAGAGGGATTCTAAACAGACTGCCAACTGGATAGCATGGCTCTGGCCTAGTTTTGAAGAGAATCTTAATTAGTAACACCAGCAAAAATCCCATTTGGACCAAAAATTCATATTCCAAAAGTTGTCATCTCAACTCTCCTAAGGCTTATAGATGACTCTTTATTTCTGGAACAGTCTAGTGAAGAGGGAGTAAAAGAATCCAAAATCATATATTTATCTCATTATATCAAAGTAAAAAATTGCAATGACTCCAAACTCACAAATTGAAGCATGAGAATGAGTCCATTATAAATACTGTTAATCCGGAGTCTTGGGTTTCCTTGAGTGTTCCTTCTGTGTTAGGAAAGCGTTTATCAAGAGCCCTCCGCTGGTTTCCTGGCCAGGCCACAAGGTTAGATCTCCAAACTTGGAGGAGGAAGAGTGTCTTCGGTTAGAATAACAAATCGGCTTTCTAGGTAAGCATTTCTCAAACATTAAAGTACATATTCACCAGGAGATCTTGTTAAAATTCAGATTTGGGTTCAGAGATCTGGGGTGTGTCCTAAGAAGATATATTCCTAAGAAGCCCCTTGGGGTGCTGATGCTACTGGTTCATGGACCACGCACTGAGAAGCAAGGTAATGACCGTGAGCCTGGAAGTAAGGCACCACCTCACTCAGAACTTACTCTGAAACAAATTAGGGAGAGGGTATAATGCTGGAGAACAGAGTGATTAGATTGAGCAGCCTGGAGGAGAATGCACTCTGCTTCCTAGAGAACTTAGTGTGTGCCTGGCCACTTCCAGCCACTTATGAGAGATACCATCTCTTTCAAAGTGTTTACCCCTTGTCCAGCCAGAATTGCTCAAGTCTCATGCAGCTGGAGGATAGAGAATCCCATCTATGGCTTTATTCTATCTCATGCATACATTTATTCGTGGCAGTCTTACTGTTGGGATTTTTCTGGTATAGACTGCCTACTTAGGTGACTTCCATCCAAATGATCTTTAAGGAAGAGACCCTACCTGTTCCTACTTTAGCAGTGCCTGTTATAAAACATCCTTGTCAGCAGACTGGGAACTGCAGCATCATTTCTATTTCCCACCTGTTACTGACCCGCAGGTTGTTTCTTGCTCAGCCCTGCAAATGATAGATCTGGCTTTATACAGGAAGGGGCCCAACTCTCGTCCTCCTCTCCACGTCTGTTTATCTAACTAAATGATGAAGTTGTTTGAAGAACAGCAAGGAGTAAAAGAGGATTAATTTAAAAAAGAATTATTATTCTGAAATTAATAATAAAAATAGGAAAAGAAAAATAATAAAACAACCATTTATGAGTATTTTTGATGAAAGAGTACAACATGAAACTGCTGACTAGCTTGGTTCGGGGTTCTACTCCCATAGGGGACCATGAGGCATTCTGCTTTCCCCAATACTTCTGGCTGTGAGGAGATGGGCTTGCTGTGCAGCTGAAACAGAACTGCATTGCCAACTGAGATGGCTCCTCCTTTGACATTTCAGTTCTTTCTAAATCCATAAAGTTCTTCCATGCAGGAAAGCTTGGTATAAGAACAGAAAGCAGATCCAGATTCAAGATGAAATGTTCTGAGTGCCATAGAACCTTGCTTCTCAAAGTGTGGTTTGGGGACCAGCAGCATTGGGATTACCTGGTCCCAACCTGAACATGAATCACAAACTGCATTTTAACAGATCTCCAGGCAATCCATAAGTGCATTAATCTTTGAGAAACACTGCTACAGAATTCTCATGCTTGTGTAGTATAACTTTTTGATACCTCTCATTTGAGACAAACTTGTTTATTCAAGGAACCAGTTCTAAAATTAAATAAACTGGCCACATAGCTTGCAATTTCATCCCATAATTCCTAGACCGGGAAGAAGATTCAGGTGCCCACTTTTCAGATAGATGCTTCTTAAGAAAAAACATTTTTTAAACGTCCATGGAAATGTTCAATTGGCTTAAAAAACATTTCCTAGGATAGACTAAAATGTAGTCACAAATTCTATTATCTAGACCATAGTCAATGGGTATCTTCCTTCACATTATGTTTGTGGCATTGTGTATAAGATTCAGAGCATGGATTTTGTTCCATATCATGGAGGATTTTAGATCGCTTTGCATCTCCAGGACCAAAATACCTGAGAAGGTATTTATTGGGGAGTTTATTGGGAGCTCACAGTTTCAGAGGATTCAGTCCCTAGACAGCTGACTCCATTGCTCCCAGCCAAAGATGACATAGCACATTATGGCAGAAGGCACCAGTGGAAGAAAGCTCTTAATCTCATGGTGGGGTCAAGAATGATCTCACTGATAAGCAGATGATGACACATATAGGGGGTGGGAAGGGGACAAGAATGGAGGAAGGAGGAACCCTATAGAGGGATAAGAGAGATGGGAGGGGCGGGGGGGAGAAAAAAATAACAGAAAAAAAAAAAAAGAGAATTAGAGAAAGAGAGGGAGGGTGATTGGGGCCACAGAGAAAGTTAGCCCTTTCAGGGGACGCCCATGACTCACCTCCTGCAGCCACATCTCACCTGCCTATAGTTACCACTGTCAGTCCATTCAGTCTAGGAAGACTGATCAGGGTACAGTTCTCACAATCCAGGCATTTTACCCCCAAATATTCCTGCTAACACAGGAGATTTTAGGGGATACTCATATCAAACCATAACATTCCACCCCTGGATCCCAAAAGTTCATGTCCATCTCACAATGCAAAATGCATTTAGTCCATCTCCAAGAGTTCCCATAGTCTTAACAGTTCTGGCACTGCCCAAAAATCCAAGCCAAGAGTCTCATTTGAAACTCAAGGCAAACTCTTGACTATGAGGATGTAAAAATCAAAACAAGTTACATATATCTGATATACAATGGCACAGACTAAACATTCCCATTCCAAAAGGAAGGAACAGGGACATAGGAAAAAAGGATGGAAGCCAAAGCAAGGCCTAAACTCAGTTGGGCAAACATTTTTTGTAGCTCTATCTCTGGCATTGGGGCGAACAGTGTCAAGATGTGATTTCCAAAGGACTTGGGTAGCCCCATCCCTTTGGTCTTATAGGTTGCAGTGCACATGGACTCTTTTAGTCTTATTCTTACTCTCTTTGTAGTCAGCAGATTTTCTTATCAGATAGTTCACATATGGCTTTTTAAAATTTATTTTTATTATAAACAAATGGGGTACATCTTGTTTCTCTGGTTGTACACGAAGTAGAGGCATACCATTTGTGTAATCATACATTTACATAGGGTAATAGTGTTTGATTCATTCTGTTATTTTTTCCTTCCCCTCCACCCCTCCCACCCCTCTTTTCCCTCTATACAGTCCCTCCTTCCTCCATTCTTGCCTCCCTCCCACCCCCCATTATGTATCATCATCTGCTTATGAGTGAGATCTTTCGTCCTTTGCTTTTTTGAGCTTGGCTATCTCACTTAGCATGATATTCTCCAATTTCATCCATTTGCCTGCAAATGCCATAACTTTATTATTCTTTATGGCTGAGTAATAGTCCATCATATATATATATCACAGTTTCTTTGTCCATTCATAAATTGAAGGGCATCTAGGTTGGTTTCACAATCTGGCTATTGTGAATTGAGCAGCTATGAACATCAATGTGGCTGCATCACTGTACTATGCTGATTTTAAGTCCTTTGGGCATGGGCCAAGGAGTGGGATAGCTAGGTCAAATGGTGGTTCCATTCCAGGCTTTCCAAGGAATCTCCACACTGCTTTCCAAAGTGGCTGCACTAATTTGCAACCCCACCAGCAATGTATCAGTGTACCTTTATCCCCACATCCTCGCCAACACCTATTGTTGCTTGTATTCTTGAAAATCACCATTCTAATTGGGGTGAGATGGAATCTTAGGGTATTTTTTATTTGCATTTCTCTTATTACTAGGGATGTGGAACATTTTTTCATATATCTGTTGATTGCTTGTACATCTTCTTCCGTGAAGTGTCTGTTCATTTCCTTAGCCCATTTGTTGATTGGATTATTTGTATTCTTGGTGTAGAGTTTTTTAAGTTTTTTTTTATATATTCTGAAAATTAGTGCTCTATCTGAAGTATGGGTGGCAAAGATTTTCTCCCACTCTGTAGGCTCTTTCTTCACATTGCTGATAGTTTCCCTTGCTGAGAGAAAGATTTTAGTTTGAATCTATCACAGTTGTTGATTCTTGCTTTTATTTCTTGTGCTATGGGAATCCTGTTAAGGAAGTCTGATCCTAAGCTGACGTGTTGAAGATTTGGACCTACTTTTTCTTCTATAAGATGCAGAGTCTCTGGTCTGATTCCAAAGTCCTTGATGCATTTTGAGTTGAGTTTTGTGCAGGGTGAGAGATAGGGGTTTAGTTTCATTCTGCTGCATACGGATTTCCAGTTTTCACAGCACTATTTGTTGAAGAGGCTATCTTTTCTCCATTGCATATTTTTGGTACCTTTGTGTAGTATGAGAAAACTGTATTTATTTGGGTTTGTGTCCATGTCCTCTATTCTGTGCCATTGATCTACCTGTCTATATTGGTGCCAATACCATGCCGTTTTTGTTACTATTGCTTTGTAGTAGAGTTGAAGTTCTGGTATTGTGATACCCCCTGCTTCACTCTTCCTGCTAAGGATTGCTTTAGCTATTCTGGGTTTCTTATTCTTCCAGATGAATTTCATGATTGCATGCTCTATTTCTGTAAGGTACGTCATTGGGATTTTAATTGGAATTGCATTGAATCTGTATAGCACTTTTGGTAGTATGGCCATTTTGACAATATTAATTCTGTATGGCTATCTCTTAATTTTTGGGATCTCCATTCAAGTTTCAGATTGACCTTCACAGTTTTACATATCACCCTCTCAGAGGCAACCCATAAGAATTCTGACTTTGCTATACTTTGCCTGGCCTCCTAAGCCTTCTTTGAAACCTCAGTGTGCACTTCCATGACCCCTTTACTACAGCATCCTTCATTCCTGCAGAACCAGGACTATGTGGATGATGCCAAGGTTTGCTACCAGACTTTGCAGTGCCTGGGTCCCCTGGAATCATGGCTACTGTGGCTTCCAGGTAACTGCACAGCATGGCAAAATAGTTTCCTAGAGCCTTGTGTGAGCGGGGTACTCCCATGATCTTTTCTCAAAGGAATATTCCCTTTTCTGCACCGGAGACTTCAGTGGTGTTGTCTTGCAAATTCCTGAGATACCTTAAAGTCATCTTTCCTATTGTCTGTGTAAAGTGCTTAGCAGCTCTTTAGAAGCTGTAATCTCTTCAACAGGGATGTCTTTCTTGGCCCAGTTTTATATGCATTTTTCTGGTCAAACTGCAAGTTTTTATCTTTCAGCCCTGCTTTCTGCTCCTGTTTCTCATGGTAAACCTGGCCAAAGCTTCTAGCAATATCCATGTGACCAGCTAAACACTGCTGCTTTGAAATTTCCTCCACCAGTTTAATTATTCCATCATCTTTAAATTCAGCCTCACTCAAAGTCTCAGGACATGAGCAAAATGTAGCCAAGTTCTTTGCCAACATGTAACATGAATGGCCTCTAGTCCAATTCCCAATAGAGACCTTATTTTCCTCTAAAACTTCATGAGCACAATTGACACACTGTCCTTCTCAGCTCCCACCAGATTCACTCATTAAGCTCCACTTACAACATTCAAAAGCTTTTCCAGTCTGAGTCTATAAACTTTTTCAAATTTCTTCTACAAACTAACTCCAAAGGCTTCTGAAACACACAGGGTCACAGCAATGACTCCACTTCTGGCACCAATTTCTATGTTAACCAGCTTTGCATCACTGTGACCAAAATGCCTGACAAGTACAACTTGGAGGAAAAGTTCACTTGGGGCTCATAGTTTCAGAAGTCTCAGTATATAGATAGCCAACTCCATTGCTCTGGGCCCACGGTGAGGTCGGATACCATGGCCAAAAAGGCAAGGTGAAGGAAAGAGGCTCACTTCATAGTGGCCAGGAAGCCAAGAAGGTGGGTGAAGGTGCCACAGGGCATGTGCACCCTTAAAGGACAGTGACCCACCTTCTCTAGCTATGCCCAGCTGCCTACGGTGGTTACTCATTAAGTTCATTCAAACCAAGACAGACTGATTAGATTACTGCTCTCATAACCAAATCATTTCACCTCCAAACATTTCTGTATTAACACAGGGGCTTTCTGTAGACACCTTATATCCATACCAGGGTGAATACATGACTGTCTCTTATTCCAATAATCTTTCCTTCCTGTTCACTGTAACTGAAGGTCTTCTCATATTAGTTATTTTGCTACTCTGAACCATGAATACTAGTGGATTTATTTTGAGGAAAGGTAAAGGGGGGTACAGTCATTGGTTGCTGACATTTCAGTCAAACAACAGACCACATATATGTTGGTGTTCCTATAATATTATAATGGGGAGAAGTATTTGAGAATGAAATTGGTCAAACTGTATTTTTATGTATGTACAAATATGTCACAATGAAACCCACTTTTCTCTATAATTAATACGCACCAATAAATAATGGTGCTGAAAAATTCCTGTTACCCAGTGATATCATAACTGTTTTAATGTTGGAGCACATGCACTGTGTATTTGGTGATGCTGGTGTAAAAATACTGTACTGCCAGTTGCATAAAAGTTTAGCACACACAATCATGTCCAGTAGGTACAGTACATACTTGATAATGAAAATAATTGAATAAAACCTATTGTTTTATGTATTTATTATACTATACTTTTTGTCATTATTTAAAGTATGAAAACCTTATGAAAAAGGTTAACTGGGCAACAGTATGCTGTGTTTTGCTGGAAGCAGCCATATATACCTTGTGTTTACTGTAGCTCTTGACTGCATCATTTTCTCCTGTGCTCAATTTAATCTCATGTAGTTTGTTCACCATGGACCTAGTAGCAATAAGCAATAAGTGGCATGTGTCTGTGTCTGTGTGTATGTTTGTATATTAGCAATAGGTTAATACACATACACACACACAAACATACACATGCAACACATAGCCTAAGTGTGTAATAGGCTATACCACCTATATTTGTGTAAGCACCCTGAGTGATGGTCATGTTTTAATGAAATCAATCACCTAACACCTTTTTCAGAGTCTATCCTTATTGTTAAACAATACATGATCACATTTGGATCAATCAATCTAATAAAAGTTAAAATAAATAAACTACCTTCTTAAAGATATAGACTGAAAGGAATTTTCTTTATGATCAGTTTATCATGGAGGAGAACACAAATTATAGTTCAGAGTTTATAAAAGATATGGTGACCCCAAAATAAACTGGCTCCTAAAAGTGGTACACTCTTAAGATATGAGTAAACAAAAAATACCAAGACTTCCTAAATATTTACACCTCATTTTTCACTGCTGAGACTAAAAGATCTCACCAGAATTTTAAGGAAGAGAAGTTTATTTGAGGGGTTCATGGTTTCAAAGATCTCAATTCACAGCCAACCAACTTTATTCCCTAGGTCTCCAGTTGAGGAAGAACAACATGGCAGAAGAGTGTGACACAGAGAAGCAGCTCACAGGATGATGACGAAGCAGAGACGGAGACTCTACTTGCCACATACAAATATACAGACCCCCAAAGCAATGGCCCTAATTCCTACCTCCTCCAGCCACACCCTACCACTTCAGTTATCACTCAGTCAATCCCTATCAGAGTATCAATTCACTGATTGGGTTAAGACTCTCACAATCCAATCATTTCTCTTCTGAACCTTCTTGCACTGTCTCACCTGCACTTTCATCCCTGCTTTCTGCTCCTGTTTCTCACGGTAAACCTGGCCAAAGCTTCTAGCAATATCCATGTGACCAGCTAAACACTGTGCTGCCTTGAAATTTCCTCCACCAGTTTAATTATTCCATCATCTTTAAATTCAGCCTCACTCAAAGTCTGAACCTTCTTGCACTGTCTCACATGTGGACTTGTGGGTGATACCTCACATCCAAACCATAACATGTTAATTACCTCAAGCCTTACACTTAGTTTAAGTGTCTGAGACTGATTATAACCCCAAGCACTTGAGATGCAACTATAAACTCTCTTATGGAGTAAGGTACTTTTATCTAAATCTCAAATTATCTAAAATTAATTTTCAAACACAATGACTAGCACTCAGTCAAAGATAACAGGCAAACAGGGAGCTAGCACACCATGAGCAGGAATTCACAGAAGCAAGACCCATCAGATAGAGAATTATCAGGCAATAATTGTGAGTGAAGCATTCATAATATTAAAATTCCAAAAAAATCTAGAATGCAACATAAAGGAAAAAATCTTACAAAAATAAAATTAAGAGGTATAGAGAATAGACTGAAATATCTAATATTTATTTGATATCCCAAAACAATTATTACAGGAAAAGTATTAAAAGAAACACCTTTAAAATTTCCCAAAATTATGTAAAATGCCAAATTACATATTTAAGGATAAGAAATTCCAAATATAAAAATATTAACAACTTCATACACCATAGTGAAACTGCAGAAAATTAGAGGCAAAGGGATTATCTAAAATCATTAAGAGATCGCTTCTCGGCCTTTTGGCTAAGATCAAGTGTAAAATCATTAAGAGAATAAAAAGGGTAGAGACAAAAACAGTACAGTTAGACTGACAGCTGACTTCTCGAAAGTAACACCAAAAGCTGAAATCCAATGGAAAATATCTTTCATATACTAAAGAAAATTAAATTATATGGCTAATACAATAATCTTCAAAAAGTATGGGTAAAATAAAAATGAAGAGCTTGTCCCCAACTTGGCTCCACTGAAGGAAATTCTAAAGCAGCACTTGTCAATCTTTCTGTAACAAAGAACCAGGATTTGGGTTTTATTTCATTCTATTTTACTTTATTTCAATCTGTCAGACATGGGCTTTTGGTTTATACCTTGTTCAACAAGCCAGGTACAATTATCAACAGTGTCCAATTGCTCCCCGAGTTTGAGATTCTCATTCTCTGTACCTAACTTGTGGTAGACTAGAAATTGTTTGCAGACTGAAAACCACTCCATGGACCACACTCTCAGTAAAAATTTTAGAGAATGTACTTTAGCCAAGGGGAAAGTGATCCCATGAGGGTGGGCTGAGATAAGAGAAATAGAGTCAAGAAAGTGATTCCACGAGAACATGCTAGGAAGGCACCAAAATGTCCAGATTTACACAGGAGTGATTCCCATCTCCTTTTAAGTCAAGTGAAACCGAGTTAGCTGAGGGGGTTCATTAAAGCAGTTTAGTAACCCAGTTTTTCCTATGTGGCAGGAAGAATGAATCTCATTGCAAGAGAGTAAGAGAGAGGGCTTTCCTTTTCTTTTTAAAATCAAATGCATTGTGTAATGATGTACACACAATATTTTAGGGATTATGACATTCCCATGATGATATAGGTAATTGTGGAAAGCCACTTGAGAAAACTGCCTCAGAAAAAACTACCAAAACAAATTTAAAAATCAACTATACTTTCATCTCCAATACTAACATGAATAGCCAGCTAAAACAAACTAGGGCTATAGGAATATAAGTTATAGAGTTCTTATGCAGAGATCCAATAGAACAGGACAGTATCAGGAGGAATACTTCTATTTTGATTGCTATCATAAATAATATTGTTATAATATAAAAGAAATAATTGCAACCCAAGTCTAGTATTCTTCAAAGTAATGAGAGCTTAAAAATAAGAATCCCACTGCTGACTACTGAGAACTCTAGTCTATCAAAGAAATGAGAAAATGGTATTCTACTGTTTCATGCCCTTTATATAAGAATACCAGAAAAAAATGAGTATCTGTATCCCATCTTTCTCTTTCCCCATCTGAACTCATTAATTTATTTATTCTCTTTTATTCTCATATACCACTCCTAGTATTTAATTGTATATAGTCTTACAAAATGTATATTGTTTATGCCCATAGGTATTTTTTACATAGAAATGGTATTGTATTGTATATTTTGCAAATCTGGATGGATCTATATTTCACTGAAAATAGTTTCATGGAAACTAAATTGACTTTTGAAGTCAAATTTGTATTTCCTCCCAGAATGTCTTTCCCTTGAAAAATCCATGATATATGTGCTATATGTTCAGACTGGTTTAAACACTTGTATAATAGAAATCTCAGCATTAGAGGGGGCACAACTTCATGTCAGTGAAGTCAAAGCCAAGAGAAGATCGTTTTGTCCTTCTGGGCTAACATGCTCCCCTGCTTGCTCCCCACTGCATTAACTCTGCATCCAGACATGCCACAGCATTGTGACACAGTGGACGTCTTACCAGATGTCATTCTGTCATCTAGTTGCTCAGGCTGAGATTTGGGAAGTGGGTTTTTAAAGACCTACTTCCTGACTTCATCTTTATTAGCTTTATTTTCCTGAATAGGTCATGCCCTTATTCGGAAATCTTCCTCAGCAACTCAATTTTACCTTCTCTGCCTGGCTTCCAGTGCCACATCTAACCTGCCCCACCCCCACCCTTCTTTCCCCACTCCTATGCATGCCTGTTGCTAGAATCAAGTGCTCTTTTCTCCCTCTCACCTACACACCTGGCCTGCTCCTGCCTGGGTGGCTCTGCTCATGCTGCAGTTATCTTTTCCTGTCTCTCCTCCAAGACCCAGGGCAATTTCCACTTTCTCTGTGAAGGGTTAAAGACACACAGTGGGGCAGGAAAGCAGTTCATGGTGAAAAATAGCTGAGGAAAAGTAGTTCCAATATAGGAAGCTGAGCATAATATGTGACCATGACTTTTCTCATTGGAAGTAAGAGATTCTAACTTTAGTTCATTTAAGCCATAAAAGAATTTAATATAAGGTTAACATGTAGCTCATAGACTCTATGATGAAAACTAAAATGCAAACTTTGGCAAATGGGCTGGAAGCTAGAGAGTGGTGGACAGACCCAGGTACCCCAAAGAATCTTCTCATTCAATGCAGCAGGTTGACCAGCTGCAGAAGATACTCAGTACCACTGCTGGATTCCAAGCCACACAGGTATAGATGCTTTTCAGCTGTCATTCTTTCTTCGATTCATTACCCCAGACTTGATTCCCAGGAAGGGCACGTGACTCGCACACCTGGTCTGCTAGTTTTTTGCCAGGGAACAGGAAAAGGAAACAAGCCCTAGAAACTTACTTCACCAGAAGTGAGGTGCTGCCTCCCCTCAAGTCTCATACAGCTGGATGTTTGTGATTCTAGGTGGTCTATTTTTTTTTTTTTTTGGGGGGGGGGTGCTGGGGATCGAACCCAGGGCCTTGTGCTTGCAAGGCAAGCACTCAACCAAGTGAGGTATCTCCCCAGCCCCCATTCGTGATTCTAAATGACCAGAAAAGAAACACTGACTACAGGTAGTTGAAAAATTAACTCATCCTTTTGAAGTAGATCCACGATTTCCAGTTCAAATATTGAAAAACAATCTCAATTCTTTTTAAAGGTAACTTAAAATATTATTAATAAACAAGAAGTTTCAGCAGCTTCATGAGAATAAGAACTGCAGCTCATGCTTCTCTTGTTTATTGAAGCTAGATCTGGGTGGGATGCATGGACAGTATCAATAAACACAGGAAGCCTCCATTACCAAGATGGCTTCATCAATTTTACTTTTTCAGTTTGACCAAGAGAAGACCTTTTGTCATTTCAGATTTCTATCATGATTCTTTCCAGGAAGCTAAACAATCAATTTTTTATTTTTATTTATTTTTTGATTGAACCCAGGACTTTATTCATGTTAAGTACATGCTGCACAACTGAACTAAACAAACCTACACGGCTAAACATTAAGATTCACTTGCTGTTTCTAAGAGGTCGAGTCTCAAGGCCATGATGTGCAGTTAAATGACACTCTGGAGAAGATACCAGAAATACCTCCTGCTGCCATTTATACAGAACTGGGATCCATTAAGGTCAAAGATGCTTTGAACCCTGAATTAGTCAATTCAAGGAGCTCTTATTAGAGAGCTAGTTTAGGAGAGGACTGGACCCTGGAACTAGGTATTCTCACATAGCCTTAGGGCGCCAACAACCCAACTGGAAGGTGGGGAGAAATGAAAGAAGGCTAGCGGAGTTTATAGCAAGGAAATGTTGGCAGGTCTCCAGTCAGTAGTCAGCTTCAGTCTCAACAGGTGAAAAGAGAATAGCCAATAGTCAATGTCCTCAGCTCCCCTGAGAAAGCACACTAACTTTATGCAGTATGATCTTGTGCACAGGGAAAAGTCCATACTTTCCTACCAGTGTTGCAGCTAGGAGTGGGCAAATGAGATGTAGGTAGAAATCACTGGATGGGATTTTTGGGACAGTCCCTCAAAAGCTGCTGGCTATTTCCTTTTTTCTTGTGTAGACTGGGGAATTAAGAGCTGCAGCTCTGTAGCCATCTTATAATGTGAGAATCATCCTCAAGTAAGCCAAAGAGAAAGACAGAGGGGCATAGGTCTTCAATGACTCTGTGAAGCCACCATAGCAGTCCTGGACAGCTTACCTCCAAGCTTTTTGTATATGGGAGAATGAGCATGTATTTGGAGTCTGTTAGTCCAATAATCCTTATTCGTTCTATGGTCATAAAGAAGCCCAGGGACAAGAGAAATTCAGAGGTCCAAGCAAGGGAGAAGCTGCAAATGTCAGGAAAGGAGGGTAGTACCAAGCCAGGCTTTCCCCACCAGCCTGCCTGCAATGCAAGCCCTCTCTCCAAGCTCCTGGGGAACTGAGCTGTCTGTCATGTTGCCCAGATGGAGCTTTGTCCAGAGAATTAGATGACATCAGTTTCCAGAACTTGTATACAAAACCAGAACTGAGTTTCAGGAACAAATAAGAGCATAGTTATCAGGACCAGATGTGGGCATGTAGCTTTGGCATTAAGAAATGACTTCAGGTAACTCAAAAGAGTTATAAATCACTGAAAAATCTTTCATCAGTCTCCTCATACCCTAGTCCACAAAATCACTGTCCATTATGACCAAATTGTCTCCTGTAAGTCCTTCCTACAAAGGAATTCTGGGACTGTCCCTTAGAGCAACTGAATAGATTACTTTCTCCTGATATTTGAACCTCAAGTCAAAGTAATTAAAATGCAGAAAATGGTTGAAGCTGTAGTATTTAGGCTTCTATATCATTTTGGTACCCTAGAACATGTCCTCCTGGTCCTTATTCTGGCATTTTTCAATATATGCGAGGCACCTGATATTACTGGAATAAACTCCTTTTTAGATGAAGGTCAGCAGAGTTGCCGTTGCTTGCCATAAATAACCCTGTCTATACAGACAGGACACTGCCTGTAACTCCTGCTCACAGGAGAGAAGAAAGGGGCTACACTTCCATTTAAAAAAAAAAAATCACAACTTTAATTCTATCACTAAAAGATCCTTTAAAGTCAAATCTTGAACTACTTTCATGTTATGCGGGGTGCATTTTTAACACTAAAATCAGCCTATCAAGGTGAGAAAGAAAACATTAACTGAGGTCTTGTACTAATCAACACTTTCAACTCAACCTATGCCTGTATCTGATTTCTCCACAAATAGATATGAACTCAGTCTTACAGCCCACCATGTCCACATGCTAGAAAATTGCCTGGCATACAATGAATGAACCTTGTGTCTCTAAAGTAAAAGAACACATTAATTTTATCAGAGCATTCAGAACTGGAATTATTTGCCAGCTTCACTCACCTCCCCCTAGAGATTTAGCCAAACAGTGTCACTCGCTTGTGAAAAACAAAATAGAAAGCAATTACTATTAGGAATATTAAACTTTAATCTTAGCTTTTTAAATGACACTAAAGTCCTTTCTCCAAAGAGAACTTCAATCAGGTATTCACTCTTCACTACAAAAGAAACTAAGGGTACCTCTGTTGAGCAGGGATTATGAGATAAGGTCTATAATAGACAGCCAGCCCTATTGAGGTAACAATATTTCATTACCCTGCATCAAACTAATGCACCATTATAATGATCTGATTATTAGGACAGTGGTTCATTCAGACTAATAGCCCACAAGAAATAAGCCTATAAAACAAAGCTGAGTTTTGTTGTAGAAAGAGATAGCATGCTGCTGGGCCATGTCATAGACCTGGGGAGAAAATCTGGAATTCACGATCACAAATCAACGCTCCAGCACCCCATGAGGAAAATATGGGAAGACACTTCTATATTATGACATGCCTGTTGTGAGAAATGGCCTGATTGTCACTTGTGCACTGTGCTTCATTCTCTTGACATCTGCATGTTATATTATCGTACTATAGCTGCTCGACCCAACGTTCAATTAAAAAAGGGTTTCTTAGCAACCAAAACAATATTATTATGCAGCCAGAGGAAAAGCACCAGATTAACAGAAAATTCAGCTTCCAAGTCCTGAATCAGGACTTTCAGCCAAACACATGCTCTGCCCTTGACTCAATGAGGTCTCCACGGCCAGGGGCTTTCCTTGTTGGCCACAACATCGCTGGCACTACACAGTGGGTGGGTGTTGGGTGAGGTGCCAGAACCAGCACTGGAGAAGAGCCCCAGGCCCAGAAGTAACCAGGTGGGAGTGTAGGAGGTCCCCAGAAGAAGCCGTCTCAGAAGGACCCACAGTACACTCTCTGCCACAACACAATCTGCAGGGCCCAGATTGTCCCAGAAAAGACCCAGACCTCCCTGTGCTTTTTCTGGTTTTGCTAGCCCCTCCCTCTTATGCTGCTTGACAATGATTTAGTGGGTGTAACATGATGTTTTTGGAGCTCTGCTCTTTATAGACAGCTTGAATCCCTCCTCCCCATGAGCTGGCAGTTCCACATCCCTGGGGAAAACTTGCTGGGAATTTAGGAATGACTATCTGGAAGAAGACACCTAGCCAACTGAGGATCTCCTGAACAAGGGCTGGGGAGGCTCAGGGTGGACTCTGCTGGCATAGAAAGGAATGAAATGCATCCCTCCCTCCATCTGTCCCTCTACACTTGAGTAGGGGCAGAGTAGGACAAATGTGCTTGCTCTGGGACTCTGAATCCCACATTGGGCAAGATGTCCCTTCCATACACTTACAGAAAAACCTTTACCTATTTTTATTTTCAATGTAACAGTACTGACCATATGATTTAATAAAATGACCAGAATTCCTGCTTGGGGAGATCTGACCTTGCCTTATTCACGCCTTGTCCCCCACGTGTGACACAATGCTTGGCAGGAAAGAAAAAGAAATTACAACAAATTCAATTCACTGCACACACAACACAGTAAAACTGCATGCAAGGGCTTAGTGATTTCTTTGCTCTGTGAAAGCTCATGATCTGATGAGAAGAGGTCGTGACTGAGTACAGAGCTGGGGACTCTAGGGCAGGGGGGTTGGCAGACATTTACCCATTTTTTGCATGTGCTCAAAAGTTGCAAGGAGGAATCCAAGCATCCAAAAGATAATCTCAGGACCAGAGAATCCCTCTCCCACCCACTGCAAACCTTAGTTCTGGGCGCTGGAAGAAACTAAATGTGCTCTGTTCTTCCCTTGAGGGGAGCCCTACAAATGTCAATTGCTTAATTTTTCAGTTCTGACATCTTAGGTTTCTCTACATCAGAATGTCTTTGAAAACCACAATTCAAACTGGATTAACAAAAAGGAAAAAAAAGAAAAAGAAATTTCTCACTTTATATGGTGTAAGGGAGAACAGGACAAGCCCCTCTGGTTCTGTGTCTTTGTTCTACTTGGCTTCCTTCCTTCACGTGTTGTATTGGACTCACCTCAGGCTGCTACCGAATAGCTGCTACAGCTCTGGCCATCACATCAGGCATGGCATTAGGGGCTTAGTTATGTTTCCCAAAATTGATAGGTCAAAGTCTTAATGCCAGTACCTCAGAATGTGACTATATTTAGAGATGAAGTCTTTCGAAAGATAACTAAGGTAAA
Organism: Sciurus vulgaris; assembly: GCF_902686455.1. NCBI lineage: Eukaryota > Metazoa > Chordata > Mammalia > Rodentia > Sciuridae > Sciurus > Sciurus vulgaris. The sequence continues at coordinate 39,712,006 of NC_136473.1, read as the reverse complement.
ATGATCATTAGAGTTTGCCCTAATCCAGACTGTGTCCTTATTAAAACACACACACACACACACACACACACACATAGAAGGAAGACCATGTAAATTCATAAGGAGAAGATGGCCATCTACAAGCCAAGGAGACCTCAGAACCAGCACTGATGACATCTTGAACTTGAACCTCTAGCCTCCAGAACTGTGAGAAAATTAGTTCATGTTCTTTAAGCCCCAGCCTGTGGTACTTTGTGATGGCAGCCCTGGAAATTAACACTTGGCAACAGTCAGAAACACCAAGGGGCTCTCTCCTCCTTGAGACTCTGCCCTCAACAACAAACTTTACCTCCTGTCTCAAGCACCCATTCAGATCTCCGACCCTTCTAAATCAATCTGATAAAATGAATGGGATTGCTTCATTCAGACTAAACACCTCATCTGAGAGGAAAGAATAAAGCCCCATAGTTACAGCACACCCAGGAAGAATGACCCCTTCTCTTCTTCTCTGTTCATTGCTTCTCAGTGGAAGACAGCACGATAGAACCCCAAATGGAAGCTGAACCATAGCATTATTTATTATGACTGATTGTATTCTATTTAAGTTCTTAAAGTATGTAGAACTATATGATTTGTATAGCAACTAATACTCATTCACCTTTTGAAATCTTATTTGTAAAGAAAGATTCAACTTTTATTAAAAAAAAAAAAAAAAGAACCACCTAATATTTGTCCTTTGATGTCACAATGCAAAATTGTCCTTGTCATCTCTTAAGGATCATCTGAACAGTGCCCAGGGGCTCTTGGATAAGCAATTTCCAATAGTTGAATGAAGATTGGTCATGACTTTTGAGAACCACCATTCTATGAAAGAGAGGATAAATTGAATGAAAAACCTACATAATGTTTATATATTATTCAGGGTTGTGTTGTCCAGATAAACAGAACCAGTAGGGTGTGTGTAGATACATAGGAAGAGTTTTGTTATGGGAATTGGTTTACATGATTATGAGGGTAAGAAAACCCATGATCTACTCTCTACAAGCTGGATGCCCAGGAAGACCATGGGTGGATCAGTCTGAGTCAGGACCCTGAGAGCTCCAGGGGAGTTTGTGGTGGAACTCTCAGTCCAAGCTTGAAGGCCTGAGAAGAGGAGTAGTGGGTGACAAACAGGTAGCACACCTCTGTTAAGTCTTGCAGTCTGAAAACTCCGGAACCAGGGGCTCCAATATCTAAGGCTGAAGAAGACAGATGTCCTGGCTTGAGAAGAGACTTGTCTTTTTGTTCTTTTGAGTCCCCAGTGGGTTAGATGATGCCCACCTATGATGGTGAGGTGATTTTACTCACTCTGCTGATTCAAATGTGAATTTCTTCTGGAATTTCACTCACAGACACATCCAGAAAGCATGTTTGCCATTTACCTGGCATCCCTTGCCCTGACCAAATTGACACCTACAGTTAACCATTACAGTTTGGAAACCTAACAGAACCAACCAAAGTTAACCAACAGATTAGATTTTTGTCCTTCAGGAATATTGAGGCTCTGATTGTTCCTTTTTCTCTGAGGTGACCATAGAGTTTCTTTACAAACAGATTGGATATTTTCTAAAATTGGGGGGAGATATTAGAAATATTGTCTTACTGTCCCTGTGTCCAACAATGCTGTAATTATCTGCCCCACAGCCTGCCATGCCCATAGCCTTTCTATATGAAGCTGCCTGGCAAAAGCACCTACTAAAGGGAAGTCCTTAATGACCACATTTTAAATACCATAACCCTTCCTCCAGCTACATCATATTCTATTTTGTGTTGACAATTAATCCACAGTCAAGTCCATCTCTCTGTGGTTCAATGATATCTGACTTGAAAAAAAAATATGGAGTGTGCTAATCAGATATTTTTTGAAAAATCCAAACTTTGAAACTGAAACAAGATATCAGCAACAACAATATTCAAAAGAAAGCAAAAAGAATGCTCCCAGAACAGTGGGAGCAGGATATATCAATTGAAAGGATGAAAGGAACTGTGAGGCAGAGTCACAGCAAGTCCAAATTCTAAAGAAGCAGGAACTGAAAGGTATGAACCAGGAGAACAACATGGTGGTCCCATCTCAAATGTCAGCTCAAAAATGCCATGCTCTTACTTAAATGATACTGCCACTACTCAGACTATTTGAAGAAATGTTCAGGGTCTTTCTTCCCTCTCTTAGGTAGCTCCAAATGTGGCACATTTTCCTTCGATAGTGGCTTGGCTTTCACCCCAGTTATTTACAGCCAACTCTTATGAACATAGTTTGTGATTCAACCAGCTAAAGAAAATGACTAAGCCAGTCACTGGGCTTCAGATCTGTGGGTCAAGTTTTTGAACAAGGGCTTCACTGTGCTCTTCTCAGGTGCTCATATTCTATCACCATGATTTTCTTCCTCACTATGTCTAAACATGAAGAAATACAGGAACATTTCACATGATAATGAGACCCTCCCCATTAGGCAAATCTTGGGAAACTTAACGTAAAAACATAAACTTTAAAAAATGACAGTTATCCTGGCAATATTTATAGGACTATTTTGTTTCTTGGCTTCCATGCCCAGTATCCCCACCAATCCAACTTCTGGTCTTGATCCCTTATTTCATATTCCTGGCTCTCTTCCTGCAAAGAGATGGTTGAGCTTCTTTCCCAAACATCTTCAACTTGAGCCGTGGGATCCATATACCAAACTACAAAAAGGCACCTCACGATGGAAATGTGTGACTTCAAACATCAACTTGATTTTCTGATTTCCTCTGTTAGATTATTTCCTATAAATCTAATCCCTAGAGACACATGGGTACAAATACAAAAACAAATTGAACTAAAATTCTGCAGAAAGAGCCAGGGGACTGTGGGGAAGAAGACCGACAAAAGTGATACAAGTTGTTCTGAACAATTATAAAAAGAAAAAGTAGAATACCATCCCTGTCCTATAAGTTGGCACTGATATCAGATCACCACATTTTCTGGACAGACCCATCCTGCGTTCAGTGGGTTGTTAATCTTCTTTAGTGTTTGTGGTTCTACTGTTCAGGACTGAAAATAAGGATGGGGATTAGATATAATATAACCTCCCCTGATTCAGAGGCATGATGTGGAGCACACCTTGGTTCTCTCAATTACCATGTTTTCAGTAGAAAATGTCAGGGAAAATTAGGTTAGAAAGGTTGTGGAGTTTTTTTGTTTTGTTTGGTGTTGGTTTTGAGACAGGACCTCACTATGTTGCCCAGGCTGACCTTGATCTCCTGGCATCAAGTGATCTTGCTGCCTCAGCCTCCCAAGTAGCTGGGACTACAAGGCTCACATCCCACATGGTTAAAAAGGTTTCGGAAGGAAAGACTGGTCAAAGGGAAATGACAGGAGTGCTTTATTTTCCTGTCTGTTCTGGTGGCTGCTGGAGTTTAATTATGCAGTCGGATTCAGGACAAAGCAAGGTGGGTGGGTGGCCAGCCTGAAGGGGAAAATTGCATAAGGCAGACTGTGGACATCACATGAAGTATTTGCAAAATCCTTTTTCTGACAGATGCACATGTTTGAGAAGGATTTCGTCCCTGCAAGGTGGATGGAATCGACACCTCTCACAAAGAAAAATTATAAAGAAGAAGTATGTGCAGTTAGCTGGCATCCCTAGGAAGCATTGCTAACAAAAGCAGCAGCCTGGGCTCTGCCCTGAATAGCAGCACTGCCACCAGTGGTCTCAGTGTGACTTCACAACCCTGCCAACCAGGCTGCTCTCTCATTTTGAACACAACCAAGCTGAGCTGAGAGGAAAGTCAGGTGACCTCGTGGTCTGAGCAGTGGAGGAGACTTGAGGATTTCTGGGACCAACTGGCCAAGTCACTGGGTTCTTAGAAGCTCCATTCCCTTCACTCTTGATGACAGACCAAAGATAAACCTTTCATGAGGGTGTAGAAGAACTGAAACTTCCAGACACTGCTGGTGGGGATGGAAGGTGGGACAAGCGCTTTGGAAAGAACTTGGCAGCTCCTTACAAAGACAAACATACACTTACCATAGGATCCAGCCGTTCCGCTCCTGGGTATTGACCCAAGAGAAAAGGAAGCTGTTTATGGCAGTTTTATTTGTAATAGTTAAAATCTAGAAATGTTCCCCAAGTCCATCGATGGTGAACACAAATTATTGTACATCCAAACTGTGGAATGGTACTCAAGCAAAAAAAAAAAAAAAAAAAAAAAAGAAAGAAAGAAAGCACTAATACACAGTGATATGAATGAACCTCAAACAAATATGCTGAGTGAAAGAAGCCAGATTCCCCCCAGCACCCCCAAAGTAGTACATACTATGTACATACTTTTTTATGTAAGATATTTCCTTATACAAAGTTTTAGGAAATGAAGACTAATCTATTTTGACAGAAAGTCTACCAGCGGATGACTATAGGTGGGGAAGACAGTAAAGAGGGATTACAAAGGCGTATGAAGAAACTTGGGGGTTATGATTTCACAGGTCTACACACATGTCAAACTGAACAATGACTATGTGCAACTTATCACAGGCCAACTGGTTCTCAGTAAGGCTGTTTTTCCAGTACATGTATCTTTTACACTCTTCCTGGAATTGCTGTCTGTTTATCCTTTAAGGCTCAGCTTATGCTTCCATCAGTTTCTCCGCCACTCCCTCCCCTCTCCCTCGCACACCCTCTTCAGACCTCCCCCTTGCTCACCTGTCTCTCTTGAGACCCATTGACTTATGTAGTTACTAAGTGTGTGTGTGTGTGTGTGTGTGTGTTTTGAAAACAAGTGTTTTTCCTCTGCTCTCACACAACAATGAACTCAGAAGACTTCTGTGGCCTCAGAAGGTGTGGGAACTTCTTCCTACCACCAAGGGAACCACTCTAGACTATGGCGGACACCAGCTGGGTGTACTCTAACCCAATTCGGTTCTGACACCTTCTACCTGGCAACAGCATCAGGTCCCACAGGTTGAAGTCTTAGTCCCCTACAGACACATTAGGTACCAGTCACAAGTCCCAACTTGTCTTACCTGTGCTTCTGCCCAATCAGCTATAACCTGGGGTTTCCACAAACCCCACCCCAGCTTCAATTAATTTGTTCGGGTGACTCATAAAACTTAACAATTTTACCTGCTTAGTATGAAAACTATTACGAAGGAGACAGATGTAGAGATGCTTGGGGGAGGGTGTGAGAGAAGGAGCATGGCCCCTTCATGCACTCTCTGGGCACAGCCCCCTACAGGACCCTCGCCACATGTTCAGCAATCTGGAAGCTCTGTGCATCTTGTTCTTTGCGGGGGATTTTGTTTGTTTTGTTTTGTTTGAGATGAGGACACTGTGTGTTGCCCAGGCTAGCTCTGAATTCGTGGGCTCAATGGCTCTTTCTGCCTCAGCCTCTGACTAGCTGGGACTACAGATGCATGCTACCATAACGTTTGAGGGTTGGGGGGCTTCATTGCTTAGGCATGATTACTAATAGACTGGGTGGGGACAGACAGCAAGACCTATTCAGTTTCTTATTTTTTTAATTTTTAATTTGTTCTAATTAGTTGTACATCAGTAGAATGCATTTATGCATTTTGATAAATCATATATAAATGGAGTATAATTTCTCATTTTTCTGATTGTATATGTAGAATCACATTGGTCATGCAGTCACATATGTACACGAGTTAATAATGTCTGTTTCACTCTACTATTCTTCCTACCCCCGTACCCCTTCCCCTTCCTTCACTCCCCTCTACCTAATCTAAACTCTATTCTTCCCTAGAGACTCCTCCTCTTATTGTGAATTAGCATCTGCATATCAGAGAAAACAAAAGCCTTTGGTTTTTTGGGATTGGCTTATTTTGCTTTCGTATTGGTCTCTCTGTGAAATCTTCCCTCCTCCAGAGTATAAGTCAGAACTCCTCTGAAATAGGGAGGGCCTTATAACCTAGTATAGGACAAGGTAGGTCAGAGAATTTCTTTTTTGCCATCTCCAAGACAAAAATAAATTAGAATTTTGGCAGGGAAAAAATTAGAGTTTCTGTGATTCACCCTGGAAAGAAAAATTCTATTTTCTGTGATCTTTGGAGAGGCAGTTATGAACCAAGAATTGTGGGGTTAAAAATTTAAAAAAAAAATTATATATATACATATATATATACATATACTCAAATATATGTATATATATACTCAAATATATGTGTACTTAGATATAATTTCAAAGCAGGACTCAATCTTTCAGTTGTGTCCTTGGCACCTACCCCTGTGTTGGGTACATAGATGCTCAGAGTGTTTGTTGAATGAATGAATAAATAAAAGAATTTGTAAATTTTTAGTTTGCATCTTTTAAAACACTAGATTCTTCAGTAGGGACATAATATGTGTTTAACATTCCATGAAGGAAGGAAAAGTGGATAGATGGAAGGATGGATGGATGGGAATGTATTGGTCTGACCACACATGGGCCTTCAGTACCTGAAGCTATATTTCCCTGTGATCTAGCTTCTGAAAACTACCCTCAAACTCTTCCCAATGACCACCATGCCCTAGGCCAGCAGCCCTGACCCTTTGCTTCCTCCATACCAGGCATCCCCAGGTTCAGTTCATCCCAGAGACCTAGCTTAATCACTGTTGTGATATTATTGTATGTTTTCCAGGCCTTCCCAGATGAACACTTCACCTGGAGAATGTTCTACTTTGTCATGGTCCTGCATGGGGAAAAAATTGAATAAATTATTCCAGTCTGATGCCTTCTTTTTTCTCTAATAAACCCCAATTTCCCCGATTATAATTAAAAGGAAATATTAGAGCACAAACAGCATTGTATCATTGAATTGCTATATTTGGTGGACTTTCCTCTCTAAATCCACATCAATAGGCAATTTAACAATAGAAGAAATCTCAATGGGAGTTCAATAGATGAAATTAACACAGCACACAGCTCTGGACTAAAATATTTCTTTGCCCATGTAATTGCTTGCAGCCACCCTTGTGTAAAAGCCCCCATCAGATTACAGGATTTGTTGTATGTAAATTGAAGACTAAATGGTTGGTAGCACCTTTCAGCTCTGCAATGCTGGAAATGAGTTTTTTAATAGGAAATTAGATTAGTAATATTTTAGTCAACAAAAAATGTGGGAAAATTCTGCATAAAGATGAAAAAATTATTCACGCAAAATGACTTTTAGAATCAAGGGTGAACAATTGTTAAAATTTGTGAATGGTTATCCACAAAAGAATTTCTCTACACTTCTCCTGGCCAACATCCAGAGCAGGAAAAAAAAAAAAAAGAATTTCCTCATTTATCATAAGATTCTACCACAGTTAATGTTGTAGATAATGACAATACAATCCCTTTCTCCACAAGTCCCAACATTTGTGTGTAAACTGGAAGGTTAAACTGGTTGCAGGGTAAGTACTGTACTTCCTGCATCCTACGTGGCCAGGGATGCTTCCTAAGAACTTTAGCACATGGCACCTGGAAGGTGGGGGTTGGGAAGGGTGGGATCTGGGCTTCTAGTTCCAGTTGATGGCCCTCAGTTCTAGAAACCAGGTAATTTATAAATAATAGAAATTTATTTCGCATAGTTTTGAAGGCTGGCAAGTTCAAGATCAAGTTTCTAGCATCTAGTGAAGGCCTCCTTGCTACATCATCTCATGGTGGAAAGAGGAAGGCGGAAGGGCAAAGAGTGTGAGATCATAAGAGGGGCCAAAAACTCATTCTGTAGATACTTAGCTCATTTCCATAATAACAATGATAATCCATTCACGAAGGAATCCATTCATGACCTAATCGCCTGTTAAAGTTCCCACCTCTTAATACATGGAGAGGTGTAGTCAACATTGTGGATTCAGAATCCAAAACATAAACTCTGGGGGACACATTTAAAAACAGCAGCATGGGAACACAGTAGAGAGTGCACATTCCCAGTGAGGAGAGATAGTAGGGCCAGGTCGCAGAGAACCCACCTGCTGTGCTAAGGAAGAAGGACTGTGGGATTCATTTTTAGGGATAATGTCTAAAAGGATCCCATTGACAAGAACAAATTTAGTTTTTGTAATGTGTGGAACTCATTTAATTAGGGGAGCTTGCTCGCTTAATGAAAGAATAGAAAATTATGATTACCCCATTAGGCACAAGGACTTGGAAGAGGCCTTGAAAGGGAAGGGCCCTGGAACTGAAGTTTCATGAACTACCTGCTGATATGCCTGCAAAGAGGGAGGAAGCTGTGTATGAGCCTGCAGTTCATGGTCAGGATGAAAATATTCCAAGTGATACATTCTTTTTCTTCACTGAGGTTGAGTGATAGGGCGGGAGTAGACAGCACTGTCGTCAGGGGTTGGTCCCCAGAAGGAACGTAAAACCAGCTGGAGGTGGCCTGTGCAGCCCTCCTCCACCAGAAGCAAGAATCAGGTAAAGTGCATGCTGCAATCCTGCAGAAACTGAGCAGCACCCTAAAAATCATTCACAGAACCGCACAGAGGGGCAGCAGAACATAGGCCTAGGCAGAACTAAGTGCTCAAGGAGCCAGAGAAAGTAGCCTTTGGTTTTCTCCTGCTTCAACTTCGCAACTCTTTAGGGATCTTTCTGCCTGTGAACAAGGCTGAGATGGCTGAAAACGAGGGAGAAGTGCCTGCTGGATCAGCTCACAGGAGAGGGAAGGTTAGTGGGCAGAACCATGGGTTATGCCTCACCACCACTGCACATAGCTGATCTCCCTTCTGTCCTGGTTCAATGTCTTAATTTGATATAGTTGAGAGCATTGACTCTATGAAGAGGCACACTGCCTCAGCTTGAACCCTGGCTCTAGCACTCACGAGCTTTGTCAAAAAAACCTCTCTGGACTCAGTTTTCACATCTATAAAATGGGTACGATAATAGCTCCATAAATATAAACTATTATTCTTATCTGTTCATTTTAAGTCATGATTTTGTAGATTAGAGGATATCAAATGAGTTGCATTTTAGTATCAACTGGGAACACTTTTCCTTAAAAATGTTTTATTGAAATATAATATACATACAGAAAGTATGCAAATCATAGCTCTGCAGTTAATTACATTTTCACTAAAGTGCAATAGTCTCCACTTACCCACAGTTAAGATTTCTGTAGTTTCAGTCATTTGTAGTCAAGCATAATCAAAAGTGTTATTATTTGTCTTGACTTTCAAGGGAAAAAGGTCACATTCAACATAAGTTTTACTACAATATATTGTTATAATTGCTCTGCTTTATTATTTGTAATTATTATTAATCTCTTACTGTGCCTAATTTACAAGTTAATCTTTATCATAGGTGTGTATATACAGGGATAAGATCTGAGATGTGGATCCTTAGACAATTTCATTATCACGCAGCCATCACAGAGTGGACTACACAAATAAGGAGGCCACCATCTCACTGTGTGATATAATTTTATGTGACCACTGTAGTATTTCTGGCCCATAGTTCATTCAAGCTTTGTTATGCTTTGCACAACTTACTGTAGGAAAAGCATACAGTATATGCAGGATTTGGTACTATAGTTTCAGGCATCCACAGAGGTGTAAGAATATATCCCTTGAGGATAAGAGAAGACCACTGGAACTACTATCCAAACCCAAAATAAAATGTTGCCTCATGTGCAGAGATAGATTCCTTCCAGAATTTCTGATAATACATAATTCCTTAGAATTCCCAACACCAGGAGGCAGGGATGATGGGAAGTCATTCAGACAATAACAAATCTTTCCTCAGTTGACCGTTTCTCACCTTCTAGGTCATATCTTAGAAGAAGGGAAGAGAAGTCCCGGACGCCTGGGAGCTGCCCCAGCATAGCTTCTCCCTCATAGCTCAACTGTCAGACTGGGCCTACCTTCTGGCATGGAGTCAGAAGGTGCATGGGCTCAGCTGGCAATCCTGCTGCCCAGAGCTGCCTGTGTAGTGGGTAAGTTATTCCACCTTGCTCACTTGAGTCCTCCTCTGCAGGATGAAGATAAGGTGTGCCCTGCAGGGCTGTGAGAAATAAATGACTTGACATCTACATAATGTTTAATCAATAATGAGTACTCAATAATTTCATTTTCAACACCCCAGGCTTTGAGATATTTGTTATCCCTCTGCCAAAAAGCATTGCCCATCCTGTCCTCTTTCCTAAAACTTCTGACTCCTCCAGTCCCTTATAAGCCTTTAAGACCTTTCTCTGGCTCTCTCTCTCTCTCTCTCTCTCTTTCTCTCTCTCTCTCTCTCTCTCTCTCTCCTTTGTCTCACACTGCTTACCACCTTTTCCACACATCTCGACTCTGGAGTCCAATCAATTTAGCACTTTAATGGATATGGTCTTTTATTTTGGACTAATTGTTTCCTAATTCTTTCATGTTGGAAATGAATATCCTCCTAAACATTGGCTGTTTGAAAGTGGAAGCTGTGTCCAAGATATCTTTTTTATTTTCAAACATTTGGCACTGCATTTATCCATAGCACTAGCATGCACTTGCTGAGTTGATTTGAACAAATTCCCTTTCTTCAGTCAGAATGAAATTGATTTGATCTTGGTGTTTTTCTGCACTGCTGTTAGGCAGGGAACCACAGGACTGACAAACTGACAGGTTCCCAAAGAGTCTGGACTTGCTTTTAATTCATCAACAAGTCAAGAACACTGCAGAGAAGCCACCCGTGAGGTAAGCACAGACAAAAGTGCTCCATGGTAAAATGTCATCAAAGAGCTCTGGGTGGTGAGCAGTCATGAGGCTAGAGAGGCCAGAGAGAGTTTTGTAGGCAGGAAATAGAAATTAAGGAATGAGTAGGATTTAGCCATTTTTCTATGGCTGAGAGTCAGCTATTAGGGAGGACTTTCAATCCAGAATAATGTTGTGGACTAAAGAATCAGATAGGAATGCAGGATGCTTTAATAGAAGGGGACATTTGGGGATGAGACACCATGTGAGAAAAGGCTAGAAAGATAAGTTTTGCCATAGAAAGCCTCAAAGCATAACTAAGGAAGTTGTCAAAGGCCAAGAGAACCTTGAGCTACAGAATGACTTGACCACGTCAACTCTGAGGCAACTTGGTCTGGTTCAGAATGTGCAGCCCAAACAGGAAAATCCACCATAGCTGGCATAACTGGCACTAAATGGTTGAATGGTTGAAAAAGTTGCCCCTTGGTCATAGGACAGCTTGTTCCTCACAGCCAGGAGCTCTCCAGGATCAGCACTGTTAGGTCCCTCAGTTCTGATGTGTCTACTGTTCATGGACATCTCGCTTGTAGCTAGGTGTCACTTTCACATGCTTTCTTGAGTGTGGCTTTCATGGAGGCAGCCTTTCTTATTGCAAAAGAAGCAAAACAAAAACAAAAGCAAGAAGGAGTCATTGGAGAGTTCTGACAACATCTGTGCAAGCTGGGTAATGGACAAATATTCTCTTACCTGGGACCGTATCCTCACTGAGCTGCAGAATCAGGAAAATTAAAGAACGAATAGACTTAATAGGTTTTTTTAGTGTGTCCCCCTAGACATTCCCCAATTGTTCCCCATAGTATAGAATTAAATTACTCTAAAACACAATGACTTCCCAAGAAACCAGAAAATCTTAATAATTTAAGGAACTTAAGGAAAATAAGCTTAAAAAACAGATTATGATTTTGAATTTATTTATGCAACTACCACAGAAACATGTTGGAAAATTCCCTCAGAAGCTTAACAAACCTAAAAAGGAATCAAAGTAAATATTCTGATTATGTTCACCTAATCCTCAAGACGCAACAGTATTATCGGTCATTAGTGGACCTGGAGAGGGGGTAGGCTCTCTTGGAAACAGGACGGAGGGGCTCTGCTAATGGAGTGAGGGTCAAATCCATAATTCTGGAAACATTATTTGGTTTGGAGTCCCAGCCTGGATAAGGCTCTGAACATGTGATCAACTGGTGACCAAAGCATTCTACAGTTAGTCTATACACAAAGCTTCAGGCAGAAGAGAAGAGGGACCAGGAAGAGAGACAAGTAGAGGATGGATGACATAGTGACTATCTAGGCTATACATAGGTAGCTATATCTAGGCTGAGCATCCCTGTAAACACCCTTCTAAGCTCCGTGGACAAAATGGAAACTTAAGGACATAACTTTTATAAAGGAATCTTTGACAAATAACAACTAACATTTTGGAAACACTTCTGGAATTAAGCAGTTGCATTATCAGTTAATTCACTTAACCCACCACGAGGTCAGTGTTCTCATTGCACAGATGGTGCTACTGAGACTTGGAGGGGCTAAAGAACTCATTCAAGACCTCTCATGAAGGGCACAGCTGGGATTTAACCTCATAGCAGATGACTCCAGAGTCCATACCCTCAGACACTACACTAAACTATGTCACAAGCAAGGCTGAGAGCCATGTATCCAACACAGGTGGTGTGGGAGGGAAATTGAATCTCAGAGAGGGCATCAGATAATCAGGGCCTTGGCATGGCATTGGTGAATTCACACAGGGCACCAGTAACAGAGGCAGTAGACGGGAACAATGTGTGAAAACCAGGAGGAAACTGAGAGGTCCCACAGACATTGGGACTGGGAGTCTTTGACATGCATATGGCTTGGAAGAGATCATGCAGGAAGAGGACAGAACAAGAGAAGAAAAGAAAGCCCAGGAAAGATCTCATAGGAACATCAATATTTTGGGGATAAGGGAAAAGATCAAACTCAAAATCAAGATGAAAGGGGTCAATATTCCATCAACCTAATTTTATTAAAATGTGTTGCATTCCATTAGGGATAACTCCCCAATACAGTCCATCAACAGCCTAAGAGTAATTGTCTTCTTAGGTTTCTCTACTTTCAGACTCATACCAATATCTATTTTCTTATAACTTGCCTTCTCTTTATTGTTGTTTCTATATTGGAAGTCTCCAAATATTTTTAAAAGAAACATTAAAAGTTTGCTTTGAGCACACACAAAAAAATTAGAAAGATACTCTGGAAGAAAGAAAAGTTATTTTAAGTTTCTCTAACTTTTCTTGCAAAGCATTCATTCAATAAACATTTATTGAGTGAGTACTTATTATGAGAAAAATCCAGGACAAGCCAGATTAATTTCATGGCCAATTAATTTTGCAAAGTCAACCTATCTAAAGTGATGGATGTAGTGCCCTAGGTGCCATCTGGGGACAGAAAGGTGTGATTCCAGCAATCCTGGAGTGCAGCTAGAGAGATGCAGCTGAGGCATCTGATGAAACCAAAGGACATCAGAGCATGCGTGACCTAAGAAAGACTTACATAGGATAGAAAGAAGACCAAAGCAAGAAATAAGCCTAAAACATAAGACTAGGATTAGACAAATCTAATGGATTTGTCTGGATGAGAAGATCAATATGGAGTATCTAAGCATCCTAATCCTGCCTCCAAGCTAACCTAAGAGGAAGGACACAGTGTGCAGTAAGGGGATATTGGAAAGCTCCAACTATTTTTAAAAACAGTGGTCCAAATTTTCATCTATATATAAATGGGTCTGAGTTTTTTGTATGTGGGTGAATCACTTTGTAATGTGCTGAACTACCCCTTTAGGAATCTGATCTTCAGAAATGAGATTTGACAGTCCCTAAAAATTCTATTTTCCATGGTTTCTTTGCCCCCAGTTGATGATTCCATTTCCACAGGAAGACCACAGTCATAGCAATGAAAAGAATATGAAGAAAATGGGCTCAGAGCAGATGCATGGTGATTAAGTCAGAAAAAGAAGGGCCAGAAGTGTGGTTCGTTGGTAGAGCACTTGCACAAGGCTTTGGGTTCCATCCCCAGCACCACGGAAAGAATTTTTAAAAAATGGAGTTAGCATCTAAAAGAAAAACAGAAGAGTAAAGGATACACCCAAGTTATACTGTGGCAACAATGAGAATGTACGTTCTGGCAAGAGCTACCCCTTAACATAGAGATTTCTTTAATGTAGGCTATTAACCAGGCTGGTCACCTTGGGCCTTTATAAGAAATTTTTAAACAGAGAGGGAATTAGCATTTCCTTCCCTTAAAGGGTGATCAATACTCACACTTGTGCCAAGAGGCCATCTGCCAAAACCAGCATTTTTGCCAGATCTCTACAAGACTCAAAAGGAAAATTGGCACTCCTGAGCAGAACGTGAATCTTTGACGGTATCCTAATGGCCAACAGGATTAAATAGTAATCATGTGGCTCTAAACTTCTCTTGTCATCTCAGGATTCAGAGGGCAAAGAAAGTCCCAGTTTCCCATTTCTCATCCCATCTCTCTTACACATCCAAAGATGAACTGGGAAAGTTATGTTCCAACATTCCCAGTAAGTTATATGAGTTCCCTGTGTCGTTGGATCACCCTCAATTTGAATTCTAGTGAAAAATAGTCATCCTGTGAACACATTGTGGAAAAATAGTGATGTGGGCCCAATGCAAGGAGAGAGATCTCCAGGGATCTCCACCCTAGAGAACATCTGTATTCTGTAGAAAGCTCTGATACTCCTTCCCCACTGGAGTCCCACTCTCCATCCCGGACATCAATCGGCAGCTACTGGAAGAGCCCTTATTTCTGGAATTTATAAAAGTTGAGCTTTTAAGCAATTCTTTTTCTGATTAAACTTTAAAATCTTTCGATAAAGGCCAGTCAGAAAAGATCAGACCAAGAGTTCATCATCATTAGAGAACTTTTACTTGTTCTAGCTACTGAATTGATGATAAGGAAGGGCACGAAAGGAATGTAAGACTTTTGTTTCTGAACAAATCTAAAAGTTTAGAAAACTCCTTGGCCTCCTTTTTATTGTACTTGGAGTTATTTTAAAAGAAAAAAAGAAAGAATAGAATTCTCCCAATCCACTCTCAGACATGTTTAATAAGTAGTCTGTCCTATCCTATACCTGGCTGTGTGGTAGTCTCACTGACCTCATTCTCACAAAGAGCCTGAAATAGGCTTGAAACTCTGTTACAGACCCTCTCAACCATTTATGGTCTAAGAACAGTTCTGCCTACCCCAGTGCCCAGAGAGAAATACACCTGTTGATGCCCCTGCAGGAAAATCTGTTGATCTAAGTCCTACTGGAAATCATTAGGTGGTGCTGTAAATCAGTTCTATCCTCATTCAACTGTGATCTGAAAGCAGTCTTACTTGCTCAGAAACCTGCCAAGTGATACACTTGTCCATGACCTCTCACAGACTGAGGTCTCAGCTGTAGATCCCGAAATGGCCCTGTGACTCAGTTTCAGACCCTTTTTGAGCCATGGTATAAGGTCAGTACTACCTGCCAAAGGATCCACCCAATTATATAATAAGAACTCTCCCTGAGACCCAGAGGAAGTAATGCCTATCTAAACATATGATAATGGAACCAGTGTCAGCAGACACTAAAGCAGACCCTCACCCTGTTACCAGCCCTAATGATCAAGGACTTGGAAGCAGTCCAGTCTACCCCACTCCAGGAACACACAGGATCCATACCTACTACAGACCCTGGCAACAGACCCACCAAACATGGATCCCACTGCAGACCTAGCAGCAGCCACAGGACTGGGCTCGAGCCTCACTGACCACAACCTTGGAAGCTCTCTTATTGTTCAGGTATCCAACAGAAGGCCTCTTCCTGTTACAAACACTGGGAGTGGGCCCAGTGTGGCAATGCATGCCTGTAATCCCAGGGTTATGGTTTGAATGTGAGGTGTCCCCCAGAAGCTCACATGTGAGACAGTACAAGAAGGTTCAGAGGATAAATGACTGGGGCGTAAGAGTCTTAACCCAATCAGTGATTTAATCCTCTGATAGAGATTAACTGAGTGGTAACTTAAAGTGGTACAGTGTGACTGGAGGAGGTGGGAATTGGGGTGTGGCTTTGGGCATATATTTGTATCTGGTGAGTGGACTCTCTGCTTCTTGGTCACCATGATGTGAGCTGCTTTTCTCCACCACCTTCTCCTGCAATGATGTTGAGCCTCACCTCAAGCCCTGAAGAATGAAGCCAGCCTCCTACGGACTAAGACCTCTGAAACTGTGAACCCTCAAATAAACCTTTCCTCCTCTACAGTAGTTCTGGTTGGGTCCTTTAGTTACAGCAACTAAAAAGCTGACTAAAACACCCAGCTACTAAGGAGGCTGAGGTAGGAGTATTTCACATTCAAGACCAGCCTGGGCAACTTAAAGAAACCTCAAAACAAAAAGTTAAAAGGTGGGATGTAGCTCAGTGACAAAGCACTTGACTACCTCTGGGTTTAATCCCCAGTAACACACACACACACACACACACACACACACACACACACACACACACACACAGACTGGGAGTACCATTGATTAATTTAACTGCACAGACACAAGTGTGGGGACATAAGGATAAGAAAGAATCAGGCAAACATGATACTATCAAAGGAAACTAATAATACTCCAGTATTTGATCCCTAAATAAGTGGAAATCTTAAAATGGTTTGAAAAGAATTCAAAATAATCATCTTCAGAAGCTCAGTGAGATAAAACATACATACACACACACACACACACACACACACTAAATGAAATTAGGAAAACAATGCATGCATAAAATAAATTTAATAAGAAAATTAAAACCATAAAAAAGAACCAAACAGAAATCCTGAAGCTGAAGACTACAATGACATACCTGAGAAATTCACTAGAGAGTTTCTAGAGCAGACTCAATCATGTAGAAGAAGGGATTCGTGGCAATGCCCCTGGACCCTCTCGACTGGTCTGAGAGCAGGCCTGCTCACCCAGGTACCCAGGAGACTCCTGACTGTACCCTGTAAGCAGGGTGAGGATGGATACATTAACTAATCTGGTTATTTAATCAGTTCACAATGTATGTATATATCAAATCAAAATAAATAAATCACTGACCAATAGGAACATATTTCTGCTGAGCAAGTAGATTTGAAGAGCAATCAAAATAATTTTGATCAGTTATTTTGAACCCCTTGACTCAGATCAGTTACTAGTTAGAAAAATTATTCTTCAGATAGAAGCCAATCTAAACATTCAAGGACTGGATGTGTAGGAAACAGGGAAGCTGTTTCAGGTACAGAGTATGCAGTTGAAGTCACTTGGTTAAACAGTATTCCCTATGTCCTGCCATCTGCCTCAATTATGTTCTAAAATATCTAGACCAGGTGGGAGGGCGGTCCAGTCAAGAGGAAGTGACTGAGTCAGCATAAAGTTGGTCTTAATTTCTTCCATTCCCCCATATTCTCAAAACCTCTGGGGGGTTCAGGAATTCAGTGTCCAGATTTACAACCACAAAGTCTCCACATTCTCAGCCTCATCCTGGTATGCTGAGGGTATGGCTTCCCTCTGGCCATCATGAATGTAGCTCTTGGCCTTCCTTGTCCATATTGGGTCAACAGTGGGAGGACACATCTTCCTTTATCCTCACAACAGCTCCAGACCGTTCTCTTGTCAAAACTCCCCTCCTCTGGGAATCTCACGTCATCAGACTCTCACTCACCACCTTCATCTTGTTATAGATACCATCAGATCACCCCTCCTGGTCTTCAGGAATTTTTGCACTGATTCAGTGGGTTCAATGTCACTTTTACCAAAGCAATTCCTGTCAATCATTTAGAATGATACCATTATTCGTGAAATTACTCCCCAAATCTTTGCTTTTCTGCTCCTTAAGTGTCTGTATTCCTGTTATTTGGTTGTCCATGTACCTTAACCACTTGTTCCTATGGTTACACTGTAGAACTTGACGTTGCCAGTACCTGTATCCCTTCCATGGATTAGTTTCCACACTGTTAACTAGCTTCACTGTTCAGCCTTTGCAGAGTGAGACCTCAGGGAAGCCTGCTGGTCACCCTGTTTAACCGGCCATTGACCCTGGCATCCACGTGCACTCACGCTGCCTCATTCCTTTTCTGCTGTGCACAGTGACACACCACTAACTAATGCACCATATTTTCCATTGAACTTGTTTATTGTCTCCCCCAAGCCCCATTTCCCCAAGACACTCGAATGTAAGCTTTGTGTGACTTCTTCACTAATGTGCCCCAAGCTCCTCAAACATGCCTGACCAAAAAAAAAAAAAAAAAAAAAACCACCACCTGACCTGACACACTTAAATACATAGTGAATGGATGAATAAATAACTGCTCCAGAGCCTGCAGGCTCCCCACCTGCTGTCTCAATGTCTCTGCAGCTGGCTCCACCCCACTGGCCAAGCATTTCCCTGCCTGGTTCAGCCCATGACCCCCATAGCTGTCTCCACATAGTTGCTTCCATGGTTGATTGAACTCTGCTTCTGCGCATTCCACCCTGTGGTTTTCTTCACGGTTGTGGCTGCTCCCTCTTCACCCCTCCCAAACACCAGCCACCCGGTCTTGAAAGCACAAGCCCAAGTCCCCCATCCTCCACCAACTCATTGTGAATCACCTCAACTCAGGTGGCATTTTCCTGTTCTGGTGTTATTTTCCCACTGCCCACAGAAGTCCTGGGTGCCCAAGCATTCAGTAAACAGTGATTAAATGCTATCATCATGTGTGACACAGCTCATGCCCAACAGAGAGGGAAATGACTAAAGGTACTGAAGGTTTTTTTTTTAGTGCAAATTTTAAAAGTACATTAATTTTGTTTATTTGAGTGGAGATACAGCTAAAGAAGTATATACATATCCTAATCCAAACACTCAGTGATAACTTTTAATATTAAGGGTATTTCCTCCCTTTATTAATATTATCCACACACACACATAAAAACACAATCACAATGTGGGCACAACTTGATATCCCGGTATCTTTCATTGAACATATATTGTGATTATATTTCTATGATGGTGGGGTTATTCGAAACATTAATTTTAATAACTATGATACACTACTACATTGTATATCATAATTTACTTAGTCATTTCCCAATTTGGGGATGTTTAGGTTTAATTTTTCTCTTATAAACAATATTGTTTAATGGCTTTGGGCATAACTCTGTCCACATTTTGGTTTTCATTAGCTAAATTCTTCTAAATAAAACCTATTTCTGTGGTCTTGAAATGTTTCCAAATTCTTCTTAGGTTTTCAGTCTCCTTCAAGGCTCAGCTTACATGCCACTCCTCACCAACCTTCATGGTCCTCCATCTTAATTATGTCCTCTCCCCCTATAATTCTCTCACAGCAAATTTGTTTTTAGGACTCTGGTCACAATTTACCATCCTGCTTATTTAGTCTACTCATATGTTTATTTTATGCCTTTGCTCTGTCATATTTATGGGAACCTCAGGGTCTCTTTAGTTCATCACTAGATGCCCAGTGACAAACATGTCATCTGTTATGTAGTAGGCCCTCCATGAATTAATGAATGAATGTTCTGTCATCAAGACACAAGGCAGGAAGCAGGTTTGGGAATTTGGGTTGTAGCCATGGAAGATGTTACAGCATCTTGCTCCTTGTTGCAAGATTCCTACTTTTTAGCACCTGAAAAGCAGGCAAAGGTTAGAACTGAACTTTTACCTCCACTCAGAGACCATAGAACAGTACCTTGCCCTGAAACCCTGTTTCCTTCAGACATCAGAAGAAGCCCAAGAAATTAATCTCATTAGGTCACTCTCATTCAGTGGTCTCACCTCCGTAAAGGCTTTGTACATCCCCCACCTTCTTGCTCTAAAGATATGCACAGCCTTCCCAGTGGTGGCTGTTTTTCACTCCCAGAATGCGTATTTAGGGATTGGGAATAGGATAGGCATCTTAGTTCTTATTGACACTTCTGGGACATTATTTTTGTCTTCTCAATGAGCCCGCCCACACTCCTCTTTTGAAGGTTGTTAATTGGACTGTGTTATTTCACTCCTTGCTACAGTCCTCTACGGATTTCCACCCTGTGAAGATTCTAGCACCCAAATCACTGTCGAACACCCATGTTTGTTGTTGATGTTGATTTCAGTACTGTTATGGTTTGGATATGAGCTGTCCCCCCAAAGCTCCTGTGTTCCTATAGGAATATTCAGAGGTGACATGATTACATTATGAGAGCTGTGATGTAACCAGGCCATCCTAGTTTGAATGGACTAACTGGGTGATAACTGGAGGAAGGTGGAGTACTGTTGGAGAAGGTGGGTCACTGGGGTTGTGCCCTGGAAGGGATCCCCTTCCCCTCTCTCCCTCTGCTTTCTCCTTCCTCCATCATGCCCTTCCTTCACCATGTTCTGCCTTCCTTGGGCCCAGATCAATAGACTCAGCCCACCATGGACTAAACCTCTGAAACTGTGAGCCAAAATAAACCTTTCCTCTGCCAAGTTGTTCTTGTCAGTTATTTTGGCCACAGTGATGAAAAGCTCACTAACTCAGATACTCATGAGGAAGACCCTTTGAGGAGGATCCTCCTGACATCTTAGTCTCTGTTCTTGGACTGCCTCACCTCCATTGATCTCATCTTCCACCACACATCAACACCTGTCTGCCATGGTCATGCCCGTCAGTATCGTTCTTACCAATATTCTCTCCAGAATCTCTATTTAAAGCACCCTACTAACTGCACCTCTAATCCCCCAACCCCAAGCATTCCTTAATCAATGTTGATTTGGGTCCTCACTTGACTCTTCTCCCTTTCATCTTTTTCTCTTTGTTTTTTTTTTTTTTTTTTTTCCTTATCATTATTCTATATTCCTCTTTTCCTCAGCCATACTCACCTGACAAAATAAATGCTAGGCCTGACCCCATTTTTATTCTTTGAACGCGGCAGGCATATAGTTGCTCAGGAGCTGCGCTGTCCCTTCTTTCAGGCATGGTCTTGCTTCACATCGTCACATGAATCCCTCCCCTCCTTTACATTTCTGCTCAGTTGTGCCTCTGTCCACTCCACTTCAAGTGGTAGCTCCCTTGTTCCTTCTCATTTCCTAGTCCTGAATCCTGCTTTATTTTCTCCATGCTAACTAAGTACTACCCTATGTCCTACAGCTATTCCTTATAGAACAAGGCCACGTTCATTTCTAGCATGTTCCCAGCCCTTCACACAGCACCCAACACAGAGTGGGAGCTACACGTGAATGAATAAATAAGAGATAATGATTTTTCCTGAAGCGACTCTGAATCCTACATTTTAAGTCTCAGTTTCCATAAAGTGGCATCTTCTTTTAAAAATCAATATTGGCCCTTTCATGGCCTTACAATTAGCCAGAATAGATCACACAAACAGGATATCCAAGATTTCCAATTGATCCACAGGGAACACCTAAAAGTATCTAAGATACACAGTTGAAGACACTAACATAGCATATGAAGTCACCAATCCGAGATTAGAAGTCCCTCATGAGCCGCCCCTAATGCCGGGAGAGCACGTTTCCTGGCTTACGGGAAGGAGAGCTGGAGAAGGGGGAAGTGCCTCGTTCAGCTGGATTAGTTATTGGAAACTCTCTTTCCAGGGTCAGCCAGTTCTCCCAGATGCTGAGAGTCTGTGGTTGTCTGGGATCTTCTCTAGGGGTGTGAGATCAGAGGTGATGGGTCCATGGCATCCGCTCTTGGCTTCTGTCTTCAACCCCTGCCATCTGCTTAAATGACCAATGGAGGAGAAAGCGCCTTGGCTAGCAGAGGACAGATACGACCCTCACTGCCACCTGAAACAGAAGGCAAAACGAACCCCAGAGAGCTTCCCAGGGGAGGATCTTGGTCCCATGAGCCATCCCAACCCTGCCTCATGCTTGCTCAGAGTGACTCACTAAGCAACTGCCAGCATTTCTCTCTGATATCACAACTGTGTTTGATTAGGATCTTGAGTGAAATAAGCCACTCGCTTCATTGGGAATGTCTCAGAGCTAAAAGTTTCTTTCTATGCATAATTAATATTCTACCTCTTTGAAGATAAATTCTATCTATCCTACTCTGTAAATGGATCATTTCCCCTTGACTATTCCTATGTCATCTCTTTACCAAAAGTAAAACAAAATACAAAGAAAAAACAAAATGTAAAGAACAAATCTGCACTAAAAATGATTTACATTTTTATTCCCAATGTGAAAAGCTCAAGAATGTTTTTAATGCGTGTCCAGCTTGAAACCCGCTGCAAATGTCTTACAACATTTTGTAACAGGCTTTTCCCATCTGTGCTGAAAGCAGCTGATGATTTAATGCAAATTGTTATTGTTTCACAATCTCCCAACGATCTTTTCTATTTTGGATTAGCATTTGGGGTCTCGTTTGCATCTGCTTCAGAAATTCAACTGCTGGGTTTGACTTTTCGTTGTGGCCATTCTGTATTCTACCATATCCTACATCCCTCATGTTTCTGGGCCTACTCATTTTTAAAAACATGTTCACTGTCTTCAATCTCATATGACTGTTCATTTTCTCAACATTAAAACCCGACTTTACTGTCCTAAGAGTCTTAAAGAGTGAAGCCAAGGAAGCATGCCAGGAAGCAATGGTCACCAACAAGAGACTGTGGTGGAGTCTGCAAATCCAGATGGAAGCCTGGCATTGTCTATTTCAGTAGACATTTATAAATATATGACACCTTGTGCCTAATGTGTAGTAAGTTGTCCTATGTGTATATGTGTATGTGTGTCTAAATATATATACATATATAATTTTCAAGGGTATATTAATAATATTGTGATGAATAAAATTTATTTTTAAGGCATTACTAATTTCATAACCCTTTATACATTATGTTGTGCTTATTTTCCCCATCAATAAAAAGTATAATTACCAACAAAAAAGGAATTTTAAATTGTTACAACACAATTTTTGATTTTGATAAAACCTTTGTACCACTGTGAAGTGGTAACTGACAGGACAAAGGGTTTTATTTTGATTGAGCAGCTCACAAAGTCCTGGAGTCTTGTTTTTTTCAGGTGTAAATTTCAACCTTCTTTCAAGTGTCTGGGGACTCAAAAAGAAAAGATGAGAGTGTTTTGCAAATTGTAAAAGGCTACATAAATAGAGTTACCAAATAAAGTGGGAAACCAGAGGCGGCTTGTAGACTCCATTTGTGGGTTCAGACTTTGCGGGCATGCTTTGGTTGCGTGGATCATAGGGAGAGCTCCTTGGGCTCAGATGGATGACAAGTCAAGCAGATAAAATTCAGAAAAGCCTGGAAATGAGGTTGAAAGTCAGGGCATGTGTAGGGCAAATTCACTTTGAGTCCTCACAAGATGAGTTCAAAGGGTTGTTTTATTCCCCAATACCCTGAATTCATTGGCCAGCCCTAATCCGACCCATCTCTGGGTTGTTGGGCCCATGTTTTTGCCCATTTCATCTCAACATAAACAACCGTGATAATATGTTGCTGCTGACTGAATAAAAAGCACGTCAGATATGAACTGAACCCTGAAACCAGATCATTAGCCAAGGTCACGATTGGTTTAAAAATTTGTGTTGTTTTCCTTCCTGTCACTTGCCAGCAATACATGGCACTTTTCCCCCTTGTAGTTTGCAGTCAGCTGGGCCCTGAGCCATGCAAGACTGTTTTGAATGGCAAAACCTTCAAAGTTGTACTTAAAATATTTGCATCATAAAATCCCTCATGGAAGCCAAACTTCAGAAGGAGCCTTCTAGCAAGCAGCAGAACTTGCCTTCAGAGACAGAAGAATGGCTCCTGCTAACAGCACCATCTTCCAGCAGCTGATCCATCCAGGCTCGTGACACCCTGGGAGAATCAGATCATCGTGAGGCAACCACAGTGTCCAGGAGCACACTCCAAATGGCTTTTCTAAGCCAACAACAGTGTGAGATGACTCAGCAGTTCGTTGAGCAATTCAGAAAGAGTGTTTTTCACACATTTAATTGATCCTGAGAGCAAATAAGTGCTAAGCAAGAAAAATGAGTAATGGTTCCACCTCACTGTAGGAAGACAAGTACTTTGTTTCTCGCATTTTTCTCGTGTACAGTATTTGATAGACCCATATGGAGAGTGGCAGGCTAAGGTGCATAAAATTTGCTTTTAAGAACATTAAAGTCAGAAAATGATCCCAGCAGCTCAGGAGGCTGAGGCAGGAGGATCCGAGTTCAAAGCCAGTGTCAGCAACTTAGTGAAGCCTTAAGCAACTCAGTGAGACCCTGTCTCTAAATAAAAGACAAAAAAGGACTGGGATGTGGCTCAGTGTTTAAGTGCCCCTGGATTCAATCCCCAGTACCAAAAAAAAAAAAAAAAAAAAAAAAATCAGAAAATAAAAAGTAATCATTTAAATTTTAACACGGGAAAGGGAATAAAGAAGTTCTTAAGCAAAGGCTGCCTTATCTTAAGGAGCCCATAATGAACTCCTTTAAATGTGAACTTCCCTACTGTAGGATTTAGCCTAAAGAAATTAGATCTACCAACAAAGGGTACCCATAGATTTATACTTTGCTGAATGGGATATGAACACTGAGAAAGGAGAAGAGGGGGCATGAACACTGACTGGAAAAATAATGGATGTAAGAACTCATCTAATGGGAAAAGAAGTTCCTTCGACGGGGAAGGCAACAACAATCTTCCCTTTTACCCGTGAGCTCTGAACAGAATATCAGTTTCTTGTTTTTAAAAAGGAAAAAAGAAAACATACATTCAGAATTACAACTCTCATACCCCACACATTAAAAAAAAAGTCAATTTAATTCAACCAGCTTTGTGATCTAATCATTACTCAGAGCTGAAGGTGGATTTCCATTAAAGCATCTCCATCTCTCTCACTTTCTGACCTGTGAACGCTCTTATTAGCTGCCTTATTAAGATGATATCCTGTCTCTAAAGTAAGAAAAGAAGATTATCTCCTTACCTGACATGTCATCATTGGAGTAATCTTTGTTCAAAAAAAAAAAAAAAAAAGAAAGAAAAAGGAAAAAAGAGCCATTAAATAGACATTTAAATTTATGGCACACTATGCTATCCAAAGGAGGTTATTTATTGCTTAGAGGAAGTTAGTAGAACCTTAGCAAATGATCCTTCCATGACTAGCAACCAAAACCAGAGACAAAGTATTATCTGCTTAATTTTAGTTTGTTTTTGATTTAGGAGCAATATCTGAGTGTAAAGGACTCATGAGATAAAACAGTAGCATATGAAAATAGACAAATATGGAATTATACATCTTCTTCACATATGACACCTATGCCTGTATGTACAAATATGTGTATCTTTAAATAAAAAATACTGGAGTGGGGGGCGCAGTCTCGAGAGTGACCACCATATTTGGGTAAATCTAGAGCAATGACACGGGCCAGGAATCCACTGTAACACCTGGTCTCTCTCTTGTGGCTACCACCTTCTCAGACTCTTTCTGGTGGACGATCACAAAGAACATTCCTGAGAGAGAAGTCAGTCTGTTTGCATTTTTCACCTATTTTCAAAAGGAATTTGGAATAAAACCAATTGCCCCTACTTGGGGGGGGGGAAGCTCATTTATTTGGTTTGTTCTTTATGATTTGATACATTTTTTTGACTTTCTTGGTAGCAAATCTGAGAAGCCCACATCCTACTTTCCTCCAGTGGGACAGCTCTGTCAATTGGGGGATGCTTTGATCTCTGAGCTCCCTTTGTTCTTTCATTGTAGTACCAGGGAGTGAACCCAGGGGTGCTCAACCTCTGAGCCACATCCTCAGCCCTTTTTATATTTTATTGAGAGACAGGGTCTCACTGAGTTACTTCGGGCCTCACTAAGTTGCTGAGGCTGGCTTTAAACTCCTAATCCTCCTCCTCCTCAGCCTCCTGAGCTGCTGGATTACAGGTGTGTGTCACCATGCCTGGCTATGTGCTGCCTTTTTTCTGACTGACCACAAAGAAAGAAGGGAGGGGCAGTTCTTAAATATGATAGGTATATTATTGTTATGGATTGGATAAGTATCTCTCAAAGGTCCGCGTGTTAAAGGCTTGGTCCCCAGGGCGGTGCTATTGGGAGATTGTGGAACTTTTGAGAGGTGGAACCTAAGGGAGTGTGTCCTTGAAGGGGATTTTGGATCCTGGTCTCTTCCACACACACTCTCTCTCTCTTTCTCTCTCTCTCTCTGCTTTCTGGCTTGTGATGTGAACACTGGCTTCAACACACCCTCACAGTCTGATGTCCTAACCGATGGGGGTCACCCAATCTTTGACTTAAATCTCCAGTTCTATAAGCCAAAAGTAAACCTTTCTTTACTTCATTAGTAGCCTTGTTTCAGTATTTCGTTATATTGCTGTGATGCTAGTACAGTTATGTAATATTATTTTTACAATTTATGCTTTTAATGTAAATATTTATAGCTTTAATAGACTAAGAGTGCTAATAATGTCAGAGTGGAAATATCTTTTCTGAGGAATAGCTGTGTTATTCCACTTCCATCCCTATCTGAGTGTGGGCCACCTGCCCCCTTTTGTGGAATCAGGGCTTCGGTCTGAGGGTGCTGGGCAGAGGCCAGTGCACATCTGGCTTGGCGCTCCTCAGGGACACACTTTCCTAGGTGTTCCTCAAGTCCTTGTGAAGGAAGGGTTCTGGACCCAGGAAGTCAGTTCATTTAGACAAGATTGATTGGTGGGGTATATTTTCACTCCTCCACTGACTCATCTCTATTCCTACTTCTCTTCCCAGTGCGGCTCAAATTGTCAGTTTTAATCCACAAATCCCTTTGTGATTTGAGTCCCCACAACATTCTATATTACCTCTCCTGCTCTGCCTCTCACTGTCAGTTGAGATAAATAATCTGTGAGTTTTGGCATTTGCAATGGGCCTCCTGGTCAGTGAGAAAATTAACAAATCTGTCCATCTTCCCTTTTCTACTTTCCCACACCTGCCATGCACATCAGAACCCAAAAGGTGACATTTTCTTGGCTTGCCACATACCTCTACTTACTAAAGGTGATAGATCTTTGATTTGGTGACAGGATGAGGGCTGCTGTGAGAACCAACTGATGCTAGGCACCCCCACAAGCAGTGCATTTTAGATGGGTCCTTGCAAAGCCTGTCCTTAGGGTGGGAGCCACATCTATATTTGTGCACAGATGTGCCTAGGGATGTATTGCCCTTTACGCCTTTGGCACACTGTACAAATATTAGTGAACATTCATCTAAAAGAAACAGCAAAACCTTATTTAGTGATTTGGAAAATAACAACCAGGTTTGTTTTGGAAGTGGAACAGAATTTGGACCTTTCTCTGGGCTTGCAGTATGTGAGGCCAGGACTCATCTAAAACACCTGATCTGCCAAAACAACCCAAAAAGAATACCGGGCAGCAATGGAAATATTATGTAGCTTACTATATAATTCTCCTTTTATTCTGTCTTAACATCTTGGCTCTTTCAGTTCAGAATTCTCCAGGTTTCTTTATGTTGCCTGGATCTTCCAGTTGTCTATTAAGAAAGAGCTTGTGTCTTTTCCATCCCTGTCTCCTCAGGTGTCCAAATAAATAATCAATCACCCATTTCGATGTGTGCACACCAAAGATGTAAAGAAACTTTCTACTTTCACTAAATATGAAAAAAAATCACATCTGTTAATATACTTTAAAAAAAACAGCTAGGAAAGGTTCTACAGGAAAACTACAGACACCACAAAGAACAGGAAGAAATATGCCTTTTATTAGAGGTCTCATATGTACAGGGAAAGCTGTTTCTCACAGCTCAGGGAAGGCTGTGAGAAAGAGCCACTGTCATCCAAGGTCACCGTGCTTACATTGGTAACAACATTTAAACATTGCTGCACATTATTAACAAATAGAACCATTACACAGAAATGCAAAAGAGACACAGGTACGGGTTGACACTTCATGTATTTTCTAAAAACAAGTCGACACAAAAATACAATGTGCCAGTAAAAAAAAAAAAAAAAAATAGGCATATCAATACATGTCTTTTTTTCTTCTTTTTTGTTAATACGTTATGCTGAGCTTTCATCTCAAGCTTTTTTTTCACATCAGGATTCGCAGGCACTTTAGCAACCCAGCCATGGTTTACAATACAGAACGTTCAGACCGACAGATGAAAACAGGGAGCAACCGAGGGTCTGATGACCCGCACGTGCGCTAAAATATTGACATGAGAGCAATCTTTTGTAACCACTGTTTTGGGACACCCTAATGTTCTGTATGTAATATAAAATGGCTTTTCCCTTATTTGCTTTTATGTTTCATGGCAGAATTATTTAGAGATGTGGTATCACCAGGCAGGGATACGGTTTGTGGATGTACTAGACAAATATCAATTCCAAATGACCTTAAGAACTACAGAGAGATCCATTTTTAGAATCCAGAAATGACCACCTGATTTATCTTTGTCCCACTCAATGCCCTTCCTTCCAAACTGTCATAACAAAAACTGATTAAAATAATGACTGGGATGTACTGGCCCATACTCCTCCCAGGAGAATTCTTTTCTCAGCTCCCGGCTCCCTCCACATGGTTCCAGGTAGGCCCAGTGCTTCCTCCACCCAGGTCACTCCCATGTCCCTCGTTCCCTAAGCAGAGCTGTGCTGACTCAACACGTGTCAGGAACATGACTGAACAAGTGTATTTATAAACACAGACTAGAATTATCTCTTTATTGGTAATGTTGAGTTATAAGGCAGATACAAAAGGACCCCCCTGATAACCAAATGGTGTTGGAATATGGCTTAGCTTCTTTAATACAATGACGGAACTTTCCTGATACAAGGAGCTGAGAAAGAGAAGGGAAACCCACACTGATTACAGAGTACTATAAATGACTGTGCTGTGAAATCCTGGAAAGTCCCAGTTTCTGGTGTATGTCATCCACTGTCATCCACCAGAAACCGAGATGTCCCCTCGTAGCTAAGAGAACATAGAGGAATCAACAACACCCTCTTCAGCTTCATCTGTCACCACAAGTTGTATGGGACCGTAACAACAAAGCCATGGCCATCTTACGCATTGGGCCAAGAATCCTGGTCCTCCAGAGAGATGCAGAGTGTGTGGATGCCTCGAACAGATGATTGTCAGATGGTGGGAAATCCTTCCATGAAAGAGACACTTGAGACATAGTGGCAAAGACATTAAGGCCTTCCATTTCTTTGCCCACACTGCTTAAAGGCACTGATACCAACAACAGAAATATTCCATAGTACCATCAAGGTTTTAAAAAACTCCCAAAATACAAGTCTTTGTATGAAAATGTCCTTTATTGCATGACATGAAGCATCTGTTCTCCTCGTGCTCAGGAATAGAAGGGCCGCCCCTTCTCAGGAGTTTGGAGTCTGTTCAGTCTGGCGACCTGAGAAGGGGATGGGGGCACATCTTGCCGGAAGGGTCCCTTAGGAGGAGCGTAATTGGGGTCCTGGACTTTCTTATATGAGTCATAGTTGCTGGGTCCCTCAGGAGGAGGCTGCTTCTTCATCTGCTGTTCTTTCCGCCGCTGCTCCTGGCGGAGGAGCTCCTGGGTCTCCAGCATGACCCTGGCATTGAAGCCGTGCCCTCCCAGGTAGCCATTTCTGGAGCCTTGATAGCTGGAGTACCTGGGGTTCTCCTTGGCACTCTGGAAACCTTCACCAGGTGGGTAGTTCTGCTCCCAGGAATCCTGGGAGACGGAACTGGCGTTCTTCCTGCTTTGCCTAGAAAGCAAAGCCCAAAGGTTAGTGTGCAGGCTGAGAGAAGTGAAGAGAGGAAAGAAAGGAGAAGGAATGGGTGAAATCTGCATTTTCATGTTTTGACAAATTTTACCCTATGCTAATGGTACACTAGACACCATGATAGGGGCTGGAGAACTAAGGCAACTGTCCTCAGCAAGCTCACAGTCTCCGAAAAGTCAACAAATATTGAACAGGAAAGAGAAACATATTCGGCAGCTATTTGGAAATAGGGCCCTCCTCCTGCGTCTGGCTAGGTACTGTCTGCTTAGGGTAACAATATCTCCTGCAATTTAGACACATTGGCAAGGATGGGAGTATTAGAGATTTGGCAGTGTCGACTATAGCAATAATTGCTGCTTGCTTTAGAACGTTACGATTCAATTCTAAACAAGCAAAACAAATATTTTACACAGCTGCCACCATAATGCCAGAAATGCTAGCTAATATGAAGTACATGTAATGGATTACAATATGAGTTCAGTTATGAAAGATTTAAGTCTAAACTTTGTGATTAAAAATGCAACAGGCGGTCCCTTGAAGACCCACTTTCAAGTTCTATATGTCAGCAACTGGCACTCTTCAGAGCACAATCCCATCAGGATGGGAGAGCCTGAAGTCTGAAGGGTAAGCACTATTTTCTTACACACTTTGCCTTCACCACGGGCCAGGGTAACCTACTTAACTCTCTTTGTCACCCTAGGATTGGGAAATAAATCAGTCATCCAGAAATTTCAAATTCGAATCATTTCTACAATAAAATTGCACATGATTTTCAGGAAACATTATTGTTTCAAAACATCTTTAATTTACTATCAAGTCCCAAGATGCTTTTATGAATTTACAATAAGATTGGCTATGATAAAGTGAAACAATTTTGTGCCAGGAAGGAAGACATGCCCTAATTTTTTTGCCTTGAAAATGGAAGATGGGGGAAGAGACGATTGAGTATTAAAGCAAAATATATTGCTCCATTTATCAATAAGAAAATCATTTGGTGATAGTACGCATTGCTCAGCCTTTTACATCAACACACACAACATGGCTAAATGTTCAAAAAGACTCCTGCCTGTGGAAGGAAAATAAGGTCTGTGAAGCCACCGGGTTTCCCACAGGAATGGAGCAATTTGCATTTTTGAACATTTTGGACTGCCAGCAATATGGTTTGGGATGGAATCTGCCCATTTTCCATATGGCCTAAAATGTAGCTGGGGATGTTTTCAAAAATGGAAAATGAACTTAATGTCCAGCATCACCTCTGGATCCAACTATGATTAATTAGACAGTCTACAGTATATCTGTCTGGCCCTCTTTCAGTGGGAGTGAGGCCATTTGTACCATCAGCCCAGGAGAGAATCCTTAGATTTGATGGAAGAGTTTATTTGCCTAAAGCACTGATTATCTTCACTTAAAAAGTCATAAATTAATCTGCCTAGAGACATGAATGATGGAAAGTGTCAGCAAGAAACCAGGGATTTGACATTAATCATGAAACTTTAATTAAAACAATGAACTTGTTACTGATATCAGAGCAACAAGGGGGGATTCCTTTATGAGTTGGTTATCAATTTGGAGATAATCAGAAATAGACTGCAGAAATTTCACCTCTTTTTCATTCCTGTCCTACTGAGACCCAGGAATGCCCTTCCTTCCCAACTCCTGAGGCCTGGGGCATCACTTTATGTAGTTGTACACCGCTGAGTTCAATTTTGGATCATCCCAGAAAGATACGATGTTACTATATTTAAACACATTGAGAATTCACTAAGATTTATTAGGGATAGAAATTATGATGATGTGAGAGAATGAATTTCTCATAGCCAAAATTTTCTTCAAATTAATCAGTTTAGAGAGAAGGAAGCAAACTGCCCTGAGGTTTGAAAGAAAGTATGTGGGGAAAATGCACAGATCCACACAACACACACACACACACACACACACACACACACACACACACACACACGAAATTTCTTGGTAGGGAACCTACTGGTATCAGTAAGTTCTTGATTAAGGAAAGGATGGATGATGAGTTGACTGAAGAAATCAAGAAAAGGAAGCAGACAATAGAACAGGAAAACTAGACTTTCGGGCACTATTCCATAAGGGGACAGTGCCTAAGGAACAGACAGACATAGGTTCAGATTCTAAACCTGCCACGTGGCAGCTGTGTGACCCTGGGGAAATTACGCTCACTGGATGAAAGTGACCTTACCTGTGAAATGGGTATATTTGACTTTATAAGGTTGTGGGGGACAATAAATGAAATATCACACATGTAAAGTGCTTAGAAAAGTGACTACTGTGCCTTTAGCACTGGAGAATCAATTTGAAGACAGTTACTTTGCCTTTAAGATATGGATCTCAGTTTTAGGGGGCATCTTTTAGACCAAAGAAGAAAGCTAAACAACACAATTAACTTTCCCTTCCTTGTTCAGAAGTGTTGGGTAGAGATAGAGACACTGGAGAATAAGTAAAGAGCCTGTAGTAAGGAAGGACAACTCCACACTTCCACAGAGATTAGAAGAAGTTCATGCTTGGAGACTGAGATATCTCTGCAGCCCCAGGATCCCTCAGTCGAAGGTCACTAGTGCCAACAGAAAAAAAGCATCAATCTCCTTAAATCTGATTTCTTTACAACCAACACCTAGGTTCCTTTGATCCCACAAAGAGCCCACTGGAGATTTCTAAATCCACTTAACACACATATCCAGGTCTGGCAATAATTATCTCCTAATGTTTACAGTGGCCTCCAATAAGGCCTGAAGACCATTGTCATGTAGAGGACATAAACCAAAGATCTAAAGACCTAAGGAAAGGATATAGGAGGACATAGAAGGGTGAAGAAAGAAAAAGACTGAAGCTGAAAAGCTGACAAGCAGGCTGCAGATGTAACAAACGGGTCTGGTGGGAAGAACGCGTGAGGGCGCAGAGAGGCAGCTGGGAGGGAGGCATGCACAGCAGAGGCGTTCAGCAGACATGCAGCCGAGGCAGGGGAGAAAGAAGAGGAAGCATCGAGCAGGAAAGGAAAACAGGAAAAGTACTGAATCAAGGACCATAAGTGCCCTTCTCTCATCGACTCTGCCTGCCTGTACCTTGGCTCAGTGTGAGAGCCGCCTTTTGGGTACTAAGGCAAGGAACTAATTTAGGAATCAAAAAAAGGAAAACATCCTAGAGTCTGATTGAGAATCCAGTGAGGGGCCACTTGGGTCCCCTTTCCTCTCAAACTAGTGTTACCACCTGGCTAGTGTTTCTCCCTGCATTTCAAAATGTGACTTGAATTCTGCCCGTGGATTTCCTTAATTACAGTTAGAATTCACAAACTAGTCTGGCCCATATACATTCCTCTAATTCAAACCACCTTATCTAATGCAACTGATACAAAGACCTGACCATTTGTTTTACTTTATGCTCCACTTTGTTACTGCATGTTTGTGTATGTGTGTGAAATCTTTTTGGTTTCAAATGCCATACCAACTTGTTTAGACAAAACTCTGCTAATTGTCAACATCCGAAAGGCAGAGGTCAAGTGTCTCTGAAGAACAGCACATGTCAGAAACTTGGACGTGACCCAAGCTCATGTAGGTTGTTCCAAGTCCCCCTCTGACCTGCTGGTTGAGTCCTTCACCTTCCTTCAGATGGCTGCACCACACGCAGCCTGTTTTAAGTGGCACTGCTCGGTGAGGAATGAAGCTGGGGCAGGGCTGTCCATTTCTTACCTTCCTCACAAATACCAAGATTCACACTGAGAAGTTATTCTCTAAAAGAAGAGAATTAAGAGAACATTATGCAGAAGGCTCCCAGCCCCTTTTGCCGAAATTCACATAACTATTTTGGGGATGTCTGCTTTTCTCATATCTAAATAGAATAAAATGACTCAAAATAGGGAGCTACAATTAGCCCAGAGGGAAAGTTTCTTTTTTATTGTGGGAAACTCTAAAAAGCAGCAGTAGTACTAGCAATCGCAGAAGAACCTCTCCAGTGTTTGTACATGTGGGTAGTCTACTCATGCTCCTAGGGGCACGGGACAGCGCGAGAAGGAAGAGATGCAAAGGAGGAGTGGGGTATAAGGGTAGTAAAGGAGGGGTGAAGGGTGAAGAGGGACACAGCTGCATAATTAGGGTGGATAAAAATTAATACTTTGAATACTTCAAAGTAGCTAATCGTTTTCTGAATGTTTAATACAAATGACATACATCTGAGATGGCACACATGCCAGTTACCCTGATCCCATCATTCCACGTTACATACACTATTGAAAGGTCACACTGTACATCAAAAATAAGTACAATTACTATGTGTTAATTTAAGATGTTAATTAATTAAAAATAAACAGTGAAGGGGGAAGAAGAAAACTTGGATAAAAGGCTCAGTTCAGACTATAAGAGCTACTTTGGAATGTGGCCAGCGCAAGCCCTGTCACCTCGTTGACATTCTTCCGCTTC
The DNA here is from genome assembly GCF_902686455.1 of Sciurus vulgaris. Taxonomy (NCBI): domain Eukaryota; kingdom Metazoa; phylum Chordata; class Mammalia; order Rodentia; family Sciuridae; genus Sciurus; species Sciurus vulgaris. The sequence goes on along the minus strand of NC_136473.1, from coordinate 39,678,154 downwards.
CCAGTCCTCAGATCCTAGTATTTCTCTTCCCTCCCAAGGGTCCTGCTTTCCAGGCTCTCCCCACCAGCATCTCTCCTACCTCCTTTCCTTAATCCTTTACATTTGTCAAGTTCCTTCTCTCATTATACATACTTTGTTATAGTTCTCCTTCCTTTCTTGTAAATACTCTTAAACATACCTGAAATACATGAAGCCAACACTTTGCCAATACAAACAAGAACACTGTGCCCTGCAACTCCATTCACACAAGCCACATGCCATGGCTCACCTATGTGGCTGTAGAGTCAGGACCACACAGCTATGTCAATTCATCCACAATGTCACCTTTTCAATTGAATGTAAGCCAGACAAGCTGGAAGAAGGGAACCCTTGTGTATAATTCTTAAGGTGTTTAGCATTCTGTACTTGGAAACAAAAGCCCTTGGTAGTAAGGTGGATCTTATAAAATAAAGGTTTAGGGCATGTGCAAGTTTGGGTTTCAATTTTGGCAAAAGAATTTAACTAGCTGTGTGAACTTGGGGGAAGTTACTTCATGTCTCTTGTTTCCTTACAAAACAAGACAATTCCCAAGAACCTGTCCAGAACTAAACTTCAATAACTCTTACCTAGAGTAGGCTAAATAACTGCTGGTGGGTAATCTAGTACTTAAAAACAATTTAGTGCTCAAAGGAGATAGAGTCTTATGGATTGAAAAAGAACAACTGAAGGAGTCAGTCTTTGGGGGATGACACTTGTCTTGGTGGACACTTCCATTCACACCCACACTCCCTTGGATGACCCCTGCCAATGTGAAGTCCCTCATGTTGTCATAGTGATTGTTTAAGGGGACTCACCTCACTTTTATTAGAAATTGGAAAGTGACTTTTACATGGGTCAGTCAAGTATACACAGATAAACATCTTCCTCCTCCCAAAATTGTTTCCTTTGACTTCATAAAAAGTTACTTCACATCAATATGGCAACTGATCTTTTAACACTCAAACTGTATTTGTTTCCAGGTTTTGAAATAGGACAATAAATGTTTATAATCATTGTGACTATAGTAATGACTTGTTTGGGAAAGTTTGAAAAGTTGAATGTTTTTCAACACTTTTATTCTTAACCACATATTGTCTGGAAGAAATACTTCCATGGCTATTAGTGGAAGTAATTAGTGGAAGTTGGTCTTGGGGACCAGTCACCTGAGAGCCTTCCAGTTGTTTCACAGAGAACATTTGGAGCATGGATGTGTTTCCTGGGAGCCTAGTACACAACCTTTCTTGGTTGTCACTAAGGAGTGGAACACCCCCAGGACTCTTTTTTTTTTTTTTTTTTGTGGTGCTGGGGATCGAACCCAGGGCCTTGTGCTTTCTACCAACTGAGCTATCTCCCCAGCCGCCCCAGGACTCTTTTAACACGCGAGCAACAGCCTGGATAGCAGGACTGTAAGAGAGTGAAGTTAGTGACTACTGATCCCACAAAAGTTAAGTGAATGAACCACCCACTCCTTCTCTCTTTTTACCAAGTTCTAGCTGTACAAAGCATTATTCATCCAAGTTACTTAAGAGCTAAGCAAAAGAAGAGTTATCTTCCCATTTTTCAGATGTTGGAAATGTTTTTTTTTTTTTTTCTGCCGCCACAGAGAAAATGGCAGAGTCAACACTAGCACTTCAGGGACGTCAGGCTTTCTGAGCGCAGTCTCCCATTTGTCATGCTGCTTCCCTTTTGGTTAGGGAGCTGTTGGGTAAAAACGTAGGCATTTTCTGAAATCCCTTTCTTTCTAGTCTTGCCATAAGGTAAGATGCATTCTCCCTGAGCTAAGCGACCATCCATTTACAATTCCACTGTGACTACAGAGGCAAGTTGGAGAAGCCAGTGCAATTTGGGAAGGAGTGGTTTTTGCAAGGCCTGGTCAGACCTGAAGACCTAGGCACCAGCGCTTACCGAGGCAGGGAACTGTACTGGCGCTGGGCCTGCTGGAAGCTCTCACGTTCTTCTTGCCGCTGCCGCTGTGCCTGCACCTCTACGGACACCGAGTGCCTGCCGCTCTGTGCTGCTGGCCGGGAGCTGGGCTGCAGGAGAGAAGCACAGCCTCTTACCAAGACCGGAACTACAATGCACATCATGTGACTGCTTACTCAAAAGCACGTTTTCTTTCTTTTTTTTTGCAGTGCTGGGTATGGAACCCAGGCCACACCCATGCTAGTCAGCGCTCTATTACTGAGCTCCACCCCCAGCCCTCAATTTCAATTCTTGTAAATTAAGAAATATTTTGCAAATTCTGTGAATTTTTCTCCCCTCAAATTAAGTTTCTTTGAGAAAAGGGGCATGTACTTGCCCTTTGGAGCTCCCAATACTCCATCTTAAGGTTTAAACAGGAGAAATCAGTCTTGCTAATCTTCTCAATATGGTTTGTTAAACACAGACATGAGATACCAGTTTACAACCCTTGTGTATACAGTAAATACAGAAAAGTAGGTTGCTCAGAAGACTAAAAGAAGTTAATGCCAAAAAATTATTTGCTGTAGTAACTCACAAAAGTGGGAAAGTCCACAGGTCCACACTTTAAAGTTGGCTGTTGTTATGGTTTAGATATGTGGTGTGCCCCAAAAGCTTATGTGTGAGACAATGTAAGAATGATCAGAAAGCCACAATCTAATCGGTGGATTAGTCCACTGATGGATTAACTGGATGGTAACTATAGGCTGATAAGGCATGGCTGGAGGAAGCAGGTCACCTGTGGTGTGGCTTTAGGGTTCATATTTTGTCTCTAGTGAACACAGTCTCTCTCTCTCTCTCTCTCTTTCTCTTCTGGTTGCCATGTTCTTTCTCAGCTGCTTCCCTTCTCCATGCCCTTCTTCTGAGATTCTACCTCACATCCAGCACAAAACTATGGAGTTGCCTGACCAACTGTGGACTGAACCTTTGAAACTGTGAGCCAAAATAAAAATTTCCTTCTCTAAATTGTTTTTGCCCAATCTTTTGGTCACAGCAACACAAAGGCTACCTAGAATAACTGTGCTGGTGAATTTTTGGGGTACTTTATATATAGCCTAGCAGTAGAAAGCAATATAACTCATTCCCCCTTCACTACCAGAAGATAGGACCTAAAGAGAGATTTTAAATCCTCCTGGCCAGTTTGGTCAGTTTGGCCAGCAGGTCATCTTTTGATTGGTAATTCTCACCAAAACTGGATTATTCAATTTGCACACTGTGCTGTGTAAATGGAGGTCCTGTGGATGTTTTTAGTTTTCGCTGACAGTTGTTAGCTTACCCTCTAGAGCTGACCTTTGGAAATGAAAGTAGCTCTGCTCAAAATAGATGGTGATACCTCTATCTTAACAAAACATCTAGTAACAGTTTATCATTGCATCTGTGGCCAGGACCCTTAAGTCATCCTTTCTGACACTTGCTAACCTCTGTTCCCCTTTGTGTTGAGCAACATCGTGCAACAGGCATATCTACGTGAAGAATGTCTGTTAAAAACATGTTATTGATTTTCTTCTGGAGTTGAAAGCCAGTGGCAGACTTTAACTCAATAATAATTTTCTAAAATAACAGAGTCTTAGCATTCATTTGGACAGTGGTTAAAATAACATGGCTCCTCTGGTTGGCTTTGTTTGAACAGAAATTAAGCAACATCCATTGTTCTCTTTCTGCCAGACCAGCATTATCTTATTTGTTGGTAAGCAATAATGAGGCAATATCCAGGACAAAAATTTCTAAGCATATGGGTATAGTCAGTGAGCATATTAAAACTATCCTGATACAAAAATAATGTGTGAAAAGATTAGGCTTTACAATACCCCGGTCTCTACTAGTGGATGTTTATAACCACACTCATTGGGACAAATGTGTGTTCAGAGACTCACTGCACAACTCAGTTCAAATAACACATCAGTGGTGCCTTCAGCAAGAAAAACACTTCTCTGAGTGAGATTCTGCTTATGCAAACAAAGCATCAACCAGTTGTTCATCAACTCATTAAAGGAGACAGACATTTACTTCCATTACAATTGCTGAGGCTCACTGAATAGGCTACTGAACTGTTCATGATGTTCGTGGTGAGCCATAGGAAGATTGAGGGAAGCCACTGGACAGAGGGAAAGCAAAGCAAGGAAATACTACACAGTTCCCATTACACCCTCAAAAAGAACCATTTTCCTTTCCTTTTCATTCAGCATAAGCATCTACATGTGTCAAGCAGTCTTGAAGGATGTGGCATTCTGCAGCAGGATTTAGTAACCAGCTTTTTAAGCTCATGCTGTTCTGTGACACACTGCTTGCGGAGATGTGAAAAGAAAATGCAAGGTCTTGTAGAAATTTCAGGTGTATTTTTAAGCTGTTTCTCCAAGTAGCCTGAAATTTTTTTTTTTTTTTTTTTTTTCTAACAGAGAAGAAAGAAGTTGAAGGGCTTTTGTTTCTCCAACTGTGTGTTTTCTGACACTGTTCAGCTCAAATCTTGCCAGCTGCAGGCATCTACTCGGATCCTGATGAATTCTAGTTAAGGAAATGATCAGCATTTGGAGCCCATAAACTTTAATTGAGTAAATGAATCTGGTATTAGCAAAATGACATATTTCAGGCTACCATGCTTAATATCATAAAATATGAATATCAGTCTCCCTATTAGTATTTTATTCCATTTCTCTTTCCAGAGCATGCATAAGGGTAGGTTAGTTAAGATAATTACCGTTATCTTTAAGATGAAACTCTAATGGGCCACACATTTTAAGGAAGACTGCATTCATGACCATCCCATAACAGTAACTCAATAAAATCATTCTGGCATGTTTTACACTTGGCCTTAATTAAAAAAAAAAAAAAACAAAAAAACCCTCTCTATTCACAATTTCAATGAAGACCTCATAAACATGTAAATCATGGGAAATTTTAAATTGGTAATCCTGTCTTTAAATACAATGACTTCAGTTCCTATGGCAGAGACAAATTCATACATCTGAATGCAAAAATCACAAAATTAAAAAAAAATAAACCTCATTAACTGCACATTTTTAAAGAAAGCACCATCGATGACTGTAACACCAAAGTAATAACTGCACAGGGAAATGCATGTGTAGGCATAATTGTGACAATCCTGGGGATTCTTCAGAGAATAAGGCAAAGCTCTGTTTTAGAAGTACAAATTACAAATAACCCAGGCCTTATTTGTGATGGGATGGGTAACAAAAAATAACCTTTTAAATAAGAAAAAAAAAAACTGCTAAGAATGCCAAGGCCAGAATAATTACAGAAGGCGTAAAACAGAAATAAATATGATTATTATACAGTATTCTGGAATCTCTTTATGCCTTACTTTTAAAACCATAAGTAAAAAATATTTCTTTACCATGATTATAAAGAGAAAGTATTTGATATTTGAGAAGGCTGCACAACTTTGGTATCATTTTGAGTAAAATAAAATATAAGAAATATCTTCCATGTAGTGTTTCAATAAGTTAGTCATTAAGTAAGCATTTCTCTCAACTAATTAAAATCTTACTTTTCCAAAATAAAAATAGAAACTTCAAAAATAGAAATACAAAACAAAATAGTTAATAGACTAATGAATAAAAATAACAGTGCAAAGTTTCAGTACTAATTAGAACTAGGTAACATTGTAAGACTCTTTTTTACAGCTTACTATAGAAGTATGTTGTCCTAATAAAGTCATTACTGGTTTACTAACCTTTACATAAAATATTCAATAATCTTTAAAATAGCCAATTTTCTTCATAAAGACAGAAAAATAGTGTATAAGTATGTGCATTTTTCTATATATGCAAATACAAGTGATCATTTGAAGGTTTTCGTCAAAATTATGAATAATAAATCTTCAAATTTTCACACATGACCAAAGGCACATGTAGAAAACAAAATAACAACAACAAAAACAACAACAACAAAATACAAAGTTTCTGTGCTTTGGATGCAAACCTATAATGAAAGATTATGATGAGAATAATGTTGATGATAATAATAATAATAAAATCATCAATTATATCCTTTTAAGATTGAGAATCCTTATTTTAGCAGTCCCAATGTTTTGTGACTGCACAATGAATTCCTTAATCTGATAAAAATGTCAATTTAAAGATTCGGTACAGGGGAGAAATAACTTTTATGCACCAAATCATGAAAAGAGTAAATTATTTACTTAAAAGTCATTGCTAATATTGATAATTATTTTCTATGGTAGACTTTTCACAACTTTTAATCACTATAATATCCACTTTTGTCTATCTACCTGGCTTCTCAGCCCTCTACCCCACCATATCAATTGAATTGAGGGTTTTGAAAAATGTTGAAATTCTTAATTGCTACAGAGAACCTGAGTCATGGCTCACATATCTGCAGAGTACACCCTTCTCACTTGTAAAGCTTTTATAAATGCACATTTTGGTTTTGACACAGTATTTGTCTATCTCATCTTTCTCATTACTGTTTGGGTCTATTTGATTTCCTCACTTTAAGCAACAGGTACATTGAAAATTAAAGAAAAGTTCTACAGAACAAGCCAGGCCCTTTAATGTCAGGTGCTAATGGTAGCCAAAGGCCCCTTCGTGAGCTCCCACCACCCCAGCCCTCTACAGTAGAATAGCCCATGGGTCATGGGAGGTTTGGCTGGGGAGAGAGTTCATGGTGCTAAAAATAAAGAGATCTACTTTATAGAAGTATAGAGGCTCTATGGGCAAAGGGTACCCCTTTGCTAAAAGAATGGTTTCTCCAGGTTTATTTCTAGGGCAGGTGATCACCACGTTTGAGCTGGGGTCACACTACAAGGCTGTTAATGAGGCCGCATTTTTGAGTCAAGGCATGGAAACTGCTATGAAGAAATGATAGCATATACCTTTCAAGTCTTAAAAAAGATGAAAACAAAGGAAGACCACCATTTTCTCAAATCCATAGGCTTAGGGAAGAAATCTAGAAGTGCAGAGTGGCTGTTCACTGTAATTGGCTCACCAATTAAAACAGTCAAAACCCTAAAAAGGGTAAAAAGAGCTATTAAGGTCCAGGAAAATGGAGGAATGGGCAGATTTTGTTATTTGTTTAAAGACAGCAAGGAAGAAAGCAAGCTTGGGGGAGAAGAGGATGTTCAGAGTGCAGAGTGTCAATTTTCTACCTGCAGGACTAAACTATTTTCAGTCACTACCAACCTGAGATGGAAAGGATTTAGCAATACAGCTATTAAAGGATTCATTATCCCATCTATCAATCGTCTCAGCCAGCAAGTCTTCTTGTGGGCAACACTCGTATCTGCAAAGTTTTAACAGCCTACGGTACTTACATGTGCAGCCTGCAATTTAATTCTTTTAAAAGCAATGTGAAGTCCTGTCCATATCTGAGCTATGTAATAATAGCCCTACCCTCAGCTATTGTTCCATTATCTTAAGACAGCCTGAAAGCAACTTGCTGCTTTATTTAGATTGCACCTGGCACTATGTGAGGAAGAAGTTGCTTTTCCTTCTTCTCTTACTCAACTTGGGGGAGAACTGACTTCACTTATGGAGCTGAGGAAATTTTCTGGGCCTCTGCTCATCTAAAGGCCTTTTGTGCCACAAATCAGCTCCCTCAGGCCCAAACATTATTTTGAACAAAGCCCATGAGCAGGTGCATTCCATACCGCTAGAGTTTATAGAGCCCATTTTCAAAATAGATGAATTGAAAAGGGCTACTTGGATGAATTTTCTGCAGCATCCTACCCTGTATGTACAGTAATTGGCTTGAATATTTTTCTATGTGACACATCTGGTTGCACTTTGTGTGTGGGCATTTCTAACAAGCATGACAATTTCGACTAATATGGTCTAAGTTGTACACACAGCTTGAAGATGAGTTTGTGGCTCCATAAAGCTAAAATGATCACAAACCACTCCAATGGGTGAGATCATGCTCTCATCCTTTCCAAACACAGTGACCTTGCAAGGTGAGAAGACGCAGGGGAAGAGAGAAAGGAGTCCAAGATACTCAAAGCTAATTTTGTACAATGGATAATAAAAACTATATGCCAAATTACATTTTGAACTGAGCAGCTCTTACTAAGGTAACAATGAAAATTGGTATGAAAATTAATACACTAAGCAGAATTACAGTCACTTTAAGCTCATTTACATGATCAGTAGACTGGAGAGTCCACAGCAAGATCCCAATTGTTTGGAAATGAAAAAAAGGAAAGAAAAGAAAAGGTCAACTTCCGACCCACAATTTAGGAAATTATTCCATTCCCAGGGTAATAAGCCTGTCATCCAAGTACTAATTCCCTGCTCACTCATTACAGGAAACAATAATATAAGCCAAGTTGTCTGTCTAAAAGTTCCAATGGCATTTTGATATACAAAAATTTGGCCTACGACCTTCAGTAGTTGAGTTTCCAAATGTATAAGATTATCTCAAATATTTTCCCTAGAACAACTGCTCATATTAAGTAGATAATATAGAAATATGTCAATATATTCACTACTCTTATTTAAAAGAGGCTTATTTAAAATTTTCCAAAAAAACAGAATTTGAATGATTTTTACTTCTCTTAATGAAAAGCATCTCGTGCTAAGAAGTAGGAAACCCTCATTTAGCCTGGAACTTAGAGATCTTGAAGGTGATACAATGTCACCAATCAGAAATAAATTCATGAACCTTAGTTCCCAAAGATATGTTTCTCTACTTCTCAAACTTAGATACTTAAAATATATTCCAAGAGGGGTTCTTTCAAGCTTTCCCTGTCTACCTAAAACTTGTTTGGGCCTCTCTCCTATGTGCCTGTTCCATGCTTACACATCATGTCCCTTCTACACTGTACAGTGTCCCTCTTCTTTGTATCAGTTCTACTGTGGGGTTCCTTCCCATCATTTTTCTTATCGCTAAGCATAATACTGGACCAGACTACTTGATGAATTAAATAATTTGTTAAAAAATAAATTTTGCGAAGATCTGGTTGGAAATACTTCTCCGGTAGAGTAAGATGGCCTAATGCATGGTAGAGTATGGGGAATGATAAGCCACTGTGTGTGACAACTGTTTCCACCTGTAGTTGCTGTTTTCTTCTTTGGGTTGACAATGTGCTCTTCACTCTTCTCAGCTCCTTTGTAAAAATATATGTCATTAAGAACATATTTATCATAGATCACAAAAATATCCTGCTTTAAAACATCTAGTGGGAATAGATGGAGTCAATTATGTCAAAGGATAGGAGGAGATGAACACAATCCTGTCCTGTTGCTACCATGGAAATGACTTGATTTACTTAATCATCTAGAAAAACAAGCTGACTACCTTAGGAAAAACACCATGGTTGGCACTATTGTTGCAGAAGACAATTAGATATTTTTATTGATATTAGACTTGCTATCTATAGCCATACAACCCTGAATGCGCCTGATCTCGTCTGATATCACACTTGCCAAACTTGTTTTATAACCTCCCCAAATCAGGCAAAAGAGTGATTTCATGAGTTATTTTTAGTGCAGGATGCTGTTCCCATATTGCCAGTTGCCTGTTTTAAGGCTCCAGCTTCCTTTCCTCAACTAAGGTGAATCCTTTCAACCTAGTACTGCTTTCCTTCTCCTTTCACTCTCAAATTAATCTTCCTCAACTCTAATCCCTTAATCAGAAAACTTTACAGATTTCTTGTTTTATGTAATTTATTGGGAGTGTCAGGTATTAGGACCAAAAAGGATCTCAAAGACCATCCAGACACTAGAACAGTGTGCTTCTTAATGTCAAACATGTGTACATTGACTTGGAGGCTTGCTAAAATGCAGATCCTTGGGCCCCACCAGAGAGGTTCAAATCTAGTGGGTCTGAAACAGGGTGTTACAATGTGTGTTTCTAACAAGTTTCCAGGTGAGTGAAGATCTGACCTGTGGACCACAATTCGAGAAGATCTGATCCCAGCAGCAGTTAACTGGATCCACAGCGGACTCTACATTCAACTGGCGGAGCCCTGATTGTGTCTGTTTCACCCACCCAGCTGCCTTTTTTCCCTATGATCACAGGGTTTAGTAACTGACTATCACTTAATCTAATCTTCCTTGCTCACAAATAAGAAAACTGAAGCCTCAAAGGCCAGGCCATCTGGCTAGTGGATCAATGTTCTGTCCTGGTACCATCCCTTTTAGGTCTTTTAATCTAGCATCAAAGCCTCCTATTACTTTTCTACTTTTTTTTTTTTAATTGTAAACAAATGGGATACATTTTGATTCTCTGTACACAGAGTAAAGTCATACCATTCATGTAATCATAAATTTACACAGGGCAATGTTGTTTGATTCATTCTGCCATTTTTCCCTCTTTCCCCCCACCTCACCCATCCCTCTTTTCCCTCTATACAGTCCTTCCTTCCTTCATTCTTGCCCCCCTCCCTAACCCTAAACCTAACCCTAACCCTAACACTAACCCCTCCCACCCCCCATTATATGTCATCATCCGTTTATCAGCAAGATCATTCTTCCTTTGGTTTTTTGAGATTGGTTTATCTCACTTAGCATGATATTCTCCAATTTCATCCATTTGCCTGCAAATGCCATAATTTTATCATTCTTTGTGCCAGAGTAATATTCCATTGTATATATATGCCACAGTTTCTTTAATCTCTACTTCCCCTCAAAGTAACCGACCCTCAATTCTACTTCAGGTGGATGGTTTATTCTTCTACAAATAAAATAGGATCATTTGTTTTACTTCAATTCTTTTTTCCTAGCTTCTCAGAAATGCAGTACAATTAGTTCTACTTCCAACACTTTATCCAAACTGGACACATCAACCTTATTGGCACTAATCTCTCTGTTTCTGTAACTCACATACACAGAAGACGGGTCTTAGATCTCAACATTATCCAGAATTTTGGGACCTTCAAGATCCTGGAATCCAAAAATATATACTGTCTTGACTATAACTTCCTAGATTTGAAAACTCCTAAACTTCTGATCCCTCTTTTCATACTCCCAAAGCTATCAGGCAATCCTTCCTTGAGGTACACTTTTCACCCCGCCCAGATTAGGTGATGCGACACCAGTATCTCACCAAGACTCTAGATTGACTTCCCTCTCTGCCATGTCTATCTTACCAATCTCCATCAGAGAATTAATCTACAAATTTGCTTTTCTTTATTCCCATTCCTCTAAGCATTGTTAGTCATGGTTACCTTACTATGATAATTAGACTTTATAGTACTCAGAACTAGATTTTTCTACCTTAGGCAGCTTATTTGTCTCTAACTGACTCACTCTGGAGTTGCCCAAAGAGATTCTTTAAAATCCCCATCATCTGAAACCCAAGTCTGTTATTCCCAGAGGTGCCATCATTTCTAGAGAAAAATATAAGAAAAGGACACAGGTATGGCATCAAGAAAACCATTTGAAGTTTTGTTCTAGAAAGATTACTCTGAAGACTGTGCAGAGGGTAGACTAGAATAGAAATATAAATGGATAAATCTGTGATTTGACAATACCCAAGAGGGATAAGGGAGAACTCAAGAATCAAGAATTAATCGGGTGTTGTGGAACACACCAGTAATCCCAGGGTCTTGGGAGGCTGAGGCAGGAGGATCTCAAGTTCAAAGCCAGCCTCAGGAAAAGTGAGGTGCTGTGTAAGCAACTCAGTGAGAACCTGTCTCTAAATAAAATACAAAATAGGGCTGGGGATGTGGCTTAGTGATTGAGTGCCTCTGAGTTCAGTCTCTGGTACCCCCCCCCAATAAAAAAAAGAATCAAGAATTATTAAACATTGTACTTTATGCCTCACAGACACAAATAGTGATGTGTTCAACTTAGTTTGTCTCTGATTCTGATGTTTCTATAGAAAAATATTTACTAACTTAATAAAAATATATAGTTGAAAGCACGAATATTTTTGCTATGTCTTGTCATAAGGCTAATTAAGCCTATTATGCAATGGACAGATGGTGGAACAAGATATAAAATGAAATTAACAATGATGAAACCCAGATGGAAATGAGGGAAAGGTCAATATGTTAAAGGTCAAAGAAATTTGGCTTCATCTCTTCTTATTTCTTAAAGGACTGAGGTCATAACTTTGGGGCCTTTCCTGCAGGGAAGCTGTAGGACTTTCATTGCACTAAAGAACCACATACTAACCCATGGTTGTTCAAAGCTATAGGTGCGTCGCCGATCTTCCACATCTTCGTCCTGCTTTGCCTGCTGAAACTCTTGCCGCAGACGCTGTATCCGATCGTGGTTGCTAGGAGTTGATCGGTTGCTGAAAGAGAGAAGGGACAACAATGAACACCCTTCAGAAATATCTGTGAATTGCAGTTGCTAGGGAAAATGGCAACTTGCTATGAAAGGATGTTATTTAAGAGGAAATGGGTTTTTAAAACAGTATCTGGGCATTTAAAATATGTTTTCATCTTGTTCTTAACAATTTGTGTTTATTGTAGTTATTCCAGACAGATATCAAAGAGGATAAGTGGTATTTTTAGATATTCCTTTCCCCACCACACCAATCTTTAAAAGCCTCATCTCCTTTTTGTAATCTGGTAAAGTGCTGGCAGTGAAGTGGTTTTGGAAAGTATGTGGCAGAGATACCAGGGTCCTGTCCTGGCTCCTCTACTGTCTTAGACTCTGAACTCAACCCTTCTGAACTACAGTTTCTTTATATGTGAAATGGAGATAATTTTGTTCTAGATATCATAGTTGCGATAATTAAGTGAGATGACACCATAAAATGTTTCCTCACAAATGTGCAGTACTCTTATTTTCATAAGGCCATTATATAAAGTTCCTATTTATGAGTCATCATGTCTATGAACAAAACATAACTCTTGCAGCATAAATGAAAAACATTCAAAAGATGAGTTCAAGTGGTAGTTCATTTAACCATTTAGTTAATAATGATGCTTTCGTTTAGTATAGCACTGAATTTCGTTTTATACCTACAAAGAGTTTAGCTTACAAGAGTAATGTGGTATGTAGTATTACATACACAAACACACACACACACACACACAAACACACACACACACACACCTCACGCAAATGTGGAAAGTGACATTTGAGGGAGGCAGGTGGCTTGCTTTTGGTCTCTCAGCTGGCCAGTAGGGAAAGTGGGACTAGAATCCAGATTTTTCTGGCTCCTAGTGCAGTTTCCACATCACTGTACCACATGTGGCACTTAGTAAAACAAGTATCAGATTCCAAAGAACCCCCCTTTGCAAAATTATACAAGTCTTTAAAACAGCATTTTTGTATTAAGAAAAACACAATCCAATGAACAAAATTATGTCAATCTTAAATCTCACAACACCTTTTGCCTATTCCACTCACTGAACACTAGTCACACCCTGTCATGAATGCTATGTAAGCACACCAGGTTTATACTGTCTCCCCAAGAAAACTTCACATTCCTCGAGGTCAAGAAACAAGTCATATTTCTCATCTATACCCTCCACACTGCTGGCAGAATGGGAAGCTGCAAGCTATTAGAAATATCTGGGCTCTTCACTGAAACCATATTGTCTACAACTTTCTCAATAGGACTCCTAAAGCTCAGAAAATAATGTCAAGAGTTAATAAATGGGATGGCATCAAATTAAAAATGACTAGGAATGTGAAGAGAAAACAATTAAGAATGTGAAGAGAAAGCCTATAAAATGAAAGAAAATCTTCACTAGCTACACTTCTGAGAGGATTAATATCTAGAATATATAAAGAACTAAAAAAAATTAACCCCCCAAAATATCCAATTAATAAATGGGCAAATGAATTATGCTTCTGATGCTTCTCAAAAGAAGAAATACAAAAGGTCAACAAATATATAAATAAAAAAAGGTTCGACATCTATAGTAATTAGGAAAATGCAAATCTAAACTACACTGAGATTTCATCTCACACAAAATGGCCATCATCAAGAATACCAACAAAAATAAATGATACATGTCAGAGGCCAGGTGTGGTAGTGCAAGCCTGTAAGTAATCCCAGCACAGCACGAGGTTGAGGCAGGAGGATCACAAGTTCAAAGCTAGCCTCAGCAACTTAGGAGTCTCTAAGCAACTTGGCAAGACCTTGTCTCAAAATAAAAAAATAAGAAGGGTTGGAGATGTAGCTCAATTATTAAGCATCTCTGAGTTCAATCCCTGGGTCAAAAAAAAAAAAAAAAAAAAAAAAGGCCAGAGAGGTAAAGAAAAAGGAACACTTATACAACATGAATGGGATAGTAAATTAACACAATGACTGTGGAAGTTGGAATGAGATTCCTCAAAAACTAGGCATGGAACCACCGTGTGACCCAGCTACATTACACTTCCTTATTTATCTTAAAGAATTAAAGTCATGTTACTACAGTGATACATGCATACCCATGTTTATAGCAGCACAATTCGTAATAACTAAACTATGGAACTAGCTTAGGTATCCATAAATGGATGAATGGATAAAGAAAATGTGGTTATATATACTCAATGGAGTTTTATTCAGCCATAAAGAAAAATGAAATTATGTCATTTGCAGGAAAGTGGATAGCACTTGAGAACATTATGTTAGGTGAAATAATCCAAACTTTGAAGATCAAGAGTCATATCTTTTCTCTCATATGTGAAAGCTAGAGAGGAAAAAAGAAAAGAAAATTAGGGGAAATTTCATGAAAATTGAAGAAAGATCACTGGAGTACAGAAGATCAGGGAGGGAGGAGTGAAGGGAAAGGGGAAATACTGCGGAAGAATATTGGCCAAATTATATTGTTATTAAGTGTGTATGTACCAATATGGAACAACAAATCCCACCATTATGTGCAAACAGGACACCATTTTTTTAAAAAATGAAAAAAAGAAAACACACTGCCCTAGTTACTCCATGTGTAAGTTCTGTGAGCTGCATACCCTCCTTGGTGATGTCATTTGTGAGAGGTAGCTTGGAAAGAGAAAGTCTGTCAAGGTAGAGTTTATAAAATTCTCAGATAGACTTCTGTCTACATATAACTTCACATATTTTGAAAGTTTAACAATCTCAAAGAGAAAATATGCACATGTAGGATTGCAATGTTAACATCACTCAAGAATATGGGGTGGTCTTTCATCATTGAATCTATCAGGAGGGGTCCCAGTCTCCTTCATGATTGCAGCAATTTCATTAGCACTTCCAGAATATTCTGTCAATTCATTCAATTTGATTATTTTCCCAGTCAATACAAGCTTGTCCTCCTCAGCAAATATTTTGAGCTGATCAGCCTGAGAACATTGAAAGTTAATAGGTCTGAAAATGTGTGGTTTGACAGTGGAAGGCTTCAGTCCCTCCTGGATACAACTTCAAATTTTCCTCCACAGTTCTGAGGCAGGCAGGTGGCAGGCACTGGCCTTTTAAAAATACATACACTATCTTATACTGTTCAACACATAAATTTTCAATAATGGCTACCCAGTAGAATGTCCAATCTATAGAGCTCCCTGTTCTCTATGTGAAATTGTGATTGTGGGGGCATGAGGATGGCTACACTCATAAGACAAAGAGAGAGGAAAGTCAGCATCCATTAATGCCACTGTCACCTTCCCAGCTGTGTCTTTTTTGTTCCTAGCATACATCATAGCTCTTAATGGGAAGATGGCAGGAGGCTTAACTGACAAAGTATTTTACAATTCTAACCAGAAATATTTCTCTATTATTGTAATCATGCAGCAAAGTCTTAATTCTACAATTTATTAGGTTCATGAAGTCTAAACCATTGGGGAAAACTGACCTCCTACTATTTGTGATTATGTAAAAATTCAATCTCCCAACAAAGGAAGTTGACCCAGTGTCCTTAATTTTAAATTATGGTGGCCTCATGTTTTTCAGAGTAACAGACAAGTTCTGGAAGTCACTTTTGCCCTTATTTCCAAATCCAGAGAGCTAGTGAGGCTTATCCCCCCTTTTGCCTTTGCTCTCTTTCTTCCTATGCTCTAGAGAAAGCTGACTGGTTGGCCTCAGACTAGCAAAGCCACTTTCAGGGTTGAAGTTGGAAAACAGGCTGCAATGGTTCATGATTGATGATGATTTCCAAAGACTGGAAGACTGTCAAGCATCCTTGGGGATCAGCAGTTGGCAGTCTGAAGGTGAAATTCTGGCTTCAAGAGATGAAACCTTTGTAATGGTTCATTTCTGTTTCTCAGGCCAGTCTATAAAGGGCCAATAATTCAAATTTGGCCTTCTAAATCTCCTGGTGAGCTTTTCTGCCAAGAAAGTCAAAGGAAATTTTAAATATTCATTAGCAACAGGGACTGATCCCTACACATCCCAATCAACTTAGATTTAGGTTCAATGTCCATTTAAAATTGCTAATTTTTTTGTATGAGGAAGATAATGAAAAATACCACCTGAGTTGATCAGACAGATGAGTGAGACAATAAAACTCTTAATGAGGAGTCACTACATCATTATTTCCAGATACTATGCATGATCAGAATCTGAATAAAGATGATGAGGGGGCCTATACAGAAGTTTTTTGGGCAAAGAAAATACAAAAGATAGTTTTAGTCCAATACAAAACACTTAGCCTTCTCTTACACATTGGGTTTTGTAGTTGAACTGGAACTATGTGTGTATGTATGTGTGAGTGTGTAAGGGAGGGAGTCAGGGAGGGAGAGAGAGAAGGGGAGAGAGCGAGCATGTGCACTAAATTAAGAAGACTAGTTTTGGTTCAGTAATGATGTGTTTGTTTTTTTTTTTTTTTTTTTTTTTTTTTTGGGGTTAAGGAAAGGTATCTTGAATCCCACACTACAGAGATTCCTAACCCAGCATGCACAGCACAATGTGACCTTGAACAATATGGAGCTTAGATCTTTTCCATCCATAATTGCCACAGAGATTATACCTTGCCCTCTCAGAGGCAGACCACAGTGTATGAGACTTATGTATGTCATGACCTTCAGATTAGACACTGCAATATGCTTCCTAAAGGCAGCTAAAAATACCCATTAATGCTAAATGTAGCAATGAATTTGCAGGTAAGCACTGAACCTGTCCTGCACCTTGTTCCTCACATATGAAAACTCAACACCTCCCCAGGTATAGTGAAAGAAAAGTGAAACTGCACAACCAGGGTTCCCATGTGTCTGAGAATCATTCAGGGAGCTTGTTAAAAAAAAAAAAAAAAAAAAAGGTTGCTGAGATCCACCTTTAGATATGCCCAAGGCTCTGCATATATTCAGAAAACACTGCAGGTGTAAAGACAATGCTTTGAAAAATGATGCCTGGAGGCTTCAAAGTTAGCCAAAATTTCAATATCTCCATGGAAGGATGAAGGAGAATCCACTGCACTGGAAGTACCCATGTACATTCTATTACAAATGGGGGTGATATGCCTGATTTAGACAGGGAGGTCCTTGGTTCCCAAAGACTCTTCCCCTGGAGGGATGTGGGCCTGGTGTTGATTTCCAATTTTTTAAAAAGAGAAGTGAGAAATACAGGTTTTCCCCAAATTTAAAATTTGCTTTGTTTTTTAATGCTAGGTAAGGCAAACAAAATCAGTCTATTGGAAGCTAGTCTGCAACCTCTGCTTTATATTCTGCAGATGCTGTCTGTTTCATATGTTGTTTCTCCAGGCTATTTACTTCCATTGCATCAAGATAAGGCTTGTGGTCCCCTAGTAACAGTCCCAAGAATCAAACACAATTGGCCCTCCATATCCATGGGTTCTGCATCCTTGGATTCAACCACCCTTGAAAGGAAAAATATTTGGAAAAAGAATTGTGTCTGTGCTGAACATGTACAGCTTTTTTTTTGGTATCATTATTCCCTAAAGAATATAGCGTAACAACTATTTACACAGTATTCTCATTATATTAAGTATTATAAGTAATATAGAGATGATTTAAAGTACATGGGAAAGTGTGTGCAAGTTATATGCAAACACTACACCATTTTATATAAGGAATTTGGGCATCCACAGACTTTGGTATTTGAGGGGGTCCTGGAACCTGGGGATACTAAGGAACAAGTGTATCAAAAACCTGACAACTGGGCACTGCCCACATAGTCTTGCCTCTGCTAAGTTGTCCCCTCCCTTCAATCTTTCTAAAATGAACCTGGGTGCACTTTCTTGTGGGCCCAAGTTCTGGCCTATTTTTCAGAGGAGCATACGCTAAGAGAGAGGAGTTTGTGATGTGACTGATTAATTCATTATGGATCAAAAATACTTTAACATTTGCATTTTTAATTATGCAAAAGAAATCTGGAAATCTGGAAGCGAAGACAGAGCTTTAAGACCCAGAAATCAAAGGAAGGGAGATAAACCACTCATTTTGTAAATAAGGAGGTGCCATCTTGGTATATTTTCCTTCCCATGGGAGAGAAAAAGAACAAAATGAAAGAAAGTAAGATGGTAAACAGAAGGGAGGAAATGAATTTCCTGGTTTTCCATGCCGCTCAGAAGAGGGAGATGATTGTAGTGTCTGGTACAAAAGAAGGAAAAGCTGCCAAAGAAGAGAGAAAGATAAATCTGCTCATAGTTTGCTTTCTTTCATATCCCCCACTTCTTCCAAATTCTACCAGTGAGTAAAAGAAATCAAGCTCGACTTCCTGGCAGCCTTTCTTAATCACTCCAGCCCACATTCATCTTTCTTTTCCATTCTTCTGCAATTGTTCTGACCCAAATACTGTCTCACAGCATATACGACACTTTGCATGTCTGAGTGGTTTTCTCAAGTTGGTGCCGTCATCATAACCACTAACGTGTATGTAGTTTATCGCTCCCTTGCTTGCTTGCGGCAGAATAAATGATTCAGCGAATATCTGTGATGGGCAGACTTTAAGGTGGTGCTCAGGCCTTTGTTTCCTGGTGTTCCACCTTTCTGTGATCCACTTTCAGTGTGGACAGGATCCACACTTCCTCTAAACAATGACAGGGGGCAATAATTATGAACTGGATGTGATGACATTTATGCAATCACTGAAGAACGTGGCATTCACTCTGAATGTCTCTGGTCCCCTTGTTGGCTCTGAGGACAACTGCAAGGAATAGAATCCTGCCAAGATCCACAAGAGCAAGAAGACTGGCACTTCCTTAGTGGAGCATCCACATGAGAACCCAGCCTGGCTGACTCCTTGGACAGACTGTTGACCAGGTTTTAGGAAAAACTGAACTCACTGGCCCTGATGAGACCAATGAGCCCTCAGGAGGCCCAGGTAAAAATATGGGTATTTTCCTGCAATGTGATGAATATATATACCTGATGAAATGATTTTTCTGTAAAACTTAACTCAATGGCCCACTCCTACTTTCTCTTTCTGAAGGAGACTGAAAACCTGTTGGGATCTACATCAAGCACATAAACTAACAAGGAGCTAGTCCAAGTTAAAATTTGTTTTCCTTAATTTGGAAAGTCTAGGAGTTAACAGGTGTCCTTCAAATCCCCAATTTGCAAAAGAACAGGTACACAGCAGATTTTTGTTAATCATGTTAACTTATATCTTTGGCCATTTCAGCTTTTCCATATACTTCCCAGGTCTAGCAATTTACTCTTTGGCCTACATACAAAATTTTGTTCTAAATGCTAGTGAATTTCACACCTGCACTTGGCATTCAACTACTGGAGATGCCAAAGGGGCATTATTCTTTTTTCAATTAAAAAATGCAAAAGTCAATCTCTAAATTGTATGTAAGATCCTGAAAATTAATGTGATACCACATCCAAAAACCTTTTTTCTATTGATAGATTTGAGGGGCAAATCATGCTAAAGACATGTTAACTGCTATCCTCACTACCTAAGGAATTTCTTCTCCTCCAAACACCAGTGCTTCAAAGCCCTATGACTTGTGAAACATCCTTAGGGTCTGTATCCTGGCACACTGAGAAAGAATATTGTAGGTTAAAGCTCCCAAAATCTGATTCATTTACCCACAAGGATTCTGTTTTCCTGAACCTTGACATTTTCAGGACTTGATGACATACTTAGATAATGACTTTCCTGTCACATGAGGGTCCTGTGTTTTAGTCTACTTGTTTAATGGAAACGTATTTCTTAATTGGTTTCCTTTGTAGTTACATAAATGGAAGGATTAAAGACCCAGTCCATTATGTAAAAAAATAAATAAAAATAAATGGAAAACAGCCTTGTTTATAAGAGTACTATTTTTTGAAACACGTTCATTGGAGAAACTTTAGAGCAAATTTTCCTTCCTTGCTTTATCACTAATTCTTCTTGCATCAAACTGTTAGATCTTTTATTTGTTCCAAAAGTAAGTCTAAAACTCATCTATTTCATGAGTGTCACTGAAAGCCAACATGGGGACTGAAGTCGGCAAAAAGCAACACTGGGAGAAACAGATGTAGGGCAGACCTGTCAAACAGCCTCAGTAACAGGCAGCCAGCAATGACCACCAGCGTCTCACATCATTAAGCAATGTCTTACTGTGATGTCATGCACGGATGTACAGAGTTGTAAGCCTTTCAGAACAGACAGATTGTCAGCATGATAAAGTGGATACAAACAAGTTCTTGAACAGGGATGACTAAAGTGTCGGGGGGAGAAATGTCACTGAACTAAAAAGGGATCCAAGCAGAACTACCAGGAATTGACACCATTCTGAGAGCAGAGGTAAACAACCTTCTTGCCATTAGATATTTTTCTACGCTGATTAGCAATTCCATAAAATATTCCTGATCTTGTAATCGCCAGATAAATAGTTCTTATCTACAGATGTCAGAACTAAGTTCTTAATTGCTGTAAATTAGTAAGCAAACACAGGTTTCTCATTAAACCCATTACACCCCCGTATGTTAAAATGGAACACTGTCATTTGTTTTCCCTCCTGGCAGCTGAATCAGGAGCATTCTTCCTATACCCTATGTATAAATGGTAAGGCAGAAAGAGATGGCAAGGGTCATGTGTGGCAGGTTCCTGTCCTTTGATGGCGTGCTTATTCTGGAGGAGACAGCAATGAATTCATTGCCTAAATTTTAATGATGAGCTGTATTGTGCCTCCACATCTTAGCTTCCTTAAGAAACTGTAAAGTGATGTCACCCCTTTCTGAAAACTTTTGCTTCTTTTGGAATAAAGGATCACTTCCTTCCAGGTGTCTGCTCAAAGCATATGGGTTTACCTCCTGTCACCTGTATAGTAAAGAAGCCTAAATTACTAAATTAAAAGGGAAGGGAAGGAACAGACTAAAACAATGTGGAAAGGTGAGCTCTGAACTTTACAAATTAGGTAAGGTAAAGGTTAGAACAAGCTGGCCAGGAAGACCAGGTCTCCACTATGGTTCTCTCTCTCTCTCTCTCTCTCTCTCTCTCTCTCTCTCTCTCTCTCAGGCTGGAAGATTTATGAGGAATGGGAGAAAGCATGGGAGGGTTAAATGAAGAAATGTATCAATTACCAAACTACAAATAAAAATAGCTCCTCTACACAAGGTTCATTAAATTTTATCAGCAAGTATCTTGGGGTTTTACACTCAAACCACAGGTCATAAATTCACAGTAAATCCCCCATATGTTCACCAAACACCTGAATTCAATTTCTCTTCTGTTTGTGAACTAGGAATGTGATGCTCAAATTAATTATGCATGCAAAGTTAGTTTCTAACAAGGGCAGCTTTTTTGTGATGCTGAAGGGTATTTATAACATCTGATATTTTGGGATAGATCTTCTTCCATCTTAGCACTTTTATACTGGTATGTGAGTCTAAATTCCCATTTCCAAATTTGAACATTAAAACAAAAGTTATAATTGGTAAATATCTTGTTATAATGTTTATAATTTCTATAAATAATCTAAGACATTTATGATATAGAACAAATTGTCTTAATGTTGACTTAAAGGTTCTAAGACAAATGTATCTCTAGATAAGTACAAATCACCTTGAATTATAGAGAAAGCCTAAACTGAGGCTAAGTGGCTAAATTTATATGTGTCTATGTGTAGATGTGAAATTAGCTACTTAGGAAATATCATGTCATTTTCAGTTTATTTTCACAGTTTTACTCATCATGTGTAATATGAAAAGAATTATGAGAAACTTATGCAAATCCCAAAGGCACTCACTTTGCTCAGCTGATAAAATTCATTTCCAGATTCTGACACCCATGATTTGTTGTCCATTTCACACCAATTTCAGTGTAATAAATCATAACAAATTAAAAACATACAGCTATGTTCTCTGGGTTAAAAAGGTGGTTGCCAAAGCTGTTAATCCTACATTTGCTTCTGATGTGATAGCTCCAGCTCTCGGGATGCTTTATGGATCGCAGGGAGGTCACCTCTCCATCAGAAGGCCCCAGGACTAGATCTTGCTCCAAGTCCCTCTGTGGTCATTTGGAAACAGGCCTATCATTTTATAAGCAACGAAATCTCAGGAATGTACCCCTCGCCCCATTTTATTACTATCATCACTCTTCCTTATTAGCTTGTCAGTGGTCTCAGGCAGAAGTGGGAAAAATTTAGCTTTACTTTTCAAGGGGAATTCCTCTAGCTACAGAGCACACACATGTACAGACATACATAATTTCAGGGCCCAACAATAAATACATGGAGAAAGGCATTCTATTATGAAACCTAAGTTTTTTTCTGGTTGGTTTCATAGAAATAGTTCAAGCTAGTTTCTACCTACAAGGATTTCTAAATCTACTCAGTCACACCTCCAATAAGGATTTGTTTAAAACAGCACAAAAAATTATATTACTCAGTCAGGTTCCTCTGTTTTGGTTTGTCTGTTTTAAGGGATCTCTCTATGTTTCCCAGGTTGACCTAGTACTCACTCCCAGGCTCAAGGGATTCTCCTGTAAACCAGGACTTGCAAACTGACAATATTTTAGAAAATTATCAATGAAAAACTAATTGTCCCAGTGTTCTTGAAGAAACCATATTCTTTAAAACATTTTAGACAAATGACCTTTGAAAGTCATGAGGGTGAATGCTAGAGCCTAAAATCCCAGAGACTGTAGAAAGAACTAGACTGAACTTCCTTCAGTTCCCTCTGAGGGAAACAGGCATGGGTTAGTAGCCAGAAGCAGAGTTCTGAGCCTCTGGTGTCTTCCTGACTCCCTAGCAGGCAACCCTGCATAGCTTTAAGCAAGTAGATGATGAGAAAGAAAATGTTTTCTCAGTATACCTATGATAAATGAATTTTAGAAAATACCTGTAAAATGTTGTTGCCTACAAGAAATCATGGATGCCATTTTTCTTTGTACAATGAAGAAGGGGTTATAAATTGACTTTGACACCCAAAGTACACTTTTCATAGACGTGTGATTTTCTGAATTCTCTAATAAATGGCAAGGACATGTAAGGTATTCCAATAGGTTAGAGAACTGAAGAAAGTTTGGAGATTATGTTATTCATTCAATAAAACCACTGGGGATACAAAGGTTAGTCAGTTGTGACCCACAGTTAAAAGTCTACTTCAAGCTTAAAATATACATTTAGGTGTCTGAACAAAGCAAATGGTATTCAAAATTATAAGTAAAAATCATGATGAATTTAAAAAGGAGTGAAAATCAGGAATACATTATAAAACTTTTAACTAAAAATGCACTGGAAATGAAATTACAAAACCTGAAGGATTTTGATGACAAAATAAAATTATCATGTTATTTTTCATATTAGAGAGGTTTTATCATACAAGCATAGAAACTAATTATAGAACCATTATTTTAATCTTTTAATCATGAAATGATTACACAGAATTCAAGGCTAATATTTTCTTTGTTTCTGCATTCTCTGTCTTTAATGACAGCATAATTGCAAAATGCTATACAATGCAAACTATGTTTTTTTTTGGGGGGGTGGGTTATTTTTAAGAAAAAATTCCAAAGCAAAGCAGGGCTTAATTCTAAATCGTGGTTAAATTCTATATGGTTTTTCTGAAATGACTCAAAATGAAAAACAATGTAACAGGAGATATCCTGCCTATAAGTTTTATAATAGGAAAACACTTTGAAAACTAAAATAAAAGTAATGAAACATAATAAATATTAACTAGTTTTGAAAAAAATGGATGTACCTAAATGACAAAAATGTATTATTGGTTTTTAAGCATTTTGAAGATTATTAGAATAATTTCCTTGATCATTTTTACTTCTATTTATTTTATGCTCTTGATTAACTTCATAATTATTAGTTGATAACTTTATGTATTTTATTTCTATTCACAATTTGGTCATGTCCCAACTTACAAGTTATTTATCTGGATAGAGAGAATAAGTGAAATAGAAATGTCTATCAATTCAATCTCTCATTTCAGGCTTAGTTAAATTATTATATGAGGAAAACAAAGCATGTGACCAGAGTGGTTTGAAATTATTGATATAATTTTGAGAACTATAAAATGGTTTACATTTTTTCAAAATAATACAGGTATATGGTCTGCATTTTTAAATGCTTAGGGGCTTAAAATAAAAGAATTTCTAGCTTCATTACACTTATCTCCATTACTGCCCAAACCCATGAATATTGACATGGCTGTGTCACTGTAGTATGCTGATTTTAAGTCTTTTGGGTGTACACTGAGGAGTGGGATAGCTGGGTCAAATGGTGGTTCCATTCCGAGTTTTCTGAGGAATCACCGTATCACTTTCCATAATGGTTGCACATATTCACCAACATTTATTTTGTCTGCATTGTTGATAATTGCCATTCTGACTAGAGTGAGATGAAGTGTTAGAGTAGTTTTGATTTGCATTTCTCTAATTGCTGGAGATGTTGAACATTTTTTTCATATATTTGTTGATCTGTTATATTTCTTCTGTGAAGTGTCTTAGTTCACAGTTCCTTAGCCCATTTATTGATCGTGTTATTTGGTTTTTTTGGGTGTTAAGTTTCTTGGTTGGGAATTCTCATGTCAAAGTAAGAGGTTCCTCTTTAGGTATTGTTCAGTTTCTTCCTACAATGTTTGGTCTTGGGTGCAAACACTAGGTTCTTGACATTGTGGGATCATTCTGTCATCACATATGGAATAAAGAAATATACCCACTTTTGTAAAAAATAGACTGAATATTTCTCTTTCTTGTTCTCTTTGTTGTTTTGGATTGATTTTCAAGAAGAAAAGAGAACAAAATATTTTTTTCAGCCTACATTACCATTGTACTTTCTAGTTTGTGTTATTCTTAATTTTCAATTATTTTCAAATAAATCAAACATCTTTTCAAGAACAAATCTAGGACATTGATACTTACACTATTTTTAAGTATATGAAACATATGGATGCAAATTTCCAAAATGATGATAATTGTTAGTTACAATAACATGGTAATGTTCCCAACTACCCAAAAAGGCTTAGGGATTTCTTCTATATTACTTTCATAGAATATACTTAGTTAACTTGAGGATGAAACTTTTAAAGTATTGAATTTGTGATTTATAAAGCTCCAAATATAAATATTATTTTTTAAGATTTAGCCAAGTTCCTCAAACGTTTTCTCCCAAGCACATGTTCTGGCACTATACTCAAAATAGTTTTCCCTTCTTTGACATGTGGTGAAGCTTACAGTTTGTCCTTCAATGTTCACTATGTAAGTTTACTCCAATTTTTAATCCTGTTTCAAAGGTTGCTGGACTTTATTCTTAATTCTCCTGCCAAACAATGACCAGCTCCTATTGCGATGTCTTAAATTATCCCACTGATGATAGTGATGAGAATGTTTCACTATTCTTCCCACAATGTATTCCCTTCACAGCCACAGACACAGGCTTTGAGGTTACAACCCAGACTCCAGCCCATCCCAACAAACACAAAACTGAAGCCATTTTCCCAGCAGATGCCATAGCTTTTATGGTGAATACCTGAGAATTGATATAAGCAAACTGGACCTGATAGAAAATCCTGAATAACAATGACCTTCCAAAAACCAGTTTATAATTGAAAAATTTACCAAAAATTCTTTTTTTGCTTCAGTCCTGGAGTTTGAAAAATTTCTAGAAAGCGATAAATGCCTCTTCAATCTTGAAAAGGAGAATAACATATTATTTCATTTTAGAAAAACATTTTGAGATTCTCATGACCTTTAGTTCTCATTATTGAGTACTCTGAGTCGGAAAAAGAAGAACTGAGCTGAACCTCACTCAGCTGCAGTCACAGGATGTTGTCTAAAACCTCTGTTGCTTTCTCACTATTTTTCCGACAAACTTCCAGTAGCAGCACTTTTATAGGCATCTACTGCCCTCTTTTAAAACTGTAATTTGTAAATATAATGCTTACTGAGGGTTTGCTTGGTTTCTGGTTCCTTGAGATTTCATTGAATTGTTGCTTAATATGTGATTTTTAGAATTATATTGCAACTGATTAAAATGAAGAAAACAAATTTTTGTTTCTTTTGTAGGCATGGATTTGATGAATATTTTTTTGTTTCCCCCTCTAATTTGACTTTTTCTTCTCCCAACTTCAGGGATTTTTTTTTTCTTTTTTTTTTTCTTTTTTTCTCAGTACTGGGGATTGAACCCAGGGCCTTCTGTCAGGAATTTTTTTTTTTTTTTCAAATTTCTAAAACAATAATAAATTGATACCAACTTCTATACACAAATTACTTAAAATATAGATAAGATCCCTTTGACCTTTATAATTTCTTTATGCAGTAATATTTTAGACATTTCTCTATGTCTAAAATGTTGTTCAAAGTCTTTGACATTTTCCTTTTTAAAGAACAATTCTCAATTTAACATCATTAAAGATTTTAATAAAGATCTGTTTTTCTGTTTATACATAGAATTTTTGATCTTTCTCTTAGTAGGAGAAGGCTAGAAAAAAGGTAGAATAACTACCCAGCCAAGATGCTACTGAATCATGGACAGGAAAGCCAAAGGTCACTGGAATTTAGGTGCACATTTCAAAACCAGCTATGATGCCTGAAGTCTCACTAAGGCTGGGGCAGTGCCAGCCTCCACCTGAGGACAGAGGAGAAAAGAATGGAGCAAGGCATCTGCTGAAACTCAGTATGATCCTTTATAAGCAGATTGTAATACTGCCTCTCCTGTATTTTATACTTTCGACTGATGTCCAAGTACTAGTGAGCAGGGAAGTTATGCCAAGACCAAATGGAATTAATTATGTGTTCAGTAGCATCAGCAGCCCAGAATGAACATGGAAGACACTGACAAAGACACTGACATAAATACAGTCATAGCAGAGATTTAACTATAAATATCAGCAATTTTATACACCAGGCACTTACACTAAAGAATGACTTTGGGATGCCTTGAGTTACAAAAGGAAGACTTGAAAAATATAATGAAGTATAATCCACGATTGCCACAATCAAGCCATCTGACACAAAGCTACACTGAGACTCAGAAGTCACAGGTCTCTGCAGATACCGTTTTGTTTTGTCTTTTCTCATATTGTAATGTCTCTACAGGCTGGCACTGATATTGTTTCATTTTGATATCATAATAGTGTCTCCATGGATTTTGGCTGACATTTTGTTTTGACATTATGTTACAATAGACCTCCACTGACATTTCATTTTGTCACTGCAACATGGTTTCTATAGGTTTCTGCTGCATTATTTTGTTTTGACATTAAAATGCCAGCACCATGGTCTTGCTGCAACATTGTGTAGAGAACTTTATGAGGAGGTATGTGGCCCATGGAATAGATGGGCAAAACGGCATCATGCAGAGCATTTAATAAATCTGAAAATGTTTTTGATAAGCACAAACTTATATGACACATAAGGCCAGATTTGCAAAATCATTTCCATCTAGTCCACTTTATTCCAATATGGATTGAGTTAAGGTGTTAATTCTCTATCTCTCCAGTAAAAGGAGACCCTACAATCCCTTTTACTAGTCAAGAACTTCAGAGAATTAATCCTCTACCCTCTCTGTTGTCAGAATTATTTTAAAAATTAATGTGGTCTGATTTTTTTGTGTTACAAAACTGCAATAATTTTTTTTTTTTTTTTTTTTTTTTGTGGTGCTGGGGATTGAACCAGGGCCTTGTGCTTGCAAAGCAAACACTCTACCAACTGAGTTATCTCCCCAGCCCAATAAATATTTTTGAAATCAACAATTACAGCTTTCTACAATGATCATTTAAGAACCCATTGTTTCTGACACATTTTATATGTCTAAGAAGGAAAGAAAATGTTGACAATTCAACTGATGTTGATTATAAGAAGCACCTCAATATCAGAGATTTCAAATTATGAAAAAAGTGAATCTTACAAAAACATGAATCTCAAACTGAGTTTTGCAGTTTTAGGTAGAAATCACTTAGTAAATATCTTCAGAAGGATTCAAAACAGCCTTCTCCCTTTCTTGGTAGTCACCTTTTTCTTTTGTATTTACAAAACTCTCTATGAACATTTTCTATTCATAAGAAGTTCAAGAATACTGACTCTTAAGGCTGCATACTTCTATTTTATTTTATATTAGTTTAGATCCCTGGGAAAACAGTTTTATAATATGTTATATACTCAACTTTGACAAAAAAAATTATGATTGTCATAATGTAAATCATTCTGGTTTTGTTTGCAACCCTATATTTTAAAATGTCATTCCATTTGTTATATATTTTTTCTTCTAGAACGTATGTATGCAAACAATGCTCCTAAAATTTAATGTCAGGGAAGATATTTCCATTTATCACACAAAGAATTGGTCCTAAGAAAAAATCATGAATGTCACACAACCCTTCATTTGAAAATGGTTATTGTCTTATACAATCCCCCTGTTCAGGTATGTATGTTTAAAAAAAATAGTCCTACAATTTCCTGGCAGTAAAAGTACTCTCTATATGAACTCATACATTTCCTTTCATCACAGATTAAGAATTTTTATTGTGTCCTTTTTGCCTTAACTGCCAGGAAACTCTGAATAAATTTAATGCTCAATAATATAGCTTTTTCTACCATTTTTGTATCCTTTTAAACTCATTTTAATAGGTATTTTTTTAACAAAATGTTTCAAATAATTCTTGGAACTAAGGTGATTATAACTCACTTCTAGAGGGTTACAATGACCATTCTGCTGAGCATGGAATATAAAGTCTAGAGTCACTTTTCCTGCTTTGAATTGTTTCTTATGATTCTTCCAGTAGAAATAAGTACAGTCCAGAGGTCCACAGTGGCAGTTGGCATGTGACTGGGACAAGGCATACACAGGCAGGGATCATGCTAGGACAACAAAACTGTCCATGCCCCACCTGATAGACAACAAGAACTTGGGGTCACTTCCCCCAGCTTTACCTTCTCTCATTAGGAAGCTTGGAGATGTTGTCACCCACTTTCCATAGAAATGGAATGCAGATATTGACAGTGGGGAAATGTAACAGTGGTTCACTTTATGCTTTGAATATAGCTACTCTGCCACTGTGACTTATTTTTTAAAAGGACATGTTTCTTTCTCTCTCATTGCTCCTCCCTAATCTCTCCCCCTTCTTAATCTCAGGGGAGACAGGATTACCTTTCTTCCCCATCCTAGGCAGAATTATCTGTCCTTGAGCACATACCCACCACAGGAATGAAGTAATTCAGATTTGGGTTTGGCACCAGAAGACCTCAGAAATGATTATCTCCCATATTAACAACTAAACTACAACTCAGGACAGAGAACATGTGGAATGTAACCTTTGAATCACCTCTTTAAAAGTTCCTCGTTCCCTGGATGGGCAGAATCACAGCCTCTGCGACAAGAGTCCCCTGTGCATCTCCTTTGCTAGCTAGCAAAGTAATGAAGTGCTTTTTTCCTTTCTCTCAAAAAAAAAAAAAAAAAAAAAAAAAGTTGGCTCCATGTGTATGTGAACTGTTTTAGATGAGCTATTATGTAATCCCATGCTGAGCACAGAGCAGGTACTTCATGAACAATGAATATTATGAAGACAATGACACTTAAGTAGAGACACAGAGGGCGTTGTTATAGACCCAGGACAGAAGTGGCTCTGAAGTATAGTTGGAGAGTGTGTGTGTGTGTGTGTGTGTGTGTGTGCGCACTTGCGTGCATAATTTAAGCTGCAGCGGTGGATGAGCTCATAGGGAACAGATAGATACAAAGAGGGGCCACACCATAAATCCAATCAACATTCTTCTGAAGAAAGGGTTTTTTTTTTTTTTTTTTCTTTCAATAGTGGTTGTCCCAGTAATAGAGATGCAAAAAGGAAGACTAAATTGCTCATGACGTGAGGATGCTATGGGTCACAAAATGCATTGAATTTGAGAGGATCATGAAAGGTGACTGTGGGGAAAAGTGGGAGGCCTGGGCACAAACCATCCCATCCCCTGCAGGCTGGGTCTCAGGGCTGTGACACCTGGGATGCTGGCAGGTGGTATCAACCTCACTGGTAGCAAGAAGAGTCTTCTCAGAATCCATGAATCCAATTACTTGCAAGAACACTAAGACTTCACTAATTGAAAGAAACTTTAAATTAAAAATTTGTTTAAGCTAAAATATGACAGCTGTGGTGTTTCATTGTCATAATTATCCTTTCCAAGTCCAAGTCTCTAAGATGAACTTCCTATTTCTTTGTTAGATTTAGACCTGTTATCAACTATGCTCTTCATCCATCCATTCAATGGTTTGGCTAACTCTTCTCATGAAAATAATAAAAGAAATAGCACAGGTGGTACCCCTCTCTTGACAAGTTCACTATATTCTCAGTATTTCTTTGTAGATAAACTTGAAATTTATAAGTTTAAAAGTTTATAGTTAATAAGGTTCACTGATGTTATTAAATATTAATTTTTGAAAATAAACTAATTGTAGATCTTCAATTTACTTAACTACTTTGCAAAAAATAAATAAAACAACTTGATAAACTCTTTTTCCCCCCTTACAATTTAGGATTATAAATCTCTGTGGGATCTTAGAAGTAATTCAATTATTAAAGATTTCACCAAGTAATGTAAGTCTGATAATGAAAAAAAAAAGGAGCACAAAAAGACAATGAACTTTTGAATTTTTAAGAGAAAAGCCCAGATTTGTTATCCATGACTGTGACTTTAGTCTATGTTTGGAAGATCAAGATATTTAGCATTAGAAAAAAGATCAATCTTTTCCTTTATCACACTCTTTATAAAACCCTCATTGCAAAATCTTGTGTATATAGTTTGTATATCTCCAAATTTTCCAATTAAAACTTGAGTTTGATGTATACATTTTTATGCATTTAGGAGCATTTATATGCATTTAGGAGATGTTCTTGTGACCACACTCAAGAGCAATCCATAAATGACTTTTGATGTAAGACACATTTGTTCACATCTGCCAAGTCACAGCTGATGTTATAAAAGGTTGAAAAGCTTAAATTTAGAAAAATGCAGACATCTCTACTTTTCACCACAATGTGTTCCTAGAAACCACATCATAAAGTGCACATTAGATTTTCCCATAGGAGGAAGATTATAATTGGAGGTTATATTTCTCACCAAGGATTTGACTATGATATAGCAGCAATGGATCACATAAGCAAAACTGTATTAACTCTGAATCTTTATAGTAATTTTAATAGTAAAAGTTGACTTCACATACCATAAAGTGGGCTTAAAAATATTCTGTATGTTACTTAAACAGGAGAATTCAAGATTTTAATAGTATATGAGGAATATACTATATATACAGGATTAAGAAATTTTTAGAAATTTAGCATGAAATGAACATGCTAATAGCCAAACATAATACTTTTAAACTTTTGGTACTTTTTTAAACCTAATGTGGCTTTACAGAAAACTTAGATCAGATTTCTTAAAAAAAAAAAAAAAATAAGAATATCTTCTAGTTAAACCCTTTACAATTTTACCCTGGAGACTTAATGTACTTTTTATGTGATTTTTCACAGGATTTTTCTTTTACTTTGCAAGAATAGCTAGTAGAGACTTTCAAAAAATTACCTGACCAACTTTAGACTATTCCAAAATGACAGAGCCAGGAAATCTCAGATTGTTCAACCAAGTGTCTGAGTGTGTGTTGATCTCTATTATGGCAATTCATACTTTATTAAAATTCCATTTTAAAAAAATCATCTTTTAAAAAAGGAATATTCAATTATTTCCCAGATAAATGAAAAAACTAGAATATATCAAACCTGTACTTGTACTGCTATGGTTTGGATATAAGGTGTTCCCCCAAAGCACCTGTGTCAATGTAGGACTGTTCAGAGATTAAGTGACTGAACTGTGAGAGCTACAACCTAATCAGTCCATCCTAGTTTGAAAGGACTCTCTGGGTTGTAACAGTAGGCAGGTGGGCTATGGATGGATGGATGTGGGTCACTAGGGGAGTGCCCTGGAAGGGTTTATTGTCCAAGCAGCCATTTCCCCTTTCCTCTCTCTGCTTACTATCTGCCATGAACAACAGAGCAGCGCCCACACCACCATGACCTTCCACCGTGTTCCACCTCGTCTTGGACCCTGAGCAATGGAGTCAGTCTACCATGGACTAAAACCTCTGAAATGATAAGCCAAAATAAACTTTTTCTCCTCTACGTTGTTCTTTTCAGGTATTTTGGTCACAGTGAGAAGAACCTAACACATTTACTTTTCTGTCTTCTAGTTCAGACAGTGGCTATGAATAGGACAGTTTAAAGGGTTAAAAAGAGGAAAATGTAAGATGTAGGTGGTTAATTACATGGTGTGAAATAGGTGACTAGTGACTCAAACAGAAGTTAAGCCTAAAAAGTATACTCCATGACCATAAGACCACTGCTTTTTACAACTAAAGAACATTCATTCCAAGTACAAGGCAGCTTTGTGATCATCAGGACCAACACCTTAACTTTGATGGTGAGGAAACTGAGGCTCAGAAAGATCAAGTGACAATACAAAGCTAGTTAACTGGGCAATGGCAAAGGTGGCACAATGCAGGTCCCTGCCTAGAGCTATTCCAGCTTGTTTCATACTAACACTCTAATGTCTTCCTGATGCATAGTTGGGGGTACATTTCTCATCTGTGTCATACTTGCATTAGGGTGCACTCACTAACGTGAACACACACACACACACATACACGTAAGAAGAAAAAACAAACTTTGGCCATTTTAAATCAGATCTCCTAAAAGCAAGTTAGATTCATGTAATTTCATTGTCCAAAGAAGTCTGTTATCAGTAGTTTAATTTAAATTTTTGCAGCAAAAAGGAATTAAATATTCATCTAAGTCTAAAGAATTTGAAACATCTATTCCATTATCTTACATGTGACTCCAGAAAAAACCACCAAAGCAAATTTCTTTTTCCCCCTTACCCACCAACATAAATAAGACTTTTGCATCTTATGGTATAACTCATACCAAATGATGACACTATTTACAGTATCTGCTTTAAAAGGGCATAGCTCCTATTCCTATTTCAATTAAAGTCATTGTGCAATTATGCTTTCAAGAAACAATTAACAGAGGAAAAACCATTTCTCTTGATCTAGCCCTTTTAGAATTGGGTAGTGAGTACCCTTTCTTACCACCAGTGGCATTGAAGTAATTATTTAATGTTAAGGTTCACTTCCTCGGGTGTAAATTTTGGTTTTCGTTGACACTAAAAAGAAACATCAATTTATTAGGAGATAAAACATGTTCTCCAGTAATGGAGCCCCTTTATTCATAAATTTATTGCAGTTTAATGTTCTCACACATAAAGCAATTAGAACTTTCTGACGAAGAGATTTGCCACTGAAATAATGGTGTGGAGATGACCTGGAAGATGTGAAAGTAAAATGTGATGTTTCCATCAAAAAGTGCAGAAATGTCAAATAATAACGTGTTGGAGAAATGCAAGCAACCCTTTCCCTTCAAAGAGTTCAAAATGAAAAGAAAAACTGAAAATTTTTTTACAGTTTTTTACAGATAATCTTTTGCTGCAAGCCACCACCATCTTCAGGGATGGTGAATTTACACCATTTTTTTTACACATTTGTAAAAAAAAAATTACAGTTATGGTAATTACCCTCAGCACCCATGTTTTAAGCTTTCCTGGAGATGCCTTAACACTGGATAGAGCCTGCTTGAACTCTGAGCAAGGGATGGTACAATCTCAGACAGGCATCACCTGATGTTCCTCATAAACAAAGGACAGAGAAGGTGAGGGATTACAGGTACCCAATTGCTTGGTCACATTTGCCTGATTGGAAACTAAAACACATTCACCCAAGATTTTGTTTCTCTCCAGACAGTGGCCTCATCTTCCACATATAGCCTCTCATTTTTAATCGGAGGAAGAGTGGATTATTTCTTTGCACCCGCCCCCATCCTCTGCCCACAAGCAATATGCTTGCCATTGTAGTAACTACCTCCAGGTGTTGATACTTGTGGGTTTTGGCTGAGAATGTTTTTTCCTAGTTAATTTGGGAAGACTGAGACTTTAAAATGCTACAACATATTTCTGTAATTTGCAGCAACAATTACCACTGTGATGTATTATGTACCTATTAAATGCCAGGCACTATGCAAATCTCTACAGAGATGAGAAAAAGGGTTCCTGTACTCAGTTCTAGGGCAACATTATAAGAGATGGTCTTAAATAGTAATGGATACCATTGTGTATGTGTGTGAAAATAGGAGTAGTGACCATTTCTTAAGGGAATGGTGGAGACCAGTCCACATGCATTTTCAAAGATTGTTTAAATTTGGGCTGGGCTTGAAGAGCAGAATAGGACTTATTCGGGCCAAGAGATCAGTCTGTGTGAAGTAGAGCAGGACTGAGAGGCAGCAGGTGGTTGGGGGCTCTGGACTGGATGCTGATTATTCCTAAGAGGCTGAGGTGTCTGACTCCACATGACTTGGCCTCAGCTCTCTTCTACAACCTGGCTAAACTGACCTCAAAGAATAAAAGGTCTTAAAATCACAATGATAAAGCAAATAACAACAGAAGAGCTCATGGCAAATGAAAGATAAGATTTGAGAAGCCATGGGGCTACTGGATGAGACAGCATGGTGGAAACTGTGGAAAGCCACGCTTGCATATGAAATACGCTAAGAGGCACAGTGTTGCTTCTGCACAACTCCAGAAAGACTTGGGATGGGGAAGCTCCAGGTCCCTGAAGATGGTGGTGGCTTGCAGCAAAAGATTATCTTTGGCATTTTTGCTTTTCATTTCCCCCCTTTTTCATCTTCAGAAGCCTCAAATCCTTTAAAAATGTGTGAGTGCATGTGCATATATATTGGTATATTACATATGGGTTTTTTGGTTCCTATGTCAGCAGCAACAAGACCAATGAAAGCAGCTGAGTGAAGAAGTGGTGGCCATACAGAGGCTCTGTGACTTGAGCATCAGCACTCTGGGACATTGTACTCAGGAGAAGGCAGATAAAGCATTGCCCATTCAAAATGTATAACCTGTGTCTTGAGGATTCCTAAAGCAGCGTGATCAACCCAGCTGTTAAGCACAGACCAAAGCTTCCCACCAGACCTAGCAGCTGCTCCCTAATCTGGTAACTTTGAGGCAGTAATTTCAGTGGGAAGAAAGCATGGCTATGAGAGACCCGTGACCTAGAGGCCAGAGATAAGTATTAAATTGGATGAATAAATTTCACAATTTTCTAAAGCAGGTATGTGTCCTGGTTTTTGCAGAACACTCATGAGCAGAATGCGCATGGTCAAAGCAAATGAATCATTTTAGTTCCATAGTCGGAACAGAATGGTCTACACTGGGGTAAGGTGTTCAGAGGGAAGGGCTTTATTGCAATTGTGCTCACAAGAAAACTCAAAAATGATGCATAAGAGCTACCGGTCAAGGTTCTGCATGGAAGGTTTGCACCACTGGCCCCCACTTAGGTCTTGGTGAGGAGTGCAGCTGCTAGCTGGCCTGGGCAGACTCCACATGGAGAAGCAGCCTCCCAGGGCAGTGGCAGAGCTCAGCCCTGTTGTTTCCATGCTCTTCTCATGAGACCGAACCACCACCTAGGCACTTATTAAATATCATATATCTGTGCTCTACATGAATGAGAAGAATAGCTTCCACATATTTAATC
This sequence comes from Sciurus vulgaris, assembly GCF_902686455.1. NCBI lineage: Eukaryota > Metazoa > Chordata > Mammalia > Rodentia > Sciuridae > Sciurus > Sciurus vulgaris. The sequence continues at coordinate 39,642,369 of NC_136473.1, read as the reverse complement.
TCCTTACTATAAATATCTAAGTGAAGAAAAAAGGTGACGATGAGGCGCATCCCACTCAATTTATTCCTGTTGGCATTCTTTCAGAGGAAAAATAGGAGGAAAGAAAAGATACCAGCCTTTGAGTTTGAATGCAACATGAAAAACCCTGTGCTGAATCATGAACATGATTATTATATGAAAAGATTCAAACTGAATTTTAAAATCTCATATTACAGCTACTTATAAATCCTGTGAATAGTTGCGCCTGAATCTCAGCAAATTTACACAAGAATGTGCAGAGATTTTCAAACTCAGTGGGGACGATAAGGATGGTATGGAGCAGAAGATTCTGGTTAGGATGAGGCAAAGTTGAGATCACTCACAGGCGCCCCCCTGGCTGAGTCAGAGGCACCTACTTGCACCAGCCCTGGAGATCAGTGTCCTACCTGCATGGTGCCTTGTCCCTATTTCTCTGCTGCACTTGTCTGTCTCCCTGGAATCAGGAAGGCAGCTTTTTGAGGGCAGGGAGCCTGTCTTGTCAATGCCCAATGAATACCTAGTTGATGAACTTGTTGAATGAATGAGAACCTGTGACCTATGCTGTCCAGTGATGTCTTTTCTCCTGTTTTCTTTTACTTTCTTGTATCAGTATTAATGTTGTGTTTACACCTCCCAAAACAGAACATCAAGAGGACATGTACAATAAATTCCCCATAACACCAGCCAGAAATGATCCTCTATACTCGAATCTGCACATTTCACAACAAAACTGTTTTATAATTCTTCTTCTAAGCTCATAATTCACATTTAAAATTCTAGAGAGGATTCCCACTGCAATCACACACACTCAATGAAGCACTTACACATACATATATGTACAACTGTAACAGATTATGAAATAAAACTATATTTCCAATTTAATATTTTTTATTCTTCCACAATATTCTCCCCCTCCTCTCTTTCTTGGGTGCTCTCTTTCTAAGGCCTCACACATATTAATCACATGTTCTACCACTGAGCTATCATCCTAGCCTCCACCTTCCCTTTAAAATTTGCTGATGCCCATTTAATTTCACAACCTGATAATGGGCAGTAACCCACAATTTAAAAGTTGTTGCCACCTAAAAGTTGCCTCTCACTTAATTTCAAGACAGTATTGATATGATTCAAAAGCAAAATAGACTATTAAGACCCATAAGGTAGAAAACAATTTTTATGGAAGAAGTTAAAGAACACAAAATATTCTGGAAAAATCTGTCTTATATTTCTTCTTTGTTTAGCATCTCCATTCTGTGGTTTTCTAGGATAACTTCTGTGCGTTTAATTCTCTACTCTCTTCCATTTCCCATGTAGTTAAGACAGGGGTGAAACCCAAACATGAGACAAACAGAGCCCAGGAGAAACAGAAAACTAGCCCCTGCTCAGATCTTACTCGGTCAGTTCAGGCTTCATTCTAAAAGATCAGAGGAGGCCTCAGTGCTCCCTAAGACTCTGTCCTGTGTACCATATTGCACCAACTAAGAAACCAGGTCCCAAACCTTAGCTAGCAGTAAAGAGTATGTATGTGTCATGTACCTATTGGACCATCTTTCCAAAATGCTATTCAACATAACTTTCTGCCATGACAGAAGTATTCCATACTAGAACTGTTCATTCTGGTTGTTCTAAGTAACTACTGAGCCCTTGACATGTGACTAATTCAATGGAGGAACTGAATTTTTAATATAATTTTAACAAACTGAAAGTTAAAGAGCTATGTGTAGCTAGTGGCTTCCTTATCGGACAGCATAGCCCTTAAATCGATCCAAGATAGGTAAGAAAGGTGAGGTCAGAGACTTTGGGGTAGGTGAAAATGTGGAGATACTGATCCTGGACAATCTTTTCATGAGACATCTCCAAGAATAAGGATTAAATTGTGGCATTTTTCATTTTCAAATCTTGAAAGAGAAACAGTTTGTGGAATCCAACAACAGAATTTCAAACAAAACTGTGAAGTTATTGTATTTTAATTGGTAACAAGCAATATATTTCAACTATACCTGTGGTCAATATTGTTGTAAAGAATTGTATATTCTATTCTTTCATGGGCAGAGGAGGCAAGAATCTAGTTCATCGTAAGGTTTTGGAAAGACTTAAATTTTATTCTGCTCTATCACTTACTGGCTGTAAGATCTGGAGCAAGTTATAAATGTTCTTTTGAGATTCCACTGTGATTCATAGGCTATTCTGAATAATAAATAAGTTAGCATAAGGAAGAGAAGCACTTGGTGCTATGGTTGATGGTAGGTGCACATGGTAGTTATTCACATCACTCAGCTGTGTGTGCACCCAGGCAGATGTGCAAATAAGTCTTTCACTCTAGCTTAGGATAACTACCAACTAAATAACATGGATAGAGGACTGATTTTATTCCTTTATATCTGTGTAATTCCTAGAGAAGAATGAGGTAATAAAAGAATTGTGGGAAATAGAATAATTTTCTGAATAGCAAGTTTCTCAATTTCTTATACCTAGGCAACTAGTAAAGCCCAAAAGGTAGGCTGTGATTGAACAGAATCAAAAGGTTTCTGAGCTATAAGACAGTTTCAACAAGATCCTTATTCATTGGTGTTATTTACAACAAAAAAAGCAAACAGAGCAATTTAGCTGCTTCTTACATACCAGGTTCTGTTCTGTGCACCTGTTTCTTACAATTCTGAAAGGTGAGTCCTATTATGCCCATTTTATAGGTAGAGTGAGATAAATGAGAGAAATGGAAAGGCTAGGTAACTTGTTCAAGATTAACAGGAAGCAGTGCTGGGATTGTGTCAGAAGAGTGCCCATTTTTAGCCACACAATGCTACCCCTGTATGAGGAGTAGTACCTCTATATGGAGCAGTTATGCTAGCCATGTTCACTGAGGAATCTGTGTTTTTTTTTTTTTTAATTTTTTTATTGTAAACAAATGGGATACATGTTGTTTCTCTGTTTGTACATGGCGTAAAGGCATACCATTTGTGTAATCATAAATTTACATAGAGTAATGTTGTTTGATTGGAATCTGTGTTTAAAATGATATAGCATATTCAATATCACCAAGGGTACATTAGTAGAAATGAAAAATCATAGATGCCCAGGGAGAAAGTAGACAGAATCTTTAAAAAAAAGACCAAAGTATTTTAACAATCTGGAGTTATTTAATATAGGAGCAATCAGTTCTTCATATCTTACTATGCCAAAGGAATACTGAGTGCAATAAATGGCCTAGAACCATAAAGTATGGTTCAACTATCATGTGAATATATTGCTGAAGAGGGCAGGGGCTCATTAAGCACTAAATTTCTTATAGGGAAAGACTTTGGTTCCTAAAACGAGTAAGCTTTGATTCCTTGGAAGTCGCTATATTGAACACATTCACATTGTCATGTGGAGATTTCTATGAGTATTAGAAGATTGGTCCCAGTGTCTTCTAAGGGTTTATCCTCAAAATAGTGTACACAGCTTGGTGTAATCAGTAGGCACCAACAAAACAGAATTCAAGAGAACTGATGTTTCAACACTGCTGTTGGATACATTTTTTTAAGTACTAAGACAATGGGCAATTGAGGCACTCTGAAATTAGATCTAACAAGGTGAATAATTGCTGAGAAAGTAGCACTACATTTTACAGGCTGTTCTCAGAATGAGTAAGATGCAAAGATTGTCTTTAAGAGGTATAATCTTCTGTGGTTGGTTTAGTGTGTGTATGTTCAAAGCAATTGCTTTCCAATAGGAAAACAAGAGAACAATGGTACATACCCCAGACTTCTTGCCAACATGTAAACTTTGACCATTCACAGCATGCAGTTATTGACCAGCTAGACTAAAGGACAATGTGGCCATTAACTTACTGCAACACTCATCTGAAAAACAGTGAAACCCTATGAGACTTGTTTGTAGTACACAAGCCCAACTGAGCAAGGACGTGGGGGTAAACTTAATCATTACTAGGTAATGCAAATTAGGAGAAGTATCACATCTATGAGAATTAAGTTAGCATGAATTGGGGAGCAAAGTCAGCTGAAATTCAATGCCAAGAGGGCAAGCATGTCGACAATGTATGACTAGAGAAAGACACTATGTTATGCCTACAGGGAATGAGAAGATGAATGAGACATCTTCACAGGAGTAGGAAACACATGAGTTTAAAACGTGTATGTGTGCATGTGTATGTATACACGTACAGGCTGTTATCTGCATTTTGGCAGTGTCTACTCTGTCATGTGCTGGGCATAAAGTGATCACTACAATAGGTATGTTTCCTGTCCTTACAGAGCAATTGGGCCAATAAGAAATTAATTAAAATTGTGTTATGTGAAAGAAAAACAAGGTGTAATTTGACAAGCTCAGCTTGAATTGTGACTTCATGAAACAAATTAATGATTAATAAGAAACTGCACCAAAAGTTGACCTCATTAACTAAAAGAGACCCACAAGCAAGGACAGTGCCACATACTTACAGGAGTATGAGAAGTCAGATTCATCATCCCAACTCTGGGGGAAGCTGTTAAGATAAAAGCCACTATCACAGGGGAATCTGAAACCCCACACTTTCAGAGCTGGAAATACTTCCCCCAAACAACAAATGGGTTCTGGATGAATCTCAACACATATAAGTCAAGAACCAGCTTATATGACTCAAGAATGAGTTCATATCCCTCTTGATACAAGTAAGAGGTGTGCTTTACTCATTTCCGTATATTAATTTAAATTCTTTTCTTAATGTCAGATAATTCAACTGGTTATTTTTGATTTCAGAAAAAACTGACTTGTCACCAACTAGACTGAAGATAGGGGTTTAGGTTTGTTTAAACAAAAATTCTGAGAGTCTGTTGTTCTGGATCAAACTTCTGTGATAGGCCCCAGCAGACTAGACCAAACCAAAATGAAGTCACTCATGCTAAATGCCATAATATCAAACTGTTTTTTTCACTTTTTAAAAAATTTGTTCTAATTAGTTATAATGCATTTTGACACATCATACGTAAATGCAGTATAACTTTTAATTCTTCTGGCTGTGTATGATGTAGAGTTATACTCCCCTCTGTCTAAAGTCCAAAGTACCTCTATTCTTCTTAGCCCCACCCCCTCATTATGTGTTGGCATCCGCATATCAGACAGAATATTCATATGGCCTTTGGTTCTTTGGAATTGACTTATTTCGGTTAGCATAATATTCTCCAGTTCCATCCATTTACTGGCAAATGCCATAATATTATTCTTCTTTAAGGCTGAGTAATATTCCATTGTGTATATAAACCACATTTTCTTTATCCATTCATCCATTGAAAAACATCAATGTTGGTTCCATAGTTTAGCTACTGTGAGTTGAGCTGCTATAAACATTGATGTGGCTGAATCACTGAAGTATGCTGATTTTAAGTCTTTTGGGTACAAACCAAGGAATAGGATAACTGGGTCAAATGGTGGTTCCACTCCAAGTTTTCTGAGGAATCTCCATACTGCTTTCTATAATGGTTGCAACAATTTGCAGTCCCACCAGCAGTGTGTGAGTGTACCTTTTTCCCCACATCCTCGCCAACATTTATTGTTGCTTTATTCGTGATCATTGTCATTCTGACTGGAGGGAGATGGAATAGTGTAGTTCAGGTTTGCATTTCTCTAACTGCGATAGATGTTGAGCATTTTTTTCATATATTTACCAAACTGCAACTTTAAGAAAGCAGAGATCCCAAAACAGACCAGTTTTCTTTTTTTCTGAAAATAGGAGATTCCAGTCCACCTGAGTCAGTATAATAAGGCAATCCCTCTGCTTAAACCTCACAAAAAGATAACCTAAAGTAACCTAATGTTAATCAATTATTTTCCTTCCATTACTGTTTCCTTGTCCCCCTTTCACAAAGCCCACTGTTCTGCTGTTGCCCCACGGGAACTCTCATCCTACTGTGTAGAATGGAGCTGGGACTCATGAATCACAAATACAAGCCAATTACATAGACAACTAAATTTGCTTGTTTATCTTTTGCAAGACCAACAAAACCCTTGTTGGGATTTAGAGTGCTCATAACCCCTGGGAGGGGATGAATCTTCATCTAGGGTGGTAAGTTTGGGGGAGAAGCCTGTGCTCCTACCCCCTTTACAGTCTAAACAGAGAATCAGATTACGACTTCTTGGGTGATGTAGTATATATGTTGAAAGCAGAATTCGAAAAAGATGAAAAAGGGGTGTGAGATTTAAAAAAAAAAAAAATCAGCACAGGCAAGAGGTAGTTAGACAAAAAAAGGAATGCCAGTTTGGCTGAGACTGAGGATGCCCAACTATTGAAGAAGAACGAGAAAAGTGGAAACTTATATTAGAGAGACGCAAGGACAAAATAATTTACAATGGAATTAAGAGCTGCTAGCAATTTTTTTTTTTTTAAGTTTCAACTTTATGGGCCTGTTTTTCAACTATTCAACCCTACCTTTCACAGTGCAAAAGCAGCCACAGGCAAAGCAGGAATGAACAAATACTGTGGGGCATCTGGTCTATGGCCAGAGCTTGCAGACCCTCTTGTTAGAGAATTTCAGTAAGATCTGATCTGCTCAAGCACCACTGTGGGAGGGTGACTGGGATGGCAGAATGAGAATCACGGATGCTTAGCAGCAGAGATTGTGGAGGAAGAAGACAGGGAGAATCATTAATACTCTGAAGTCATGGATTCTTGTTACTCACACAAAGGGGCGTGAATACAGCAAACACCCGTGGGAAACAGGTAACCAGGAACAATGTAACCAAACTGGGTTAATATTCCATTTGTTAGTTTAAGCAATTGTTATTATAAGTTCACCAAGAGTAACCATGGACAAAATAATAGTGAATTAAAATACCACACATGTAGGTCTACTTTGGAATACAATGAACAGCAAATCAGTAATATAA